>NC_083230.1:68339619-69589619 GCF_032191835.1 Heteronotia binoei | reverse complement strand
ATTGCCCTACAAGGTTGAACAAAGAAAGCTGTAGAGCATTCGTAATCATTCCATACACTTTTACAGACATAAAGTCATGTTGGCTTTGAATCTATATATATTGGAAAAACTGGTGGATCCTTCTGCCAACTCTTTGTATAAAGATGAAATGTGGAGGTTCCTGTCAGGGTACTCCTGTCTCTCCCTTTGACTTTTTCTCCTGTGATAGTGGCCTCATGTCAACAGGGCCAACGGGTGGGAGTAGGCAGGGCAGGCAGCTGCCTAGGGTGCTACCTTGCCCTGGGGGTGCTGTGAGGCCCCCCCCCCCTTACTCCCTTTTGCCCATGCAGAATGCTCCTCTGAGTCTTAAAGGCAGACTTAAAGTCTGCCTTAAAGGCAGACTCAGAGGAGCTCTACACAGTGCAGTAAGCTCTTTGGAGGCTTCCTTGGAAGTCTCGGAAGAGCGTATTGTTTTAGCGGTGCCTGGCTGCTTTTTGTCACTCCCTCATCCCCTGCTCACCTGGTGTGATGACGTCACTTTCTGTGACATCATCATGCTGTGTGTGCAATAATATCCCCCAAGGGAACTTGTGGGGGAGCACAGCGAAGAGGGCTGCCTCTAGTGGAAGAACCCCTAGCGCCAGGGCTGCATGTCAGTGATTGTATCACTCCACTGTGAGTTATGCATGTCCCTATTTCTTCTTTGGGGAGGAAGGTGGGGAATTAGCTAGCAGCAGCTGAGTAAGATCTAGGCTTTGTTTACCCTTGGTTCTTCAGTTACATAGCCTAGGTATGGCAAGAGTTGCAGTCTGAAAGCCAAGCACCAAGGGGACTCTTGGCCCTTGCCTCTTAGCCCATCGTTTGCAACCTCTAGATCTGAGTGAGCATATCTGGGGGACTCAGGACTGGTCTAGGGTGCCTTTAGGGTAACTTCTTGTTAGTTTCGGTCATTTACATTGCATTTCTGTGTCTTCAAATTGCTTGTCTATAATGCGGTATTTTTGTAAGCCACTTTGGGTCCTTGTTGGTGAGGAAGTGGACTAGAATAAATTGAGTTAATATTTGCAGAATTTAGTTATTGGATTTGTATTCAAATTTTTATTTTGATACTTAACATTGCGGCTTGTGGTATTTATAAAGCAATTGTTGATGGTTACCACTAATACAGACAGGTGGCTGGAACTTGCAGAGCTTAATTGTTAGTGGTTGTTTTAACACATATGATTCTACAGAGGTAATGGGTAAGAAATGGTGCATTATTGTATGACTGAGGAGATCAGGCTGTTTGGCCTCCTAATGAACTAATCCCAAGATCAGCTCACCAGATTTGACACCTTTGGTTATGCATTCTTCATAACTAAGTGGCTAATGTGTTTACAATGGCAATTGCTAAATGCCTAAAATATACTGGAGTTCTCCAATGTTGAAGCAAGCCTTTAGAATGAAGGTGCAGGCAGTTGTGCAACTGCTCCCTTAGAAGTTCCACTCTCTACCTCTTGCTCTGCTGCCGATCTCTCTTAACACAACTGGCATAGCACTTACATGGCCTCCTTGCAGAATTGTCTTTGACTCCATTTCATCCGGGCTGATGCTCTTCAGTGTCATCTAAATGTTCTTCAGTGTCATCTCAGTGGTCTTTGATGTCATCTCACACAATGGCCTTGATGTGGTGATTCTCAGATGGTGCAGTCTTCATGGATTTACCTCTGAAAATTCTTTGGTGTAGTGGTTAAGCATGCAGTCTCTTATCTGGGAGAACTGGGTTTGATTTCCCACTCCTCCACTTGCAGCTGCTGGAATGGCCTTGAGTCAGCCATAGCTTTTGTAGGAGTTGTCCTTAAAAGGGCAGCTGCTGCAAGAGCTCTCTCAGCCCCACCCACCTCACAGGGTATCTGTTGTGGGGGAGGGAAGGTAAAGGAGATTGTAGGCTGCTCTGAGATTCCGAGTATAGGGTGGGATATAAATTCAATATCATCATCTTTTTCTTGTTGCTTTCTTCCATTTCCATTTGCTGCGTGTAGTTTCATCTCTGAACTTTTTCTGGGGCTGTTGTGGTAATGCCAGCTGTTTGTTCAGCTTCAATAGTGGCACCACAGTGTCTATAGCCTGGGCATATCTGAGGGTGTGAACTGAAAGACAAGCCTTGGGGCTCTCGGTTCTCAGCCTAAGGACTGCAACCAATGGCCTTGGTCAGATGATTTAACCTGGTGGATACTAACTCAGGATGTCTTGTCTACCTTTTGTCTTTTGTTTGTTATGTGTAAAATGTAAAAGAGTATTTTTGGTAAGCTGCTTTGGGTCCCCATTGAGGCAAAAAGTGGTAAAAAAATATATGCCACAGATAATTGGCATTTGGTAAACACAGGATACCCGGTGAATATTTGGCAAAAATACAATGTATCCGAGTAGCACACACTTAATTCTTTTAGGGAAATGTCATTAAAGACACAGTAGACCAAAAATGCATTAAAGAATACAAAAAGTCCCAGTGCACAGAATTCTCTCATAGTCCAAAATCCAGTACTTGGAATGTACTCTTCCATAACATGGAAATATCTCCTCAGAGGAGTAATAGGAGACTGGTTTCAGCCATGCCTTCCTCAGTCAGAAGTTGCACCGCACATCACCGCGTATCTCTCCTCCAGTTCCATAAATGATCATTTGCTAGTGGGAACCTGGTCTTACTTAATTCACGGGCAATGCCTTGCACTAAACTTCACTGCTGGTCACGTCCTCCCTTGCTCCAGACATCATAAAAAGTAACAAATGCTTAAATACTGAAATATCTCAAAAGTATGTGTAAAAATGCCTAAATACTTAAACATGTTTAATTTGCTCTCAGTAGTAAATAAAATGTAATTTATTCCAGCCTGTGATGTGCAGTCAGCATTACTGTCAATGCTCATTTCTGCCGCAGAAAAGTGGCAAAAACGCTTAACTCCTTTTTTTTTGATGTGCTGATTTGAAAACAGTTTTCCTTATTCAACTTGGCTGGTTTTAAATCCTTACCCACGCAACACTTTCACAGCTTCCACTGAAGCTATAATACAGGATCTTTGCATACTGCCAGTGTATTGATCACTTGTCATCCTCTGTATTCCATATACCTGAAGTATATTAGTATCCATTAGTATATGGAGACAACAGTAACTAGGTTTCCTTTTTTGCCCTTAATCAGAGGATAGCTTATTAACTCTGGTTCCTCCATAATTTAATATGAGCAAATAAACATGAACACTGCTCCCCATGTAAGTACCGGAATGGTGATGGAAATGTGCCATCTCCAGCAGTTTTTCTTGCATGAATTGGGGGGAATCAGCAAAGAACCAATGACAGGAAATAGTTTCATAACCTCTAAGGTGTGTTCATATATGAGCGTGTGATTCAGACTGAAGTGGCAAGGAGGAGTAAAATGGCTTAGTAGTGACTGAGCAAACAAACAGGTGACAGGGAATAAGATCTGCAACTGTTTCTTCACATGTATGACAGGTGTTTAGTAATCTCAAGTTCTTTAAACTTTTTTGACTAGTGGCTGAGCTCTAATAATAGCTCTGTCTCCTTTAAAAGTTATGAAGAGGCATGGAAAGGGGATCATATGTCTTAACAAGCAGTGAGCAAAGCAGAGAAAATGATTGACAGGAAAATGAAAGGTATCTTCATTCTGGTACTTCCTGAATTTGATAAAAATTGCTTTTAACATTAGTGCATTACATGTAATGTGTGGAATTCCAAATGACAATGTTTTTGCTTAGTGGTCTGAGATAGATAGGACAGGACTTTAGAGAGTGGGAAAGGGAGTGATACATCTAATGAATGGGAAGGCCTGAAAAGTTTTTGTGGTTAAAGTGGATTTGCGAAGTGATTAAGAAGGAAAGAAGAAAACTGTCTTGATGAGGAAATGCAGATGAGAAGTTGCTTAGCGTAAGGGTTAGAGATGTAGTGTTTCTAGCAATGCGTGAAGCTGTAGTTAAGCCTGTGCATTTGGAAACTGGGCTAAATACTTGAGTAGTCTCTTGCCTACTTTGACAACATGAAACATGTTATGTTTTTATTAAACTGTATATATTATTGTATTGATGAAATTGAAAAGATAACAATATTAGGTTTATTTTAGCAATGTTTGTCCAGAAGAAGATCCGAATAATCATGAAATTTGGTCCGTGAACCCAAAGGAACAATATCGACTCGGTTACCTCTAACATCTGCCTCCTGTGCTTTTGAAACTAAGAGGGGACTTTCCAAAAACAGTTTGTGTCGGAGTATGAGAGGCAGCTGTCTAGAGAAGTCAGAAATTGCACTGGGCTAGCAAAAGACGTTTAACCATATCTAAGCTGTGTATGCCAGCTCTGTATGGAGAGCTGAAAGTTACTCGACTTTATCTTCATTTCCCCCCCCCCCTCCCATTAGTTTGGAAAATGGTAAGGGTTGTTCAGAGAGGGGAAGAGGTTGAAAATTGAAATTGTCAACATCATAGTGAAAACTCAAGTTTTAATGCTTTGGCATTATAATGCAGAAATTAAATAAAGCCATTTTTTTAGAGATGAACTCAAAACAGTATCTCTCATTGGAATTACTGTATTTTCAAATAAGAAATAGCACTAAATGTTAAATTCTTTATTAGTATATTGAACATGAACCACAATCCTCTGCACACAGTAAGCTGCATGTAGGTCCCACTGAACTCTCTGATCCTCTTTAGACTGTGTGTTCAGTAGCAACTATAGACCAAACTAGTCCATCTTTAGTTTTTCAGTATCCCCCACATCACAGTGAATGTATATTTGAAAATCTAGCATTAATTTTTTAAATTAGAATCAGTGTTCGACAATTTCATAGCTTCTGATTCTGAACTTCCGGTCTGAGCTTCAGGAAATGGAAGATTTGCATAAATTCTTAACATGTTAACTTGCTTTTGTGCACATGTTCATCAGTCCTTGACTTGATACAGGAGATAAAGTGAGAAGTAGGGAGGTACTGCTTGAACCTCACTGTCAGTCATCTGACCTGCATCATGCCCCATTTACACAGACTGTAGATCTGAACAAAATTGTTCAGCATTTGATAGTGGACAGAAACCTTGCAGTTTGACAGTTACCTTGCTAGTGACTAGACCCGGTGCAAAGAGAGGATTCGTCATCATCATCATGGCTGGGATGTTGGAAGGGAACATCTTGAGTGGTATTTTTATACTTACTACTTTCCACCAATTATTGCATCTCTCATTGGCTTTGGAGGACTTTCTGAGTCTGTGTAAGCTTGGGTCCTGTTCGTCTGAAAATTTTTACATTATCTGGGACTGCAAATATTCTAGGCTAGGCAGGGCAAACTCTTTGTATCTGCTGGCAGATTGAGGAGTGGTGGTACACAGAGACACACAGAAACTAGCACTCTTCTCCCTTCACCCCCCACAGTTGGTAGGCAGCTCACATGGTTTGCTGGAAGCATGGAAAAGGTATGCTTATATCAGCTGGCAAACAGAACAGATCTGAGAATGGGGGTGGTGGAATAGAGAAGCCAAGGCTGCAGCCCTCTGTAGTACAGCTGTAAATTCCTCTTTTCTGTTCAGATCCTTGTGCTTGATCTTATCTAGGAATAGGAGACCACATGACCCCTCCTGATTTCTCTTTTGTGAGTACTACATAACCCTAGGGTCAAATGATTCTTTAAGTAATTACTTGGGGAAATTTTTTGCTTTTTTTTTTTGTAGAAGAACTTGAAAATACATTTTTTTCTGCTTTTGTCTTCATTTATGAATGTAAAGTACTTAAAATACACAAGGGGTGCCTTTGTGAAGATTATCATATTGGTATTAACCTTTCTGCAGAGATTTATGGAAATTTTAATTTGCAGCATGTTTTATTCAGTATTGTGTGTTGGGCATTCTGTTTGCACATCCCTGATAAGGGTGCATTCAGTATGCAGCATCACTCAATGCTAAGCATTTCCTTTAAAAATTGCATCCACCCAACTTTTGTGAAAGATGCACACAAGTAGAGAAAGCAGTCTTGGTTTACATTTGAGTGTTTTTTTAAATTAACTGATTTTATCTTTCATTGTGAATAGTTTAAAAAAAATTAAACATCTATATCCAGAATATGAACTATGAAATATTGGCCTTGAAATATCAAGCTTTTAAAATTGCATGAAAAGATTACTTGACATTATTTCACTTTTTTTTACTAATGAAAGGCTAATCTAAATCTTGTTTCTCAAATTGCTCTTTTATGATGAGACTGTAACTCGGGGACAGAGCTTATGCTTTGCTAGTCTGTGTAGAAAGGCTTTTCTCAGGATCTTTCTTCTGATACATTCCTGTTTATTTTCCTGCTAATCAGAGTAATTGTAACAAGGCGGTATCACACTGCTTCTCTCGTGTGTGTATACAAAATGTACTAATAGCTGAAATGACCCAGCTTCATGCAAATTAGATGGGGCACAGAATTGGCAGTTCTTAACTGTAGGGAATCACATGGCATTCCAACCTCCTGGACTTCTATGTTTATTGATATCTTAAAGTATTCATTACTAGGAAGTTTTGTGTAGAGTTAGGAACATGTATTGAAATGAGAACAATTTGAAGATGGTTCTTGTCAGTGGAAAGTTGCATAGTATGTTTCTATTTAATTGCTTTCCCCCCCTTTTTCAGGAAACCCAGCGCTTGCTGGCAGAACCTGTTCCTGGAATAAAGGCGGAACCAGATGAAAGCAATGCACGTTATTTTCATGTGGTCATTGCAGGTCCACAGGATTCCCCCTTCGAGGGTGGGACATTTAAACTTGAACTATTCCTTCCGGAAGAATATCCAATGGCAGCTCCGAAAGTACGTTTCATGACCAAAATTTATCATCCTAACGTAGACAAATTGGGAAGAATATGTTTAGATATTTTGAAAGGTAAGTGTTTGGAATCGTCAGAGTGATACATTTTCTCTTCCATACCTTAAAGTTACTAAGATATTTAACAGGTTGTTTCATACTGTAGTCATCTATTAAAGAGAAACGTTCTGTATTAACAATGTTGCTTTAGTACTCTAACTTTTCCCTTCTCAGACAAATGGTCTCCAGCTTTGCAGATCCGTACAGTTCTGCTATCAATCCAGGCTTTGTTAAGTGCTCCCAACCCAGATGATCCACTAGCAAATGATGTAGCTGAGCAGTGGAAGACCAATGAAGCCCAAGCCATAGAAACAGGTGGTGTAACCTTTATTGTACATCTTAATTATTCGATATATGAAACAGTTCCCCCATATAGGCTTAGGAACATAATTAAAAAATTTTGTAGATGCACCAGAATTCATACATTAATACAGTGGATATATTTTAGATTTGGGATACATTTGATCTTTTGGAATTATGATAACCATGCCTGGATTTTAGAAATGCATACACCTTTCTAAGCGCAGACTGTATTTGAAGGATCAAGAGCTGGTTTCAGTGCATCAGTGGCCAGTTGCTCAAATGACAAAATGTAGCAGTTGAGCAGGAGGTCTCCATGGCAATGTTTGCGATCTTGGAACTGTAATTTCTGATGTAAGACTACAACCTCCCAGCAATCTTACAGGGCTCGCACAGGTAATAGTTCAATAAACATTAAGTCAGCTAATTTTAAGAGGAGGATTATAAAATTATAAAGCAACAGGGTTGTAACTTCTCTTTTGTGAGTACTAGATAGGGTTGGGCACAGATCAGGAAATCACAGTTTGGTTTGCAAACTGAACTGGCTTGATTCCCAAACCAGTTTGTGAACCAAACCTGAAACAGTTTGAATGAAAAATGCCACCCCGGGGGTCTACAAGGCTCCAACTCACAGGGGATCTCCTCTATGTGCCCATCAAATTCGGTGAAGTTTGGACTTGAGGAGTCAGTCCTTCACATGCACCTGCTGGTGTGATTTTGAGTCAGTCAGAAAATTCTCACAGAGCTCCACCTACCTCATAAGGTGTCTGCTGTGGGGAGGGGAAGGAAAAGAAGATTGTAAGCTGCTCTGAGACTCCTTCGGGTAGTAAAGGGTGGGGTATAAATCCAATCTCCTCCTCCTCGTTCTCCCCCCCCGCCCCAGGAGAAGGGGGGAATGAAAAGCAGTAACACTCTTTGCAGCAGAGAAACAAACATGGGGGGGGGGGAGGAATTGCAGCACGGAAACTCAGGGAAGGCAATTTCCCAGGTCCCTGGTGGACTAATGTTGATGAGAAATCTTGTGTGGCAGTATGTATTGTAGCCAAGAGATCCAGTATCATGCCCTCAGGCCCACCAGCAATGTTATTTTGCGAACTCATGGACACCCAGAACTCCCAAAGACATGATGCAAACAAAAACAATGTGCAGAACTCCATTGCCTCTATACACCCCTCCTTCCATTGGGAAGAGTGGAGGCAGATGTCTCTGATTGGCAAGCAGCATTGCCTGTCAATCTTTGGAAGGTCCATATTGTTGTTTCCAGGACTGCAGAAGACCACAACTAGCAGCTTTTTCACGCGAAAGCTTCTGGATGGGATTTCTTCTCTGATTGCTTCTGCACTGTAGCAAAACATTTGGATAGGCCCATGCTGAGCATGTGATTCCTGAGCTGTGATTCATGCACCTTGAACTGGGCAAAGTTTGGCCTGGCCTTTTGAGTCTGAACCAGTTCGTATCCATCCCTAGTACTAGACATGGTACAGACTTGTCTTATCTGTTCATGAGAGGTTGTATGTCATAATAGGATCCCCAGATATGTTGATCCTGTGGGCACTTTTGGAATTTGGCAGTAGGGTGGTGGGCTTCACTGCAAAATGGCTGCCTCAGGAGATGGGGCCAATCATAAAATAACTCGGGGGGGCAATATGTTGGGTGGTTGTAAGCAAACCATGAAGTTGGTTTTCTGAATAGGTGCTCCTTTATGGACCTAAAGTAATGCTCCTAGGGGTCTTCTGAAGCACTTATTCCTCAAATGAGGTAGAGAAAAGACAGGATAAAATCTTTGCTTTAGAAAGAAGATATTTTGGGGAAGACACAAGTGGGCACCAGGATACACATCAGTGGGTGTCATGTTGGAGATCCCTGGCCACATTCAGCTTACCATGGCTTGACTGCATCTATCAGTGTAATTCTGCTGTAAAAAAATTTGCTGAAAAATCAAGGTGCATCCGCCTTCATATGATGTCCACAGTAATGGTATATAATAGTAGTCTTTAACAACACACTAATGAGTCTTCGGTGGGGGGGGGGAGATGGGGCATCAGCAGGGCTTTTTTGTAGCAGGAACTCCTTTGCATATTAGGCCACACACCCCTAATGTAGCCAATCCTCCAAGAGTTTACAGGCTCTGCTTCAAAAAAGAGCCCTGGATATCAGAGAATATTTATATGATTAACTGTGAGATGATTTATTTGTTAATACATATTTCTTTCTTTTTTTTTACAGCTAGAGCATGGACTAGGCTATATGCCATGAATAATATTTAAAATGTGCTCTGAAACAGTGTGCATCACTTTTTCCTGTTCTGCCAAGACCTCTTCCTTTTTTGTTTGCATTTAATGGACACAGTCTTAGAAAACATTACAGAATAAAAACCCAGACATCAGTTCTTTGGTGATTTAAATGCGCACTAGCAAATCTGTGTCTTGTCCTAATTCACTCCTGTTCCGCATGAGCAGAGGCTAGAAATATCGGGATTGTTGTGAAAATTGTTTAAAAGCAGTAACAGATCTCTGCTTTTAACAGGTTTCCCCCCCCCCCCATCATGGTTTAAGTGTAAGCACTGTGAATGAAAGTAGTCAGGGTTAGCTGCAGGGATTTTTGTTCTAATTGTGTGGGCCCTTTCTCCCCCTTTTTATGGTGATGCTAATTGCATTGGTTAAAGCAGCTAACCAGTTATACTCTAGAATTTGCCCTCTAGCCAAGTCTAACTTAGACGCTGTAGATGGACAAGCTTGGTTGTTTGAACAAAAAATGGGAACATTAAACATCCATCACCATCACTAATAATATTGTGATTCTTCTGTCAAGTGTAAAAACCCTCCCTTCAAGGAAAAGCTTGTGACCATTTTGTATGGCTTGTCTGGAAAATCTTCTGTAAATCTTATGTTTTAGTAAAATATTTTGTTATTCTACTTTGCCTTTGTACAGTTTGTTTTGCTGTGTTCTTTTTTCACTTGTGACAATCGTATTTTTTTAATGAAGTTAGATTGGAACCTTTCATTTTCACCAGCCTGACAGGTGTAGTAAAATATTGGATTTTTTTCCTGACTTGTATTAATAGGCCATACAACATTATTGTATTCATAATATTTTTGTTGTGTTTTTTTAAAAGCCTCTGGTAAACGTGATCGCTTGTCAGAGTCCAACTAAGTTAGATACATCATTGATGTGTATGTACTTGCAATATTAAGTACCACTGAAGCAGGAAGCTAGCAAAACAAACAGCAGTTTTGGGTGTATATGTAACTTGTCTGTTTTGTGCTAACTATTATCTGGTATCAGACTACACATTTAGAGAACTTGCTTTTTTAAAAAAAAAAAATCAATCCTCTGCATAAAGTGAGATGTTACAGTCCAGGTAACTGATTGCTAAGGCATTTGCAGCTAGGCTTTTAAAACTCTGGCTTTACCTGCAAACCTTTAAGCCACTTTCTGGATCATTTTTTAATTAGATACAGATCACTCACTTTTTTTCTTTTAACCATTACATAAAAATGTATATATCTCATGGGAGCCTATTTTGACTCATTCAACTTCCTGTGCTTTTCTAAAATTTACTGTTCTGACCCTACTCCTTTGCCTTGACCACCTTCTGATCTCTGTGCTTTCAGTGTGGCCAGTATAATGCCAGCTTGCCATGGGGAATGTTTGTCTTGCAGTTCAGGAGTGGTAGTGGTATTGAAATCCAAATTCTCTTTCCATCATACGTATTCTAGCAGTATCTGGGGTTTCTATAGAATGTGGTGTATGTATTGTGCTCTAATGTAAGATAAAGAATATCTATTAAAATATCGTTTTCAACAAAGTGCTTTTAGTGATGGTATTGTCCCTCAAGTTGACTGCATGATAGCATGAAAAAACCTGATGATCAGCTTTGGCAAGACAGGGACCGTTTAAAAAACTGTTTACAGCCAGTTTTCAGATTTTGTTAGATTGCATCTTACCTAGCAGTTGGTCCCTTTTTTGTCATTGAGAAATGACACATTGGAGTAATAAGCAGAGCTATGATATATGCTCTCAGACTTTACAAGTATTGAAGTTTTTGTGTATATCCATGAATGAACATAAAGATACATACTTGCATTGCAGCATGATCCTAAGCATGCTTACTTAGAAGCAGATGCTACTCAGTTCAACAGAAGTTATTCTGTACTAAGCATGCTCAGGATTGCAGCCTTAATATTTCTTTAACTTGGATACTCACATACTTGGTGATCTTGTATTGTCTACTTTGAAACTCACAAATACATTACTATTTTTTTCCTGACATGCGAAGTATTTCTACTGTGGGACTATACTTTTTCTTCCCCATACCACAGAAGAATTCCTCTGTTTTGTAACTTTCTGGGATAGATGGAATATATTAGAAAGAAATGTATACATTTCTAGAAAGAAATGCTGTTAAAACTTTCCTCTAAAAACGGTTTTATATAGCAGCATGTTGAAGTCTGAAATATGTGCAAGCTGTACTGATCGAATGTTGCTTAGTTTTTAGACCCAGGGAATAAGTCAATCAAAGCACTGAGTTCAGTGGGAAAGCTACAGCCATGTCCTAGACATAGTTGTGTAAAAGCAAATCTGAGTTCAGAGGAATCTTACTCCCATGTAAATGCGCAGAGGATAACTTTCAGCACATGCTGAAATTTCTCCTCTTGAAATAATTTAGACTTAAATGTATTTAATTGCATTGTGTCTCTCTTTATCTTGCATGTGGGTAAATATATGTGTATGAAATAACTGTCTGAATTGCGATTTTAAATTTACAATCTGGCCACACCAAGTTAATTTCTATGCTATGCTCTACTGAAATAAACATACTCACATTTCCAAGAGTTCTCTTATTAGCTGCTTATGAAAATGTGGGTGTGTCTTTTAAATGGCTTTTGTGCCAGGCCTGAAAACTTCATTCTAAAATCATTCTAAACTAGGGAATGTATTTTGTGGGGGCATCTGTTAAGAGAGGACTCTCCATAAATGTACATCTCTGTTATACTAAATGGTGATTGTGATCACAAAGATTACTCCCAAGCTCAAGTTCTGGAAGTGTATGAATTCTTGACTTGCATCTGAAACTCTTGATCTCAACTAAGGATCAAGCTACATGAAATGATCATGCATTTTTTAAAAAACAACAGTAACTGCAAGATTATGGGGAAGGCAAATTGGATGTGGATACCTTTAAATTTTGCCCAGTGGGGCAGATACTTGAGTGTGTGCATGATTTAAAATGGTAAAATGATATTGGAGGAGGGGGTTATTCTGCAGTTACCTTGTTTTAAAGTGGGGAGCCATTACTATTAATCTGCTATATCTTCTGTAGTTTGTTTCTGACTGCAAGCATTGCAAATCAGAGTTGTCCCTTTTTGAATGTAGGAATACAACTGTCAAGTTATTGAAGGTGCCTGAATTTTATCTGTGTAGTTTTGGAATTGCTGACCTTATCTGATGTAAAAACTATGCTCTGTGTGTGCCCCTTTAGCAAGCCCAGGCTGTAAAACTGATTTGTAGCCCATTGACTTTGAAAAAGTTCCACTGAGTTCTAAAAGGACTGCTGTATCATACAAATATCCAAATCTTATTCCATAATCTCTAAATTAGGTTTGTAATAAAAGAGAAATGCATTTGCTTTAGTCAGTGTAGGAAGAGTTCCTTTACTGAATTACAATGCAGGTGTGTTTCCTCTTCTTGGTGCTGATAATTAACAGGTCCAAAAATGTTTTATACTGGTTTATTTATGATCCCTACACTTAAATTAAAATCAAATTTGCAGTAACTACTTTTATTAAGCATTAGATAGTCCTTCTGTTTGTAGTAAGGTTCTTGAAGGAAACGAAGGTTCCCCAAGTGACACACACATCCATGGTTTGCATGGATAGATGGTTTAACTGATGAGTAACCATACTGACTGTTAAAGTATGATTATGACTTAAAACAAATGTAGTTTTATGCTTTTAAAGGAAGAGTATTTCCAGCACATCATGGTTCCTGTAAAACATCTCATGGGTGACTTGAATCACAAATTATGTGTATGTAAGCTTAATGTACATTCCTGCTGTTTTAGGGTTATTTTGAAATGCCTGATAGGTTCTGTTTAACATCTTCTGACTGTAATGTTATGACACTGAAATAAAAGGAAGAGTGATTATTCATTACACAGTGAGCTTCTCATTTTAAGTAAGTCCCCCACTCTAGTAAGACCTGTTGGTCTCTTAGTATATTTTGTGTAATGTTAAGAAAACAAATGCTCCAATTCTTCCAGTTAGAAGGGAGATATAATAGTTGTGCTTAAGGGTGAGATCTTTGTGTATACCAATCTTACACTGAATAATATTGGAGTTTTAATGGCCAAAAGAGTGTTGTGACTGGATTATGTTGGATCCAGATAAAGTAACACTCATTCAATGAAAAGGTCTTGCCCATTTGTCTGCATTTCTGGCCCTATTGCTACACAATTCATTATATAAATACCATAGTTCACTAGATTTCTAAAGTATAACTATTTAGTACCTTAATTTATTGCCTGTACTGTACACTAAGGAGATATTTCATTGGTTTAATGCTTACCACCTGGCAGCAGCCAAAACCAAAACTAAACTTAAACAGCCTTAGGAAGGTACCAGTAGGGAAATACCTTAGTTTTTAAAGTTGATTTCCTTTTGTTACCTATGGGTTAGGAGGTGGCTTTAGTAGCCAGCCACTGTCTGTAAAGTAGGGTGCTTGGAAGTATAAGTTTACATGAAAGTCTTGCCACCTGCCATATCAGGCAAGAGCAAGAGCCAGCAGGAACATATGGTACTTTCCCACTATAGAATGGTTACAAATCCAGGCTTGGTTTATAATACCTTTCTTGATCCCATTCTTAATTCCTAGCCAATTCCTTGTATATGGGACTCTGTAGTACTATACAAACGAGGAACAGCTTCCTATAGGTACTGTCAATCTAGATTTCAGTTAAAACTTCTCTTAGCATGTGTACTCAGTATGTGTTTCTTAGCATGTGTACTTAACATACTTCACAGATAGCTTTAGGAGTAATAGTTCTCTTTTCAGGGAATAAACTTTTGTTCACAGAAGAACATGTGGTACAACGGGGCTGGCAGATTGAGCTTTTTCATGTTATTTTTGCATCTGTGTAAGAGCCTTTATTATGTGGCCCTGGATGATTTTGCAGGGATGTGAAACATGCAGGCCGGGGGCAGAATCAGGCCCCTGAGCAACTGGGTCTTGTCTGCTTCCTTCTCCCTCTCTCTTGTTTCCTTCTGCATCTCAACTTGCTTTGCAAGACTTGCTCAAGATCGCAGAGGAGCTACAGAGGAAAACCTCAATTTTCTCCATTGGTTGAGGCTCCTCCCCCTCCTGGTCCCCTGGGGAGGGAGGGAAAGAGCCAGAGCTTCCTTTGCCCAGTTTCCTGGATCCCATGGGAGAGATACGAAGAAAGCACCTTTAAGACCAAGTGCTAATGTTTTAAGTATGTTTTATTCTTTTTTAAATAAATCTTTAGTCATGTTTGTCTGTGTCCTTTAAAAAGTTTATATTTTTGCTACCTAATTTTAAATAGGTACACACATGGCCCAGCCTGACACGGCCTGGTCCGGCCCAACAAGGTCTCATTTATGCCAGATCCGGCCCTCATAACAAATGAGTTCAACACCCCTGATTTACAGATTACTTTTTACAACCTGCAGTACCATTTCTCTCATGTTTCTGTAGCAGCAACTAATTGCCAAATAATTTATAGTAGTCAGTAAACTTATATTCTAACTAGGAATAAGTCCCGTTGTGGGAAAAAAATACAATGGCTCTAGAAAGAGGCTCTGGCCAAGTGCCCCCCCACCCTTGCTGCCTTCCAATCCACCCAAGTGAAGGCATTCACTCCCCCCCCTCCCCAGGAGCTGATCTCTGCCATTTGAAGAGCTGTTGTAATTCTGAGCCATCTCCAGCCCTCACTTGGAAATCCCCAGGTGGAGATGGCTGGTTTGGAGAGTAGAGTCTATGATATATTATGCCTGTCTGAGGTTCCACCCCTCCTCAAACCCACAATCTCTCCAGGCCCCACCCCTCAAATCTCTAGAGATTTTCCAACCTGGAATTGGCAACTGCTAAGTCACAATGACTGTCATGAGGGGGGAGGGTGCTGCTGAATAGCAGCAAGCAGATCGGCTTAGTTAGGTCATGCAAGTCAGATGTCATTAAATCACCCAGAGGGTGCAGCCAGGCCTAGGGTAGCCAACCTTCAGGTGGAGCCTGAAGATCTCCTGCGATCACAACAGATCTCTCTCCTCATCCTGGCAAAAAGACCTGCTTTGAAAGGTGGACTGTATGCCATTCTGTTCACCTGAGGCCTCTTGCTTTACTGACAGAAGTTGGTTGCCTAGCAACAGCCTCTGGCTAGGGGCTGAGGAGAGGAAGGAGAGAGGGAGTGATAGGAAAGAGCCAAGGCCTGTGAGGAAATGCTCCCATTAGGGCCAGGCCTTGTTGCTTAGCTATATCACAGAGGTGGTGGTTCCCTGGCTACTTCTGTGGCCTTCAGATTGTGTGCACTGGGAGGCTGGCTGTGTGAGCTGTTGACGGGGCAGAAGAGGTCTGTTGCCAGTAATGCTTTTCATGAGGCTGATTGACAGAGAGGACACAGAGAAGAGTTGGAGATATGTGCCTCTAAAGAAAGACTTTTTTTTTGTGGTATGTTCAACATTTCTGGGCCTGCAGTAGGCAGGGGCAGGAGAGTCAGCCAGAAATGCTGAGGCGTGATGGGCCAATTATTTGTTGAGAGTATTAACCAATGAAAGAGCTCCATTTGGCCACAACCATCGGGGAATCATTATCTATGATGATAGCAAAACCAGTTTTGGATTCTTAAATCTGGTGATTGGAACTGTGAAGGGAAAAAAACCTAAACAAGGGCCCCTTGTTTGCAGAAAAATATGAAATAAACATTAGGGAGTTTTAAAAAGTCCCCCTAAAAACAAACACACAACAAAAACAATAAAAGGAGTGCCTATAGCTTTAAGCAACAGATTCCCAAGATGGGCTTCTCTGAGTTAAAGGCAAGGCCCTTTCCAGACCTATTTTGACCTTTGAAGACCCATGGGCCAGGCCTGACTAGGGTTGCCAGCTCCAGATCAGGAAGTTCCTGGAGATGGGAGGTAGAATCTGCCTCAGCTCCATATAATGCCAAAGAGTCCACTTTCCAAACCAGCCATTTTCTCCAGGGGGGTTGAATCTCTAAAATCTGTCTATCTAATCTACTACTGTTCTTATAGCTATTATTGCCTTGAGTAGAAAATAAAATGATAAAAGCCTTACTCAATATCCCCCTAATATTTACATTTTTAATCCTATCAAAGAAAGAAGGGAATATGGTATAGCTGAAGATGGGAAATGATCCTGGGGAGGGACCTCTAAGGGGTACAATGCCACAGACTCCATATTACCATATTATAACTGCTCAACTGTAGCAGTAACTTGATCAAAATATATAGGAACTGGTATTTTCCATGAATTTGTTCTCAAAATCCCAACCAAATACTACCAAACTACACTTTTTAAAATTCCTCAAATGCAAAGGCTGTAAAACATTGCAAAAGTAAAGTTTTTTCATTAGTTTACCTGACAACCTAGCAAAAAAAGCATGTGAATAAAACACACATTAAGGCTACTGAACCATTTGGGCTTTTTATAAATTTAAAATGCAGAGCTTCAGAGTTCTGAATCTATCATGATCAATACAAGGAAGTTATACTTCTCCCCCCTTACACACACACACACACACAGGTTGCAGAAATTTTATTTTAAAACAGTGATATAGCTTTAGTAATATTCTTTCGATTTGAGCAGTGATTTAACTTAGCTTGATTTTTTTCTTCACACAATTTGTATGTTGGGTTGGATGCAGAGAACAGTAACCTGCTGTCTGCTGTGCTCCTGAAAAGCTGCTCTTAAATGGGGGGGGGGGGGGATAGGGAGAGCCTTCCAGACCACCTTGTGATGTGGTTAGGCTGGAAACAGCAGGAATCAGAGCCTTTCCCCCTCCTATAAGAGAAGAAATGACTTGGCACAAGCCATTGGTTATCATGAAACAATCTTATAGTGAACATATACAAACGCAATTATAGTGTTATGACTTTGATATGTGATAATGTCTAGTTTCATGACTTGTACAAGACTGGAAGTTGAAAAGTCCTTGGTTAAAGAAGGCTCAGCCTTGGACTTACAAGGGGATCTTAAGCCATCCTGCCCCATCTGAGACACATTGATAACAATGATCAACTAGTGTTTATTATCTATTTAGTACATTCTCTCCTGCCTTGTAATAAGAATCACTGAGATAAATTATAAGCATTTATGTAATTCAGAGTGTCCTGCAAAGACTCTTCACTAGTATTTCACTACTTAGTCTCTGTTACAGATTTGCTACATTCAGATTATGCCTTACAACCAACAATGACTTGGGGCAATGTTACATTTACATAATCATTTCTAAATGCTTACATTAACCTATTTATGAGGACTAGCTGAACCTGAGTACACAGTTCTCTAGGCTGTGTAAAAAGTTATACAATGAACAGAAGGAGAATTATTATTAAATAATTATAAAGCACCATAGGCTGTACTTTATAAAACGGTAGAACAATTAGGAAAGAAGCAATTTCTTAGTATACTTTAAAAGCTCTAGAAAGTGGAAGAATCAGTAGAAAATGTACTGTGGGTTTCTAAAACTTTGCTTTCACATAAGAAATTAGCTATATTATTAGGAATGAAATTCTATTTGCAGGAAAACATTTTCCAAACACCATAAAATATTTAGTTATCATAGTTCACTTTCCCTCTTAAATATGGTGTTAGTGGCAATCTCAATAAGATGGCATCATACTTCTTGAACACTCAGTACCAGTTCTAAACAGTGTTCCCAGTGGGGATGTATAATCGCAATCCCACCATGATTATGCCGCAACCAAGATTCCAATTTAGTGATAAGTGTTGAAGTATCCAAAACTCTGGTTCATGGTTCAAGATCAATCCTCACAGCAATAGTGGTAAGACTAATAGATATTTTACATTTTCATTGCCCATCTAGGAAGAGAAGCGAATGTTACATGAACTTCCCCCCACCTGTGAAAGAGAGTATAGTAACCCTGAGGAAGTTCCAGTGAGCAACAATGCTACCAAGTAACTAGGCTGCCTTATAAACAAAGTTTCACCCTTGCCAAAAACTTGTGACATGGCAAGATACAATAGATCAGAAATAACTTTATGGCGAAAGGTATTAACCTAAGAATACTAGTCATACATCCATAATGTGATGAAATAACTGGGTCAAGGGAAACGGCTTTTTATAGAAAAAGCCCAGCAGGGACTCATTTGCATATTAGGCCATACGCTATCACCATTGTTTCAGGGCTTTTTTGTAGGAAAAGCCCAGCAGGAACTCATTTGTATATTAGGCCACACTCCCTCAATATAATTCATACCTATCCATCCTTGGCTCAGCCCTAGAGTAGGAGTTTTTTATTATTTGGATTTTTATGTCACCTTTCCCTGCAAGCAGGGCTCAGGGTGGCTTACATCAAAGGTTCATTATGGAGCTTCCTTGTCATGTCTAGCTTGCCATCCATGTTTAACTTAGCATAAGGAAAACAAATGGAAGTTCCTGATTTCCTTCCACTAGCAATCTATGCAGAAAACAGATGGAAGACAGCACCAAAGAGCAGATAAACAGCTTTGTTCAGGTAATGCCATCATGTTGAAATATTTTTTCCTCCACTGCACAGGGCAGTACACAAAAATGCTTGCTGATACTAGAGTATTCCACAAAGGTTGGGGTGTCAATAAAAGTCACATTACTGTCTACCACTGTCTATGCTCCTACTAAAAAGCTACTGTGTTCATACTGCGTAATTCCAAAAGCATTCCGAAGAAGTCTTTAAAGACTTCACCCTCTCCAGCTCTGTAACGCTTCTATTCTTGAGTTCAGGCTTAACAATAAAGTTGTATGCTAGGTTCTGAGCTATGAGTTAGGAAATAAGCAGGGAGAAATGCCTAGATGACAGAAAGGCTGAACAAGCACAGCCGTGGCTTTAATAAGCTATCCAGAAGCTTTTTAAACTAGTGTCCTGAGAACACTGCTTTATAACATGCCATGGAAAAGGACATCAAATACTTGTGCTCAGATGCAAAACCATTAATGGGTGAAAACAAGATGAAGAATCACTTCCAGATCAACCATATTCAGGAAGATGAGCCATATGAATATGAACTACTCACAGCTATAGGTTGTTTCAATTTTTATTTTGTTCATTTCAGATATAAAAAGTCAAAATTCTTACACCAGTCTTTAAAAGAAAGCCATGCACACAGTTCAAAATGTTTACAACTTAAATTGTATTTTTCCTTCAGAATTTTTTACTTCTCAGAAGCATGTTGAACAATCATTTCTAACATTAACAATAATCTTGTTAGTTTTCAGCTGCCCTCCAGGATGACTTTCACTTTTAATAGCCTCTATTACTTACATAAATTGCAGTAGTTCAATGGCATGTTCCCAAGTTTAACCATTCACAGTAACATGCTTCCACGATACTGAGTCTATACTTGCCTGGTAATGAACTCATAACCCAAGACTTACTAAATCTAAAACATGGATTAGTTTGGGGCATATGATCCAAATAAATCCTTATCCCTATGTATGCGAATCCAGGCACAGATTCAAAGGCCACTTAGAAGAAACTTAAGTCCAGGTTCCTAATGCCACAAAAAGCTTCTCACAATGTACTCTCAAATGCCTCCATTTATCTGTCAAATCTGATCCTCTCATTGGAACTATATAACCATGGTTTAATTTTGGCAGAAAACATCGTAACTGTCATCTTTGACAAGCATGTTGCACAGCCTATTCCTTTAAATGACTGGATTTGGCAATGCCTAATAATTGTTACAAAGATAGCTAAAAGCTTAGTGGATCTTTGTCATTCCAGTGTTATGTTGCAAGACAGATTTTGCAAGTCAGTTTTAGTAAGGGTCTTCATCGTTGAGTTGCATAGACTGAAAAGGTCTGTACACCAAAATATTTAACCGTATGTGGCACAGCAGGCTGGAATATTTATAAGCCATCACCTCTGATTTGGTTAGCATTGACAGCTGTACATTTTTATACAATACGTAAGTGTTAGAAACCCAAATAATCATGCATTATGCAGCTCCTACAAGATTGGCTTGTTTAAATTTCAAAAGTAAAAATAGAGATGAAACCAGTTGTGGGAACTGTAAATCCAATCAATTTGTTTTTCATTGTAATGAGCCAGTGGCATTTCTCATTTGTTTAAAAGTTATCAGTTTCAAAATGTTTAGAGATAAATGATTAATACATGGGAATCTGGTACCAAGTGCCAACTGAGAATGCTGAAGTTCTCCTCTCAGGAAAAATGCATACTTGTTGGGAATCAGAAATTTTCCCAATTTGATCAGGTGTGAGATTTTACATTGATTAGATCTGCCAGTTGTCTATGCTATTAGCATTTTTTTTAACTTACACAAAGTGGAATATAGAGAACACCCTTTAAGCACAGCAGCTGAAAATGGTCTGCTGTTCCAGGCAATACTGCTTCTTCAAATGCAAACAGAAGTTCTATTCTGTGGCAGATATTTAAGTCTACTTTGAATTTTGGCTCTTAAAAGTAACTCATGACTGATGTTTCTTGTTCAAATGCATTTATATGGCACAATATTTATATCCCCAGTTTTTCTAGACTGAAAGCTAATGGAACCATTATTTTTCTTCAAAATTGTAACAGCACAAGGATTAATTTATAGCAGCATTTTAAACAATGTTGAAGGTAGCGTAGTGCTGCCACCTTCAGCTCCAAAAGGGCATCTGTGCCTTTAACTGCTTTCAGCAGAGATTCCTTAGATGATGGTAACAGTGATATGAAAAAAAAACTTGGCTGTTTTAACTTTCTGCCTGTTACATAGCTGCTAAGACACTAGAACCCTAGGTGATAACCTAGTTTTGTGCGCAACACAATATTTACATTACATTTACTTTTTACTTTACACCAGTTGGATTATTTACAGTGGATTTATCTTACATAGAACAATGAGAAGAGACAAGTCTTCATGATAGAGGTAGTTTCTTTACCTCAGCCACAGTTCTGACTTTAGAGAAACAGGGAAGTTTAGTGTAAATGGTTTCAGAGACTTAAGTTTACAGAGTCTGCATGTCTGTTTTTAGTAGCAGAAATTAAAACAGGGCCAGAAATTATTTGTGTATGCTCCCTTTTCTCTTAATGCTCAAGCAATTATCTTCCCAATAGTGATTCAACTCACACAATTTGAAAAAAGCAGGGATGGATCTCCTGCTACTGGAATAGCCAAGGAAGCCAACACTGACTTGAGCAAGAAGAGGACAAGCAGATTTTAAACAGGGGTTAGCATGTATGCACCTCAGCAATCTGGCTGTTTGGCTAAATGTTGTCAGCAAGAGCAGTACGAAGTCTTTAGGGCAAAGACAAGTCCACCTGAACTGCTCTGGTTAGGATCTTCATGTAAAATACTAGGGAGGAGGAAGTTTCCTGAAATAGAAGAAGGCACTTGCTGTTGATTTCCACTGCCTCTTTTCTCCTCCAGCTAACTATGTTGAAGTAGGGAAATAATAATTACTGTACTAAAGTTTCCCCAAACTAATGGTTTGATTTTCAGGAAATTTACAAGGAAGAAAAATTAAGCTATACTCAAAAGCCAAATTACAACTTCACTCTTATTTTTACCAGATATTTAAGATAACTATATTTTACTTTAAAGGGCCATTTAAGGCATCTTTAATTCCCTGTATGGCTTTGGCTTATTAAATATTATAAATTGCTAAAAAAGAAAAACAGGCCTGAACATACAAAGTATTCACACTCAGGGTTTTGATGACTATACACATGGCACATTACCATCCAAACTCATTTCTCCTTGTGATGGTATACAAGAAAGTAAATCAGATTTTATCTTACAGTAGATGGCAGCCCAGAAGTCTGTGTAGAAGTAACATAAAGAGAACTGTTACCAGGATGGGAAGAGACCACAGAATTTCCATTGGTTGGTGAACACCCTAATTTCAGTTTTTCCAAGTACTCTGCATGGACAGGCTTGTGACACTGAAGGACCTTGATAGCATCCTCAACTTTAAACCACTCTCTTTTCCTGCCTATGGAAAAACACACAAAATTAGTTTCAAATGACGTCTAGTTCGCACACTTACATTTGATAAGTAGAATTTACTGCAATTCCTCAAGTTATTCTTTGTTCATGTTGCAGTATCTAATACTGCAGAGATGGGCCAAATGTGGCAAGCAAAATCATAAAAAGCAAGGACATTAAAGGTAGTCATGATCCTCAGTAGCTGGGTTCCAGAAAGTCCTGAGATGCTCTGAGAGTGCTGAATCTTGAACATTGAGAGCTATAAATAAAGGCAACTAGTCTCTATGGTTCACCAAATGGCTCAATGTGACAGACTATCAGTAACAAACTGTTGTCTACTTTTCATGAAGCATGTTAATTATTCACAAATAAATATGTTAACAAACTTATCCATATGCTTCTTTCCACATGAACAAGTTAGATGCCTTTATTTACTCTAGTCTACTGCTTCACCTCTTAATACTTTTTGGTTCATTAATATTTCCTTTTTAAATATTGGTACAGTACTCAAAATATAGCAGGTAGAACAGTTATAATACCCCACCGATACAAGAACCAATCAGAGTGTTGCTCTAAACCACCAAGTAGGAGTTGTTTGTCTGTTAAGATTTTGCAGTCTGTTAAGATTTTGACAATTAGGAGCTGATGGTCTGGTGGGAGAAAAAGGAACCCAGAACTGAGAGTTATGGAACTACAGATGGAGTAACTGTAATATTTCACTGCCACAGGAACTGGTGGTGGCTAAAAGCACAGACAGCTTTAAAAGGGGATTAGATAAACAAATGGAGCAGAGGCCCATCAGTGGCTATTAGCGGCAAGGTATAGAGGGAACTCTATGTCTGGGGCAGTGATGCTCTGTATTCTTGGTGCCTGGAGGATAAGATAATTGGTGCCAGACAGGTGGTTTAAGCCGCCCCAGGGATGGCAGACGAGTGGACAAAAAAAGTGAATCCAAATGAGCACATCTGCCTGCCATTCAGCTCCCGCCTTCAACCTGTCCCTACCTGATGTGCAGCAGGCTCAAAAAGGTACCTAATCACTGAAGCACCTCTGTGACATCTCCCCAGCCATCTGGACAGCCTGGAAGCACCCGGGAAGCCAAGGATGGGAGCAAAAGTACTCTGGAAGCTCCTCCAGGGTGCCTGAAGCCCATCCCTGTTCTGGGAGTGGGCTGTGCACCGTCTGGACGCTCCAGGGCACTGCTGTTTCTGCCGTCTCACTTCTGGGTTGGCACATTGCTGCTCTGAGCTGGAAGTGTGGAACCAGCCAGAGTGTTGAACTGGATAGACCACTGCTCTGATCCAACATGGTTTCTCTTATGCTTTTAATAATGTAAGTGTACTGTTTAAAAACTGCCACCCAACTTCTCTACATTATCTCTTTGTTTACCTCAATTTGTGCTTCTTTTTCAAATAAACTTCATTCTTGTTCAAGTTTAAAAAGTAAATCATCCTATTTCCTACCAGTTTATCTTTTTCCAGTTCCTGGCACGGGTGGGTTTATACCCAGACTTCATCTTCTTGTATCTTTATTCCTGCTAAAATTCCCCAGGGAAGTGAGGAAGTCAGGAAAGAGATGGACAATGGGAGGTGATTCCCAGGAAAAATTCAGACCAACAGATTTGCTATTTAGAGTGTCTTCAAAGATGAAGACATCAGAAAGCAGTGAATGGATTATACATAAAAATGACCTCTTTCTACAAACCATAAGAGAAGCCATGTTGGATCAGGCTAATGCCCCATTCTGTCCAACACTCCGTGTCACAAAGGGGCCAAAAAACCCCAGGTGCCATCAGGAAGTTGACTTTTCAGTGCTTTCAACTGAACCATATTAGTGTTAGAACAATCTGGTTTTAGTTGTTCTCAGTTACGTTTGGAAAAAAAGTTGTCTATATAATTTTAGCAACAGAATATCACATGTTTGATACCAGTTACATGAGTGCTAAAAAGAGAACTGTTCCTACATACAGCATTATAAATAAGCACATGAGGAAAAAAGTCTTGCCTATATTAACTGAATCTTCCCAGTCTTCCAGGATTTCAGTCACTGTAAGAACATAAACATAGGTTCTATGCTTCCGGTCTTGATTCTGCTTCAGTATGGAGAAAAAAGAGAAACATACATATTTTAATTACACTTGTATGACCAATGAACCAGCCTTAAGGGCAGGGCTGTCCATATGTATATAGCACTTATAGTTTAGTCAGAATTAGAATGAATTTCATTAAAAACATTTGTACAAAGTAGTACAAACAGGGTTGGATCCAGCCAGCTCATTCACTCAGTCCTACACAATTCTGCTTCTTACTATAATCTTCTCTTGTTCATGCAGGTTCCATAATCACTAGCACAGCTTTCTTGGTGGGGACCCCATTCTCCCTTTTTGATAAGTAAAAAAGCTGGTTGGAACAACCCATGGTGCTCTGCATTCACACATTAAATTCCTACTCCACAATGCAGACAATTCAGAGTTTTCTGGAGAACTGCATACACCTATGCCTATCACAACTTACATAAATTATAGTAAACTACTCATTTTGTTTAAAGACAACAAACAGGGCACAACTGTGTCTAATAATCAAAGACCTGCATACACCTATATTATGAGAGCCAGTTTGGTGTAGCGGTGGAGTGTGCAGACTCTTATCTGGGGAAAACTGGGTAAGAATCCCCACTCCTCCACTTGCAGCTGCTGGAATGGGCTTGGGTCAGCCATAGTTCTCGTAGTTGTCCTTGAAAGGGCAGCTGCTGTAAGAGCTCTCTCAGCCCCACCTACCTCACAGGGTGTCTGCTGTGGGAGGAGAAGGTAAAGGAGATTGTGACTGCTGAGACTCTGAGATTCAGAGTATGGGGCGGGATCTAAATCCAATAATAATAATAATAATATCATCTCCTTCTCCTTCTTCCCCAATCTCATTTGTACATAGTTTTTACACTAGTATGGCAACATTCCTGAATCTTTGCTAAAACTGGCTTTCTGGCACATGGAAAAGAGAACCTTAACTTCAGATTAGTTAAATTTCCGAATATCTAACACTTTTAAAGAAAATCTCACCTCAAATATTCCCAGCAATCTGCCAAGTTTTCCCTTCACTCCAGCCTGTAAGAATAAAAAAACGACAATTAGGTTTGTTTTCTGTACCTTGTGGCAATTTATTTAAAATATTTATATACCACTTTGTACCAGGCATCCCAGGATCCAAGGCAGGTAACAATATAAAAATACAAAACAATTTAATAAAACCTTTAAAAGCATTAATAACAAAACTAAAACCTGTCCCAATCAGCAGGGTATCCCTCCTTTGTCAAGATTTAGAATGTTTCAAAAGTTGTTGAGAACAGCTGTTTTCCTTCCTTGACAGAAACCTAGGTGGGTAGCCAATGAAAAAGCCTGAGTCGGGACCATAGCAGAACATGTCTTAGACCAGGGTGTCAAACATGCAGCCTGTGGGAAAGATGCAGCCCACACAGGGCTCACATCCATCCCCAAGCAACTTCCCTCTCCTGCTTCCATTTCCAGGGCTGCTACTGCAGCCACATCATAGTTTTCTTTTCCCCAGTTCCCTCAGTGGCTCTTTGTTTCCTGTCAGTTGCCTCCTTCCCCGTCCCCCTCTCTGAAAGAGAGACAGAGAGAGAGACAGAAAGACAGAGACAAGAGAGACAAGAGAGAGACAGAGAGAGAGCAAGAGAGAGAGCGCTCCATGGCTGCTCCCCGTTCAGGACAGATACAAAAACATGTCCCCTGCCCTTTCTTTCACACACAGAGCTTCTACTTCCTTTCTGGGTTGCTTCTCCTCTTTTGAGGATGTGGGGAAAGAGAGAGAGAAAGACAACAAAATTTTAAAGCTGGCTGCAAGAAGCAGGGAGACCCGGCATGGTATTTCTTGCCCTCTCCTGGTTGGGAGCCTCTGCTGGAAGTCAGGGGGCAGGGCCCCCAGAGACAACCCCCCCTGCCTTGGCTATGGGTCTGATCATAATACAGCAGTCTCTCTTTCTAGTCTCCCTTTGAAATTTCTTTGTAAGAGCACTGCTACTCTTAGGTCAACTGAATGTTGTGGTTTCTAATGTCATACTTATGTCCATTTATTCTTTGCATCCTACTGGACTGAATCCTGGATGGAATTGAGACCTAGGCTTCCTGCCTCATTACCAACACTGGTATCTCCATGCCTACTATCCCTCTGCATATCACACCTAATCCAATCAAACCTGCTATTACCATTTGACATCTGAAATCACCTTTATAAAGTTTATATCTCCTGTACTTCATGTTACATTTTATGGCATGCATGGCCTGCCCAACAAAGTGACATTTATGTGAGATTCAGCCCTTGTTTCAAATTAATTTGACATCTCTGCCTTAGACAATGGAGGAACTAATAATTGACTATGGTGGGAACAGCTGAGGTGCCATATGGAAATATGCAGGGAGAGGCAGGCCTTCAAGTATGTGGGCCCCAGGTCAACACCTTGAATTGGTCGTGGAAATTAATCAGCTGGCAGTGAAGGGACCTCAAAATAGGAATGAAGTGTCCTGTTAGTTAGTCCCAAGTAACAGATAAGCTGTTGCATTTTACACCAGCTGCAACTTCCACTAGGGTTGTCAGACTCCCAATGTGGCCAGAGGATCCCCCAGTCTTCAGGGCTCCAATGCCTGCCCCCCCCCCCCCCCCCCGCAGCTGGCCAGTGGAAGAAACCCCACCCCCAAACAGGGGCATTGTCACTTCCAGGTGACAACATCACAAAGCATGTGCAGCAGAAAACTCCTGGACCAGGTCCAGGATCCGCCCCCCTGCTGACAGCGAGGTGGGACCCGGCAATCCTAGCTCCCACATCACCTTCAAGGGCAGCCTCATATAAAGTGCATTACAAAAACCCGCAAAAACCTAGCCTTAAGGTTACTGACACATGGATCAACATGGCCAGATCAGACACATGGAGATTAGCTTCCTAATTAGAAGTAGCTGGAAAAAAAGCATTTTTCATTGTCTCTGGCACCTGTTTCTCCAACAAGAAACTTGGATCCTGCAAGACTCTGAAGCTTTTAATGTTTCCCCCTGAATGCTGGCACACCACTGACAGTAGAGAGGATAATCTCATTTAAAGCACTGACCCTTCCAGCTAGCATCAGTTCTGCTTTATCTTGAATCAATTTCAATTGAACATCACATTGAGCACTGGGCTGAGACAGAAACAGCAGCAACAAATGGCTTATTCAGAGTAATATACATCCAGATATCACTGGCATATTGATGACAACCTACTTTAATACTGTGGATGATCTCATTAACGGGCCTTGCAGAGGCCTGAAGTTCAGAAGGTAACAGAGCCTTGCAGTGCTTTCCATCAGCTCCTGAAGGTATGATTTGGCATGTCCCACTGCAGCCTTCTGTGAGCAGTACAGACTGGAGCCACCTCAACACTGTTGTGCCAGACCCACCTCACCTTCCAGGCACCTCAGCAGTATCACATGGTCCATACTGTCAAAGGCTGCTGGAAGATCTAGCAGCAGCAATATAGGTGCATTGTCTTTGTCCAACTGAAGACTGGAATGTCCCCAAAGCCCACTAAAGCCAAACCAAGGCATAAAAAGATTGAGGCCAGATATCTCATCCAAGTATTTCTGGAGTTGGTGTGCCACTATTTGTACAATAATCCTTGTCAAGCTGACAACCTGCTGTCTAACAATTATATTATAAACCAGGGGTGGCCAAACTGTGGCTTGCGATCCACATGTGGCTCTTTCGTACATATTGTGTGGCTCTTGAAGCCCTCACCACCCTGTCAGCCAGCTTGGAGAAGGTATTTCTCTCTTTAAATCACTTCTCCAAGCCTCCTCCATCTATTTGCCTGCCTTCTTTCCTTGTGGCGCTCAAACATCAGACATTTATTCTATGTGGCTCTTACATTAAGCAAGTCTGGCCACCCCTGTTATAAACCATTCACAACCTGATGCCTCCCCACTGCATTGCAGCTCTGCCATGCCCCCAAAGCTCTCATGGCTCCCAGCATTTCAGGGATCTAAGAACTGCTGGGGAAGGAGGAAGGCAGGGAAATTCACCTGTGAACACCATGAACCTTATAGACTTCATTCCAGAATGCCTGGTGAACAAAGCTAGTTTTAAGAGCATCCAAAAAAGTCATCATTTAAAACAATCAACATGTATGATATTAGCATTAAACAGCAAATACTGAAAGTCTCTGGTAATTGAGAGGTAGACCCCATATACAAGTCTGGTCCTACAACAAAAACCTGTATATGAATTTGATATTATGAAGCAGTTTTCTGGCCTTGAGCACTGACTGATTGTTTAATCACAGGCTTCTAATGTAAATGAGCAAATACAATCTCTTTTGAGAAGCTATTATCAGGCCTTACAGCCAACATCTCATGAACATCAAAGCAGCACAAAGCAGAGTGCTGCTGCCAACCATCAGCCTATGGTAAATAGCAACCACTCCACACTCATCCCAAGTCTCACAAAAAGCTGACCAAGAAACTGCTACTGCTGGAAAGCAAGGTCTGGAGAAAGGGAAGACTGACAACAACTACTTCATGCTATGCATAAGGCTCTATATCCATTATGTATTAAGAACTAGTAGCTATTACATGCTTTCTCTCTCTATGGTTTCAGTCAGATCAATGTCAAGTTGTTCAGGGAGCAACTTGGTGCTATTTGAAAAAACCTGGAAAAGGCCTCAAAATCATCTTTGCTTTTGCTTTGGGGAAAGTGATAGTTTTCTACTATATACAAACAGTTTGGGGACAAAGACGTGAATAGTGCTATACAAAGGGAGGAAGTGAAGGAGCCAGAGACTTGTTCAAGTAGCACTAAACCATATTTTAGAGTTCAATTGCATTTTTATCCCCAGTTCCCTCCAAGAGCAGGCTAGCATACAGGGTTCCTTCCTTCTACAATTTTTCTTTACCACAACACTCTCAAGTAGATCAAATGGAGAAAGAAAGTGTAACTGATAGAGTTACCCAGTGATAGAGAGTAGAGCTCTAAACTTGGGCCTTCGAGTCTGACATTCTGACCACAGCAACTTTCCAACATGAACCAACCCTGTAAAAGTCACCAGCCAAAATCCAATAGGAGACATGAGTGTTCATCTCAAATGGTGAGCTCAAACTGTTTACCTCTTCATAGACTTCTCTGACTGCAGCACCACCTGGTTCTTCTTCTGGTTCCATTCCTCCACCTGGAACAATCCACTGATCTGGATACCGGCTACTGCTTACTAACAGAACCTATAAAAGACAAGTACATTTTATAAAGCCATCAATAAATATCACACTAATAAGACTTATTTTGACAGCATATTTACATCTTCTAAGAACAGCACAAAGCAAACTGTGTTTAGACAAAATAAGCAAGATATTGTTCCAACTGAAAAACTGCAAACTCTAAGAATGATGTACTCTTATCTCTAGCATCAAAAGGAAGGAGTCTTGAGTTGACGTGTTTATATCAGATAGTTATAAATAATGCATTTCAGTTCAGAGCACATCATGTTTAAAGTATGCTGTCCTAATATCAATGCTATTCATAGTCACCTTACTTAAATCAGGCATTTGTCACCCCTGTAGAAATTAACAAAAGGCTGTTGATTCAAATTCTCAACATTTTTTTGTTCAGTATAATTGTCTGGCACTGACTGCAGATGTGTTTTACTGAGTAAATGAAAAGCAGTATCAACTTTACTTGAGACTTTGCTTCTTGTAACACAGGGCTGGCAACTGTGGCTTAGGAAGAAGAAGATATTGGATTTCTATCCCGCCCTCCACTCGGAAGAGTCTCAGAGCGGCTCACAATCTCCTTTACCTTCCTCCCCCACAACAGACACCCTGTGAGGTGGGTGGGGCTGGAGAGGGCTCTCACAGCAGCTGCCCTTTCAAGGACAACCTCTGCCAGAGCTATGGCTGACCCAAGGCCATGCTAGCAGGTGCAAGTGGAGGAGTGGGGAATCAAACCCGGTTCTCCCAGATAAGAGTCTGCACACTTAACCACTACACCAAACTACACCAAAGAGCCACATGTAGCTCTTTCACACATATTGTGTGGCTCTCAAGGCCCCCACCACCCAGTTGGCCAGTTTGGAGAAAGCATTTGTCTTTTTAAATCACTTCTCCACGCCAAGCCAGCTGGTGGCTTTCTTTCCACCTCTCCCTCCCCCATCTATTTAGCTTGCTTCCCTCCTTACAGCTTCAAACAGCTGATACTCACGTCTTGTGGCTCTCAAACATCTGACATTTATTCTATGTGGCTCTTACTTTAAGCAAGTTTGGCTACCCTCTTTATAGCATGTGGTAGGCTTGTCTGATCATTATTAGGTATTTCAAATATCTGTATGCTGCTTTTCAATCAAGAAGATTCATAAGGCAGGTTAACTGATGTAAACATGTGACACATCATAACAGCAGTACAACAGCCATCACCAACAACCTAATTTAATAAATGGTTTTTAAAAAACAGTGAAAATCTATTCATTTGTATCCTTTTTTAAAAAGTATCATTCAATTGCTTTAGCAATGTAAGCAGCAGAGATATCTATGTAGCATATATTCATGGAAAACTAATCAGATACTTTAATGGCTGGTCCATTAGGTTTACCATGCAGAATAAAGGCATACCAAAGGTTTACTAACTTGGGGGTTGTTCAGAGGACAGTAAAAGTAGAATATAGTTCAAAATATCCATATACTATTCAAAATATCCACATCCATATATTCAAAATATCCATTACAGAAAAGTACAGTTATTACATAGGTCAAGAGGTCACACAGGACACCAAATATTCCACTATTTCAGGATACTCATAAGCCCAAGGACCATGTATTTTTTTCCAAACAGTATTTGGATATTTACACTACAGCTCTTTTTCCTCAGCCACTGCATCAGAACTTTTAATTTCTTAGCACAAATAGTCTCATGTACAGCAAGTCACTATTTTTTAAAGTAATGTATTTGTTGGAAGATCTCCTAAAATGCAAGCTTCCTTCAGAATAATTCTGTTTTTTCAGAAGTCAGGTTATTGTTAACTGCACGTGTCTTTTATACAATTTCACATTTTTGTTACAAATATAGAGCAGTACTATTGAACTCTGAATCTAGATTCAAGATAGGGCAACTTTTTCTTGTAAACATGAGTAGTCAAGCATGTGGGTTACAGCTTTCACTGATAGGATTCTAATCCCCTGATTCTAATCACCCAAGCCTTTACCATTCCTTGGGCCTTGTATTGATGAAACAGAAAACACTAGTCATGCCGGCAGATCAAGATGGGTAGCCATGTTAGTCTGTCTGTAGCAGCAGAAAAGAGCAACAGTCCAGTCACACCTTAAAGACTAACAGAATTTGTGGTAGGGTATGAGTTTTCCAAAGAACTACCTTTAGGAGTAATAAGTTACTCACAAAAGCTCATAGCCTGCCACAAATTTTGTTAGTCTTTAAATTGCTCTTGTTCTGAAACCAGAATTCTGCAAGAGCCCATTTACAGGCACAGAACACTCTAAGTAAGTCTGATATCAGGCTGTCTGCAAAGAAGACACGGTCTACTCAGGGCAAACTCATTTGTTATTAGGGCTGGATCTGACATAAATGAGATGTTATCGGGCTAAGCTGTTTGTGTCATAAAATGTAATGCCACGTAGCAGAGATATAAACTTTATAAAGGACACAGACAAACACATGTTTTTTAAAAGCTTAAAATAAAGCATGCTTAAATAAAACTTGTTGGTCTTAATGGTGCTTTCTTTGTATCTCTCCCATGCAATCCAGTAAAAGGAAACTCTGGCTCTTTCCTTCCTTCCCCAAGGGATGAGGAGGGAAAGGAGCCTCAGCTAATAGAAGGAAGAAAGGCTTGGCTCAGTAGCTCCCAGTAGTGTGACAGAGAGCCTGGCAAAGCAAACTATTCCTCCCTCCTTCCTCCCCAAAGGAGGAGCCTCAGCCAATTGAGAAAATAGAGGCTTTGCTCCTGTGTGATTGAGCAAGTACGGCAAGCTGTGATGCAGAAAGAAGCAAGAGAGAGGGAGGAATCAGATGACAGCCAGTTCCTCAGGGGCTTGATAGGAGCCCTCTGAGGGCCTGATTCAGCTCCTGGGCAGCATGTTTTGCATCCCTGGTCTACGTCATAGTCCAAAGCTGGCCAACACTCTCCACAAAATGAAGGATAAGTACTAGAAGGGGTGTGTGTGTGTAAATACATCTCTCTGTGTGTACCTGAACTCTTGAAGGCACATTTAACAACTAGGTGAAAACTGAGTTCAGAACCAACTAGTACAAAAAAAACCAAATACCCATCCAGTCCTCAACTGAGATTAACTAGAGTTGCCAGCCTCCAGGAGGGACCTGGCAATCTTCTGGACTTAGAACTGATTACCTACAACTTATTACCTAGGGTTGCTGGGGGAGGGAAATGTGTGAGTGCTTGGTGCCTGCTGGAGAGGGGTTTCTGATTGCTTTTGTGTGTCTTTTGTGCAGCTGTTGCTGAGTGAGGAGCGCTTGTTTGCCTGGGGGTAGTTGCTGTCCCCACCCTCTGCTGTTGCTCTGGCTGTTGAGTCAGAGGTGGGTGGGGGCTTAAGCCTTTAATTTGCAAGGCTTATCCTTGCCAGAGGCACAAGCTCTTGGCCTGTGGCTCTTAGCCTGGGGGTTCTGTAGAAAGGTGGGTAGTTACTCACAAGTAGTTTCAAGTGGCAGTTGGTAGTGGAATTTAAAGAGGTCAAGATAAAGAAAATTTTGAAATGGATTGCAGCAGCATGGCTGGTGAGGGAGCAGAGGCAGTGACGTGCAAAGACTGTGGGATGTTTGCATTTCTACCTGACAGTAGCAGCAATTACACTTGCAGCAACTGTAAGTTAGTGGCCCTACTGGAGGAGAAGATACAGGGATTGAAGGCATGATTGTCCACACTGCAGTGTATAAAGGAAGGTGAGGATTTTCTTGACAAAACACATGAGGCACTCTTGAAAGGACAAGAGGAGGGAGAGGAAACGGTATCACAGCAATTAGAAGAAAACCCAACACAGGAGGAGGGTTCCTGGAAAAATGTAACCCGAAGGAGAAAAAAAAATCAGGAAATGTTCTGAGCCTCTGCTACTCACCATTAGGTTCTAGGGTCTCCCCAAAGTAACTGATTCTGAACCACTAGAACAAGGGCTACTTCCCCAGCCTCCACGAAGCTTGATCAAAGTTTCTCGGGATCCTGTAGATAAGAAACCTGGAGCTTCTGTTCCCCAATATAGGAAGAGGAAGGTGGTGGTGATTGGAGATTCCTTGCTCAGAGGGGTGGAGTCCAAAGTGTTCCAACTACACTTGTCATCCTGAGAGGTCTGCTGTCTGCTGGGTGCACGCATCCAGCATGTGACAGAAAGGATTGGAAGACTTATCAAGCCCACAGATTACTATCCTTTCTTGCTGATCTACGTGGGAATGAATGATACTGCCCGTCATAGCCCTGAATGTATTAGAAAAAACTATGTGGCTCTGGGTCAGAAGGTGAAGGAACTGGGTGCAAAGGTTGTGTTCTCATCAGTGCTTCCTGTTGAAGGCTGTGGCTTAGGACGAGAAAGAAGAATACTTCATATAAACAACTGGCTACATCGATGGTGTTGTCAGGAAAGATTCGGATTTCTGGACCATGGCTTACGCTTTTTAGATGGTGGTCTTTTATTGGGAGATGGTTTGCACCTTACAGCAGTAGGAATAAGAGTGTTTGGTAACAGCCTTGCTAACCTAATAAGGAGGGCTTTAAGCTAAATTGTATGGGGGAGTGAGACAATAATTCAAAGCCTCGTATGATGCCAGAATCTGGGGATAAGAACATTAAAGTTTTGCAGAGAGTGGCGCATACGCTAGGTAATGTTAACTTGCAGCTTTGTATGGAAACTAAACCCCCGGGATGCATAAAACATGGATTCCGATGTCTCTACACTAATGTACAGAGTATGGGAAACAAACAGGAAGAACTGATAGTCCTAATACAGGAAGGGGACTATGACATAATAGGCCTTACTGCAACTTGGTGGGATGACACTCACAACTGGAGTATTAGGATTCAGGGTTACAACTTATTTAAAAGGGACAGACAAATGAGAAAGGGCAGAGGCGTAGCAGTATATGTGAAGGAGGTTTATACTTGTGAGGAAATATGTGAATCTGAGCATGGAAGCTCAGTTGAGAGTCTCTGGGTAAAAATAAAAGGAGTAAGAAATAACAGTGATATTATGGTGGGGATCTGCTATAGACCACCAAGCCAGGCAGAGGACTTAGATGAGATACTCCTACAACAGATTGCAAAGTTCTCCAAGAGAAGGGATACAGTGATCATGGGAGATTTCAGTTACCCAGACATCTGCTGGAAGTCCAACTCTGCTAAAAATGAAAAGTCAAATAGATTCCTGACTTGTCTTGCTGACAACTTCCTTTTCCAGAAAGTGGAGAAGGAAACAAGCGGATCTGCTAATTTGGACTTGATTCTCACCTACAAGAAAGAATTGGTTGATGAGGTGGAAATAGTGGGCACCTTGGGAGGTAGTGACGATGTGATTTTGGAATTTACAGTCTTAGGGAAGGGAAAAGCTGTACATAGACGTATCAGTTGGACTTCCAGAAAGGCAAACTTCAACAAACTTAGAACTTTGCTGGGTAAAACCCCATGGTCAGAAATACTTAGGAAGAAGGGGTTCAAGTGGGTTCAGAGTTTCTTAAAACTGAAATACTGAAAGTGCAATCAGACTATTCCTATGAGAAGAAAAAATTGAAAAAGCCTAAAAAAGCCAAGTTGACTCCATAAACAGCTCTCTAAAGACTTAATAAAAAAGACTCCTTTAGGAATTGGAAGGAGGGCCTTATAACCAAGGATGAATATAAACAAATCACAAGTGCCTGTAGAGAAAAAATTAGGAAAGCTAAAGCTCAGTATGAGCATAGGCTGGCCAAAGATGCTAAAAAACAAAAAAGGGTTCTTTTCTTATGTTCAGAGTAAGAAAAAGAGCAAGGACATGGTAGGCACATTGTGAGGGCAGGAAAGTGAAATTGTAACAGGTGATGAAGAGAGGGTGGAACTGTTCAATTCCTACTTTTCTTCAGTCTTCTCTTCTGAGGGAAACGGTGTTCAACATGGCAAAAACAGAACATATAAAGAGGGTATGAAGCTCCAACCTAGTATCAGCGTAGGGGTAGTACATAAACACCTAGTTTCTTTAAATGAAACTAAGGGCCAGATGAATTGCATCCAAGGATTCTAAAAGAGCTTGTGGATGTAATTTCTGAACCTCTGGCTAGTATTTTTGAGAATTCTTGGAGAACAGGAGAGGTGCCAGAAGATTGGAAGTGGGAGAATGTTGTCCCCATCTTCAAGAAGGGGGAAAAAAGATGATCTGGGTAACTACCGACCCATAAGCTTGACGTCTATACCTGGAAAAGTTTTAGAACAAATCATCAAACAGTCGGTCCTGGAACATTTAGAAAGAATGGTTGAGATTACTAAGAGCCAGCATGGGTTTTTCAAGAACAAGTCATGTCAGACTAACCTGATCTTTTTTGAGAAAGTGACTACTTTGCTGGATCAGGGGAATGCTGTAGACATCGTTCATCTTGATTTCAGTAAGGCTTTTGATAAAGTTCCACATACTATCCTTGTTGACAAGTTGGTAAAATATGGTTTGGATCCTGTTACCCTTAGGTGAATCTGTAACTGGTTGACAGATTGCACCCAAAGAGTGTTTGTGAATGGTTCCTCATCCTCTTGGAGAGGAGTGACAAGTGGAGTGCCTCAAAGATCTGTCCTGGGACCTGTTTTGTTCAACATCTTTATAAACGATTTGGATGAAGGAATAGAGGGAATGCTTATTAAATTTGCCGATACTACTGAATTGGGAGGGGTTGCAAATACAGTAGAAGACAGAAAGAGGATTCAGGTAGACTTTGACAGGATGGAAAACTGGGCTAAAACAAATAAAATGAATTTTAACAGGGAGAAATGTAAATTTCTGCATATAGGTAGGAGAAAGCCACTGTGGCCGGACCTGCCTGTCCCGCATTGGTCTTGTCAGCCACCAGCGAGCCTGCAGCAGACGTGGACTATTGCACCCTTCTTAAATCTTCGTTCGCGAAGCCAAGCCGAGAGGGGGTAGGAGAAATCCAATGCATGGTTATAGGATGGGTGAGACTTGTCTTAGCAGTAGTATTTGTGAAAAGGATCTAGGGGTCTTAGTGGATCATACGCTGAACATGAGTCAACAGTGTGATGCGGTGGCTAAAAAGGCAAATGCAATTTTGGGCTGTATCAACAGAAGTATAGTGTCCAGATCATGTGATGTGATGGTATCGCTTTACTCTGCTCTGGTAAGACCTCACTTAGAGTACTGTGTTCAGTTTTGGGCACCACATTTTAAGAAGGATATAGACAAGCTGCAACAGGTCCAGAGGAGGGTGATGAGATGGTGAGGGGTCTGGAGACCAAGTCCTATGAAGAAAGGCTGAAGGAGCGGGGGATGTTTAGCCTGGAGAGGAGGCGGCTGAGTGGTGATATGATCACCATCTTCAAGTACTTGAAGGGCTGTCATAGAGAGGATGGTGTGGAATTGTTTTCGGTGGCCCCAGAAGGTAGGACCGGAACCAATGGGTTGAAATGAAATCAAAAGAGTTTCTGGCTCAGCATTAGGAAGAATTTCCTGACAGTGGAACAGGCTTCCTCGGGAGGTGGTGGGCTCTCCTTCCTTGGAGGTTTTTAAACAGAGGCTAGATGACCATCTGACAGCAATGAAGATCCTGTGAATTTAGGGGGAGGTGTTTGTGAGTTTCCTGCATTGTGCAGGGGGTTGGACTAGATGACCCTAGAGGTCCCTTCCAACTCTATGATTCTATGATCTCCCCTACAGAGATCAGTTCCCCTGTAGAAAATGGCTTCTTTGAAGGGTGGACTCTATGACATTATATCCTTTTGAGCTCCACTCCCTCCCCTCAGCTCAACCCCCAAATCTCCAAGACCTTCCCAACAGGGAGCTGACCACCCTAGTTAATGCTCTGAAATGAAAAGTCAAGGTGTTAGGCTACTTAGATCTTAAAATTTACAGTGGGTAACATATTAAATAAAAACAAATTCTGGAAACTGATCAGTTTACTTTAGCTTGAAAGCCAACCTACTTAGCCAAGACAGGCACTAAGTGTTCATATATCTAGTTACACCTGCAGGTTTCCTATTGTAATGCAGGGTGAGGCATGGGGACAAACAGAAGGGTTAGCATGCAATTAGGTTAGCTTTTAAAATGGTGTTTAGTAGATTTGTTGCATGTTTACTTTTGTAGCAGCCAAATTCTACTTCATTTTTTCTGCACTGACTAAACTAGTGCTTTCTATAGTCACGAGTTAATGCAAACAACAGTATTATTCTTCTACACAGACAGCCTTAGCTTAATGAAACTGATTCAATCAGCATTTATCATTCACCATATGCCTGGACAGAAATTCCAGTTTACTAGCACAGAGAGGAAGAAGTCATTGTTTGGTCTGCCAAAAGCTTAATTCATGGCTTTATACACGTTTCAGCTATGACATATGAAAACATGACACTAAAGTCTGGGTAAATGACTAACATTAATGAAGAAAGAGATACTGTTCTTCAGCTACCTTCAGAGCTATGCTCATGAATTCAGAGCTATGCTCATGAATTCAGAGCTATGCTCATGAAAAGTATTATCTTATGAATAGTAACTGCGGCGTATTACCTTCCTGAAAAGTTCAGTCTAGTCATACAGGGAATGATCCAGAAGGATTACTTATATTCATGATTCCATCTATTAACACTTTCAGATTTATCTTTCTTGCCAGAAGATGCATTGGCAAGACCAGGCTCTCCCAGAACCACAGATGGCAACTGTGCCCAGAATAAGCTATTCACAAAGCATACTGTGAGACAGGCAAGGGCGAGCCCCTGGAGGAAAAAGGTTCTGAGGTTCCCCAGCTGGCAAGGGTTGGAGAGTAAGAACAGCTGAGACAAGGCAATGCTGATTTAAACGGAACGCCGGCACAGGTTGAGGCCGGCATGTGGAGTTGCGAGGAACTCAGGCTGCCAAACAGCGAAGCGAGCCGCCTCACCCAACAAGAGGGAAGCTGGGCGGACTCCTGGTGGGGACTAGACCTGCCGCCTAGCTGTAAGGGGAAGCCTCTAACCATGCCAAAACCCAGGCCGGTAATACCTAAGACTGAGAGGAATCAGGGGGTGTTCTCCTAGGTCTCTCTGGGACTATACAAAACTGTTTGTAGACACCAAAGGGTAAATAAAGAGCATCAGCAGCCAGAAGTCCGCCTATACATTGTTAGTTACACATATAATATGTATGGATGCGCCAAAAATATTAAATACTATTAATTGCCAACACTATACTTCTCACCCATCTACAAACATTCTGACCTATCTACAGCCATTTCCACTTTATTTTATGCAAAATTTTAACAAGCTAATTGCTAATATAATTTCTGATTGGACAAACTGACATCTTTAAACTTGTCTTCATGGAGCAAAGTAAACATACGCAAAATAAATAATATTGTATTTAGGATTATTTATATTTTACGTGCAGTTCCTTTCTGTATGCCTTACAAATATAGTCATAAAATTAATACCATAAGAAATTTATGTAGGGTTCATTACTCAAGATGAGCATGAACTGAGTTATGAAGCGAAGTTCGTCACAAACTGGACACAGTTCATAGTTTGCGAACCTCTGTTCATGCCATCCAGCCCCCACAAAATTCCCATGAAGCTTTGGGAGGCTTGTGTGGTTTGTGACAACAGACATGTTTGTGCTGGCAATGGGGCTTGGAGAAGGCATTTAAAGAGACCAGCCATGCTACAGTGGCAGTGCAACTCATCAGGTGAATTCAGAAACATTTAAATGACTTCCGAGTTCACTTGTGAGTTGCACTACAGTGGCAGGGCTTGCAAAAGCCATTTAAAGGGAACCCTTTAAATGGCTTTTTCAAGACATGCCACATCACCAATCAAGATCCTCAAATTGGTTCATTAAACAGAAAGGTTTGTGGGTCATGAGACCCCATGAACCATGAACTTCCATTTTCCCAGTTCATGCCCATTCCTATTCATTACTGCCTCCAATTTTTTAAAGAGCACACACGACTTCCATTCAATGGAGGGTGATCTGGTTTCCCAAAATTCAAGGATATAGACAAGCTGGAACATGTCCAGAGAGCGGCAATGAAAATGGTGAGGGGTCTGGAGACCAACTCCTATGAAGAAAGGCTGAAGGAGTTGGGTATATTTAGCCTGGAGAGGAGATAACTGAGAGGCGTTATGATCATCATCTTCAAGTACTTAAAGGGCTGTCATATACATGGCGCAGAGTTGTTTTCCACTAAACCAGCAGGTTAAAATTAAATCAGAAGAGTTTTCCACTAAACATTAGGAAGAACTTCTGACAGAGCTGTCAGTAGAACAGGCTTCCTCGGAAGGCGATGGGCTCTCCCCTTCTTTGGAGGTTTTTAACAGAGGTTAGATTGCCATCTGACTGCAATGCTGATTCAGTGAACTTAGGCAGATCATGAGGGGGAGAACAGCAAGGGTTGCACCAGAGGTGAGTTCTCGTGGCCCTTTCTTTCATGCCCAAGGAAATGCTGTTCACCACTTTGGGGTCAGCAGGCAGCAATTTTTCTCCAGGCCAGTTTGGCCAGGAATCCTGGAGGGTTCCTCCCCCCCCCCCATCTTCTGGGAGAGGTGTGGGGGAGGTATTTGTGAATTCCCTGCATTGTGCAGAGGGTTGGACTAGATGACCCTGGGAGTCCTATTTGATTCTCATTCCTTGTTCTCAGTTTAACTTGCACTAATTACTGTAATTGCTCCTTGCAGTTGGGCTATCCATCCTGGGCTCTTTTGGAGGCTTCTTGACTGGTGCCTCTCTCTAACTGAAACACACTAGAGCAGGGGTGTTTAACTCATTTGTTATGAGGGCCAAATCTGACATATATGAGACCTTGTCAGGCCAGGCCATGTGTCATAAAATATGCCAGGTTGGCAGAGATATAAACTTTATAAAGGACACAAACACAATTAAATATTTTTTTTTTAAAAAAACTTAAAATAAAATATGCTTACAAGATTAGCATTCTTGCACTATTTTGTTTATTTAACAGTTTCTGTTAACTGACCCCTATTTGAATTATTGTGTCAAAATCTGGAGACAATGTGCTGTAGCAATCTTGACTATGCTGTTCAGGTGTGTGTCTAAATTCCAAACCTAGTTTTGATTGACATTCATTACAGAAATCTCATGGTAATGCTTTGAGTCTAAGTCCCAGGGGAAAACACGAAATGGCTGGACATTGCAAGCTTTTGTACATAAGTTGCTTCATGTGCTGGTCAGCCAATGGAGAAAATAGAGGCTTTGCTCTGTAACTCCTGTGTCATTGAGCGAGCCTGGCAAAGCAAGCTGTGATGCACAAGAAAGCAAGAGAGAGAGAGAGAAGGAAGCAGATGACAGTGAGTTTCTTGTGGGCCTGATCCTGCCCTTGTTTGACACTCCTGCAGCAGAGCCTACTTATGCTACAGTGGATCTTGTTTTTCCTGTAGTTTTTGCAGCTAGAGAACAATGATGTGTAATGTAATGACAACAGAAATTTGATCCATTTTCATATGCTAAATTAACATTATGGGCTAATAAAAACTGGGAAGAAATTTTTTATGGGAGGATTGGACAACTAGGGAAATTTTTACATCTGACTAACTGATGGACTATGAGTGTTTTTGCAATTTTTTTAGCTGAGGTCTAGATATGACTTGTCAACTTTTGAATTGCAATATTTATAATTCCAACATCTGTTGGTATCTAAATATGGCCCTGCACTGTCAAGAGATCAGGCCTTTTCCACAGCCTCTTGTTCAAAATTCCAACAATGTTCAGGCTGAGGCATAGAAAAAAAAATTATGGGAGCTTTCTGCTCCCTGAGAAACCAAGGTCAAGCTGACTGCAGCTACAGAAGAGATAAAGAAGATGGGAGGTTTTCATAGGTGCTGGGTAGATCAGCATGTCTAGCAGTTTCAAGGCCACCAGGGTGGACCTACATATTCTGCCTCATTAACACAAAAGTCTATGGATTGTAGGAAAATGTCTGCTTAAATTGGATTTGGTACAGCTGTAAAATTACAGAGCTAACTGGCAATCCTACCTGATATATGGAGTCACTTGGTGGGTTACGTTACAGCACTGGGCCTATACTTGATTGGTCAACCAGAATCATGCCAGTGCAGATTATGAGACATAAAGGAAATATCTTTAATTCTAGTTTTTCCCTTTGATTTGTATACAACTAGCTTTGGGACACTTGTTTCTGAGTGGAAAACAATGGCCGGGCACCTGTTTTGACTTCAACTTTGGAACTATCTTTGAATGGGTTTCCCCAAGTAACATCTAGACTGGAACCAATGCTTGTAAAAGTGCTTAAGAAAAGTTATTTAGGTTTATTATTTTTATCATTATTCACTGCTCCTTTATTGCATATTCCTGAACAATTTAATATTTGAATAAATCACTTTAATTGTATTTTGCAGAATCCAATACTATGACCTACGTTGGCTACAGCTACCAAAATATTTTGAAACTTGCCTTGTGAGTGTGCAACCTTAAAGGGTTGACTTTCTTGATCTTAGTCCCAGAAGGACTGAAGGTTTTGTCCCTTGGTCTCCAGCTGTCTGGGTAGTTAAGGGGACTGGCAGCAGTGCCACCCTTAAAAACCAGGTTCCTAGTGCAGCAGAATCAGAAATATGGGAGGTGAGGTATTAGCACTCCAATGGAATGGAGAGCTTTAGTGAAGGGCTACTCCTTGCCAGCACCAGCTGAGAAGAACTATACCAGTGCTGAAGAGAGTTCAGTTGGGCTCATCCCATTCTGGAGGTTCTGAGTTGAACCATTCTGAAGGCAGTCAAGTCGGTTTTTGACAGTTTGGAGTCAGTGAGTCTGACATGAAAAGCCGGACAGGTTCACTGAAGGAAAAGCCGGACAGGTTCACTGAAGGAAAAGCCGGACAGGTTCACTGAAGGAAAAAGACTCATTTGCCTTAACTGTAGTACTCCCAACCTGAGGAAGTATCAGCCTAAGTTGAAGTACACTTTACACTGACAACAGAGCTGGGATGGTGATTTGGTGAGTGATTGGGTAGTATGCTGAAACTCCCTTTCAAGCCAAAAGTAACTGGGCTTTATCTTCTTTGGAGAAGATTAATTCCTGGGGGTTTGATTTGAGGAGGACCCCAGGTCTGAGATGAAGGAAAAACAGTTTCAGACAACTCAGGAGACAGAAATAAATTAATTTAAAGAAAGGAGTGAGTTAGGTGCTCAAAGAAAGAGAACCCACTCCAGTAGAACTGCACTGTCACAGGAAACTCTCTGAAGAAACATTGTTGCTGTAACTAAAATACTAAGTAAACATATCTTCTGTTAAGAGCCTAGAATATATGCAAACAAGCTTCAAGATCTCTATTTTGCCTGTTAAAAGTGTACTTTGAAATAGCAACAAGTTTTACCTCAACTTTTCCAACCCCTGACTACACCTGTTCATATCCCCTGCCTGTTAAATAAAGTTCAGATTTTTGTTTGAGTGTTATACCAGCTCAAGTGAATTTAGGGGGAGGTATTTGTGAGTTTCCTGCATTGTGCAGGGGGTTGGACTAGATGACCCTAGAGGTACCTTCCAACTCTATGATTCTATAAGTGCCGTTTCAAAGGGTAAAACAAGATGGCCGTCTCAGGAGTTTCCCCCATCAAGTTGCTGGGCTGGGTTAAAAGCCAAGTTATATTTTGTGTGACAGGGTGGAAAGAATAGACTATCAAAAACACATATATTAGCATGCTACCTGGGCTGCTCAGTCACAGCATGGAGCAAAACTTTTGGCAGGAAAATCTGCCTCACAGTAAGGTAGTGACAGGGGTCTGTCATACATGGTATTAAATGTCTTGAGTCCCCTTTGCTCCTGAAGCTCTAAATCTATACAGAAGATGAAATTTACAATATTTTGTCTATACATACTGGATGTTCATTAATTATGATATGCAGAGTCTCAGGAATGAATGGAACAAGGAGCTAGATTGTACAAAGCAACGGCCTTGAAGTTTATAACTGCTCTCTATGGATATAAAGTTGAAACACAAGCAGCAAAAACCATTTCGGATATACTGGACACCACAGTGACTCTTTTAACAACGGATGGAGTAAAATGTCTTACAATTGGTTTTGTAAGTCATAGAACACATCCCTTAAATATAGCCTTTGGTTTTCTTTTTGTATTCTATTTAATTGCTTGATTTTGACTTTCTCCCTGGTTTTTAAATAAAGAAAAATGTCTAAAGTCATATTTCTAGCCTTGTGTGGAGATCTGAGATATTAAGAATTTACTAAAGTCCCATACATTTGATTCATATTCTGTCTGAAATCTGTCCCACAGTGTGCTAAAACTGCACTTTAAATAAGAGATCTATTGCAGCCTTGGAAATAAGCTGAGCAGCAAGCCTGGAAGATTTCCAAAGAGAAAGCTGACATGAAGGGAGTAAGTTAAAATGCTGTCAATAGTACTGGTAACTCAAGCCTACCAAGGCTCCAACTATTACTGTACTGGTGATTTTCCAGAAACTGTAAGACCACAGATTAGACGTAAACCTTTCTGCTAAACTCATTATAGGTAGCCACAAGAGCCAAATTATCTTTCAGCAAGTTAACCTTTTAATGGTTTAACCAGTGTCTTTACCCATTTCAAGCCAAATGAGACTAAGTGACAGTGACAGCCTCTAGTAATCTGAAAGCTATTAGAATAATTTAGAGTTGTTTGAAGTTCCTATGTATCCACCGCTGAAGTTCTATTATTCAACCAAGACAAGGACAGTGCAGAGAGGATATTCACATTACATATGCCATGTCATCAACCTGGAAGAGATATGCAACCTGACTGCAGGCACTGTAGTTAGAAACATCACTGCAGTTTGTTCAGGATGCAGCACCCTTATTTTGTACAAAATTTCTACCATGATGTCAGTCCTAGATCCTTTACATAACAATTCCAGCATACAATCAGTTAAGGACCAGAGAAGCAAATTATGTGTTGATTTGTTTCAAATTATAAGGTCACTTTTTCCTGTGCAGCAGAAGTCACTTGAGAATTAAAATGGAAAAATGCATCAAGAATTCGTACATACAACTATTACATGGCCTTCACCATTCAAGCTGTGACTCCCATCAGAGATTTCTAGCCATTATGTCTACTGAAAACTCAGAATCAACGTTTTAATTATACCACCATCAAATGAGCTTGATAACAACATCCCCACTTACCAGACAAAAACAGTCTGAATCTTGACAGAGGTGCACAAATGTCAGCTGCTTCTTCATTACTGGAAGCAATGAGACTCCGGCTAACCCAACTGAGTCCAGCCTGCTGGCATAATGGCAGCTTAATCTTACATAGAAATCCAATCAGTTGCAAGAAAGGGCAGTTACTGCAAGACTTGTGCTGTACAGCAGAACATTCCACTCTATTTCCATTTACAATTTATTTACTGTTATTATTATTACAACTTCACCAATGACAACGTTTACATAAGTCCAAGTACATTTTGAGTATTAACTCCTTGAAGGGTTTTCTGAAATTAGTGGGTTTGCAGGGGACTGTTTAAGAACAAACTGCCAACAGGATAATATTGTTTAAGAAATAAAATCGACCGCCCTCAGAGCCTATAAAGCTTCTCATAATCAACATATCTGCCACTCAAATCTCATCCATAACTACAAGACAGACCAGCCCACAAAGATGGACAGCTTGCCATCATGCATGTGTGTGTCGGCTCAAGCAACAGGTCTGACAAATTACTTGCCCAGTAAAACTTCCATGTCCTGGACTAGATCTGAGATGTACAGAGGAGTTAGTAGTCTTACCCTTTCAAAGCAAACTATTCCAGCCTAGCATAGCTGTTACAATTCTGGTGCACTTAATTTTCTAGTATGGTTAGAGCTCCCTCTACAGCTCAAGCTGTATAAAAAGTTTTATATTTTAAACATCAGCAAGATGACTCAAGGGGAACACCTACAGATTTGAGATGACTTCTCATGCAATAAGCTGAAAAATATTAATTCATTGCCACTAGGTTTAAGTTACCTTTTTAATACATTGTAAAGCAGATTATCAACAACTGTTCTGACAAGATAACTGAAAAATAGAGACTGCACATTGACAAGATTACTAGATACTGTAGATAAACAGGAAATAGCTATCAGATTCACGTTGTGCTTAGAGTATATTGATTTAATGATCTATACCAATCTCTCAGTTGAAATGCATACAATGTTGTTCAGAACCTAGTTCCTCTGTATTTTTTGAGCAGTCTGGGTAATGTAACCTGCAATGCAATTTTGGGTAATGCAACCCACGTACCTTGAACTATAGAACCGTGTCTGCCTACAACCGATTTCTGTCTGCATGCACATGAAAGGATACTCCTTACATGAAAGTCAGAACTGCAATCACATGTACATTTATTCATGATTCTCACTGAATAAAGTGGATTTTCCATACAGAAGGAATCAGGCTACAACGAATTTTTTTATTTTATTTACTTTAAATGTGTATGCCGCCCACTTCAAATGTCCAACACCTTCCAGAATCAAGTGACTGTAGTTACTGGGTGGCGTTTTTTTTCCTTAAGAAAATAAGTTGTCACTGTTTGGCTGACAGAAAACTAAGTACACATAATTTAAGAACCAACTATGTTGCAGAACTCAGGTGAACAAAAAGAGAAATCACGTGGCACCTTTAAGACTAACCAGGTTTATTCCAGTATAAACTTTTACTAGTCATGTATTACTTCTTCAGATATGAACAAGACTTGAGAAAATTTAGGCTGGAACTGGAATAAACCTATATACTATTAGAAGTGCCACTTTATCCCCCTCTCTCTCTCCTACAATAGATTAACATAGCTACTGTTCTGACAGAATTCAGGTAGAACATAATCCATACTGGCTCTGTAGATGATCCTGGCACATCCAGCACTTGCTAGTCCAGAGGTGTTGAACTCATTTGTTACAAGCAGCAGATCTGACATAAATGTGACTTTGTCAGCTGGGCCAGATATGCCATAAAACATTACGCCAGGTACTGGAGATATAAACTTTATAAAGGATAGCAGCTGGTAAGCTCTAAATTGGTGTGTCCTCACTGCAAGGTCCCATGGGCTCTGTGCGTGTGTGCGTGCGCATGCGCAGAGGAAAACCTGAATGGGCAGACTAGAGAGCCAGTGGCGCAGTGCTGGGCAGATGCTCTTGTGCTGCCTGGAGGGGGCAAACCCCTTCCTCCTGTGATCCCAGCCGCAGGGTAAAAATACGAGGCAGCTCAGTGTTGCAAGCTCTCCCTTGCCACTAAGCAATGATCAAAGGAGATTGGGAAGGCAAGTTGAATTAACCTCACCTGCCTGTATAAGTGTGGTGGGGTGGCACACCAGGTCCAAGGTCACATGCACAGTGGGACCGAGGCCAAGCAAAGCCTGATAAACTGGAGATACCCATACAGCAGCAGCAACTTCCAGCCAAGGCCACCAGGTGATCCATGGCTGATCTCTCAAGCCAGAGATCATTGGCAAGCCTCACCACCTCTATGAGGTTGCAGCCACCCCGGCTGAAGGCCACCAGCTTATCTGATGGGGGAGTGGGCACCGCACGTTTTAATTAATTTATTTTATTCCACTTATATCCCACCATCCCCCACTGTGGTGGAGGCCCCAAGCAACTCAGTGACCGGTATAACCGGAGATCGCCAGCACTGCTCCCCCACCCCAAGATGGCAACCAGGGCCGGCTCGTCCACTAGGCAAACTAGGCATTTGCCTAAGATGCCAGCAAGACAGTGGCACCAAAATTGGCCCTTTCCACTGCCCGCCCCCTAGGCAAATCCCTGTTTGCCTCCCCCTCCCTACCAATTGTAATGCCCGGGTGAAGCGCCATGCTCCCCGGGCTCTTTCAAGGCCGCCCACCACCACCAATCAGCTGATCAGCAGGTAAAGCAGTATGGAGGCCGATGGCTCCTATGCCGACCTTCCATGCGCTCACCAGGATCAGCGATAGGGCAGCAGCAGCAGGAAGGACAAGGATCTGCTGAAAAAGCAGCCGCTGCCAGATGCCGCCTCCCCTCTTCCTCCCTGGATCACATGGGAAGGAAGTGGGGAGGAGGCACTCCTCGTCCTTCCCGCTGCCCCAGCGCTGATCCTGGTGACCTCACGGAAAGCTGACATAGGAGCTGCCGGCCTCTGTGCTGCTTTACCCACCAATCAACTGATTGGTGGTGGTGGGGCTTGAAAGAGCCCTGGGAGTGCAACGCTTCATTAAAATTGGGAGGAAGGGGGTGATGCCACGAAGAGGGGTGGAGGGGCACGGCACGCAGGGGGGGCAATGAGCAAAAGGCTGCCTGGGGCGCCATGTGCCCTAGGGCCAGCCCTGGCAGCAGCCACCTACAGCTGAAAGCTGCCAGGTGGTCCATTGGTGAAGGAGGCCTGGCTGCCATGTAACATGCTTGGAGGCAGGTCTAGCCCCCCCCCCCCCAATGTGTGGAAGAAATTGCTGAAGAATGTCCTTCCATGGGCCAAAGCACAGCTGCCACATGGGGGAGTCTGAGTATGGCAGCAGTACTACCAGCCAGCAAAGGCAAACACCAATCCCTGTAGCCATCCAGGACAGCATCCTTGGAGCTGCAGGCTGAGCAGAGGTGTGCAACCTCACCTTGGAATCCAAAGCTAACATGATTGCAGCTGTGGTGGCTCTCAACTTACCACTGAAGCTGCAACTGAAGCAAAGGGCTTCTGCTTGACTGCTGCAGACCAGGTTGTTTCACCATGCTAAAGCCACAACTGAAATGGCTCTGCCCACTCACCACCCTCCCTCGCCCCCTCCTCTTCCCTACCCCCAGTTGCTTGTAGGCCAGATAAGAGCCCTGGATGGACTGGTTCCAGTCCCTGGGCCTTATGTTTGACATCTCTGTTCTATACAGAAAATCAGCCATTCACTCATGTTTTAAAAATCAGATATCCATGATTCAGTTTCAGAGTTAGTTTTAGAATTTAACATATTTGTTCTTAACATATGGCAATATACAATCTAATTTAAACAGGTGTTTACTATAAGATTATAAATTTTAGAATATAAAAGCACCACCATGCTGCTTGTTAATTTCTCAGAATATTGTACAAAATGCTGTACTAGACACACATTTGATCTACTCAAGAATGGCATTTTTTTCATTCTTAAGTTAAACCTGAAGTTGAACCACATAAACATGCAGGCATCAGATTCAGTGGAGCTCACAGCAGTACAGCTCCTGAACCCTTCTGAGAGTTCCACCTCCTTATCCATTGAATAGTATGTGCAGCTGCATAACAATCCCTGGATGAGCTCCACCACCTATTTTTCTACAAAACGACCCCTGAGTATCAGCTCATATAAACTGATGCACTGGCAATTTGTGAATACCTTCCTACATTTATTATCTCATTTCCATTAATAACTGCATTCTGATACTACACTTTGATCAGGTGAAAAGCATTAAGGTCAGCTTAAAAATGCTAGATTCAGAAACCAGAGGGATCCTGGCCAACCACGTTAGTATGTCACAATGTTCAGGACAGGATAAAGCTCTCTAGAGAGTTATACCTCTATGTTGGCAGTCCCTGTGCACACACAGGGGACTCTGCAATATCATATTATAGTTATTTCAGATGGGTGGAGCTTCCTGCAATCCCATCCACTTCCAGCATCAACATCCCAACAGTAATAGGAAATTCTACAACTGCAAAACATAACAAGCGAGGTTTCTGCCAACACCTCCAACAGTTAAGGTTGCTTTAGGCAAAACTGCCTCTGTTTGCGTGACCATACCATCCTTAATCAGGCTTGGATCCAAAAGCAATTTTTGCACATATAATGCTATTTCCTTGCCTTTCCTTCTCACTACAAGTTCCCAAATAGCCAGAACCTCCTAAGCCAGCAGGCAGAAGAGAGATGGAGATCTGCTGTTACTGGATTTATCATGGAAAATTGTGTCACTTTTGTCCACAGAAATCTTCCATGGTGCTGGCTTTATTGATGCAGGAATGTCTTTGTTTCCCCCTACAACTGCAATTTTTAAATGGCAAGTAGCCATTTACTTAGACACCTTTATGCCATGTACAGGCGAGGTGAGTTTTTTTATTCAAGGGTATAATCAAAAGTTAAAATCTGAGACAGATTTTAGTTTGAAAAACTCAGATTTTTTATGTCTGCATAAAGCAAGGGACAATGCAAAGTTTAACACCACACATTTCCTCTAGATAGCATAAACATCCAGATGTTATAAAGCACAAAAGTCTAGACCATGGTCTTGTCCCTTGCAACCATGAATACCATTCAGAAAATATCTAAAAACAGCCCACTGGAGGTGACCGCTGGGAGGAAAAATGGCATTAACAAGTAGTCTCCTTCTTATGCATCTTTACTTAATTATGGATGGTTTTAATTTTCATTTATTATACATACCGTAGCTCACCTCAAACAGTATTTCTAGAAAATTTCTGTGCCAGTCTTCCAAAAACATAAAATATTTTTATCAGTTATCAATGGAGCATATTCCTCAATACACATGCCTATTTTCCAGAGTCTCATTTCCCCCCCCTTGCCCATATGGGCATTCGCACAACAGACAAGTAGTATTTTCATAACCTAGATATTGCTGGAACAACTATTTGACAAGCACTAGAAGGCAAGTCTACATTATGGTTTAAAATGTTCCTAACGTAGTGGGGCATCTGCCTGTGTACCAAATAATTTTTTCTTTCAGGCAATACTTTTTTGAGGCAGAGATAAAGTAATCGTAGCATTTAAAGCTGCACAGCATCACTGTACCTTCTGCACACTGTTGAATTAAATGTGACTTAAGAATCAAGTGTACTTTAGCTCCCAAGGAGTTCTATGCATGAAATCAGCATAAGTATGGCACAATACTACCGTTGACCTACCTGGCATTGTACATTAATAGCAGCCAGCTAGGGGTTTATTGTCATGCTTCAAAGTAACAAAGAGAAGCAGCAAACACAAAAGTCGACTCCAGGAGCCAGTTACAGAAATCACTGTTGCATAAATAAGAACTGGTGCCGCCTATCTGCCTGGCCTACAGGGTTTTGGCTTGTTTTTTTTTTTTTTAATGGGGCTTGCTTCCCCGCCCCCCCCCCTCCTCCCAAGGAAGAAGGCGCTGAAACATGCCAGGCCACCAGCGGAGAGCCAGTTCTGTCCAGCTGATGACAAGGAACGAAGGATGCGCAATGCTAGAGGCACGGCTGGCCATCGAGACCTTTGAATGTCAGGTCGCTGACTTTAAAGAGCAGCTGACTTACTCTGAGTTAGGGCCCAACTACCAAGTCTACAGGCAGCTTCGCTCCCTGCCCTGCAGCCACAAACTGTAGTCCAGATTGCCTGGCACAGCCTACGGGGCATCCAAGCCGACCCCCCCCCCCCCCCGAGCAAAGAGAGGAACGTGTCATTCCCCAGCCAGCATCGTCGCTCCTCGGCGGCCATAGCAGCCACGGCGGAGGAGGAGGGCTGGGCAGGAAGGAACCGAGGAGACACGCAAGGGGGCGACAGGCCCCGCCCGCTCCATAGGACCCCGCAACACAAAGGGGTCGGCGGGTGGGTGGGCGCGGGGATGTCGCTCCGGCTAGACCCGGCAGGCCGCCGCCCCGCCCCCGAGGAGGTCCGGCCAAGCCCCGCTCTCACCTCGTCCTCCCTCTCGCTGCGGAAGCACAAGCACGCCGCCCGCTTCTTAAAGCCCTCCCGGTCGTAGGTCCGCGTCTGATTCGGCTTGAACTTCATCATAGAGGCAGAGGCGCCGCCGCCGCCGCCGCCAACTCCAATCCCCGGCGCGCCCGTTAGGGAGAAAAGAGACCCAGAGGCCCCCGCGGGCTCCTCTCTCCTCCGGCCTGCCAGGCGATAGTCAGTTCCTCCTCCCTTCAAGCGGGAAGGCGCCTCTCAAGGGAACCCAGCGCCGCTACTCGCGGTGGCGGAGGAGCCCTCGGCGCCGCTGCCTTCTAGGAGCCCACGCCAAGCCATGGAGCCCATCCGTCTGCTCAGCCAGGGCGTCCGCCCGCCGTCCCGCCTCTCCCTCCCTCCCGTCACGTCTGTCTACCCTCACGAGAAAGCTGAAACCCGGGCTGACCCTAGCCTCATCCGGCAGTAGCCGCTAGTCTCAGCCCGACTCCACAAGCGCCACCCGCCACTCCTGCGGCCGCTGTACCCACTATTTAACTGTACGGCGCATTCCTCCGCCCGCCCGCCGCGTCCCGGCCTCCCTACCAGTCTGCGCAGGCGCCGAGGCAACCGAGCCCGCCTTGGAGGCAGGGCGACGAGAAGGAGGGAGGTGCAGAGGAGTAGGGTGGTCGGTTGAGGAGAGAAGGCCGCGGGAGAGGTGGTGAGGCTCGTTCAGGGAGAAATTGATGTTATCAAAAGTCATGCGATAGGCTTGAGGAATTGTCAAAAAGAGGTGTCTAAGAATTAAAGGGCCCAACACAGCCTCATTAGCACCTGACGCAATTTCCACTAAGCAAGGAGACAGAAGCCCGGACTGGTCCTGCGCCATTTAGTCAGATTCGTTCTTTAAAGTACGCAGCTCACACATCACTGACTAGTTTCCACATGGTGCTTTCGTTTTTGAATTTTTGGATCACAAAGCCTGGTTCTCATTTTTTAAAGGTTTTTACGTAAAGCATAAATGTCTTTTTATATATTTTATTCCTTCAAAAGGCCCCAAGGCAGCTTGAGTCTGGACACTTGGGGTTTTAGATTTCCTGTCACCACCAACCATCACTTGTTCGCACAGCCTCAGTTCTTCAGCGTCTGTGACAAGCTGTCCCTGATCCCCAGCCTGTCTGAAAGACCTGTTTGGTTACAACACAATTTACCTTGAAAAGTTAGAATAGAGCTATTTAGTTACTTGTGTGTACGTTTATCTTAATCCCCTAGAGTACATGCAAATGTGATGAGAGAGGAGAACAATAGACTTTAGAATTATATGAAGCAGTAAGAAGGAATGCACTGACCTGGATAGTCCTGATCTCATCAGATCTTGGAAACTCAGCAGGGTTGGCCCTGGCTAGTATTTGGATGGGAGACAACCAAGGATTACCCAGGTTGTGATGCATATACAGGCAATGGCAAACCACCTCTGTTAGTCTCTTGCCTTGAAAACTTCATGGGGTTGCCATAAGTCAGCTGTGACTTGATGGCACTTTCCACCACCAAGAAAGGTGGTATTTTCCTAACCTCTGAGCTGAATGTTGCCATAAAAACATCTGGAGAAGAGATGAGATTCTGAATTTCAGGGCTTTTTCATAGAAAAAGTCCAACAGGAACTCATTTGCATATTAGGCCATACCCCCTGATGCCAAGCCAGCTGGAACTGTGTTCCTGTGCATTCCTGCTCAAAAAAGCCCTGCTGACTTTTAATTTCAAGGGTAAAAATGTCTGCTGCTAGCACTGGCAGATTAGCACTCCTGGGCTGATCAGTATAAACAAAAACAGAATGAGTCAAGAATGAGTTCACAGCTCCCCTAGCAACTCCAAGTGCTCATACTCTGAATATCTGATGTGAACGGGCCATTATTTGGAATGAGAAAAGGGTGAAAATTGGAAGGTCAGATTTCTTTTTTTCTGAGTATTAGAAAACAGATCCTGACTTGTCTTACTGAAAACTTCCTTTTTCAGAAAGTGGAGAAGGAAACAAGGGGATTTGCTAATTTTTACTTGATTCTCACCTACAAGAAAAAATTGGTTGATGAGGTTGGAAATAGTGGGTACCCTGGGATGTAGTGACCATGTGATTTTGGAATCTACAGTCTTAGGGAAGGAAAAAGCTGTACATAGACATATAGGTTGGACTTCAGAAAGGCAAACTTCAACAAACTTAGAACTTCGCTGGGTAAAACCCCATGGTCAGAAACACTTAGGAAGAAGGGGGTTCAGAGTTTCTTAAAATTGAAATATTGAAAGCACAATTACAGACTATTCCTATGAGAAGAAAAAAATGGGAGAAGCCTAAAGAAGCCGAGATGGCTCCACAAACAGCTCTCTAAAGACTTGAGAAATAAAAAAGACTCCTTTAGGAAATGGAAGGAGGGTCTTATAACCAAGGATGAATGTAAACAAATCACCAGTGCTTCTAGAGAAAGAGTTAGAAAAGTTAAAGCTCAGTATGAGCTTAGGCTAGCCAAACAGACCCGGCACTGGGCTTTCCAGCACCCGAGGCCGAATCGCACTCCACCATCTCCACCATAATATTTTGCACGCTTTATGTGTGCGCCCTGATGATATCACCAATGACATCACTGACACGCCCCCCCACTTCACCCAGGCTTCTTGAGCCTCAGGGAGCCTGGGTGAAGTCCCAATAGGACGGCAGCAGGCGCTTGCGGCCTCCCCTCCCTCACTTTGTGCAGGCTTCCCGAGCCTCAGGAAGCTTGGACAAAGTCTCAACGGGATGGCAGCGAGCACTTGCAGCCCCACCCGTCTACTTTGCCAGGCTTCCTGAGACTCGGGAAGCCTGGGTGAAGCCAGAACCAGCACGGGTGTGCAGAGAGGTGGCACCTGAGGCTGCCGCCTAGTTGGCCTACTCCCATGTACTGGCCCTGTAGCCAAAGATGCTGAAATCAACAAAAAAGGGTTCTTTTCTTATGTTCAGAGTAAGAAAAAGAGCAAGGACATGGTAGCCCATTTGTGAGGGCAGGAAAGTGAAATTGTAACAGGTGATGAAGAGAGGGTGGAACTGCTCAATTCCTACTTTTCCTCAGTCTTCTCTTCTGAGGGAAACAGTGCTCAACATGGCAAAAACAGAACATATAACAAGAGAAGGGAGTTGCAACCTAAGATCAGCATAGGGGTAGTACATAAACATCTAGTTTATTTAAATGAAACTAAATCTTCAGGGCCAGATGAATTGCATCCAAGGGTACTAAAAGAGCTTGAGAATGTAATTTCTTAGCCTCTGGCCATTATTTTTGAGAATTCTTGGAAGATTGGAGGATGGCAAATGTCCCCATCTATGAGAAAGGGAAAAGGGAAAATTCAGGTAACTACTGACCCGTCAACTTGTCACCTCTACCTGGAAAAGTTTTAGAATATACAATTCAACAGTCAGTCTTGGGACATTTAGAAAGGATGGCTGTGTTTACTAAGAGACAGCATGGATTTCTCAAGAACAAGTCATGTCTGACAAACCTGATCTCTCTTTTTTTGAGAAAGTTACTACCTTTCTGGATCAGGGGAATGTTGTAGAAACAGTTTATTTTGATTTCAGTAAGGCTTTTGATAAGGTTCTACATACTGTTGTTGTTGACAAGTTGGTAAAATGTGGTTTGGATCCTGTAGTGTTACCATTAGATGGATCTATAATTGGCTGACAGATTGCACCCAAAGAGTGTTTGTGAATGGTTCCTCATCCTCTTGGACAGGAGTGACAAATAGAGTGCCTCAAGGATCTTGTCTGGGACCTGTTTTGTTCAACATCTTTATCAATTACTTGGATGAAGGAATAGAGGGAATGCTTCTTAAATTTGCAGATGATACTAAATTGGGAGGGGTTGCAAATACAGTAGAAGACAGACAAAGGATACAGGATGACCCTGACAGTCTGGAAAACTGGGCTGTAACTAATAAAATTAATTTTAATGGATAAATTGTAAAGTTCTGCATGTAGGTAGGAAAAATCCAATGCATAGCTATAGGATGGGGGAGATTTGTCTTGGCAGTAGTATGTATGAAAAGGGTCTTAGTAGACCATACGCTGAACATGAGTTAACAGTGCGATGCGGTGGCTAAAAAGGCAAATGCAATATTGGGCTGTATCAACAGAAGTATAGTGTCCAGATCACATGAAGTGTGATGGTATTGCTTTACTTTGCTTCCTCGGAAGGTGGTGGGCTCTCCTTTCTTGGAGGTTTTTAAACAGAGGCTAGATGGCCATCTGACAGCAATGCTGATCCTGTGAATTTAGGGGGAGGTATTTGTGAATTTCCTGCATTGTGCAGGGGGTTGGTCTAGATGACCCTGGAATCCAACTTTATGATTCTATGATTACTAAACTGACATTGGATTTAGCTATTAAGGTATCAATTAATGATACTACACTTAATCTTAGCCAAAAGGCCAAGAAGCGTATGGTATTATTATTAATGCCAGAATAATTTACAGCAAATTATTATGGGACTACATTCACATTGTCACAATAAATTGACATTTTATCTTTGCTGTGGACACACTTTATCCTTTAAATATTTCTTTAGTGATTAAACTTGATTGAGATGAAAACTATTTAAAATATTTATGTAATTGATGCATGTGATTGCAGACATTGTGCATTTAAAACTGAATTTATTTTCATTAATAAACTGTAGCCTCCCTCACTGCATGGCTAATTGCTTTCTAATCTGAGGGGAGTTTTACAAGCAGTTTTTACTATTGCATGATAGTCTCTTACCTAAAGGAAAACAGTTAAATATGTAGGGGGGATAGATGCATACTCTTTGAGCATCTAGGATCACTTTGAGCATATAGGATCACTTTGGATCTTGGCCTTGTTTATAGAAGATATTTAAAAAATCTTTAAAATCACTCCTGGTGAAAGTCCTGAGGTTTCTAGAGAGCGTATAGTTTTGATAGATAAGTATACCTTTATTCTATGTTTCCTGCACTTGTATATGCACAGTCAACTTCTCCTTGATCAAATAACAGTTTTTAAAAAGAATAGCAATGGTTTGAAAAATTTGCATTGTATTTTATAATATTAAAGTAGCTTAGGCTGCAATTCTAAAAAACATTTCCCCAGAAGTAAACCCCATTGAATAAAATGGGACTTACTTCTGAATATACTTTGCCATGGTGTGGTGCACAGGCTGTGCAGGTTTTACCTTCCAGGGACTAGGGATGTGCAAAAAAAAAAAAAATCGGTAGTACATGGATTCAGAAATATACGGGGGGGGGGGGGGAATATGGAATCCCGTATATTTCTGAATTCCGTAGTCAAAATAGCCGCATATACGGTAGATATACAGCTATTTCTGAATATACGGCCCAATTATATCCTATGGGCCATTGAAATCAATGGCAAATAGGGTATATTTGAAGCCGCCTGGAGGGGAGGGGGTTTGAGGCAGAGCCCCCAACATTGCAGGGAACCCGCAGGGGACTCTCCCCTACAAATCCCACAAGTCCCAAAAATATTGGGCCAGGGGATCCCTGTCTTTGGGCTCCCCCAAAGGCCCATTGCCAACAATGATGGGGAAAGCCCAATTAGCCACTTCCTCCACTATAATTGCTGTGGGGAAAGTTGCTCTGGCCAGAGGGGAGTTTGAGGGAGAGGCCCCAAAACTGCAGGGCAGCTTCAGGGGACTCCCCCACATGAAACCCCCCTGGCCCAAAAAGACTGCACCCATCTGTGGGCACCCCAAAAGGAACACTGTTCCCAATGGTGAGAAAAAACCAATTCCCCCACTGTAATTGCCATGGGAAAAGTGGCTCTGGGGAGCAGGGGAGTTTGAGGAGAGCCCCCCAAACTGCTGTGCAGCTTCAGGGCACTGTCCCACATAAAACCCACAAGGCCCCCCCAAAAAAATTGGACCAGGGGGTCTAATTCCTGGGGCACCCAAAGCCAAACCTAACTTCACACCAGAGAATCTCTATAGGACCCAAATGCACTACATATCTCTATCTACTCTATGAACCCTGCAGGCCTGGAACCAATATAAACCCAGTTGCCAATGTCACTGCCACACAAAACACAATCTGCTCAAGGTCTGCTCTGCAGACCTGGCTGCAGCAAACCCAGATGCCAGGTCTCCAGTCCTGCCCCAAACAACACGGGGAGAGCTGGCCAAGCACAACAAGCATGCTGGCTCTGGGTCTCTCACCCAGGTGCCAGCTTCCCTGCCACCTACTGGTACCTCTACTGAGGGCGCCCCAGCAGCAGCCTCAATGAAGGGCCCAAAGCCGGCCTTCTTCTTCATCACACTCCGGCCAGAGTTCGGAGTGCTGGAAGGCGGCTGTGGAGTGGCCCCACACACAGGTGCGGGGGAGACCTGGGTCCTCCCCCTCCCCTCCAACCCTCTAGTCTTCTCCTTGGCATTGCCCCAGGGCCCCACTTATGCTGCCTGTCACTCATGTCACCCTTGGCCAGTCTCACACAGCCTGAACTGAGAGTGGGGTTTTTTACAAACCTAACTCACTGCACTGTACCCTGAACCAACAGGTGCCCTGACTTTTTTTAAAAAACCCTCCCACCAAAACTTGTTTGTTTGTTTTTTTGGTCCCTAAGCTGTCCCTCTTTGGGTTGGGGTATTAGTAGTCTGGTAAAGTTTAGGAGACTAGGTGATCCTGCCTCTACCTCGCTACAGTTTTTAAAAGGCTACCTTGAGATGAAGGCAATCCTTGTTATATCCTCCTAGTTAAACTTCTCCTAACTAGATCCTGGGACAAACCTGATTTCCTTGAAAACTAGAAATCAGGTGTCCCCTATAACTTGAGAGAAGCTGTGGTTTACCCTATGGAAATCTAAGGATGCACCAGCTTTCAGTGGCTGAAAGCAAGATGCACTGCAACCCTAGTCTCTTTAAAGGGAGCCTGATGTGGCCTAGTAGTCACGCTGTCTTTTATGAGAAACCTAAAATCTTTTTAAATCACCCTTATCTGGCGTACTTGAATTTTGAGAGGAGATAAAGCGCTAAACTGGATTAAGGTTTTTTTTAAATTTCAAAAAACACAATCCCTAAAAACACCCTTATTAGTGGGGCAGCCTATTTAGTGGCCCTAGCCAAACCGAAAGCACACTCAGACTCCAAAAATAACTATAAAAACATGAAAGTGACACAGCCCACACACACCCTCACCAACCCCTACACCAACCAGAGGTAATTTAAAAAAACCAAAACGTGACAGAAAGAAACCTAACCTTTAACCTACCCCCCACCCCCCACCCCCCCAAACCAGCACAATCAGAAAAGGCCAAGCAACTCAACTGTTTAAAAAGTGGCCTTTTCACCAATAAGAAACCTCAGGCCAAATCAGTCAACCCCCCCCCCCCCCTAAAACCAGAACCAGGAAAAGGGGGACAACAGGACAGGATGCAAAACCTGCAGCAATAGAGAATAGATCCAAACAGAAGGCCAACACAAACTCAACTGTTAAAAAAGTGGCTTTTTAAAACAAAGAAAATTAGGCCAAACAGCACCCCCTCCCAAGAACCAGAACCAGAAGAGAAAAGGAACAACAGCAGCACAACACAGCAGCAACAAATCAAACACAGAATCCTTTTAAAATAGTAAAAAACTTTTAACAATACAGGAACTTTCCCAACCCCTCCCCCCCAAAAAACCCCTTCATCCTAACCCCAAGAAATCCAAGCCACCCAAATCAGGAAAAGTAAAAGGACACTGCACTTTTAAAAGTCCTCTCACTAAAGTAAGATATGGGCAAACTGCCAAAAAACCCCCACCCCAGGCCCCCTCCCCCAGCAGAACCCCCTAACCCCAAATAAGCTAGTACCCACCACCCAAATCTGGAAAAGTAAAGGGACTCTGAGTCTTAAAAAGTCCTTTTAACAACTAAAATAAAAACAAGAACCCCGAGACTGTCTTACCTTAGACGTCTTCTCTACTCCAGGCAAGTCCTGTAAGGCTGAGAGAGAGCAGCAGCAGCTGAGGCCAAGGGCCAGCATAGCACAATCTCTCTCTCACACCAACACAGCAGCAATGAAGGAATCCAGCCAGGCAGACTCCTTAAAAAGGTTCTCTGGCCCTACAGAGAGCAGTTTCAAAAAATAGCACTGCTCTGTGATTGGCCAGACAACAGTGCTTACTTGGATACCCAAGTAAGCAAAAGATCAAAAGAACAACAATGTTGCTGATGGCTGGGGGATCAGCTACACAACAGCCCTGCAAAGCATGCATTTGCAATGCATGCTTTGGATTGGCTGCTGGGGCTCCTCTTCCCCCTCCCCCCTCCCTGATCCCAGGGAGGCTATGGGAGAGGCGGGAAAAGGCTACCAAAGGCGGGAAAGGAGGCAAGCAGCTCCCCTGAGGCTGCAGAAGCCCCTTTCCCGCCTTTTCCATTGACTTCCATATACTTCCGTATATCTATACGGAAGTATATGGGGAGCCATACTCGGCTCCCGCATAATGGGCCCCAATTGGATTCGGCTGTATGCGATTCCGTATACAGCCGAATCAGGGGTGATTTGGCGGTTGATTCGGTTTGGGCGAACCGAATGCACATCCCTACCAGGGACCTCTGTCTCCCCCACACACCCTTCTTTCCTCCTGCCCCCCTCAGCCCTTGAGTAAGGAAGGGCCTTAATTGACTGCCACCTGTCTGATTCTAGGGCTTTACTGGAGAGTGCCCAGAGCAACCTCCATGCCCCCAGGCCACCACCTCTTTAGTAAGGCATACCCTGATTTATGGCCAAATTTGATGTATGAAGAACCCAGGCAGAAAAAAGTTTATTAAATACTATAAGTAATAGGAAAAAAGTTATAAAAATGGGGCAGAATTAATACAGGGCAAACTCGCATTCCCTGGGCAACCCCCCCCCCCTCTGTCAGTGGCCTCTCTGAGGGAATGCCTGGGAGGGTGGACAGACTTGGTTCTTTGGGGGGGGGGGAATGTATAGTAGCAACGCGGCAGCTACGCCATGGCCGGCCGCCACTTATGTCTGAATTGGGTTGCCCAGGACAGAAAAGGAAGAAAGAGAAAGACAATATGGGAAAATGTCACATACATCAGCATGATTTTAGACTGAGATGGGAAGGTGAGGATTGAGCCAAAGGTTTTATGGCAGAGTTTTGAAGGAAGATAGCCCTTATAGATAGCAATGTCTTGATCCTGCGGCTAAGACTATAGTGCCATGGAGCTACATTTGTTCCTTGCATCACTTGACCAGAAGCTAAATGAACTAGTGCTACACGAATATTACCTAGCTAGCTTCCAATTTATTTAATAGATGTTCTGCCCTGATTGTATAGGACGTACAGTTCTGGAGACTGCCAGCCATGAGTCCCAGTTTGTAACCTCTGGTGCCTTAAAGAAGATTCCATGACATGTGGATTACTGCCACTATGTCAGCTTTAGACATAGTGCTAATTTAATGATGTACATTCCCAAACTGTGGCTCTCTGCCCGTAGAAACTAGATGCCATGCTTCTTCTCTGGCAAGTTTTATTACCTCTCCCCACAGTGATCTTCTGAACATTATCATCAAGGAACTAGCAGAAAATAAAATACTTCTTTTGTGTAATAAATTGTGCACATATCTGAGTCAACAGATATACACTGAGGTACAGTAAGTTTTCTGTGACCTCTAACTTTATCATCAAACTTTTGCATTCAGGAAAGAGGCCTGTGTGAAGACGCCTGAAGAAAATCTCATTCCTCACCTGTTCCCTACCTCTTACTTCATCTCTGTCTCCTCATCCTTCCCTTTCTCTATGGCTCTACTTCCTCACCTCCTATTTACTCCCTATTCATGTGCTTTTTTTCTTCCCCTTACCTGGTCACCTATCTCTTAATTCTTCCTGACGGAGTGCCTGCCCTTCCCCTCCCCTCCCAGCAGCTCGTCCCAAATGTTTGCCTTTTTCTTCCTCCTCTCACTGACACCCCCTTCCATTACTAACTGATTATCTCTCACCCCACCCAATCTCTCCATGCTTCTACTTTTCCATAACCCTTATCCTCTTCTGTTTTAACACTAGTTCTTGGGGCCAAAATACCACCTGAGGTTCTGTTCCTTTTTTTCCCTTGCAACATCTGCACATGTTACTGTCTTTGGGTACTCCCACCATTTTTAAACCTTTCCTGTATTTATGCAAACAGGATTTCTACCAGATTTGCAGAAAATGATGCCCTGGCGAAGTCTGCTGGCCTTCAGGTAGAGCCTGGAAATCTCCCAGAATTACAATTGATCTCCAGACTAGAGAGATGAGTTCCCCTTAAGAAAATTACCGCTTTGGAGGATAGACTCTAGGGCATTATATCCCACTGATGACCCTCCCCTCCCTAAGGTCTGCCACCTCTAGGCTCTGCTCCAACCTCTCCAGTAATTTCCCAAGCCAGAGTTGGCAACCCTAATCCTAGACTTTGTGGCCTTGTGTGGAATTAAAGATCCACATGGGTGGGGCTACAGTTGGCTATTACATATATAGATATGGTTCTTGAAACATCCTGTGCCTATTTCTCTGAGGGATATACTTAATTAGCTTAACATAATGTTATTTAAGTATATTAACATAATTAACATAAATTAACTTAACATAATGGGGAAATGCCATGAAACAAAATCAAGTAAAATATAATTTAGCAAAAAAACCTGACAAAATAGTTTATTTTCATCCTTAAGAATTAAAAAAAAAATCATAGATCCACAATATTTATACACTAGCATAAATAATTCTTCAAAATTACATTTTACATCACATTAAAAATATTAATGAGTTAGCTGTTACATCACAAAAATGATATTAGCTAAAGGTACCATAATAACATCAAGCAAAGTTGCTTTTTCAGTTCCGTGAATGTACATGCCTATTTCCTCCCTGAAATATTACTTATCATCTACTGGCCCGTTAGCACAGACTATTTCATGCACTGCAACTGAAGTAGATATTTTGAACACCTACTTTTGCCACACACTGTGTAAAGTAGCTATGTGTCTTTTTGCTACTGTAGTTTTTTGCCTTGGAAGCAGCAGGTGCATTTGCTTAATGCAATGTGTTTCTGAGTATACAAATGGTAAAAAACAAAACAAGACATTCAAGTTAAAGATATATTTGATAAATATTAATGTTTCATTTTTACATGTTTGTTTTGTGACTGACAGTGCTTGCAGGTAGGCACTATGAGGCAAAGTTCACAATTCTTGGCAAGCATTCAGTAATCTGAAGTTTGTTTCACACATTATTATTTGTTTTTAAAAAATCTGTGCTGCCTCTCCAGAGAATCTGCCTGAGATCACTCATATGCTTATGAAAAGGATAGTACTTGCTATGCCTCAGAGTGCCAACTGAATCTTGCCAATAATGCTTGAAGGAAAGAGACATTTGTATGCAAACATATAAGATATTCCCTGCCTGAAGATATCATTTTTAAAGCTTGTAGCCTCATGTCTTCCGTATTTCCTATTAAATGTTTCAAAATGCCACTCTAGAGACATGGTTTTCCTTATAAAGTATAAAGCAACACTACAAAAGTAGGTTGTGGCTCCACAACCTGGAATTCCCTACTCATTTATATTGGTATGGAACAGAGGTACAGGATGAGACCCCAGGTGATGCATCAAAGAGAACTGAAAATACAGCTGTGCTATTGTGTCCTCCTCTACGCAAATTCTTGTGCTGAACATCCTTTCACCTTTGAATTAAGCCAAATATGAATCTGATATGTTTTGTATGTGTTTGGCTTAGCTCATGTGAGAAATTATATAGAAGATTTTTTAAGACCGTCCATTCTCAGACTCTGATGCTAACATCCAAGCAAGATTAGATCAGTGCTGCCATATATCTGTTATGTCCTCCATCTGAAAGCATCCATAATGCACTTTCAGAAAAGCTCCACTTTTCTTCATCTTCTCACCTTGGTTGAAATTTTAACCTCAGATTTTAAAGAAACTTTGTTCTCCGAGAGGTGCCCATATCTGAAAGCAAGGTTATCATCACTTTGTTATTTTTTCTTTGCCTTCACAAGAACAAGATTTTCTGCTTTAGATCTGTTTTCATAGGGTGAGATCTTGTAGGTATACATTCCAAAGACTATAAAGCAAGACTCAACTTGTGCTGAATGCAGTTCAGTTTTCTCTGTGGTTGACTTCCACAGCAAAGATTTTGGTATTTTGCTTGTATTTCATCATAATTTTAGAATTTGTAATAATAGTAGGTTTGCCATCCTTTTCAATTGTTGAACTTTAAACAGCTGTATGACTAGCAGTAACTGAACAGGTGTAGCTTTTGGTTACATAAGGAACCACAATAGGAAACACTTCATCGGTTAAATTTCAACTTGTCATGCAGATATTAAAGCCAGGTATCCCTGCCAGAAATAAGTGGCAACCCTACCCATGACTGACGTTTCTGTTTGATGAGCAAAAGCTGAAAAGTGAAAGCAGATCAAATGCAGCAAGTTCCTCATAAATGCAGTTGAGTACAGATTATTTCCCACCAGCTTCGTGAGGGAAATGTGCCCTTAGAGTTACTACTCAACCTGCCTGAGGTTCTTGAACCTTTAAGGCAGGGGTGGGGAACATTTTTTTTCTGCCAAGGGCCATTTGGATATTTATAACATCATTTGCGGGCCATACAAAATTATCAACTTAAAAACAGTGCTCCACCGATGGAGAATGATTCAGGCCAGCAAAATTAATACAAATAATTGTTTTTCTATTTGAAATTATGTGGGGAGAGCCTAACTTGGCGCACACACCCCCAGCCTGTCACCCTAGAAAACGCCTAGCTATGGGGCTTTTTTTTTTGTAGAAGCTCAGCTCGGCCCAGCAATCCCTCAGATCAAGTGATCTTGAAGGCCATAAACGGCCCTTTGGCCGGACTTCCCCACCCCTGCTTTAAGGCTTTCAGGGAAAGGACAAACAAATGGTGACAAAGTCTTGACAGATAAGTCCAGATAATTTTTCTGACAGAATTTGAGTAGCTACTCAGTTGTTGAGATACAGCGGAGAAGGGCAGATAAATTGCTTAAGGCAGTGGTTCTCAAACTTTGGGACCACAGGTGGGTTGTGAGGCTAGGAGAGGAACTGGAGGAAGAGGAAGAGGATGAGCTGGGAGATTAAATGACGAACTGGAGTTTGCCCCTGCATAATGTGTGCAGTAGTCATGAAATACAGACCAATTTCGCACTAGGCTTGTTCCACGTGGAAAGTAGGGGTGTGCATTTGGTTCAGCCAAACTGAATAAACCTCCGAATCCCCCCTGATTCGGAAGTATCAATATTCGGAAGTATACGGAAGTCCATAGAAAAGGCGGGAAAGGAGCGTCTGCAGCCTTAGGGGAGCTGCTTGCTTCCTTTCCCACCTTTGGAAGCCTTTCCCCGCCTCTCTCATATCCTCCCTGGGATCAGGGAGGGAGGGGGAGGAGGAGAGGAGCCCCAGCAGCCAATCCAAAGCATGCATTTGCAAAATGCATTGCAAATGCATGCTTTGCAGGGCTGTTGTGTAGCTGATGACTGGGCTAATCTCCCAGCCATCAGCAACATTGTTGTTCTTTTGTTTACTTAGATATCCAAGTAAACACTGTTATCTGGCCAATCACAGAGCAGTGGTATTTTTTGAAACTGCTCTGTGTAGGGCCAGAGAACCTTTTTAAGGAGTCTGCCTGACTGGACTCCATTCCATTGCTGCTGTGTTGGTGTTGGTGTGTGAGAGAGATTGTGCTGTGCTGGCCCTTGGCCTCAGCTGCTGCTGCTCTCTCTCAGCCTTTCCTGACCTGCCTGGAGAAGAGAAGACAACTTAGGTAAGACAATCTTGGGGTTCTTGTTTTTATTTTAGTTAGTAAAAGGACTTTTTAAGACTCAGAGTCCCTTTACTTATCCAAATTTGGGTGGGTGAGTACTGGTAGCTTATTTGGGGTTAGGGTTAGGGGGTTCTGCTGGGGGTGGGGAGGTTGCCAATTTGCCTATATCTTATTTTAGTGAGAGGACTTTTAAAAGTGCAGTGTCCTTTTACTTTTCCTGATTTGGGTGGCTTGGATTTCTTGGGGTTAGGGTGAAGGTTTTTTTGGGGGGAGGGGTTGGTAAAGCTCCTGTATTGTTAAAAGTCAAGTTTTTTACTGTTTTAAAAGGATTCTGTGTTTGATTTGTTGCTGCTGTGTTGTGCTGCTGTTGTTCCTTTTCTCTTCTGGTTCTTGGGTGGGGGCTGTTTGGCCTAATTTTCATTGTTAAAAAGGTCACTTTTTATCAGTTGAGTTTGTTGGCCTTTTCTCAGTGATTTGGATCTGTTGTTGTTGGTTTTGCATCCTGTCCTGTTGTCCCTTTTCCTGGTTCTGGTTTTTTTTTTTGGGGGGGGGGGGTGTTGTTGACTGATTTGGCCTGAGGTTTTTTATTGTTAAAAAGGTCACTTTTTCAACAGCTGAGTTTCTTGGCCTTTTTTTTGCATTCTGTCCTGTTGTCCCTTTTCCTGGTTCTGGTTTTGTGGGGTGGGAATGTTGTTGACTGATTTGGTCTGAGGTTTTTTATTGTTAAAAAGGTCACTTTTTTAATAGTTGAGTTTCTTGGCCTTTTCTCAGTGATCTGTTTGGATCTGTTGTTGTTGGTTTTGCATCCTGTCCTGTTGTCCCTTTTCCTGGTTCTGGTTTTGGGGGTGGGTGGGTTAAAAGTTTCTTTCTGTCATGTTTTGGTTTTTTTAAATTACCTCTGGTTGGTGTGGGGGTTGGTGTGTGGGCTGTGTGAGGTGGGTCACTTTCATGTTTTTATAGAGTTATTTTTTGAGCCTGAGGGTGCTTTCGGTTTGGCTAGAGCCACTAAATAGACTGCCCTACTAATAAGGGTGTTTTTTTAAAAAAGAAGTCAGGGCACCTGTTGGTTCAGGGTACAGTGTAGTGAGTTAGGTTTGTAAAAAACCCCACTCTCAGTTCAGGTTATGTGAGACTGGCCAAGGGTGACATGAGTGACAGGCAGCAGAAGAGGGGCCCTGGGAGCAATGCCAAGGAGAAGACTAGAGGGGTGGAGGGGAGGGGGAGGACCCAGTTCCCCCCCCCCCCACACCTGTGCATAGGGCCACTCCACAGCCGCCTTCCAGCACTCTGACCTCTGGTCGGAGTGTGATGAAGAAGAAGGCCCGCCTTGGGCCTTTCATCGAGGCTGCTGTTGGGGCGCCCCCAGAAGTGGTGCCATTAGGTGCCGGCACTGAGCAGGGGTCTGCTGCTCGGGCAGTCTCTCCTCCAGCTGATGTCACTCGGCCTCAGCAGCCAGAGGAGGAGCAGCAAGAGCAACCCTCCTTGGAGATGAGCTTTGGGGACAGTTTTCTGTCCAAAATGATCACCCCAAGGAGGGTGCAGAGTGTCATGCAGGAGCTGGAGGAGAAGCTGGTTGAGGAGGACCAGCCCCCTTCTTCGGTTCCTTCGGGCACCAGCAGTCCTTCAGGGGATGGTCAGGAGGGGAGGTCGCATGGGGTGGAGGGGGAAGAAATGGAGACAAACGAGGTGCCTCCATCTCCGCCCACTTCCCCCCTGGCAGCCAGCCCCTCTTGCCGAGACATGATGTGTCTGCCCCAAGCACCTCACAGGAGATGGCTCTGGACACCCATGCTGCCGGTCAGCTTGGGCATCTGTACACCTCCAGTCTGGAAGCATTTTTGACTTATGGAGGATCCACGCTATGTGCAGTGCCATCTGTGCAGGGTCCGGATAAGTCGTGGGTGGAGAAGGATCAGTCTTAAGGGGGAGAAGCAGGCTGGTGCTGGGGTGCCCAAGCGGCCAACATCACCCAGCCAGGAGGTCTGTCCCATCGCGACTACCTCCAGAGCTCTCCAGGAGAGTTCCATGACAGTTTAGGGATGCCAGCCATCTCTGCCTGAGATGTTTGGTGGGGGTGGCATCTGTGTGCCAAGAGGGGGAATCAGGTACGGCAGGAGGATGATCACCTGGAATTTTGCCAGGTTGGTCGACCATGGGCTTCCGTTTTCAGTGGTCAAGAATCATGGGGTGCTAGGGTTGCTCAAGTACCTGGTGCCCTGGTACAAAGTTCCTGCTAGAACCACCATTAGCAGGACCATTGTGCCATCTGTTTTCAGGGCGACCAGATCTGTGGTGAAGGAGCATTTGTCCCATGCTGTCGGGGGGACTGTTCATTTCACCTCAGATATCTGGACCTCCCAACATGCGTTCAAGGGGTATCTCTCCCTGACTGCACATTGGTGGCAACACAGTGAACTGCAGGGTGGGGGTGGCAGTAGCGGCAGGCAGGGTCAGGGTCACCAGGCCAGCTATCGCTGGGCCTTGCTGCACATCGAAGCAGTCATTGCGCCACACACGGTGGACACTCTTGGAGCCATCCTCTCATGGCAGTTAGAGGGCTGGGTAGGCAGCAAGAACGTCGCCACGGGCTTTGTGGTGACTGATGGTGGCTCCAACATCAAGGCGGCTGTCCAGCGTCAGGGCCTAAAACGCCTTCCTTGCGTGGCCCATGTTCTCCACCTCATGGTTAAGGACGCATTGGGCCAGATGAAAAGCCAGGATTGTTGGTATCCGCAACCCATGAGTATCGACTTCTGCTCCAGAAGTGTCGGCATATCACGGGTCACTTCTCATGCAGCAATACGCCCTCTTATCTGCTGCATGAGAAACAGACACTGACAGGCATGACAGGGCACCGTCTGATTGGTGATGTCAGCACACGCTGGAACTCCACTTGTGCTGGAGTGTATGGTGGAGTAGAGAACAGCCATGGATGCCTTTGTCTCTGAGACAAGAGTCTTTTGGGATGAGAACCGTCTCACCCAAGAGGATTGGGTGGCCATTTCTCAGACTGTGGAGGTTCTTGGGCCCTTCAAGACCAGCACAGAAATGCTCTCGTCTGACACGGTGAGCATCGCACTGGTGGTCCCCATGGTCCACATGGCCTGTGAGGACCTGGCCTGTGAGGACATGGCCTGTGAGGACCTGGCTCGTTCTTCCAGCGGTGTGCGCCTGGGTTGTTAGGCTGCAGGAAGGGCTTGAGGCCCGCTTTCAGACTTTCACCCAGGATAAGGTCTACATGATGGCAACCATGTTAGGCCTGTGCCTTAAGGGCACCATTGCCGAATGGGCCAACAAGCTTGATTGCTGGCAAGACGAGCTCTCCCAGAAGGTCAAGCGCAGCAGAGTCAGGGCGGGCCCAGTGCTGGTAGCTGAGGAGGAGGGAGGTGAAAGCAGCTCATCTGCCACTTCCACTGCTGTTCATCCCCAACCTCCCTGGCTAGGCAGTGTTTCCCACTAGACTCATGCCAAGAAGAGTGCCGAGATGACATTCATCGGGCAGCTCATTGGCCCCTCTGGGAGCGGTAGGCATTCCTCTCATGCCCACCGATGAGTGTGCAGAGCGAGCGCGTCTTTTCGCATATGGGTGACATTGTCTGCCCACATCGCAATCGCCTGCAACCCTGGACAGTTGAGCAGTTGGTCTTCCTGAAGGTCAGCTTGTCTCTCTTCAGCTCCCCAAATGTAGACTTTGAGAGTGAATGAAGTGAGCACCTACTTGTGCCTGCATCCTCTCTTGGCCCATGCTTGGAAGGTGGTTGTAAAACACTCTCCCACTAAACATAAACTAGAGTCCAAAGACAGCCCAAAAACAAATTGATTGGCAGTGCACCCCCCCACCCCTCATCCATCCTCAAACCAAAAGTGAATGCTGGTTTAAAATCTGCAAAGCAATCCAAATTTCCCCAGTCCCCATCCACACATGCCTAATAATACTGAAAGGGCCATTGCAGCCCCCAATTGTAACTGACAGCACCCACAAGTCCAGCCAGGATAACCTAGGTTTTTTTTTCAGAGGCAGGAGGAAGAAAGAGGGAGGTGCCAGTGATGATGACAGGCAGCCAGCAGCCATACCAATGCTGAGGTCCCTCTAATGGGACAGTGATAGCTGGTGTGTTGCTGCTGAGCTGAGAGAGAAGGAATGGTTACAGGAAAAATAGATCTACTGAGGATGCTGTTAATACTGTTCTTTATACTGCTTTATCGCATTTGGATAAAAGGGGGACGTATGTTAGAATGTTGTTTGTAGATTTTAGTTCTGCTTTTAATACAATATCACCCCATAGATTGTTGTTTAAGCTTAAAGATTTGAAGCTGTCGGACTCTATATGTGAGTGGATTTTGAATTTTTTGTCAGGTCGTTCACAAAGGGTTAAAATGGATGGATATATTTCCTCCGTGAAGATCTTAAATACTGGCACCCCTCAGGGATGTGTCTTGAGTCCACTTCTTTTCACTATTTACACGTCTGATTGTGTTTCTAGCAGTCTGAGTAACAAAATCATTAAGTATGCAGATGATACAATGTTGGTAGGGCTCATCTCTGAGGATGATGAGTCTGCGTATAGGAGGGAAGTTCAACAGCTGTCCCTTTGGTGTAAAGTAAATAATCTTATTTTTAATATAAATAAGACGAAGGAAATTATAGTGGATTACAGGAAGAATAGTTTGGACATCCAGCCGTTGTTTATTGATGGTGTTATGGTAGAACAGGTGACAGAATGGAAGTTTCTGGGAATTACCATGAAACAGGATCTAACATGGGGGGCAAATACTTTAGCTCTAGAGAAAAAGGCCCAGCAACGACTATACTACTTAAGACTCTTAAGATCACTACAACTGTCAGGGAGTCTGCTGGTTGCCTTTTATCGTAGTTCCATTGAGAGCATTTTATCTTATTGCCTCTGCGCGTGGTTTGGGAGCTGTACGGAAGCAGAGAGAAGGGTGCTCCAAAGAGTGACGAGAAGAGCACAAAAGATTTGTGGATGTTCTCTCCCCTCATTGGTGGATCTGTATAATATGGGATGTAAAAGGAAGATACAAATGATCCTAAGGGACCCTTCACATCTGGGCCATTTGCTATTTGAGATCTTACCGTCAGGTAGACGATATAGAGTGTTGAAGGCTAGGACAAACAGATTTAAGGACAGTTTCTATCCAAGTGCTGTGGTTAGGCTAAATGCAGGGTTATGAAGGATTATCTGTTTTAGATATATTTAAATGGTTTAAATGGTTTTAATGGTTTTATGAATGTTTATCTGTTTTAGATGTATTTAAATGGTTTTAATGGTTTAAATGTTTTAAATGGTTTTAGATGTATTTAAATGGTATGAATATGAATATGTATGTTTGATGTGTTGATATGTTTTGTGGAAGAGCACCTCATTTCGTTGCTCTCTTTTTGTTGAGAACAATGACAATAAATTTATCTATCTTATCTATCTATCTATCTATCTATCTATCTATCTATCTATCTATCTATCTATCTATCTATCTATCTATCTATCTATCTATCTATCTATCTATCATCTATCTATCTATCTATCTATCTATCTATCTATCTATCTATCTATCTATCTATCTATCTATCTATCTATCTGGTTCCCTTCCTCTCACACAATCTGAGGTCCTCCCAGTGATCTTCCTCATTTGGGGTGCAACTCTGGTTCGCCTCTTCGTGGTGCACCCTGGGTAATGCAGAAGAGCCTGGACCAGCCAACCATCCATCACTCAAGGTAAGTCTAAATGCTTCTTGCTTTGTGTCAGATACAGAATGATGTGGAGCTAGGTGTGGTCCACCACTTCTCTTGTTTGAGAGTTGTGTTGTTTGGGGCAGGGCTGGAAAGCTGGCATCTGTAGATTGTGTGTTCTGTGACAGGGAAGCTGGCATCTGGGTGAGAGACCCAGAACCAGCATGCTTGTTGTGCTTGGCCAGCTCTCCCCGTGTTGTTTTGGGCAGGGCTGGATAGCTGGCATCTGTAGATTGCACATTCTGCGGCAGGGAAGCTGGCATCTGGGTGAGAGAACCAGAACCAGCATGCTTGTTGCGCTTGGCCAGCTCTCCCCACGTTGTTTGGGGGCAGGGCTAGAGACCTGGCATCTGTAGATTGTGTGTTCTGTGGCAGGGAAGCTGGCATCTGGGTGAGAGACCCAGAACCAGCGTGCTTGTTGTGCTTGGCCAGCTCTCCCCGTGTTGTTTGGGGCAGGACTGGAGACCTGGCATCTGGGTTTGCTGCAGCCAGGTCTGCAGAGCAGACCTTGAGCAGATTGTGTTTTGGGTGGCAGTGATGTTAGCAACTGGGTTTATATTGGTTCCAGGCCTGCAGGGTTCATAGAGTAGATAGAGGGATGTAGTGCATTTGGGTCCTATGGAAATTCTCTGGTGTGAAGTTAGGTTTGGCTTTGGGTGCCCCAGGAATTAGACCCCATGGTCCAATTTTTTTTTGGCCCTATGGGTTTTATGTGGGATAGTGCCCTGAAGCTGCACAGCAGTTTGGGGGGCTCTCCTCAAACTCCCCTGCTCCCCAGAGCCACTTTTCCCATGGCAATTACAGTGGGGGAATTGGTTTTTTCTCACCATTGGGAACAGTGTTCCTTTTGGGGTGCCCACAGATGGGTGCAGTCTTTTTGGGCCAGGGGGGTTGCATGCGGGGGAGTCCCCTGAAGCTGCCCTGCAGTTTTGGGGCCTCTCCCTCAAACTCCCCTCTGGCCAGAGCAACTTTCCCCACAGCAATTATAGTGGAGGAAGTGGCTAATTGGGCTTTCACCAGCATTGGTAGCTATGGGCCTTTTGGGGAGCCCAAAGACAGGGACCCCCTGGCCCAATCTTTTTGGGACTTGGGGGTTTTGTAGGGGAGAGTCCCCTGCGGGTTCCCTGCAGTTTTGGGGGCTCTCCCTCAAACCCCCTGCCCCCCCAGTAGCCTCTAATTATGCCCTATGTTGCCATTGATTTCAATGGCCCATAGGGTATAATGGTGGGATAGGGGCACCCTCTTTTGGTGCCCCTGGAATAGGACCCCTTGGCCCAATCTTTTTGGGACTTGGCGGGTTTGTAGGGGAGATTCCCTTGTAGATCCCCTGCAATGTTGGGGGCTCTCACTCAAACCCCCTCCCCTCTAGGCGGCTTCCAATATACCCTATTTTGCCATTGATTTCAATGGCCCATAGGGTATAATTGGGCCGTATATTCAGAAATAGGTGTATATCTCCTTTATATATGGCTATTCTGAGTACCGGTATTCAGAAATATACGGTATTCCGAATATTTTGACCCTGTATATTTCTGAATCCGTTTTTTTCCCGGGAAAAAAATTTTTGCACACCCCTAGTGGAGAGCCCTTTTGCTCCTGGCACTTCTCTCCATTTATGATAAGCTGCCCTGGAGCTGTGAGTTGGCGTGCCGCTTTTTTGCAGCAAGCAAGATTTTCTTACATGCAGTTTCTGTTTGGCATGGAAAAGTGGCGTGCCAACTCGCAGTTCTGGGGTAGCTTGTGCAAAAACCAAGAGAAGCACCCGGGTCAAAAGGGCTCTCCACCTGGAACAAGCCCTAGTGCAAAATTGGTCACAGTCTGTTGCCCTGGGCTAAACTAGATGATAAATAGGGATGTCAGCCTCCAAGTGGGACCTGGGGACCCCTCCAGGCTACAGAATTCAGTTTCCCTGCAGAAAAAAGATGCTTTGGAGGGGTGGACTCTATGGCATTGTATCTCACCCAGATCCCTGTCCTCCTTGGACTCCAACCCCAAAATTCCAGGAGTTCCCCAACCTGGATCTGGCAACCCTTTGCCCCAGCACCTGCTGGTGGCTTGGGGGACCTGGCAACCCTAGATACATGTGACACAAGTTGGGTGAGGGTTCTCCAGACTGAACTTGCAAGTACACATATGTTCAAGGAACTAAATTTCTCAAGTGCTCCAGGACCCAATTTGGCTTGTGAGCATGGTCTGGAGAAAGAAGGGGCTTCCACCTTCCTTCCCAAGCCGTTTTCCTGAGCTGAAACAGTCACAGGGAGCTCACTTTTGCCCTACTGTGGGGTGCCACATACAGTACTCAGTACACATGGGGACCCACAGGGGACAAACAGGCCCCTCTGTGGTGCAGGAGGGAAGGCTGAAGCCACTCCTTCTTCCATGACTTGCTCCCAACCTAAATTGGGCCCTAGAATGCTTGAGAGCATTACATTACATGCATCTGCAAGTCAGATTGGGCAACCACCCCTACCCAATTTGCATCATACATTTTGACCAGTTTGGGACTTGAGTTATATATGTACGGTAAATTGCTAGACACAAAAAATGAAATATAAACTTGTTCAGTGTTAAGTGATGTGAGATTCCCATATTTTATGCTGGGGAAGGAGAAAGTAGTATAGAGTTGCTTTACACATGGATCTCTGAAAGCACAGTAAACTGAGAAGTAAACTGAGAAGAGGATCCCACTTTAAAATGTCTGAGAACCACTAGTTTAAAAAAAATACTTTATTTTAAAGTAGAAGTAAGTTAAAAAACACAGGTAGGTGCTGGTGTTGGTCAGTAGCATGATGTGTGTTCTTCAGTAGGTGCTGCAACATGCACACATGATAACAGGATTAGCACAAGAGGCTCGCATGTTTTGCATTTTTCTACAGACATGGTAGTTTGGTTTGTGTGCTGGGAAAAATATGTTATCATGGGTCTAGACATCTCAACTGCCCACAACAACTAAGTTGATCTTTTCTTAGCAAAAAAAGGGATTGTCACTATTCTCTGGAATAGGTAGACTGTAGAATAAGAAGCACTAAAGGAGTATGGCAATATTAGCATGGATGCCACAATTTGAGGAAAATGTGTCTGGTATACACTGCTGGAGTGTCTGCACACATTTTGCCTCCTTTATATTTATTAGGGAAAATAAATGTATGTTACATTCTGTTCATTCCACATGCCTATTAGTGAGTTTATTATAATTTTAGATAAATGTACCAGATGTGGATACTTTACCTGTTCCCTTTTATGACTAATCTACTATAATTATAGTTGAAAGAAAATCTGCCTTCATTGTATGGTCATCATTGCCTGCTATCTTAGACTCAGCTGAGCAGCATGTCTTTGGTTACTGCTCTCATCTCCTTCATCTCACGCCTCTGGGGTTTTCATGTAAGTCTTAAGCAGCAATTACATGTAGCTTGTCTTTGCCCTAGTCACTAATAAGCCAATCAGGTTTTTATCGATCTAGATTTTACAACAGTTAACTGAAAGAATATTTTTATATAGACCCACAATTATGCACATTATAACTGCTTGAGATGAGCCTCCAATTTGTTTACCTGGAGTGCTTGCTGATGATTTCTTTTATACCTCTCTGTAATGTGAGTCAACCTGTTTTGGATGTGGGTTGCACTCCCTTTAAAAGATCAGGCTTGCAGCTGGAGGGTGCTATTAGATCTTGCCCACATGGTATCTGTTCTGTGGCTGGAAGCACCTTCAGCCAGTTGGGGTTGGGGTTTCAGCTGAGGCCCTTCTTGAAAAAACTTGATCCTACTGCAATTGGCAATGGTTTTGCCGTGTCTAAGTTAGATTACTGTGATGTGCTTTATACACTGTGGTGCTTGCAAAAAAAATGTTGGGATACTGCCACTGGTGTAGAACATGGGAGCCAGGTTGTTAAATGGAACTTGCTGAGCTGATCACATTTTATCAGTAATCTACACTGGCTACCAGCTTGTTTCTAGGTACAATGCAAAACCCTGGCTTTGATGGTTAAAGCTCTAAGTGGTCTGTGGCCATGATTAATCTGCCTGTCTACTAAGTTGTTCTATTGAGATCCTGCTCCAAATGCCCTCTTCTTCAGAGGTGTGGTGAGTTATTATTAGAGATGGGGAGATTATAGTGCATTCTCCCCAGTGACAGGTGCCTACATTACTAGCCTTAAGGTGCTAATTGAAAACTTGGTGAACTAGCTTTTACAAACTCTTGGTTAGTAAATTCCTGGAGATTTAGGGGTGGAACCTGAAAGAGGTAAGGTGTGTGTAAGGGAGAGAACTTAGCGGGGTATAATGCCATAGAGTCCACTTTCCTTAGAAAGCCATTTTCTCCAGGGGAACTGATCTCTGTAACCTAATGATCAGTTGTAATTCTGGTCAGTTGAGATCCTCATGCCCTATCAGAAGGTTGTCAACCTTAGCTAGGGTATAGGCTTCTACGTATCTGGTAGAAGCCCTATGTTTGCAGAAATAGAAGAAAGGTTTAAAAATGGGGGGATACTCCAAAACAGTAACATGTGCAGATGTCATAAGAACATAAGAGCCATGCTGAATCAGACCAATAGTCCATCTAGTCCAGCATCTTGCCTCACACAGTGGCCAACCAGTTCCACTGGATGATCAACAACAGTGCATAGAGGCCAAGACCTTCCCCAATATTGCCTCCTGACTCTGTGATCCAGAGGTTTAGTGCTTCTGAATGTAGAGGTTCCCCTCAGACACAGTGGCTAGTAGCCACTGATACACCCATCCTCCATGAATTTGCCTAATCCCATTTTAAAGCTGTGGCCATCACTACATTCTCTGGCAGCAAATTCCACATTTTAATCACTCTCTATGTAAAATAGTATTTCCTTTTGTCCACCCTGAACCTACTTCCCATCAGCTTCATTAGATGTCCTTGAGTTTTAGTACTTTGGGAGAGGGAGAAAAATTCTCTTTGTCAGCTCTCTCCACCTCATGAATAATGTTATAAACCTCTATCATGCCCCTCCATAGCTGTCTAAATTTAAAAGACCCAGACTCTTCAGCCTTTCCAACACTATGAGAGCCAGTTTGGTGTAGTGGTTAAGTGTGCGGACTCTTATCTGGGAGAACCGGGTTTGATTCCCCACTCCTCCACTTGCACCTGCTGGAATGGTCTTGGGTCAGCCATAGTTATCACAGAGGTTGTCCTTGAAAGGGCAGCTGCTGTGAGAGCCCTCTCCAGCCCCACCCACCACACAGGGTGTTTGTTGTGGGGGAGGAAGGTAAAGGAGATTGTGAGCCGCTCTGAGACTCTTCGGAGTGGAGGGCGGGATATAAATCCAATATCATCTTCTTCTTCTTCTTCTTCTTCTTCTTCTTCTTCTTCTTCTTCTTCTTCTTCTTCTTCTTCTTCTTCTTCTTCTTCTTCTTCTTCTTCTTCTTCTTCTTCTTCTTCTTCTTCTTCTTCTTCTTCTTCTTCTTCTTCTTCTTCTTCTTCTTCTTCTTCTTCTTCTTCTTCTTCTTCTATCATCTTGGTTGCCCTCCTTTGTGCTGTTTCCAGCTCTGCAATGTCCTTTTGGAGATATGGAGATCAGAACTGTACACAGTATTCCAAATGAGGCTGCACAATAGATCTATACAAGATCTATGTCTCAAGAAAAAAAGAGAGAACTTTAGGTGGCATTTTTGCAGCCATAAACTAGTGCTGCAGATAGACATAGGGAGGCTTAGGAAACTGGTAGGAGCATGGGGAGGATGGATGATTGCGGGATTATCAGGCAGGGCCGGATCTACATATTTTTTGAGGGGGGGGGAAGTAAAAAATGCCGCCCCCTAATATTTTCCTTTATATATACATATATGCAGGGCTTTTTTTGTAGCAGGAGCTCCTTTACATATTAGACCATACTCCCTGATGTAGCTGGTCCTCCAAGACCTTACAGGGCTCTTCTTACAGGGCCTACTGTAAGCGCCAGGAGGGTTGGCTACATTAGGAGGTGTGGCCTAATATGCAAAGGAGTTCCTGTTACAAAAAAGCCCTACATATATGATCAATGTTTGTAATATAGATATATAATAAATGATTCATCTAAACAACAGAATGAATTGTGTTGACTTCTACAAATAGTTAATAATGCTTTTACATTACCTTATCCATCATTAGCCATACATTACCTTATCCATCATCCTAGAATTCCTTTTGTTGTAGGGAGTTCATAGCCAGACATGCATGTTAGATATTAGGAGGACAGACTTTAAGGAACTCAGAGGCACGATGAGAGTCATTCCCTGACAAAAAATACTGAAGGGAGAGGAGCAAGTGAGGGGTGGATTTTCCTTAAAAAAGAGCTATTGAAAGCTCAAGCTGTCAATTTTCCAGTAAGACAAATGTAGTAGGGAACTCACTATGATGGGAGAAATTTAAACTCCAACAAAGGAAGCTCACTGCCCAAACAAAGAAAATAGATTCAAATTATTTATTCTAGAAAAAACAGCATTTATTGGTTAGCCAAGGCAAGTTTGACAACCAAAAGAACCCAGAGCTGTCACAAAGCTGAGACAAAAAAAGTAAACTGTCTTGTCTTCAACTAAAAGTGAACTTTTCTTGCTTTTTTTTCCTGCAAAGCTTCTCACTGCCTCATCATAACTTACGGTATTTGCCACATCACTTTCAATAGAAAGTATAGCCAGGCTTGATAAATGCTCCTGGTACATTGCTGACCTAAGATAGGTTTTTATTAACTTCATTTTGCTAAAACTCCTCTCACAGGATGCTGATGTTGTTGACAGAGTAGCATACATTCTTAAGGCTATGCATAAATTAGGAAATTCACCCTGAATATCATTTCTGTAAATCACAGATAATATATCTAGGCAGCTCTTTAGTTCTGCGTTTTCAGAAAGAGGATGACATTGATCTCTGAACGGTTCAAGTTCACATTTAAATTCGGCAATATCTAAGTCCTCTGAATACTTTTTTGCCAAATTTTCTGCAGCCCCCATTAAGTCTGCAGTACTAATTTTCATTAATCTTTCACCAGCAAGAAAAGAAAAGTCTGTTTAGTCTTTTGGTGTTTTCCATTCTGAAAGTATTTTGCCAAAAAACATGTTTATTGCTTGCTTGAATAGTTCTTCTGTTGCAAATGTACAGGACTCATCACTTGCAACTTCATCTGCCATCCTCTTTTTCTTGGAACTTCTTCTCTGTGGTAATGCTGCCTCCACAGACATTGTACTGGCAATATTTGTTGCCTCTTCAAGCCAGCCTTTGAAGCCAGAATCTCGCAATTGCTGCAAAGTAGTGATCAAACCCATAATCAAGGCGACTGATCTGCTCAGTATGATGTCACTCTTTTGGATTTCTGTATTCACATGATTAATCTCTCTCAAAATATCGTTCCATATTACCAGGTTCAGAATAAACCTAAAATCCCGTATTGAGTGTAAAAGGCTTCCTGCATCAAATTTTGCGTCAGGAAGAAAATATCCACCTTTAATTTCTTCCAGTGCTTGAGCTACTTTACCCGGGTTTTTCTTAAGGGCACTCACAGCCTCCGCACTCCGCACTTGCAGACCAAATAGATGTGATGCTTCTGGACAGGCTTATGAAGCATGAACTCCTATTAGGTTAAGGGAGTGAGCTAGGCATGGCACAAACACAGTCAACTTATTTTTTTCTTGAATTCTTGCCTGAATTTCTTTATAAATTCCAGCCATATTAGACCCATTGTCATATGACTGTTCTCGATAATTATTGAAGGCCATCACTCTTTAATTTTCCCAAAATTTGAAAAGCAATGTAGTATCCTGTCTTCTCATGTAAGTCTATAAAGTCAATAAAGTTTTCCTTTATTTTGCATTTCCCACCTTCATCGATTTTAACATAATGAATGATTTGACTCATTTGCTCACAGTGAGATATATCAGGTGTACAATCAAACATGATGGTGAAGTATTTTGAAGTCTTAATGTCTCTCAATATTTTTTACGGACTTCCTGAGCCATGAGTTCTATTATCTCGTTTTGAGTCGTGCTTGATAAATAAGACACCTGCCCCTTTTTAAAGTTATCCAACATGTTCTTTAAAGTGGAATTATGCTTTGCCAAAACAGCTATCAAGTTCAGGAAATTTCCTTGTGATTTTGAAGTCATGGTGAGCACATGTGGATTCTCATGAGAGCCTCGCAAGGAAAAGAGGACTGCATCAATTACAATGTGAATAATTTGGGTTCACTTTTGCTTTTCTGCCTCTATTAATGTCTCTAATGCTTTGTTAATGCCACTGCAACTTTTTATAGTCTTCAAAAGAGTTGTCCATCTTACTGCACACACTTTTGTGAACTGATGATGATTCATGCTGGGGTAATTTCACCATGATCTTCTTCCAATTTGTAAACCCCATGGTTTGCAATATCCAGACCAGTGTTCTCTCCTGAGACTTTGAGGCTAATTTATTTTTTTTAGAAAATATTTTAAAATAAAAAGTACATAACATAACATCAATACCATTTAGATTAGCATCGATTTAATAAAAACACCACTTAACAAAAGTTGTGAAAAAAAACCTCTGACTGGATATCTAGAACAAGTGAAGTCTGAGCACTGGACAAAAATCACAGAGACACTACTAGAGACAGAGTGATTCAAATGACCATGAACAAATCTTAGCTTACTTCAACTGGAGTTCAGTGCCAACAAAATGCTGTGGGGGGGGGGGAGTTAATGAAGACAAGTGAGTGCCTTGACTTCACACCCTGATCCAGCAAATATCAGCTGAGCGACAATTGGATGTAGCAGTTGGGGCTACTGATCATAAAGACCGCCTCTCCCATTTATTTCCATATCTTGCCTTACTGTCATTTTGGACCTTTTTTCTGCCGCCATACTTTCCCCAGGATCAAAAATGCCACACAATTTAAAAAGAGGTTTTTGCTCTTTTTTAGGGTCCACAAGGTGGTGAACTTTAAAACATTACTTCTTCATGAACTTCCATCTTATTACACTTAATTTTTAAAACTTTAGCTATCTTCTCTCATACCTGCAAAAGAAAGCTGGACAGGGTTACCTCCAGAACTGGGTGCTGCAGAAAATCTCTACAGTTGGAGGTCTGGGGGGGCACACCCACCACCTCCTTGCTAATCCATTGACTTTAACAATTCAGTTCTATTTTCCATTCCCATTATTCATATCTACTAACTATATACATATACTCCTATTAATTACTCTCCTCCACAAGAAAACATAATTTCTCGGTTCAAACTCCTCCAGACTTTTGTTTCATTACACTGTCAATTAGTTCCTTGCCAAATGCCTCATTATATGCAGAAAAGTTTGATTTTCCATATTGACCACTAGGTGGCCTAGCGGTAACCATCTATACTGAATTCCTTTATCATGTAGAATCTTTGTTGTGTCTCTCAGTCTCTTCCTTGCGTTAATGACTTCAGCTGGGATATCCGGAAATAAAAAAAAAATGATTGTGTCTTCAAGACACAGTCCCTGTTTTTCTCTGGCAATTTTAAAAAGTTTATTCTTCATCTGCAGTTGTTTAAATTCAACAACAATATCCAAGGAAACGTTGTCAGGAGCCTTTTTGGAAGTGTTGGAAACAAAAGAAAGAATATAATTATGATTAGAATAAGAATTAGGAAAAGTGGTATGGGGATCAGGTGAAATCAGGTAAAGAAAGGAAATAAGATAACGAGGCAGAAGATTATTTATGTGTTATTAGTATTCAGTTTAATTTGTAGAAGACAACAAGCAAAACTGAGAAGTATTTATATGAGATGTATAAATGTATAAATCTGTTGATATATGTACACTTAATAAAATATTAATTTATAATGATTAAAAAATAATAATAATGAGTGGAACTGGCCTACATTAAGTGAAATAGCTGGCCGGATTCAATCCAGAGTTTATTTATGAATGTGCATCAGGAAGTTTTACTATGTGACACAGAAATAAAAGTGAAATTGTAAAAAAAAACCCTTTAAAACATTAAAGAAATTATAAATACAGTTAAAATTATGAAATAATTCAATTAAAACACACACAAACAACACTAGAAGGAGGACCAGTAACAGTTATGGCAGTATGGGGTATGGCTGACAAAACAAAAAGTCTTCACCTGTAAGTGGGGGAGGAGACAGATGAGGCTCCCTGGGGAAGGCGTTCCAAAGTTTTGGTTACAGGATGGAGAAAGCCCTTTCTTGGGTTGCCTCTAAAGATGACCAGAGTGTAAGGACAAATTCATATGAAAGGAGGTGGTCCTGTAAGTAGTGTTCCCTCTAAGCTGAGTTAGTGTGAGCTAGCTCACAGGTTTTTAGCCTCCCGCTCACAAATTTTTGTCTTAGCTCAGGAAAAATGGCCCCAGAGCACAATAATTTATGCAGGAGCTCACAACTTTCATGCCAGTAGCTCACAACTTTAATATCAGGCAGTAGCTCACAAAGTAGAATTTTTGCTCACAAGACTCTGCAGCTTAAAGGAACATTACAGGCTGTAAGTATATTGGTCCAAGGCTGAGAGCTTCAAACATTAGGTTCCCCTGCTCCAGTCCCCCAGAACTGCCCTCCTCCTCTATGCCAACAGGTCTTTTGCCATCTTTTTAAAAAATTGCCTCTGGACATAGGGTTGCCAAGTCCAATTCAAGAAATATCTGGTGGAGCAAGGAGACTTTGGGAGTGGAGCCTGGAGACACTGGGGTTGGAGCCAGGAGCAAGATTGTTTCAAACATAATTGAACTCCAAAGGGAGTTCTGGCCATCACATTTAAAAAAACCTCACGCCTTTTAAATGCCTTCCCTCCATTGGAAATAATGAAGGATTAGGGGCACCTTTTTGGGGGCTCATAGAACTGGACCCCCTTGTCCAACTTTTTGAAACTAGGAGGGTACTCCTGAGCTCTGCCTCCCTCCTGAGTCCCCCTCCCAGTCCTCACTTCTCTCCCACTCTCTCTGCGCAATCCTCCACATCCAACACCCACTGCCAGCCTCCCCCCACCCACTTCTCCCCAGATCTGTGTGCGCTGCGCTCCTCTGGCATTGCCTCCCTCCCCTCTTCAAGGGGGGGGGGTAGATGAGACTTCCTGGAGAAGGAGTTCTGCTACTTCCCTCCCCCTCCCCACTTCTCCCACACTCTCCCTGTGCGCTCCTCAAGCTCCTGCACCGGCTGCCTCCCTCCCCTCTTCTCCCCAGCTCTCTCTGTGCCCTCCTCCGGTGCCCGTGCTGCCTCTCCCCCTCTCCACTGGCACTTCCAGACCAGCCAATCTATGAGTGCTCCAGCTGCCAGCCCCACACTGCATCCCCTCCCCTCTCTCCGGACCCCTAGCCCAGGCAAGCCAAGCCAGCTGAGCCAACTTTCCCTTCCCTCTGTCCTCTGCTTACCAGTACAGTTGTTAGTTGCTGGATAGGCTTCGGGAAGCAAGGCAGGGCGCACGTGTTCTTAGTTTGCGCTCCTCAGTGCTGGTGCAACGCACGTCTAGGGGGTGGGGCCAACAGTGTGCCTGTGCCTCAGAGAGCGTGGGAGGTGCTTTTGCCGTCTCAGGTGGAAGCGAAGCCGGCTCTGGAGAGGTGGGAAGGGGGGCGGCGGCACGATGGGCAGAGGCGCACGCAGCAAAGGTTCCCTTCCCTGATCACGTGCCTTGCCAAGCTGATGCCGTCCCCCCTTTCTCAGCACCCGGAGCAAGTGATACCATGTGCCCCCCTCTAAATCCGGCCCTGTCATCAGGTTATTGATGGAAAGGGGGAAATCTGTGAGATATCCAGGGTCCACCTGGAACTTGGCAACCATAGGAGTAATTTTGGATTTTTTTTTTAATCATGTGGTTTCATTAGTTGCTGCTCCAGTTTTCTTGTTATTTTCATTGCTAATAGGCGTTTGTAGGGAGACATTTTGATGGAATGTTATAATGGTTTTAAGCAAACAAAGAAATAAATAGGCATCACAATAGCATTCAAAGTAGCAGATTAAAAGGTGTTGCAAACGGTTCATGAAAAAGCCTTAATTTCTTTTGTATTATGAAATAATAAAAATAAGCCCTCATCTACTTTGAAAAAAAAAAAGCTGGGATTGGATCCCATAATGATCAGCTTCTATTTGCACAGCAGGAATTACCTGTTACCCTGCTATCATCAGAAAGGCTAGAGTGTAAGCCCCAGAGTGGACAACGGCTATGTTTTCTAAGCACCACATTGCTACTAGTCCAACAGTTAGTTGTTGGATTTAATAAATAGTGGCATGATTTATTGACTGCTTCTTTGGCAGGGACAAAATTTGCACTCAGTGCACTTTGCCCTTTGAGCAGAGCCTGTTGCAATGCTGAGCATGTTAAAACTTATGATAGTAGAATGAAGATTAGTTGGGCCAAACTCCTGTCTTGGTTACATCAGACAGCCCCACTGAACTCAGCGAAGCAAAAATTTGGCTCCCAAGCTATGTAGCTGTTGCTAAATATTTTTTGCACATTTGTTTTGGGATCAATTCCTGGAACAGCCAACAGTTACTAAAGGGCAAGGATAGTTCATATTTTGTTTGGGCAAAACCAAATATAGGCTACATTCAGACATTCATGGAGAGATGTCGTTCTCATATGCTTACTCCCCTTCCTCTTCCAGTTGTGCATTACCCCAAGTTTTCTGCTTTGAAAGAAACTATTTTGTTTTGACAAATTGTGGTTTGTTTCTTTCTGAAAAGGAAGGATCTAAAGCGCAATTAAACTGTGTGTTAGTATCATGCTTAGTATACAAGAAAGAAACAAGTTGTAATTTGTTAAAGTGCTGGATATGGACATTGCCACAAACCGAGGATTGTAATAAGACCTTCAGTTTCAATATGGTATGTGAGGGGAGGAAGAAGCAGAGAGGGAGTGAACAAGTGCATGATGTGCACACTGTGTTCACAAGACCAAACAAAGCCATGCACTCTAAATGTGGAGGGTACAGACTAAATCTGCAACAACAAATGCCGGGATATACTCCACAGTAAACTGGAAACATGGCTCAAATATATCCTCTAAAAGTATCTATTAGACATGTTCCTTTTTCTGGTTCTGCAGACTATATAAGGTGTTCATATTTTAAAGTATGATTCCTCTAGATTTCCTGTGTAGCAGCTCTAGATCCTGTTGCCTCACTCTTCTCAGTTATAATCAACCACTTGCCTAAAAGATGTATGTAAGCTCCTTCTGAAACTGTGATCTGACATGGGGTTATTTTGTTCAATAACAACAACAAAAATGTTATAGATGCTATCTAAATATTTAATTGGCTTGGATATTTCTAATGTTTGTAGACCTAGGAAACATATAATTTCCCATTTGTTAGTGTCAGATCTTAAGACTGTAAGATGCATTCACAGTACACTAAATAATGTGTTTTGCAACTGGATTTTTACTGTGTAAGAATTGCAAAAATCCAGTTGCAGAACTAATTATTTAGTGTAGTGTGAATGCACCCCAATACTATGCAAACTGACTTTTAAAGCAATATAAAGTTGTATTTGCAAAGGCATAAGTCACATGTGAGATGCTTCAAAAGATCCCTTTTTAAACAACTTTTGCAAAAGCCCTTTGATTTTTCCATCTGTAAGCTTTTGGGTGAAGTTTGGCAATTCAAAGCTGTACAATTTCCAGAACTGGTTACTTGATTATTGTGGGAATGGGGATCACTGGATCAACTGACATTTTTTGTTTCTATTGATGTGTTTGCAAGAAAGCTTACTTTGTGAGGCTAAAAGTAAAACCAGATACTGGTGAAATAATCCTCTCTAGCTATAAGAACAAAGAATGGAGGTTTGCTGAAGGGCATGCACATCTCTAATTGCTCTGGCCTGAATCTTACTTTTTTTACATTGTAAAGCTACAATGATTTGAATTGTCTACATTGTTTCTACAGGATGAACATTTTCTCTCTCTGAATTTGCTGCCTCCAGTGTTCTTATAGGGGAAACCTATATGTTTCCCCTTTGTTCTTATAGGGGAAACCTATATGTTTCCCCTATAAGAACAAATAGCAGTAAAGAGGTGGATTTTGATTTTTTTTAACCATGGCCTTGACTCAGTTTAAGGGTTCTTGCAAGTTCTTTTAAATAAAATTTAAGGTGAGAGGAAAGTGGAAAATGGCTCTCATGTAGTTTGTTCGATTGCCCCTGTCTAGTGTATGGTAAAATCCTTCCACCACATGGAAGGCCTATCTGAAGCAAGGTTTGCTATATAAACACAAGATGGGAGGATGTCTTCTAGCGATGGCTTTATTGTGTCAGAAATGAACATCAGACACCATGTTCTGTTCTCTTATATAGCTATACGATTCGCTGAGAGGGAATAAATTTCATGATGAACATTTTATATCGGCATTTGTAATCAAGAATGTAATAGGTCACCTTGGGTAAAAATTGACTGTTTTCAGGCCTACTTTATGTACTGTTTCACTGCCTCTCTAACTGTGAGAAAAGGAAGACAGAATATGATGTTCTGATTGGTTCTCTGGCAGGAGCATGGTCCTCAAGAGAATGCTGCAACATGTGTGTGTTTTCTTAGAGTAACTCACACCCTATTAGAAATGTTGCCACAGAAATTTCTGGGCCTGTGTTTGAAATGGGGGCGGGGGGAAAGACATGTAAATACACATCTCCTTTCTTTAGCCAAACATAACCAGGATGCAACAGAGAATTTATAATGTGCATGTATAGGGTTGCCAAGTCCTCTTGAAGCCCCGGCAGGGGACATACGCATGTGCACGACAAAATGACGTCACCTGGAAGTGATGTCATCAAAATGGTGGCACACACACACATGGGCCGCTCCAGGCGTTCCCGGGAAAACTCTATGGTTTACCCAGCCTCTTTAGTCATTTGGGAGGTTAAAACTCTATGGTACCCATTGTACCATAGAGTTTACTTCCCAAATGGCTAGAGCATCCGGGAAAACCATAGAGTTTTCCTGGAAATACCTAGAGTGGCCCCTGTGTGTGCGTTGCCATTTTGATTACATCACTTCTGGGTGTCATCATCGTGCTGGCGATGTGGGGGGAGGTTCCCCCCACCGGCCCATTGTGGGCTGGCGGGTTGGGAACCTCCGAGTCGGGGTATTCCCAGCCTGGAGCAAGGGCTTGGCAGCCCTATGCACATATAAAGTGCCAGATTCAATTTCTGACTCCAGTAAAAGCGTCTGAGTTAGTAATGTTGGGAATGAAAGGCTATGGTATTAAGCAGGGCTTTTTTTGTAGAAAATGCTCAGCAGGAACTCATTTGCATATTAGGCCACACTCCCTGATCCCAAGCCAGCTGAAACTGTGTTCCTGTGCATTCCTGCTCAAAAAAAGCCCTGATATTAAGACCCTGGGCAGCAGTCATGGTGGACAGTATTGGGATACATAGGTAACTTCATAGCTTCGCAGGAAGCACAGATATGAAACACAGGAAAATATATGCATGTTTCTTTGATTTGCATACAGATCCCAGAATTCAGTTTTCCTTGCAACAGTTTTTTAATGTTTTAAAGAGCAAAGTCATGGCTATGTTTCTTCTGAGAAAGAAACTACAAAATGGATGCCTAAATTATTTTTTCAGTGTCTTATCATATTTGAAAATCATATCTGCCACAATAAGAATTTCATTGCTCTGGTGGATGATCTGTAGATGCAGATGGAAAGGGATAATTCTTCCTTGTTAATTGTTCTGAACTTTTTAATGACCTTGAATAAGTTGATAATGACATCATTGGTGCATAGGGTTGTCAAGTCCAATTAAAGAAAAATCTGGAGACTTTGGGGGCGGAGCCAGGAGACTTTGGGGGTGGAGCCAGGAGACATTGGGGGCAGAGCCAGGAACAAGGATGTGACAAGCATAATTGAACTCCAAGGGAATTCTGGCCATCACATTTAAAGGGACAGCGCACCTTTTTAAATGCCTTTCTTCCATAGGAAATAATGAAGGATAGGGGCACCTTCTTTTGGGGCTCATAGAATTGGACCCTCTGGTCCAATCGTTTTGAAACTTGGGGGGTATTTTGGGGAGAGGCACTAGATGCTATACTAAAAATCTGGTGCATCTACCTCATAAAATAGCCCCCCCAGAGCCCCCAATACCCACAGATCAATTCCCTATTATTCCCTATGGGAATCATTCTCCATAGGGAATAATAGAGTGCCTAGTAGACATTTCCCTCCCCCACGCTTTCTAAAGGGTGGGGGAGGGCCTCCATACCAGGGAATCCCCCCTCCCTGCCCCCTCCCTCTCTCTCACACACAAATACTTACTTGGTCTTCTTCCAGCAGAACTTTGCTTGCTGTGAAAACGAAAGCAAGGCTGCACAGGAAAAGAAAGGGAGGGGCCGTTCTCTATGGAAACTGTTACTGACCCTTTCCCATGAAGCCTTTCCTGTTTCCTGTGCAGCCTTAAAGGGACACAATTTAAAAACGGATCAGAAGCTCTACAATGACATGATGCCTACAGGTATGTTCTCTCTCCCCCCCGCCCCCCTTCCAGATTTTTTGAAAGCGGGGGAGGAGGCTGCAAATTCGGGGGTCCCCCGCCAGGGTGGGGGAGTTGGGAAGCCTATTGGTGCAACTGTCTAGCATCTCAAGTATTTTCAATCTATTTTTACCACTAAGACCCAAAGAGTTGTCCTAGGTGAGGTTTCCTAGCACCTCGTATGTAGAATATCTTCTGGTTAGGTGGCAATGCTGTTGTATATGGGGGACCATCTGCAACTTTGGAGTATGGGATCAACAACATCCAGCTCTGTATTTCAATATCTGAGCAGCCAGAACTAACAATCACTTCTATGAGAACCCACATCGTTGAAGGAGGACATACTAAAATTGAATCCAGACAAAATAGAAGTAATGATTAGGGTTTGTAGAATCTTTCGGGCTCAAGTGCCGTGTTCTACTGGAGAAAGTTTTCCTTCCAGACGTTTCCAGTAGAACACGGCACTTGAGCCCGAAAGATTCTACAAACCCTAATGATGTTACCAGCCGTGAAAACCTGAAATCTTTGAGAAGTAATGATGATAGAGAACACTGATGTCACTTAGGTCGGGAACAGAGAGTGGCACTTGGGGAGAGGATTCACCATATTACCCTCTGGTATGCAGCATCACCCAGGGGGCAGTTCTCTCCCCTATGTTGTTTAACATCTATATGTGCCTTCTTGACCTTCTAGTCCAGAAGTTGCCACCCAGATATTTTCCCAGAGTTTCTGGCCAGGGCACTGGAGGCCATGGCTGACTGGTTGAAGCAGGGTTGACTGAAATTATCTGGCCCTAGGGTTTTAGTTTCATTTAAAGAAACTAGATGTTGATATACCACCACTGTGTTGATCCTAGGCTGCAACTCCCTTTCCACATCATATGTTCTGTTTTTACTATGTTGAGCATTTTTTCCCTCATAGGAGAAGACTGAGGGAAAGTAGGAATTGAGCAGTTCTGCCCTCTCTTCATCTCCTGTTACAATTTCACTTTCCTATCCCCACAATGGGCTTACCATGTTCTTGTTCTTTTTCTTACTTTGAACATAAGAAAAAGATTTTAGTTGTTGTTTCTTGCTAGCCTAAACTCATACTGATCTTTAGATTTCCTAGCTTTCTCTCTACACTGATTATTGCACCTCTGTGTGGGGCTGCTTTTGATAACCCCTTCTGAAGAAGTCATCTTTGGATAGAAAGGATGTGAACATATATCAGCCTCTCTCCCAATTCCCCTTTTTGGGAAAGGTGACTATCAGGCTGTGGTAGAGCAACTAATATAGTTAAGGATTACAGCATCTAGAACTTGAGTACAACAGGAGAATTACCGATAGCTGTAATAGCATCTCAGTAAATTCCATAAAACACCACAATGTGTGTGTACTTTTTGTTGTAAGTCACATTACATAGAATATCCTTAGGAACAGTAGGCATATACAGATACCACAATACAAGATTAATTTAGAATATAGTCTCAAAGTCACAAAGAATAAAGTCAATAGTGGCAATATAACATTTTCAAACAGTAAATACAATAGAAATCAACACATTCAATACAGTATTCAAAATCCACTCTGTTCCTTTGAGAATCCTAGATATATATTTCATTGCGAATACTCTTATTCAGTGAACTATAAAGACAAGACAAACTATGAACCATTTAAAGCCACGTAAATGAATTAATAATAAAAAATATCTATTACAATTCTTACCCTACTGTGCTGACTGAATTGGTCCCTAGTAAATTATGACAATTTTCCACAGTGCTTGTAAAATATAATGGGGTTAATTAAACTCCATTCAGAGTTTATTTATTTATTTTATTTATTTATCTGGGATTTATATCCCGCCCTTCCCATCGAGTGGCTCAGGGCGGCTTACAACATATATAAAACTAACATAAAAGTATAAAATTACACTTTAAATTAACAATTCACAATATATAATTAAAATAAAACATTTGTTATAACTATACATAATTAAAACAGCCAGCAGTCGTAAAGCTACACTCCATTCAGTTCCAAAAACTACCCTAAATAAAACATATGGAATTTTTACTCACCCCAATATTTTCAATTCCATTATTTAATTTTTCTCTAGCAAGGCACCATCAAAGATTTCTTGGTCTAAGCAAGAGATGACGAACTTGTCCACCAGACTTAAATGTAACATGGTGCTGCTAGTTTCAAATGTCAAAGTCTAGGGTGAGAACAAGTGTTAACAACTCTGTCCTTCTTCCTAGGGCTAGACAGAAAAATCCCAATGATACACAGTGAATCCTTTTAAAACAACAAGGTCTATATAATGTATTGTGTCAATGTATTTCTTCAGACTGTTTAAAATAGGAAAGGACACTGGGAAGTGCTAGGGAAGCTTTTTTATAACATGCCTTCTGAGGTTGTTACTGCTTGTAAGAGCTCATTTATAGAACCCCATTCCAGCAGCACTTCATAGACTAATAAAATTTCCAGGATATAAGTTTCTATAAGTTACACTCACTTTATCAGAGTATCTGATGAAGACTGAAAAATTGTGTTTGTCTTTAAGGTGTTGCTGAACTTGAATTTTGTTCTATTACTGCAGACTAACACAATAAATCCGCTGCATCTATAGAATCCTAAAACAGCTTTGACTCTTGGCACCCTGGAGAAACTAACTTGTCAGCGGTCCATCAAATCTCTATGGTCTGATATAAGTGTGTGCTCTCAGTATAAACCAAACTGAAAAAATTCCTGGAAAACACCTTATTGGTTACTAAGTGGACTACTGATTCAGCTATCTGAAAATGGCTGCTCCAAAAAAATCCTGAAAATATTCAGGATTTTTCAGGACTGTTAAATAACCACAGTTAAAGGGCATTTAAATGGCTCGCAGTCCCTTTAAATGTTTTTGGAGTGAACTCTCAATTTGGAGAAGGCATTTAAAGGGCTTAGAGTCTCTTTAAATGTGCACTTTAAATGCCTTCGGAGTTCACTAATCATGGAGTCATATGGCTTAGAGAAGGCATTTGAAGGAACTGCATCCTGGCACCATCTGACCCTGTCATTAGTAATGTAGGCCAAGTTTACACAGATGAAAGAGACTTTATCTGCAAAGTGTTGAGGAAAATGATAACGGGACCACTGAGCAATTCACTTCTTCCTGCAGGCCAGACCCCAACAGGCCTTTGACTACAGCTACACAGTACAGATGTGGTGGTGGGGGGAAAGTATTTTTTCTTTGCCTCTATTACGACTATGGAGAACACTTTAAAATGATCTTTAGTCTGTGTCTTATCACATTCATCTCAAGTCTTCTTCCACTATCATTCTAGCCATCTTCCTTGTTGCCTCCCACCAACATTCTTTCTTCATGTTCCTTGCTCTGTGAGTAGTCCTCTTACACATTATATTTCTGTTTGTATAGAACTATATGTGTGCATCCCTGAATGTGCAGCACAGTACATGTGCGTTCTCACATGCAGAAACGAGACTGAATAGTCCCTCAGGATTCTCCAGCTTGAGATGATAATGTAAATTCTGAAGTGTATACAAGCTTCCATAAAAAGTTGGCATATGGAAAATTAACTGCTCTGACAATACTGTAATTATCACTAGTACTCAATGTATCAAATATCTGTGTTTGTTTTGATTTCATTAATTTACTGAATTTGATTTTATTAATTTACTGAATAAATAACCTTATGCCCATTTTTACAAATAACTATTTAGAATAAAAAATAAAGTCTTCAGATACACTTTGTGGCTATCACAGCTCAGAAATGAATGTAAATGAAAACACATATGAAGCAGCTCCATCAAGGTCAATACTGACTAAGACTAGCAGCGGCTCTCCAGAGTATCATGCTGAGGTCTCTCATATCACTGAACTTTTGATACTTTAAGCAGGAGATGTCAGGGATTGAACCTGGGATCTTTTGCATGCCAAGCAGATGGCTCTGCCACTGAGCCACAGCGCCTTCCTGAAAAGAAATGTAGGAGAGAATTGCTATGTGAGAAAGGGGAGAGAGAGGGCAGTGCATGACTCTATGGATTATTCCAATCTGATCTTAATTATTATCTGAACTAAGGCAGCATGGCCAAGACCAGACATAGAGCTAGCACTTTGCACACAGGATCTCAAGTATCAGAGTAATGAAAGACTTCAGCCTGAGAGTCTGGAGAAGCACTGCCAGCTGCAACATAGAATACTAGCATAGATGGACTAATGGTTTGGTTCAGGATAAAGCAGTTTCATATGTTCATAACAGAGAAATACCCAGCTTTGAACTCATGTTCAACCCATTAGAAAGTAAATGCCATCCATAGCTCAGTCAGCAAATAACTAATACCAAAAGAGCTTAGCACTATCATCTATCCTGAAACTGGAGAAGGTGCCAAAGAAAATTGATTGGAGCAGTACTTTTAGAAACTGACCTACAGAGGTATAAATAAGTACATGATCAAGAACAGAATACTGTAAGATGACTATGGAGTTTTCTGAAAGAAAGCCAAGGGCCTTGTTCTAGCACATCAGTATAAATCAGAAATAGGTATGCAGGTTTTTATGGCATGAGTAGATATTGCTGGTGATATTGCTCATGATATTTATTTCTATAAGTAAGTGACTGACTATTAGGATGGCAAATTCAGATACTTTCAATCCAAAACAAGGAATTTCAGGCACTGTTCCAGACTGGAAATATCAGAATGCACACTCATAATAATTTTGTTTGTCCTTAGAGTGATACAGTAAGAAATTCTCCAACTTCTAGTTTTGGTAAATGATAACAGTTAACAAGAACTTTTTAAAAGTTCACAGTCCTGTATATTTCTTGTAACTAGGGATGTTTCTTGAGAGATGTCACCAACACTGATCAATAGGTGCTTGTGATACTCACAGAATCATTACGTATTCAAAGTCAATCTTGATCCATTATGTGAGCAGGGAACTCAGCATTTCCTAGCAGCAATATGGTGAGAGAGAACTGGAACATGAGAATTCTCTGAAACAAGGTCTTATTATATCCTGTGTCACTAATGACAATCTCTGTAGACAGCTAGATCAAGGGTTGGCACTGCTGTTGTTATTAAATCTGATAACATCATTTGACATGGTTTATAATCTGTTGGCCCACTACCTCACTGACACAGGAGTTTGTGAGGTAGCCTTGATGTGGCTTGCTTCATTTCTCCAGGGTCATAGACAGAGGGTGGTGTTAGGAGAGAAGGAATCACTCCAGCACCCTTTGATGTGTGGGGCTCCATAAGGGGAAATCCTCTCTCCTGTGTTGTTTAACATCTATATGTGCCCTCTTGCCCAGCTGGTTCAGAATTTCAGGCTGGGTAGTCACCAATACCCTGATGACACTCTGCTGTATCTGTTGATGGATGACCAGTTGACTGAGGGACTGGAAGCTGTGGTTGGATGGTTGAAACAGAGCCATCTGAGACTGAATCTTTTGAAGACAGAGGTCCAGTGGCAGGATGGGGGTGATATAAGCTTGGGGTGCCAACTCTTAGCTCTTGATGGTGCACTGTTAATACAGGTGCCAATCATCAAGAGCATGGGTGTGCTTCTGGATGTCTCCTTATCTATGGAGACCCAGATTGCAAATGTTTATTTATTTGCCCACCCCACCCTTTCCCACAAGCAGGCTCAGAGTGGCTTACAACATAAAGCCATCAGCAGTAAGAAACAATATTATTATTATTCATTGTATTTGATGAATCGCCCTATCCTGGCCAGTGCCAGACTCAGGGCGATGTACAACAGTAAAATCAGTTACATTATATATATATATATATATATATATATATATATATATATATATATATATATATATATATATATAAATCAATTACATTAAAAATTACAAACCCTGATGGCATCTTTAAAGTGCTTTTATTCAGTTATTGGACCACATCAGGGGTGGGGGAATCTCCCCAAGAGGGGGTGGAGAGGAAAGGTGCCAGCACAGCAACCGTTGCTGTCCTCATGCAAAGGCTTGGCAGAACATCTCTGCCTTACAGGCTCTGCGAAACTGTAAAAGATCCTGCAGGGCCCTGATGTCTTCTGGCAGAGTGTCCTACCGGGGCCAGGACTGAAAAAGCCCCGGCCCTTGTTGAGGACAGCCAGGGATCACCAGCAGATTTCGGGCCAGGGATCACCAGCAGATTTCGATTACTGGAGTGCAACGCCCTTCCAGGGACATAGTGGAGGAGGCGGTCCCGTAGATACATCGGTCCCAGGCCACTGAAGGCCTTGAAAGTCATAACCAAAACCTTGAATCTGATTTGGTACTCAACTGGCAACCAGTGTAGCTGGTGCAGCACAGGTAGAATATGTGCCATCCATGGCGTTCTTGTCAGGACTCACACTGCTGCATTCTGAACCCGTTGGAGCTTCCAGATCAGACTCAAGGGTAGGCCAGCATAGAGCGAGTTAAAGTAGTCTAGTCTGGAGGTGACAGTTGCCTGGATTACTGTGGCTAGGTCCGAGTGAGATAGGAGAGGAGCCAGCTGCTGGGCTTGACGAAGATGAAAAAATGCCACCCTGGCAATATGTGTGACCTGGGCCTCTATTGAAAGTGAGGTATCAAGTGTCACTCCTAAGCTCTTGATGGTACGCTCTGGTGTTAGTAGCGCCCCATAAAGAGTCGGCAGTCTACGCTCCAGCTCCAACCCTGCTCCCTCCAACCACAGAACCTCCGTCTTTGATGGGTTCAGCTTCAACCTGCTCTTCCTTAGCCAGCCCACCACGGCCTCCAAATCCTCAGCCAGATTTGGTGGCACTGCAGCCGACCGATCATCCAACAGCAAATATAGCTGGGTGTCAACTGCGTATTGATCCCAGCCCAAAGCTCCATACCAGTTGGGCAAGGAGGCGCATATAGACATTGAATAACATTGGGGAGCGGAGTGCCCCTTGTGGAACCCCGCATAAAAGGGGATATCTAGTGGACACATCCTCACCTTGCGCCACCCTCTGTCCCTGACTGTGCAGAAAGGAGGCAAGCCATTGCAAGGCCACCTTGCGTATTCCCACTTTGGCGAGGTGGTGAGTCAACAATGCATAGTCAACTGTGTTGAACGCTGCTGTAAGGTCTACAATAACAGAAGCGCTGACCCGCCTCGATCCAGCTGCTTACAAAGGTCATCCATTAGAGTGACCAGGACAGTTTCAGTCCCATGGCCAGGGTGGAAACCAGACTGGAATGGGTCTAGTGCCGATGTGTCCTCCAGAAAGCATTGAAGCTGCTTGGCGACCGCTCTTTCAATTACTTTGCCCAGAAACGGCAAATTTGAAACTGGGCGGTAATTGTCTGGATCTAAAGGATTCATTGATGGCCCCTGTCTCTAGGGACAGGCTGATGATTTCCTTCATAGGGCCCCGGATCCTCTCATTGCCAGCCTTAACCAGCCATGAGGGACATGGGTCAAGTAGCCAAGTGGTGGACCTAATAGCACTCAGGACTCTGTCAACATTGGAAGAGGAAAGCAGATTGAAAGAGTCAAAAACTGAACCCAAAGACGCCAAGGGGCCTCCAGTTCACTTACTGTATCAAGATTGGCAGGCAAGTCGTGATGGAGCAACAGGACTTTATCTGCAAAAAATCTCATAAACACCTCTGAATCAATAGCCGATTTTCTACCACTATTTGAACCTCCTGATGTGAGGGATGTTAATGACCAAATTACCCTAAACAATTGAGTTTAGCGTGAATCTGCAGATGTGATGGAGGCTGAGTAGAATTCCCTCTTTGCAGCCTTCACCGCCATCTCATAGGCTTTCACAATACAACAGCAGCTGACACAACATGAATAACAAAGAATCATGCCTCATGTCAGAGAAAGATAATCCGCAGAAAAATCCCATGTCTGAATAATGTCTTTAAAAAGCAGGGCATGGGAGAGGGGGCATGAGCAGGGGAGGCCAGAATGGTTGAATATTTGAATGTCCACTGCCTCAGCCAAAAGCGTGGTGGAACAGCTCCATTTTACAGGCCCTGCAGAACTCTAATAATTTCTGCAGGGCTCTGATCTCAAGTAGGAGCATGTTCCACCAGGTATGATGGTCCCAGACTGCATAGGGCTTTAACCTTGAACCGGATCCAGTATTAAATTGGTAGCCAGTGCAGTTGGTGCAACACTGACTGAATGCACACCCACAGTAGTGTCACTGTCAACAGATGTGCTGCCATGTTCTGCACTAGCTGGAATCTCCAAATCAGGCTCAAGGGTAGCACCACATAAGCAAGTTACAATAAACTCTCTACCCGGTGACATCCAAGCCCTGTAGGACCTAGTACAGTTCTGCAGGGCATGTAAGGCAGAGATGTTCCACCCCCTGGAGGGAGAGAGATGTTTACTGAATGCCGTTGATGAACTAGAAGGTAATTTAATGGTTTTATTCTATTAACTGATTGGTTATTCTTATGTATGATTTAATTTATTGTATGTTTTAATAGTGGTGTACATCACCCTGAGCCCTTTGGGGGAGGGCAGTTTATAAATCAAATTAATAAATAATGAGTAATAAATGGATATTTTTTTGAAGCAGAAACTTACTGATTTGCATCCAAAGACGTTCAAGGGAAGCTCTGCCTGCAGAACATGTTTCTCATCTAGCTGTGTCTTATGAAGCCCTTCATCCCACCCCCAGCTGCTCCAGAAGTGCAGGGGACCCTCAGGAATGGCACAGAATGCAGCCCAGGGGGTTGCAGCTTAATGCCAAAATCTATATATGAATAGCCACATTGTGCAATCAGAAGACACTTCTGTGCATATAAAATAATTTTGTTTTTGTTTTTTAAAAGAAGAAATTTGCTGCTCATGTATGGGTGGAAATGATATAAGTATTTTTATATTAATAATGGTTACTTGCTTTGGTAAACTGCCAAGGGTAGTAGTAAAAGGCCCATATTCTCCAAAACCCTCCAGTCTCTGAAGCACCTGTACTCTCATCCCAGCACCCAGGTGGACAGCAAGCTGGCCTCCGAGAAAAGAAGGTACAATCACCACAGTAGCCATATGAGAAAAGAACAAACTGGCCACAGTGAGTCCCTTTCTCCACAGCCAGCTTGCACTCTGGAAACCTCACTTTCTTGTCTGAACTACTCTGCCTTGTGCTGAGGGTGTAGCCAAGAGGCGCTGCCGGTTCATATAGGAGCACCCCAATAGCTAGAGAGAGAGTAGGGCTCCTATTCCTGGAAACAAAATGGAGTCTGATCAGAAATAGGCCAAGGAAATATTCCATTTAAAATGGAGTAAACCCAGCAGAGAGCTTGTTCTGGTCATCACCTAAGGCATCCTTTTGACATGGCCCTTTTCTCCAGCCAAATGAAATGCATGAGGACAATGGGGTCTGCTGGTAAGTATAACTCAAAACTTAATCCTCAGCTACTGATCAATGGCCCATCCCTCAGGCCCATTACTTCTACTCAGCCTTTTCTATTTACTTTTATGCTGATGCCTACCACGCTGCTCAAGGTCTTTGTTTACTACACTGATTTCCTTCCTGGGTGTCAAAACCAAACCAGTTAAACCCATCAACTGCATCCTTACAATTACTGTGTAAGCACTATCTATTGTTACTTGGAGATCCATTCAGGTGACCAGAGTCAGCTCTCCTCATTGGCTTGAGGTGAGCACCCAATCAGGTACCCAGAAAAGACTCATCACTGCCCACCACAAGCCAGCCCCTTTTCTGGGAGGGCCTCATCCCCTCCAAAGATTATAACCATGAGAGCAAGCCACACCTCCTGGTTCAGTCTGAGCACATGTAACCAGATTGTCCGTCCCCCCCAATTACTCTAAGTCAGGGGTGGGGAACTTCTGTCCTGAGGGCCATATTTGGAGAGCCAGTTTGGTATGGAGAGCCAGTTTGGTGTAGTGGTTAAGTGAGCGGACTCTTATCTGGGAGAATCAGGTTTGATTCCCCACTCCTCCACTTGCACCTGCTGGAATGGCCTTGGGTCAGCCATAGCTCTGGCAGAGGTTGTCCTTGAAAGGGCAGCTGCTGTGAGAGCCCTCTCCAGCCCCACCCACCTCACAGGGTGTCTGTTGTGGGGGAGGAAGGTAAAGGAGATTGTGAGCCGCTCTGAGACTCTTTGGAGTGGAGGGTGGGGTATAAATCCAATATCATCTTCTTCTTGTTGTTCATATGCGGCCCTTGAGGTCACTTGGTATGGCCCTCGGGGATTGCTGAGCCGAACTGAGCCATGTGGCAGCCTCTCTGGGGCCTGGCTGGCTGGCCAGAATTGCTGCAGGGCCTGGAAAAGTTACTGCCACAGTTCAGTTTGCACTTGATATCCCAGATGGTGTGGCCTAATATGCTAATGAGTGTGTGACCTAATATGATAATATTAGGGGATGTGGTCAATATGCTATTGAGTTCCTGCTGGGCTTTGTCTACAAAAAAGCCCTGTACCTATGCATTTGTCTAGGGCAGCGGATCAGGAGTGTGTGTATGTGCGTGTGCCAGATTAGGCTCTCCCCACATGACTTCAAATAGAGAAACAATTATTTGTATTAATTTTGCTGGCCTGAATCATTCTCCCTTGGCAGAACACTGTTTTTTAAGTTGATAATTTTTAATGATCCATGAATGATGTTATAAATATCCATATTGCCCTTGGCAGAAAAACGGTTCTCCACCCCTGCTCTAAGTAATGGCAGACATGGCACAGATGGTAGTGCATGTCTCCATCTTCATGTTGTAACTGGACCTCAGCACATCTGGACCAGGTTGTATCACCCTGTCTATGTTTTACCTTTGTGTTGCCCCTATCAATTTCATCTCTATTTTTTCAGGAATTGTGTGATTGTGGTATGATGGGAGTGACAAACCCACATGCACAGAAATATTCTGGTAATTAAAGAAATTATAGTCATATACTTAATATTAGTAGCTTTTGCTATTTGTGTGCACTTGTCTAAAACATATAGTACACATGTAGCATGTGACTCTTTAGGTTGATGTTAATTGCTGGTGTGGTTTTCCATGAGCTTTTCATCTGATACCACTTTCCTACCTCATAGGACTGTTGTGTGAAAAGAAATATAGGAGGGGAAAATTATGTTGTAAGCCACTTTGGGGTGCACATTGGGGAGAAAAGTGTGGGGTTTGTGTATGTACGTGTGTGTGTGTATTCACACACACACATATACACATACATAAATACATACACCCCATATATGTGTGTGTATCTGTAAATACACACTGTTGTTTCAGTAGAACATATCCCCTTCTCTGGTGTTGATAATCTGCATATTACAAGAGTTAGGGGAATTTTGTCACTGTAACATCTTTTAACACAGGAAGTTTACAACACATTATTAGTATGCCACATTAGACATGGAAGCCTCTCCTAGACAGTGAGATTCCAAAGCAAACACAGACTTCCTTATTCAGGAACAATAGGCATGAGAGGCATTCCAGTAAGGTTCCCATTAAAAGAAAAAAACCCTGGCTTTTAACCTGGCATGGAGTTAAATACTGGGAACCTTTGGTTCTTCTGCATGTCAAACGTTGTTCAAGTCAGAGGATCAGTGCCTTTTTGATGGACAACTTTAGTATGAAAGTGTGAGATGGGCTTCTGAAGGAGGTGTGTGATAAATGCTTTCACCTTTTTCTTTTCTTTTGGTATTTGTGTGTGTGTGTGTGGGTCTGCATCTGGAAGTCATGGCAGCTTCGGTGACTGACTCCTACTGGGGGAAGAGAGAATATTCAGAGAGGTGGCTGAATAAAGCCTGCCCCCTGTCCTCCCAACTGCTAGTATTTAAGGAGTTCTCTCACATCCAAGTACTTGCCAGAATTGACCCTGCTTAGTTTCCAAGATTTGATGAGATCAGGCTTGCTTGAGCTATCCAGGCCAGGGCACTTTCACCTTTTTCCATTCTGTGTCTTCTTCAGTTTGTCAGGATCTCGCATTTGCTTAATACTTATTTTAAGCCTGTGTGATGGGACAGTGCTGTGGCTGCATGCTTATATTAGCTGATTTTGTTGATTCCCCCTCCCCCGCTCCATTTTTTATACCAGATATGTATTAATGAACCCTGCAATACATTGAGCTACGGCTATGCGAGAGCTTTATCAGCCAAGTCACTTTTCTCTGTTGCATTTTATTTCCCTCAGAAGAGCATTAAACAGTATTGCCTTGTTCTGGACAGTTTCATGATGTGTGCCTTCCCTCTCAGTTAATAAAATAACGGCTACAAAATATTTAAAAACAATTATTTGTTATAATTTCTGGAAACACAAAAATGGCTGATATGATCTTCATATGAATGTGTGTGTGTGTGTGTGTGTGTGTGTGTCAATTTTTGTTTTTTCTAATGGCTTTATAAAATATAAATATATCTAACTCTCACTCCGTGAATACTTACATCCAGAGACTGGAGCCATGAACAGACAGGGCAGGTCACAAATTTGAAAAATATCTCAGAAACAACTCCACCTGAAATCTAAAAAAAAGCATTGGGCGGATTAACTCCCTCCAAAATCATAGAAATAGTCCCTGTAGCTTTAAGAAATAAATACCATCTCCATTATTGCTACTAAGCAACCATAACAATATTGTCAGCCTTTAAGCCTTGGTTTCTGTCAATAAAGGGCAGGGGAAGGAGATAGTGCCCTTTTCAGGACTGTTTCAAACTTTCAGGGAGGAGTCATTGTGGCCAGGCTTGGTAGCAGCTACTGAGTGACCTGCTATTGTGCGACTTGCATGACTCATTTAGGCCTGGTTACTTTCTACTGTTCAACAGCAGCTACCCCATGAAGGCCAATACATTGTAGTGGTTACAGTTTCAGATTATCATCTGGGAGGCACATCATCTGGAATCTCCACTCTAGCATGGAAGCTCAGTTGGTGACCTTGGGCCAATCACATACTCATATATCACGGGGTTGTTGTGAGGAATAAAATGGAGAAGAGAATAATGTAAGCTGCTTTGGATCCCCATTGTGGAGAAGCTCCCCACTGAAGTTCCTCCCCACCCAAATCCTGCCCTCCTCAGGCTTCATGCCTCAATTCTCCAGGTATTTTTCTACCTGGAGCTTAGGGATGCCAGTCCCCAGGGACCCCTTAAATGCTTTTGGCAAGAAGTGGGGGCCCTGTGCAACTGTACTCTAAGTAGCAAATCCACTATTTGTAGTTTAAGTGCATGCGCCCCCCCACTTCTTGCAAAAAGCAAGAAATGAGGGAGAACATGCCTGAACTCCAAATGGCAAATTCACCACTTGGAGTGCAGGCATGTGGGGTGCCGGTCCCCAGTGTGATGATATCACTTCTGCATGATGTCAACACGTGAGAATGTCCTTGCTCCCCCCTCCCCACTGAACCTTGCCAGCAATTAGGAAGGACCTGGCAACCCTACTGGAGCTGGCAACCGTACTTGGCCAGCACTATGGATCTCAGTCTGGCCTACAATGTGCAACTAGGCCTGGTGGCTTCTGCACACCCAGTCCTGGCATGATGGCTTCCTCACATCAGCCAAGTGGCAATGGCAGCCTCTGTGTACCTGGGCCAGCCCTATCCAGCAGTGGAGGTCATCACACAGGGGAAGGGAAAAAGGAAAAGCTGAAGACATGGAAGCTGATAACAGTGGATTTGGTGGTGAGTGGGAAAGAAATAAGACAGCAAGTAAAGGAGAGAGGCTGTGGGAGCTTTCACAGAGGAGAAAGAGGAAATAGTGGGGGAGAAGAAATGAGATGCCTCCAACACATCCTCCCCCTTCCTTTCTTAAACACATTCTGCTTCCAAATGAATATACTTATTGGTATGATCATTTTCAATGGCCATGCTCTGTGTCCCCCACCCTCAGAGCATCTTTTACTTGTTATATTTTACTTTTCCTATTGCTCTCTGGTTGTTTTCAGTACTGTGTTTTTACCTGGTGTTTTTCTGTTAGTGTTATCTGATGCATGTTTACTATGGGTCCAACTGGAGGATGGCAACCCTACTCCCTGTATGGCATATTTTCTCCCTTGTTTGCTTTGCTGGAAATTTGGCAATAGGCTTAAAGTGCGATTGCTGGGCTCACTCCGTGTGAGAATCACAGCAGTAGATGGTTCGGGTGGAGTCTGAAATAGTTGTTCATCCCCAGGCACTTCAGCATATTGTTAATGCAGCTATGAATGTAAGTTGACTAAACATTTCCTTCATGTAATAGTGATGAGATATTCAGACGATAACTAATATGTGAGCTCCAGGCAATAAACAACCTTCACCAAGGACTGATTGATAAACTTCAGAAGCTCAGTTTAAAACAGATGCTAGGATTTCCTTTTCAACAATAAATAAAATATAAATAAACTGTATACCCAGAATTCTGAAGATTTCTTTGTTGCTGTTCCAGTAACACCTGCATGTCTTAAGTACATTTAGGTAGTATTCTGAGTATGCCAGAACATCATACTTGATTATAAAGTTTTCTGCTGAATTCCAGTACTCTCAGTGCACTGAAACATGTCAATAGTGAATGACATGTTCAAAAGGGAGACCTTTCTGGAGATATAAACATGTGGTAATAGATGGATCCAAGGCAAGGAAAATATTTTTGATGTTGGTAGGATCTGAAAAAAGACATACCTTGCTTTCTTCGCAGTATCCAAAGGTGCTTTGATTGTGATCTTTCTAAGAAAATTGAACCAAACCAGGTTTGGGAAAGATGGCAGCAAAGCAGAAGAAAATGCAGAAATAGGAAGATATAATGACATCAAGTGGATGTTCCTGAAAACAGTGTTTCAATAAAAAACCAAAGTGGAGCAAACATTCATGTGGAAGCAGCCTTGGTCAAGGACTTCTGGGGCTGGAAGACAGTAGAACACTTAACAACAGGGTTAATGGAAATGGAGAAGTGCAGTATATGAAATATAAGTTACTACTGTGTGTGAGAAAAAGACCCCTAATTTCAGAACATCGTAGTCACCCGTTTGGTTGCCAGGGTGCCTGGAGATTCAACTCACACACATCTGCCAGGAGAACGTGGGTTTTGTCTACCAGAGTGTAAGGGACTTAAGTAAGTACTAACAGTCACAATGTTGCAGCAGCACTCAGTATCTCTGGAAGAGTGCTAACCAGGAGGACAGATGGGTTTCCAGCCGCTCCGTGCGTGCACCATCTCGGCCATTGCAGCGGAAAAAGTTGCGCCACCAGGAACTGTCCGGGCAAGCGGATTCCAGCCTTGACCATAGAATCCCTATTGGTAGGCTAACATCACCAACAACTATCTTCCTGCAGTGCCAGACTCCATGACAGCGAAGCGGGAGGCTCACATACTCAGCAGATGTCACCTATGCATAAGGCAATCAAGCTTATCTTAGGCGTGGATCCTGCCTAAGCCTTTGTCCAATGGAACCCAAGACAAAGGATGGTGCCAGAAGTGGAATGAAGAAGAGGAAGAACATCTTCATCCAGAGCCAAGTTTCTTTGTATAGATCGGGTGTTACCTTAGGTAGCAATTTGGTCATCTATTGTCACCTTTTAGATAAGTTTTGATAGCCTTTTAATCACGTCCACCCCAATAATTTCACCCATTCTTTCCCTTAATGGTCATCCTGGAGCCTCCCCCTTTGGCCCCATTGTTACCTGGAAGTCAAATCAGGTAACCAGGGCCAGATCTGCTCATTGGCCAGGTATGGGCATCCAATCAGGTGCCCCCAATAAACTGGCCATTGGCTACTGCACAAGTCCAGCCCTTATGGTCATTGCGGAGCCTCCCCTTTTTCTGAGGTCATGTACCATCTGACCACCTGTCGTTCGCCACTGTACCTCCTACCCCCTAAGGGCTCAAGGTAGTCCTTATAACCACAGTCCCAACTCCCCACAGGTGTGCATCTAGCAGTACCCCATTCCTGCTGTTTAGATACATCCCCGATTCTTGGCCAGTTGAGGGTCCCCTTCCCCATCGTCCTCATTTGTTGCTATTGGAGCCTTCCTTGAAGACTACGATCGGTAATTATCACCCTGTTTGTCCATCCTTATGTTACCTCTATGCATTTCTCTCTATTTTTATTAGATCTGTATGTATGTTATAATAATAATAATAATAATAATTTTTTATTTCTATCCCGCCCTCCCTGCCAAAGCGGGCTCAGGGTGGCTCACAACATAAAATACACATCACATCGGTTTTACATTATAAAACATGGTTAAAACAGTTATAAATTATTAAAATTAACATAACAATATGGCGTTATAAACATTAGGTTTTTGGTAGACTTCCAAGAATAAAACATTAAAACATTTCCAGCAGCATGCCTAGCTTTGTCAGTGATTCTGTCACTAGTTGAAGGCCATCTTGAAAAGGTGGGACTTACAGGCCCTACGAAATTGATCTAAACATCTTAGGGCCCTCACTTCCTCAGGAAGTTGGTTCCATAATAGTGGAGCGGTGACAGAGAAGGCCCAATCCCGGGTGGCCTTCAGTCTGGCCTCCCTTGGCCCAGGGATATTCAACTGGTTTTTCCCAGATGACCTCAGTGCCCTCTGGGGCTCGTATGGGGAGAGACGGTCCCTCAGGTAGGTAGGTCCTCGGCCATATAGGGCTTTAAAGGTAATAACCAGCACTTTGTAGCGAACTCGGTATACCACTGGCAGCCAGTGCAGCCCGCGCAGCCCTGGCTGTATGTGCTCCCATCTTGGGAGCCCCAACAACAGCCTAGCCGCCGTGTTCTGCACCAGCTGCAGCCGCCGAGTTCGGCACAAGGGCAGCCCCATGTAGAGGGCGTTGCAGTAGTCCAGTCTCGAGGTGACCGTAGCATGGATCACCATTGCTAGGTCACGGCACTCCAGGAAGGGGGCCAACTGCTTCGCCCGTCGAAGATGAAAGAACGCGGACTTGGCATCGGCCGCTATCTGTGCCTCCATTGATAATGAAGGCTCCAGAAGAACCCCCAGGCTCCTGACCTTATGTGCCGCTTTAAGCTGCACACCGTCAAGAACCGGCAAGGGGATTTCCCTTCCCAGGGCACCGCGACCCAAGCAAAGGACCTCTGTCTTCGTTGGATTCAACTTCAGCCCGCTTAGTCTGAGCCAACCTGCCATGGCTTGTAATGCTAGGTCCAGGCTTTCTGGGACGGAGCCAGGCTGGCCATCCATTAGTAGATAGAGCTGGGTGTCATCAGCGTATTGATGGCACCCAAGCCCAAACCTCCGGGCAATCTGGGCAAGGGGGCGCATATAGATGTTAAACAACATCGGGGAGAGAACTGCCCCTTGTGGCACCCCACATACTAGTGGGTGCCTCCGGGACCGTTCCCCCCCAATGGCCACCCTTTGTCCCCGTCCTTCGAGGAAGGAGGAAAGCCACTGTAAGGCCAATCCTCCAATCCCCGCGTCGGCGAGCCGGCGGGCCAGTAGCTGATGATCGACCGTATCAAATGCGGCCGACAGGTCCAACAATATCAGCACCGCCACGCCGCCTCGATCCAGATGCCGCTGGAGGTCATCCACCAAGGCGACCAGCACTGTCTCCGTCCCATAACCAGGACGGAAGCCGGACTGGTGAGGGTCTAAGGCAGAAGTGCCATCCAAAAAACTCTGCAACTGTAACGCCACTGCCCTCTCTATAACCTTACCTAAAAATGGTAGGTTCGAGACCGGTCGATAATTTGCCAATTCGGCCGGATCTGCTGTACTCTTTTTTAGGAGAGGGCGGACCATGGCCTCTTTCAAAGATGTTGGAAATTGCCCTTCCAAGAGGGATCTATTTACGATATCCCGTATAGGATATCTAAGCTCCCTCTGGCAAGATTTAATTAGCCAGGAGGGGCATGGGTCAAGGTCGCAAGTTATAGGGCGTACAGTTGAGAGGACTTCGTCGACTTCCCCAAGACTAAGCGCGTCAAAGTGATCCAAGATAACATCAGGAGACAGGCACGGAGCCCCGGGTTCATCTACTGCATTCAATGTGGCAGAAAAGTCCTGGCGGAGCGACGAGATTTTATCTGCAAAAAATTTCGCAAAAGCCTCACAACCTATTTCCAATTCTCTCATGTTTTGCCTGCCTTGGGGCAGAGTGGTCAGATTTTCAATTATCTTAAATAATTGTGCTGGGCGCGAATTTGCAGATGCAATCCTAGCCGCAAAGTAATCCTTCTTTGCGGCTTTGACTGCCATCTCATAAGACTTCATAAACGTTCTATAGGATGTTCTCATCGCTTCATCACGAGTATGCCGCCACCGCCTCTCTAGTCGTCTGAGACCCTGTTTCAGTTGGCGTAGCTCCGGGGTGTACCAAGGAGCCAGCCTACTTCGAGGGCGCAGAGGACGCCGGGGTGCAATTTCGTTGGTGGCCCTGGATAACCTGTCATGCCAGGTATCTACCAGGTCATCAAGGGAGTTGCTAGGGGGCCAGGGGTCCCGCAGAGCCCTCTGGAACTGCTCAGGGTCCATCTGACTCCGCGGGCGAGCCAAAATAGGCTCGCCGCCTATACAGGGTTGAGGAGGCGCACCCATACGAGCCTTGAGGGCTAGGTGGTCCGACCATGGCACCGCCTCTACTGCGATATCGTCCACCAAGATCCCGGACGCAAAGATCAAGTCTAACATGTGCCCGGCCTGATGCGTGGGGGTGGTAACAAATTGGGAGAGTCCTAGTGTCGCCATGGAGGACACCAGGTCCAGCGCCTGATTGGAGGCCGCGTCGTCTGCATGGACATTGAAGTCGCCCAAGACCATAAGCCTCGGGAACTCCAACGCCCAGCCCGCCACCGCCTCCATCAGGGCTGGTAAGGCGCTGGCTGGTGCGTTAGGCGGACGGTACACCAGCCAGATCGCCAACCCCTCCCCCACTTCCCACGCCAGACCGGCACACTCCAAACCCTCGATCGTTGGGGCCGGGAGAGCCCTGAAGGAGTAACCCTCCCGTATGAATAGCGCCACCCCTCCCCCCCGGCCAATTGTCTGTGATTGGTGAAAGACCGAGTAGCCCGGGGGGGCATCTGGGAGAGAGCCACCGTCTCTCCATCCCGCACCCAGGTCTCGGTCACGCAAGCCAGGCCCATATCCTGCTTAAGCAGCTAATCCCTAAGGATTGAGATCTTATTGTTTATGGACCTGGCGTTACATAACACCAATGACGGAGACTGGCTTTCCCTCTTAGCCCCACTACCTGCCACCCTCGGGATGGGACGCAGACTGGAAGAGGGCCGAGCGCTACCTTGTCTCTGCCTTCTTCCCACATAGTTCCGTCTGCTCCCACCGTCATACCTTCCCCTCCCCATGAGCACTGGGATCCCTAGGCCAGACATCCGCTCCGTACCTGATCCTTCACTAGTATATGAGTCTATTATCTTGTATGAGTGTGTTCTATATTTTTCTGTAATAAAATAATAATTGCTTTACTTAATTAGTGTCCTTGGTAAATTTAGCAATAATTTCTGGAAGAGGAATCCTGTATACATAGATTCTAGGTCCTTCTTAAGCCAAAGGTGCCCACCTGTCCATTCCCCAACCTCTTTTAAGGGCATTTTGGCTTACATGTGTACCAAAGAAACAACATGCTACAGCAGTAGGAATTTTAAAAGATGAACAGAAAACAGCCCATTGTTTCATTCACTGAATTAATAAAATAAATGAGGAAACTAACAAATACCATTTGTTCATTTGTTTTTCTGATGCCTGAGGCAGGGGTCAGGAGTTCCATCTTTCTCTGTTCTTCTCCCTTACTACCCACATGTATTGCGCTGTGGGCAGGAAGACACTGGGCTCTCTGAGGACAGTATTTGCCAGAATACATACTGCCTCAGATGCATCTCGGGCTTTGTGGTGGTGGTGATATTCTCTTCCAGTTCACCTGTCCTTTGGCCAGCTGGCTGCTGGATCAGTGCCACTGTAAGCAGTGTTCCAGTGGATAGCCATGTTGGTCTGCATGCAGCAGTTGTTATCTGCTATAGCACACCGTTCAGTGGGGATGAGATGGGGAGGCAAGAACAAGAAGGATAAAGCCAGCTTTCTCACTGAGACCTACAAAAACAAATGTAGTCATGAAAACAGACATGTATTCAAAATAACAACAGAAATAGGGCTTTTGAAATGAAATGTTTTGAGAAATGTGTATCTTTAATTCCCCATCCCAGTACAATTATCAGTCCCAAAACTCTAAAAATATTATTAGCCAGGTTTATGAAAGTCAGAAGGAGTTCATTAGTGAAATTATCTAGCACTATCATGTCTTGTTAGGAAATCTGTTGTGTGGGCCACCTCCCATTAAGGTCAATAAAATTTTAGCTTTGTCTTAAGTAAGAGCAATGTTGGAACCTTTGTGACCTCTGAAGGATTATGAGTCACTGTGGTAATCTTGAGACTCTTCACAAATAGATTGCCTAATAAACTGTCTAGGACTTTGTCACATTGCTTTTTAAAACAGTATTTGAGTATGGTTAGCATCATGACTTCCTAAGTCTAACCCATTCTTTTTGTTTGAAAAAAATATATGTTTGGCCTCCAGACACTGGCATTAACACTGTATGCTTAGGCATTAAATAGAGTAGTTTCAACCCCTATACAAATCTTATTTAAATTTTGGGAGAACATTGGCAGTCCAAAGCTCCTCAGAGGGCAGATGTTTGAGATAGCAGCATTTTAATTCCTTGTTGGTTCTAATTTATCTGTAGAACAACATGGATTTTCAAGATCTTTGCCTATTCATGTTGTGGATAAGTATAATAGACTAAAATAAAGTAAAATGATATGGCTTTGGGATTCAGGAAGAAGCACAACACAAGTGGGATAGTGTCCTGTGCATTGGATCTGAGAAGGGAACTTGTGCTAAGAGCCAAGAACTGAGGCTGGGCCCCCCCAAGTACCTAGAAGGGGGTGACAAATTGTATCCCCACCCTCTTCAGTCCAAATCCAAACTAAATGCTGCCTTCATGCCACATAGTTTAACAATATGCAGGACAACTATTCAACAAAAATTAAATGCTTTGTACAAATATATTGTTAACATGCAATGCTTTGTACAAATGCTTTGTACAAATATATTGTTAACATGCAATGCAACTAAATACATAGCAGGCTGATATACAGCAAGAAAACACATCTTCATTTTCAGGAAACAACTTGATCAGTGAACAATGCCAACAGTATGGTTCACCTCTACTTTGCAAATCTATGTGGGGTGGATTTCATAGCATCTGGAGCAGAACAGTATTCCTGAGGATGTTCTCTTTTTATTATGTCTTGAGGAAACATACAGACGGACTCTGTAGACGTTTCCCACTTTTTGCAAAGTAATCTAGAATATAAAGCTGTGTTACAGCTCACTCCCAGGTCTTATTTTCAGTGCTGGGGATCTGCTCCTGTTTCCCATTTATCAGAATGGAAAAATAGTGACTTATTTCACAGTGAGGACAACTATAAGATTGTTAAAGCAATAGTACCAATCTGGTTCCACAATGACATCACACAAGCACATAGCACTATACACATGTTGTGCAATCATAAACAACACTATGTATTGATGACATTCAAGTTAAACACCGCCTTGGATTTCTACAGAGTCATGGTAGAGGAGATTGGAGAACAAGCTTGGAGGGTAATTTGACTTTGTTACAGTGTTACCATGACCTTCATTCATTCACGCTGAAGATTCAGCTGTTCACATCCATCAATGTCCCGCTGAATAAATCCAAATACCAAGTCATGGTACAATTTATTTGTTGCTTTTATTAAGTATAGGCTCTTACTATAGGTACTTACTATATTTTATCCCTTATTGAGTTTATATGCATAGTGAAAAAAATGGAACTGTGGGATCAATCATAATATATGCTACTATTTAAAAAGCCTATCAACCCCCCCCACACTTTTTATCATTGATTTTTTCCTATCTTCTTTGTCACAATTTTGTCACAATCTCTTGCCACATACTTCGCAGATGGTCCCCAAGAAATTGAAAAGCTGAAATACGGAAGTATAAATCTTCCATCATATTTTTTTTATTCTACTGACCATTGACACTATCATCCAGGGTTTCACCTGATTTGGCAGTTAGCCACAAAACTAATTTTTCATGTGAAGGTGTGGCCTATGCAAAGTTGATGAGGCTAGCACTGGCCTCCACATATAAACTGTGAAGTAGCTGGGCATTAGTATGTCATATACAGGTACAATTCCAGATCTACAATGAAATCTGTGACTAGAAACCAGCTCCCACGCTTGGATCTCTCTTGCTGGACCAGAGCAAATGTGTGTTCTGTGGTAGTTGATATGTACTATTATTACTAGAGAAATGGAATATCAACATTGGTGCTTATTTTAAAATATGATGTTGAAATCTCTAGAACATATAGGGATCTTATTCAGACTTCTCTAGCAGAGCATGCACAGGGTTTGGAGATTGTTTAGAACTCTGCAGCAATGCTGGCCATTCCAGTGTATTTTTTAATTTCTTTCTTCTGAATCATAAATTGTATATTATTACATTTCTTTCTTTGCCTCCAACAATTGACTTTCATTTCTTGGAATGAGTGTTATAGCAGCACCTTGCTTAAAGCATTCCATAGTGATACTTTTTACATGCCACTGGAGCCACCAGTTACCACGACATGCATGCCAAATGATGACAGAGTTTTGGGACTGGTCACCAGTGAAGTGATGTGCAGCAACATGAGAAAGGCTGAGATGAGGGAGACCCTGCAGCAGCCAACAGGAGAATGACCCGGGGCATCTCTGAAAAGTGCCACTGCCAGATGTAGAGGTGCAACTGAAAACTATCTGGAGGAAAATGGTGCCTCTACAGCTGCCTCAACAGGTCCCTGACTGACCAGGTCAACCCAGCCACTTGTATCATCCCTTAGATGGCTTTGACTTCTTTTAGAGAAGAGAGACTTACAGTGCTTTCCTATGCAGAGTTTTAGTCCACTTGAGTTTTAGTCCACTGAAGTTAATGGGTTTAGCCTAACTTAATCCTGCATAGGACTACACTGTTAGAGAATCTTCCTCAGGTTTATTCAATGAGGGTTACTCCTGTGAAATTGTTCTTAGGTTTGTACTCCGAGCTACTATCAATTGTCCTTCCTGAGACTAAAAAAAGCTATTTTTGAAGCTGTGAGTAACCATAATCAATGCAATACAGCATCAAGAAAAAACAAAGACATCTCCTTGAAATTACAAAAATTAAATTCTTTTAAGAAATTCAATAAAAATGGGGGGTGGGGGGGGGGTGGGGATACAGTAAAGGCTATGGTAACTGCCAGAAAGGAGAGAACCTTCTGCTGAAACACAGGGGTACCTCCCCAAACCTGTTTTCTACAACCTCTGTTGTTATGGTGCACTTAATTAAGATTGAACTTAATTAGGTTTATTTCATATTAAATGTCCTTGAGCCAGTCTGAACATTTGGCTTTCTGCTCATGCCAGTAGTTCTTCAGCACACAGCAGAAAGTCTTTCTATCTGACTGTTTAAACCATTAACTGATAAAAAAGTGTTTGTCAGCTGAATCTCCAGGTTATGTAACATATCAAGAATGTCACTTAAGCTGTGAAGTCTTTCAAACATGAAAGGAAATTAGAAGAGCTTGCCAGTCATATTTTTCAGACATATCTTGGCTAGTCCCTTTCCTTTAAAGAAGCTTAGGTTCAGATTCTTGTGATGCCAGCAAGTCCACTTATCTAAACTTGGGTCTGCCACAATGATCTATAAAGCCCCCATTTAGTGTCAATTGGAGATGTAAAATATCCAGAAATTTTGAAGACTATTTGTTTTGGGAAAACAATTTGAAATTAGGGAAAAATTGAAATACAGAAGATGCTAACTTTCCTATTAAATCTAACGGGTTTTTTTTTACTTATCAGACAACATAAAATGCATCATTTATAACAGCATGCAAAACTCTACTATATGGCATATTTATGGAATTTAAAAGTATAAATATATTTATTTTTATAAGATAAACTGCAAGCAGATGGTTGAACCATATGCTACTATAGAACATGTAACTTTAAATGTTGCCTTCCAAGAAGTAGGGAAAAATAAAAGTAAATGGTAGAAAATAAATTCTGTATTAAACAAAAGAAAGTGCACCATTCTTGAGCAACAGAATTGAATGACTGGCAGCAGGGAAACATCAGAGATTTGTTTGGAACCACTGCAGTCTAGGGTTGCCAAGTCAAATTAAAGAAAAATCTGGGGACTTTGGGGGTGGAGCCAGGAACAAGGGTGTGACAAGCATAATTGAACTCCAAGGGAGTTCTGGCCAACACATTTAAAGGGACAGCACACCTTTTTAAATGCCTTTCTTCCATAGGAAATAATTAAGGATAGGGGCACCATCTTTTGGGGCTCATAGAATTGGACCCTCTGGTCCAATTGTTTTGAAACTTGGGGGGTATTTTGGGGAGAGGCACTGGATGCTATACTAAAAATGTGGTGCCTCTACCTCAAAAAATAGCCCCCCTCAGAGCCCCCATACCCACGGATCAATTCCCCATTATTCCCTATGGGAATCGTTCTCCATAGGGAATAATAGAGTGCCCAGTAGACATTTCCCTCCCCCCCATGCTTTCTAAAGCGGGGGGGAGGGCCTCCAAACCAGGGAATCCCCTGCCCCCTCCCTCTCTCTCACACACAAATATTTACTGGGTCTTCTTCCTGCAGAACTCCACTTGCTGTGAAAACGAAAGCAAAAGAAAGGGAGGGGCCATTCTCCATGGAAACTGTTACTGACCCTTTCCAATGAAGCCCTTCCTGTTTCCTGCGCAGCCTTAAAGGGGCACACATTTTACAAACGGATCAGGAGCTCTACAATAACATGATGCCTACACGTATGTTCTCTCTCCCCCCCCACTTCCGAATTTTTGGAGAGTGGGGGAGGAGTCTGCAAATTCGGGGGTCCCCCGCCAGGGCGGGGGGGGGGGGTGTTGGGAAGCCTACTGCAGTCTGATTTCAGGCCTGTTTATTATTATTATTATTATTTGTTTATTTATATTCTGCCCATTTTCCCATGGGGTCTCAGAGCGGAGTACATCAAAGTAAATTACATCAATATAAATAACAAGACAATTACAATAAAAACACAATAAAATCAGTTCCAATGACTAGCTAATAGTACAGCAGGATGGTCCAAGAAGAAGAAGAAGAAGAAGAAGATATTGGATTTATATCCCGCCCTCCACTCCGAAGAGTCTCAAAGTGGCTCACAATCTCCTTTACCTTCCTCCCCCACAACAGACACCCTGTGAGGTGGGTGGGGCTGGAGAGGGCTCTCACAGCAGCTGCCCTTTCAAGGACAACCTCTGCCAGGGCTATGGCTGACCCAAGGCCATGCTAGCAGGTGCAAGTGGAGGAGTGGGGAATCAAACCCGGTTCTCCCAGATAAGAGTCCGCACACTTAACCACTACACCAAACTGGCTCTCCTGGGTGGCATACCAACAGGGTGGTATAACAAGATAGCACTGCAGTGTGATATAGTGGGGCGGGGGCAGCGTAGATTTTGTTTTGCTCAGTTTGCTCATCTTTTCTTTCAATAGAGATGTGCAGGGAATCTGGACCTGCAAATCAAGTGTAATGCATGCTCAGTAGTTCTAAGAGTTGTTGATAGGCCTGTTAAGAATTGTTTTATGTATGTGCAACCATTATGTTGCTTTTCAGAATTCTTGTTTTGTTAAGTTTTGTTGAAATCTATACCAAGAGGTTTTGGCTGAACTGGCACAGAGAAAAACTGGATTCAGTGGGACTTGATCACCTCACTTATGTCCCGGTTTTTAATTTCTCTGCTCTAGCTCACCTATCATTTTGGGTCTGATCCCTAGCTAGCATTGTTTTATCGAGGCCTCAGTTTTTGTTTTTGATTCCAAAGCTATAGCAAAGGGTTTTTTATCCCTCCTTTGTGGGACTATTTTCATTATATGGGGGACGCCCCAATGCTGGTCATTTCCCTAGAGCTACAACCTTGTGCACAATGTTTTATTTTAAGTTTTATGTCGCAATAAAGTATATTTGGGGTTGTGTTTTCTGAATTGTGTATGTTCTTTTCCTTCCTTGTTTTCAAACAATTTTATTAGTAACATATGGTAATAAATTTCAGTTTCTTACTTCATTAATAATTACTTTTTTTTAAATCTATCCCATATATTACTTTCTACCCACCCCTCCCCCCATTACTTGACCATAAAATCCACTTTGGGAGGTTAACACCATCAGCAGCTATCTTCCTGCAGTGCCAGACTCCATTTCAGTGAAGTGGGAGGCTCACGTACTCAACAGTTGTGACTCATCCAGGAGGCCATCAAGCTTATCTTAGGCGTAGATCCTGTCAGACCGCCTAAGCCTTTGTCTAGAGGAACTCACGACAAAGACTGGTGCCAAGAAAAGACTGAAGAAGAGGAAGACAATCTTCAGCGAGTCAAGTTCCTTTGTGTAAACTGGGTGTTACCTTAGGTAGCAATTTGTCCATCTATTGTCACCTTTTTAGATAAGTTTGGTAAACTCAAGCACACCTCCACCCAGTAATTTCCCCCATTCTTTCCCTTAACGGTCATCCTGGAGCCTCCCATCCTGGCCCATTGCTACCTGGAAGTCCAATCAGGTAACTGGGCCCAAGCTTGTTCATTGGTCAGTTATGGGCATCCAATTAGGTGCCACCAATAAACTTGCTATTGGCTACTGCGTAAGTCCAGCCCTTATGGTCATTCCAGTGCCTCCCCTTTTTCTGAGGTCATGTACCAGCTGACCACCTCTCCTCCACCCCTGTACCTCCGATCCCCTAAGGGCTCAAGGTAGTCCTTATAACCTGTGACCCAGCTCCTCACAGGTGTGAATCTAGCAGTACCCCAGTTCCGCTGTCTAGATCCATCCCCGCTTCTTGACCAGTTGAGGGTCCCATTTCCCACGTCCTCTTTCGTCGCCATTGGAGCCTTCCTTGAAGACTACGATCGGTAATTATCACCCTGTTTGTATATCCTTGTGTTGTCTCTATATCTCTCTCTATTTTTCTTAGGACTGTATGTATGTTTCATGAGCACATTGCCTTGTATGTATGCATATATTTTTCTGGAATAAATTTTAATTGTTTTACTTAATTAGAGTCCTTGATAAATTTAAGCATTAATTTCTGGAAGTGTATCCTGTATACATAGGTAAAAAGATCCTGATTAAGCCAGGTGCCCACCTGACAATTCCCCAACCTCATTTTGAGGGCATTTTGGCTTACACTTCCTTCCTGTCTTGCATCTCTCTAACATCTAATATTCCTGTCTTATGGCTCTCAAAAATCTGACATTTATTCTATGTGGCTCTTATGTTTAAAAAGTTTGGCCATCCCTAAATTAGAGCTAATAAACTGAAACTGAAGCCTCACAAAAAGAAGGTGCTACAAGTCTGACCTGTACCTTTTATCTCTTGTTTTGGATGGAGATATAAAGGAAGAGTTTTGTGGTTTGGGGGTCCTGCTGTAGAATAAACAAATGGCAACAGGGGTCATAGGCACATTTCACTAGCTTTGGCTGATAAGTTCAGCTGCAGTCATTCCAGGGCAGGAAAGATGTTGTGTTTATTATGCATGCCCTGGTAACATCTAGCTTATGTTACTGTAATGTGCTTTAAATGGGGTTGCCCTTGAAGACTGTCTGGAAGCTACAATTGGTACAAAACATTGCAGCTGGAACACTGACTGGAGTGGGTCATAGGGATCATATCACTCCAGTCTTGTTCCACCTAAACTGGTTCCCAGTTTACATCCAGGCTCAATTCAAGGTGCTGGTGTTTCTTTAAAGCCCTTTACTAATGGGGTCCAGCATACCTGAAGAACTCCCTACTCCATATGAACCTACCTAAGCAATCACTCAGGTTATATTCATTCTATCATATGAAGGTAGGTGGATGGCAACCTGAGAGATGGATGGATGGATGGCAACCTGAGAAGATTAATGGCAACCTTCTTGATCATATTGTCAAAACTGTGGAGCTCCCCCCCCCCACCGGGAAATTTATCTGTCTCTCTGCCAGTGGTTGAAGACTCAGCTTTTTTGTTTTGTTTGGCATTCCTTCACTAACGTTTATGAGCCCTCCTCACTGCTCGTGTGTTTATGTTTTATTTATTTTAAATATTATAAATATATTTATATTTTAAATCATTTTTAATCTATGAAATGTTTTAATGTTTGCCATCTTAGGGACCCTGAACTGGGTGGAAAAGCAGCATACAAATGTTTAATTAAATAAATTAATCGTATTATTTGGATGGAGACAGAATCACAGTAGATAGGGCATTTTGGCTAAGCTAAACTTTATAACATTGAAAATACTGAATGCTTTCCACACTGTATTAACATTAAACAAATTATAACATTATTGCTGAAATGATTTACATTTGAACAAAAAAATCTTGTGAATGTATGTATTATAAGAGTGGTTTCTCCCAGTGGTCCCCAATTTTTCAGTTTTTCCACTGAAAAAAAAATTGCACTGGAACAATTGACAAAGTCCTCAGACTTTTCATGCTGTGCATTTGGAACGAGTGAAATACTTTGTAAAGACAAGGTTTTTTTTCTTATTCAGAAAGACAAAACATTTCATAGCAAGTTTTCCTATCACCTCCCAAATTTCCCAGTTGTCCTTTTCATGCTGTATAGTTAGGGTATGAAAATCCTCACCTCAAGAAGCATTTTACTCATTCTAAAAGAGAAAATATTTTACAGGATGCTTTTTCAGTGCTCCCCCATATCTCCCTTTCTTTTTTCTGCTGAAAAAGAGAAATGTTCTCAGAGAAGGGGGGGGGGGTATTTTCCTGTTTTTCTCCCATTTTTTCCTTCAGGCTGTCACATCTCTAGCTTCATTCCATACCCACTTTTCTTGTAGTGCATTTCTCTTCTAGTATTGGAGCATTTAAAACAGATTATTTTAAAAAAGTAATAACTATTTCAAATGTGGAAAAGTGTGTAATGCAATTATTTAATTTACTTTGCACTTTAAAATCAAATGCCTCATTAATAATTGCTGATAAATTGTTTTCAGTGTACAAACTATTTTACCTTAGAATTATTTATTATTTATTTAATTTATATCCTGCCCTCCCCACAAAAGGGAGGCTCAGGGCAGCTCACAAGGGTTGACACTAACTCATTAGTGTGACCGATACAATAAACAACAATAAAAACAGAGAACATAAAAACAATTTAAAACATTTGCATCTGCTACTATCATAATTTCAGGCAGCAATTTAAATTATGGTGGTTAACTATACTCAGAGGTCTCAGAATCGCCATAGCGTAGTGTAGTAGGCCATTGGTGGTGTTCTTATGGGCCAATCCCATTGCTGCAGATGTTACCATTCATGTAAATGCCTGGTGGAAGAGTGCCGTTTTGCAGGCCCTGTGGAACTGTAAAAGCTCTTGCAGGGCCCTAACCTCCTCCGGCAACTCATTCCACCAACTAGGGGCAGCAACGGAAAAGGCCCTGGCTCTCGTTGTTTTGAGCTTCGCTTCTCTGATCCTGGGAACTGTCAACAGGTTTTGAGACCCGGACCAAAGTGCTCGCTGGGGTATGTGCAGGGAAAGGCGGTCCCTAAGGTATGCAGGACCCTGACTACATAGGGCTTTAAAGGTAATGACCAGCACCCTGAAGGGAATCCGGTACACTATTGGTAGCCAGTGCAGCGCTTTCAGCACAGGCTGGATGTGTTCCCATAAAGGAACTCCCATTAACAGCCTGGCTGCAACGTTCTGCACTAGCTGAAGTCTCTGGATTTGGGACAAGTGGTGTCGTCGGGATAGTTCATCTCCTAGCGCCACCCTCTGTCCCCGACCCTGGAGGAAGGAGGAAAGCCAGTTCAAGGCCAACCCCTGAATCCCAGTGTTGGCGATGAGAATGAGAATTATGTTTGATTCATGCTTGATACATGCTGCCTTGAGCCAAGAGGAAAGACCAGTGGCGTAGCTAGGGCTTTGGGGGCCCGGGGCCCAAGATATATGTGGGCCCCCCTATGTGTGTGCACGCCTCCAGAAACAGGATATGATGTCACTTCCGGTGATGTCACTTCCACAAGATGGCCACCACTTGCGGAAGTGACAAAAATTTTTCAGGGGTAGCTTTTACCCAAGTTTTTTTTCTTTAGAGGAGTACTGGAGGCTTATGGTGGCTGTCTTGTATTTGCACAGATGGAGACAAGGAGACGCTCTAGCAGGCTAGTAGAACCACTGCCCCATATCAGATAGCAGAGAAAGATCCTGCATGTCCCCTCCAGGGTTGCCAGCTCCAGCTTGGGAAATTCCTGGAGATTTGGGGATTAAAGCTGTGTTCTGTTGCTTCGGACCTACATGGCTACACACCTGAATGTAAAATTTGTGGCAGGGTATGAGCTTTCGTGAGTCACTGAAGAAGTGAACAGCGACTTAGGAAACCTCCTGCCCCGCCACAAATCTTGTTAGTCTTTAAAGATGCTACTGGACTCTTGCTCTTTTCTACCACTACAGACAGGCTACCCATCTTGATCTGCCTCTCCAACCATGGAAAACACCACATTTAGCCTTACAAAATGGAAGTTCATCAGCTCTGTGATGAAATTTGCAGAGGTACAAAGAGACATCATCTTTCTCACCAAATGCAGAAGACTTAACAAAGGGTCTGAGAAGAAAACAGGTATCTGAAGAAGTGAGCTGAGCAGTGACTCAGGACAGCTCATCTCCTGCCACAAATTTCGTTAGTCTTTGAGGCGCTACCAGGCTTTTGCTCTGTCTTTTCCACATAAATCCAAGTGGGCAGCCGTGTTGGTCTGATGAAGTAGAACAAAGTAGGAGTCCAGTCTTACCTTTAAGACCAACAAAATTTTATTCAGAATGTAAGCTTTCGTGTGCTCTAAGCACACTTCATCAGATTTAGTGCACACGAAAGCTTACATTATGAATAAAACTTTATTGGCCTTAAAGGTGCGGCTGGACTCCTACTTTGTTTTCTTGAATAAAGAAAGCGATAGCATGAACCATGGGCCTCAGAGAGTTCTCCCCTTTTTCACCTTCAACTGCTATCGCAGCCACGAGCCCTTATGGGCGCTAGATGGCGCTGGCGGTTCCTCGCTCGGTCTCTGGGGCCGGGCGCAGCCATTGTTGGCGCCTCCTGGCCGCCTTCCCTTGCCTTGTTCCGGCGGGTTCGGGTTTGGCGCCACGCTGGGCATGGAAGGGGAAAGCACCACGGCCCTGCTGCCGGGCTTCGTCTTCGGCGCCCTGGCTTTCCACCACTTCAGCACCGATTCGGACACAGTACGTAAGCGGCCCCCTTCCATCCTGCTTCTTGGGACTTGGGACCATTTTTCCTCTAGTGTGAGCTAGAAGCTAAAAAATTGTGAGCTAGCTCACACTAATTCAGCTTAGCGGGATCCAGATGGGCAGCCTTTTGTTGTTTCAGCCCAGTTAACACTAACGAACAAACACCAGACCCCAACTTACGATTCTTTAAATCTGCTAAAAAATATTCCCATGACTCTGCATACTAACTCACAGCCCCCTTTCTCTATATTTAGGACTTCTTCCCATTCCATACTATTGTCTGATGAAGTGTGCTTAGAGCACACGAAAGCTTACATGCTGAATAAAACTTCGTTGGTCTTAAAGGTGCAAGTTGACTCCTGCTTTGTTCTTCAGTTTAGAGGGAACACTGCGGGTGAGTTGTGCTTCCTTCTGAGAGCGGAGGCTCCGGGCTGTGCCCTGCTGGTGGCTCTCCTCTCTGAAGCTTCCTTTGAGTTTAGCCCCAGGAGCTGTTAAGCTGAGCTTGCCCGGCGAGAATGCCTCTGCGTTGGTGCAGAGTGCGTTCCCCTTTAGAACTGACTGAGGAACCAGCAACAGTCAGCCCTAGGTTTGAAAGAAAAGGATTTCCCGCCTTACAAAATCTGGGAATCTGAGGAAAAGCCAGAATGTTGGTCCCTTTTGTGATAGAAACTGAAGGAGGCAGCTGGGCTCTGGGTCCCTCCCCTCCCCGCCACTCCGCTTCTGCGCTCCAGTGCAGCATCGTCGCTCCGGCGGGCGTCTCGGGCCGGCGCCCGGGGGCGCGCCGCTTTTGGCGCTCGCGGGGGGGGGGAGCGAGAGAACGGAGGCGGGCTGGGCCGGGAGGCGGTCGGATGGCGGAGGCGGGGACGCCAGCAACGTGAGTGGCGGCGGCGGGGACGCCAGGCAGCCGGCTTCTGAGGGGCCCCTTGGCATTGCCAAGGGGCCCCCCAGACCCCCCAGACCTGGGGAGACCCGCCCCCCTCCCTACGCCACTGGGAAAGACGAGGTATAAATAATTTAGTGATTATAACTAAATGAATGCACAGATTCCATCTTTAAAGTTCTACCTCAGTTCATTCTTAACATGTAACTCATATTATAATTATAATGTGTTGACTACCTCCCACATAGTAGCCAATATTGCAGCCTTACAGGTGTGCATGTGTGCAGGGAAATGCCCCAAGCTGGTTCACTGGCCTATTCCACTCTGCTGTATCATGCTATTCTCTTTGATTATAGGAATTGCAATGTTGGCTTTAGATTATTGTCTGGGCTACTGGCTTGTTCCATTATTCCTATTCTAGCTGCCTACTATCTGTCCTGTAAGTTCACGTTAGCTCTGGGTTCTGGCTACCACAACACCTAGTCTTCCTCTGGCTCTGGTGATTAGGTGTGATCAGATGGGAGTTTTGCCCCTCCAGAGCCATGCCCCACCTTCAGATTTTACAGGTTCATTCACACACACACACACACATCTGCCCCTCCCCAAGCTGTACATGTCCCTACCTCATCTTCTGATGCTTCAACACATATGAACATATGAAGCTGCCTTATACTGAACCAGACCCTTGGTCCATCAAAGTCAGTATTTTCTTCTCAGACTGGCAGCGGCTCTCCAGGGTCTCAAGCTGAGGTTTTTCACACCTATTTGCCTGGACCCTTTTTTGGAGATGCCAGGGATTGAACCTGGGACCTTCTGCTTCCCAAGCAGATGCTCTACCACTGAGCCACTGTCCCTCCCCAACACCACATTAAACAGCCACCAGTGCTTCCATGGCACATTTCCAGGCCATCTGAAAGGCTGGGGCATGCCATGCATGTACCATGCATGCACAGGAGCAGTCTGAATGCTCCTTTAACCACATGTGCAGCCCATGCCTGTATCAGGTGCAGTCTGATTACCATAGCATTTCTCTTTCTGGGGCAGATTTTTTTAAAGCTGAGAGACTGCCATGGCAAATTCTTAGTGGTATCCCACCCATTGTTTCATTATTTCTTATTTGTATTAACAATTATGGTGGAAAAGTATAATACTTAAAAATAAAATTAAATCTGTTTCTTTGGATGCCTAGTAACAGCTTCTGCATTTGGGCAAGAAACTCACAGTTGCATGTAATGTACAGAATATGTCAGAAAACAGAAAATATGACTAAAAAGATACCAAATATATAATGTGAAAGACTTAGATTTTGTTTTAGATTTCAAAATGATAATTTATTTACTCAGTAATCTTACATTTCCTCCTTTACAACAGCTGAAGAATCCAAAAATATTTCAAGTAGTATTATTATGCTTGGATGTTTACTGTAAATAGTATAAAGTGACTTGGCTTGCAGCCTTGCCAGCTCAACATGCTGCCCAGGCTCTTTGTATTTCAGACAATAATTAACTCATAAGCTTGTATAGTGTTCCTCATGAATGAATTCTGCAGGAAACATAGATGTAAGTATTGCCTTGGCACATATCTACATGAAATATACATGTGTTTTCTGCTTGCAACATTACACTTGCTAAAATTTAAAATTGTAGCTCAAAATGCATTGGAAATGTGCACAAGAATACATTTAAAGAAAACTGTAGCTTGAGAACTCTAGTTAAAACTAGATATGAAGCCGAAGAATGCTAATTAATGTATCAGGTTTTACTAGGCTTGCCAATCCCCAGGTCCCAGCGGGGGTTCTTCTGCTTTCCCAGTCTCATTTCCACCCCCAGTCAGCTGGCCGTCAGGGGGGAAGCCCCACCCTCAAAGCCACCATGTGATTTTTTTTCCCCTCCAGAGGCTCCAGTCTCCGATTGGAAAGGCTTCCTCTTGGGATGGGGTGTCTGTGTTACTTGGAAGAAGTTGGCTGCAACTCATGAGTAGAGAGGCCAATCCCTCACTTCAGAGTCGCCAGAAAATGGTGGGGGGGGGGAGAGGGGTGGAACGTCTGCTGAGCACTTCATTATTCCCTATATGGAGATCGATTCTTGGGGGGTACTTTGGGGAGAGGCACTAGATACTATATTGAAAATTTGGTGCCTCTACCTCAAAACACAGCTCCCCCAGAGCCCCCGAAACCTCCAGATCAATTCCCCATTGGAGCATTATGGATAAAAATAAAAGCAATTCCTTCAGGTTCCTTCAAATTTGGCTTGCCAACTTCCTCCATATTTTTCTGGTCTGCATTTAATTGTTGACAGACATCATATCAAGCAGGTAAAGCCTTTCTTAATATGATCATTTTTACACCTGTTTAACTTCTTCAAGTCCAGCAACCATATTTCAAACATGTACCTCATCCCCCGCCCCAGCCTTCCAGAAACATTGTCTGAATCAATTCTCCATCATTGTTGGGCTTGAGATATCTTTAAGCAAAAAGTTAAAAGGAAATCTCTTCCTCACTTATTCTCATATTGCTTAGCAGGGAGTGCTGACATTCTCAGTAGCTTCAAAATGGCACAGGTGTGAGGAGTGAGGGAATGTATTGGTAGGTGCTAGTGATGTCATGGGCTTTAGCCAACCCATGCTGGTTACACTAATAGTCACATTCTAGATAATTGCAGTGGAAGCATTAGTTGGGGATGAAATTCCATTCACAGCAACAGCAACATCACTTTTGTGCAGTGATGGGCAAATGCTCTTTCCTGTAAATTGTAACTTGGCCACAAATGGTGAGCAGCACGCTTGACCTCTCCAAAAATTGATTTAATTGGTCACTTGAAAGAGTTATATAAATTAATGTTTTGCATATGCATCACCTTATATTGATTTTTGTGTCAGCCCCTTTCACCATTTTTCTAAAGGTCCAATTTACCTGGCAGAACAAAAGACTCACTTGCAAGAGAGCAGGTGGTGAAAGCAAGCTATCTGGTTAGTTTTGTTAGTATTTCAGCTTTGCTCTCCAAAATTCATGTGTACATAATATGTTCTAGGTTTGATGGCAAGTATTTGTACATTCTTGCACCATGAACTAGGCATTGTAGTTCAGTTCAGTAAGTTCTGAGAATATGCCCTTGTGATGAATGTTGCTGGTGCAGATATTGACTTGTGCAGATGCTGGTGCAGCACCTTGCTGGTGCAGATGTACAAGCAGACAATCAACATGCAACTGGCTTACTCATGGCAACACTGGGGCATATGCACTCCATGGAAGCCAACAACTTGTGAGCATGCACCACCATCAGCTGCAGGTTCTATGCCGAACAATGCCAACTGTACAGATACAAAACAACTTGACATGCTGCCCATTTTAAATTATAAATAAATAATCAAAATGACTCCATAGACTCTGTTTGCAAAATGGAAACATCTCTAGTTTTGATGGCTTGGAAAAGTTATTTAGATTCTCCTTCTAGTTCATTTTATGTTTATTCTGCACAACACTGTGTTGGTTCTTTTGTCTGGAAGGCTTAAATTGATATAGATAAGTGATTGAACAACTGGTTCACCAGTCAGATGTTTTGCAGCACTGCAAAACAGCTAGCAATAGGCTGAAAAGTAATATGGTAATTGGGATCTAGTCATACAAGTGCTTCTATGCATGCCACACTCTGCTTGGATCTATGCAATCTACAGTCTCAACTACAACAATTTGGTTAGGAGCACATTCCTAAGATTTGTATATCAAAAGGATTCCCTGATACTATCTAAAAGGTAATTAACATGCTGCCTTCCACAGTGCTTCTAAGATACCTGATGCCCTGGTATTTAAGCAATGTGATTGTCTTTGTGATGAAATGTGCCCATGCAAGGGTCGGTAGGTACCAGTGGTGAAACATGAAGATCCTTATAGAAATCCACCCAGCAGTTGTCTCTCAAATAATGTTCTATTTTTAATAATATGAGAAATTGTTGAGTTTCTGACAGAAGTAAACAGTTACTTAAAAGTAAATGTGTTTTTGCACCAACATCTCACATACTTGAGAAGACTCAGTCATAAGTGGTGTGCAAATGAGCTGGTTCAATATATGAAACAGTGCTCTAAAATGTCACCTTTGGGGGTATTATTCTCTCCAAAAGTGGGTCAAAGCGTGATGTGAAACATGCGTTTATTTTCATCTCTACTAGCTCTATTTGTTATGAGACATTTCTGCTTTAGCACATTTAGAAGTATACTTCCAGGGGACAAAGAAAACCAAAGGATAGGCCTACTTCATATTCCACAGGGATCAGATTGTATATTTGCTTCTTCAGTATTAAAAAAGAATACAGTGAAGAGGAGGTGAAGGAGATTGGATTTATACCTGACCTTTCACTACCCAAAGGAGTCTCAGAGTGGCATTCATTCTCCTTCCCCTCCCCACAACACACACCCTCTGATGTAGGTAGGTGGGACTGAGAGAACTTTCCCAGAACTGCTCTGACAGAATTATGACTGACTCAAGGTCACTCCAGCCGTTGCATGTGAAGGAGTGGGGAATCAAACCCGGATAAGGGTCCTTGCACTTAACCACTAGACCAAAGTGGCTCTTTTATACACTAAAAGGGGAGTATAAAAGTGTTGGATGGCAGGAAGTTATGGAAAGGATTCAAATGGGTATGTTACAGAGTGCGAAAAGGTTCCAAAAAGGAAAACAGTACTTACTGAGTTGGAGCACTTTTTCTATGAAGAAATGATAAAGTGTTTGGGGGGATGACTAAGGACCAGTTCAACCATTACAATGTCCACTTGGTGGACACATGACTACCAAGGACTTTGGGTGAGATGTGTGTCTGGAGTTTGATGCTAGGAACTCAATTCTCAGGCATGTGGAAGCTCTGCCCAATTTTGATCCAGAAGGTGAGGTGCTGTGGGGTGTCATGAGCAATGCTCCCTCTAAGCTCCCTCTAAGCTGGAGTCCTAACTACCAACAACCCAGTTCTAACAAGTATATTTCAGGAGACACAACCGTTCATGTGAAGATAGGGAGATCCGCTTAGGACCTAAGTGGCCCAATTTCATCAGGTCTCAGAAGCTAAGTCTTGTATTCACAGCCAACCATTTCTGGTAATAGATATAACATAGGTAGTTTTAGCTTCTGACATGTGACATGGTCCTTGCACAAGGCCTAGAAGTGTAAGATGAGGCAGGAGAGGAGTATTGTAGTCTTTGTGACATTTTTGACAGACACGGTCACTGTGCTCTGAAAAATTTGCCACATGAGCCAGAGATATATCCAGAAGCTTCTTTGTATTTCTTAAAATCTGCTGTTAATTATGGGTGTCTAAATTATCAGTGAATTCATCTTTGGAGAAAATGCTGGCCCCTTAACATTGTGTAACATTACTTAAAATGGAAATAGATCTGACAGAAACAAATGAACAAACAAGATAAGACATATAGAGCAGAGTGTCCTTGGTCCTCATCCCAGATGAAGAATTTTCTACTGCTGCATGATTACAGATGGTGATGCAACTCAGGTAATCCATATTGAAGTTATGTCATCATTTTCTTTTTCCCTTAGTCACCAGCTTCCCTTAGTCACACAGCATACAATCCTAAACCCTACAAGCTGGTGCAGTGCAGACACCATTATAGCTATGTGGTATCCTATGCTCTTTCAGTACAAAAAAGAAATGGTGAGAAAAGAAAAACCCAACTCAAGGAGCTGAGATAATAGTAACTGGAATCTATAGCAATACCATTCACAAATCCCAGTCATAGATCGTATATGGAAGCAGCCAATTAATGCAGGGGGATTTTAGAACATCTTTATGAAGTCACTGTGGCCGCACCCATCCGAAACAAAAGAAGAACACAGAAAATACAGCACTGCCTACTAAGGAAAGGACTGTTGCATATCCAGTAATGACCCAGTAATGATCCTGCTTACATATTCATGTATGCATATTGCATTGCCTTGTGGGAATAATAGTGCTTGTAGTTTGTAGCATGCAGCAACATAATAAATGTCACTGAAAGTTTAGGAACAAACTGCATCCATCTACACAAAAAAGGGATGACTATGAATGATCTTGAGTTCAACTAGTGTGTCACTGTAAGAAGCTAACCTAGAACGTATGGGATATGTGCTGCCTTCTATGGGGACCAAGAAAATTTAGTCTGCTCAGATACAAAGCTGCTACAAGCTGCAACACACAAATTTAGCTTGTTTACCAAGGCATGCTTGGCAATGATGTGCAGCACAAGTGGTTACAGAGAGCAGGCACAAAACTGCTAGGCACAATGTTTAATTAGAACGTCAAGCACAATTTTCAAGGTTATCCAGCAATCTGTGTGTAAATGAGCAATGTGATTTTCGTAAATGTAAATGGTGATTGTGCTCATATTAAAACCAAGCAATCACTGTGATTTATGGCTACTGTGTTTTATAGTTAATAAAATACATATGGTCCTTACATATTACATTGATGACAGAAAAATATTACAACCAATAATGTGATCTTGTATCACAAATTTAGAAACATCCCATCCTTGTGATATTGTAGAACAGCTTGTGTAATAAGTTGCAGTAAATGATGAGCATCTAGATGTAAGTCTGTTTTGTAGCTGATCTTCCTCACCCTGAGCTCATTTTTGGGATAGAGCAGGGTATAAATTATATAAATAATAATAAATAAACAAAAGATCTTCCTCAGAAGTCATTTCCCTCTTATTTATAATGCAGCTTTTAAATGTTGGGAATATCTGCTTTCTTATGGACAAAATCACAGCACAAAACTTGGCCACTTGACAGGTGGTCTCACTGCAGTGATCTGTAAGGAGATGTTTTTCAGAGCTTCCTGGGAACTTGGACAGAGTAGGACTCTATAGAGTAGGAGTGGGATATGTAGAAAGGATGTCCTTATACAGTGGACAATATAATAACACATCTTCCACTGTTTTGACTGTGTTCAGTTGGAAGGGGCACTGAGAGTAGGGAATATGTAAATGTCTCTCTTCCAGGAGTGCTGGGGCAGGCAATTAAAACAGACTTGGGTGAAGCATAAAAAACATATAGTTTGATACCAACTATGAGCTTCAAGTGACATCTGCTATGATTCTTTTCTAAGAAATGCATTTGGTGAACAATGAAGGACACCAAATATGCATCTAAGGAATTTAGACTGAACTGCTTCCAAGGGAAGCATGCTTATCCTTGTATAAACAGATTTGTGAACCACACAGGAGTCGAGGTGTCACTTTACCTTGGAAAAGTTTAATTACATAGGGGATATGTGAGCCCCCTTTCAAGTATAAAAATATCAGAATAGTTGATTCCAGTCTTTGGGCACCCTCGGTAACCTGGGGAGTCATTGAACTGCTTACTGCACACATACCAAGAACTATTCAGTGGGTAGATAATGATACATGAGGACACAGTGCTGCTTGTAAATTCATTTTTTTCTTTGAAGCTTTGTGTTTTAAAATTTAAATTCTGTACTATGAAATTTATTTGTGGTGTAGAAATAAAGGAAGTAACTTTACTTGTGGGCTTCAGGTGCATGAACAGGTGTCTAATTTACTCTTCTCTCTTTTTTGGCACTTATGACTTTTCTTTTATAAGCCTGAAACCTGGGCTTCTTGAAATATCCTAATAACTTTTATAGGTTGTTAAAACTATGAAAAATAAAAATGATGAAGATTTCTGATAAGGTATTTGAGGGGTCTTATTGATTAAAACGTTCCCTGTACACTCCATTTGGAGATAAGTGGAAGCTTCTATTTAAAAAGATAGTGACCTGTCCTCTTATTTCTATGCCTGTAGACATGTGCTGTTCTATAAAAATAAATAAATGATGGCACCTCAGACTTGTGTGGTGGTGGATTTCCACATGCATTTATCCCAGTTCTCATGGCCTGGAAAAGAAACCTTTACTATTGGGATTATTGGTAAGAATAGACTGCTTGTAACAGTTACGGCTGGTAAAGGGTTATTCATCCTATAAAACATTTTACAGCTTCTGTAGTATCCTAAGGGACTGGCTTCCCTTTTATCTGTGCTAATCATATGATGTCCATATTAGAACAATGAACAAAACACAGTTCAGTAAACAAACTTAATAATAGAGATGACACATGCAAGTATTCAATTTAAATGCAACATTAAGTGCATATTGCATTTTAGCAGGGATTAAACTTTTTTTTTCTAGTATCAAATTTGAAGACAGCCACTGCTTACTATATAATGGTTTGCTTTTGAAGCTGTGAGCATGTATGCGTATGGCCAAAATGTATAAACAAATAACATAAATGTATAGAAGACCCCTGAAATGAACTGTAGCCTCTCTCCCTGAGGGCTGCAGCACAGGTATGCATCTCAGAACTGGAATTCTTCATTGTTCTCTTTCCCAGCATTTGGGAAGTAGCATGTTCTAAGGACAATCACATTGTGGAAACCACAATGTGGACTTCCTCTTGCCTGTGAAAGTAGGAAGTTTTGTAAGCAAGAAAAATGTGTTAAAAGTGCACTTATAGGCATGAAAAGTGCATTTAAAAGATCTGATGTAAGGTAGGCTGGAGGAACAGCAGCAACCATCCCTAGCTAGTACTAGTCTGCGTAATGACCTGTGGATATTTTATACATGGAGATTTGTTTCCTCCTCCCTCTGCCAACATGCCAAATTAGCTAGGCATAGCTCTGCTTCTGTAGATAATGCAAATGCAGAATAAAATAATGTTCTACTTTCATGTAGTATTCCTTTGTCTGAATCCACAGATCTCTTCAGTAATGTAGCTGGAATTTTCCTATACAAAAGTAGGATAGCAATGCTGAACATGGTTATGCCTTATGCTTTTTTTTCTTTTTCTTTTTACAAAAGTACTATCTATAGCAACATTACCTTCATTCTGCAAAGCAGATTTAAGTTGTTTGTGCAAGGTTACCCACTGTGGTAGAGCCAGAAATAAAACAAGGTCATATGATTCATCAACTAACTAGACCCTTTCTCATTTGCCACAAAGGAATGGCGGGTTGACTTTGAGAGAGGCAAGCCTTGCTCATTCTGCATACATTTGATTGCTTCATCCTAGTGACCGAGTATCTTATCTATCTGTCTGACTAAACTTTGCCCTTAGTAAAAACATCATTACATTATGACCATTCAGAACTACTCTAATCCCAGCATCAATGAGGCAAAAACTAAAGGTCATTTCACCAAAGCATAAACAATCAATTCATTTTTCAGGCTATGACTCCTTCCTCTCTCTGAAAACTCTTAGATTAAAACATCTTGCAAAAACATTCTCTTCATTATTTTCTTCCCATATGGTATTTTTAGACAGTGTTCAAAATGTGTGTTAAGGCAGAATTATTCTTTCCCTTTAGCTCTTAACTGCATAAGGTCAATTGTAACCCAATTAATGGAAATTTTTCTGTAATGGAGTACAAAGAGATGTCAGTTCTTGTAATACAGGAGATCTGGTACATGGACAAAGCTTGTTGGGTCGAGAGATAAGTCTCAGCTGTTTTTGGTGCATCTGGGATCAGAGCCAGCATAAACGCCACTTACTCATGGATTGATGGTGTTCAGCTAAACAGAGGAAAATATTGTTTTCTTGTAACTGACCTAGAAGGACACCAGCAACAAACTGGTAAGCCAGTTTTCCCCACTGTTCCATTAGCAATCCTATGATCAATGAATGTGCAATTCAAAGTACAAAAAAAGTTATGACATATTTTGACCACGAAGGAAGGAAGGAAGGAAGGAAGGAAGGAAGGAAGGAAGGAAGGAAGGAAGGAAGGAAGGAAGGAAGGAAAGCAGATGGGGAGGGAAAAGGATGGAAGGAGAGGAGGAAAGAAAGCAACTTTAACTTTACATGCATTCTAGTCATCTAGTCATCTTGTGGATATCACGACTACAGCATTTAGCACCTATTTTATTATATATTTAACTTTTAAATAATTTTTACTGTAACTGATATTTAAAATTGTTTATGTTGTTTTATGATTCATGGGATTCCCATGTCTGTCAGCCGCCCTGAGCCCGCCCCGGCGGGGAGGGCGGGATATAAAAATAAAATATTATTATTATTATTATTCTCCAAGCTACCACTTGACTTGGCTTGGAAAAGTGAGAGATTACTTCTCTAAGCTGGCAAACAGGGGTTGGGGCTTCAAGAGCTACAAAATATGTGTGAAATAGCCACATGTGGCTCCCAAGCCGGAGTTTGGCCATCCCTGCTATAAACATTCCCCTCAGTTACTGGGTGTTCTTAAGTTAGCAAGTGTATAGGAATGGATTTGCTGCTGTGAGGCAAATTTTGTGGTGAGCAAACAGAATATGGAGATCACATAGGAACTGTATATTAACAACAAAAGATGTATTTATTTACAAGCTGTTTTCAAAGAACAAATATGCAGCACAGGTCTCCAGGTAGTCAAAGGAGAAACCTGGCTGAGGCACATTAACTTAAACTAGCTATGGCTTCAGAGAGTAGTCTGAATTTCCCCTAATGCTTTCAGGCACAAACAGGCTTTTATTGACTAGCCACTAGATTGGATTCGCTTGCACTCACAGGTTTCCACCCTTTCCCAAGAGTCAAACTAAATGGTCTGCTCATTACCAGAGAAAGGCCTAACAACTCGGAATGCTATTCTCTCTCAGATGCAGAGCCAACCCACTCTCCCGAGAAGAACTACCTTTCACTCTGTCTGCTCTTTTCCTGAGCCAGACAGACCTGAGCTCTCACTGCTCTCTCCCTGAAACAGAACTGAACTCTCTCTTCCCACCTCTTGAGGCAGACTTGAACTGAGCTCCTACTGTGCTTTCTTCCAACATTCCATCCCCCTTCTGAAAGGTAATTGGATGCTGGAGCAGCACTTCCATGGGCTCAGCTGAGAGCCTGTTTTTCTCCCTTCAGAGGCAGTACAGCCTCCTGTCTGTTACATGAGGAATCAAACCCAATTCTCCGAATTAGAGTTTGCTCTGACCTGGATAGCCCAGGCTAGCGCAATCCTGTCATATTTTGGAAGCTAAGCAGGGTCAGCCTTGACTAATATTTGGAAGGTTGGCTTCAAAGGAATACTAGGACTGTGATGCAGAAGCAGGCAATGGCAAACCACCTCTGAAAAGTCTCTTGCCTTTAAAACAAGTCTAGCTCACCACCTAGTGGTACATAACTCTAAAAGAGCTACAACTTCTAGCTGCTGGACAATCTTAGGATCTCCTGATTATTCTACACACAATAGCATATGATAATTAATCAATTACTACACCACATTGACTCTCATGGTGTAGAATATAAGGGTTATTTACAACTTTTAAAGACACTTCTATTTAAAAAGAGTTCAGAATAGATAAATCATACTAATATGAATTAGCTACAAAATACCAAACACACACACATTCGATTTCATCAAATTATATCTGACTGCCAAATATATAAGTTACAAACTTATTATGGTCTCTTTCATTCTGATACAGGATGAACACTGGTCATCTCTCTACAAAGCTATCAGAGGTTTTATTAGTCAAGTCTTTGGATCCAAAGATAATATTTTGGAACCTTATTTTCTTTCCTAATAGGAAAATATAGAGAAAAATATTATTGTAGGTGTGTCCTTTCCTTTGTCTTTCAAAACAGCCAGCACCATGGTGCTACACACTGGAAAATAAATAGGCTGTGATTATGGTCACAAAGGCTTCAGTATCGTTCACACTTAATTGGAAATAAGTCCCATTGTGATGTATGCAATACTATCATTCCTAAAAACCCTTACCAATTTTGCAGATTGAACAACATAAAATGTATAACTTATAACTTAAGTTGTGTGATAATTGACATTTGTATAATTTTAAGATAAAAATGCTTGAGTTTTCTACAAGCAAAATTGCAAATACTATTGTTGAGTATATTTGCAATTTTGTTTGCATCCCACAGCTATATCCTATGCTATCATAGAACATTTCATTCAATCCAAAAGAAAAACAAATCAATGCTTCCCCAAATCTCCACTTCTTTCAATAGAAAAACTGATTAACAATCCAAAGACTTATTCATGGTATGCATTTTGAGTGAATAAAATGATGTCCTTTCAGTCTGAAGAAATATAATATTTCATAGGAGTTTTTAAATCTCTATATGTAAGTCCCATTGAAGTCAGTGGTTAATCACAGTGTGAAAATATTGACCTCATCAACAAATGCTGTCTTTTTTGTCTAGAAGTGTAATTTCATTTATGTTACTCAATTTAATCCAGTGCAAATCTGGAAAGTTATTCTGGCCCTGTTGTATTCTTCAAATTGAGTTTTTGCTACAACGCAAACCACATTTCTGTAGGCTTAAACTTATGACAAAAACCACACAAAGCTGCCATGTACCAAATCAGACCATAGGCCTATTAAAGTCAATATTCTTCTCTGATGGCAGTGACTCTCCAGGATTCAAGAGGAGGGTATTCACATCAACTACTGCCTGATCCTTTCAACAGGCAATGTTGGAGGTTGAACCTGGGACCTTCTGTGTGCAAATGTTCTGCTACTTGACCATGGTCCTATTAATGATAATGTAGAGGTAGAATATTCATAAAATAATGCCCCACTAAGTTGCATGCATAGTGACAAATTCTTAGAAGAGTTCCTAATGAAGAGTGTATTTAGTAAATATGGTTACTTGTCTTGAGATTATTGTCTGTTAGTTGCATTCTAAAATAAGCAATTCTCAAATATGTTGAAATACATGGCTTTTTTGTAGAAAACCCCCAGCAGGAACTCATTTGCACATTAGGCCACACCTCCTGACACCAAGCCAGCTGGAACTGCGTTCCTGTGCATTCCTGCTAACCCCCGCCCTGCTGAAATATATTTCAGGAAGGAATAATAATAATAATAATAATAATAATAATAATAATAATAATTTTTTATTTCTATCCCGCCCTCCCCGCCGAAGCAGGCTCAGGGCGGCTCACAGCATAAAACACACATTACATCAGTTGCAATTATAAAACACGGTTAAAACAATTACAAAATATTAAAATTCACATAATAATATGGCGTTATAACAGATTTCAATAAATTTCAGCAGTAAAAACATTTCAAGAGTAAAAGCATTTCTAGCAGCATATCTAGTTTTGTCACAGTTTTCCACTAATTTTCGCTAGTTGAAGGCCATCCTGAAAAGGTGGGTCTTGCAGGCCCTACGGAATCCCTCTAAACATCGTATGGCCCTCACCTCCTCAGGAAGTTGGTTCCACAGTAGTGGAGCAGTAATAGAGAAGGCCCGATCCCGGGTGGCTTTCAGTCTGGCCTCCCTTGGCCCAGGGATATTCAGCTGGTTTTTCCCAGATGACCTCAGTGCCCTCTGGGGCTCATATGGGGAGAGACGGTCCCTTAGGTAGGTAGGTCCCCGGCCATATAGGGCTTTAAAGGTAATAACCAGCACCTTGTAGCGAACTTGGTATGCCACTGGCAACCAGTGCAGTCCGCGCAGCCCTGGCTGTATGTGCTCCCACCTTGGGAGCCCCAACAACAGCCTAGCCGCCGCGTTCTGCACCAGCTGCAACCGCCGAATTCGGCACAAGGGCAGCCCCATGTAGAGGGCGTTGCAGTAGTCCAGTCTCGAGGTGACCGTAGCATGGATCACTGTTGCTAGGTCACGGCGCTCCAGGAAGGGGGCCAACTGCCTCGCCCGACGAAGATGAAAGAACGCGGACTTGGCAGCGGCCGCTATCTGTGCCTCCATTGATAATGAAGGCTCCAGAAGAACCCCCAAGCTCTTGACCCTGTGTGCCGCTTTAAGCTGCACACCGTCAAGGACTGGCAAGGGGATTTCCCCTCCCAAGGCACCGCGACCCAAGCACAGGACCTCTGTCTTCGTTGGATTCAACTTCAGCCCACTCAGTCTGAGCCAGCCTGCCACGGCTTGCAATGCTAGGTCCAGGCTTTCTGGGACGGAGCCAGGCCGGCCATCCATTAGCAGATAGAGTTGGGTGTCATCAGCATATTGATGGCACCCAAGTCCAAACCTCCGGGCAATCTGGGCAAGGGGGCGCATATAGATGTTAAATAACATCGGGGAGAGAACTGCCCCTTGTGGGACCCCACATACTAGTGGGTGCCTCCGGGACCGTTCCCCCCCAATGGCCACCCTTTGTCCCCGTCCTTCGAGGAAGGAGGAAAGCCACTGTAAGGCCAATCCCCCAATCCCCGTGTCGGCGAGGCGGCGGGCCAGTAACTGATGATCAACCGTATCAAATGCGGCCGACAGATCTAACAGTATCAGCACCGCCACGCCGCCTCGATCCAGATGCCGCTGGAGGTCATCCACCAAGGCGACCAGCACTGTCTCCGTCCCATAACCCGGACGGAAGCCGGACTGGTGAGGGTCTAAGGCGGAAGTGTCATCCAAAAAACTCTGCAGCTGTAACGCCACTGCCCTCTCTATAACCTTACCTAAGAATGGTAGGTTCGAGACCGGCCGGTAATTTGCCAATTCGGCCGGGTCTGCTGTACTCTTTTTTAGGAGAGGGCAGACCATGGCCTCTTTCAAAGATGTTGGAAATTGCCCTTCCAAGAGGGATCTATTTATGATATCCCGTATAGGATATCTAAGCTCCCTCTGGCAGGATTTAATTAGCCAGGAAGGGCATGGGTCAAGGTCGCAAGTTGTAGGGCGTACAGTTGAGAGGACTTCGTCGACTTCCCCAAGACTAAGCGCGTCGAAGTGATCCAAGATAACACCAGAAGACAGGCACGGAGCCCCGGGTTCGTCTGCTGCAGTCAATGTGGCAGGAAAGTCCTGGCGGAGTGACGAGATTTTATCTGCAAAAAATTTCGCAAAAGCCTCACAGCCTATTTCCAATTCTTTCATGTTTGGTCTGCCCTGGGGCAGAGTGGTCAGATTCTCAATTATCTTAAATAATTGTGCTGGGCGCGAATTTGCAGACGCAATCCTAGCCGCAAAGTATTCCTTCTTTGCAGCTTTGACTGCCATCTCATAAGACTTCATAAACGTTCTGTAGGATGTTCTCGTCGCTTCGTCACGAGTATGCCGCCACCGCCTCTCTAGTCGTCTGAGTCCCTGTTTCAGTTTGCGTAGCTCCGAGGTATACCAAGGAGCCAGCCTACTTCGGGGGCGCAGAGGACGCCGGGGTGCAATTTCGTCGATGGCCCTGGACAACCTGTCATGCCAGGTATCCACTAGGTCATTGAGGGAATTGCTAGGGGGCCAGGGGTCCCGCAGAGCCCTCTGGAACCGCTCAGGGTCCATCTGACTCCGCGGGCGAGCCAAAATAGGCTCGCCGCCCGTACAGGGTCGAGGGGGCGCACCCACACGGGCCTTAAGGGCTAGGTGGTCCGACCATGGCACCGCTTCTACTGCGATACCGTCCACCAGAATCCCGGACGCAAAGATCAAGTCTAACATGTGTCCGGCCTGATGCGTGGGAGTGGTAACAAATTGGGAGAGTCCCAGTGTCGCCATGGAAGACACTAGGTCCAGCGCCTGATTGGAGGCCGCGTCGTCTGCATGGACGTTAAAGTCACCCAAGACCATAAGCCTTGGGAACTCCAACGCCCAGCCCGCCACCGCCTCCATCAGGGCTGGTAAGGCGCTGGCTGGTGCGTTAGGCGGACGGTACACCAGCCAGATCGCCAACCCCTCCCCCACGTCCCACGCTAGACCGGCACATTCCAAGCCATCAATCGTTGGGGCCGGGAGAGCCCTGAAGATGTGTTGCTATACTTTATGACATTACAGTGCACAGTGAGAGGAGGTGTATTCTCAGAGACACAATGGTCATGTGTGAGACTTGAAAAGGTCAACAGTACTAACAGAATTTATAAGGTCATTAGTTTCAACTTGGTTTTAAACATGTATTTCTATTACCATTCTTCATACAGACCCTAGAGGTGAAAACAACCCAACAGGTCACAGAGTGCAGACAAGAACTGTTACCTGTTTGCTTTTTCTGTGGTTGTGTCACATTCCTATAAAAGTGCCATCCAAACTCAGTGACATAGCAGCCATTGCGTATTTTGCAATGTTCTCTGTGTGGCTGAGATAGCTCAAATGGAAACAAACGTTTGTTACTTGAAAAGAGATTGGTTCAGGCTCTACTTGGGCTCACTGTCTCATAACTTTGTTGAACAGTTTCTGATCTAGTCTGTACTGTTGTGATTCAACAGTGATATAGTTGACCTGACCTACATAGCCCAGGCTAGCCTGATCTTGTCAGATCTCAGGAAGCTAAGCAGGATTGGCCCTGGCCAATAGTTGGATGGGAAACAGCCAAGGAAGAAGATCAGGATCACTACACAGAGACAGGCAATGGCAAACCACGTTGAATAGCTCTTTCCTTGAAAACTCCAGGGTATCACCACCACATACTTAGTTACCTGAAAGGAAGAATAGTTTTTTCACATGTGGGCCACCAAGAACAAAAGGCAGCTGTCTTAAATTTGCACACAAGTTATGTACAGTAATAAATATTGCACACCAAATAAATAAACAGTAATAATAAATATTGCACACATAGTTTGTATTGTAATAAAACAAGACATTTTGTGTACAACCTATTTTAGGGAGATAATCTTACATTCATGGTTCTCTTCCTTTAGTGCAAATATGGCTACATCAATTCTCTTTTCAATGCCTGGCTTTCAAAAATCTAAATGCAACATGTTAAAGAAACGTATGAAGCAAGATTGTTTTTTGAGAGAATTATTTTTGCAAAATCATACAAGATACCAAAACAAAATTCAAGCCCAGCAACACCTTCCACAAGAGACCAGAGGTTTCTTTCAGCATTCAGAATGTATATGGTATGATCATCTACCAACGAAGTACATAAAAGAAGTTGGTATGATAACAATGATGATGAAAGTTGTAGTGTATCGTCATAACGATACATCGGGACAACGCAATAGCACACAACCAGGCTATACGCGCCCATGCGCAGAGGCGACTGGGCTGTCCCAGGCGCCCAGCACAGGGCACGGGAGCCCCCGCCAATCACCAGCTGTGGCGGGAAGTTTAACAGGTCAGGATTGGGCTGACCTGTCCAGAAGGCTGGACCGGGGATTGTACATAAGCGGGACCCGGCCTGCGTGTTCCCTCTCTTGTAACGTGCCTCCATTAAAGCATGTTGCCCTACCAACGTCTCCTGTCTCAGTACGTTACAAAAGTGAACAAGAATCCTTTTAATGTAATGGTTTGCACCAATATGGCTAGCTACCTTTTTGGGTAGATAAATTTAGCTACTGAAGAAACACTTCAACTGGAAGAAAAAGCATCTGGTAAACCCCAATTGATAATGCTATTTAAATATGGCTTATCTTGACTCATAACTTGGTGAACCAAATAAAATTAATCTCCAGCATTGTTAATATAAAGTCTAATACATTTTCCACTTGCAGTCAACCTTTTAAGGTACTTGTATACACAATTTGGCATCAGAGAAAATTTTATCAACTATTGTTATATTTTCAACAGAATGGCTTCCACTTTTGCTTCTTCTTTCTTGGATGCCACGGGCACAGTTTGATAGCAGCTAGCCACACTCTGTGCCTGTTGAAGTCAGCAAAGCATTCCATATAGGTTGCAGGAATGAGGCAAAGATCTTCCCTCCCCTAAACATCCAGTGTGGTGGAAAGTTCTAGGGAACTCAAAAACTGCACAATAGTGGTAAAAAGTATTACATGGCTTTATTTTGGGTTTTGGTACGGACTAACACTGCTAACTGTTTTCTTTGTACACATGTGCACAGACTGTTGGTCTTTTGGTGAGCAGCCAAAATGCATTTAGATGACAAACTGGGACAGATTGTGGAAAAAATTAAAATTCAAGCCTACCATTTTTTAAAAAAAGTTTACATCTTTACAAAATACATGCATACATCCTGCTGCTGTCTGCACAATGGAACTGAAGCTTAATGTATGGAAATGTAGTACTTCTCCTCTTAGAGTCAACCCTCCAAATAAGTTTTCCTTCTAGCTCTCCTCCTGGAGCCTTGTTGACCTTGGAAACTGCACAGGTCTGAGAGATGTACCCTATCAACTCCTGTAGTCACCAGTTATGATGCTCCTATCCATAGAAGGCTTGGCTATTAACTTGCTGTCATGCAGATCTGTTTACAAGGCATCAGATTATCTTGATAGAATTTTGCCATTTCAGATTGGACCCAGTCCAGAGACCCACATGTGCATTGTCTCTCTCACACACAAACATTCTGTCTTGCTTGGAAGAACTTGCGACTGCAAAGCAGGATTCCTTCCTCCCCCATACATGAAGGGAAATGGGTACTTCTCTTTCTAATGGTCTTTAGAATTTTACAATCAGTATTGGAAAACATGTTTTCTCATGTGAATTGACTAATGGTGAATAGAATATATTTACTATTCTCTTACATTACCAGAAACTGTGACTATATTTTACAAAGTCCATAATTTTTCTGTGTTTAAGTAACAAAATTCACCCAAGAAACAAATATAGACCATTTTAGCACAGTTCTGTGGCATCCGTAACTGATGAAATGAAATGGTAATTACAGTGCTTGAAAAAGTTACCATAACTGTACATCTCCCAGGGAAGTAATTTTCCATATCCATTATGTTTTGCATTTTGATGAAGTCAACAATATAAAGAGCAGGTTTAAAGAAATATCTAATTTACTTTGTTAATGGGTAAGGGAATAGCTGGAAAAAAAGTTATGTACTGTAAACACTGTCTTGTTTGGAGCTTAGTGGAAAGCATAACCTCTTTCCAGTGTTAACTAAACAGTCATTTTATGTAACATGGTAATTAAACTCCCTCTCAAAGGAAAACAAAGATAACACAATGTTTTAGTTGAAGGCACAAATGGCTTTGAATGTATGTTATTATTGAAGGATGTCTGTATTTAAAAAAATAACAACCCAGAATCCAGGTATTTAAAGTATAGACTAGACATTTAAAAGTCTGGGATCATGTAGCTTAAAAAGAAATATGTTTGGTAGCATGAAGGGGATTTGTGGAAGAGATTTTGAAAATCATTTATTTATTCTAAGATTCATTTGTTTAGGCTGGATTTTTAGCCTGCCAAATTCTAGAAGCTCTAAGGAAATTACTGTACTTTTAATTACAACAGAGGCAAATTAAAATCTCGACACAAATGTGTTTTGTTACCCCTCATTCATCTTCCCTTGTCATGGCTTCCACCTATTCTCACCTACTCCCACTGATGGCTCTACACTTGTGAACTGCTTTCCTGGTTCCAGCCCAACTGTGCCTGATATAACAGTATGTTTCATGCTCTCCAGCCCACAAGCACTATGGGTTGGCTCCCACAGGTACTTTCTGCTACAGACTCTTCTTTGAGGGTGTTGTCTATGTGAACCAAAGTGAAGACTTATTTGGTGTTCCTGCAGAGCTCATTGAAACCATAAGGACTGAACTTGGGGACTCAGGAACAATGGTCAGCAGGATCCAAATCCCTGCTGCCCTGTTCCAATCACGCCCCCCCTGCTGGTTTGAATGATCCAATAATGCGCTTGTGCAGGAACCCTGAGTTGTATATAGTTGGTCCTGGGGCCCCAGTTAGTCAGTCTTTGAGTGCAGCCTTATATTATGCCATACCTAATAAAGAGCTGATGATCACTATCACCTCACCTCTTCATTGTATTGAACCCACTATATCAGGGTGGCCAATGGTAGCTCTCCAGATGTTTTTTGCCTACAACTCCCATCGGCCCCAGCCCTATAGAGGGTATGTCTCCTTCAGCCAGAAAAAAGCACATCCACTAGGAGAACAGATCCATGGGGTCCAACCAATAGGAGTTCCCATTACACTGATTTGGTTCTCTAGCTTTGTACCTGGCAGAAAGCAATCCTCAGCAGGTCTTCTTGGAATTACCTCCTGTTTTATTCAGTGGGGCTTACTCTCAGGAAAGGGTTTCTAGAACAGCTTTCACTCACTTTTTCTGGACAAAACCTTTCTCTGAAAAATAGCAGCCTTTAACTTGCTGGAATAAACCACCAAATCTTTATTAGAAACTCTGCTTTGTGTGCCCCCTATCCTCAGAAGTAAAGTAGGGGGCTAGTAAAGACCAGGAATTCTTTGTTATGGTGGTTTGTTATGAAATGTTCTGGAGCTTTTCATCTGCTTGGTCACAAGTCTGACATCCTTCATGCTTGTCCATTTTCTGATTGCTGATTATTCTGATTAAATTTTTTATGTGTGTGTGAGAGAGTGGGTGCTTTTATTTGTTTTTTTACTTGTGTTTAGATAGTTATGTTTTTACTACTGTTCATGTATCTTTTTTTACTTCTGTTTATATATCTTTCCTGTTTGAGATTGCAGTTCAGCTTTGAACTGCTGATTTTAGTTTAATTGTTTTTAGTTCAGTTCAGTTTACTTAACTGCTGCATTTTTAAACTATTTGTTTTATTGATCTCTGTTCCCTTGCTCACCATACTAGAGACACCTTTCTGCCATCTCTCATGTACCTTTCTTTTAAAGGAGGTGTAGTGCCTAATTGTATAGACTCTTATCTGGGAGAACCAGGTTTGATTCTATACTCCTCCACATGCAACAGCTGGAGTGATCTTGGGTCAGTCTTAACTCTCTCAGAACTGTTCCTCTCAAGAGCAGATTCTGTCAGAGCTCTCTGCTCCACCTACTTCACAGGGTATCTGTTGTGGGGAGGGAAGGGGAAGGGAAAGGAGACTGTTAGCTGCTCTGAGACTCCAAGTGAAGGGGAGGGTATAAATCCAATCTCTTATTCTTCTTTTACAAGCTATTATCAATTCACCATAACTTCTCCTACTCAAATAAGTCTCTGCTAACATTTAGCTAGCCAGTATGGTGTAGAGGTTAAGAGTGGCAGACTTTAATCTGGAGAACTGAGTTTGATTCCCCACTCCTCCACATAAAGCCAGCTGAGTGACCTTGGGTCAGTCACAGTTCTCTCAGAACTCTCTCAGCCCCACCTACTTCACAGGGTCTCTGTTGTAGGTACAAGAAGGGAAGGTGATTGTAAGCCACTCTGAGGCTTCTTCTGGTAGTGAAGGGCAGGGTATAAAACCAACACTAGAGAGCCAGTTTGGTGTATTGGTTAAGTGTGTGGACTCTAATTGGGGAGAACTGGGTTTGATTCTACACTCCTTCATAGAACTGCTCTTGAGCAGAACAGCTCTGAGAGAGTTATGACTGACCCAAGGTCACTCCAACTGCTGGAGTGACCGTGGGTCAGTCATAACTCTCTGCTCAAGAGCAGTTCATGGAGAACTCTCTCTGCCCCACCCACCTCACAGGGTGTCTGTTGTGGGGAGGGAAGGGGAAAGGAGATTGTAAGCTGCTCTGAGATTCCTTCAGGTAGTGAAGGGCAGGGTATAAATCTAATTTCTTCCTCTTCCTTTTCTTCTTCTTCCTCTTCAGTCCCATCAGGTAAAACAAAGAACAACAGGTTAGCAGTCTTTTGAACAGTCTTCAGATGTCTGGTACTCTTAGACAATGTCAATGAACAACCAGCCTCAGCTACATAAGGTCCTATCTAGTCCCTGAGCAGATAAGTAGAAGCTGTTCTAGCCAAACCATCCAAGCCAATTAGAATTTCTAATAAGATGCTGTCTACTATCTGGTGTCAAATGCGTTCTTAACTCTGAAATAGGGCTATCACCTGGTCTGGAGAAAAATGTTCTTTCCCTTTAATAGAAACTCAGTGGGGTGTTATTTACTAAGTGATGTTGTTTACTTCCAGGGCTTTTTTTGAGCAGGAATGCACAGGAATGGAGTTCCAGATGGTTTGGCATCAGGAAGTGTGGCCTAATATGCAAATGAGTTCCTGCTGGGTTTTTTCTACCAAAAAAGCCCTGTTTACTTCCATGTCATGGAAAGCTTCAGCTCTACTTTTCACACATTGAACCTCTAGTAAAAGGACAGAACATTTATCTCCATGCCTGTTGGCAGCCATAACTGCATACCTGATAGGCGAGGGGCACAAGTCTGTATGATGCATGTTTTTGTATCTGCACATTTGGTGCATGTATATCTGAATTTTTACATTCATGTGCAAAAATGTGTTGCATGTATATATTATGTGTCTTCTGTAGATCTTGGGGCACCTCCTTTTATCTCATACCTGATACTGTCTGGTTTTTTTTTCTTGGGTGGGGAGGGGAGAGGATAGGTTCTGATTTCACATTCTGATTCTGTAGCCTTCAGGTAGAGGATAAATATTTTAATGAGTTCCTTAAAACATATGAAAAATTAAAGGAGCAGACTAATCCTCCCGTTAGCAAACATAATGCATGTTTTGAATGCTGGGAAATTGATTGCTCTGACTGACATCACCAAGGCTAACAGCATCTGGGCCTGGTCAGTACTGCACAAGAACTGCATCTAGGCTTTGAGTCATTTGTAGGGAAAGGATGTAGAATTGTACACTCCCCCCCACCCCCATTCCTAACCTTTCCTCCTCCATCCCTCCTCACATGCTAATCCCGTTTCCTAACAGTGCAGTGCAGGGAGTGACTTGGCCTCCCACTGCCAAGCAGCACTTCACTAAACAATGGAAAGAGCAACACCATGGCAGAAACAAAGCATGTGGAATGTACACATTGAATGAAACTGTGACGTCTGATTGGGGGGCACCCTGTACAGCATTGCTAAATCTGAAGATCTTTGAAGCTGGTCAGTTCCTAGATGGAAGCTTAAGAACCCTATGCACCTCAAGTTTTGTGACAGAAGGGAGAGGGATGGTAAATGAATGACAATTATTCTTGCAAAATAGGTTATAAATACATTTCAGGGCTGGATGAACCTTTATCCTAAATTAGCTACAGAATAAGCCCTTTCCAAAATCAGATCTATAAATCTGCAGGGATAGGTCAAAGTAGGGTAATGGTATTAGACATTTGTAATACTTACCGTTAGCATACAAACTGCTTTAGAATGTCTACATTTTCACCCCACACCTATGCTGGTCCAGCTCCCACAGTCTTTTTGCAGTGGTTTGGGCTGAGTCATCCAATGGGTTTGCACTTCACAATTTGAAAGGTGAATCTCAGGATTTCTTGCAATGTCTGAGGGCCTGGATGTAGCTTGTTTAATGAAAAAGATAATGGAATGCTGTCCTCTTTGACTTGTTTTTAAAAATTAATTAAGATTAAAAGGGAAGTTCCATAGAGAAGGGGCTGATTTCATTGTGAAACTGGAGTAATGGGTTTTAAATGCTTCTTTTATAGTGAATCATGTGAGAGATCTTGCTAGCTATTTGAATAAGAGAGCTCAGGCTTCTCCTTCATATGATGGGGAGGGCATGCAAAGTGCTTCCTTTAAGAGTTCTTAGGCAATACTTCAAAAGATGTGCAGTCATTAATAGTTTTATTTTAACCAGAACTGAATGGGAAGCAAGTATAAAACTTTCCACTTATGGGCCTTTGCTGTGCTGACATGGCCAGGAACTAAAGTTTTCAACATGGGGTCTTCCAACCGTTGTCTTGCCAATATTTCATTAGCCAAAGCAGCTCATTTTTTTAAGGCCTAGCTACACATAACAGGGAAAGACAGAAGGCAAAAGAAGAAGGGGATGGCAAAAGATGAGATGGCTGGACAGTGTTACTGATGTAACAAACACAAATTTGAACAGACTTCGGGGGATAGTGGAAGACAGGAGGGCCTGGCGTGACTTTGTCCATGGGGTCACAAAGAGTCGGACTCAACTGTGCGACTGAACAACAACACACATAACAGTGGAATCTGTTTGTGTTGTCCTATATAGAGACAGTTATGTAAATTGTCCTATATAGAGGCAGCTGCAAGAGAGAAGCAATCTTGATTTGGGACGTGGTAGTGGGAAAGGGGTAGATAAGTCTTCTCTCCAAATCACTTTTCCAACTGAAAATTGCCCTAGAGAGTACTTTAAGCTCTGGTAGGGAGGGAAAAAAAACAAGTACAACATCAGTACTTTTTTTTTTTTTTACTAGTGGGTCAACCATGAGCAAGGAGAGACATATGTGATTGAGGAAATGGTATGGGAGGAAGAGTTAAGTGTTCCCCTCTTCAGTTCTGCAGTTTTGAGCTTGGGTCATCCTTTTTCCTGTGAACCTTATGGACATTCCATACCACAAAAGAAGATAATTTTGCTAATTTCTACATAGGAAACTTAAAATACTCTACACATGACTCCTGCATCAGATAACTGAGACTTCATCCATTTTGGACTATCACAATCTGCCTATGTGTACTCTGTACTTGTCAAAGCTCTCAGACACTGCAAGACTGAGTCCCAAACAGTTATAAAGAGCCTGGATTCATGGTATCCTTATCCAAAACTCCAAAGGATCAAGATTTTACAATCAGAATAAAGAAAGAACTTCAGATTTTGAAATGCACTTGCCCTGAAGACTGTGAGCTGTCAGGAAATTTCAGTGCTAATGAAATTTCAAAGGCACTGAAAGACATCAAGATTAGAAAGGCACCAGGCTTTGACTCTATCCATAATGAGTTCCTATCAACAGTGGTATGTTCACTAAGAAGTGGCTCACAAAGTTTCTCATCATGAGAACAGGAAGACTCCCAGGGGAATTCTAGAAAGCAAAGAGAGTTGCTATTCTGAAACCTGGAAAACCAAACCATCTGGCAGAAAGTTACAAACCTATTTCCCTTCAGAGCTCCTGATATAAACTCCTTGAAAGACTAATCCTCAACAGAATCAGTTACAGAAGAAATGAACATATCCTTATAGAGCAGGGGTGGGGAACCTCCGTCCCAAGGGTCGTATACGGCCCTCGAGATCACTTGGTGTGGCCCTCGGGGATTGCTGGACAGATACATAGATTGCCATGTGGCAGCCTCCCTGGGGCCTGGCTGGTCAGCAAGGACCATGAGGCCCAGTTGCGCCGTGCAGCAGCCTCCCCAGGGCCAGGCAGGGATCACAGTGCCCAGATGTACTGTGCAGCCGCCTCCCTGGGGCCTGGTTGGCCAGCCAGAATTGCTGCAGGACCTGGAAAAGTTATTGTCACAGTTCAGTTTGCACTTGATTATCCCAGATGGTGTGACCCAATATGCTAATGAGTGTGTGACCTAATATGCTAATATTAGGGGATGTGGTCTAATATGCTTCTGAGTCCTGCTGGACTTTTTTCACAAAAAAGCCCTGGACCTATGCATTTGACTTGGGCGCCGGGCTGGGTGTGTATGTGTGTGTGTGTGCTGAATTAGGCTCTCCCCACATGACTTCAATTAGAAAAACAATTATTTGCATTAATTTTGCCAGCCTGAATCGTTCTCCCTTGGCGGAGCACTGTTTTTTAAGTTGATAATTTTTTATGGCCCGAGAATGACGTTATAAATATCTATATGGTCCTTGGCAGAAAAAAGATTCCCCATCCCTGCTATAGAGCAAGCAGGATTTGGACCCTTTCATAGCTGTGAAGATCAGGTTCTCAGCTTAACAACTTTCATTGAGGCAGGGTATCAGAAGTGTCTTAAGACATCAGCAGTTTTTGTTGATTGGACTGCTGCTTATGACAGTCTGGAGGGATGGTGTGTTATACAAGTTTTTACAATTTTTTACCTGCAGAACAGTATTTCTACTTGTAAATAACATACTGAGTGATAGAACTTTCTAAGTAATTATGGCTCAGTCAATCAGCAAGTGGAAGAAACTGAATAATGGTTTACCCCAGGACTCAGTCCTTGCTACAGTTCTTTTCAATCTATATATCTTTGATGATCCCAAGATGATATTCAAGAAGTTTGCTTATGCATATGACATAGCAATTGCAGTAAGGCATGAATCAACTGAAATGATGGAGGAAATACTGACTGTGGGCCTCAAAATTTTGGCTGACTACTACTATAAATGTTGGCTTATTCAAAGTCCTGGAAAAACAGAATGTTCCTGTTTCCATCTCAATAACAATTTTGTCAACCATGAACTGAATGCTTACTTTAATGGCACCTGATTTACACACAACCATACACCTAAGTACCTTGGCATTACCCTGGACTGGACCTTGAGCTATAAACACCATCTTACCAATGTAGCTGTGAAAATACGGATGTGAAATAATATTCTCCAAAAATTATGCAGTGCAACTTGGGGAGCATCTGCTACACTTAGATGCTCAGCTTTGGGCTGGTGTATAGTACTACAGAATATGATGCTTCAGTGTGGCTCAACAACCCCCATGTCCACAAACTAAATGTCCAACTCAATACAACAATGAAAACCATCAGTGGATGTATTAAGCCCATTCTGACCTATTAACTACCCATGTTGTGCCAGATCACTCCCCTGCATCTCTGAAGACAAGATGCTCTTCTTTGTGAATATAGAAAGATAACTGAAAACAGAGCGCTGCCATCCACAAAGACATGGCTGACATGGGCCTATCCAAAATGAGATCCCAACACCCAGCAACAAGATCTGCACAAATCTTGCAATCACAAAATTTTGATCTAGGGAATGAATGGTTGCAATCAGTTCCACCTCATATTCATAACTTGATAAACACCAATGAGAGGCCTGCAGGATTTGACTTGCCATGTAAAGTATGGAAGATGGCTAATGGAATATGAACAGACTTGGCAGCTGTGCAGATTTGTTGTTTAAATGAGGCAAAATAGTAGGACCCCAGTGTAGGCTTCCCAATCCCCAGGTCTCAGCGGGGGATCCCCTGGTTTTACAGGCTTCCCCCCGCCCCCAGTCAGCTGGCCGCGGGGTAAGCCCCACCCCCACAGCCACCATGCAGCTCTCGATCTTGGGCAGGTTTAGAAACCTGCAAACAGGTCCGTTTCAAAATGTGTGTGTGTCTGTGTGCCTTTAAAGTTGAGCAGGAAGTACTTCATGGGAAGGGTCAGCAACACAGGCCCTCGGTTTGTTTTGCTTTCGTTTCAGAGGAATTAAGTGTGTGTGTGTGTGTGTGAGAGAGAGAGAGACCAGCGTAGCCCCTGTTCTTTTCAGATGTTGTTGCGGAGCAACCAGACCCAGTAAGTTTGTGTGTGTGTGAGAGAGAGAGGGTTGCCAATCCCCAGGTTTGGAGACCCTCCCCCCACTTCAGGGTCATCAGAAAGCGGGGGGGGGGGGTGCGGAGGGAAATGTGTACTGGGCAATTATTCGCTATGGAGAACGATTCTCATAGGGAATAATGGGGAATTGATCCACGGGTATCAGGGGCTCCAGGAGGGCTATTTTTTGAGGTAGAGGCACCAGATTTTCAGTTTAGCATTTAGTGTCTCTCCTCAAAATACCCCCCCCCCCCAAGTTTCAAAATGATTGGACCAGGGGGTCCAATTCTATGAGCCCCAAAAGAAGGTGTCCCTATCCTTCATTATTTCCTATAGAAGGAAGGCATTTAAAAAGGTGTGCTGTCCCTTTAAATGTGATGACCAGAACTTCCTTGGAGTTCAATTATGCTTGTCGCACCCTTGTTCTTGGCTCCGCCCCCAATGTCTCCTGGCTCCACCCCCACTATTGTGCTTTACAGGGAGATGTGATGGAGCTCTTGGAACTCTTCCTAGGTGCGACTGAGTGGATTGAAAATTTAGATATTAGTATTGGAGCATTGCCCAATTAGTCTGCCCACCCTCTGTATCAAGTTGGTTCCATATGTTATATTATTATTATGCTTCCTGTGTGTCACTCTGCCATACAATAAATAAATTGACTCAGCCTATGGATGTGGGTCTTGTTTATTACTGCAATGTGCAGTAGTCTAGCTGTTCCTGTGCAGTTACTCATTACTTAAAAGTGTCACCAAATAAATACTACCTACGATGTGGAAACTTTTAAGGTTCAAGTCAAGGTTGTTAAGCTTCAATGGCAGTGTACTGAGACTAAAAGTAAGATCTAAAGTTTACTGAGAACATTTGAAATTTCTAGGAAACAAGCATGTCTGATGTGTTTTCATTAATTCTTGTGTCAAAAGGGGGAGGGAAGGTGGCATGTTACAGCCTGATCTCATCAGATCTTGGAAGCTAAGCAGGATGGACACTTGGATGGGAGACTACCAAGGAACACTGCAGGGGGAGCCAGTGGCAAATATCTCTGCTAGCTGGGGTCACCATAAACTGGTTTTGACTTGAAGGCATGTATGTGCATGCATAAGGCCAAAGGGGGAGTCCAGAAGCCTGTGAAAACACACTGGTGTTGCAGAGCAAGAGCTTGCTCTATGCTCCCACCTCCTCATTGTCCTTCAGAGTGAAGACCTTCATGTGTTGGACAAAGGTGAATTTAATTAATTAATGTTTGATTGAATTGGATTGTTACTGTGATTTCTTGTTTTTACTGTTTGTGATCCGCCCTGAGCCTGCCTCAGCGGGGAGGGTGGGATATAATTCTAATAAATCAAATCAAATTGACAGAGATATTAGGAAGAGCTCTGCAAGAGGCTTCTTATGCTGAGGGTATGACTGAACCTAGCACTTGATGGTCTTAGGTTTTAGCTAGAGCAAGTTGAATCCTGCAATGATTACAGAGAGATATGTGGTTGTTCGCAGCTTGTTTGCTTTTTAAACTTATTACAATTTTTAAAACTTGTTCCTGTTGATGTCACCTTCTCACTTGTTAGATCCTGCTGTGTTTCCCCCCAGCCATTTTAAGTGGTTACAAAACAGGGCATGCTTGGTAGCACCAGCACAACCTTGGGATGCCTTTTCAAGGGAAGTCCCCCAGACCCCATCCCTATTGCTATTCCACTGATTACTGAAGACAGTTTTGAGGAAGACATTCAGTTTACTGCTGTGAACTGCTATTAGCGATGGTTTTCCCTTTTATTATTTTAAACCTCTTGTAATCAACCCGGGGCTCATATCAGGACAAAAAGGCAAAATAATAATAAATAAAGTAGATAATATTTCTTAACAGTTGTAGGGAAGGGCATGTTTCAAGTGCCCTTTCTTATTTCGTCTATGTTCTGGAGTTAGACATTTGAAACTCATAAAGCGTCAATGAGTGATCATTTCTTTAATTAGAAGTGGGATTAACTAAACTTTGGGACACAGTTGTCACAGTGGGCTGGGTGCCCTTTGAGTGAAGTAACTGGTCCACATTAATTCCAGCCTATTGTAGACTCAACTCTCAAAGCAGATCAGAAAAGAAGTTTTGAAAATGAGTCCTAACATTAGCTCCCCCATTCCGATAAATTACACGCTGGCTTTATTGAATGCAATTTACTGTATGGGAATAAGAACAGCTATACCTACCAACAGCTATACCTACCAACAGAAACTCTCTTGTCTACACAGCAATAGTCTAACAACAGTTTCATCTTTATTGAATAGATGGGACTTCTTTCTGAGTAAATCCATTTAGGATTGCTCTCTTAATCTATTAGGTCAGCATCTAGACGACTCTCCCATCATCAGTCTCCCATCACTTATCACTTGGTGAACTTTTTAAAAGGTTCATTTTACTTTTATTGGGTTGCATCCAGTGCAAGGATTTCCATGCACAGAATGTGGCATTCTCAGTTTCCCCCTCCCGTGGCAACCTGAAATAACATCCTGTTCCTGGGGTTTTCCTCTCTTCAGGAGCAGGATTGTGTGTGTGGGGGGGTGGATTTCAGACTGTCATGGGAGCTTAGACATTCATGCTTCATAGGTGGAGATCTTTGTACCCAGGGAAACACTGCGCTGCATCCAACCCATTATGTTTACAGCAGCCCTCCTCTCTTAACAAGCATACCTAGGGTTGCTAGCCTCTGGGTGGCACATAGAGATCTCCTGCTATTGAAACTGATCTTCAGAGAACCAATATCCCCCGGGTTACTCGGTCTTTCACCAATCACGGACTAGTGGGCGGGGGGGAGGAGTGGCGTTGTTCATACATAAGGCTTACTCCTTTAGGGCACTCCTGGCTCCAAAGATCGAGGGTATTGAATGTGCAGGTCTAGCGTGGGAGGTTGGAGGGGGGTTGGCGATTTGGCTGGTGTAATAATAATAATAATAATAATAATAATAAATTTTATTTTTATATCCCGCCCTCCCCCACCAAAAGGCGGGCTCAGGGCGGCTCACAGACATGACTACGTCATGATTCAATTAAAAGCAGATAAACATTATAAGTACAATACAATTACATATATAGATTAAAATACATAAAAATAGGTGCTATAATTTCTGGTGTCACAATTACATATTAACAGCTTCAGTTACAACATAAGATGGCTAGAGTTAGAATGATTTTATCAAGTTAGTCTGGTCCTAATTCAAATGCGAGTTGGAAAAGAGAGGTTTTGCAAGCCCTGCGGAACTGGTTCAGGTCCCGCAGGGCTCGCACCCCCTCTGGGAGTTGATTCCACCAGCGCGGGGCCACTAATGAGAAGGCTTGCTCCCGAGTTATCTTCATTCTAGCCTCTCTTGGCCCAGGGATTTGTAGGAGGTTTTGGGAGCTAGATCTTAACGCTCTCCTGGGGATATATGGGGAGAGGCGGTCCCTGAGGTAGGCAGGTCCTCGGCCATATAGGGCTTTAAAGGTAATAACCAGCACCTTATACCGAACGCGGTAGACGACCGGTAGCCAATGCAGATCCCGCAGCACCGGCCGCACATGTTCCCACCTAGGTAGTCCCATCAACAGCCTGGCCGCTGCGTTCTGCACTACCTGAAGTCTTCGCGTTCGGCACAAGGGCAGCCCCATGTAGAGGGCATTGCAGTAGTCTAGTCTTGAGGTGACCGTTGCGTGGATCACAGTTGCTAGGTCGTCGCGTTCCAGGAAGGGAGCCAACTGCCTCGCCCTCTTGAGATAGAAGAAGGCGGATCTTGCGGTGGTAGCTATCTGGGCCTCCATCGATAGCGAGGATTCCAGTAGCACCCCCAGGCTCTTGACCTTGCGCACTGGTGTCAGTGGCGCACCGTCAAAAGCTGGCAGAGTAATCTCCCCCCCCGGTCCGTCCCGACCCACGCAAAGGACCTCAGTCTTCGTTGGATTCAACTTCAGCCCGCTCAGCCTGAGCCAGTCAGCCACGGCCTGTAACGCCCGGTCCAAATTTGTAGGGACATCACCAGTCCGGCCTTCCATCAATAGATAGAGCTGGGTATCATCAGCGTACTGATGACAACCAAGCCCATACCTCCGGGCAAGCTGGGCAAGGGGGCGCATAAAGATGTTAAACAATGTCGGGGAGAGAACTGCCCCCTGAGGCACCCCACAATGAAGCGGGTGTCTCTGAGACAGCTTCCCCCCAATTGCCACCCTTTGTCCCCGATTTTCAAGGAAGGAGGAGAGCCATTGTAAGGCTAGCCCCCGAATTCCTGCGTCGGCGAGGCGGCGGGTCAGCAGCCGGTGGTCGACCATGTCGAACGCCGCCGACAGGTCGAGCAGCAGCAATACCGCCGAGCCGCCCCGATCCAGTTGCCGCCGGAGGTCATCTATGAGGGCGACCAAGACTGTTTCCGTCCCATGGCCCGGGCGAAAGCCGGACTGGCATGGGTCCAAGGTGGAAGCGTCTTCCAGAAAATCCTGTAACTGCAACGCCACAGCCCTCTCTATAATTTTGCCCAAAAAGGGCAAATTTGAGACCGGCCGGTAATGTGCCAATACGGCCGGGTCTGATGTAGCTTTTTTCAAGAGAGGGCGGACCACTGCCTCTTTCAGGGATGTTGGGAAAACACCCTCCGAAAGAGATCGATTTATAATGTCCCGTATAGGACATTTCAATTCCTCCTGGCAGGCCTTAATTAACCAGGAGGGACATGGGTCCAGATCACAAGTTGTGGATCGTGCAGTGCCAAGAATTCTGTCAACTTCACCTAGCGCACCAGCCAATGCCTTACCGTCCCTGCTTGAGGCCGTGGCAGGCTGGGCGTTGGAGCACCCAAGGCTGGTGATCCTGGGTGTCATGGGAGCTTAGACATTCATGCTTCATAGGTGGAGATCTTTGTACCCAGGGAAACACTGCGCTGCATCCAACCCATTATGTTTACAGCAGCCCTCCTCTCTTAATAAGCATACCTAGGGTTGCTAGCCTCTGGGTGGCACATAGAGATCTCCTGCTATTGAAACTGATCTTCAGAGAACCAAGATCCCCCGGGTTACTCGGTCTTTGTTGGAGCACCCAAGGCTGGTGATCCTGGGTGACTTCAACGTCCATGCTGATGACCCAACCTCTAAGCTGGCGGCGGACCTAGTGTCATCCATGGCGACACTGGGACTCTCTCAATTTGTTACAACCCCCACTCACCAGGCTGGCCACGTGTTAGACCTGATCTTTGCGGCCGGGGTTATGGTGGACGATGTAACTACAGAAGTAGTGCCATGGTCGGACCACCTTGCTCTCAGGGCTCGTATGGACATTCCACTCCAAACCTGCTTAGGCGACGAGCGTATTATGGCTCGCCCGCAGAGCCAAATGGACCTGGAACAGTTCCAGATGGCTCTACAGGATCCCTGGCCCTCTGGCGGTTCCCTCGATGGCCTGATTGAGTCCTGGAATAGCCGGCTTTCTACGGCCATTGATGAGATCGCACCTCGGCACCCTCTGCGACCTCGGACTAGGCTGGCTCCGTGGTATAACCTGGAATTACGCCAGCTGAAACAGGGTCTCAGACGGCTAGAGAGGCAATGGCGGCGTACTCGGGACGAAGTGACTAGAGCATCTTATAGGGAATTTATGAGGTCCTATGAGATGGCAGTCAAGGTTGCAAAGAAGATATACTTTGCGGCTAAGATTGCGTCTGCAAATTCGCGCCCGGCACAATTGTTTAGAACAATTCGGAACCTTACTACATTGCCACAAGGCAAACCAAATGTTAAGGAATTGGAGATAGGCTGTGAGGCTTTTGCAAAAATTTTTGCAGACAAAGTCCAATCACTCCGCCACGATTACCCTGCCATGTTGGATACAGTAAGTAGACTCGAGGCTCAGTGCCTGCCTTCTGGTTTGACCCTGGATCGTTTCGACCCTCTCAGCTTGGAGGAAGTTGACAGAATCCTCTCTGCTGCATGCCCAACAACTTGCGATTTGGACCCCTGCCCCTCCTGGTTAATTAAAGCTTGCCAGGAGGAGCTAAGATGTCCTATATGGGACATCATAAATAGATCTCTTTTGGAGGGTCTTTTTCCAACCCCTCTGAAGAAGGAAGTGGTCCACCCCCTCCTGAAAAAGGTTACATCAGATCCGGCCAAATTGGCACATTACCGGCCGGTCTCAAATTTGCCCTTTTTGGGCAAAGTTATAGAGAGGGCTGCGGCGCTGCAGTTGCAGAGCTTTCTGGATGACGCTTCCACCTTAGATCCTTTTCAGTCTGGCTTCCGCCCGGGCCATGGGACGGAGACAGTGCTGGTCGCCCTCATGGATGATCTCCGGTGACATCTGGATCGAGGCGGTGTGGCGGTACTGCTGTTGCTAGACCTATCGGCGGCGTTCGATATGGTCGATCACCGGCTGCTGACCCGCCGCCTCGCCAACACAGGGATTCAGGGGTTAGCCTTACAGTGGCTTTCCTCTTTCCTTGAAGGTCGGGGACAAAGGGTGGCGATTGGGGGAGAGCTGTCCCAGAGGCACCCACTTAATTGTGGGCTGCCCCAGGGGGCGGTTCTCTCTCCAATGTTATTTAACATCTACATGCGCCCCCTTGCCCAGATTGCCCGGGGACATGGCTGGGTTGTCACCAGTATGCTGATGACACCCAGCTCTATCTATTGATGGGTGGCCAGGCTGCCGACGTCCCTGTCAATCTGGACCAGGCATTGCAAGCCGTGGCTGATTGGATTAAGCTGAGCGGGCTGAAATTGAATCCAGCGAAGACAGAGGTCCTTTGCCTAGGTTGCAGCGGTCTGGAAGGAGGGATTCCCCTTCCAGCTTTTGACGGGGCGCCACTGGTACCAATGCGCGAGGTCAGGAGCTTGGGAATGCTACTGGAGTCTTCCCTGACAATGGAGGCCCAGATAGCTGCCACTGCCAAATCTGCCTTCTTTCACCTTAGATGGGCGAGGCAGTTGGCCCCCTTCTTGGAGCGAGGCGACCTGGCAACAGTGATTCATGCGATGGTCACCTCGAGATTGGACTACTGTAATGCCCTCTACATGGGGCTGCCCCTGTACCGAACCTGGAAACTGCAGCTAGTGCAGAACGCGGCAGCCAGGCTGCTGGTGGGACTACCTCGGTGGGAACATATGCGGCCTAGGTTGCGGGAACTGCACTGCCTTCCAATTGTATACAGGGTTTGTTACAAGGTGCTGGTTATTACCTTTAAAGCCCTATATGGCCGAGGACCTGCTTACCTTAGGGACCACCTTCTCCATATGTTCCCCAGAGAGCACTGCACTCCAGCTCACAAAATCTTTTGGAAATCCCTGGGCCTAAGGAGGCCAAACTTAAAACAACCAGGGAGTAGGCCTTCTCCATAAAAGTACCCCAATGGTGGAATCAGCTGCCGGAAGAGGTGCGGGCCCTACGGGATCTCAATAAGTTCCGTAGGGCCTGCAAAACCGCCCTCTTCCAATTAGCCTTTTAAGATGGAACCAGAACTAATATTATGCTATCTTGGATAAACAGAGATTGTAGCACCATTGTATTGTTTTTAGCTTAATTTTAATATTAATTTATATATTGTATCTATGCCGGTTTATTGATTTTATTATCTGTTTATTGTTATACCATGATATTATATCATGCTTTGTAAGCTGCCCTGAGCCTGCCTTGGCGGGGAGTGCGGGGGTATAAATAAAAACTTATTATTATTATTATTATTATTATTAAGATCAATTCTCCTGGAGAAAATGGCCGCTTTGGAGGGTGAACTCTATGGCATTATACCCTGCTGAGGTCCTTCTCCAGGCTGCAGCCCCAAAATCTCCAGGTACTTCCCAACCCACACCTTGGAAACCTAAGCTCACTCCATTACATTTTCTCAAAAGTTATATATCTATGACTGCCCAGCCCACTTTCCTCCCTCAGAAGCAAGATTTTCCCTCTGTTTTTCTTTCCTTTTACTGACTAAGCTGCCCTAGTAATCAGGGTCAGCTTGCCCACTAGGCAAACTAGGCACTTGCCTAGGGCCCTGGGAGAAGGGGGTGCCGAATTGGGCTCTCCCCTCCTGGTGCCCTAGGCAAGTGCCTAGTTTGCCTGCCTCCCACTTGCCCACCTTCCCCTTCCTTCCCTTCCCATCCTGTCCCTTCCCTCTGTCGCCTCCCCACCGGCGTGATCAGAGTGCGTCGCGCCTGGGCCATACCGGCTGCAATGCGGCATGCATATTATCCTTCTTCGAAGAACGTGCAGGAGATTTCATTCAGATTTCCTCCTCCCACATGTCCTTTGAAGAAGGATAAGATGCACGCCACATCACAGTCGGTACGGCCCAGGTGTGGCATGCTCTGATCATGCTGGGGGGGAGGAGGCAGAGCAGAAGGGACAGGATAGAAACAGAAGGGAAGGGAGAGGGAGGGGTGGCGCCGAGGCACAGCACCCGGGGGGGGGTGTGATGGAGCACAGTGCTGCGTTGCAGCGTTGCAGAGGGAGGGGGCGACAGTGGGGGGAGCCTGCCTGGGGCACCATGCTGGCGCTGCTAGTAATATGTTTTCTTGTGCTGGCGCTGCTAGTAATGTGTTTTCTTGTGCTGGCTGCTGCTAGTAATGTGTTTTCTTCTTTGCTGAAGAACTCTGGCTGTCTCACCCTGTCACAGTACAATGTTTGGGCTGTTGGCCGAGCCCAGGAACCTGAGCGAAAGATTGGGAGCCCCATTTAACTTTAATGGCACTCATGGACTGATTTTTCACTAGGGCTTGTTCCAGGTGGAGAGCCCTTTTGCCCCCCCCCCCCGGTGCTTCTCTTGGTTTTCGCACAAGCTGCCCTGGAGCTGTGAGTTGGCCCGCTGCTTTTCTGAGGCAAGCAGAAACTGCTTGTAAGAAGATCTCACTTGCTGCAAAAAAACAGCACGCCAACTCGCAGCTCCAGGGCAGCTTGTGTGAAAACCGAGAGAAGCCCTGGAAGCAAAAAGGCTCTCCACTTGGAACAAGCCTAGTGAGAAATCGGTCCAGATGTTTTTATATTCCAAATTAACAAAATATTTTATTCAACATAGAGGGGAAAGAGCAGTTGAAATCAGGGGTTGAAATTTCTGCGGTAAAACCAACATATCAACAGACTTTAGTTCTTATGTTTCAGGTTAATAACAGTTCCTTAAGCTACTCAGGAATATTTAAAGTATTTACATTGAGAGGCTTTTGTTCTAGTGTTTCTCCCAAACACTCTAGTACACTTTTGTTGATTATCCTTTGACTCTTTGGGTTTCCAGAAGACTGGTGCACTCTTTCAAGTACCCAAAACCCTTCTCTTAAAACACCAGTACTTGTCTTGAATTTTAAACTGACTCTTCAGGTGATTTCTTTTCTTTTTTTTTAACTTTAAACATTTTATTAAGGCATAAAAGTAGCTTACAATCCATAGCGCAAGAAGTTTACCGTCAAGATTAACAGAAATAACATCGTAAGCTTAATAGACAGAATACAGAGCAAAAACAGCCTTTAAAAACAAAATACAAACTGAAGGTAATAGTAATTATAATTATAATAACACAGTATTTGAAAATAAAATAAGATCAGGGAAAGGAAAAAGGAAGATATAATACACTTTAAATAACTTGAAATTAACTTGTTAAGAGAATTTTATAGCAAAAGGAAATCCTTATACATTTTATTTTTAGAATAAGAGTTAGCATAAAATGGATCGGTGTCAAGTTTTTCTAGAATGGGAAGCCAAGTTGCCAGATATTTAGCGTAGGCTTGGTATGGGTCTTTGTGGTCTATGGCTGCCTGAATTTTATCCATTACAATGTGTTCCCAGACTTTAAGTAGCCAGTTGTCCTCAGGTGATTTCTAACCCATCAGACCAGGGATGTCTTCACTCTTCAGAGCTAACTCCCTATTTCACTCACTAGCAAAATTCTCCTCTCCAGGGCTTTTTTTTGGTAGAAAAAGCCCAGCAGCAACTAATTTGCATATTGAGCCATACCCTCTGACATCACCATTGTTTCACACCAGGCTTTTTGGTAGGAAAAAATCCAGCAACAACTCATTTGCATATTAGGCTACACCCCTGATGCCAAGCCAGCTGGAAATGTGTTCCTTTGTGTTCCTGCTCAAAAAAAGCCTTGATCCTCTCACTAGAAGATCTATCCCCTTTCTTTGGAATGAATGAGAGTCTTTAACTGCTTCCCAAACTTCCTTGCCAACATTCCTCCAGTTCCAGTGTATGTGTTAAACTGTTCTCAGTCAGGGCTGAATTCCAGAATTGTCAGTACTAGACTCCTTTCAGCTAGGGCTGATATCAGACTGAATTCTCTTCAACATCCAGTTCAGAAGTCTTTCTCTGCTCAGCTTATGCTAACCAATCAGAACTCTTGGAACAGCCTGTCACTCAAGGCTATCTGGCTCTGTGAAGAAGTAACCCTTCACGATCCTTTACCTGTTTACAGGGCTTTTTTTAAAAAAAGAAAAAGCCCAGCAGGAACTCATTTGCATATTAGGCCACACACCCCTGATATAATTTTTCACGTGGGGCTTTTTTGTTTGTAGAAAAAGCTCAGCAGGAACTCATTTGCATATTAGGCCACACACACCCTGATGCCAAGCCAGCTGGAACTGTGTTCCTGCTCAAAAAAGCCCTGCCTGTTTACACAGCACTTATAAGCTTTTAAAAGTGCAGTTTGTCACATCATTTGACTCCTGCTGTACCAAATTTCAGAGTAGTAGCTGTGTTGGTCTGTTAAAAAAAAAATCAGACTGGGCAATTTATAATTTTTCAGTTTTAGATTGTGAGCCTGTGGGCAAGAAATCATCTTGTTAACATCTATTGTGCTAGGCTTGATGATTCTAAGTACTTTATTTGCAAGATGTGACCTGGGATCAGAGTTAGCAGAGCTACAGAGCTAAAGATAAAATCAAGAACTTTTTTATGGCTGCAAAATTTAAAAGTCCTCAACACTAGTCATAATCAGCATATTGCTCAGACAGGAAACTATTTTATATAGTGAATAAGAGCAGAAAGTCACTGGACATGAGGAAACATCCACTTTAGACAACTTAACGAACAAAATACTTTTGCTTATTAGATCACATCCTTTTCATAACACTAGAAAGAGGTTTCAGTGTGTATGTTTCTGTCCCACATGGTTTAGCTGTCATTCAATAGCTTTGCAAATGCTTCACTCTAAATCCCAAGTGAGCAGGTGTAAGAGTACAATTATATCAGCAGCTCTAACCTCGCAAGGCTATTTTGAATCTTTGAAGTAAGAAAGCAAAAAAAGAGGGAAAAAAAGTGGGTAAAATGAACATGGTTACCAACTGTAGGTTTTCTGTACAACCAGTTTCCTTGGAAACAGATCACCACACAAAAGTGTATACCGGTTTTAAAACCTTGACATTCAAAAGAAAGTGAAAGGCAGGGATTGGACAGGAAAACAAGCGTACAAGTGAAAGAGCATGTTCATAGGCTTGTTGTGTGTGTCAGCTGGAGCTTTGTTTCTGGAAAAAGAGGTGGCGGAACTCTCAAGAGGGAAATGAAGGAGAAACACATAGTGCCCCTCATAAACTTTTAAACATTTTTGAGACTTTTGTTTCCACAAATAGGTTCTAGAACTCTATTCAGTTGTGTTCCCCTAGAAAAAAAAGCCCCGGTGTCAGCAAATCATGGTCACTTATTGAGAAGTGAGTACCTCTGCTAGTGTTTATTGTGCATGAGCAGGACCTTCACTAGCTTCAAGGTCAACTGGCCCAGGCAGCAAAGGCCTGTAAGGTTGCCAATTGCCACTGGGTAAATTCCTGGTGCTTCTAGGAGAACTCTAGGTTTCACCTGGAGGTTGGTGGCCATAAGGGCTTGGCAGGTGACTGCAGGTGAAAGCCTTATTTATAATCTCTTCCAAATCCATCTTCCTGAGCAGCTGCTTGGTAGTGAACTGGTTGTGCAGCCTAGTGCTGGGTGTTCTCCCTAGCAGCAACTTTTCTGGGCCTTGAGTGGAATAGTCTTTTCCAACTGCACTCCCCTAGATCCTGAGACAGCAAAGATTGGATTTAGGACATTTTGTGTGCAAAGCATATCTCCCACTGCTGAACAGCAGTCCTTTCTTGTGGTTTTGCGGCAGTGAAAATGTTTTGTTTATTTAAGGAGACAAACATTTTAGGTTTCTTTAAAGGATGCCAAACATTGCTGTGCTGAGTTATTGTACTGAACTGAACAACTAGTGAAACACAAATTAATATATACTTTAAAAAAAAATGATATGGAGCCCTAAAAATAATAAGATTATGCAAAAGCATACCCTTGTCCCCATGGACTGTACTAATAGCACATTAACAGACTAATCTTCAGATCTGCTGTGCCCAGGGCTTTGTTTCACATGCCTTCCTCCAGTGAGCACTTTGGCTACCTTCACCTGCTTTCTACATGCTAGTCTTGCTAATCTTCTGTTGGACAATCCAGCCAATGTTGAATACTTATACAACCAGATGATCTTAATGCTGAAATCTTTCCCATAAAAAAAACCCACAATGTGATTTAAATGGGACCCCATCAATGTGATTTAACATCACCTGGAATACTCAATTCCATCTTGTCTTCAACAAGTCTCGAATCTCGAATTTGCCCTTTTTGGGCAAACTTATTGAGAGGGCAGTGGCGTCGCAGCTACAGACTTTCCTGGATGACGCTTCCGTCCTTGATCCCCTTCCGTCCGGCTTCCGCCCGGGCCATGGGACGGATACGGTGCTGGTCGCCCTAGTAGATGACCTGCAACGGCATCTGGATCGGGGCGGCTCGGCGGTACTGATGTTGTTGGACCTATCGGCAGCGTTCGATACGGTCGACCATCAGTTGCTGGCCCGCCGCCTCGCCGACGCGGGGATTCAGGGGTTAGCCTTGCAATGGCTTTCCTCTTTCCTTGAAGGTCGGGGACAGAGGGTTGCTATTGGGGACGAGTTGTCCCGTAGGCACTCGCTTGATTGCGGGGTGCCTCAGGGTGCGGTTCTTTCCCCGATGTTATTTAACATCTATATGCGTCCCCTCGCCCAGATTGCCCGAAGGTACGGGCTGGGTTGTTACCAGTATGCTGATGACACCCAGCTTTATCTGCTTATGGACGGCCGGCCGGTCTGCGCCTCAGAAAATCTGGACCGGGCATTACAGGCTGTGGCTGGGTGGCTCAAGCAGAGCGGGCTGAGGCTAAATCCGGCGAAGACAGAGGTCCTTTGCTTGGGCCGTCGGGGTCCGGGAAGGGAAATACCCCTTCCGGTTTTTGACGCATAGAGTCAGGAGCCTGGGGGTACTTCTGGAGCCTTCCTTAACAATGGAGGCCCAGATAGCAGCCACTGCCAAGTCCGCATTTTTCTATCTTAGGCAGGCAAGGCAGCTGGCTCCCTTCCTGGAGCACGACGATCTAGCAATGGTGATCCATGCTACGGTCACCTCGAGGTTGGACTACTGCAATGCCCTCTACATGGGGCTGCCCCTGTGCCGAACCCGGAAATTGCAGCTGGTGCAGAACGCCGCCGCCCGGTTGTTATTAGGGCTCCCAAGGTGGGAGCACATTCAGCCGGGACTTCGGGCTCTGCACTGGCTGCCAATATCTTACCGAGTTCGATACAAGGTGCTGGTCATTACCTTTAAAGCCCTATATGGCCTAGGACCTGCCTACCTGAGGGACCGTCTCTTCCCACACGTTCCCCAGCGAGCACTAAGATCAGGAACCCAAAACCTCCTGGTTGTCCCCGGGCCAAAGGAAGCCCGCTTGAAAGTTACAAGAGACCGGGCCTTCTCCGTAATGGCTCCATCTTGGTGGAACCAGCTGCCGGAAGAGGTAAGGGCCCTGCGGGATCTTACTCAATTCCGCAGGGCCTGTAAGACATCCCTCTTCCGGCTGGCCCACAACTAATCAGCACTGAGTACTGAATATCGAAGACTGAACATCAAATACTGAACTTGTAACCGATGAGTGTAGCTGTAGGACCGCCGTCTGAGTTTAATGTGTATGTATATAACAATTGTTTAGATTTTTAACTGTAAATTATGATATGTTAATTTTAATGTTTAATTTTAGATTCCATGTTAGTTTTATATGTTGTAAGCCGCCCTGAGCCACCTAGTGGGAAGGGCGGGATATAAATCTTAGATAAATAAAATAAACAAGGTTCAGTTTCTCCACTAACAAGAATATTCCATACTCTCAATACTGAATATCTAGCATTATGCACTCAAAAATTATAATAATCTGATTTTTAGTTTATCCAGTCTTAGATGGTAATTTTTAAAAACCATTAAATAGCAGCAGACTTATGGCAGCCTTGTAATAGTCACTTTTTATTCCATCTGGCACCCATTATATAACTCAGGCCTCTGAAAAGAACAGCTTCTGTTACAAAACAAGCAAAGGGCACAATCCAGCAGGAAGTTCTCCAGTGGATGCCCTATTGACATGAATGAGAGCTGCCTGAGAACACTGTTGTAACTAACAGTATCCACACTACATCTCGTATTACAAGTTCAAACAAAACAGTTGAAATCTGGAAGAGTAACATGCAATCTGTTTTGTCAATATGAGGCGAGAGAGGCGTGCTTTGTATTTTCTTTCTCACTTTTGGCTTGAAGATAAAGGAAGGAGAACTGGGTGACCAATGAAACAATAGTGTTGCCATGCCTTTCCACAAAGAGGTCTATGGATATCTAAGTAGAGCAAGAAAATCCTGTAGCTAAACTATTTGTTTCTCAGCAGGTCGTCCTATCAAAACTCCTGATAGATACATTACACCAGAAGATGGTTTAAGTCTCTCACAGTGTCTCCATTAAGTCTCTAGCTTTTCCCCTTTTGTAGATATAAGGGGAAAGGGCATATCTCTACAAAAGAAGAAGCTAGAGATTTGCTTTAAAAAAATGAAAGCTGGGAATCCAGACAACCTGCTAATCTATCATTACAATATATCTATCTATCTATCTATAACTATACATCAATATTTTTGTTCTTTTTTAAAAAAAAATTAAAACCACTCACCTTCAGGACAGGAGTGGGGGGAGAGGGAGTAGTTTGACAATGACTGTCCAATAATTGAAAAGTGGGCTGGAGGTTGATGGGAGTGGGATGGACAAAAAACTCCAAAACCAATAGAAACATTATGTACAAGGGAAAACATGACTCATAATCAGCTTCCAGAAAAAGATAATGGTAAAAGTGGTCTCAAAAGAACCAGAACCCTCCCCTCCGGAAACTAACAAACAAAATGCGAAAACTAAAGGCACAAAAATGCATGCAGAAGTGAGGGGAAAAACCTAATCAGTACTGGGCCTGAACAGATTAAAATACCCATGTGGAAAATCCCTGGGTCAATGGGATTCAGCTGCCAAAGGGTGATGTGACAGATATGTACTTGCTAAAAATGTAATTTGAAACTCCCCTTCACTTACAGTGCTAAAAATGTAATTTGAAATTCCCCTTCACACCTCACATTGCACGTTAATGCTTTTTACAAACTATTTATTATGTTTAGCAAAATGCCTGTCATTATGATGGGTGGTGCCATTTCTGTAACTGTTTGCGCAAAGAGATGTGTTGTCTCCCCTGTAGGATCGTTGTCATGGTTGGGCTATGTCACCCAGCGTTAGTAATTGTGTGTGTTATTTGTGTGCACATGCAGGTAGGTTTTGCTCTCACAGGACGCTTAACTTTTGACGTGGGATAAATAGCAACAATTCATCTTTATGGGGCAAACTAAACTAAAGGAATGTGCCTAGGAACACCATTAGAGGGCTGGGAGGCTACAGTAGCTGCCTACCCCTGGTAAATGCATCTCCAGCCATTGGGGATCTATTGGCACAATCATCTCTCTTCAGCTGTATGGCCCTTTAGGGGATCTATTTCGTGATCATGCAAAACTTTGACAAAATGTCAGGAACTGGCTTCTGTAGTCCATTCCCAAAACAAAATACCCTGTCTTAAAGGCTAAAGTAACATTTCTCACAGTATTTCTATGAGAACTTATTTGTGTTGTGCCTCATTTTCTAAATGGGAAACTGAGGTGGAAGGAATGCTACTTGCTCAAAGCCAGCACAATGTGGGCCTTTAGGCAGAGATGTAAATCTTTCTTTCTCAAAACCTCATCCAACATTATGGTCATACTTCTGTCATAAATGTTAACATTTGGGTTCTGATGGCATAGTCGTGGCTACATTGCTGCAGCAATTGGAATTATTAATAGGCTGTTATTGTATACGAAAGGCACTGGCATTTGTCATGAAATAAAAGCTGCATAGCTTTCCCTATAAGAACAACGTCAGAGCCAGAACCTGCCAGTGATGACAGCAGATGCCTGAGCAAAAGGATACAGTCAGCAAGTATTTGCACATGTCTTAGAAGAAGTGGGATCAGTGACTTGCATAATGAATATAAAGAACTGGCCCTTCCCAGTTTCATCTCCTTGGGGCCATTTTATACTAACAGCCCAGTTGTGGTTTGAAAGCCTTTTTTTTTTTTGGCAATTTAACTCTTCAGGCTGCAAGAAGGGGACTGCATGTTTGAATATTTATGCTATTGGCGGAGATGGGTGTGTGGGTAGATCTTGCAGACAGAAAAGGATCTGAACCAACTCTTTGATATGCTTTTTTCTCATGCAGGGGTTGAACTATGGGGTGGAGAAGCTCAGGCAACCCTTCACTTGCAGGCTTTAACATAAATGGTATAAATGGCTTTAGCATAAATAGTATGCAATATATATATATATTTCCTAGAAGCAAAATATTGCCATTGTTTTCTGACACTTTAGTCTTAGACACTTGGGATTTCTACAGAGAAAGTCAGGATACCATTTTAAAACAAATAATTATCCTAAAACAATTTAAAATAGCCCCAGACATTAAAAGACAGACTGCAGAGAAAGGTTTGTGATGCTTCTCAAAGGAAATTCCATGCTTGTAGGGCAAGCATGGATTTCCCTTGAGAATTCCATGCTTGCCCTACAACAGGGGTGGGGAACGTCAGACCCGAGGGCCGTTTGCAGCCCTCAAGATCACTTGGTCTGGCTCTTGGGGAACCTGAGTGGTGGGCATTGTGAAGGACTGCTGCTGGGGTATGTGGGTGCCTTTAAAGGTCTGCTGAGAGCAGCTGCAGTTTCCTCATAAAGGGAGGGAGAGAGGGGTGGCAGGGGTGGGGGGCGGGAGCCAGCTACCACCAGCTCAGTTTGCACTCGATTATCCCAGATGGTGTGGCCTAATATGCTGATATTAGGGGATGTGGTCTAATATGCTAATAAGTTCCTGCTGGGCTTTTTTTAACAAAAAAAGCCTTGGAACTAGGCATTTGCCTAGGGCGGCAGGCCAGGGGTGTGTGCCAAATTAGGCTCGTCCCACATGACTTCAAATAGAAAAACAATTATTTGCATTAATTTTGCCAGCCTGAATCATTCTTCCTTGGAGGAACACTGTATTTTAAGTTGATAATTTTGTATGGCCCATGAGTGATGTTATAAATATTCAAATGGCCCTTGGCAGAAAAAAGGTTCCCCACCCCTGCCCTACAAGATCATGTCTCTACAGTAGCATTAAGATATTTCTTTTGGTTGCTCTTAACAGGGGTGGCCATCTTCTGAATAGTGAGCATTTTTCTTATGTTTGAACTCTGGTTAATTCATCTCTTGCACTCCTTGTTCTAGCACACTCCCTCTGGTTAGACATTCCTATCTGACTGTGCCTGCTATTTGAGTAAATAGTATACCGAGTCTATTTTTCCTCTCATTTATATACTAGCTTGTTTCCACTGTCTTCCATGAAGGTCAACCTGATTTTTAGAGAGCTCATACATAAACAAATACCACTGGTACAGCTGAAGCTAGCTCACATTGTTTTGGTGCAGTAATATGGTCTGTGTATTGAGTATTAAAAATGGTTTATTATCAGTTATTGTGGCAGGCGGATGTAATTTTGATGGGATATTCCCGAGAATAAAGGCACTCTCTCCACTTTGAGAATGAAGCCTCCCCACTTGGACATGCAGTATCTTTCCCCCTTCCACAAATTCTGCATGTTAGAATTTCCAGTACATCACAGCAAATGAGTGTGCTTGTTTGGACATAACCTAGATCCCTCAGATTTTCCATATTTGGCCCACTCCAGTGGGTCCACACATCTGATTTCCTCTGCTAAACAGGGAGTTGTGGTGATGGTGGGAGCAGGGCTCCTTTATCCGCTAGGTGAAAGAGGCAGTTGTCCACTCACAGCTGTCAGGGGCCCACCACCAAGCCAGTAGCATCCCCTCTACTAGCTCCCTCAGTCACCTGCTGTGTTCTATCCACATGAACTGGAGGGGAAATGGAGGGGGAGATGGAGGGAGGAGGCCAACAGGAAGAGTTGTCAGCTGCTGCACACCAGTCAATGGAATGCAGGGGTTAAGATGGGGTCAGGGCCGGCCCTAGACTGTCTGGTGCCCTAGACAAGGCTAACTTCTGGCACCTCTTCCGCACTGATAGCATCCCCGAGAAACATAGGAAGTGCCAATTTGGCACCCCCAGAAGGCTGGCGCCCTAGGCGATTGCCTAGTTTGCCTAGTGGCAGGGCTGGCCTTGGATAGGGTTGAAAGAGCCCACATCCATGTCCTTGGCGCTTTCCACCAGCCAGGTTAGCAGCTGTCCAAGAACTCAGGCAGAGGCAAGAACTCAATGGAGGAAAACTAATGCTAGCTCTGTAGTGCTAGGGCTTTAATTTTAGTTGACCTAAGTTCTGCGGGACTTCCCAACTTCTGTTTGCAAGCGCTCCACCCCCCCACCCCCGCCTCCGTGGAACAGCCAGTTGTAAGGCATTAGGTCGATTGCCAATTAGAGGTTTGTGGGGAAGTAAAAAGGAGATTTCTCCTCCTAGTTTTAGTTTTTTGGGCTTGTTTGCTTGGGCAAGGGGCTGTGGTGACCTGAGGGTCAGTAAGAGAATCATTGGGATTTCTGGAAGATTTGGCTGGAGTGGACAGTCCCAGAAAGGAGTGCCTGTGAAGCTCTGGACCTTTTAGCTATTTACAATTGGCCTGAAGGTCAAGGTACTAAGCCAGCTTTTAAAGCTTTTGTTATTTTGTTGCCTGGTGTTGGGACAGTACCTGTACACCCAGAATAAATTTTGTTTAAACTTTTGTCTGGTGTCAGTTACTTGCAGAAGGGACCAGTGCCTTTTGGCCTTACTAAGAAGAGTGTGAATGCCATAAGTATCTCTTTGGTCATTTGGAGATTACTGACCCTTTAGGGGGAACGGGGTGGATTGGGCCCTGGATGAATACCCAGTCTGGTAGCAGCAACCTTGGGGGAAGGTAGAAGAGTTTTGCCTCCCTCTTGGAATAAGTTTTAAAGGGCTTGGGCACTAGGTTCCCAAGACTGGCCACACTGGGAGGTGGGCTAGAGGGACTACTGGGCAACTCAACCTCAAAGGCCAGTTGTGAGTCTCTTCCTGAGTCCTACTTTGGGAGGTAGAAGGATCATTGGTTAGGGCATAATTGCACTTGAAATGAATTGGCAGCTGGCAATATATGGAAGATAGGTCTTCAGAAGCAGACAATCGGCTGGGAAGTGCCTCCACTAAAAGCAATGCCTTAATGCATGAAACTGTCTTGCAGAGGCCGGCACGGGGGTGTCAATGTAGAAGAAGAGTAGGTTTTCATACCCCACTTTTCTTTACTTTAAGACATCTCAAAGCAGCTTACAATCTCCTTCCTTCCTCCTCCCACAACAGTCACCTTGTGATATAGGTGGGACTGATAGAGTCCTGAGAGAACTGTGACTGGCCCAAGGTCACCCAGCAGGCTTCAGATGAAGGAGTGGGGAATCAAACTGGGTTCTCCAGATTAGAGTTCACTGCTCTTAATCACTACACTATGCTGGCTACTACTCTGTACTTCCTACTCTGGAAGCTCAAACGTGTCATTAGGTTCAGGAAACCCTCCCCCTTGTTAAGCATTTCCCCTTTTGAAAGGGCAAAAGGAATGGGGTTTCTACTTTCCCAGTCCTAAGTGAATTCGATATTTAGAAATCTTTAATAATTTGGAACTGTGGGTATAGTGGCATGGACTTTGTGTGGGAAAACTAAGGGTTAATATCCTGCTCACTCACTGGATGGACTACAATTGTCACTTTACTTTTAATTTTATAAATCTTGAGCAGGCACAGGTGATCTTAGAAATGTTAAACAATCATCACTGTATATATCTCAGTAAAAGCCATTCTATATTGCATCAGAATTACTTCAGAACTGCATCTGGGCAATTGTTGGAAAAAACAATGAAGCATATGTCATGCTCACTGGAGCATCTTTCTTTCTTTCTTTCTTTCTTTCTTTCTTTCTTTCTTTCTTTCTTTCTTTCTTTCTTTCTTTCTTTCTTTCTTTCTTTCTTTCTTTCTTCCTTTCTTCCTTTCTTCCTTTCTTCCTTTCTTCCTTTCTTCCTTCCTTCCTTCCTTCCTTCCTTCCTTCCTTCCTTCCTTCCTTCCTTCCTTCCTTCCTATTTTTCATAACGTTGAAGTCAGCCTATAGCTGAAGGGCAGAGAAGATTTTGTTTCCCACAGAGGCCATGTTTCCAGTTGCCTCTGCTTAAGAAAGTGTAAGCAGGGGGAAGGAGGCATTCAAGCCCACTGGCATCTTTATACAGCCCTGATGAGAAAGAGATTGTCAATGCAATCCTGTGGTTGCTTACTCAGAATTAAATCTAATTTCATTCAGTAGGCATAGGATTGCAGCCTGTTTCTCCATCCCAATACTTATTCCACTTGCAAGGATGAAGAATACGGGCAACATACACTCAGTTTTTGTTCCCAGCCATTCTAGTTTGTGAGCATGCACCACATTTGAGGCTACTGTGTACCAATGTTTCAGGACCAGAAAGTGAAAGCTGTCTTATTGCACTGAACAGCTTAGTTCTTTACTAGGATCAACAGAAGGAAAAAGTGAGAGGTTAGGGAAGGATAGTGCACTGACTGTAAATGCACCAATTTTGAGTTGCTATGCCCTATTTACATGCATAAAGAGGCAGCTAGAAAGCTTGCATTGAAAATTCTAGGCATGCCTTAGAGCATAAAGCCAGTGGAATCTTTTGTAGTGCTGTTAAATACCTGTAAATGATCAACTTACTTTTTTAAGATTATCTGGAGGTTACGTTGTTTAAGATCCCTGTGATGGAGATGCAGGGACTAAATTGCCAGCGTGCTAGCAGGATTTCGCTGGAATATACTAGCACGGGGTGACTTTTGGAGAGGAAGGCAGTCTTTAATTAATGTGAGGTAGAAAGTTAAAAATTAACTGCGAAGTATCCAGGTTTGTTTCATTCAAAATAAGACCTTTCTGTAATAACAATCAGAAAAGATACAAATGAGGTCAGAGCAACACCCATTAGCGAAATTTCAGTTGATGAATTTTGGACCATGTGAGAAATAATTCTTAAATGAGTAGCTACAGCTTCCAACTAAATCCGGCCTTATCCCCTAGTCACTTCCCAATGCATATTGTTGCAGGCTTGGTCTCTAATTACTGTGGACCAGTTTAGCCTCCATGACAAAACAAATGATAATGTGTTTAATAGTTGCAGATGTCCCCCAAATGAGACTTAAGTGCCAGAAGAAAGCTCTGGCAAAGTTCCCATCAGTGTCTGTAAAAGAAGAGATAAGCCCTTTCCCCAGCTAGAGGGAATGATGTCTGTGTGAAAAGGACAGCTACAGCTATGAGTTTACTGGAGCATCTTGCTGGGGTGCAGAGTCTGCATCTCTCTGGGATCTGATCTGGAGTGGCAGATCTGCTGCCCTGTAGAAGTGTCTCTATATCTTCACCTGTGCTGTATGTGTATATTTGTAAACACATCAGTTTTAAGAAGCTGCCATAAACCTCCAGCACTTTCTCTTCCAAAGGGAACCAACCTAGCTAAATGATACCCCTGGAACTTTTCACAGCCTGGAGAAACAATATTAACATAACTTGCTGAGACATGTGTGGGCACTCACATCCATATAGTCCCAAAGAAACTACCCATTAGTGCCTCACCATGCACTTTGCCTGGCTACCACGGTTAGGGGTGGGCATGAACTGGGAAAATGTGATTTGGTACGTGGTTCAAGGCATGACGGGTTTGTGAACCACAGATCATCATGAACTTTTAGGTGTCAAGTGAACTGGTTTATGAGATTTGTGAGCTGGTAGAATGGCCCCTGGCCTGCTATAGTCACCAACTCATAGGGGATCTCTTGCTGTCCTCCAAGTTTGGTGAGAATTGAATTTATAGGATATGTTTTATGCCCCCTGTCAAGAGTCACTCCATTTTGTCTCATTCAAGTCTGTTCCTCTTGCCATATGTACCCAATTTATACAATGCTACGCTTGTGCTTTGCTATGCAGCCTTTGAAACATTCTGCTGCTTGCGGCTTATCTGAAGGGAGGGTGGCATGTCTGGGAATTGGCTAGTTACTACGCAACCAAAGTTGGGACTGGAGGAGATGTAATCCACAGACTGATAATACCACCTGTGGTGCTGAGAGCTTAGTAGAAACCCCGCCAATTCCCTTGCTTTAACTTGGCGCGCTTTGGCTTGAATTATAATGGTCAGGGCAAAGGTTTATAAGCACTGGGAACTGGTGGGAAGGCCAGTTCCAACAATGCGTGTGTATGCCCATGATGCTGGATTAAAGATCTTGAACGCTACTTGTCTTGTCCTTGTCTCTGGGTCTGACACCCCACCCCCCAAGAAGGTGCCCTCAAGAAAATGCTTTCTGGAAAAATCTTAAAATCATAGAATCATAGAGTTGGAAGGGACCTCCAGGGTCATGTAGTCCAGAGCAGAGTAAAGTGATACCATCACTTCATGTGATCTGGACACTAGACTTCTGTTGATCCAGCCCACAATTGCATTTGCCTGCAGTACAAACTGGGGGGACATTTTTTCAAACCCAGTAGAACCAGTTCAGTGTACAAAATGCCCAGCAGAATCCAGTACCACTGTGGCAATACAAGCTTAAAAGGATTGATCAATCTCAAAGCACATTGTTACAAGAACTCCAAGTAGGGAGGATTTAGCAAGCTCTATGCAGGAAAATGGGAACACAAAGGAACTCTGGGGGCGGAGCTACTGAAACTGACAAGAGTTGTTGAAACTGATGAGAGCAGAGGAGAAACTTCCAGATAGGGAGAAGAATCTCCTGAACCTGCACCTGTGGCAGTGAATTCCATGTGTTAATCACCCTTTGGGTGAAGAAGTACTTCCTTTTATCTGTTCTCATCTGACTGTTCAGCAATTTTATCAAGTGTCCACGAATTCTTGTATTGTGAGAAAGGGAGAAAAGTACTTGTCTTGTGAGCCGCCCTGAGCCTGCCTTGGCAGGGGAGGGTGGGATATAAAATAAAATTTATTATTATTATTCTCAATCCCATGCGTAATCTTAAAATCATAGAATCATAGAGTTGGAAGGGACCTCCAGAGTCATCTAGTCCAACCCCCTAAACAATGCAGGAAACTCACAAATACCTCCCCCTAAATTCACAGGATATTCATTGCTGTCAGATGGCCATCTAGCCTCTGTTTAAAAACCTCCAAGGAAGGAGAGCCCACCACCTCCCGAGGGAGCCTGTTCCACTGAGGAACTGCTCTAATGGTCAGGAAGTTCTTCCTAATGTCGAACCAGAAACTCTTTTGATTTAATTTCAACCCATTGGTTCTGGTCCTACCTTCTGGGGCCACAGAAAACAATTCCACACCCTCCTCTATATGACAGCCCTTCAAGTACTTGGTGATCATATCACCTCTCAGTCGCCTCCTCTCCAGGCTAAACATGCCCAGCTCCTTTAACCTTTCTTCATAGGACTTGGTTTCTAGACTCTTCACCATCTTCATTGCCCTCCTCTGGACCCATTCCAGCTTGTTTGTATTCTTCTTAAAATGTGGTGCCCAAAACTGAACACAATACTCCAGGTGAGGTCTTATCAGAGCAGAGTAAAGCAATACCATCACTTCACGTGATCTGGACACTAGACTTCTGTTGATACAGCCCAAAATTGCATTTGCCTTTTTAGCCACCACATCACACTGTAAAGCTCTATCATGTCAACGTTTCTAAAGAGTGCCAAGCTTTTTAACCTTTCTTCATAAGAAATGTGTTCCAACCCTTTAAGCATTCTAGTTGCCCTTTTCTGGACTCACGGCCGACATGTGGGAGTAGGCCATGTAGGTGGCTGCCTAGGGCTCCACATGGCCTACAGGGTGAAGCTAGGTGTCTCCTCCCCGCATGCCAGCTGACCCATGGCCTATTTCACCTGCCTGAGACTTGGGTGGAGGAAAGAGGCAGCTTGGCCTTGCTCCCAGGCTGCCTTCCCTTGCAGGGGAGGCAGCCTGAGAGTGAGGCAGAGGCCCCCTGCTGCCTCTTTTTCCCCACCCAAGACTTTCTTGTGCCACAGGAAGGTTGAGTGGGGGGGGGCATTTGCAAGGAGGGCTCCTCAAGAGAAGCCTGCTGTGTAAATGGGGCCATCTGGCCCAGCTCAGCTTCCCCACGCTGTGGGAAGTTTGAGATGGGGGGGCAATTGCACTGTGCAAATGGGCCATCTGGCCCCACATGAACAGGGGTGGCATTTGCATGGGGCCCAATTTGGGCTAGCACTGGGGGCCCTCCCCCACTGGAGGGCGGGGGCTGGGCCTTGCCTGGGGTGGCAAAAAACCCAGCACTGGCCCTGTCTGGACTCCATTCAGTCTTGATGGACCTCCATCCAGTCTTGATGGTTATTGATACTCCTCCTTATTGGAGGTCTCGAATACTGCTGTCTCCACTGCCTGGAGAGGGGGACAACACTGATACACTGGACTGGGCAAAATTAGGTCACCACTTTTACTGATCACAGGTTCCTCAGGCTTTGTCACAACATAGACTTAAGATGAAGGGTGAAGCTGAGAGCTCAGTTTGTGATGATGAACCACCCCAAACCAGTTGGGGGGTAACCAAGGAGACTGAACTAGTTTTAGGGCCAGAAGTGGTAGAAACTGCTGTTCTTATTAATTACAAGCCTCTTAGGGGCATGGTCAACAGGTAAGCCCTGAAGGGGCCTATTGTCAAAGTCTGTTAAGGGGACTCCTGTTTTTGGGATCGTGCAGGCAGCTCACCCCTGCACACCCTGTACTTACCACTGAATGCTTAAATGGTAGTAGCCAATCATGACTGTTATGCTCATGTAATAGTTGCAAATGCAAAGAACATAGTCTTTTGCTAAGGGAAACAAGGAAAAATGCAAAGTCTATCAGCCAATCAGAACCATGGGTAAAATTTCTTCCTATCTTTGTTAACCAGCATCCTCTATGACAATAGCAAGGAAAAACTACCAAGATCAAAATTAAAATACTAAGGGCCAAGCTACATAATATGTACGATATGAATCAGATTAGGGGTTCCCTGACCCAGCTTGTAGTCACACAAGGACCTCTCCTTCCAGAGCCCTCAGTTGCTCAATGGGAGTGCTGCATGAGGAAAGAGGGGCTTCACCCTTCCCTTCTGTACCATTTTCCCAAGTAGAAACAGTCTTGGGGTGCGGTCACATGTCACATTAAAAGCGGGTGTGTAGCGCTCAAATTTGAACCGCTGAATATTGATTCGATGCAGGGTCGTTCAGATGAGCATCCAAGAATGCTACTCATTCTGTTGTTGAGCATTCAGACATCCAATACTATCATGCTCTTTTCTTGGAGCATACGTGACCAGAAGGTGATTTCTGGGAGGGGGGGGGTCCATTGAACATGCGCCCAACTGTTTGGAGGTGGGAAATCAAAGGTTGCTTCAGAGGCAGGGAGGGAAGGGGGAAAGTTTCCAGAATTAACATTGCTGATTCAAACCAAGGAACTGCCAGGAATGACTTTTCCAAGCATTGACACCTTATTGACTACATTCTGGTGTGCCAGAGAGACCTTCGAGATGTCTTACACACCCAAGTAATGCCCAGTGCAGAATGTCATACGGATCATCGTCTTGTACGCTGCAATCTCCGTCTTCACTTTAAATCTACACCCAGGAGAGGCGGTATCCCCCGGAGGAAGTTTCAGGTTGGCAGCCTTCAGTCAGCCGAAGTTAAAACCGAAGTTAAAGCTGCCTTCCAGGCAAAACTCCAGTCAAGAATTGAGGACCCCAGTTGCCTCACAGATCCTTCTCCAGAAGCACTCTGGGAACACCTAAAAACTACCATCCTGTTGACCTCTGAAGAAGTCCTCGGGTTCTCCACAAGGAAGAACAAGGACTGGTTTGATGAGAACAATCAAGAGATCCAAGAATTACTGGCGAAAAAGAGATCTGCCTACCAAGCACATCTTGCTCAGCCCTCCTGTCCCGGGAAAAAAACAACCTTTCGCGCTATATGTAGCAACCTCCAGCGCAAGCTTCGAGACATTCAGAACAAGTGGTGGACCAAGCTTGCAGAGAGAACCCAGCTGTGTACAGACACTGGTGATTTAAGAGGGTTCTACGAAGCCCTGAAGGCAGTATATGGTCCATCATATCAGGCTCAGAGTCCCTTGCGTAGTGCAGACGGCCAAGTGCTACTCACAGACAAGGCATCCATACTGAACCGGTGGTCGGAGTATTTTCAGGTTCTCTTCAGTGCCAATCGCGTAGTTCAAGATTCAGCAATCCACCTCACCCCACTTCAACCAGTGAAAACAGAGTTGGATGAGATCCCCACCCTAGAAGAGACTGTTAAAGCCATCAAGCAACTGAAAAGTGGCAAGGCAGCGGGAGTTGATGGAATCCCACCAGAGATCTGGAAGCATGGGGGCATAGTACTACATAGCACACTTCACAAAGTACTTGTCACCTGCTTGGAACAAGGCAAACTACCACAGGACTTTCGCGATGCAAACATCATTACTCTACATAAGAACAAAGGGGAAAAGTCAGACTGCTCCAACTACCGGGGGATAACCCTGCTCTCCATCGCAGGCAAAATACTTGCTAGAATACTCCTGAACAGACTGGTGCCCACCATTGCAGAAGAACTCCTCCCAGAGAGCCAGTGTGGCTTCAGAGCTAACAGGAGCACCACAGACATGGTATTTGTTCTTAGGCAGCTCCAAGAGAAATGCAGGGAACAGAACAAGGGTCTATATGTGACTTTTGTCGACCTTACCAAAGCTTTTGATACCGTTAGCAGGAACGGCCTGTGGCAAATCTTGGAACGTTTAGGATGTCCCCCAAGGTTCCTCAGTATGGTCATCCAGCTACATGAAGACCAGCGAGGCCAAGTCAGACACTGCAACGATCTCTCGGAGCCCTTCCCAATAGGCACAGGTGTAAAGCAACTCTCTTTACGATCTTCTTTAGCATGATGCTTCAAAGAGCCTCAGTAGATTTAGATGATGACGATGGTGTCTACATCCGCTATCGCACCGATGACAGCCTGTTCAACCTGAGGCGACTAAAGGCCCACTCCAAGACAATGGAAAAACTTATCCGAGAGCTACTGTTCGCTGATGATGCTGCACTTGTCTCCCACTCGGTATCAGCTCTGCAGCATATGACGTCCTGCTTTGCAGAGGCTGCCAAGCTATTTGGCCTAGAAGTTAGTCTGAAGAAGACAGAAGTTCTCTACCAGCCTGCACCCCAGGAAGATTATCACCCTCCTTGCATCACTGTGGGTGAATCAGTTTTGAAGACAGTCCAGCAGTTCAGCTACCTGGGGTGCATCATCTCCTCAGACGCCAAGATCGACAAGGAGATTGACAATAGACTGGCAAAGGCAAACCGTGCATTTGGCCGACTGCATAAAAGAGTGTGGAGCAACAAGCATCTGAAAAAAGGCACAAAGATCAATGTTTACAAAGCGGTTGTGATGACAACCCTCATCTACGGCTCCGAATCGTGGGTATTATACCGTCATCACCTGTGACTCCCTGAGCACTTTCATCAGCGCTGCCTTCGCACCATCCTCAACATCCACTGGAGTGACTTTGTGACCAACACTGAAGTCCTCAAGCGGGCGGAGGTTACAAGCATCGAGGCATTGTTGTTGAAGACGCAGCTGCGCTGGGCAGGGCATATCTCCAGGATGGAAAACCACCGCTTTCCCAAGATTGCCCTGTATGGCGAACTTTCCACCGGCCATCGAAATAGAGGGGCACCAAAGAAGAGGTACAAGGACTCCTTGAAGAAATCCCTTGGTACCTGTTGAATTAACCATCACCAGTGGTCTGACCTAGCCTCAGATCGCAAAGCATGGAGGCACACCATCACCAGGCTGTGTCTTCCTTTGAGAACGCACGCATAGCTGGTCTTGAGGACAAAAGGAGTTGAGGAAGAATCGTACTGCTACAGCACCAACCCCAAATCAGACTTTTCCCTGCAGCCACTGTGGCCGGACCTGCCTGTCCCGCATTGGTCTTGTCAGCCACCAGCGAGCCTGCAACAGACGTGGACTACTGCACCTTTCTTAAATCTTCGTTCGCGAAGTCAAGCCGAGAGAGAGAGATCCGTAGCAAGTCGGAATGACCCTGGATGACGCTCGATTGCCAGATGTGGATGTCTGAACGAACATATTTAATCCGTCAGCAAGACGGAGCTGTGTCGCCACCAATGGTACGTGTGACCGCACCCATGGGGGACTTTTTTTGTCCCTCTATAGGGCTCTAGAAGTACTGGAGAAAGGGGAAAGGTTTTGGGGTGGAAGGGTGGGTTTTGATGTTGGAAGGCTCTGAATGTCCAACCTGCCTGCAGCCCTTTCCTTTTAAACATGCACTGTGGACCAAACTGAGGTCACAAACCCTAAAGTCTGTTCTGTCCAACCCCTCCAAGCCAGGCAATTGGCCAAAAGAGCTGCAGAAAGCAGTGTGTATCTGGCTGAGAAGCCAGTGCTGGACACAATGGTCCCAGTGTTTTTCCTCCACTAGCCCCACACAATAGATGCTCCAGCTCATGGCTGAGAGTGGATCTTGTAAATTAGCAAATGTTATCCAGCAGTGCTACTGTGCATACAGAAGTTACAATGTATGGATGCAGAGCATACAAAGCATTTGTATGGAACCTTGGACCATCATACCTGTGGGGCCGCCTCTTAGGGCTCCCAGCCTCCCGCTGGGGACAGGGTTTTCCCCAATTTTGCAGCCCCCAACCCACCAGCACAGGAATGGCCAGCAGGGGGAGTACTGTCCCCAAAGAGCTCCATTGGTGCCCAATGTGCTTGGCATGATGATGTCACCTGGAAGTGACATCATCGTGCTAGACATGTTGTGTGGGGATGCTCTAGCTTTGGATAAAAAACTCTATGGTACCATAGAGGGTTTTTTAAACTAAAATTCCAGAGTATCCCTACAAGATGTGCCCGGTGCAATTATGTCAATTTTGAGTGACAAAATTGTGCTGGGCCTACTTCATGTGCGTGAGGACAGTCCTCCCATTGGCAGCCAGGTAAGAGTGGCAGCTCTACTGCCTCTCCCCATATCAGCCCCAAAGAGCTCTATTCTCTTCAGACCAACATCTTCTAGTTGTCCTTGGCCCATGGGACATCTGATAGCCTCAACCAGGGCAAGGGATTTTTCGGTCCTCACCCTGACATGGTGGAATATGCTTCCATTTGAGATCAGAGCCCTGTGGGACTTATTATAGTTTTGCAGGACCTGTAAAATGGAGCTGTTTCTCCAGGCTTTCAGCTGAGGCAATGGACATTGAAATCATTCTTGCCTCCTCTGTCCATAGCCCCTTCCCAGTGCCATGCTGCCTTTGGATATTATTTGGACATTGGAGTTTCTGGGGTTACTTATTTTTATCTGACATGAGGCATGGGGGGTTTTTGCTATTAATTGTTGATACTATTAATTGTTTTATTGTTCTACTTTTGATGGTTTTATGATGTAAGCCACCCTCAGTCCATTTTTGGGGCAGGGTGGGGTATAAATTGAATAAATGACATTAAATTTCAGCCATATGCAAAAAAGGTTGTGGAAGGGATTAGAATTTGTGATTGTCCCAGGGGAGAAAGGCTAAATCATCCAAAGTTGAAATATGTACTTCCACATCCCTATAGTTACATGATAAAACACTAAATTTTTAAGGTGTCTCCAGAGTCCATAGGCCAGTTATTTTCTTATTTCTGTTTCTGCATTTTAGTTTAGTTTTAGTTTCCCCCTGCAAATGTCATATAAGTGACCAATTATTCAACTCAGCAAGATTATTCTGAATTTATTTCCTTCTCCCATAGGGTTGCCAAGCCCAATTCAAGAAATATCTGGGGACTTTGGGGGTGGAGCCAGGAGACTTTGGGGGTGGAGCCAGGAGACACTGGGGGCGGAGCCAGGAACAAGGGTGTGACAAGCAGAATTGAACTCCAAGAGAGTTCTGGCCATCACATTTAAAAGAACAGCACACCTTTTTAAATGTCTTCCTTCCATAGGAAATAATGAAGGATAGGGGCACCTTCTTTTGGGGCTCATAGAATTAGAACCCCTGGTCCAATCGTTTTGAAACTTGGGGGGTACTTTGGGGAGAAGCACTAGATACTATATTGAAAATTTGGTGCCTCTACCTCAAAAAACAGCTCCCCCAGAGCCCCCAAAACCTCCAGAACAATTCCCCATTATACCCTATGAGAATCGATCACATAGGGAATAATGAAGACATTTCCCTCTCCCCCCCCCTTTCTGGCGAGTCTGAAGCAGCGGATCATCCTCTCTACTCACCAGTTGCTGCCAGCTTCTTCACAGAAACACAGACACACCATCCTAAATTGAAGACTTTCAAGTCAAGCCTCCGGAGGTGCAAAGGTACATGGTCCTTTCTGGGCAGGGCTCCCTCTCCCCCCCCCCCGCCAGCCAGCTGATTGGGGGTGGGAAGCAGCCTGGGAAAACTGAAGAAAGGCTGCTGCGATCAGGGCTGGGTGGGAAGGGAAGGGCAAGGAGAAGCTGCTGGGATCGGGGCTGGTTGGGAAGGGCCGCCATTCCCCCCCGCTTTCCAGATTTTTGGTGAGCGGGGGGGGGGGGAGAAGGCTCTAAATTGGGGGTCCCCCGGCTAGGCAGGGGATTTGGGAAGCCTATTCCCCCACCTGAACCTTTTGTAGAGTGGCAATGCTTCTAACAAAAATGAACCTTTACTCCATAGCATTTCCCTTAACTTTTCAGTGGTAAGGAGTTTATAATTACCATGTCTTCTTGATATATCCTGTAATCCAGACATGATTGTTAAAATTACAGCATTCTTGTAATTTTGTACATTCAAGCAGGAAACAGCTAGCAGAAACCTCAAACAACATAATTTTAGGGACTTAGGAACCTTACTGCTGTGTCAGCAGCTTTAAAGCCCCAAAGGTATCATAGGTCAAGTAAACTTTATTTATTCAATATTTACTCCAAAAATCCATTTAACACCGGTGTTATCATCATAATTATATCATATATAAATTATCTATAATTTCTTCTAGCCACCAAAACAATCCAATCTTTTTTGTTTTAGTATTTATATAATACTTTTTTTTGCAGTGGTACTCACTGATTCATTGAAGATTTGTATCAGAATGGATCACTCATGAAACTGCATCTGAATATAATGTAATAAAGGCCTTTGTTTTGTGGGATGTTTAATTAAGAATATTTGAGAAAATGAGAAATTTTAGTCCCAAAGAAAATGAATTTATTTAAATAAATTTGCATCTTACCAGAAAAAACTTACAAATGTGATTTAAGAATATTGAAGGAAACCATGCTTTCTTTTAAGTGTAAGATAATGCATAGTTTAAGAAATAAAAACAATTCATGGAAAATTTTTCTTATTGTTTGGGAATCTGATATCTGGAGTAAGAGAACCCATCAAATACCATAAAACAGTGCACATCCCAAAACTGTATGCTTTTTTTGACTTCTCAGAATGGATTTGTGTGTATGGTGGGAAAATATAATGATTCACTATGCTCTGTTCATTTCCCCTTTTGGTTTTTAGTACTGAACATCCAGCCTGATGAAAAATCCTGAGGAACTTAGAAGCTTGTTCATTGTTTAGTGATGCAGATTGTTTTGTGATATTTTCATTGGTCCTATTAAAGGTATTACATGTGTTTTGTTTTAGAATGTTTCTGCAGACCAACACAGCTACCTACAGACCCCCCCCCCACTATGTCTTAAAAATGAGTAAATTCTATTCCCATCAGCCTTGTACAAGATCAATATTTAAAGATGTCTTGCCATTAATTCTAGCTGAGTGATGTAACCTTGGTTGAGTTTCTCACTGCCACAAGACATTTTTCCTCCCATTTAGTACACCCCTGCACTGGATATGTAGTAGGGGACAAGAATGGTTGACACCACTTTGTGCATTAGTAATGCGGAGATTTTTTTGAACAGTGTTCCCAAATTCTTTTACAGTGCAGTATTTAACAGAGTTACACATTAGTCCATTGAAATCACTTGGATGTCACTATTAATTATAGCTTTCAGGACACACCATTAGTGTCTTGGGTTGTTTGGTATGTTTCAGCTGGGGGAGGAGGTAGTAACGACGGAAGTAAGCATTTATTCCATCCTATTTTAAATGGCTCAGAAACAAGCAGTTGTGTCATTAAGGTCTGCTCCTCTTGCCTGCACTTGTTTTCCAAGAGACCACGGGAGGAGATTTATTTACACAAGTTATATAATTCTGGTCTGCTGAGTAGTATTCCTTCAGTGGTGCAAGATGCCAAAAGTGACACCTAGCCACGTGGGTCCATCATGTAACCCATACTAACTTGTCATGAGACCAATCTAGCAGAAAATAGAACACCGGTGTAAATTTACACTAGTGTGTGCTGTGCAAAGCAAGTATCATGCTCTGAAGTCACCCATTATTTTCAGTCCTGGTTTGGCTTCAATCAACTTTCAAAAATAGGATTATATGTTCTTTTCAAGGGTGCTTTCCCCCTAAATATGCCTGATTTTGCATGATCCTGTATGTTACTCAATACAGTGTAGTCTAGTGTATGTATGTATGTATGTGTGTGTGTGCGTGGGGAGGCAGAATTAAAACCCTGTAACATAATGCTGGTATTTACTCATCTATATCAGTACTTGTGGCTTCCTTAATTCAGGGCCATGTTTCAAAAATGGCAAATGGGAGCTTTTCTTCACTCCAGGTATCCTTAAATATTTACCTGTACACTTTTCCTGATGTAGTGTGACTGTGAGAAACACAAGCTTCCACACTGATCCGATACTTTGTCAGGTCCCCAAGCTATGCTGCAAGGGGTTTCACATAGAGACATCTAGTGGCTAGACAATATAAAACAATTACAATGAAAAGTGAACACCTGTACTAACAAGGGCTGCTTCCACGCAGGGATTTCCCCCAGACAGAAAACATGAAGGCCTTGGATTACAGGGGAACATCGATATGATTTTTTTTTTGCTATTTCTGAGCATGATTCATAGAACTCCCAAGTCCTCTTTTAAACCAGACTAAGAATAAATCTGTTTCTATTGGGCCCAAAGGGCTAGAGCAGTGTGTCTGTGTGGACATTCCTTCTGTTGTCACTAGGGTTGCCAAGTCCAATTCAAGAAATATCTGGGGACTTTGGGGGTGGAGCCAGGAGACTTTGGGGGTGGAGCCAGGAGACATTGGGGCGGAGCCAGGAACAAGAGTGTGACAAGCATAATTGAACTCCAAGAGAGTTCTGGCCATCACATTTAAAGGGACAGCACACCTTTTTAAATGTCTTCCTTCCATAGGAAATAATGAAGGATAAGGGCACCTTCTTTTGGGGCTCATAGAATTGGACCCCCTGGTCCAATCGTTTTGAAATTTGGGGGATACTTTGGGGAGAGGCACTAGATACTATATTGAAAATTTGGTGCCTCTACCTCAAAAAACAGCTCCCCCAGAGCCCCCGAAACCTCCAGATCAATTCCCCATTATACCCTATGAGAAGACGTTTCCCTCTCCACCCCCCTCCCCCCCGCCCCCCCCCCTTTCTGGGAAATCTGATGCAGGAGACAGAACTCACTCACCTCCGGAGGTGCAAAGGCACATGGTCCTTTGGGGGCGTGGCTGGGCTCCCCTCCCTTCACCGGCCAGCTGACTGGGGGCGGGAAGCAGCCTGAGAAAACGGAAGAGCTCTGGCTGCTGCGATCGGGGCTGGGTGCGAAGGGCTGCCGTTCTCCCCCTCCCCCCCCGCTTTCCCTTTTATGGCCAGCGGGAGGAGGAGGCTCCAAATCGGGGGTCTCCAGGCCTAGCGGGGGATTTGGGACCCCTAGTTGTCACTGCAAGGAGAGTCCAACACTCTTGTGTCATACAGTGGCCAAAACACAGGTGCCATCAGGAGGCCCACCAGTGAGGCCAGAAATCCAGAAGCCCTCCCACTGTTGTCCCTCAAACACCAACAATACAGAGTGTCACTGATTCAGACATAGTGTTCCATCTATACATTATGGCTCGTAGTCACTGATGGACCTCTGCTCCATATGTTTATCCAATCCCCTCTTGAAGCTGTATGTGCTGGTAGGCCCCACTGTTTCTCACAGCAGTGAATTCCATGTGTTAATTACTCTTTGGGTGAAGAAATACTTCTTTTTATCTGTTTTTAGCTTACTGCTCATTAATTTCATTGAATGCCCACAAGTTCCTGTATTGTAGGAAAGAGAGAAAGTACTTCTTTCTCCACCATCTCTATTCCATGCCTAATTTTGTAAATCTTTATTGTGTCACCTCTCAGTCATTTCTCCAAGCTACAGAGCCCTAACCTCTTTTACTTTTCTTCATAGGGAAGATGTTTTATCCCATTAATCATTTTAATTGCCCTGTTCTGCACCTTTTCCAATGTTGCATTTTTTCTGAGGTGCAGTGACCAGAACTGCACACTGTATTCCAAATGAGGCAGCACCATAGATTTATACAATAGGACATTTTTCTCTAGACCTGCTGGTAACCCTACAGTCTCTCCGAAGGGCTTTTTTTGTAGCAGGAACTTCTTTGTATTTTAGGCCACACTAGGGTTGCCAAGTCCAATTCAAGAAATATCTGGGGACTTTGGGGGTGGAGCCAGGAGACTTTGGGGGTGGAGCCAGGATACATTGGGGGTGGAGCCAGGAGCAAGGTTGTGACAAGCACAACTGAACTCCAAGGAAGTTCTGGCCATCATGTTTCAAGGGACTGAACACCTTTTAAATGCCTTCCTTCCATAAGAAATAATGGATAGGGGCACCTTCTTTTGGGGCTCATAGAATTGGACCCCCTGGTCCAAACTTTTTGAAACTTGGGAGGTATTTTGGGGAGAGGCACTAGATGCTATACGGAAAATTTGGTGCCTCTATCTCAAAAAACAGCCCCCCCAGAGCCCCTGATACCCACGGCTCAATTCCCCATCATTCCCTATGGGAATCGTTCATGGAGGTGCATGATGGCTCTGGGGGCGGGGCTTCCCCCGCTGGCCAGCTGGCTGGGGGAGGGGGGAAGCCTGTAAAACCGGGGGATCCCCCTCTGGGACCTGGGGATTGGGAAGCCTAGGCCACACACCCCTGATGTAGCCAATCCTCCAAGAGCTTACAAGGCTCTTAGTACAGGGCCTACTGTAAGCCTAGGGTTGCCAAGTTCAATTCAAGAAATATCTGGGGACTTTGGGGGTGGAGCTAGGAGACATTGGGGATGGATCGAGGAGTAAAGTTGTGACAAGCATAATTGAACTCCAAAGGGAGTTCTGGCCATCACATTTAAAGGGATCTTTTAAATGGCTTCCCTCCATTGGAAATAATAAAGGACCGGGACATCTTTTGGGGGGGCTCATAGAATTGGATCCCCTGCCTAGTCCAACCTTTTTGAAACTTGGAGGGTATTTTGGGGGGAGGTACTGGATGCTATGTTGAAAATGTGGTGCCTCTATCTCAAAAAACAGCCACCGCAAAACAATTCTCCATTATACCCTATGGGAATTGGTCTCCATAGGGAATAATGGTGTGCCCAGCAGACATTCCCCCCCCCCACCTTCTGATGACCCTGAAGTGGGGGGAGGGCCTCCAAACTGGGGGATTCCCTGCCCCTACCTGGGCATTGGCAACCCTATGTAAGCTCCAGGAAGACTGGCTACATCAAGGGTATGTGGCCTAATATGCAAAGGATTCCTGCTACAAAAAAAAAAAGCCCTGATCTCTCCCCTTTTTAACTCTTTATCCTACTTTGTGCCAAGCTTCACTGTAGAGTTATAGCATGGTTCAATAGGGAAAGGGAAGGGAGGGGAGTTCAGGATCCCCGAGTGATTGCTGTCATGTGCATAATGGTGGGAAAAGGCAAGGAGAAAGTGGGGAGGTCAATGGTGGAGAGTGGTGGAGATGTGGGTGAATGTTTTCCCCACTTCACTTGCCATTAATGCTGTAGCAGGAGTATATTTACGTGCCCCTGTGTAGTCTAGGAAAAAAAGTCTCACGTATCTCGGACTATAAATACAAAAGATTTCAACTGATTTTATCGATTAAAAAAATGTTCAAAAGTTCTCTAGGTTTGGTTGAAGTCATATTTCTCCAAAATTCAGCATAAATTATATTAACAGTTACAATTATACTAGCAGTATTCTGTACTTATGGTTTTACTGCTCATTTCATGGTTTTGTGTCCTTGAAGCCCCTGTCTAGAGATACAGAAATCTATTTAGGAATCAACTACATCTCACTAATCAGCTTTTACATGTTTGGATTTATTTTAGAACTACTTGGTTCTCCCAAGTTGTTAAATATGGAAAGTGGAGAACTGTGTTTTCACACTTTTCATTTAGAGAATGATTTAAAATGTGACTTCAGTAAATCACAACATTTGAAAACATTTAAATGTACTCCGCATTAGAATTTTTAAATGTCTCCCCATATTTTTTAATTAAGTGTATTTTCATAAGAGAAAAATCCAAAATTGTTTGCCCCTTTCCAGAATTAATGGCGAAAACAGACCCTGAAGTCCAAACTGACATGGTAAAATTCCAGTATTCTATACACTTTGTAATTATCATTCCCTAAACTGGTTCTTGGGAAGTCTGATTTCATATCAAGAAATACATTTAGGAGCCTTCTGAAGCTGAAATAACCAACCTGTAAGCAAGACTAGTTTTTTCTCCCAGGAGTGCTGTCAAGAAAAATAGCTCAAAGTGAGCTTTGGCTCAGAAAAGGTCATACTTTGGAAGGTTTTGTTGGTATTTGGGGTGCAGTGGACTCAGATTTTGTCAGAAAAATAGTAGATCATCTTATATTACTTTCAATTTACATTTATATGCAGTAATAAAATATTTTGTGTCTAATCTTTTTTGGGGGGGATGGGATAGCCTTACACACAGGGTTGTCTTCCTTATTGGTAAATGCAAGGAGCTTCTTTTTAATAAATTGAGTGAAAAAAAACTTAACTGAATTTAAAGTTTAAGGTGGTATTATAGATACATTGTTTCTCGTGGTATACACACTGATTTCTTATTTTGGCTAAATGAAAAATCAGGGAAACAGAAACAGTGGTGGGATGAGTGAACAGTGCTGCCACTGTTGTACCATGTTCACCTCTCTGAAGAGATCAACTACCAACTATACAGCAGAAGATTATTATTAAGTAGGGTTGCCAAGTCCAATTCAAGAAATATCTGGGGACTTTGGGGGCGGAGCCAGGAGACATTGGGGCGGAGCCAGGAGCAAGGGTGTGACAAGCATAACTGAACTCCGAAGGGAGTTCTTCTGGCCATCACATTTAAAGGGATGGCCCAGACGCCCCCTCCTCCCTGCAGGAGCCACCAGAGGGGGGGGGGGAGCAAGGCCAAAAGCGGCCAGCCCTGCCAGTCAGCCTGCTGCCCCACAGCGCCCCACCGCCCCTGCCACTCACCAGGCCCTGTTTATTGTATTTTCATCCCACGACGCACATGACTCACACATGCATGACGAGGTGGGCTGCCCGCGGCCGGCTCTGCCTCTGGCCCGGATAAGGCGGCGCTGCCGAGCCGCCCCCGCTCCTTCTCTCTCACCTTTTCTTTCTCTCCCTCGCCCGCCTTCATGGCAGGCGGCTCAGTCCTCCTTTCTTCGCTCGCCATCGGGAAGCAGCAGCAGTTGGTCAGCAGCAGCAAGGCCGGTAGGGACGTGCCCGAACCGCTCTCGGCGCCTCCTTCTCCGTGGCCGAAGGGGGCTCGGAGCCCAGCCCGGCCCAGACGCCCCCTTCTCCCCGCGGGAGCCACCGAAGGGGGGGAGCAAGGCCAAAAGCGGTCAGAGGGCGGCCAGCCTGGGACAATCGCCGCGGTTCCGCCGCCCCTGCCACTCACTGGGCCACGCTCCTTGGCGCCGTTTCCCCCCTCCCCCTGCTTCCGTTTTTTGGGGGAGCGGGGGAAGAGGCTGGAAAGCCAGGGCGGGAGGGTTGGAAAGCCTATTATTAAGTGTGCAGATAATTAGCTGTGTCAAGGTAGCCTTCACTTTAGTGATTTCATTTCAGTTTTCCATGTGCCAGAGGCACATCCTGCCACATCCCAGTAATCTCATCTTGGGAAAGGGCCACTCAATTTATTCAGCACAAGACTATCACTGACTAATGATAAAAAGACTACATAATTTCAGCATCTTTGCAAGGTTAAAAATGTTAAAAATCTGGGATTAAGCATTTATTGTGGCATACACCAAATACTCTTGGCCCTGGCATACTCAAGAGGTATTATGTTTTAATAACCTCTTATCCAATACAGACTTGATGTTAACACTGCCCAGTTGCACTCCAACTGATAGAAGGAGAATTCTTGCCAGGAACAAACACCAGGGACTATAAGGGCCTGATGCATAGTTACTTCAAAAAGTCCCCCCCTCCTCAAGCAAATGTTGGCATGTTTTCTCTTTGGCGTACATTTGATGTCATTGTCTTTTTTTTGCTGCCCTTATAAAGTATTTATTAACAGGCAGCACATAGCTTGCTTCATGGTCAAAGTTTGATATGCTTCCAAAAATCACAATATATTTTAGGGTGAGGCAATTTGGCCATTATGTAAAAGTCACTCCAGTGACGCACTGTATTCTTAGAAAGAGATGAATGAAGAATGAAGAGTTGAAAGATGAATATTCCACTGTTCTTTGAGCCACTGGACTGACAGAAGTGAATTTGAACAGCACTCTTGAAAGATAAGGTAGCTGCTGGAGGGGGAATACAGTCTGTAGTCATGAAAGCCAGTCATGCTCATAGGCAGGCATAATACAGAGAAAATTAGAGAGATCAGTGTTCAGTGGAGCAGATCATACCTGAAGGAGGAACAGTATGGCCCTTTCCCATCCCAAGACCTTGTCTTGGCACTGACTTGCCCGAAAGAGTGGGGATAGCGGAGACCTAGCTGCAGCTAGGAGTCAAGCACAGAGACTCTTATTAGGCACAGATTGTTTGCTGCTTCCATCTTTCTCTCTCTGGTTGCCTTCACATGGGTATGATTCCCCATTCTGTTTTCATTGCTACTACAAATGCACAAGGGGAGTACTTCCTGTAGTATCCCACTGTGTCTCCACAAACAGAGCCTTAAAATAACCACTTCTCCCAAAATCGGTTCAGGCAGGGATCTTTCAGAATGGATTGTATCAATACAGGTTTGGGCGAAGCTGCAGCAGAACCGGGGGAGAAGCAGAAGGTAGCTGACTGCAGAATGATGTTGTAGGGAACCACCACAATCTGAGACAGAATTCCAAGAGACAGAACTGGATTTGATTAGTGTTCTCAACAGGCTATTATCACTTGCATAAAATACCTTCAATCATAGAAGAATTATAATTCAATAAAATGCCTTGCCTGGCAACAGTCAGAGGCTTGTGTACAATAAAAACAATTGTAGCGTAAGTGTTCATTCTTTCAATAAACAGTACAGAAGGGACAGATGATCTTGTGTCTCAGTGATGGTGTTCTGATTCAGAGAGAGAATGCTGCTATGTGACTCATAACTTTTGATGAGGAGGAGTCAGGGAAGTGTTCCCTCTGAAAACATTAACACAACGAAAAGTGTTATTGTGCTCCTTTTGTTCCTTTAACTCTTCCTCACATCAATCTCAAATGGTAGCAAAATTCACAACAGGCACCATTTCCTCACAGTAGGGTTGCCAAAACAATCCCCAGTTGGGGTCAGTGGATCTTCTGGTTTAGAGGCCCTCCCCCTGCTTCAGGGTTATCAGAAAGTGGGGGAAGTTTGAATGCCCACTGGGCGCGCCATTATATCCTGTGGAAACTGGTCCCCATAGGGTGTAATGGTGAACTGATCTGTGGATATCTGGGGCTCGAGGGGGGGGCTGTTTTTTGAGGTAGAGGCACTATATTTTCAGCATAGCATCTGGTACTTCTCTTCAAACCCCTCAAGTTTCAAAAGGATCGAAGAGGGTCCAATTCTATGAGCTCCAAAAGAAGGTGCCCCCATCCTCCATTATTTCCAGAGAAGGAAAGAGCATGCTCCCTTTAAATATGATGGCCAGAACTCCCTTTGAAGTTTAATCGTACTTGTCACAACTTGCTCCTGGCTCCATCCCCAAAGTCTCCTGGTTCCACCTCCAAAATCCCCAAATATTTCCTGAGTCAGACCTGGCAACCCTACCTCACAGAATCCCCAATACTGTCACCAGTAATCTTGGTCCTAAAACTGAGGATTTTGAATTTAGATTAAAAATTAAGTATTATGCAGGTTTTTTATTATATGTTTGAAATGGGCACACAGCTGTGCTAATAAGCCAGTATTGTCTGTGGTTCCCCGCTACCTGTTACAAATGATGAACTGATTAGCATACTCTGATGGTTGTATGGTTGAGCCAGAAAAAGTGACTCTGTCTTATGACCAGCTTGAACATCAGCTAGAAAATGCTGTTAAACTCTTTTCTGTGTAAATATTATTACCATAAGGGGTCAGGACACTCAGTACCCTAGATACACAATGTGTAAACAAGTCCCATGATGCATTTTCTGGGCTGAACTCTAAATCTATATTTAAAGAGCCTGAACAGAAGACAGAAACCTTTCTCTCTCTGAGGGTTTAAGGGATCTGTTGATTTAGGTTCTAAAGCAGGTTTAAGGAACATGAAGCAATCTGCACTTTGGCCCACACAACATCTTCAAGGGATACTGACAAAGGGTGAGGACACTTCTACAGTTTCTGAAGGAATACAGAGTATCCAAACAGAGTGAAAGCAAAAATAAATTTTGAGGGGAACAGTACAAATATCTGAAGTAGGCGATTTGTAAACTCAAGCTATCAACATAATATGAAGCATGCAATAATGACACACAGTACCAGAACTCCAAATAAAGAACTAGTCACTGAAAACAGCCTGTAAGTTGTACAGGAGTAGGAGAGGTCTCCTTCAGCATGCACCAGTTGCACCCTCCACTTCCCAAAAAGCAAGTGCTTGTTGGGCCTCAGAATAGAGAGGGAAAGCAGTTGCCTTGACCTTATTCCTCTGTTGCTACTAAGAGATGTCCTGCCTCTTCCTCCTTGGCCTGGCTTCCTGCCCCATTCTATGACTTTCAGGGTTTTATTATGCATGAGACAGAGAAGGTAGAGATGGGAGGGGGGTGGTGGAAGGTGCCACCAAGTCGCACCTGACTTCTGGGGCTATAAGACCTCCAATTCGGATTTCTTCCAGAACGGCCTCTTCTTTCAGGCGCCCTCTAGCCCAATGTCAGCCCAACGTGGAGCTTAACTTTCAGTCCTGGGTGCTGAAAGTGCCCCATTGTTTCTGCTTGCTGAGGGGTCAGAGATTTCTTCCAGCCCATAAGCAAGCAGAAGCAACAGGGAGCTTAACTTTCATTTCTGGGCTCCGAAAGTGCCCCATTGTTTCTGCTTGCTGAGGGGTCAGATAATTCTTCCTGCTTCTAAGCAAGCAGAAGCAACTGTGTATGATCACGTCCCCTAAGCAAGCAGAAGCAATGGTGTATGATGAGGGCAGAATGGAGAAGGATGCAGTCGAGGCACTGGAGGCTGTTCAGGGGGCCCTGCCTAGTAGTCAGGGGGCTGTGCCCCCACAGGCTCCCTCATAGCTACGGGCCTGTTGGCCACTGTGTGACACAGTGTGTTGGACTGGAGGGACCATTGGCCTGATCCAACATGGCTTCTCCTATGTTCTTATGCTAACTTTTGTGTTGGAAAATTCCCAGAGATTTGGGGGCAGAGCCAGGGGAGGGCAGATTTTTTTTTTTGAGTGGGGGAACACAGCAGGAATGGTTCCATAGAGTCCACCCTCCAAAGCTGCCATTTGCTCCAGGAGAACTGATCTTTGAATCTGGAGAACAGTTGTAATTATGGGAGAACTCCACCTCCCATCTGAAGGTTGGCATCCCCAATCTCTCCCCCAGGCAGGACCTCCGTCTTTGCTGGATTCAATTTCAGTCAACTCTGCCTGAGCCATTTCACTATGACTTGCAATGCCAGGTCCAGATCTTTTAGGGCGCAGCTGGCCTGGCCCCCCATCAATAGATAGAGTTGGGTGTCATCTGCATATTGATGGCAATGTGGTGGTTAGTTATATATTCAATTTAACTTGTATATTGTTTGTATGATCTTCCCTTATTTTGTACCCTACTTGTATAATTTTTAGCTATTTGCATTGTTGATATAATCTAGTTAGATTTTATACTGGCCTGGTGCCGCAATAAACCTACCTACCTGCCACCTCTAATCCATAAAGGTGAAACTAGGGTGGCTGTGGGTGGAGCATCTCTTTGCATTTCTTCCTCAGTCTTTTAAAGGGCTTTCCCCCTTTCCCAGAGAAGCCATGCTGTAGTGTTACAGCATGCCTTAGCAGGGTAAAGAAAAGAAGGGTAAAGAAGGGGGCACCAAAATCACCACTGCATTGGCTTTTTGAGTATACACCATGAAAGTAAGGGGAAGGAGCAGGGGTTGGGGTGGAAGCAGCAGCAAGTACATTGAGGAGGAGTGAGTGCACACCCTCTCTTGTTCACACCCTGCTTGTTGCTACTGCCATGGTGAGGCCATGTTTTGCACCCCTGTGAGGGAGCACAGGCATAGTGTTCTTTCTTTGTCTTTTATTATGGAAATATCCATAAACTTGTTTAGTGGTCAGGAGAGAGCTGGTCTTGGCACTGAGACAGAGGAGATGGAAGGCAGAGTGAAAGAAAGACCAAGCAAGATGATGGAATGTTGGTAATAGCACAGTAGCATTCCTAGGAATAGTATTAAAAGTGGTATGAAGATCAGCTGTTTGCATAATACTTTGAAGACGATCTGCATTCATGAGTCTGTAAACTATGCAACTGTAACAATCTTGTTAGTACTCTGTCCTTCCTGTTCCCTGAGGTGTGTACATATTGCTTTGTTACATTGGACTGTAAAGCCAATGTAGGAAGCCAATTAATCTCGTAAGTAGAAGGAGAGTCTGCAAGGAAAAAAACAATTATTTTTTTTCTTGATAGTCTTCTGAAACTGTTGTCATAATTGTGCCAAAGAGCTTCAGAGGTTGCAGAGTCATATTAAAGATTATGTAGTTCCTTAACATGTTGAGAAATATGGAGATATGTGTCATCATATGCTGGGAGGCTTCTATTACACAAGGTTTTGCCCTATGGCAAGGTTTAAGGGAGAACAATTAAAGGCACATTATTTACAAGGAACATCTTTAATCCAGCATGATTTATTGAACAGAGGCTAGGATAAACTGCACTCCAGGCTACAGATAGGAGGCTGGATGCTTAAGATATCCAAATACTAAATGTCAAGAAGACCATCTTCATAAAAGAGTGAACAGAGATTAGAACCACATCACATTCTACTAGTTATTTTTTTTAACAAAATAAAACTCTTGGAAGAAACACATAGGAAAGGCATGAAGCTAATAAATGCCCTAAACCTGTCACTAACTTAAAAAAAAATCTCTCAATCCATTACCTGCATAATCTCTGAAGGTCAGATATCCAAGGAAGGGCCTCTAAAGATTTCTTCAGTAGATGGTCATTTCCCTCACTATCTTGCATCTGTTTCTTGCTTTTTCAGCATTTCAGTTTTCTAATTCCAATCCAGTCCCAGTACTGAAAGACCAACAAAGTTATAACTAATTGAGCACACTCTGCTGTATTGGTTATCAGTGCTAGCATCTACCATGAGTGAAAAGTAGGGTTACCAAGTACAATTCAAGAAATATCTGGAGACTTTGGGGGTGGAGCCAGGAGACATTGGGGGGTGGAGCCATAAGCAAAGTTGTGACAAGCACAATTGAACTCCAAAGGAGTCCATCACATTTAAGGGGACCACATACCTTTTTAATGCCTTCCCTACACTAGAAATAATGAAGAATAGGGGCACCTTCTTTTGGGGCTCATAGAATTGGACCCCCTGGTCCAATCTTTTTGAAACATGGAGAGCATTTTGAGGAGACTCATCAGATGCTACGCTGAAAATTTTGTACCTCCACCTCAAAAAAGCACCCCTCCAGAGCCACAGATACCCTGGGATTAATTCTCCATTATACCCTATGGTCCAGCAGACGTTTCCCTCCCTCCCTCCCCCCCTTTTCTGATGACCCTGAAGCTCTGGAGGGCCTCCAAACCAGGGATCCCCTGCCCCCACCTGGGGATTGGCACCTCTACTCACGAGTTGCTGAACTTTCAAGTTTTTCACAGTAATACAGGCCAAACAAAGGTTCAAGTTTACCTTCACACTATGCAAAGGACCTCTGCAAGGATTGTGCAACAAACGGAGGGTCTGGGCTGCTTTCACAGTCATGTTGTTCTGCCTCCTCCCCACTCCCGCTCCCCTTCAGCCTTAAAGACGCAGACACACCATCCAAAGAGGAAGGCTTTCTCAAGTAGAGACTGAAGCCTCTGGAGGGAGACAGGCACAAGCTTCCCCCTGCCGGACAGCTGACTGGGGACAGGAAGGAGCCTGGGAAAGTGGGAGAACCCCCGCTGGGACCTGGGGATTGGCAAGCCTAGTGAAAAGCAACATATCACGGAGAAAGGATTTACTTCAGTTTATTCCTTGCTGTGCTGATTTTTTACTTGCAAAAGGGGATTTACACAGGGTTTAAAAAGGGAAGAATTTCAATATTGTATTCCTGATTCACAATTGAGATAGTATAATGGCAAACCACCCCTTTAAAAAAAAATTGCCATGAAAATGTTGTGAAAGCAACGTCATCTCAGAGTCAGAAACGACTGGTGCTTGCACAAGGGATTACCTTTACCTTAATCCATTTTACCAGCTCAGGAGTCAAGCACTTCATTCTGTTGCATGTCTAAACCACACCTCAGTTCCTGGTTTTCACATACACTCCTTTTAGGCTGGCCCTTATTATAACACTCCATAGATACCTGCTGCATCTCCATGAAGCTATATTGTATGAACTGAAAGGAGCATCTTAATATTCTTTGCAAACTAAGAGCAAGGATTGCATATAACTGGAGGTGTAAAGGTCCTGGAAAAAATGGAAAAATTTAAAAAAGCCTTTTTTTGAGGACTTCTACAAAAACAAAATTCTTAAGAAAAAACTGAGAAAATTTGGGGGAACATGAGGAAATGAAATATTTTCAGTTTTACAAGTGAAATGTTTCTTAAGTAATGTTTATTTATGCTCAAAATGCATAGCATGAAAACTTTTTCCAGAAAACGTCTTCAACATTTTCCATTGGAAAAATTGGGACATTTGGGGGAACACAAAAAAGCAACCCCTCCAAAAAACCTCTCCTATTTTTCCCCCATCTTGGAATGCATGAAAATGAAAGACAAGGTTTTACTGAAAATATGTAGTATGAATTTTTTTGTTTTTATCCTGCCCTGAGGACCTTACAGCTTACATTTAAATAGTAGGGGGTAAGAGACAACATAACAAAGGGCAGACAGGCTAGTGATAGATACTTGTAAGCAAATAAAATTGCTTGCATACTTCAACTGTGTTTCTGAAGGGAAAGGGATATGCCATAGTGCCATGAGCAATGCAGCCTACCCTCTTTGGCCAGAGCAAGAGGTATGAAGGGAATGAGTGTAAAGAAACTGCACTCCTTCTTTTTTTGGCGCCATGGTTCTGGACACTATAGACCATGCGTTCAGCTCCAGCAGAAAAGGTAAGTTAATCTTTAAACCACAGTGAGGATAATAAATCAATTACAGTACAATGCATACTGTACAGCAACATAAGAGGAAAAACCTTGACACTGCACTTGACACATGCTGCAGGCAAGGTTAAAGTCACAATGTGATAAGTGGCAGTAACCCTGCCTGCTTGCAGAGAACATGCAGGCGGGGGCTGGGAGGAGCATGCAACAGCGAGAAGGAAGAAAAAGAGGTGAATGAGGGTTTACTGGGAGCTCAGTAACTAATTATAACTTTCAAGTATCTGAAAAACTTTGTGTGCACATGAAAGTTTATACCTTGAATAAAACTTTGTTGGTCTAAAAGCTGCCACTGGACTCAGACTTTGTTCGATAGCTTTCAAGTTTAATATGGTCTAGCAAAAAGAATCATTCATCAGAGTTCAGTGTGAACTCTTTTTTTAGTCTGTTGGTAGACCCTTGGAGAGCTGTAGCAAAAAGCAGTTGGAAGTCTCATTCTCAAGAAATAATGAGTCCTGTTTAGACTTTTTTCACATCTGGTTTTCCTAGAAGGTGTATTAAAATATTTCCATCTAACTATTGCCTATTTATTTCTGAAGGGGAACTGTTTTGGGGGATATCTTTGCAGTTTGTAAATAAATTATGTTTGTACTGTACATAAGAACATAAGAGAAGCCATGTTAGATCAGGCCAATGGCCCATCTAGTCCAACACTCTGTGTCACACAGTGGCCAAAAAAAATTATACACACACACACACACACACACTGTGGCTAATAGCCACTGATGGACCTCTGCTCCATATTTTTATTTAACCCCCTCTTGAAGGTGGCTATGTTTGTGGCCGCCACCACCTCCTGTTAATCACCCTTTGGGTGAAAAAGTACCATACTTCCTTTTATCCATTTTAACCTGTCTGCTCAGCAATTTTATCGAATGCCCACGAGTTCTTGTATTGTGAGAAAGAGAGAAAAGTACTTCTTTCTCTGCTTTCTCCATCCCATGCATTATCTTGTAAACCTCTATCATGTCACCCTGCAGTCGACGTTTCTCCAAGCTAAAGAGCCCCAAGTGTTTCAACCTTTCTTCATAGGGAAAGTGTTCCAGCCCTTTAATCATTCTAATTGCCCTTTTCTGGACTTTCTCCAATGCTATAATATCCTTTTTGAGGTGCGGTGACCAGAACTGCACACAGTACTCCAAATGAGACCGCACCATCGATTTATACAGGGGCATTATGATACTGGCTGATTTGTTTTCAATTCCCTTCCTAATAATTCCCAGCATGGCTTTGGCCTTTTTTATTGCAACGCACACTGTCTTGACATTGTCAGTGAGTTATCTACCATGACCCCAAGATCTCTCTCTTGGTCAGTCTCTGCCAGTTCACAACCCATCAACTTGTATTTGTAGCTGGGATTCTTGGCCCCAATGTGCATTACTTTGCACTTGGCCACATTGAACTGCATCTGCCATGTTGACGCCCACTCACCCAGCCTCAACAGATCCCTTTGGAGTTCCTCACAATCCTCTCTGGTTCTCACCATCCTGAACAATTTAGTGTCATCCGCAAACTTGGCCACTTCACTGCTCACTCCCAACTCTAAATCATTTATGGACAAGTTAAAGAGCATGGGACCCAGTACTGAGCCCTGCGGCACCCCACTGCTTACCGTCCTCCACTGCGAAGATTGCCCATTTATACTCACTCTCTGCTTCCTATTACTCAGCCAGTTTTTGATCCACAAGAGGACCTGTCCTTTTACTCCATGACTCTCGAGCTTTCGAAGGAGCCTTTGATGAGGAACTTTATCAAAAGCTTTCTGAAAGTCAAGGTAAACAACATCTATTGGGTCTCCTTTGTCCACATGTTTGTTCACCCCCTCAAAGAAATGTAACAGGTTAGTGAGGCAAGATCTTCCCCTACAGAACCCATGCTGAGTCTTCCTCAATAACCCGTGTTCATCAATATGCCTACTCATTCTGCCCTTAATGGTTTCTACTAACTTTCCCAGTATTGAAGTTAGACTGTAACTAAACATTTTTTTCCTCTCATGGTGCTTAGTGAGTTTCAGAGGAAAGACTGAAGTAGGATTTTAAAAGCAGGTTTTTTCACTTCTTGGACATGGTCTAGTAACTGAAACTAGTCAAATCAGCATAATACAGCATAATATAGTTGAGCTCTTACACATGCCCAGAAGGAAAATGTAAAAACCCAACTTGTACTGATAACAAAATTTACTGACATCAACGGAATCTTCCACAGCATCCATGGCAACTCCATCAACCCCTCCAACACAGTGTTGTGCATTGATGATCCACCTACATCAAATATTGAAGGGGCCTATCAATGCAGAGTTCTTGCCAAATGATCCCACAGTGTCAGTGTACTCAGTGCACATACATATGCGCACATACAGCATAACTGGGAAGCTGCAAAACATCACAGTTTTGCATCCACTATTGACCAGCATAGCACAACGAGAAAAAGAGGCCAGTAATTAGCCACAGTCCTCTGGAACTGTTGCATAAATGCTTACAGGTTTCAAACAACCACAGTATTGCAAGGTTAAAAGTTCAGAGCCACGCAGAGGAGGGACTGAAATTCTAATTATAACATCTGGCCAGACAATAGTAGACATGAAACATGCATGGAAAAGCCTTAGTCCCCCTGCCAGGAGGAATATCAGGGTTATGCTAGAGAACCCTGCAGAAAGCCTTTTACAAGGAAGAGTGGAAACCACAACAGGAAGCTGTTATCATTTTCAGGATCTACCGGGTTGTGGAATCAGTGTAAGGAACTGCCAGGCTGCTGAAGGTAGGAAAATCGTGATATGGGAAACATACAAGCAGGCAGGGTTTTTTTGAGCAGTAATGCACAAGAATGCAGTTCCGGCTGGCTTGGTGTCCGGGGTGTGGCCTAATATGCAAATACTGGGCTTTTTCTGCAATAAAAGAGCCCTGCGCAAAACAAGGGTGCCATCATGGGGTGTGGCCTAATATGCAAATAAGTTCCTGATGGGCTTTTTTTTTTTTTTTACCAAAAAAGCCTTGCAAGCAGGCTATTGGGGGGTACTGAAATGATTATTCAAAGGTAAAACCCTTTGGACAGCCAGCCAGCATTAACAGAGATTTTGGGGGTGGGGGGTGGGCAGAACATCCCATGTCACAGAACATCTCCTTAGTCACAGAGCTACAGGTGCAGTCAGGAAAGAGACTCATGATGGAAGTTGCTCCTTCCTATCTGTACTACTTCTTATCTGTATACTGTACTACTGAGGACTACATCCTGGATTTGAACCTGCTATAGATACTGATGAATGCTGAACCTGTGCATTTCCATCAGTTCAAAACCTCTCAGTCCTGTACTAGGGGATGGAAAATATGCCATTTCCTAGGACCCTCTGGGATTACAGAAAACCCACTATGGGGCTTTTATGGGGCTCTTCAGGGTCAGGAACTCTGGACCCAGATCTATGCTATACATTGATCAAGAGTGCTGTATGAGCCATTAATCTATTCATGCTTGGCCCCAAGCAATTTAGGGTATTTTTTCCCACCTCAGATCCTTAATCCCATCCATCCATCCATCCATCCATCCATCCATCCATCCATCCATCCATCCATCCATCCATCCATCCATCCATCTTTTCCCCATGGTTGCCTTCTAATGTCAGCTTCTGCTTCAGAGGAAGGCCTTGGACTCGTTGCTCTTCTGTTGGGCCTCCAAAGGAACTGGCAGGTCGCTCTATGATGCAGGATAATCAGCTACCAAGACCACTGTTCTGAGCCAGCAGGGCTTTTCTTATGTTTTAATGTCTTCTGAAGGCCTTAACCCATAGCTTTTCTTTACTAGCGTTCCCACTTTTGTGCCCCATGGTCTTACTTCCAGAAAGCTTTTGATAAAAGTTTCTCATCAAGGCCTCCTAAGTAAACTCGGCAGTCATGGAATAAGAGGACAAGTTCTCTTCTGGATTAAAAACTGGTTAACAGAGTAAGTCTAAATGGGCAGTTTTCACAGTGGGAGGTGGTAAGCAGTGGGGTACTGCAGGGCTTGGCACTAGGTTTTAAACTTGCTTTTAAACTTGTTTTTAATGATTTGGAGTTGGGAGCAGGGCTTCTTTTCTGGAAAATGAGAACTCTCAATAAGGAAATGAAAGAGAAACACATGGAATTCTTCGAAACAATATTATTTGTCAACAACTTCCTCAGTTCTTTTTTGGGTCTTGCTTTTGGTGCTTAATGCTGAATGATGACCCTGAATCAACCATGTTTTAACATAGTTTGTTGATCAAAGGGAGGTCTAACAATTTTTTAAGGGCGGTTCAACAATTTTTTTATAAACATTAAAGATGTGATGGTTTTGGCTGACAATGAGGATTTTTCTGGAGTGACAATCAGGTTCATCTGGGAAAATCCCCTTTTACATTCACTGGAGGAAATAGCTATTATTTCCTCCACTAGTGGACCTCCTGATGGCACCTGTTTTTTTGGCCACTGTGAGACAGTGTTAGACTGGATGGGCCGCTGGCCTGATCCAACATGGCTTCTCTTATGTTTCAATGTTCTTATATTGAGAGTGTACTGAATACTAGACAGGTCCTTGGGCATTTCTTCTCTGAATATTAGATGTTCTCTCAACGCTTGAATGGCTTCTCTTTCATTGAGCTGAAATCTTCTTGAAAATGTGCGTATTTCTTCTTCCTTATAGAGAGTGTTGTCCCCTGAGAGCCAGTTTGGTGTAGTGCTTAAGTGTGTATTCTTTTATCTGGGAGAACCAGGTTTAATTCCTCATTCCTCCACATGCAACTGCTGGAGTGACCTTGGGTTAGTCATAACTCTATCAGAGCTGTTCTCTCAAGAGCAGTTTCTGTCAGAGTTCTCTCAGCCCCACCTACCTCACAGGGTGTCTGTTGTGGGGAAGGGAAAGGAAAGGTGATTGCAAGCCACTCTGAGACTCCAAGTGAAGTCTCCTCCTCCTTTGCTGGATCTTTCTTTCTTTCTTTCTTTCTTTCTTTCTTTCTTTCTTTCTTTCTTTCTTTCTTTCTTTCTTTCTTTCTTTCTTTCTTTCATATCCCACCCTCCCTGCCGAAGCAGGCTCAGGGCAGCTCACAACATGAAATCCCACAAACAATTAAATTAATAAGTATTAAAATTACACATTCAGTAATAAAATATTCAATGATTAAAACAGTTAAAACAGAATATTGAGTAGGTGCTATTCTGGTGGCGATGGCCTTCTTCCACTTCTCTTAAATACCGGTGCCGAGTCAATTGAATGCCAGCTGGAAGAGGACAGTCTTGCAGGCCCTGTGGAACTTGTAAGCCAAAATGCCCTCAAAACGAGGTTGGGGAATTGTCAGGTGGGCACCTGGCTTTATCAGGATCTTTTACTGTGTATACAGGATTCCACATCCAGAAATTAATGCTTAAAAATATTGGGGACTCTAATTAAGTAAAACAATTGAAATTTATTCCAGAAAATATAGGTTTACATACAAGATAAAATACTCATAAAATCATACATACAGTCCTAAGAAAAATAGAGATATAGAGACAACACATGGGTAGGCAAACAGGGTGATAATTACCGATTGTAGTCTTCAAGGAAGGCTCCAATGGCGACGAAAGAGGACAGGGGAAATGAGACCCTCAACTGGCCAAGAATCGGGGATGGATCTAGACAGCGGAGATAGGGTACTGCTAGATTCACACACGAGTGGAGCTGGGTCAGAGGTTAAATAAACTACCTTGGACCCTCAGGGGATGGGAGGTACAGGGGAGGAGAAAGGGGAGGCTCTACAGTGACCATAAGGGCTGGACTTCTGCAGTAGCCAATAGCAGGTTAGTTGGTGGCACCTAATTGGGTGCCCATAATTGACCAATGAATAAGCTTGGGCCTGGGTTACCTGATTGGCTGTACAGGTAACCATGGGCCAAGGGGGAGGCTCCAGAATGACAGTTGGGGAGAAGAATGGGAGAAATTACTGGGTGGAGGGGTGCTTAAGATTATTAAACTTATCTAAAAAGGTGACAACAGATGGCCAAATTATTGCCTAGGTAACACCCGGTTTGCACAAAGGAACTTGGCTCTGGCTGAAGATGGTCTTCCTCTTCTTCAGAGTTCTCCTTGCCACCAGTCTTTGTCCTGGGTTCCGTTGGACAAATGCTTGGGTGGTCTGGCAGGATCCATGCTTAGATGAGCTTGATGGCCCCATCGGTGGGTAACATCTGTTGAGTATGTGTGCTTCCCGCTGTGCTGAAATGGAGTCTTGGCACTGCTGGAAAATAGCTGATATTAGCCTCCCAAAGTGGATTCTATGGTCAAGGCTGAAAACCGCATGGCCTGGATAGCTCCTAACGGCGCACTTTCTTCCGCTCCAAGATAGAGATGGCGTTCACTTGAAGTGACTGGAAACCATCCGTTCTCCTTGCTGGCGCTTTTCCACAGAGCGCCACTTTAGTGTTGTGGCTGTTAGTACTCCTAAGTCCTTTCCAGTCTGGTAGGCAAACCCACGTCCTTCTGGCAGATATGTGAGAGCTCTGTCTCCAGGCACTCTGGCAACGAGACGAGTGACTATGATGTTCTGGAAATTAGGGGCATTTCCTTACAAACTGCACAAGGTTCCGCAAGCCCCTCATTTCATCTGGCAGTTGGTTCCACCAGCAGGGGGCTACAATTGAGAAAGCCCTGTCTCTGGTTGATTTCAATCAGGCTATGTCTGGGAAAGTGATGCTCTTGGTGGTTGTGGGGGCCCACAGCAGGAGGGTTTCTGAAGTTCTGGTCCCAGTGGTGAACCTCCTGATAATACTTGGGGTTTGGCCACTGTGTGACACAATGATCAATCACCCCTCAGTTTGGATTGCAGTGTGTTCAAATTTGCAAGCAAGATGCTGAAACTTAAAACAACACAAAATCTGATTGTTCTGCTAACATTTGAAATGGAAGCTATTCTGTGCCTGCATGTTCACACATCACTTTCCCCATTCCCATCCCTTATCCATAACTTTTTGTATTAAAACAATTATTAACTTTTATGTTTTAGCCCTACCGGGGAGGGGACTAGTCATGTGGCTTGTCTCTCTATTCTATAGTGCCTAACTCTACCATTTTATATCTGCCACAGGAAGTTTTAGTCAGATGTCAGCTGTGATTTCCCTGCTATAAACTCAGTTCTCAAGTGTGTGGGGCCCCAATCTGGACTGGGCCTATAGGGCATGGTGAGAAGGGGCTGTTTCCTGAACCAAAATAGCTCTGGGAGACACCATTTGACCTGCTGCATCTGTAGCTCATCAGATACCACTCCCTAAAGTGGGACTTAATGGATATAACTCTCCTCTCCCTGGCTGTTGTGTGTGCGAAAGAGGGTGTGTGCGAAAGAGGAGGAAAAAGAAAACTGCATTATATTCTGAAAGAGACAGAAAGAGTAGTCTCTGTTTAGAGTTGGCTGAAATACTTTGGGTTGCAGGATCCCCCCATCTTTCTCTGGGGAATCTGATGTGGATATGAACATATGAAGCTGCCTTATACTGAATCAGACCCTTGGTCCATCAAAGTCAGTATTCAGACTGGCAGTGGCTCTCCAGGGTCTTGAGCTGAGGTTTTTCACACCTATTTGCCTGGACCCTTTTTTGAAGATGCTGGGGATTGAACCTGGGACCTTCTGCTTCCCAAGCAGATGCTCTACCACTGAGCCACCGTCCCTCCAGGATATTGTACCTGTTGCCCTATAGGAGTTCCTTATTTGCCTGTGCTTTACCTGTATACAGGGCTTTTTTTGTAGCAAGAACTCCTTTGCATATTAGGCCACACACCCCTGATGAAGCAAATCCTCCAAGAGCTTACAGGGCTCTTAGTACAGGGCCTACTGTAAGCTCCTGGAGGATTGGCTACATCGGGGATGTGGCCTAATATGCAAAGGAGATCCTGCTACAAAAAAGCCCTGCCTGTATATATGCAAATAAAGCAAACACCATAATTCTCCAGCACAGAAGTGGGATCCAAGTAACACTTGTTTAAGACTTGCATCTTGACTTCTCTGCCACTCTACAAGCTGATTAATTTTGAAGGAGCTTTCAGTCATGCAGACATGTGAGAGTGGCTAGAGCTCTTAACCCAAATGCTTTCCTGGGGAAAGAACTTTGTATCTGTTTTCCAACAAACCTGACCTGAAAAATCCCTTTATTATTCAGCAATCTCTTTCTTCATCTTTCACCTTGCTGCCGAATGCCTTTATGAATCTTGAACACTACAAATGCTTGACTTCAGTGAAGATAAGCAGCTGGTTGAGAAATGAAGGCATTTGGAAAGCTTTGGGAGAAGAGGCATTAAAATGAAAGGCAGTCTGTCTAGATTTTGTTCACATTTCAGGTATGGACTGACTGTTTTTAACACGAGAAACGTGGAGGTAGAGGAGATTCCTTAGAATTGTATACTTGGACTTTCAAAAGCCTTTGACTAGAGATGTTGAGAGCCACCATGGACCCCAAACAAAGATTCCACCTCTCTCTCCCCACCCCCCATGACCTTGATGCAAATCAAATATCATGACAAAACAAATCACTTGACTGGCTGTCACCATGCATCATCTGTTCTTGGACATCAGCAAGCTAGAGCTGGCCTTTGATTTTCCAGCTGCCAGTGAATCCTGGGGAGACGATGCCATTTAGTTTGGGCTTTTCCACATGCTCGGCCCCAGCCCCTTGACTGCTATTGCCTTTAAAAGGAGCTGCAATGCAGAGAGGCTGCTTTTGTCCGGGCAGCCTTTTAAATTAATAGTTGATTACCTGATGCAGCAAAGTAGGATTTTGTATTTCTATTGCAATAGTGTTTAATATTTCTAGCTGCCTTGGATGTTCTTCTGAACAGAAAAGCAGGATATAAATAAATATGTATATTTGAAAAAATACAATTGATCTCCAGCCTATAGAAAATGGCTGCTTTGGAGGGTGGATTGTATGGCATTATACCCCACAGAGATCCCAAACCCTGCCCTCCCCTCCCCAGGCACCACCCCCAAATCTCCAGGAATTTTGGAAGTCATAATTGGCAACCATAGTGGTTTAAGGCCCAGTATTGCAAGGAATTATATGCACTATAATTATATGCGGCATGTTGACGTCATCTGAAAGTGATATCATTATACTGGGCATGTCACATGGGGGATACTCTATCATTTGGGGAAAACTCTATGGTTATCATAGAGCTTCCCCCAAAATGCTAGAGTGTCCCCGGTGCAATGTGCCCAGCCTGAGGACTCACTTCTGGGTGATGTCATTATCATGGTTGTGTTGGGCATGCTCGTGCTTTTTGGGGGTGGGACTCCCCTGCTGACCAGTTCCAGGGCAGGGTGGGGTGGGGTTGGAGGCCCCAAAATTGGGGGGACTCCAACCCCCAACAGGAGCATGGGAACTCTATGGCTGCTTCAGGTCTGGTGAACTTGCAGCTTCCTCTGGAGCTGAGGCTTGAGGAACAGGCCCCTTAGCTAAGGCCTCAGAGTTCAGGGGTCCAGCCTGGTGATACTTGACCAACCTGATCTTTCTCCAGAATGGTCCCTTGCCCAGTGGTGTGATACTCATTTGTTACAAAGGCTGGATCTGACATAAATGGGACTTTGTAGGGCTGGGCCATAATGTCATAAAATGTAATGTCAGGGACTTCTGGGGTTGGATCATGGAGAATTGAGCTGCTTCTCAAAAGAGGAGCAGACCGGAGCCTCTGTTCTGGGCAGAGAAGGCGATTCCAATGCCTGCTACCTACTTTTCTCAGTGAGGGAAAAGGCCAAGACATGCTTAGGAGAATTCTGAGGGGATTTACTTTGGCTGACGAGGAGTCCCAGTGGGGTTCGTTTTAGGCTTTGAAGATTCCCCGGCGAAGAATCACATTCCAGCGTCTATAGAGGGTCTCTGTGGTCATTAAATTGACTTAAATTCATCAAGATTCAAGCCTTCTTTGGACTATTCTAATATCTAAATATTCATTTTTGGAAAGAACGGTGTTAAGGAGGATATATTTGGCTGCAAGGTAAGAAGATCTTTATCATTCTGGGACTAAAATGAATTCTGTGTGAGACAAGGATTAAAATTTGGACTTAACTACAATATTCTAAAGTTGTAAAGAAGAGATGGGGGTAATTTTGGGAATTTGGAATTTAAGAAGCAAAGTTAAAAGATGAAAAACAACTATTGTTTGGAATACTTGCAGTTGCTGCAAAAAAACCCCCATCATCACTGAGTTGCTGAATTGGAAGACATCACAGGAAGTGGAGTCATACAAGCATCGCGAGATCTCTCAACCATCGAGAACATGACTTCGTGGCAAGAAAAGCAGGAAGGAGCCATTAGAAGAAGGGAACTTTTAGACCTCCTGGCCTTCTCTAGGATGTGAAAATCATAGTGAAATTGCGGTGGCCATTAAAGGAAGGTCAAAAAATTTAAAAATTCAAGGAAAAAGAATGAGACTTTAAAATTAGTGGAGCCAGCAGATATCATGATTACAGAGTGAAATATATTGGATTATAATATTGGAACCAATTTTGGTGGTCTTTTGGTGAAAAAGGAAAAAACTTTCAAAAGGGTCTGAAAAATCATGGATGTAGGGTTGCCAAGTCCAATTCAAGAAATATCTGGGGACTTTGGGGGTGGAGCCAGGAGACTTTGGGGGTGGAGCCAGGAGACATTAGGGGTGGAGCCAAGATCAAGGCTGTGACAAGCATAATTGAACTCCAAAGGGAGTTCTGGTCATCACATTTAAAGGGACTGCACTCTTTTTAACTGCCTTCCTTCCATTTTAAGTAATGGAGAATGGAAGCACCTTCTTTTAGGGCTCTTAGAATTGGACCCCTTGGTTCAATCTTTTTGAAACTGGGAGGAGTTTAAGGAGAGGCACCAGCTGCTATGCCAAAATTTGGTGCATCTACCTCAAAAAACAGGTGCCCCCAAGCCCCAGATACCCATAGATCAATTCTCCATTATACCCATTATACTCCATTATGGGAACCAGTGTCCACAGGGCATAATACAATGCCCAGCAGACATTTCCCTCCTCCCCCCTTTCTCATAGCCCTGAAGCAGGGGATGGTCCTCCAAACCGGGAGATCCCCTGCCCTCAACTGGGGATTGGCAACCCTACATTTCTTCCAGGGGAAACCAATCTCTATAGTCTGGAGATGGAAGCTCTTCAGGCCACACCTGGAGTTAGGCAACCCTATAAGAACCATACCACTGCAGTCTTGTTCCACCTATACTGGCTCTCAGTTTCCTTCCAGGGCCAATCAAATGTGCTGGTATTGATCTTTAAAGCCCTATATGACATGAGGCCGGTATGCCTTAAGGACTGTTTATTCCCACACAAATCCCACGCAAGTTGAATGATCACACAAGTAGCTGTGTCTCTCTTATTTAAGGGGAAAGGGTACTGACTCAGCCTCTGTTTTGTTAAAATATGTAACTTTGGAAAATTATTACAGTTGGTTATACAGCATGTGCTTATGCAGTAGCAGGAGAATAAGTTAGCAGAATGCAGCCTGTGAAACAACAATAGTCTGTGGGTCATGGGTGGAAAACTAATCCTTTCATAGAAATCAAACAAGAACAAACAAATATGCTACACCTTCATTCTCTGACATGAATACATCTAGAGTATACTATGCCCTAAGTATTTACTTCACTGAGACACCCCCCCCCCAAAAAAGGGGGGGAGATTTGCATCTAAAGGCTGTGGAAACATAACTGATAATTGATGGCCTCACCTCACCTATGCTAAGTGCTTGACTGCACAAATTCTATTTAAGCCAATTGGGGGGGGGGGGAATAAAAAGAAAACAGCTTATTTACCTCATTACCTTTCTCTTTTAAGTTCCAGAACACAAGGGACAGCTCCAGGAAGCTGCCCTCAGAAGGTGGCACCAAAGGGAATGTAAAATTTTAAATGGACAGCTAGATCACCAAGGAGGTGAAAAGGATAAGAAAAAGCTGGGAGAGGGGGTGGTCAGCTAGGGAAGCCGAAAGAGTGCGAGGGTGGTGGAAAACAGTGTCCCAAAACGAGGTCAAAAAGAGGCTTCTAACAGGGAGGGGAAAGAAAACAAGAGCCTCTGTGCTGCCGGGATGGAAGGACAGACAAGATAAACGAATTCTGACCGGTGGGCAGAAAAAGCCAGGCACGGAAATGCAGGACTGCCAAAAAAACAAACGGGGGGGGGGGGGGGGCGGAGGGAGCTCTCATTACACACGAAGGATGGCTGAGATTGAGGGAACGCGATTTTGGAGGAGGTTAATAAAGAGTTTTAAAGGGGGAAGACACAAATTGCAAGCATGAAGAGGGGTCCGTGAGCAAGGCGAAGGGGATGAATGCACCTCAGCTGCTTTCCCTTCCCTTCCGTGCTGCCGTTACCTTACTCCTGGGTCACCAGCTGAGATTTTCCCCTGGTTTTTTCCCCCCTCTCTCTTTTAAAGGTTTTTTTTTAAAAAATGTGTAATGCTTCCCCCCCTTCCTTTCCTCCCCCGAGGCCACAAGCAGGAACTATTCCAGAGAAGTGGTCGGCACAGCAGAGCTTGGCCCGGCAAGCCTGACCTGAGATCTAGAAAGCAGCTGCGACAGCGCAGCTGGGCCCTGCAAGCCAGGCTGGCGACTGGGGCTCTGTTAAGTGACTGCTGCAGGGAGGCTCAGCCGGCAAGCCCGCTCTACGACCTGGGCTCTGGGAACTGGCTGCTACAGCGCGGCTGGGCTCCGTGAGCCTGGCAAGCAGCTGCTTATAGGGAGGCTTGGTGCTGCGAGTCTGCCCTGCACCTTGGACTCTGGGAAGCGACCGCTGTGGCGACGTTCGGCCCTCAAGCCTGCCCTGCAACTTGTGCTCTGTGAAGTGCCTGTGAGGCTCGGTGTTGCGAGCCCGCCTTGGGCCCCGGGCTCTGGAAACTGCTGCGGCTGTGAGGCTCAGCGCTGCAAGCCTGCCCTGCACCCTGGGTTTTGGAAAGCGGCCGCGAGGCTGGGTCCTGCGAGCCCACCCTGCGCCGTGGGAAGCGACCATTAGGCTCTGCGCTGTGAGTCTGCCCTGGCCCCACGCTCTAGGAAGAGGCTGTGGCTGCGAGGCTTGGCCCTGCGAGCCCGTCCTGCACCCCGGGCTTTGGAAAGTGGCTTGACCCTGCAAGCCCGCCCGTCCCGCCGCTGGGCTCGACGCCCCCGGCCCTGCGATCAGAGGGGCAAGAAGAAGACCCCGGGCCCAGGGGGAAGCCGGGTGGCGGGGGGAGCCAAGGGTCCCGAAGGGGGGGTCCCCGCAGGGAGGGAGGCAGAGGCCCTTGGAGAGAGCGCGAAGGGGGCTCCGACTCCCAGGTGAAATTGGGACAAAATTGGCACAAGACAGAGGCAGGAGCAGCAGCGACTTGGGCGGCAGGGCGCTGGCGGCGGGCGAGAAAGGGGGCGAGGAGGACGAAGCGGGGGGGGGGGGGTTGAAGAGTTTGGCGAACACAGTGCCAAGGTCCAGCACGGTCACTTTCTGCTGCTGCCGCCGCCACAGGGTCTTTTTCTGGCTGCCCTCTGGCAAAGCGCCTTCTTTCCGCTGTGGCGCAAGAGGCGACCGACGGACCGCCGCAGAGAGAGTGGCAGCCTGGGTGAGAAGGGCCGCCATTCCCCCCCGCTTTCCGGATTTTTGGCGAGCGGGGGGAGAAGGCTCCAAATCGGGGGTCCCCCGCCCAGGCGGGGGATTTGGGAAGCCTACATGGATGCCATTTTGTGTAATTTTAAAACTTTAAAAAATAATATCTCGAGTTAGGAAGCCCTGAGAATGGCAATTTTGGGATTATTGAAAAGGGAATTTCCTAATCTACAAGATCCTATGGTTTAATTTGAATTTGGTGAGATCAACTTAAGAGCCTATTTTGGTAGTGGGAAAACAGTAATGTCTGATCATAAGCTGGTACCAAAACAGACACATGCAAGGACTGGTTCACTTGAGGAAGGCATAATGCCTAAAATACAAGACCAACTAGATGGTATGGAGGCAAGACTGGTCAAAGTGATGGAAGATCTAATAATGGACAATAAGAAGCAATTAATTAAAGAACTAAAAAAATATTTAAACAAGTGTAGAAGTGGTGAAGACAGAAATCAAAAAAGAAATTGAGGATCTCAGAAAGGATTCACAAGCAACGCTAAATAAAGTACATGTGGTTGAAAATAAGGTGAAGGATCAAGATTCCATGATTAACAAATTGCAGGAGAAAGTAGTTCTGCAAGACTGTAAACTAATAGAAAACCAGATATGCTTGAGAGGAGCACCTGAGAATGAAGGATCCAACTTAAAGACATATATAATAAGAATTATTGCTGTGATCCCAAAATTTTCCAATCTTTTTTTAAATGTCCAGCATTTGTTTCTCTTTGACTCTCTTATCTTTATTATTCATTGTAATAATTTGTAAAAAATTACAATGAATAATAAAGATAAGAGAGTCAAAGAGAAACAAATGCTGGACATTCAAAAAAAGATTGGAAAAAAAGAAAAGGAGCTTAAAAAAAGACCAGGAAAAAGAAAATAATAAGGGAAATTACAATATTGCAGAATCAATTGAGACATTTGTTAAATAAAGAGGTAGAATGGAATCTTAAGAGACTGCAACAGAAATCTTTTGAAGGAGCAAATAAGCCTGGAATATACCTGGCTTGGCAAATGAAAAAAAAAAAAAGGGAAAATAAATTTGTGAAGAAAATTGTATCGGGAGGTAAAGAAATTGTTGACCAAGCAGGAATTAAAAGGGAATTTTATAAATATTATGCTAAGTTATTTCAAGCTCAAAAGGTGGAGAAAAGGAAAACAGATGCATAGTTACAGAAAATTCAAGTAAATCCCTTAACAGAAAATATGGAAAAGGTATTAAATGAACCAATTGAAAAAAATGAAGTTGAAGCAGCTATAAATTCAATGAAAATGGGAAAGGTACCGGGTCCAGATGGTTTTACAGCAAAATTCTACAAAGTCCTCATAGAGACGTTAGTACCGAAACTTCAGAAGCTGATGAATATTATAAGGATTGATGGGATAATATCAAATACATGGAAGGAAGCAACAATTTCATTGATACCGAAAGAAGATAGAGATACCACAAATGTAAAAAATTACAGACCAATTTAATTACTTAACAATGACTACAAAATATATGCTAGGATACTAGCAGAACGACTCAAACAGCATTTGAATAACTTTATCAAAGAGGTACAAGCAGGATTTCTTCCCAGGAGATAAATTAGAGATAATATCAGAACTGTTATAGATATTGTTGAATATTATGAGAATATTATGAGATATTGTTGAATATTATGAGAAGCATCCTGAAAAAGAAGTGGCACTATTTTCTGCAGATGCAGAGAAGGCCTTTGACAATGTGAATTGGGATTTTATGTTTGAGAAATTGGGACTAGGAGAAGATTTTATAAGAATCTTCTATGCACCACGATAGGCAAGTGTAATTTTGTAATTCAGGGTTTACAATACCCTATTTATAATCCCAAAAATTAGTTGCAAAACAATAATCCAAACTGAAAAACAATAATCCCAACAAGCATGCAAGGAATAAAAAATCCAGCAAAACAAACAAAAAAGCCCCCCCAAAAGTAATCCAACCAGTATAATGATAGAAAAAAGAAAAAAACACACAGATAAAAATTAATCAGGTAAAAATAATCCAAACACCAGTAAACCAAGGTTAGAGGAAAAAATAGGGAGCAACTCTCAGATCTATATCCAAAAAGAAAATAACTAAATCCTTAACATCCACAGATAGAAATAAAAATAAAAAATCTTCTTAGAACCCAAAAAGCTGAAGTATAGTGTCAGATAGCCACCAACTTGCAGGCACAGTTAGCACTTCAAAACTTCAGCTTCTGTTACAAGGAAAAATCTTCCAGACAAGCCTCTTAGCATTCATAGACACTTATCAATAGGAAAACTTTCTCCAAAACCAACTACTTCTTCCTTCCACCAAATACAGTAAGTCAATTAAGTTTAGGCACAAAGTCCAATATGTAATACAAATTGGTGTAGTCTCCTGCAGGTAATTTCAGTATTCAACATAGGCAGAAACTTTTGCAAGCCTTGAAAGAGAAAGGGGAGAGTTCCCCCCCACACCTTTCTCAGTCTATTGCCTCACTCACAGCCTGCAACTTCTTTATTCCTGCATCTCTGATATCTCTAACAAACATCCAAAAGAAGTGTACTAATCAGAACTTACAGGGGTAGAAGAATCCAGGTTGTTTAAGTTGATTGAAGATTGAAGATCAGAATGCAGAGTGTTGAGAAAGAAAAGATGAGCCGGTGGGTGACTTTTGGCCATTTAAAAATGGCGATTGAGATGCTGAGGCTTGGGAAGAGCGGGATCGGGAAGCAGCCGCTTCCGCTGGCATTCCTGACCGACTGCTTCAGTACCCCTGCCTTCTAGGACCCTCCCTGGGTCCTAGAGTCGAGTCAGCCTTCATGGGTGACCCCTCAACGCCCCAGTTTGGGAGCAGGACACAACGGTCTGAGCCACTTCCAAAGGCAAGCTGCCAAAACCGGAAGTCCCCAGAATGGATTTTCCATTAAGGTCTCAGATCGCCTACTCTGGAAGTAGAGACCTTAATGGGAAATCAGTTCTGTATTTTCTTTGCAACTTTGCAAGCTAACAAGAGCTTCCTGCTGAAGGAAGCAAAGACAAGGCAAAAGGAGCTGGGAATGTTATCTGCAGCCCCAGAACTTCAAATGGTGAGGACAGCAAGGGGAGGAAGGGGTGGGAGGAGAAAAAAGCCCTGGGTGGGATGGTTGTGGCCTGCAGACTGTAAACCTCTGTTCACCCTGTGAGGAGTCTGAGACATGAAAATTGGGATTAGGGCCTGGCAGGAGCCTCACATGTAGGATTGTTCCCTTGAGCCCATGAGCTCAGCCTTTGGGTGGTCATTGTACAGAACTGTTGGGTTATCTGCATATTCAAGGCTATCTCTATGTACACAAGGCTCTTCTCATGTTATTCAGTGGGATTTACTCCCAGCAAAGTGCCTGTAGGACTGCAGCCTATGTCTTTGTTAGGTGATCTAGAATTGACTTACTAACAATGTGTACCCTGTTTGATCATGCTGAGTTTCTGACATGATGGATGTTAAGGGTTTGCTTGTGGAGTGAAAAAAATTAAAAAACTCAGGGTTAATTACCTTAAAACTCTGATTTATTCTGCCATATGATTCTGTTCAGATATCACCTTTCTCAGTTGTTTTCTTGACTCCAACTGAAGCTTTATTGAAATGGATATAACTTGTTCTGCAATACCTTTTCTACTGATACAGCTTAGGAAAAATGATTGAAAAACTGCCTTTGCCTATTCAGGATAAGTAATAGCTGTCTGCAAGTCAGATATGGAGGAAAATATATTTGCTGCACCAATCTCTAGCAATATGATGGCAAAGGTTTACTGCTATCAGATTAAGGCGAGCAGCAGAATATTTTTCATTTATTACCCAATATGTTTATTCAGACACCATTATGACCACCACTTTCTGAATTTTTCATGTTTTGTCATCACAGCATTCCTCAATTAGTGCACACAGTGTGTCCATAACCTGCTGATAAGGAAACATACCCCTGATTGCCATAAACTGGTGAGTCACATATAACCTTAAAGAATATGAAAATGAAGGAAAAGCTGGAGCCAAGTATATAACTGAGAAAGGAAAGTTGTGACACAATGAGAAATAATCCTTTTGGAAATTTTTTAACATCAAAGGGTATGAGGCATTTTAAGCCAGAGTGCTTAAGAAGAACAGGTTGCTTACCTGGAACTGATGTTCTTCAAGTGATCATTTGTCCATTCACACTGATGGGCTTTTGACCTGAACAGAGCTAGGTTTCAGAAACTTCTAGAGCTAGCTTTCTGACATGGAGTTCATCTCTGTCCAAGCCCACAAGCTTGGATGTTAGCATACCCAGAGCGGAGGAACCACACCTCCCATTAATTTCCTTCCAACACGCCTGTGATGCAAAACTTAAAAAGGCTGATATTGCAGGGAAGTGAGTGAATCATACGGATGCAAAGATAACCACTTGAAGAACATCAGTTACAGGAAAGCAACCTGTTCTTTTTGTCCTGTCTGTACATCATATTGATGGCTGCATAGGTATCAGAGCCTGAAGGACAACTTGGAATGAAAAGAACTATTCTTGCTACTGAGGCCGTTGTAGGTACTAAGGCTTGAAAAGAATTTGGTTATGGAAACCATTATTCTTGGTGCCAAAGGCTACACAGATATCAAAACCTGAGGAGAACTTGGGAAACTCTTGCTCTCAGTGACAATGAGGGAAGAACAATAGACAAATATTGAACTACAGTGAGAGGAGTCTGTTTTGCCAAGGGCTTTTTTTGAGCAAGAACGCACAGGAATCCAGCTGTGTCTGATTGATCAGACACTGAGAACTGTGTCTGATTGGTTGCACCAGAGTCGGCTGAAGTTGAATCCATCGAAGATGGAGATCCTCTACTTGAGCTGTGGGGGATTAGATAGGAGAATTTGGCTCCTGGCCCTGGACTCCAGGGTCCAGAGTCTAGGTGTGATCCTGATTGCCTTCCTATTGATGGAGGTCCAGGTCATAGTGGTTGCCAAATCAGCCTTTTTTCATCTTTGGCAGGTTTGGAAAAGTGAGAGCAGTGGGGCAGTGTGGGCCATGGTGAAGTGTGCGCTCCTTGTTTCTGCTCGCTTAGGGGACGTGATCATACACAGTTGCTTCTGCTTGCTTAAAGGCTGGAAGAATTCTCTGACCCCTCAGCAAGAAGAAACAACGGGGCACTTTCAGAGCCCAGGACTGAAAGTTAAGCTCCCTATTGCTTCTGCTTGCTTAGGGGCTGGAAGAAATCTCTGACTGCTAAGGAAGCAGAAACAATGGGGCACTTTCAATGCCCAGGACTGAAAGTTAAGCTCCGCCTTGCTTCTGCTTCCTTAGGGGCCGGAAGAAATCTCCAACCCCTCAGCAAGTAGAAACAATGGGGCACTTTCAGCGCCCAGGACTGAAAGTTAAGCTCCCTGTTGCTTCTGCTTGCTTAGGGGCTGGAAGAAATCTCCGACCCCTCACCAAGCAGAAACAACAGAGCGCTTTCAGTGCCCAGGACTGAAAGTTAAGCTCTGTGTTGCTTCTGCTTGCTTAGGGGCTGGAAGAAATCTCTGACCCCTCAGCAAGCAGAAACAACAGGGCATTTTCAGAGCCCAGGACAAAAAGTTAAACTCCCTGTTGCTTCTGCTTGCTTTGGGGCTGAAAGAAATCTCTGACCCCTCAGCAGGCAGAAACAATGGGGCACTTTCAGCGGCCAGGACTGAAAGTTAAGCTTCACCTTGCTTCTGCTTGCTTAGGGGCTAGAAGAAATCTCTGACCCCCCCAGCAAGCAGAAACAACTGGGCACTTTCAGCACCCAGGACTGAAAGTTAAGCTCCACGTTGGGCTGATGCTGGGCTAGAGGGCGCCTGCAAGAAGAGGCCGTTCTGGCCCTCAAGTGGGGTGGCAGGGATAGGAGGCCGATGGCTCCATTGCAGACAGGGCTGGGTAAGGTAGGCTGGCACACAAAAGTGGAGGTCCCGGCTGCAGTCCGGGGCTGGGGATCAGTGGAGAGGTGATGTTCGTCTGCAGGGGTTTTCTGGCCTGGTCTCGTTGGCCACCCAAGTGATAGTGGGAGCTGTGCTTGGGCAGCCTCGGCTCGCCCTCCGACAGGAAGAAATCCGAATTGGAGGTCTCGTAGCTCCAGAAGTCAGTTGTGACTTGGTGGCACCTTCCACCCCCCCCTTGTTCCGCCGGGCTTGCCTAGCTGGATCATGCTACAGGTAAGGGCAGGAGACCGTGCGGCACATATCTAATCCTCTGAGTGGCTCCCCACCAGAGCTGCTGAAAGAGGGGTGGAAAGGGATCACCTTGGGGCAGCTGCAGGGAGAGGGGAGGCTGTATGGCAGTGAGCTGGCAGCTTCCCTCCTCAGTGGTGGTAGGAGAGAAGGCCATGGAGGTTGGGGCCACTATGTGCCCCCTGAAAAAAATCAGGGCCCCCCATTCTTCAAATCCTGGCTATTGGGGTTGCCAGAAAGTGGTATTGAAGACAAGAGAGGATTAAGCAGAATTTGCCAGGCACCTTTTAAAATGGAGATACTTACCTGGGAGAACCCATTGTTTAAGATATTCCATTATAGGAGGCAAGGGGAGCGGGGAGAGGCAGGAGACTGGAATTAGCTTTGAGGATGCTGTTTTGCAGCCTTTAGACAAGCCTGGGCAAGTTTCCAGGCCTAAGTAGAGTGTTTTCAGTTGGCCTGTTTTGGGATCTCTGGTTCAGGTACAATTTTGGGAGACCTGCCTGAGACTGGGGTGCTTCCATAAGTTAGAACATAAGAACATAAGAGAAGCCATGTTAGATCAGGCCAAAGGCCCATCCAGTCCAACATTCTATGTCACACAGCGGCCAAATATATATATATATATACATACACACACACACACACACACTGTGGCTAATAGCCACTGATGGACCTCTGCTCCATATTTTTATCTAACCCCCTCTTGAAGGTGGCCATGCTTGTGGCCACCACCACCTCCTGTGGCAGTGAATTCCACATGTTAATCACCCTTTGGGTGAAGAAGTACTTCCTTTTATCTGTTTTAACCTGTCTGCTCAGCAATTTCATCGAATGCCCACGAGTTCTTGTATTGTGAGAAAGGGAGAAAAGTACTTCTTTCTCTACTTTCTTCATCCCATGCATTATCTTGTAAACCTCTATCATGTCACCCCTCAGTTGACGTTTCTCCAAGCTAAAGAGCCCTAAGCGTTTCAACCTTTCTTCATAGGGAAGGTGTTCCAGCCCTTTAATCATTCTAGTTGCCCTTTTCTGAACTTTCTCCAATGCTATAATATCCTTTTTGAGGTGCGGCGACCAGAACTGCACACAGTACTCCAAATGAGACCGCACCATCGATTTATACAGGGGCATTATGATACTGGCTGATTTGTTTTCAATTCCCTTCCTAATAATTCCCAGCATGGCGTTGGCCTTTTTTATTGCAAACGCACACTGTCTTGACATTTTCAGTGAATTATCTACCACGACCCCAAGATCTCTCTCATGGTCAGTCTCTGCCAGTTCACACCCCATCAACTTGTATTTGTAGCTGGGATTCTTGGCCCCAATGTGCATTACTTTGTACTTGGCCACATTGAACCGCATCTGCCACGTTGACGCCCACTCACCCAGCCTCAACAGATCCCTTTGGAGTTCCTCACAATCCTCTCTGGTTCTCACCACCCTGAACAATTTAGTGTCATCCGCAAATTTGGCCACTTCACTGCTCACTCCCAACTCTAAATCATTTATGGACAAGTTAAAGAGCATGGGACCCAGTACCGAGTCCTGCGGTACCCCACTGCTTACCGTCCTCCACTGTGAAGACTGCCCATTTATACTCACTCTCTGCTTCCTATTACTCAGCCAGTTTTTGATCCACAAGAGGACCTGTCCTTTTACTCCATGACTCTCCATGACTCTCAAGCTTTCGAAGGAGCCTTTGATGAGGAACTTTATCAAAAGCTTTCTGGAAGTCAAGGTAAACAACATCTATCGGGTCTCCTTTGTCCACATGTTTGTTCACCCCCTCAAAGAAATGTAACAGGTTAGTGAGGCAAGATCTTCCCCTACAGAACCCATGCTGAATCTTCCTCAATAACCCGTAAGTTAGGCACTGCCTCTTGGCTACAACAGACTCCAAAAAGACAATAATTGAACACCACTAGTGGTCATGTACAACTCTCAACATTTCAACGCATCATCAATGACGTGCAACCTCTACTGAACAATGACAGCTCTCTTTCACAAATACTGGGAGGCAAACTTTTTCTTGCACACAGATAACTCCCCCCTCCAATCTCAAACAACTCCTCAAACACAATAATGCAACCTCTAATTTGAACATGGGCAATGGTGCCAGACCTTGCAAAAAACCCAGATGCCAACTTTGCTGCCACATATACCCAGACAACACAATCACCTGACCAACAACATCAACTGCACCATCTCAGGCTCATTCACTTGCTCATCTTCTAACATTATATATGCCAACAATGCCCTTCAGTTCTCTACATAGGAAAAACTGGACAAACCCTATGCCAAAGGATAAATGGACACAAATCCGGCATCAGAAAATCACAAAAGTGAGAACCTGTAGGAGAACACTTTAACTTTCCAGAACATACAATGGGTGACCTCAAAGTAGCTGTTTTATTGCAAAGGAACTTCAGGAACAGAGTGGCATGTTTTAGGGAAGAAAAGTCAACTTGCCCTTTCCCAGGAGTGAATGTGTGAATCTGTGTGTATGTGCGTGTGTGTGGGAAGGGGGCTTTCTACTGAGTGATCTGTTGCATGCTTTTTTGTGGGGGAGAGACAAGGGGGTCTTTCTTGCTGGCTGGGCTTGCGAGGCAGCATCCTGGAGCCTGGCTTCTGGTGACCTCAGGGGGTGTGGCCTGTGAGATGTGCAAAGTAGTTCCTGCTGGGCTTTTTCTACAAAAAAAGCTCTAGTCTTAAAGGTGCCACTTGACTTAAACTTTGTTCTGCTGCTTCAAACCAGCACGGCTAACCAGCTGAATTTATGTACACTTTGTTTGCTGAAGAAAGCATAATTGTTGACTTAATACAATGCAAATACAAATTTACTTCTGAGTAAAATTCTAGAAACATATGCCTTCTGTTGGCTGTGGAAAGTGCACATACTACCCTCAAGCTACATAGGACAGCTCACTCTGAAGTAGCAATATTTGAGAGAGAACTCTGTGTGCCCTCTTGTGGTTGAGAAGAGCTCATGCATTGTCCCACAGCTGATAATTTCTACTTCGCTGTAGAGAAACATAGGGCGTTTTCGCACTCAGCTTCAGCCGGCGCGACCCCCCTCTTCACCGTGCAGGATCTGCGTGGATTTCGCACTAAATGCCGCGGAGCAGCCAGAAGAGCCGGAAACTCCCGTCGCAAAAGCCGCGCAAACGGAAACTGCTTTTTGGCGGTTTACGTTTGAGTGGCTTTTGCGCCGGGAGCTTCCGGCTCTTCCGGCTGCTCCGCGGCATTTAGTGCGAAATCTGCGCAGATCCTGCGCGGTGAAGAGGGGGGTCGCGCCGGCTGAAGGTGAGTGCGAAAACGCCCATGGCGGTTTACATTTGCGACGCAAAAGCCCCGGGACTACGCGGCTCTTCCTGGTGCTGCGCAGCAGTTTGTGCGAAATCCGCGCAGACGCAGCACGGTGAAGAGGGACGTCGCTCCGGGGTAAGGTAAGTGGGAAAACGGCCATAATGTCCAAGGGAAGCTAGATTTTGTTAATATAAAGGAGGGTTGTTCTGCCATTGTCTATTGTCAAACTAGTGTTGTGAGGATTACTATAATTTTACTTTTAGTTTTGATTGTGTTATTGATGTTGATGGGCTTTTTTTTTTTTAGTAAGCCAAATTGGGCCTTTAGGGAGATGGTGAGATGTACAGATTATAAATAAGTAAATAAGCAAACAAATAAATGCCAGTCAAACTAAAACATAGTGCATCTGAGTGCTAATTTTCTTTCTGAGTCACAATGGCATAAACCTGCTTTTGCAGCAGTAATGCTGGATTCAGTATAACCTCTAGTCCAGGGGTGTCAAACTCATGAGGGCTAGATCTGACATAAATGAGACCTTGTTGGGCCAGGCCAGACCATGTTGGGCTGGGCTATGTGTGTACCTATTTAAGATTAGGTAGCAGAGATATAAACTTTATAAAGGACAAAGACAAACACGATGGTTTTTTTTTTTTAAACTTAAAATAAAACGTGCTTAAAACGTTAGCATTGCTGGTCTTAAAAGTGCTTTCATTGTATTTCTCCCATGAGCTCCAGGTTACTGTGGTAACTGGGAGGTAACTGGGCAAAGGAAACTCTGGCTCTTTCCTTCCTTTCTCAGGGGACCAGGAGGGGGAGGAGCCTCAGCCAATAGAGGGAAGAGAGGCTTGACTCAGTACCTCTGCTGTGTGATTGAAATAGCCTGGCAAAGCAAGCTCTGCCTCCCCTACCTTTCTCCCCAAGGGAGGAACCTCAGCCAATTGAGAAAATAGAGGTTTCGTTCTGTAGCTCCTGTGCAACTGAGCAATGTTATGCAGGAGGAAGCAAGAGAGAGGGAGAAGGAAGCAGATGACAGTCAGTTGCTCACGGGTCTGATAGGAGTCCTCTGGGGGCCTGATTCAGCCCCCAGGCTGCATGTTTGACACCCCTGATCTAGTCTATTAACCATGTTAGGAAGAATCAGTGGAACTTGATCAAAGGTAAACAGTACAATGTCCTTCAAGTCCTCAGCCTTCCCAACTAGAATTACTTCTGCCTTATCAGGATTCATTTTAAATTTGTTCTCTCTTAGCCACTTAAGCACAATGGTCAGGCAGTGGTTCAGGACAACTACTGCATTGCCACAAAATTTGGACAGAGAGATATAGAGCTGTAAGTCATCAGCATATTGATGACACCCAATTTCAAAGTTATGAATGATTTCACCTAAGGATTTTACATAGAAGCTGAATATTAAGGGGGATAGGACTGCACCCCATGGACCCTCACAGGGCAACTCCTTCATCGATGACAACTGGCTTCCATTAGCAACAGTTTGACACCAGTCTATATGGAATGATTTAAAAGGATTCAGAACAGGGAGTTAGAACATAAGAGAAGCCATGTTGGATCAGGCCAATGGCCCATACAGTCCAACACTCTGTATCACACAGTGGCCAAAAATTTATATATATATATATACACACACATATATATACACATATATATATACACACACTGTGGCTAATAGCCACTGATGGACCTCTGCTCCATATTTTTATCTAACCCCCTCTTGAAGCTGGCTATGCTTGTAGCCGCCGCCACCTCCTGTGGCAGTGAATTCCACATGTTAATCACACTTTGGGTGAAAAAGTACCTCCTTTTATCCGTTCTAACCCAACTGCTCAGCAATTTCATTGAATGCCCACGAGTTCTTGTATTGTGAGAAAGGGAGAAAAGTACTTCTTTCTCTACCTTCTCCATCCCATGCATAATCTTGTAAACCTCTATCATGTCACCCCGCAGTCGACGTTTCTCCAAGCTAAAGAGCCCCAAGCGTTTTAACCTTTCTTCACAGGGAAAGTATTCCAAACCTGTAATCATTCTAGTTGCCCTTTTCTGCACTTTCTCCAATGCTATAATATCCTTTTTGAGGTGCGGTGACCAGAATTGCACACAGTATTCCAAATGAGACCGCATCATCGATTTATACAGGGGCATTATTATACTGGCTGATTTGTTTTCAATTCCTTTCCTAATAATACCCAGCATGGCGTTGGCCTTTTTTATTGCAATCGCACACTGTCTTGACATTTTCAGTGAGTTATCTACCACGACCCCAAGATCTCTCTCTTGGTCAGTCTCTGCCAATTCACAACCCATCAACTTGTATTTGCAGCTGGGATTCTTGGCCCCAATGTGCATTACTTTGTACTTGGCCACATTGAACCTCATCTGCTACGTTGACGCCCACTCACCGAACCTCAACAGATCCCTTTGGAGTGCCTCACAATCCTCTCTGGTTCTCACCACCCTGAACAATTTAGTGTCATCCGCAAACTTGGCCACTTCACTGCTTACTCTCAACTCCAAATTATTTATGAACAAGTTAAAGAGCATGGGACCCAGTACTGAGCCCTGCAGCACTCCACTGCTTACCGTCCTCCACTGCGAAGATTGCCCATTTATACTCACTCTCTGCTTCCTATTAATTAGCCAGTTTTTGATCCACAAGAGGACCTGTCCTTTTACTTCATGACTCTCGAGCTTACTAAGGAGCCTTTGATGAGGAACTTTATCAAAAGCTTTCTGAATGTCAAGGTAAACAATATCTATCGGGTCTCCTTTGTCCACATGTTTGTTCACCCCATCAAAGAAATGTAACAGGTTAGTGAGGCAAGATCTTCCCTTACAGAACCCATGCTGAGTCTTCCTCAATAACTCGTGTTCATCTATGTGCCTACTCATTCTGTCCTTGATAATGGTTTCTACCAATTTCCCAGTATTGAGTTACCTCAAAAGACCTGGAGTTGGTCTGTCAGTACTCTCTCAATCATCAAACCCAGAGAGGGGGAATTAGAGACAGGATGATAATTGGCCACATCTCTTTTCTGTAGTGATTTTTCAAAAAGAAGTGGGCAGATAGCCACCTCTTTACATTTTTGAGGGAAGATATCCTGACCCAATAATTGATTTATGATGGATACAAGAACCCATCCTTACATGCAGGGCTTTTTTTGAGCAGGGACGCACAGGAATGCAGTTCTGGCTGGCTTGGCAATGGGTGTGTGTGTGTGGCCTAATATGCAAATGAGTTCCTACTGGGCTTTTTCTACAAAAAAGTCCTGAGATTTCAGTAGACAGGATGGGCAGGGATCCAGAGCACAAGATTTCATGTATCCTAAGATCCTGTCAACATCCATCATGGTAAGTGGGTCAAAATGATCCATAAATATATTATATTTTCTTTCTGAGCAATGTTACAACCAGCATCCAACTCAGAATGTATGCAAGAGACTTCATCAGCAAAAAACTTTGCAAAAGCTCCTGAGACAATAGAAGCTCAGATTGAGGAGTCACAGATGGAATCTGTGACAGGAGTCACAGAGGAGCTAGCTGACAGGATGATGGCAGAGAAATAACGTTTCTTTGATGCTATCCCTGCTGCTTCATAGATCTTACAATGACAAGGTTTATTAAAATTATTTGCTTTAATACATAAAAGATTATTGCTTATGTAGATAATTGCTCATGCAGCTTTTTAAAAAGGAAAAAAAAGTACAAATCTATCCACTCCCTCTCAAAATTGGTTTTCTTTGGTCATTGTGCCAGTCCCACCCTGTGGCACTACAGTTGTATAATGCTGCAATACAATGGCAGCTTCATGACATTAAAGTCATAGCAACCGTACTGGCACTTCAAATAAATTTCCATTTTACACACTATTTTGCATTTTGTCTTCTTTTAATTTGGCAATTAAGAGCTCTCAAGGCTAGCTCACAATATAAAGCCAAGACTATTTTCATTCATTATTCCCTCTGACTTCAGCTAACCAGTTCAATCCAGGGTCAGTTTCCTTGAGATGGAATTCACAGGGTGGGGACACTGGACCCAGCCTATGAACGCAGAGCATCAGTTGTATGTGGTTTCTCCTTTCTTGCTTGAGCTGCTCTCACTCAGACTGTGCAGAGGGGACAGCAGAGGAATTCCCCTCCCCTGCACTGTTAACCCTGAACATAGGCTTTCCAATCCCCAGGTCCCAGTGGGGGATCCCCTGGTTTTACAGGCTTCCCCCCACCCCCAGCCTGCTAGCCAGTGGGGGAAGCCCCACCCCCACAGTCCCCACACACCTCTAGATCTCCGGCAGGTTTAGAAACCTACAAACAGGTCCGTTTCAAAATGTGTGTGTGTCTGTGTGCCTTTAAAGTTGAACAGGAAGTAGGAAGTACTTCATGGGGAGGGGTCAGAAGCACAGTCCCTCCATTTGTTTTGCTTTTGTTTCCAATCAAGTAAGAGTGTGTGTGTGTGAGAGAGAGAGCAGTGTAGTCCCTGTTCTTTTCAGATGTCGTTGTGGAGGAACCAGACCCAGTAAGTGTGTGTGTGAGAGAGAGGGTTGCCAATTCCCAGGTTTGGAGACCCTCCCCTCACTTTAGGGTCATCAGAAAGCAGGTGGGGGTGGGGAGGAAATGCCTACTGGGCACTCTGTTATTCCCTATGGAGAATAATTCCCATAGGAATAATGGGGAATTGATCTGTGGGTATTGGGGGCTCTGGGGGGCTGTTTTTTGAGATAGTGGCACCAAATTTTCAGTATAGCATCTAGTGCCTCTCCCCAAAATACCCCCTCAAGTTTCAAAATGATTGGACTAGGGAGTCCAATTCTATGAGCCCCAAAAGAAGGTGCCCCTATCGTTCATTATTTCCTTTGGAACGAAGGCATTTTAAAAGGTGTTCTGTCCCTTTAAATGTGATGGCCAGAACTCCCTTGGAGTTCAATTATGCTTGTCACACTCTTGCTCCTGGCTCCACCCCAACGTCTCCTGGCTCCACTCCTAAAGTCTCCTGGCTCCACCCCCAAAGTCCCCAGATATTTTTTGAATTCGACTTGGCAACCCTAGAGCAGAAATAGTCTGCTGAAGAACTATTTGGCATGTTGTGGAAATAGTGAAACCAGTGAAAACAGAGTTGGATGAGATCCCAACCCTAGAAGAGACTGTTAAAGCCATCAAGCAACTGAAAAGTGGCAAGGCAGCGGGAGTTGATGGAATCCCACCAGAGATCTGGAAGCATGGGGGCACAGTACTACATAGCACACTTCACAAAGTACTTGTCACCTGCTGGGAACAAGGCAAACTACCACAGGACTTTCGCGATGCAATCATCATAACTCTATACAAGAACAAAGGAGAAAAGTCAGACTGCTCCAACTACCGGGGGATAACCCTGCTCTCCATCGCAGGCAAAATCCTTGCCAGAATACTTCTGAACAGACTGGTGCCCACCATTGCAGAAGAACTCCTCCCAGAGAGTCAGTGCGGCTTCAGAGCTAACAGAAGCACCACCGACATGGTATTTGTTCTCAGGCAGATCCAAGAGAAATGCAGGGAACAGAACAAGGGTCTATATGTGACTTTTGTCGACCTTACCAAAGCTTTCGATACCGTTAGCAGGAACGGCCTGTGGCAAATCTTGGAACGTTTAGGATGTCCCCCGAGATTCCTCAGCATGATCATCCAGCTACATGAAGACCAGCGAGGCCAAGTCAGACACTGCAACGATCTCTCGGAGCCCTTCCCAATAGGCACAGGTGTAAAGCAAGGCTGCGTTCTCGCGCCAACTCTCTTTATGATCTTCTTTAGCATGATGCTTCAAAGAGCCGCAGTAGATCTAGATGATGACGATGGTGTCTACATCCGCTATCGCACTGATGGCAGCCTGTTCAACCTGAGGCGACTAAAGGCTCACTCCAAGACAATGGAAAAACTCATCCGAGAGCTACTGTTTGCTGATGATGCTGCACTCATCTCCCACTCGGTATCAGCTCTGCAGCATATGACGTCCTGCTTTGCAGAGGCTGCCAAGCTATTCGGCCTAGAAGTTAGTCTGAAGAAGACAGAAGTTCTCCACCAGCCTGCACCCCAGGAAGATTATCACCCTCCCTGCATCACTGTGGGTGAATCAGTTCTGAAGACAGTCCAACAGTTCAGCTACCTGGGGTGCATCATCTCCTCAGATGCCAAGATTGACAAGGAGATCGACAACAGGCTGGCAAAGGCAAACCGTGCATTTGGCCGACTGCACAAAAGAGTATGGAGCAACAAGCATCTGAAAAAAGGCACAAATATCAATGTTTACAAAGCGGTTGTGTTGACAACCCTCATCTACGGCTCCGAATCGTGGGTTTTATACCGTCATCACCTGTGACTCCTTGAGCGCTTTCATCAGCGCTGCCTTTGCACCATCCTCAACATCCACTGGAGTGACTTTATGACCAACACTGAAGTCCTCAAGAGGGCGGAGGTTACAAGCATCGAAGCACTGCTGTTGAAGACGCAGCTGCGCTGGGCAGGGCATATTTCTAGGATGGAAAACCACCGCCTTCCCAAGATTGCTCTGTATGGCGAACTTTCCACCGGCCATTGAAATAGAGGGGCACCAAAGAAGAAGTACAAGGACTCCTTGAAGAAATCCCTTGGCACCTGTCACATCAACCATCACCAGTGGTCTGACCTAGCCTCAGATCGCAAAGCATGGAGGCACACCATCCACCAGGCTGTCTCTTCCTTTGAGAACGCACGCATAGCTGGTTTTGAGGACAAAAGAAGATTGAGGAAGAATCGCACTGCTACAGCACCAACCCCAAATCAGACTTTTCCCTGCAGCCACTGTGGCCGGATCTGCCTGTCCCGCATTGGTCTTGTCAGCCACCAGCGAGCCTGCAGCAGACGTGGACTACTGCACCCTTCTTAAATCTTCGTTCGCGAAGTCAAGCCGAGAGAGAGGGAAAAGCATGTGCCTATGTGTGATACAGGTATTAGCAATCAATAATGGGTTGGATGACAGTTAATAAACTGAAGCTCAGTTCACACAAGATGGAAATGTTATTACCAAGGGATCTGTTAAGCCAGAGTAGTTGTATTTCCCCTAGTCTGGATGGTTTCACAGTTACCCCTAAGGATAAGGAAGCATAAGGGCAGTCATAGTTGTGGCTTTGTGCTTGGATACTCAAGTAGCAAATGTTAATGCCTTGATTAGAGCACCACAGCAAAGAAAAAACTCTCTGTGTAAAATGCACTTCTAACTTACGAATAATAGGTATCAAAATACAAAAAGAATATCACCAGCACACATCATCTGAGTCATACCAAGTTAAAATCTCATAAGTTCCACACTGCTCCTACTGTCCTTATGTGGCTCAAAGCTACTGTATTATATTCAGTACAATGTTTGAAAAAAGGGGTCCAATGGAGAACCGGTCCGCTTTGCAAGCCATTTTGGATCTCAAATCCTTCTCCTAGGGACCAGTCTTGTGAATATTGTACAATTTTCTCGGTCCAGTAGTGCCAAAAATATTCAGTCATCAACCGTGTCCGTCCTGAATTCCTAGCTTCCTCTAATTTTCATGCATAATAGCAGGAACGCCATAATGAAATACAATCCTTGTCAGCAATGCAGGTGTTAGTGCACCAGCTGTGGTCTCTAATTGGATGGAGATAATATTGTTACTGTTATCCATGTACTGTTGCTAACATGGAGGTTTAATTACTGCAATGCACTGTGTGTGTGGGATTACCTCCCAGAGTTTCACTACACACCCAAGTGTTAGGATAGAACGTGATTTTTACCAGTTCATTCTTCTTGCTGTAATCTTCCACCCATGAGATATATTGTTCTTTAGGGTTCCTTGACTCTCAACTGTAGCTTTGAGTTGGAGGACAGGAGACTGCTAGGAAAAAGGGATGCTGATAAAAATAAAAAAAAGCTGATAAAAATAGCTTTTGTGAACTGGCTCTGTTCATGGCTCCAGTTCACATCAGGGGATCAGAATATTGCATCTTAGCTTGCCTGCCACAGGTGGTATTGTACTCACATTATTAAATTTCTCTTTTTTGGAAGCTGTTTTCAAATAATATTTCAAGCAATATGGCTTTTATTGCTTTATTAAAGTATTTCTGAAACCACAATGTGCTCAAGGAATATTTCAACAACAGAAAACGACAATAAGCTTATCACTTATTGTCAACTGATTTCGTGAATTCAACTTGGTTTCCAGTTTCTGATAATTCCTCCCTCAAATTCATTGCACTTTTAGAAACTGTAATCTGACACTGCCCACCCCCCATTTTTGCAAAATTGAACCAAGTGCTTAAATTACCACATTGTCAGGGTTCTGATCAGCTAATGCTTTCCAGCTCATTTATAATGTGTTAAGTATGTTAAGAAAGAAACAAAGTAGGTGATTTCTTAGTCAATGTCATAAGATGCACATAGAACAAGATACCATATTAGCATATAACAAGTAGGGAAATAGCTTGCAGGGGGCATGTCATTTCCCCCTCTATCAGTATTTCCTCTTTCCCTTTCAGGCAGCCTTCATGACCTCTCTGCCGGTTGTCTACCGTGTTCGCTATAAGGTGCTGGTTATCACCTTTAAAGCCCTATATGGCCGAGGACCTGCCTACCTACGGGACCGCCTCTCCCCATATATTCCCCAGAGAGCACTAAGATCCAGCTCCCAAAACCTTCTACAAATCCCTGGGCCAAAAGAGGCCAGACTCAAGATAACCCGGGAGCAAGCCTTTTCACTAATGGCCCCTCGTTGGTGGAACCAACTCCCAGAGATGGTGCGAGCCCTGCGGGATCTGAATCAGTTCCGCAGGGCTTGCAAAACCCATCTTTTTCAGCTCTCATTTGGAACAGGACCTGACCAAACTGACTAACTATTGTAATTTTAGCCACTTTATGTTGAAATTGGAACTGATGTATGATAATATGTAAACTATGACCGACAGAAATATAGCACCTATTTCTACCTACTTTATATTTTTATATCTTTTAATCTCCTATTTTCTTATTTTTATATTTTTAAACTTTATTAATTCATGTAATTGTATTATTTAAACTATTGCTGTCTATTTTAACCAAATCATGCTTGTCATGTCTGTGAGCCGCCCTGAGCCCGCCTTCTGGCGGGGGAGGGCGGGATATAAAAATAAAATTTGCTTTGCTTTGCTTTGCTTTTCCTGCTCCTTCCTCTCCCTCCTGTTCACCAGTCAACTTACCTTTAACTGACCCCCTTCCCTGCCCCTGCTAACATCTCTCTGGGAAAAAGTCTGTCTCAGTTGCAAGATGCCAGTTGCCAAGCTGGGTCTTGCTGTGTGGTGCCAGCCAGACTGGGCCCTGTTACACAGTGGGGAAATGGCAAGGACTTTTGGGGGGCACCTCACTTTCCTCTGTAACCCCCTCCCCACACTATTTCCTCTTTCCATCTTCCTAGAGTACCCCATATCCTCAACAGCCCCTGCTTCCTTCTCTTCTTCCCATCCACCTATCAACTTTTTATCTATTATTTTATCAACTTACTTTTAATCTGTAATTTAGATGGTTCCACAGGGGGATCCAAAGTACTTTATATCATTCTCCACTCCTTCACTTTATCTTCACAAGGACCTGCCATGTATGTTAGGCTGAGAGTGTGTGACTGGCTCAAAGTCGCTTGGTGAGCTTCCATGACAGAGTAGGGATTCAAACTTGGGACTCCCAGATCTTCATTTGGAAACTATACCACACTGGCTTTCATAGAATGGGTGCTGTGGAACAGTAGGAAGCAGCCAGGTCTAGATGAGCCATGCAAGTCATGTGATATCAAGTCTTTTGGCGCTTGCTGCTATATAGCTAAAGGCACTGTTTTCCTATCATTTTAGAGGGGTTTAAACCCCCCCCCCCAAGTATTTTTTTTTAAGTTTTAAGATTTTTCTGCAAACTTGAGGGTTTGTAGATTTGTAGAAAGATCTGTCTTGTCTGTTCATGATTTGGCCATGTTGAAAATCAGATGCATTGATATGGATAAAGAATGGACGTGGGAATAGTTTTTGACAAGTACCTCAATGGCAGGAAACAACAGAAAAAGAGGCAGAAATGGAGGAAAATGGGATAATTTGAGGTAACAAACATAGGGAGAGATGAGTTCATGGAATAAGATTAGTGGTGACGACAAACACACCTAAGAAATAGATTTTAAAGCACACAAGGACTTGGCTGATGCAGGTGTCAGAGGATGGAGTGGATTGCGGAAAAGGGCACTGTATCTATAATTATATGTAGTACTGGATGTCTTCACAATGAAGCCAGAAATCTGCCATGTTTGTCAATCACAGGAATTGCTGCCAAGTCTTCAGCACAGCATGTCCAAGGTATTTTGATATGAAGTTTCAGGAAAACATTGGTGCCAAATATTTTGCAAAAGTTGCCACTGATAGTAATCTGTGAATAGGTGTGGCCTGATTCTTTCTGACTAGCAAATATATGCCATTCTTAACAAATAAATAAAAGGGCACATTAACTGAATGAGGTGCTGCAGGCCAGAATAGTAATACAAAAAGCAGAGCACAGTTAATTATAAAAATAACAAAAGCAACTGTGTATACTATATCTACCTATATACTATATACAAACTATATACTATATTCTATACAAACTTTACTAAATTGCCAAAACTCTGTAAGGAGCTGTTGCTTTATTGTGAGCTGTTGCCAAATTTTTGAGAATAATTGGGTGTGAAGACTTAGACTGGCATTTGAATTTTGCAAACTCTTGACAAAGCCCTGGCTGTTGGGAGCAGCCTTGAAACGCGCAAGAAGTAGCTGGCAAACGCATTGGGAATATTAGACGAGGACCATATTCAATTCCTCATCACACTCCTTGTGGGATTGTATCCCTGTGAATAGAAGAAAAAAATCAAGTTTTGAACTAGATGTATTGGACCATTACCTTATGGAATGTATGGACACTCACCTTTCACAAGTACTGTTTTTATACTTACTATTGTATGAGAGGTTTACGAGTATTATCAATTTTGCATACATACCTGTTTTGTTGTAACTTTGTACACTTACCTGTTGGATGAAAGGTGGTTTTCTTTGCCTTCTCTAGTGTTTTGGCAATTAAGTAAAGTTTGTATAGAATTATTATTGGTATATAGTATACATAGTTGCTTTTGTTCCATTGTTTTTACTCTTAGATTTATTTTTATTTTTCTCCTTTTTTCACCATTTTGCCCTAAGGGAAAAGCAAAAGAGAGCATCAGTTTTGGCAGTGAAATTCATTGGAAATGATTGTTTGGAATAATCAATAATGCTGTTTGTCAGCTCTCACTTTTGCTGATTTTGCCACCAAAAATACTATGTAGCTTAGAAGGGGTTTGTTGTGGGAAAAAATAAATGCTTATTATGTCACTTTTGGGCTTGCTTCCTTGGAAGTCATGGAGCAATGAGTGGACAGGCAAATCTTTAACTTTCATAAATCTTTGAGAATCCATTCAGGATATTAATGAAGCAGAGAAAAGAAGAATATATAGTGCAGTTTGTAGGGTCTCCATAATTTGTGCATTTTTCCAAAATCAAATATAAAACATAATACTTCAAAAAGGGATCTTCCAATCATAATTTTGCACTCTCCTCATCAGTAAATTTTAGCTTTAACTATATGGTATCTGATAGTATCTGAAGAAGCGTGCATACACATGAAAGCCTGTACCTTGAATAAAACCTTTGTTGGTCTTAAAGGGGCCACTGAACTTAAACTTCAGTCCAGTGTGGCTATCCACCTGGTGCCAGGCCTCAGATTCAGCAGGAGTTCACAGAAACAGAGCTCTTGAACCTTTCTGAGGGTTCCCCCTCTTCCTCCCCACCTACCTTGTCCATTGAATAGTAGGTACAGCTGCATAACAATCCCTGGATTATGAGATTGGGCAGCCGGGCAGCCACCAGGAGCTTTGCCATGCCCCTGGCAGCCCTCAATAACTTCTGGAGAAGCTTGCACCACCCTTTCTCCACTTCTTATGTGAGTTTGGGTGGTGGGTGACTTGCTGGCCTTTTGACTGGAGGGGGGTGGCCCAGAAGAACCCCAGGCAAATGAGGCCTGCTTGGGCTGGCTGGATCTCTAGCCAGCCCAAGCAGGCCTCGCTTGCCTCGGGCTCTCCTTTCTTGCATTGGGTTGCTTTTGGCTGGGGGAGAGGCATATGCTAATAAGTTATGCTAATGAGCCCCACCACCTATTTTTCTACAAAATGACTCCTGCCTGGAGCTATAATTATATCATAGAGAAGAACAATGAGCATAGTTGTCCAAGTAATTTTAGACCAGACTTTCACTCTGAATATGCTTTGACTTAAAATAATCACCAGCGGGAAAGTTTAAACCAGGGCCTATATAGGTTTCAGGGATGTTGCATGCATGATACACAAATTCTTGTTCCATTAGAAACAGGATTAATAATTTTAATTTTCAGCTAACATCTTTTATTTTTAATTGAATGTAATATGAGCTGAATTAATTGTGAAACAGTGGAACACTGCATGCTAATCTGTACAATGGTAGAATATAATTATTCTGAATCATCTGCTCAAAAAATACAAGATTTTGACCTAAATTAAAATGTGTAGTACCTAATTACTGCTTTTATAATAAGTTCAATACAAATTGTTAACAAGAAGTAAAATACCCAGTTATATATCGCTTATGTTTCTTTTCATATCAAACCTTTTTTTAAAATTGCTGGGCTTCAGGTTGTGCTGAAGATATTATCAGCTGAAAGCATAAACTGAATCCCTCCTTTCTTTAATACATTTAAAATAACTAATCAAGTTGCTAAAAGCAGTTTGCTTAAGGAAATGGCCATTATTCTGGTACAGTAGACCCTGGCCATTTGCAGGAATTCTGTTCCTGGAATCACTGCTAAATCCACCAGTCCTGTGCTACGGGATGGGCTGCCTCCAAGGGCAGTTTGGGAGGCCAAAACAGTCCTGAAAACAGCTCTTGCTCACATAGGGAGAGGCCCTGTCCAGACAAGCCACCAGGCATGGTATTTTGCTGTAGCTTTGCAGAGTGACTCTTGTAACAGTGGCCACCTGCCTGTCTTAGGCAAGTCCCAATGCCACAAATGGGTGTTACTGCATGAGTTGCTTGGCTGGGCAGTTGAGGTGGGCAGTATGTAACTCAGTGAGTATGGATACTTTCTCCTTATACAGACACAGTTCTGAGAAGTCAGAAGATAGGGCCAGCAAGCTCATTCCTGCTCTCTCTTTTCCAACATGCATAGGGGTCATGCGTTCAAGACTAGTGGCTTGGCTGCAGACTCAGAATAAGTAAAGGTCTAACACAGGGAAGTCAAATGTGCAGCCCGTGGGTTTCATTTGGCCAATGCAGTGCTCAAATCCATCCCCCAAGCAACTTCCTACTGCTTCCTTTCCAGGGCTGTTAGTGCAGCCACACTGTACTTTGGTTCCCCCCCAGCCCCCTCAGTAGCTCTTTGCTTCTTGCCTCCCCCCCCCCACACCTTTGCTCTATCTCTGTCTCAGACACAGGCTCACAGAGCTCCATGGCTAATTCATGCAAGAGATAAAAAGACAAGCCTGCCTCTGTCTCTTTCTCTCTGCCCCCTCTCTCTCACACCCACAACCCCTCTTCTGCTTGCTTTTCCAGGGCTGCTTCTCCTCTTTTGGGGATGAAGAGAGAAAGATAACAGTGTTGGACTTCCATGGCAGATTTACGACCAGCAATGTTTTATTCCAGGTACCAGGAATAAGGCTCATTGTGGGGAAAATACAGCCTCTAAAAAGAGGCTCTGGGTGAGTGCCCCCACCCTTGCTGTTTTCCCACCTACTCACCCACTCAAGTGAAGGCATTCACTGCCCGCACCCTTGATGTGTTCCCACCCATCCACCCCCAACCTCCCACCCTAAAACCACCTCTTCCTCTCAACCATCACTGCACCCTTGGAACTCCACTATTCCCTCCACCTGTGCCAATCACTCACCCCAACCTTTGCTGTCTTCCTACCCACCCCATAGCTGAAACAGATGCTGGCTTCCCCCATACGTGTGTGTGTGTCCTTGTGTCTGTGGTGGCTCACAGCTCTGAAACAGGCCCAGAATGGAGATAAAGAATAATTATGGGGGGTGGGAGGCATGACGACAGTTGCGCAGATGCTGAAGCTCAGCATTCCTTTTATTTGCAGTGCATTGTTGCCATCTTTTTCTGTCAGAGTCAGCCTTGTAGCGCTTAGCTTGTGGGTTTTTTGACCAGGCATGATTGTGTTATGGTATACCATAGAGTATATGCCTCAAGATTTTCTGTAGGGGAATTGATCTGACTTCAGTTTTCAATCTCCCCTCCATTCCCTGCAGCCTCTACTTAGGAAAAGTACAGTCTTTCTCTACAGTGAGGACCAAAGTAGGAGGGAAGTGACCTCAGCAGGGTATAATGACACAGAGTCTACCCTGTAAAGCAGACATTTTCTGTAGGGGAAATGATCTCTGCCATCTGGAGAGTAATTCTGAGTGATCACCAGCCCTCACCTGGAGAGTGGCAACAGTGGTTCTCCAGGAGGAAATGGCTGGTTTGGAGGGTGGCATTGTACCTGTCTAATGGCCCCACCTTTCCTCAAACCCCACCCTCTTCAGGCTCCACCCTCAAATTTCTAGGAATTTCCCAACCTGGAGTTGGCAACCATCAATCTACCTTTACCTGCCCCTCTGACATCAGCTTTCCATCTCCTCTACCTAGGAAAAGTATAGTCTTTCCCCTCAGTGAGGACCAAAACAGCTTACATCATTCTCCTCTCCCCCTTTTGATCTGAACAACAACCCTGTGAGGTAGGTTAGGCTAAAAGTCTGCTACTGGTCCAAAATCACCCAGTCAGCTTCCACAGCAAGAACCTGGGTCCAGAGACCCTGCTCTAAAGCTCTAACTGCTACACTGGCTGTCATGGGGGGCTGCTGCTGAACAGGGTAGCCAACCTCCAGGTGGAGCCTGGAGGCCTCCTGGTATCACAACCGAACTCCAGATAACAGATCTCTCTCCCCCTGGAGAAAACAACTGTTTTGGCATTTTATTTTGCTGAGGCCTCTCCCCTCCGCAAACTCCACCACAAAATCTCCAGCAATTTCCCACCAACCGGGAACTGGCAGCCCTAGTCAGGACTGGGCCCAATAAGTTTTCTCTTAAAGGCCTTTAGTGATACCTTTAAGACCTACACACTCTGTGATAACACTGTGAGTCTTAAAGACAGGGGTTCATTCTCTGTTGCTCTCTGGCTTTCCCTCCCTCTCTCCTCACTCTCTCTATCTGCTCTGCTGCCATGGGATGCCATCTCCCCCATCTCTGGCTGTTTCTCTTCCAGAGGAGGAGAGGGAGGAGCCCTCAGTCAATCAAGAGCAGAATTTCCCTGGCTCTTTCCCTCTTACCTCAGCCAATCAAGAGAAGGCTTTTTCTGGCTCTTTCCCACCTCCTCCCTCCCTCAGCCAATTGAGGGATGGCTTTCTTTCTCTTCGCTGCGAAGCAGCAACAAGCAACTCATGGGAGACAATGGGAGAATATTTGATTTGTGACCAGTCTGCTAAGGGAATTATTAAATAAGGATAGGATAAGCTTTTGTGTGCAAGCACACGTCTTCTTTGGAGGGAAGGAGGCAGGATGGGTGGGTGGAAGGATGGATTCTTCTGACAAGTAGAATGTACAGTACATTGAGAAAATTAATTAGGTTTATTCTGAAAACAAAATTAAATGGATTTCTTTGGATTTATTTTCTTTCAAAAAGATCCTGATTAGGAATTAGAACATTTGGATTGGTCCTTATATCTTAGAGAGTGATTTCAGATGCCAAATTATAATAGTGCATATTGGTAATGAGACAGGAAAACTAGCTCTCGATTCAGTACAAGAGGATGCATTGTCTTGATCATTCTCAATTTCAATTCAGCAGTCTTTCTGCCCCTTTGAAATTCATTTGTAAGAGCACTGCTACTCTTAGGTCAGCAACTGAATGTTGTGATTTCTAATGTCAGTCTTATGTCCATTTATTCTTTGTATTCTCCTGGACTGAATACTCCTGGATCGAATTGAGACCTAGGTTTCCTGTCTCATTACCAATGCTGGTATCTCCACACCTACTACCCCTCTGCATATCACACCTAATCTAATTAAGCTTGCTATAGTCATTCATCTATTTATTGATTGATTTGATTTATATCCCGCCCTCCCCACCAAAACAGGCTCAGGGCTGCTATTGCCGTGTGACATCTGAAATCACCTTTATAAAGTTTATATCTCCTGTACCTCATGTTACATTTTATGGCATGCATGTGACAAAGCGACATTTATCTGGCCCTGGTAAAAAATTACTTGGATGGCCCAGCGTAGTCTGATCTTGTCAGATCTTGGAAGCTAAGTAGGGTTAGTCTTCATTAGTATTTGGATGGGAGATAGCCCAAGGAACACCAGGGTTGCTATTCAGAGGCAGGTAAATCCTATCGGCTCACCATAAGTTGATTGCAACTTGATGGTGCTTTCCTCAACCACCTAATATATTTTGTTGTCTGCTTTTCACTACTTCATGAGCCAGTGCAGTGTAGAGGTTAGTGTCAGACTAGGATCGAGGAGACCCAGATTTGACTCTCCACCGCGCTAGCACTGGTTTTGTTGTTGTTCAGTCGCACAGTCGAGTCCGACTCTTTGCAACCCCGTGGACAAAGTCACGCCAGGCCCTCCGGTCTTCCACCATCCTCCGAAGTCTGATCAAATTTGTGTTTGTTACAACAGTAACGCTTTCCAGCCATCACATCTTTTGCTGTCCCCTTCTTCTTTTGCCTTCTGTCTTTCCCAGCATCAAGATCTTCTCCAGGGAGTGCTCCCTTCTCATTTGGTGGGCAAAGTATTTGAGCTTCAGCATCTGACCTTCCAGGGAACAGTCTGGGTTGATTTCCCTTAGGACCGACTGATTTGATCTTCTTGCAATCCAAAGGACTCTCAAGATTCTTCTCCAGCACCACAGCTCAAAAGCATCTCTTCTTCTGCACTCGGCCTTCCTTATGATCCAACTCTCACAGCCATACTGTAAATCTGCCTGAAGCTAAGCCCTTATCTGGTACTGATGCATCTATCTGCAACCTTTCAATTCACTGTCTTAAGCTATGATTCAGCCCAAAATGAAGCTAATTAAAGTGCCCACATTTGGGATGGAAAGAGTTAAAACGAGAGGAGCAGGGGATTTAAGAATCCTTTGATCACTCCCATTCGTACAGCTACCGCAGTATTATGCCCTCGTTCTACTGGTCCATCCAGTCCAGTGCATTTTATTGACTAGCAGCAGCTTCTCAAGCATCTTCCTCGAGGTTCTTCTGACTCCCAAAGCTGCTAGGAAAGTAAACCTCTGACCAGACTCTGTGCTCCAGCCTCTCCTTTGGAGCACAGCCCAAGCATGAATCGTTCTCTCCTGTCACTCTCGCTTGTCCGCTGGCGGGAGAAGCCGTTATTGGCGCTGAGCGCTCAGAGACGGCGCTGGAGTCCACGCAAAAAGGGCTGGCCTACGCGCTCCCTCGGCTGCCCGGGTGGCCCCTCCCTTCCCCCCTCCCCATCAGGAAGGATCGGCCAGAAACGCCTCCAAGCGCAGAATGTGGCATTATTGCGACGCCCGGCCTGTAAACCGTTCCCACAGACACCAGGTTATCGCCACACTTTATGTCATCCACAGACACAGTCCTCTGCCTCGAGGACTCCGCGGGCCTCCCAAAGGCGACTCGGCGTCCCTCCGCCCCTTTCGCCGTCAGTCAGCGCAGAGGACGGTCTAGCCCGCGGAAGCCCCGCCTTTCGCTGTCAGCGAGCGACAGAACGAGTTGGGCCGGGCCGGGCCGGGGAGGCACTACTGTGATTAGAGATGGCCTTCCGGAGCCCGCTTTGAGCCCTCATCCTGGAGGGGACGTGACCTCTGCCACGATGTTTAGGAGGATTTTACAGCGGGTAAGAGGATGGGCGGGCAGGCAGCAGGCAGGCAACGATGCCTTGCGCGCCTCAGCTGCAGAGTAGGCTGCCGAGGTAGTCGCAGCCGTAGTAGTGGCGGCGACGGCGGCATGGGGAGGTGGCTGCACTTCCCGGAGCCGGCCCAGCGGCTTGCTTGAGTGGGGTGACCGCGGAGGCTCCGCGACGTGCCAGTTTGCTGGTCTGGATCCCCTTTCCCCACCCGAATCCTGATTATTAACCCAGCAAGCAGTTCCTTGTCCGCAGGCCGCGGATAGGCCCCTTCCTTCGCTGCCCATTCGGGGTAGAAGGAAGAGTGGAAGTGGCCCGAGAAACGGGGGAGCCATGTGGAGGCTGCTTCTGGTTTGTGGCAGAGGGCCGGTCGTTGGACGGGACTAGGATGGGGAGGGAAGAAGTTGTGAGCTCCCTCCGTGCCCATGGGTCTGGACTGGAGGTGGAGGAGGGGGAAAGACAGAAAGAGTGGGCTGTGAGGCGGAAGGACGGAGTCTTTCCTTCGCTCCCCCTTTCCTCCCGCGATGCTGAGGCCGTGGCTCCTGCCCGGCTCCTGTGAATGTGGCTCCAGCTGCCATAGCAGCCTGGCTCTGAAGGCTTCATCGCTTGCCAGGGTTCATCAGCTCTTTCTCCCGCTGACAGGGAGGTGTCTCTGTTGAGGGTGGAAGGCATTACTCACTGACTCTTCTAAGTCTTGTGTTGTTAAACATAACAACAGATAAAGATTTCTGGGTGTAGCTGGGAGAGCCACTGCACGTTTGCTTGGATGTATTCGGACCCATAGACACAATAGCACATACAGTGGTCGAATATACCTAAAAGAGGGTGGCAAATAGTGTTAATATGGTTACTGACAGGTGGTTGTGCCTGCACGGTTTTTCTGCTGTCATGCGCTGTGGGAGGTCAGGCATACAGCAGCGTTTCTTAAACTGGGGTGTGGATACTCCATACTGAGTCCTTTGTGATGGACAGAGGGTAAGCCTTTCTCTTGCCGTGCTAATGTTAAAACGGAGCCCTCCCAGTGACCTGGAAAAGGGGCAGGGACTCTTTGCCTCAGGGGAAGGGAGTGGAATTCCCCATCCCCCTTCCAAAGGGCGAGAGCTCATAGAGCTGCTGCCATCTGACTTTCAAATCTCTCTAGAGCCCTGCCCATAAAACACATTGATTGATTGCTGGGAACCAGTAGCATAGCCCTAGGAGCTCTGATTGGTTGAGTGGAGGTACAGTCTCAAGAAGTTATCATACTTACTTGCCGGGCTTTTTTGGTAGCAGGAACTTCTTTGCATTTTAGGCCACACCCCCTGATGTAGCCAGTCCTCTAAGAGCTTAGAGGGCTCTTAGTACTGAACCAACTGTAAGCTCCAGGAGGATTGGCTACATTCGGGGTGTGTGGCTTAATATGCAAAGGAGTTCCTGTTACAAAAAAAGCTCCGCTTACTTGTGGTCAAACCCTACACCAAAGTATAAATGAACACAAATCTGACATCAAGAATTCCAAGATAGAGAAACCTGTAGGAGAACATTTCACCTCCCAGGATACTCACTGCGGGGCATCAAAGTAGCTGTTTTTTTGCAAAGGAACTTCAGAACCACATTGGAACAGGAGATTGCTGAATTACAAGTTATTACAACACTCAGGATAACCCCCCCCCAGGACTCAACAGAGATATTGGCTTCATGCTAAGTAACTCAGTTCTCACTTATAACTACAAATCAAACTTTTGGGGTCTTAAAGGTGCCACTAGACCCAAACTTAGTTCTAACATCTGTTGTCAACGCCTTTATCTGTATGCCAATTTGTTGCTTTTTACATGTTTTACCTAATGTGTTATTCCTATCTTAGCTGTGTTTATCACTCAGTTACTTAGGTATCTTGACTCTAATGAGCTCTTCCTGGCAACTAACCCCTCCTCCAATATGTAATATTTAAGGAAACTGTTTCAATGGATTTGAAAGAGTGTACATATACACATGCTAAGTCTCTTGGTTCTCACTTGTACCCAGTATTGAACTTTGTGTTGAAGGTGTCACTGGGCTCAAACTTCATTCTCACATCTACTTGTTAACATTTATATTTGTATGTTAATTTGCTGCCAATCTCAGCTATAATCACCCAGTTCTTATGCATTTTACTGATCCTTCCTGACAACCAAACTCCTCCCACCCCTATAGGCAATGACTGAGGAAATTCTGTTTCACTGTATTTGAAGAAATGTGCTTGCACAAGAAAACTTGTACCTTGAATAAAACTTGGTTGGTCTTAAAGGTTCCACTGGACTCAAGCTTTGTTCTGCTGCTTCAGACCAAGGCCTGAATCTTACTTGTAGTATATAATTAATTTTCTTTAAGCATAGAGATGTTATTCTCCTTCCATTGGCAACAATAGCAAATGACCAGAAAAGTTTAATGTAGCATGGACTTTTTTTTGTTTCTGCAAGAGCACTTCTGAAATCTGTTGGTCTGTCTGTCTGTCTATCAGTTGTGTCCCTGCTATATAGCTTGGGTTGCTAAAGAAAGTTGGAAAACCACAGGTAGAGTATAAGGGATGAGGACTTCAAAGGCAAGGAACATAGGAAAAACAATGACAGGCCTAACAATGCCTATTACCATGTCCAGTTAGCAGGTAGAGCACAGAATGAGTAGTGGTTGTGGTGAAGTCGGTGCCAGTCCGAGGGCACATAGCGCCCCAGGCAAGCTTCCTGCCTGCAGCCCCCCCGCCTCTGCTGCCCCCCACTGGCCCTCACAGCACCACAATGTGGTGCCGCACTCCATGGCCCACCATGTGACGAGGCTCGGCTCCTCCCTGCCACGGCCCACTTTCCTTCTCTCCCCAGTGCTGCAATGAAGTGCTGCACTCTGTTGCCCCCCATCAGAGTGTGCAGAGCCACACCACAGCCTTCAATGTGGCCGGCATGCTATCTAATGCTTTGAAGTACGCGCAGGAGAAGACTTCTCCTGACTCCTTGCTGGAACCGGAAGTGAGGCAGATCAAAGGCTTCTCCTGTGTGGGCTTCAAAGCATTAGATGGCACGCCAGCCGCATCGAAGATGGTAGGGCCCAGCCTCAGCGTGGCGCAACTCTGCATGCTCTGATGGGGGGGCGATGGGAGGGAAGGTGGGCAGGCGGCAGGGGAGAGGTGGGCGGCAGCGGGGGGAGGCAGGCAGGCAAACTAGGCAGTTGTTGTAGGCACCGGGAGGGGGGGGGAGCCCAATTTGTCCCACCAATCAGAGAAGCTTGTCTGGTGGGCATGTGAGAGACGGCCTTTTTGATGGCAGCTCCATGATTATGGAACAACTCCAGGGAGATGCACCCGGTGTCCTCATATTTAATCTTCAAGAGGCAGTTGAAGATGTTTATTTGAGATGACATTTTGTTTGTTTGTTTGTTCATTTGTTCATTCATTCATTTGACTTATATCCCACCCTTCCCTCAAGGTGGGTTCCATCAAAGAATCAAACAATTAAAACAGATAAAAATTACAATAAAAGTAGCTTAAGTTACAACTAACTTAGAAACTCTGCCTCTAAAGTAGTGACCTGTTGGTCCAAAAATCTATTGGATCTCATATTGCTGGAATGGCGGGGGGGCGGGGGGGGGCAGGCTGAATAACAGGTGATGTCTGCTGCCTCAGCTGAAGGCATGGTGGAAAAGCTCCATTTTGCAGGCCTTGCGGAACTGAAGCAGGTCCCGCAGAGCCTGGATGTCCAAGGGGATCTCATTCCACCAAGCAGGTGGAATTAATGTTTTACATAAAATAAACAGGTGAAGGAAGCCTATGCAAATCTCTTCTGAATTGAGTTTCCACGGGCAACTTGCACTTGGTGCTCTGCTGCAAGTCTGTGGTGATCACATAATACATGTACTATGTAGTTTGGCCCTTAGACAGCATGTTTGGGAAAGTGTCCTAAGATCTTGGAATGCTGCTTCCCAGTTTGGGGCTTGATGCACTAATGATCTGATTTTGTATAAGACAGCTTCACGTCTATGTGCACTGCTTAGGTGTGCTGATTGAATTAAGGCATAAAAAAGAAAGGACTGATCTCTGCCTTGGTGCTTTTGGAGGCAAGAGCCAAATGGATTGTCTCTTTGCATTGCTTTAGATACCAAATGCATGTGATTGAAATAAGAGTGCCCTTAATACAGACTTTCTTTTTAGATGTGGGTAGAGCTTTCAAAGACCAAAGAGAAATAGTTTTTCCTGTGACTTGGAAAGATCCCAAGAGGTGTTAGTATTTTTTGTGTGTGGATGGTTTGATGATCTCATTGTTGCTCTTTTAGTATTGCAGATTTTGATGAAGTCATTATGTTTGTACTTGTATCTAGGAATCCTCTTTTACCGCAAATTGTTTTCTATTGTGGCTTCCCAGTTAGTTTCTAAAATACATATAAGAAGTGAAATAAAAGAAGCAAATGTCTGCTTTTGTAGTTTAAGGCCATGTATGCCATATTTTAATGCATAAAAGATTATTTCCAGTTGTTGATGTGTGGCTATGTTCATTGGCCACTGCTGGTTTTTCTCATGTGCTTTTAAAATAGTGTTAGGTATGATTAAATAAGCACGACGTCATTTTTGGCTTAATGGGGTTAACTTAAAATGTTATGACAGGAGCAGTAGCTCTAGTCTAGAGAAGTATAGGTCTGTGCATTCAGTAGAGCTTTAAAGTAAGCAGTCAGCTGTTCAGGAGGTTTTTTTGTTTTTTTTAAAGTACTTCCAAATGTTCAGCCCTCGGCTTATGTTCAAAGTTATAGATTGGAGTCCCAGTCAATATTTTTCCTTACAAATATTTATACCCTGCCTCTTCTGTCAGCCATCTTGACTCAAGGCATATTTAGTTTATTAGCATATGTAAGGCAGCCGCTCTGTATGTTGAATATTTGCTATTCTTCTGACAAACTCACAAAGTAAGATATACTGGTCAAAGGATTAGATTAGGTCTGGAAAGACGGGCTCAAATCTGTATTCCTCCATGTTTTTAACTGGGTGATCTCAGACTGGTCCTTCTGTTTCAGCTTAATCTATTTCACAAGATGGTTTGCAAGAACCGTGTGCTGCTCTGAATTCTGTGTAGAAAAGACAAGGCAAAAATGTAATAAATGTGTGGACTGTCTACATGGGTCTTAAAACTTTTGTGTGCACACATCAGAGAACCCATACCATTATTTGGTTATGAACAGTTTACTGTTGCATATTTGATTGAAAAGAATGTTTGTATTTTATAATAAGAAAAAAGGCATGTATTTTGCCTTATTTCCTGCTTTAAGCGAGAGATAGCAGAAGATAAATTGTGATCCGCTGGTGAACCACTGGCCAATTTTTGGTGGACCCCTTAGAGCTGATTGATTGCTACAATCGTTGCAGAAGTGGTCAAGGCTCATAAGAAAGATTTTTTTTAATGATAAAAGGTATCTTTGAAGAAAACAAGTCACTAATTTGTTCTAATTTGTTAGAATTTTGAAGCTGTCTAGTCATCTTATAAGTTTACAGGAGAATTGACCCACTACATTTAAGGCTATGTAATCTGTTTTATAACAGCTGGGGGATGTATGGGAGAAGTGGCTGCAGTTTGATATTACCATCTACAGAAATTGACTTGTTTTTAAGATTGTTGTACTGTTTTATTGGATGAATTAATTTTTAACTCTGTATTTATTAACTGTTGTTCCCCACCCAGAGCCCGTTGAGGAAAGGACAGGTTATAAATAGAAAATGACAAATAAATAAATAATATAAGTGGAGATGATTTTCATGGAGAAATAGATTCAAATATTCATTGCATTTATGCATGTTATTTATTTAGAACACTGTAATAATGCCTTTGTACCCAGTTCAGGTGGCTAATAGTCAAAACATTATTTTTTTTAAAAAAGATATATATTATTAAAAAAAACCCCAATAGAACAGAAACACATGTAGGAGGCTCAGTGAAAGTCACTGAGGGAAACCAAGACTGGGGGAAACCAATTGATGGGGTGGGAATTCTATCATTTTGATGCCACAACTGAGAAGGCCTGTTCTCAAGTTTACATCTGTCTAACCTCAGATGGTGAAGACACCCTGAGCAGGGCCCCTGAAGATGGCCATAGTGATTGGGTCGGTTCATATGAGAATAGATAGTCCTTAAGGTAAGCTGGCCCCAAGCCACCTAGGACTTTAAAGGTCAGTACCAGCACCTTGAATTGGGACCTGAAGCAACTTGGGAACTGGTATAGGTAGAACAAGACAGGAGTGATACAGTCTCTGAATAAATATATTTATTCTTACATGTTTTCTTTTTCAGACTCCAGGCAGAGTTGGGTCTCAGAGTTCTGACTCAGAATCATCTGCAATCTCTGGAAATGTGGATGTCAACAATGAGGGCTCTTCAGAGGTATTATGTTGCAATAGCACATAAACTAAGTTTTTTTCAGACCCCAGATCTGGAAAGGAAAAGGAAAGGTCCCCTGTGCAAGCACCGGTCGTTTCCAACTCTGGGGTGATGTTGTTTTCACAACGTTTTCGTGGCAGACTTTTTACGGGGTGGTTTGCTATTGCCTTCCCGTCATCTACACTTTCCCCCCAGCAAGCTGGGTACTCATTTTACCGACCTTGGAAGGATGGAAGGCTGAGTCAACCTCGAGCCAGCTAACTGAAAGCCCAGCTTCCGCCGGGGATCGAACTCAGGTCGTGAGCAGAGCTTAGGACTGCAGTACTGCAGCTTTAACACTCTGCACTGTGGGGCTCTTCCCAGATCTGACCCCTTGTTTAAAAGTGTTGTTTTGGGGTGCTTACCCCTGCCTTGTTTTTATTGGTATAATTTCAGTGATGTTGTTAATCTCTTGTCATACTGTGGAAAATTTTATTGATGTATTTACTATTTTTGGAAAATTCCAAATTCAGTATTTATGTGGTGGTACAGCAGTTCTGAGGAGTGGGGCATTTTAACTAAACAAAATACTAATTAAAGTTTGTTCTTAAGCAGTATTTCAGCAATTAACATACTTTCAGTATAATTAATGACCCTGCACCTTTGGATCTGAATTGCTCAGTATACAAGTGGAGTTGCCAACTTACCAAAATGGAATATTAATATTTAGGGGCACTCAGGAATTTAGTTTCCTTACTACATGAAGCTTAGAAAAAGAGACATCCGTTATTTTATGGAACTGTTTTGTTCTATGAAACAGACACTTAAAATGAAGAAATCTGACATTAGGGTTGATTTCATCCTCACAGATTTGTGCATGAATGTTGTTTTCTTGCTTAAAAACATAAGAGAAACTATGTTGGATCAGGCCAATGGCCCATCCAGTCCAACACTCTGTGTCACACAATGGCCAAAAAACCCAAGTGCTATCAGGAGGTCCACCAGTGGGGCCAGAACACTAGAAGCCCTCCTACTGTGCCCCCCCAAAGTACCAAGAATACAGAACATCACTGCCCCAGACAGAGAGTTCCAATGATAAGCTGTGGCTAATAGCCACTGATGGACCTCTGCTCCATATGTTTATTCAATCCTCTCTTGAAGCTGTCTGTGCTTGTAGCCACCACAACCTTATGTGGCATTGAATTCCATGTGTTAATCACCCTTTGGGTGAAGAAGTACTTCCTTTTATCAGTTCTAACCCGACTGCTCAGCAATTTCATTGAATGTCCATGAGTTCTCGTATTGTGAGAAAGGGAGAAAAGTACTTCTTTCTCTACCTTCTCTATCCCATGCATAATCTTGTAAGCCTCTATCATGTTACCCCTCAGTCAGCGTTTCTCCAGGCTAAAAAGCCCCAACCTCTTTCTTCATAGAGAAAGTGTTCCAACCCTTTAATCATTCTAGTTGCCCTTTTCTGCACTTTTTTCCAATGCTATAATATCTTTTTTGAGGTACGGTGACCAGAATTGTACACAGTATCCCAAATGAGGCCACTCCATCAATTTATACATTATGATACTGGCTGATTTGTTTCCAATTCCCTTCCTAATAATTCCCAGCATGCTGTTGGCCTTTTTTATTGCAATCGCACACTGTCTCAACATTTTCAGTGAGTTATCTACCACAACCCCAAGATCTTTCTCTTGGTGAGTCTCCGTCAGTTCACACCCCATCAACTTGTATTTATAGTTAGGATTTTTGGCCCCAATGTGTATTACTTTGCACTTGGCAACACTGAACCTCATTTGCCACACTGACACCCATTCTTCCAGCCTCGACAGATCCCTTTAAGTGCCTCACAATCGTCTCTGGTTCTCATCACCCTGAACAATTTAGTGTCATCTGCAAACTTAGCCACTTCACTGCTTACTCCCAACTCCAAATCATTAATGAACAAGTTAAAAAGCACCAGACCCAGTACTGAGCCCTGCAGCACCCTGCTGCTTACCAGCCTCCACCGAGAAAATTGCCCATTTATACTCACTCTCTGTTTCCTATTAATTAGCCAGTTTTTGATCCACAAGAGGATTTGTCCTTTTACCCCATGACTCTCAAGCTTACTAAGGAGCCTTTGATGAGGAACTTTATCAAAAGCTTTCTGGAAGTCAAGGTAAACAACATCTGTTGGGTCCCCTTTGTCCACATTTGCTCACCCCCTCAAAGAACTCTAACAGGTTAGTGAGACAAGATCTTCCCTTACAGAACCCATGTTGAGTCTTCCTCAATAACTTTTTTTCATCAATCCGCCTATTAATTCTCTCTTTGATAACAGTTTCCACCAACTTTCCCAGTATTAAAGTCAGACTGACTGGCTTGTAATTTCCTGGACCTTTCTTGAACCCTTTTTAAAGATGGGGTGACATTTGCTACCTTCCAGTCCTCAGGAATGGAGGCAGATTTCAATGGAAGATTACAAATTTTTGTCAAGAGAGCCACAATTTCACCTTTGAGTTCTTTCAGAACTCTTAGATGTATGCCATCCATGCCTGGTGACTTATCAGTTTTTAATTTGTCTATCAATTGTAGGTCCTCCTTTCTCGTCACTTCAATCTGACTCAGGACTTTCAACACCCCTCCCAGAATCAGCGGTTCTGGAGTGGGCAAAGACTTCTCATCTTCCACAGTGAAGACGGAGGCAAAAAATGCATTCAGCTTCTCAGCCATTTCCCTATCCTCCTTCAATAACCCCTTTACCCCTTGGTCATCCAAGGGCCCCATTGCTTCCCTGACTGGTTTCTTGCTTTCTTTGAAGAGATGTTTATTGTTGGTCTTTATGTTTTTTTCAGTATGCTCTTCATAGTCCCTTTTTGCCTGCCTGATCACAGACTTGCATTTGATTTGCCACAGCCTGTGTTCCCTTTTATTAATCTCACTTGGACTAGCTTTCCACTGCTTAAAGGAATCCTTCTTACCTTTTACAGCTTCCATTACTTTGTTAACCATGCAGGCTTTTTTAAAATACCTATTTGTGCCTTTCTTGACTTGTGGTATATATTTTATCTGAGCTTCTAGGATTGTAGTTTAAATAGCCTCCAAGCTTCCCCAAGGGTTTTGACCCTATTTACCTTTCCTTTTGGTTTCCTCTTCACATGCCTCCTCATCTCAGAGAATTTACCCCTTTTAAAGTTAAAAGTGGTTGTGTTGGTCTTTTGGGGCAACTCCCTATTTATACAAATGGTGAAATCAACAACATTGTGGTCACTGCTCCCAAGGGGTCAATCACTTTTACATCTCTTGCCAGGTCTTGGGCATTACTTAGAATCAAATCCAGGATTGCCCCACCCCTGGTAGGTTCAGTGACCATCTGCTTCATAGCACAGTCATTGAGAGTGTCTAGAAACTCAATCTCTTTCTCCCGACCAGAACGCATATTGACCCAATAAATCTGCGGGTAGTTAAAATAACCTATTATGACACAGTTTTTATGTTTAGCTGCTATCTTTAATTTTTTCATCATATTATAATCATCTATCTTTTGACCTGGTGGGTGATAACAAACTTCCATAGTTAAACTTCCTTTTGGGCCCACTATTTCAACCCAAAGTGTTTCTAGAAGGGAATCTAATTCTCTGATCTTCTCAATCTTACTGGACTGTATACCCTCTCTGACATACAGAGCCACCGCACCCCCAACCCTTCCCTCCCTATCCTTCCAATATAATTTATATCCAGGAATCACTGTGTCCCACTGATTCTCCTCATTCCACCAAGTTTCTGAAATACCCACAATGCCTATGTTTTCCCCCAACACTAAGCATTCCAACTCCTTGATTTTACCTTGGACACTTCTGGCATTTATCTATAAACATCTAAAATTTCCCAGGCAAGCTTGGCAACCTTCGTCCTGCTGCCTTGAGACTTTGCCAGGCAGTCCATACTGTTTGTCACTGTCTCAGTGGACAACTCTAATCCATTGCCTTGTAGAAAAGTAACAGCTAACCATTCATCTCTTTGAGGTGAGTCATCCTGAACCAGAGACATTTCATCTCCTGTCAGCTTTCCCCCAAGGTTGAGTTTAAAAACTGCTCTGCCACCTTTTTGATTTTAAGCGCCAGCAGCCTGGTTCCTTCTCAGGACAAGTGGAGGCCATATCTTTTGTACAGCTCCCGCCTGTTCCAAAAAGCAGCCCAGTGCCTAGCAAACTTGAACCCTTCCTCCTTACACCATCATCTCCTCCATGCATTGAGACTCCTAATTTATGCCTGTCTCTCTTGCCCTGCATGTGGAACAGGTAGCACTTCTGAGAAGGCTACCTTGAAAGTCCTGGCCTAGCAGCCTAAATTTTTCTTCCATGACCTCATGACTGCATTTCCCCACAACATTGGTGCCAACAAGTACCTTGACCACTGGCTCCTCCCCAGCACTGTCTATCGTGCTATCTACAACATGTTCGCACGAGGCAGGCAAGTCACCATACGGTCAGTACACGGTTTTGCCACCCAGCTGTCTACTTGTCTAAAAATCAAATCACCAACTACCAAGACCCCACCCCCCATCCCTGCCCGGGGATGGTTCCTTGGCGCAATAGGATACCTGCTCACCAACTGAAAAAGAGGTCCCTTCTGAGGGCACATTCCCATTATCCTCAGCGCGGCGCCCTGTTCCATCTCGACCCTCATGCTCCCTGGCATCAATGGGGCTGCCATGTTCAGAGTGGGGCTCATCTAATACGTCCCCGAGAGTCTTCTCCGAGTGCCTAACTGACTGTCTCTGCTTCTCCAAGTCAGCCACCTCAGCCTCAAGGGGGGAACTCGTTCCCTGAGGACCAGGAGCAACTTGCATCAAGCACACACCCAAGACTTCTGTCCAGTGGGCAGATAGTAATACATGTGACACTCAGTGCAAAATACTGGAAAGCCCCCACCCCCCTGCTGGCATTCTACCTTCATTATCGCTTTTTAAATATTCAGTCCTCTCTTTAAATCCTTTTGTGTTGATGTGGCCCTCCTTTTGGAAAGTCTACTTAACTTATTTGGAACACAAGGAAACTAGGGATCCTGATCCTTCCTGGACTTCTTACACAGCCCCCAGGCTAAGAGCCACAGGCCAAGAGCCCTTGCAAAAACTTACCATACAGTCTTATATATTGTGTTAATTTTGTTTGCTCTGTTCTTTGCCATGTTGGAAGATGTCAGTGTCTATGCTGCTGGTTTAAGATATGAATTATAGTTATGCATTGGCAACCTGTATTAGGATAGTACCAATCTTGTGAAGAATAGAAAAGTTAAGTGCACATTCATATGACTACAAGAAACCTCATTTTCTGTCAAATTTCAGCAATAAATTGAATGGAGAGTGTTTTTACATTTGATAATGATTTACATTTGATATTCTGTTCAGTTGTCTTCATTTAAGATGCCATTTGATAAACATGGGGTAGTGTGTATCAGTGTGGAAGAGATATAAAAATAGATAGGTTGCAGCATGTATTTCTGTTTGAGTTTTACTTTATAAGTGTGTACTAGTGGATTGTGCTATAAAGATGTGAAACTGAGATGTCCTCTAGTCTATTTTAAAGCTCAAGGGTGAGATTTATATAGTATGTATTATTTTATCATTTTGTTTTCTACTTGGTATTCACATTATGCTTTATTGTAAAATAGAATGAAAGTTAATCTTTCATTTATTTTTTCTAAGAATATATAACCATGTATAAAACTGTATTCTTTCAAATGTCTAGTTTAGGAAGTACATGTCTTTACTATGCCAAATACCTACCAAAGCAGTACTTGTTGAACAAAAGATTAAAATGTAAGATAGTAAAAGTAAATCAGGTCACTCATGGACAAATAGACATTTCTGTATAATTGGAGAACTCCTCTGTATGCTTACAAATATGACTTGTCTGTTAAGATTTATTTATTTATTTCATTCCATTTGCTACTATATCTAATTGCAAGACCCCTATAATAAACCTTAGCAGTGTCCCAAACTACCTGCATTTTTACTTCTTGTGTTATATTCTGTTTGAAGAAATACTCCATTTCAGCCTTGGATTCTTTAAGAAATTTTTCATCTTTCAAAATAGAAATGTTTAAATTCCATACTTTTCTCTTCCATGGACCTTTTAACTTTACCATTACAGGACTATGATCTGAAATAACTCTTGTTTGAATTTCTCTGTCAACTAAATCTTTAATCAGGCTTGCTGAAAGCCAACACATGTCAATTCTTGACCAGGTTTGGTGTCTGGCAGAGTAATAGGTATAGTCTTTAGAGTTAGGATACCTTGTTCTCCATGCGTCTACCAGATCCATTTCTTCTGCTAATTTCCAAAAACTTACTGGCAACTGGGAGCCTTTACATTTCATCTGTTTGGACATTTTTTTATCCAATTATCTATCTGGAACTGCATTAAAGTCTCCTATTAAACAATATTCTGTGTAATCCAAGTTTACTAGTTTGGAACGCAAATTTTGGAAAAATTTCTCTTGGTTATCATTTGGAGCATAGACATTTGCCAATAATTTTTTTTAATTATCCACAGTAATTTCTACTAGCAAGATTCTTCCATCTTCAGAAGCAAATTTCAGTAGTGGATTAAATTTGTCTTTGATATATGTTGCCACTCCCCCTTTCTTCTTATTGTTTTCTGTTGCTGTAAATAGGTTACCTAGTTTTTTATTTTTCAAGAAGTGTGATCTTTCGTTAAAATATGTGTTGCTTGCAAACAAATTATATCCATTTCCAATTTTGCCAAATATCTAAATGTCTTCCTCCTTTTTGCAGGAGAATTAAGTCCATTTACGTTAATTGAGACTATTGAGGCCATTATGGATTTGAGTTATCCTTATCTTTTTTTGGGGTGTTGCCTTGTATGGAATCTCCGTGGTTCATTTGGGTTTTCTTCCCCAGAAACTCCACCCTCTTCCTCATCTTTCTTTTCCTCACCTTTTCCATTCTTTCCAAAAAATGTTGCGCTTTAAAAATGGAGTTAATCCCGTATCTGGTCTCCTGATATGTAAAAAGTAGGCCCTCTGGCATTAACTACATGTAGGGTATTTATCTTCTTCTCAAAAAATCTATTAATTCTTGATACTTTCTCCTCTTTTGCCTCACAGGCCAGGGAACCTCTCTCAAAATTTTCACCATATTTTCAGCTATCATCATTGGTCTGTCTCTTACTTGTTTTAAAATATCATCTTTAATCCTCTTCCTTGTGAATTTCAAATGTACTTCGCTGGGCAGCTTATTTCGCCTTGTGTAGCTCGAGGGTACCCGTCTAACTTGATCAAATTCCTCTTCCATCCTCTCGGGAGTCACCTGTAAAATTTCAGCCAAAGAAAGCCTCACTTAAAATTTTCTGTAGATCTTCATTTTTTTCCTTTGGTATGTTTTGGAACCTCAACATATAAGCAGCTCTGTCTGCTTCCAGTTATAAAAGTCTAGAGTCTTGTATACTCTGTACCTTTTCCATGTACTCTGCCTTCTGGGTATTCTCTGTTACTTGGCTCTCCAATGTTTTTAAGGCCTTATTAGTCTCAGTTGTCTGTCTGGTAATCTCTACAAGCTCTTTTTTAATCTCTGTCATCTGCTCACCTATGTTGTCTACTTTGCTAGTTAGCTGTACTATAGCAGTCATTAAAGCAGCTGGCATTTCTTTCATGTCCCCTTGTGTGGGTGTAAATTTACCTGGCCCCGCTGGTGGGTTAGGTGAAGGAAACATTTGTTTTCCTTCTTTGTTATCTTTTTTTCTTACAGAGCCCTTAGGTCCACTCATTTTTGTTGAAAGTAGAAACACACACCAACAGAAAAAAGCAATACTACTTCCGCTTTTTTTTGGAGCTCTTTGTTCTTGTTCACGTCAGATAAACTAAACTACGTCCTAGAGTATGCTTGCTATCAGACAGCTCACAAATGAAAACAATTTTCTGGTCTCTATCTACAGTTTGTGCCAGTCAAAACAATACTTAAAAAGCCTCTTTTCAGTTCAGCACAACAGATAGTCAGTATGAAAAACAATTCCGTTCAGTTCAGCTCTCTGCATATGTAGCCTTGCCTACTGTAAAGAGCTAGATTTGTTCAATTGTAATCCAGGACACCGACCAATCTTCCAGCTAAGTTTCATGTATAAAAAAATGCAAGACGTAACTCTGTAATCCAAGGGCTGAATACCCTATTTGTAATCCAAGGGTGAGACCCAAATTGAATTATAATAAGCCAAACCACATCAGAGAAGAACCCACACCCAGGAAAAAAAAGACAAAAAGAAAAGCAGGTATATCCAATGGAAATTCTATAAACCAGATTAAAAAATCCTAAAACTGTAATCCAGGGCTGAGTGCCCTATTTGTAATCCAAACAGAAGCCCCCAAAATAATTAAAAAATCATTAATCCAGAGGTAAGAAGAAACGGAAAAAAACACAAAAGCCCACAAGCCAACAATAAAGGCATACAGATGTCCAAAAAATAAAAGGCTAAACCAAAAGTCTTTACAACAATATCCAAAAAATAATCCAACCACAGGTATACAAAAAGCCAAAAAAGAAAAGGAAAAAGGCAAAATACCAAATATGGTGGTTTATATCCACAGAGAAAATCAAATAACTAATTATTGATTAAAATTTTTTTCCAAAGTACTTTTGTTATCACCAGAGATCTTGTTTTGTCTTATAGTCAGTATCAGATCCCCAACAGTTTTTCTCTTTACATGCTTCTAAGTTCCATCAAAATAACTGATTCTTCAAAGCACATCTAAACCATCCAGCATTCAGATCTATCAGCAGAGATCTTTTCCTCAGAAGCCAAAAACTTTCCTCGCCCACAGAGGTTTAAAAGAAACCATTCAACTTCAAACATCCATTATAGATTGATGAGATCTCTTTCATGCAGGTACTCTCCATATATCAGGTTGTGTAAACTTTTTCAAGCCTTGCAAAAGAAAGAGGGAGGGTTCCCCTCCCCCTTTCCTAATCTCTTGCTTTACTTAAGATCTGCTCCTGATTTTCTTTTTTCCCTGCCAATGTCAGTCCTCAGTGGTATAAACATGAGGAAAGAAAAACACACTTACAGAAGTCAGAGGTATTCTGTCCTTTATAAAACTTGAAGATCTGGAATGTGAGTGGAAGAAATTGAGGAAAGAAACAGGTGGCTGACTCTTGTGCCATTTAAAAATGGCGATCAGCACAGAGAGGCTTGAGAAAAGCGGGATCATGGGAGTAGCCGCCTCCGCTGGTCTCCCCGATCTACCAATCGATTCTCTCACCTGGGAGCCTTCCTAACTTCCAGAGTCAGGTTGTCCTTCATAGGTGACCCCTCCGAAATGCCGATTTGAGAGCGGCTGAGGACACGACGGTCCGAGCTGCTCTCAACGTCACGTCGCCGAAACCTGGAAGTCCTACTGTTCCCCCTGCAATTATTTCTGTGTGTACATGTATCTTATTAGATATAATTCAGTATCGCTAAACTGAAATGTTGGGTGGGCCAACTTTACCCTTAATCTGTTACAACTAAGCAGAGGCCATCCCAGTCCAGTGCACCTGCTGCTTTATAATTCAGTGTCCACCATGACTCAAGCGTCTTGTGTGCTATGTTTCCTTATAATGCTATGTGGGCATATGAAGAAACTTAGAAACCAAGATGAAGCATCATCAGCCTTGTGAAAAAAACACATACAGGTTTCTGGAAATGGGAAGTGGAAGAATAATAGTCCCACTGACTTATGCAGAACTGCAAGAGTATATACAATTATTTAAGGTCATATACATATTATTTTAATGAATGGATGCTAACCATTTTTAAAAGGAAAATTAGAGTGTCGTTGGGGCATCTGACATTATTTCAATTGTGATGTCAATGGGGCATCTGATATTATATCAAAAGAAAGTATTAGCTGATAGCTAGGATCTTGTCCAAATCATAGTATTTTTGATGTTGTACTTTTTTGTAACTGTTCAGTGGTTTCTTGACCTTTAAAAGAGAATTTTGCTGACCATTGCCATTTATTTGCTGGTTTGTGATTTTATAAACCAGAGATCCTCAGCATGGTGCTTGTGGGTGCCATTGCACCTGTCAGTACTTTTTGTGGTACCCACCAAGTGTTTTTAGAAAGTGAGCAGGGCCAGGTGGGGTTTTTACCCAGCTGAGCTTCTGATTGGCCACAAGAGATCTGATTGGCTGTGCACATTTTTAAAAGTTGCAGCAGTTGCCACCACAGTACAAGGATTTTCATTGCATGACTGAAGGCGTATGTATGTAAGAAAACCATTTAAAAATGTCTTTTCATTTCAAAAGGCATCTTGTTAAACACAGCTTCTGCCTGAAATGGTGAAAAGTTACTTACTAGAGTTATACATGTGTAACTCTCTGCCATATTGTGGTTGGGTTCAAGATCTGTCACATTGCAGTTGTGCCTACTACCATGAGCCAAAATTCCAAAGGAGCAACCAGGCTGAAAAAGGTTGGGGACCCCTGCTATAAATACATCTAATGGAGTAAAAATTCTATGATGAGCTGTCAGTGGGAGCAAACAAGGTTTTTCAAGCTTAATATCTTAACCCTTTACCCCAACTTTAACTAGCAGTGTATTCACATTCATATTAATAGCTTGATGAATTAATTTTTTTCTGTTTAAAAAAAGATAAAGAAATTCTCATATACAGGTGGTATAAGGTAAGAGCTTTTATTCTCCTTGCTTGACATTCAGTTTGTTTAGAGTATTGCTAAAACAGTATATATCTAAAAACAACTGTTTCACAGAGCTTCATCTGTCCACTGTGTATGAAATGTCCATTACTGCCACTGATCTGTGTGAGCATTACCAGTATGAGCACACTTGGAATGAAACAAGAAGACTGGAGCTTTGTGAACTTCCTGCTGTTACTGTGGGTCAGTGGCTGAGTGATGGGATGTGAATGGTTTTCCTTCCTGGTTGCATTGATGTGGGCCTCTTCAGCTTTTCTGGAAACTCCGTGCTCTGTGGATAAATGAGATTATTTTGTTTTCATACTTAACAGAAGGCAAGAATCTAAATATGTATGTCCTAACCAATACTCCCTCCAAGCTGTGGAGTCTTGTGAGCAAAAATTCTACTTTGTGAGCTACTGGCATTAAAGTTGTGAGCTACTGCATCAATTAATGCGTTCTGGGGCCATTTTTCTTGAGCTAAAACAAAAAAATATAGGCTGGAGGCTAAAAAACTGTGAGCTAGTTCACACTAACTCAGCTTAGAGGGAACACTGGTCCTAACGTGTCTCACATTTTCTTTTTGGCTTGTGGCAGTCTTTTGTGGAATGACTGAACTACTAAAGACTTGCGAATACTTGGGATATATTTTGAATTCCCCCCCTTATATTTGACCAGCTTAATGTAGTGCTTTGTTTTGCTTCTGCATCTGTCATGTTGAACCTTGAAAAGAAGATATTCCTTTGTCATGTTTAAAATATTTCAGAGTTGTTGACCAATTTGTCTTTTATAAGTTCTGTGTATAGGCTCTCTGGATATAAATAGGCGTGAGCATCAAAGTGAGTGAACCATAATGCTCATTTCCCCCCACAGTGTTTTAAAATTGTAGTTTAGAATTAGAAACTTTTAAAGAGTATATGTTTTGCTATATCTCCTATCAAATGTTAACAACTCCAATTTATTAGTCATTACAGTGAAGATTTATAGTTAATGGTATGTATCCTACTTTTCCACTGAGCAAAGTATGAAGCCTTCCTCCAGTGTAAGGAACCTTCTTTCTATTTAAGTGGCTGTTTGTCCAGTAGAACTACTTAGCCTTGAGGAAAGTTCTGGAGGATCTTCTTCAAGCCTAAGGCTGAATACATGCCAATAGTTTTTCTCTTCTTGCTGATCTAGGGTTGCCAATCCCCAGGTGGGGGAAGGGGATATCCCGGTTTGGAGACCCGCCCCCCGCTTCAGGGTCATCAGAAAGCGAGGGGAGGGGAGGGAAATGTCTGCTGGGAACTCTATTATTCCCTATGGAGATTTATTCCCATAGAAAATCATGGAGATTGATCCGTGGGTATCTGGGGCTCTGGGGGGGGGCTGTTTTTTGGGGTAGAGGCACCAAATTTTCAGTATAGCATCTAGTGCCTCTCTGCAAAATACCCCCAAGTTTCAAAAAGATTGGACCAGGGGGTCCAATTCTATGAGCCCCAAAAGAAGGTCCCCCTATCCTTCATTATTTCCTATGGAAGAAAGGAATTGAAAAGGTGTGCCGTCCCTTTAAATGTGATGGCCAGAACTCCCTTTGGAGTTCAGTTATGCTTGTCACAGCCTTGATCTTGGCTCCACCCCAAAGTCTCCTGGCTCCACCCTCAAAATCCCCAGATATTTCTTGAATTGGACTTGGCAACCCTACGCTGATCCCAATGGATCCCAATGAAAAAAAGCACTTCATATTAAGAAGTTAAAAATAGCGTGGTTTAATAAACAGATGGCCTGTGTGTTTGGTTAAGCAACTGAACACTGCCTAAGATGCTAACATTTGTAGATGTGAAGAATAAATTACTTTGTGCAGATGAGTAGATTAATACTAAAATGCAGTTCATTAACTTCTTAATGATGCAGAGTAACTATATATGCCCTTTTGGATTCTCCTGAAAATATTTCTATGTAATCCATTTTAGCTTCCCCTTTTTATGTGAATGTTTTTACAACATTCACATGTTATGTTCCCATGCCACTTGCTGCTGGTACCACCCTTCCCACATCCTTCCCCCTCATCATGTTGGCACAGAAATGTTGATCTGATGACAGTCTTGCCAGCTGTCCTGCAGTACAGCAACCCCCCTCCCAACAACAGCTGAGCCATAGTTCACAGCTCAACATTGGCTGAGTTGGGTTTTTTTGAAACTGTGTTAAGTGGGAGGGAGGGAGGCACCAGAATTGAATGTTGTCATTTGGAAAGTGGTACTAAGCTCCGCTACCTCCATATTGGCTTCAAGCAGAGCTTTCACATGGAGGCTGGTGCAGTGTTTCCCTGTTAAGTCTTAGTTACATTTGGGAGTCCTACAACCCATGCTCAGAAAGACCATGGACATCTTTATATGGGAGTTTGCACATAAAGTGAGGGCATGCTGTATGTCTTACAGAGAAAAGTCCTCATGTGTAAACAGCCATGGAGATGATTTTTTGAATAGTTGTCATTGCTGCTGTGAAGGTGAGATTCACAACATGTTTCCACAAGGATAGGGTGGGAAACCCTATCGTTGCCTTGGCACTCTGTGATTACTGTCCCCAACACCAGAGGCCTTTTTCCAGGATTTTAAAAAATCCACAATAACTATGTTTCTTTAGTGTCATGATTAACTATAATTACCTAGTGATTTACTATTACAACAGTATACTTATTCCCAGCTTTTTTATTTAAAAAAGTCAGTCTCTTTCCCTTTTGGTTGTAAAGATATCAGGAGAAATGTACAGCCAATACATTTCATCTTATAACACTGCAGTGGAAACAGGCCATACTTTGAAAAATCAAGCTGTGAATTAGTATGTTGTTATAACACTACAACACTGTAGTGATATGACTGTTACTAATTTGAAAAAGTCCTCTGGAATGTGTGTGTGTGAAATGGATGCCACATGGATTGAGTTAAGGAAAATAACGCCAGTGTGAGCAGGAACCCGCCCCCCCATGTGTACCTTCCCTCCATGTGGTGTCTAAATATGCTTTGATTGCAGTCTTTGCAAAAGATCAAATCAAGCCAGTTTAGGGAATGATCACAGCAAAAAGGGGGAAACATAGAAGTAGGATAAATATAGAACAGCATTTGTGTAGATGATCCTTTGGAAACAATGCTACAGTAAGGAAACCAAGGTAGAATAAAATGTCAATTTGGCAGCAGCTTAAGATAAATATTTAAAACAAATAATTCCCACATTAGGAAATCTATTATCTGTCCTTGCTTTGTTCATGCTTAAGTTATGAACTTCACACTGAACAGGCCATATATTTATAAATGGTCAATTAAAAATAGAGTATGTCACGGGGAAGACACTGCCTACCCATTTTTGATCTAAGATGCTGGAACATAGCAGTTACAGTGATTTAAAAACAAAGTGGGAATTATCAGGCTAAGTCCCCCCCTGTTTTCACTATAACAAAGGTTTGTCCTGAAATGTGGGGTTTTGTAGTATATTTGCCTTGCTTAGCTTCTTCTGTAAGAGAGAGAATAGATTCTTTTATTCTGAGATGCAGTTGAAGCCTCTTGTGATCACACTGTCCAAGTCTTTTGCTAATCATTTTTTAGAATGTCTTTGTTGTTATCCTCTATCAATATTGTATTATGCACTGAATAAAAGGATGGAGACTATACAGCTCTATGTAAATTATTTAAGCTCCCTAAACACATGTAAAGATATAGATTGGGATATCTCTGTGACTAGGGTAATGCATTATGCCTTGATGTGGGGAGAAGGCTTGTGCGGTTCCGTGAGCTATGCCATGCAGGGCCACCCAAGATGGAAAGGCCACAGCTGAGAACCCAGACAAAATGTGATCCACTGGAGAAGGAAATGGCAACCCACTCCAGTATCCTTGCCAAGAAAACCCCATGGTCAGTAACAAAAGTTAAAAGATATGGCACTGGAAGATGAGCTCCTCAGGTCAGAAGGTGCCCAATATGCTACTGGGGAGGAGCGCAGGGCAAGTCCAAGTAACCACAGAAAGAGTGAAGTGGCTGGGCCAAAGCTGAAAGGATGCTCAGCTGTGGATGTGCCTGATGGTGAAAGAACAGTTTGATGCTGCAAAGAATAATACTGCATTGGAACATGGAATGTAAGATCTATGAATCAAGGTAAGCTGGATGTAGTCAAACAAGCGATGGTAAGACTGAATATCGACATCTTGGGAATCAGTGAACTAAAATGAAAAGGAATGGGTGAATTTAACTCAGAGGATCACTACATCTATTATTGTGGGCAAGAGTCCTGTAGAAGAAATGGTGTGACCTTTATAGTTAACAAGAGAGTGAGGAAGGCAGTAATGGAATACAATCTCAAAAATGACAGAATGATCTTGGTCCGTATCCAAGGCAAACCATTCAATATCACAGTAATCCAAGCCTATGCCCCAACCACTGATGCAGAAGAGGCTGAAGTGGACCATTTCTATGAAGATCTACAACACCTTCTAGAATTAACACCAAAAAAAGATGTCCTCCTCATCATAGGGGACTGGAATGCCAAAGTAGGAAGTCAAAAGGTAACTGGAACAACTGACAAGTTTGACCTTGGAGAACAAAATGAAGCCGGGCAAAGGCTAATAGAGTTTTGTCATGAGAACAAACTGGGCATAGTGAACACCCTCTTCCAACAACCTAAAAGGCGACTCTACACATGGACATCACCTGATGGGCAACATAGAAATCAGGTTGATTATATACTCTGCAGTCAAAGATGGAGAAGCGCCTTACAATCGGCAAAAACAAGACTTGGAGCTGACTGCGGCTCAGATATTAGGAATATTAGGATTCAGGGGTACAACTTATTTAAAAGGGACAGGCAAATGAGAAGAGGTGGAGGCGTAGCAGTATATGTGAAGGAGGTATATACTTGTGCGGAAATATGTGAATCTGAGCATGGCAGCTCAGTTGAGAGTCTCTGGGTAAAAATAAAAGGAGTAAGAAATAACAGTGATATTATTGTGGGTGTCTGCTATAGACCACCAAGTCAGGCAGAGCATTTGGATGAGATACTTCTACAGCAGATTGCAAAGTTCTCCAAGAGAAGGGATACAGTGATCATGGGAGATTTCAATTACCCAGACATCTGTTGGAAGTCCAACTCTGCTAAAAATGAAAAGTCAAATAGATTCCTGACTTGTCTTGCTGACAAGTTCCTTTTCCAGAAAGTGAAGAAGGAAACAAGAGGATCAGCTATCTTGGATTTGATTCTCACCAACAAGGAAGAATTGATTGAAGAAGTGGAAATAGTGGGCACCCTGAGCAGTAGTGACCATGTGATTTTGGAATTTATAGTCTTAGGGAAGGGAAAAGCTATATGTAGTCAGACTGATAGGTTGGACTTCAGAAAGGCAAACTTCGATAAACTTAGAACTATGCTGGGTAAAATCCCATGGTCAGAAATACTTAGGAGGAAGGGGGTTCAGGAGGGGTCGGAGTTTCTTGAAAGCAAAATACTGAAAGCACAATCACAGACAATTCCTATGAGAAGAAAAAATGAAAAAAGCCTAAAGAAGCCAAAGTGGCTCCATAAACAGCTCTCTAAAGACTTAAGAAATAAAAAAGACTCCTTTACGAATTGGAAGGAGGGCCTTATAACCAAAGATGAATATAAACAAATCATCAGTGCTTGTAGAGGAAAAGTTAGGAAAGCTAAAGCTCAGTATGTTTTCTTATGTTCATAGTAAGAAAAACAGCAAGGACATGGTAGGCCCATTGCGAGGGCAAGAAAGTGAAATTGTAACAGGTAATGAAGAGAGGGCAGAACTGCTTAATTCCTACTTTTCTTCAGTCCTCTCTTCTGAGGGAAACGGCAAGGCAAAAACAGAACATATAAGGAGGGTATGAAGTTCCAACCTAGGATCAGCATAGGGATAGTACATAAACACCTAGTTTCTTTAAATGAAACTAAGTCCTCAGGGCCAGATGAAGTGCATCCAAGGATTCTAAAAGAGCTTGCGGATATAATTTGTGAGCCTCTGTCTATTATTTTTGAGAATTCTTGGAGAACAGTTGAGATGCCGAACGATTGGAGGCGGGCGAATGTTGTCCCCATATTCAAGAAGGGGAAAAAAGAGGATCCGGGTAACTTGACGTCTAGTTTTAGAACAAATAATCAAACAGTCGGTCCTGGAACATTTAGAAAGAATGGATGTGATTACTAAGAGCCAGCACGGTTTTCTCAAGAACAAGTCATGTCAGACTAACCTGATCTCTCTTTTTGAGAAAGTGACCACCTTGTTGGATCAGGGGAATGCTCTAGACATTGTTTATCTTGATTTCAGTAAGGCTTTTGATAAGGTTCCACATACTATCCTTGTTGACAAGTTGGTAAAATGTGGTTTGGATCCTGTTATCGTTAGGTGGATCTGTAACTGGTTGACAGATTGCACCCAAAGAGTGCTTGTGAATGGTTCCTCATCCTCTTGGAGAGGAGTGACAAGTGAAGTGCCTCAAGGATCTGCCCTGGAACCTGTTTTGTTCAACATCTTTATCAATGATTTGGATGAAGGAATAGAGGGAATGCTTATTAAATTTGCAGATGATACTAAATTGGGAGGGATTGCAAATGGAAGAAGACAGGAACAGGATGACCTTGACAGGCTGGAAAACTGGGCTAAAATCAATAAAATTAATTTTTAACAGGGATAAATGTAAAGTTCTGCATTTAGGTAAAAATCCAATGCATGATTATAGGATGGAGGAGACTTGTCTTAGCAGTAGTATGTGTGAAAAGGATCTAGGGGTCTTAGTGGATCGTACGCTGAACATGAGTCAACAGTGTGATGCGGTGGCTAAAAAGGCAAATGCAATTTTGGGCTGTATCAACAGAAGTATAGTGTCCAGATCATGTGATGTGATGGTATCGCTTTACTCTGCTCTGGTAAGACCTCACTTAGAGTACTGTGTTCAGTTTTGGGTACCACATTGTAAGAAGGATATAAACAAACTGGAACAGGTCCAGAGGAGGGCGATGAAGATGGTGAGGGGTCTGGAGACCAAGTCCTATGAGGAAAAGTTGAAGGAGCTGGGGATGTTTAGCCTGGAGAGGAGGCGGCTGAGAGGTGATATGATTACCATCTTCAAGTACTTGAAGGGCTGTCATATAGAGGATGGTGTGGAATTATTTTCCGTGGCCCCAGAAGGTAGGACCAGAACCAATGGGTTTAAATTAAATCAAGAGTTTCCGGCTCAACATTAGGAAGAAATTCCTGACCGTTAGAGCGATTCCTCAGTGGAACAGGTTTCCTCAGGAGGTGGTGGGCTCTCCTTCCTTGGAGGTTTTTAAACAGAGGCTAGATGGCCATCTGACAGTGATGAAGATCCTGTGAATTTAGGGGGAGGTGTTTGTGAGTTTCCTGCATTGTGCAGGGGGTTGGACTGGATGACCCTGGAGGTCCCTTCCAACTTGATGATTCTTTAGTCAGTCAGGTGACGGGCCTAGTGTCATCCATGGCGACACTAGGACTCTCTCAATTTGTAACATCCCCCACGCACCAGGCCGGGCACATGTTAGACTTGATGTTTGCAGCTGGGGTTGTGGTGGACGATATAACCATAGAAGCGGTGCCATGGTTGGACCACCGCGCCCTTAAGGCTCGTGTGAACGCTCCACCCCAAACCTGCTCAGGCGTCGAGCCTATTTTGGCTCGCCCATGGAGCCAAATGGACCCGGAATGGTTCCAAATGGCTCTCCGGGATCCCTGGCCCTCTGGCGACTCCTTGGAGGCCCTGGTTGAGGTCTGGCATAGCCGACTCTCCAGGGCTATCGAAGAGATCGCACCCCGACGCCCTCTGCCACCCCGGACTAGGCTGGCACCGTGGTATACCCCGGAATTACGCCAGCTGAAACAAGGCCTCAGACGGCTAGAGAGGCAATGGCGGCATACTCAAGACGAAGGGATCAGAGCATCTTATAGGAAATGTATGAGATCCTATAAGATGGCAGTCAAGGCCACAAAGAAAACATACTTTGCGGCTAAGATTGCATCTGCAAATTTGCTCCCGGCACAATTATTTAGGATACGTATTTTTCGCTCCATAAGACGCACCTGAGCATAAGACGCACCTAGTTTTTAGAGCCGTTTGTGTGAATTTAGAGGCATTTGTGTGACTTTTTTGCAGTATTCGCTCCTTAAGACGCACACACTTTTCCCTCCACTTTTTTTGGGGGGGGAAAGTGAGTCTTATGGTGCAAAAAATACTGTAATTCGAACACTTACTACATTGCCACAGGACAAACCAAATTCTAAGGAATTAGAGATAGGCTGCGAGGCTTTTGCGAAATATTTTGCAGATAAAGTCCAATCGCTCCGCCGCGACTGCCCTGCCATATTGGATTCAGTATGTATACTCGAGGCTCTGTGCCTGCCTTCCAGTTTGATCCTGGATCACTTTGACCCGCTCAGCTTGGAGGAAGTTGACAGAGTCCTCTCAGCTGCACGTGCAACAACTTGTGATCTTGACCCATGTCCCTCCTGGCTTATTAAAGCCTGCCTGGCGGAGTTAAGATGTCCTATAAGGGACATCATAAATAGATCCCTTTCAGAGGGCCGTTTTCCTGACCCTCTGAAGGAGGCAGTGGTCCGCCCTCTCCTAAAAAAGGCTACATCAGACCCGACCGAATTGGCACACTACCGGCCGGTCTCAAATTTGCCCTTTTTGGGCAAAGTTATTGAGAGGGCTGTTGCGCTGCAGCTGCAGAGGTTTCTGGAGGACGCTTCCACCTTAGATCCATTCCAGTCCGGCTTCCGCCCGGGACATGGGACGGAGACAGTCTTGGTCGCTCTCATGGACGATCTCCGGAGGCACCAGGATCGAGGCGGCGCGGCAGTTTTGCTGCTGTTGGACCTATCGGCTGCGTTCGATATGTTTGATCACCGGCTGCTGGCCCGCCGCCTTGCCGACGCAGGGATTCAGGGGTCAGCCTTACAGTGGCTTTCCTCTTTCCTTGAGGGTCGGGGACAAAAGGTGGCAATTGGAGGAGAGCTGTCCCAGAGACACTCACTGAATTGTGGGGTGCCGCAGGGAGCAGTTCGCTCTCCGATGCTATTCAACATCTTTATGCATCCCCTTGCCCAGATCGCCCAGAGACATGGACTGGGTTGCCATCAGTACGCTGATAACACCCAGCTCTATCTATTGATGGGTGACCGGACTGACAATGCCCCGGAAAATCTGGACCGAGCGTTGCAGGCCGTGGCAGACTGGATTAAGCTGAGTGGGCTGAAACTGAACCCAGCGAAGACAGAGGTCCTTTGCCTGGGCCGCGGCGGCTTAGGGAATGGGGTCTCCCTCCCAGTTTTTGATGGGGCGCAACTGGTAGCAGTGCGCAGAGTTAAGAGCTTGGGAGTTCTACTGGAGCCTCCCTTGACAATGGAGGCCCAGATAGTAGCTACTGCCAAGTCTGCCTTTTTTCATCTTAGATGGGCAAGGCAACTGGCCCCCTTCCTGGAGCGTGGTGACCTGGCAACAGTGATCCATGCAACGGTCACCTCGAGGTTGGACTACTGTAATGCCCTCTACATGGGGCTGCCCCTGTACCGAACCCGGAAACTGCAGCTAGTGCAAAATGCAGCAGCCAGGCTGCTAGTGGGACTGCCTCGGTGAACATGTGCAGTCTGGGCTGTGGGAGTTGCACTGGCTGCCAATTGTTTACCGGGTTCGTTACAAGGTGCTGGTCATTACCTTTAAAGCCCTATATGGTCGAGGACCTGCCTACCTTAGGGACCGCCTCTCTCCATACGTTCCCCAGAGAGCACTGCGATCAAGCTCAAAAAATCTTCTTGAAATCCCTGGGCCAAAAGAAACTAAATTAAAAGCTACTAGAGAACAGGCGTTCTCTACAAGGCCTCCCAATGGTGGAACCAATTGCTGGAAGAGGTGCGGGCCCTACGGGATCTTAACCAGTTCCGTAGGGCCTGCAAAACTGCCCTCTTCCGGCTAGCTTTTTAAGACAGAACTTTTGATAAGATCAATAATACCGAGCCATCTTATATGCCATTTGACTGTATTTTAATGTCTTACTGTTTTATTGGTTTTATTCTTTAAATTATTAACTGTATTATCTATTGTTTATTTGTATCATGGTTTCTACCATGTCCTGTTAGCCGCCCTGAGCCTGCCTAGGCGGGGAGGGTGGGGTATAAATAAAAGTTTATTATTATTATTATTATTATTTAATTCTATGATTCAGATCATGAGCTACTCATTGCAAAATTCAGGCTTAAAGTGAAGAAAACTGGGGAAGCCATTAGGCCATTCAGGTTTAACCTTGATCACAACCCTTATGAATATACAGTGGAGGTGAAGAATAGGTTTAAGGAACTAGAGTTGATAGAGTGCCTGAAGAACTATGGGTGGAGGTTCGTGACATTGTACAGGAAAAGGAGTTCAACAAGCAATCAGCACCATCCCAAAGAAAAAGAAATGCAAGAAAGCAAACTGGCTGTCTGATGAGGCTTTACAAATAGCTGAGGAAAGAAGGGAAGTGAAAGGCAAAGGTGAAAAGGAAAAATTCACCCAATTGAATGCAGATTTTCAGAGAACAGCTAGGAGAGATAAGGAGGCCTTCCTAAAGGAACAATGCAAATCAATAGAGGAAAATAATAGAATGGGAAGGACAAGAGATTGCTTCAAGAAAATTGGAGAAATGAAGGAAACATTTCATGCAAAGATGGCCATGATAAAGGACAAAAACGGAAGCAGAAGAGATCAGGAAGAGGTGGCAAGAATACACAGAAGAATTATACAAGAAGGATCTCAATGTCCTTGACAGCCATGACAGTGAAATTGCTGACCTTGAGCCAGACATCTTGGAGTGTGAAGTCAAATGGGCCTTAGAAAGCATTACTAACAACAAAGTGAGCGAAGACGATGGTATCCCAGTTGAGCTATTCAAAGTCATAAAAGATGATGCTGTTAAAGTGATGCACATATTATGTCAACAAATTTGGAAAACACAACGGTGGCCGCAGGATTGGAAAAGGTCAGTTTATATCCCAATCCCAAAGAAGGGTAATGCCGAAGAATGTTCAAACTATTGCACCATTCCACTCATTTCACATGCCAGCAAGGTGATGTTAATGATCCTACAAGCTAGGCTTCAGCAGTATGTAGATTGGGAACTACCAGAAGTTCAAGCTGGGTTTCAGAGAGGTAGAAGAACTAGTATCAAATTGCCAACATTAGCTGGATTATGGAGAAAGGACGAGAGTATCAGAAAAATGTCTATTTCTGCTTCATTGACTATGCTAAAGCCTTTGATTGTGTGGATCACAACAAACTGTGGCAAGTTCTTAAAGAGATGGAAGTACCAGACCACCTCACATGTCTCCTGAGAAACCTGTATAAGGGTCAAGAAGCAACGGTCAGAATGGATATGGAACAACTGATTGGTCTAGAATAGGAAAAGGAGTTCAACAAGGATATATATTGTCACCCTGCTTATTTAATTTATATGCAGAGTACATCATGCGGCATGCTGGCCTGGATGAAGCAGAAGCCAGAATTTAAGATTGCCGGGAAAAACATCAACAACCTCAGATATACAGATGACACTACTCTAATGGCAGAAAGTGAGGAGGACCTAAAGAACCTTTGTTGAGGGTGAAAGAGGAGAGCACAAAAGTAGGCTTGAAACTCAACATCAAAAAAACTAAGATCATGGCATCCAGCCCCATCACACCTTGGCAATTAGAAGGGGAAGACATGGAAGTAGTGACAGACTTCACATTTCTGGGATCCAAGATCACTGCAGATGGTGACTAGCCATGAAATTAAAAAACGTTTGCTCCTTGGGAGGACAGCTATGGTGAACCTGGGCTTAATATATAATAAAAAGCAGACATCACCCTGCCAACAAAAGTCTGTATAGTCAAAGTGATGGTATTCCCAGTAGTAATGTATGGCTGTGAGAGCTGGACCATAAGGAAGGCCGAGCGCAGTAGAATAGATGCTTTTGAGATGTGGTGCTGGAGAAGACTTTTAAGAGTTCCTTGGACTGCAAGAAGATCAAATCAATCAGTCCTAAGGGAAATCAACTCAGACTGTTCCCTGGAAGGTCAGATGCTGAAGCTGAAGCTGAAGCTCAAATACTTTGGCCACCAAATGAGAAGGGAGCACTCACTGGAGAAGATCCTGATGCTGGGAAAGACAGAAGGCAAAAGAAGAAGGGGATGGCAAAAGATGAGATGGCTGGACAATGTTAGTGATGTAACAAACACGAATTTGAGCAGACTTCGGAGGATGGTGGAAGACAGGAGGGCCTGGCGTGACTTTGTCCATGGGGTCGCAAAGAGTAGGACTCAACTGCGTGACTGAACAAAAACAAAGTCCAGTATGGTTTAGTGGTTAAGAGCAGCAAACTCTAATCTGGAGAACCACATTTGATTCCCCACTCCTCCATCTGAAGCCTGCTGGGTGACCTTGGGCCAGTCACAGTTCTCTCAGAACTCTCTCAGCCCCACCGACCTTACAAGGTGCTTGTTGTGAGGAGAGGAAGGGAATGAGATTGTAAACTGTTCTGAGACTCCTTAAGATAAACAAAAGCAAGGTGTAAAAACCAACTCTTCTTCATCATCCTTAGCAGGTCCACAGGTCTGTTCAATCAGACTTTCCCTGGGAAGAATTCTTAGGATTGCATTGCTAGTGTACATGTCTCTTCATGGTGAATATTAGGACTCCCAAGAATGAACAGGTTTTAGATTGAGTCAGTAGTGTTTGCTTTAGTTTGTGCTATGATCTAGGATGCATTTGATATATGAAAATGGAGTGGAATCTTTAGTGTCCTGCATGAAAGTGTAATAGTGTTTTGGATATAAGGAAAAACAAATTAACCTATTTAAGAACATTATGCCAAATTGGATCGGTAGTTATCACTACTGGCTATTAGTTAACTTCTAGTAGTTTTTTTGGCTTCTGAATCTTTTGATATGGTAATTATCCAGGTGTCCAATTAGAAAGTGAATGGTTTTGACCCTTAAATGAATGGTTTGGGAAACTCTTTTCTGAGAACATTAATTATAAAATCACAATGTTCAGTGAAGCTTTCCTAACAAAAGGTGCTGAATCAAGAGCAATATCTGTTGATATGGAAGTGTTGGCTTTGATCTAAATTTTCTGATGGCAGAATGGAACTTCCCTGCTTCCCACACTCTCCACTGCAGCCCAGTGATCTCCATGAAATGCTGCTCTTGGGGAATAGGGATGGGGGTATGCCGTGAGATAGTTAGAAATTGTTATTTAATCTAGAACCAGTCCTTAATCCAATTTGTATTGAAGAGAACAACAACACTCAAACACCCCCACCCCCACCTCCTGGATATCATACTTGAAATATCTTTTCCACTTAGGGAGTTGTAAAGTGAACTAATTTTATTCTGTGATAGCACACCTTTCCAAGTTGAGAGTTCTAGAGTAAGGAAACAATGTTATATTTGTAAGAATCAAGAAAAAAAAAAAAACATGCCGTTTCTATTTAAATACAAAAGCCATGGATTTGACTATTCAGGCAGTGTGGTAAACCATATATTAAGTTGCAGTAGTTTAGAGTGATACTTAGACTCTAGCTCAATTCAAGTAACATTATACAATCTGGGTGACTTAATTTCTAAGACAGAATTTGATTCTCATTCGGTGCAGGAAGGAGCAGATGGCTTATTTACAAAGGCACAGCAAATTCTGTGAATCAACACTATAATGTGATATGCTTCAGTGCAATCAAACCCAAAGATGGGACACGAGAGGGAGAAGTTCTGGAATACTCAACCAAAAAAACAGGGGGAGGTTGATATTGGGAAATGTAGCCATGAAAGAGCTAGAAAAGATTCTTCAGTGTAATCAAGTGTCACTGGTGACCAAGATCACGTTAATTCATGCCATAGTAGTTCCCAGGGGTCATTTTGTAGAAAAATAGGTGGTGGAGCTCATTAGCATAACTCATTAGCATTGCCCCCATCAGGCAAAAGTAACTCCTGCTTGCCTGGGGCTCTCCTTTCATGCATCGGGTTACTTGCCCCAGGCAAGCAGGCCTTGCTCGCCTGGGACTCTCCTGGGCTGCCCCCCCAGTCAAAAGGCCAGCATACCACCTGCCACCCAAAATCACATAAGACATGGAGAAAGAGTGGTGGGGGCTTCTCCAGGGGTTAATGAGGGCTGCTGGGGGCATGGCAAAGCTCCTGGTGGCTGGCTGCTTGCCCGCTCTCCTAATCCAAGGATTGTTATGCAGCTGCACCTACAATTCAGTGGACAAGGTAGGTGGGGAAGAGGAGGGGAAACCATCAGAAAGTTTCAGGAGCTGTGTTCCTGTGAGCTCCTGCTGAATCTGATGCCTGGTAGTTCACATTATTATATATGGGTGTGAAAGTTGGACAGTGAAGAAAGCTGGCAGGAAGAAAATTGATTCATTTGAAGTATAGTGTTGGAGTAAGTAAAGTGATGCTCAAAACAACAAAGACTGTTGCCTTATATTGAATGAGAAATGCCAGATGTTCAAGCTGGATTCAGAAAAGGAAGAGGCACTAGAGATCATTTGCAAATTTATGTTGGTTTCTGGAGCACAACTTGAATGGTTAACAACAACTGGAGCACACGAGAGACCTTCTGAAGAAAATCAGCCTGTGTTTCATAGATTCAAAGCTTTTCCCTGTGTCTTGTGAAAGGCTGTAGTTAGTTTTAAAAGAAATAAGTGTGCCACAGCATCTTTTTATTTTGATGCACAATCTGTGATCCTGACAAGAGGCTTTTGTTAGGACACAATTTGGAGAAACTGAAATCGTTCAAGATTTTTTATTTCTTGCCTCCATCACCAACAAAAACGGAAAACTGCGACCAAGAAATCAGAAGGAGATTGAGTTTATGGATACCATGGACTGCCTAAAAGACAAATAAGCGGATTCTAGATTAAATCAAGCCCGAACTCTTCCTAAAAGCTAAAGTAACTAAACTGAGGCTATCATACTTTAGTCACATCATGTAAAGACCAGGCTCACTGTGGTGTATGCAGGAAAGACAATAATGCTAGGAAAGGTTGAAGGCCCAACATGAGATGGATTGACTCTAAAGGCGGCCATAGCCCTCAGTTTGTAAGAGCTGAGCAAGGCTGTCAGTGAGAGGACATTTTAGAGGACATTCATTCATAGGATTGCCATAAGAGAAGCAACTTGGTGTTATGTAATGCCAGGTCCATAAATAATAAAACCTCAGTCCTCCGAGACTTCCTGCTTAAGCAGGATATGGACCTGGCTTGTGTGACTGAGACCTGGGTGAGAGACGGGGAGACTGTAGCCCTCTCCCAAGTGCCCCCCGCCAGAATACTCAGTCTTTCACCAATCACGAACTAGCGGGCGGTGGGGGGGAAGGGGTGACTCTATTAATACGGGAGGCTTACTCCTTTTGGGTGCTCCTGTCACCAAACATTGATGGCATTGAATGTGTCGGTTTGGTGTGGGATGCTGGGGAGTGCTTGGTGATATGACTGGTGTACCATCTGCCTAACGCACCAGCCAGCGCCTTACCATCACTGTTGGAGGCCGTAACAGACTGAGCATTGGAATACCCAAGGCTTTTGATCCTGGGTGATTTCAGTGTCCATGCTGATGACGCGAACTCCAATCAGGCGACAGTCCTAGTGTCATCCATGGCGACACTGGGACTCTCCCAATTTGTTACAACACCCACTCACCAGGCAGGACACATGCTGGATTTGATCTTTGCAGTGGGAGTTGTTGTGGACCGGGTTACAACGGAAGCAGTGCCATGGTCAGACCACTATGCCCTAAAGTCTCATATGGATGTCCCACCTCAAACTCGTTTGAGGCAGCGAGCATGTTTTGGCTTGCCCGCAGAGCCTGATGGACCCAGTGCAATTCTAGATGGCTTTTCGGGATCCCTGGCAACTCTTTAGATGATCTAGTTGAGTCCTGGCATGGCCGACTCTCCAGGGGCATTGATGAGATTGCACCTCGGCGCCCTCGGCGCCCTTGTTCTAAGCTAGCACTGTGGTATACCCCGGAATTGTGGCTGATGAAACAAGGGCTCAGATGGCTAGAGAAGCAGTGGCGACAGACTCGAGACGAAGTGACTAGAACATCTTATAGAGAGTCTATGTGGTCCTATGAGATGGCAGTCAAAGCCACAAAGAAGGCTTACTTTGCAGCTAAGATTGCGTCTGCGACTTCACGCCTGGCACAATTGTTTAGCATAATTCGAATGCTGACAACACTGCTGCAAGGCAGGCAAAATCTAAGGGGATTGGATATCGGCTGTGAGGCTTCTGCGAATTTTTTCACAGATGAGATCTTGTCGCTCCGCCATGACCTCCCCGCCACAGTTGAAACAATACGTGAGCTTAATTGATTTTATTATTATAATGCACTGTGTTAGTCTTCTATTGTTTTATGATGATTGTTGTAAGTTGCCCTGAGCCTGCCTCGGCGGGGAGGGCGGGGTATAAATTTAATAAAACCTAAAACCTAAACCAACTTGACAGCGCTCAACACATACTCAGTTTTCTGCCATAGTGTTTTGGTCACTGTGTTTCCAATCAGAACTGGTGTTCACTACTTGCATCTGTTGCAGATTCAAACTAGCTTGTGCATATGTTTCATTTTTGCTTTGTTATTATTCATGATTGAGTTGTAAAAAAGAACACATATATTCAAATATGAAAATTACTATTCAGATTGTGACATCTTTCCTAGCCACTGCAGATGCTAAACTGCTTAATAAAACCATGTAGACACTGATATAACTGCTTACAACCATTGTGAATGGTCACTGAGCTTATTTTGTATACCTCTGAGATTTGCAAGTTCACTCCGTCCACTCAGATTTCATTTTGTTCATGTGATAGAGTGGGCCTATGAAAGTTTATATTACAATTTATTTGTTAGTCTTGCTAAAAGACTCATTTTTGTTTTGTTGAAACAATACAGTATCCCTTATTTTTGTCATACTATGCCACAGATTACTGTATTATATGGTTACCGTAGGTGAAATAATAACGAGAAGCCTGTAAATGTTGTGCTAATCAGGTGAGGTTTTAGTGAGCACTACAAAAAGGGAAAAACAAAAGGAACAAAGCCAAAAGAATATTATTTTAAAATGCTTTCTTGCTTCATATTATAGGGATTTATTTGCCCTCTTTGTATGAAATCCCATGGATCAGCTGAAGAACTTTTTAAACACTATGCAGCTGTTCATGATTCTGGTATTGATTCAAGTCATGGAGGAGAATCTAACATATCTCCAAAAAGGTACTGAAAATACGGATTTTTTTTTATTTTATTGTTCCATAATGACTTCTAACTAATGAAATATGATAATTTACCATTGATAGATGGTCCATTTGAAAGAAAGAATGAACATTGCTAGCATTTTTGAAGGATTTTTTCCTACAATAATAATGAAAGTACTAAAATAATACTATGTCTTAACATTAGATTAAATGGCTCCCACTTTGTGAAATTCCCTCTGAAGCTATACTCAGTGAATCTGTACCCTTGCCCCATTCAGAAGGGCAATAGAATCCATTTTGCTTTTTCAGTACTTTGAATTGTCCAGTCTCTTATTTTTGGTATTTTGTGTTTTTTTTAATGCATTGTTATGGCACAAAAAGGGTTTACCACTTTAGAGGTTTAATAGCCAATTAGAGGATATGGAAACTGAAATAATGTATTAAGATTTAATACCTTTTTTGTCTTGATATATCAATATTATGGTCTTTAATTCAGTTTGTTCAAAATCTTGTAAAGACTACAGACAAGAATTTCTGAAGACTGTTGTTTGCTTGAAGAATTTAATAACAACTAATTTTCTTTTGTAACTAACTTTTTAAATTAAAATTTAACAGTACATGATCAGAACTAATATACAGAGCAAGCAACACATCTAGTTCACAGGTTAAAAATAGATGAAGAATGTGCACATTTATTCAATTCATTTAAAACAGTTTAAGAATTTTTTTAAATACAGCCTGTTGTTGCCAATTGTTGTCATCTAAAATATTCTTAGAATTCTTAATTACTGTTAGTTTGGCTGCTGATAATAAGTCTCACACTTTCAAGAACCATTTTAAGTTGACAGGCAACGCTTTCAATACCATGCAAATACCAGCCTCACAGAGATCAGAATACATAGCTATACTTCCCTGGCATCAGTAACACACAATTTAAGAGGTAAATGTCACTCTTCAAATTAAGGCCCAGTTCCCATACCTGGAAAATTCTATAAACTTAGAAACAACCAGTTTTCTTTTATTTCATCAATATAGGTAGTACCTAGAAATATGTGCTATGTAATGTGATTTTTAAAGATTGTAATCCTAAAAAGATTGACTGATACAACATTATTGACTTTGACTCTTTTAGGCTATGTTTTAGTTAGCCGTTCAGTCAAGCAGTCTATAGTGGCTAAATGCCTTTTAGCTCATAGTGAGCTAATGCATAACAAGGTGAACGCTATCACGTGATTCAGCTATACAATATAATGGGTTTAACTGTCCCTTATTATCTAGCCCTCCAGACATTTAAACCACTAAAAGAACAGGGATGTTCATGTTGTTGTCCTTACAGAAGGTGGCTTTCTCTTCACATAAATTATCATGGCTGTGACTGTTATCAAATATGTTAATCCCCCCTTTTTACCTTTTGTTATTTATATTCTGTATATACTTTTTCTTTAAAAATACATGCAAATGCTTCATGTATAGAAAAAGATGTGTACATATTTACACAAGCAGGGCTCAGGGCAGCTGATAACAGAATGAAATACAATATATTAAATTAAAAACAAGCTAAAAAATGCATTAAATTGCATTGCAGATGTCGAACGTAATTTCTCCAGTGTCATTGGAGGAGGGGTATGAGAGTGCCAGACTACTTTGCGTACTGTCGCTGCCTTAACTGAAAGCTTGGCAGAACATCTCTGTCTTGCATGCCCTGCAGAAAGGGCGTAAATCCCGCAGGGCATGGATGTCATCCAGCAGAGAGGTCCATCAGGTAGGAGCCAGGACCAAGAAGGCCTTGGTCCTGGCTGAGGATAGCTGGATCTCTCTTGGGCCAGGGACCACCAGTAAGTTCTTATTTTCATAGTGAAAAGCTCTTCTTGGGGCATACTGGGAGAGGCAGTCCTGAAGGTATGTGGATCCCTGACCACTCATGGTCTTAAATATTGAAAATCTGATTAAGGTTTCCTAAACACACTTGCTAGAGGACACTTGCTAGAGGACCACATCTGCTGAAGTTGGTTTGACTTGCTTCTGAGTAAACACACGTAAGATTGTGCAGCACATCAAACTGCTTATGTTGCTTAACAATTTCTGATATGAGGGCTAGTATGAAAAGTAATTAAAGGACTTCTGACTACTGTTTGTTTGGAATTTTAAAGACAAGTGGGTTATTTAAATAGAGAGATAGTATTAAAGTGATTGTTGCAGTTAAATATTTATTTCTCTCCTTCTCTTTATCATGGAATGTATTCAGAGATGACATGACACTTCTCCAGCAAGAAGTTCAAGACTTGCAAGCTTCACTTAAGGTTGGAAGCGTGCATCACTTGTTATGCAGTTTTTCGTCATGTGTGTCTAAAAATATCCTAAACTGTGCTCTCAAAATGCTTTAACTTTCTTTGTTCAGGAGGAACGATGGTACTCTGAAGAACTGAAGAAAGAATTAGAAAAAGTGCAGAGGCAGCAAGTAATTGCTTTAAAAATACTTGAAGCGGGTTTGCAACAAGCAGTTTGTTATCAACCTTGATATGGAAGATTAATGCCCTTTTTTTGTAAGGCACGTGGCCTGATTCAGTTAGTTTCATAACTTATTTACTGCACAATTTAAAAGTGTCATGTTCATGTATTATAGTCGCAATGCATACCATGGACAACCTATGCAGTAGTGCTAACAGAACGGCCAGTTTTGACGTTAGGACATACAGCTTCCATGCTCTGATTCTGTTGCTTCCTTTGACACTTGCCTGGCTATGAACTTGAATTTCTCTGTTTAACTAAGCTTTTATAATGCAGAACTTAGCTTTTAATCTTCTCTCCATTGTGGTGGTGTATTTTTTCTATCAAATTTCCTATTGCTTTTTCATCATCTTTTTTCTGTCTTTCCTTTCTGTCTTTTCTAATGTATTACATATGGTTGCAAGCTAAGGAGGCACTGCTTAAAGTGCTTTTTAAACTGGAAATTACATTAGCTCAGATTTGTACCTACTATTACAATAACTGAAAGAACAAATTTAGATATTTCTCCAAACCCCTCCCCTCCAGTTTACTGGTTGCAAGCAAGTGAAATGGAATCTGCCAAGTGCAAACTCTGCACTTTCTTTTCACTGATTGTGTAACACTAGCACATTGTAGATTGGGCCCTTTATGTATGGGAGGTATAGACTCTTGCATAAACATTTGATGTGTAGTACAGTAGTTGTTAGTCCTTGCAATTTTTTCCAGTTCAAGATTATTTTCAATCATGTAAGCATATTTATTATATTGGCCTTTTCTAGTGGCTACTGCCCAAATGAATTGCAATTAGAATTGCTTTGTAGTATGACTACAAAATATACTGTTGCATCTTCCAGAATTACAAGTCTCTTAAATACATGTGAAAAGATTTCAGCTACCTTCAGTATTTTGTTTAAGCAAAGTTGTTTACTCTAGTTTCTTCTTTTTAAGGAGTCTAAACCTGATGGACCATCAACTACAGCATCTACAGGTAACTTTTTTTTTTTTTAAAAGCAGATTTTATGTGGATCATTATTTCAGTAATATGAGTGAGAAAAACATTGTCTATTAAATTTACTCTTCATGATGGTATTATTGCATGAGCGCTATATTTCTTAATCACATTTTTCCTAAGGATGGATAAATATTTTCTGTTTCTTTTTGTGTTCATATATTGCTGTAGCGAACATTTTTTGTTTCACCCATTTTTGTTGCTAGTGTTCCTGATTTGTTTATTTTTTACTTTCAATGCTATTTTTATACTGTTGACACAAAAACAGGTATACATTTGAATGGTGGTAATTCTGTCAAATTTCACTAGCAAGATTGAGGAAAAACACAACTGCAATTTGGTTGCATGCTACCAGGGTGTGGGAGAGATATCCCATCTCAGAAGCCTGGATTTTTCTAATTGAAACCATTAGCAGAATATGGTAATATCCCTAATTCTTGCATTATACTAGTATCTGTAATAAACCTCTTGTTGTGGTGGCAAATATGACCATCCTGATTGGTTGCGGCTCGGTGGGACTGTACAGCATCAACCTTTGGCCCATCAAACTATCGATCAAGAGTACTTACATGCCAATGGTTGTCTGCTCCTCTCTCGCATTTGAGTGGCTGTTGCTAGCCAGCAAAGCTGATTCTCTCAGTGAAACACAATCAGTCTTCATTCTAGCAGTTACTGGCACTCACTACTCTGCCATTGGCTAAGCTGCCTGTTGCACTGATTCACAGAGCAAAGAAACCCTGACCTAGATTGGCTGAGAGAGGAAGGAGGAGGAAAACTTCCAGAGAAATGCTTTCCTTGATTGGCTGAGAACTCCTCCTTATTTGCTTCTGAGAGGGGAAAAGATGTTATCAGAAAGAGAGTATTGGTGTGAAAGGTGTCACTACAGACCTTTGAGGGAGCACTGATTGAGGCCAGTCCTGACTACAGCTGCCAATTCCAGGTTGGTGGACATTCTATGGTAGAATTTGAGGAAGACATAGGAGTCAGGGCTTCAGAGTGGGGAATGTGGCACAGATTCTTGGTGTGGAAGCTGACTGAGTGATTTTGGACCAGTCACAGACTTCCAGCCAAACAAACTGCCCAGGGTTGTGTGGAAGGAGAATGATGTGAGCTGCTTTTGTCCCCCCTTCCACTGTGGAGAAAGACTGTCCTTTTCCTACATAGAGGCTGCAGGAAAGGGGAAGGTGATGATCAGCTGAAGTCAGAGGGAAAGAAAAATGGGAGGAGATAGGGTTGTCAACTCCAGGTTATGAAATTCCTGGAGATTTAAGGGGTGAGGCTTGAGAAAAGGTGGAACCTCAGACAGGTACAATGCCATGCCCTCATGGGGAATCATTGTTGCCAATCACCAGGTGAGGGTTGGAGATCACTTAGAAATACAGTTCCTCTGGAGAAAATGGCTGCTTTGCAGGGTGTCATTATAACCTACTGAGGCCGCTTCCCTCCTGCTTTGGTCTCCACTGTGGAGAAGGACTCCCCCCTCCCTGCAGTGGAGAGGCTGCAGGGAGGGGGGAGGGGATAGAACACTGAAGTCAGATCAATTCCTATACAGAAACCAGCCACCTTGAGGTGCATACTCTGTGGAATACCAAGCCATACAAAAAAACCCAGATCATGCCACAAGTTTACACTCATGCTAAACGCCACAAGGCTGAATATGACAGGAAATGGCTGCAAAAATTCACTGCAAACTAAAGGAATGCTGAGCTTCAGCGTTGGTGTGACTGTCATCAAGCCCCCCGCGTCCCCCATAATTATTCTTCTTTATCTGCATTCTGGGCCTCTTTCAGGGCTTTGAGCCACCATAGACACAAGGACACATACACACACATATGTGAGGGTGGGGAAGCCAGCCTCTGTTTCAGCTTGGGGGGGGGCAGGAAGACAGCAAAGGGGGGGTGAATGAATGTCATGGGTGGGGGGAAGTGGGAAGACAGCAAGGGTGCAGGTAACTGAATGTTACGGGTGAGGAGTAGTTGAGAGGAAGAGGCTGTTGGGAGGCGGGTGATATTAGGACAAGGAGTGGTGGTGGGAAGTTGTGTGGGAAGACACCAAGTGGGGGGAGTGAATGCCTTGACTTGGATGGGTGAGTGGGAAGACAGCAAGGGTGGGGGGGCACTCTCCCCAATCCTCTTTCTAGAGCCCATTGTTTTTTTGCTTCACAACAGGCCTTATTCCTAGTTTTCTTCTTTCTTTCTTTCTTTCTTTCTTCTTTCTTCTTTCTTTCTTTCTTTCTTTCTTTTCTTTCTTTCTTTCTTTCTTTCTTTCTTTCTTTCTTTCTTTCTTTCTTTCTTTCTTTCTTTCTCTTCTCTCTTTCTCTCTTTCTCTCTTTCTCTCTCTTTCTCTTCCTCTCTTCTCTCTCTCTTTCTCTCTCTTTCTCTCTCTTTCTCTCTCTTTCTCCTTTCTCTCTCTTTCTCTCTCTTTCTCTCTCTTTCTCTCTCTTTCTCTCTCTTTCTCTCTCTTTCTCTCTCTCTCTCTCTCTTTCTCTCTCTCTCTTTCTCTCTCTCTCTTTCTCTCTCTCTCTTTCTCTCTCTCTCTTTCTCTCTTCCTCTCTCTTTCTCTCTTCCTCTCTTCCTCTTCTGAAAAACATTCTCAATTATGAGAACAAACCTGGGGGGAGGGAATCTTTGGGTTATCTGTTTCTCTTTTTCCTTCCTATCTTGCACACAACTTGAAAGTTAAATGCTTTGCAAACCATAGTTCCTTGTTTTGTCTGAATCGCTAAGAAGAAATTGTGGTGTGGAAACCGGGTTTGAAAGGCAGAGAACAAACTACAGTCTGTTACTGCAAAAAATGACAAACTGTAGATTGTCTTGAAAGTGTTGAACATTTTAGTTATGTGTGATGGGAGAGAACATGCAAGTCTGAAGAGTTTTCAGGCTTCATTCTTGCAATGATTTCTTCTTTTGTTGATCATGCCCTTGCCTAAGAACACTTCCCTGGGAGTAAGCCTCACTGGATAAAATAGAGTTTACTTCTGATTAGCTCTGCTTGGGACTGCTGTCTGAATTGCTTATTGTGTAAATACTTTAATTTAAAATGTCTTTTCAAGTACTCCAGAATTCACACCATACATTTCTTTAGTTTAGAACACAGCCTATAGTTCCAGAAACTTAATAATTATTTCTGTATTTTGATAGAGGAGGAGGTAAAATTTCTTTTGGAGTGTGTATGCCCCTGATGCTTGTTCTCCTGTTTAAACAGTCTCTGGATTTAATGCTGGATTTATCCTTTTTACCAAAGCCTGGAAGTTCTAGGAAGGAGCCAATATCTGTTGTTTTCCCCCCTTATAAATAAGAATTTAAATGTGTATTCTCTGACTCCAGAGACTCACACCAAAACAGAATGTTCAGGCCATACAGATAAGCCATTCAAACTAAACCTGGGCATCAAACAGCCATCTTGATGGCTCTGATTGGACAAAAGTGTGGGTATAAAGTTTTTAAATAAATTAAAAAACAACATAAACATCACAAGTAAAAAACATGTTTTGGTTTGATGCCAGAGGAAAATGAATTAAGTGCTAGGTGAGAGTCAAGGGTGAGGGCATTCCAGAGACAAGGCTCCACCACTGAAAAAGTCTTGTCTCTGGTTGGGAGGAGGCAGTCCTTCAAGTACCATCTCCCCTAGCCATTTAGGGTCTTAACAGACCAGCAGCCAGTACAGATCTTTTAGTACAGGAGTTCAGCTGAAACCACTGAAATCTCTTTCCAAGTAAATGATGACCAGTTTACACAATCTGAAGAATCTCTTGTAAAATCTGCAGATTGTACCACCTTAGACTGTAAGTGGGGGTGTCTGATGTTTGCATTCTAGATTTTTTTCACTCTAGATTTTTCTGTATGAAACAATACTTTGTTCATGCATATACCCACTCATTTGTTATTCTTTACTGAATGTCACATTATCACTATGAGGGTTTTAGAGGTTTTGCAGTTCAGGATTGTGAGGCTAATTAGTTCCCATTAATAGTAAAGTAGTTTTATATATATGTATATGTCCTTGTGACTGAACAAGAATATGTTCATTAAGACAGCCAGATCCTAATAAAGTTTAAAAAGTTAATTATTTATTTCCTGAGATTTCATCATTATAAGTATTTAGAAAACCTTACTATAGTCTTAAGTTTATTAAATGACTATACCTTCTTTCTAGAATTAGAATCATTACAAAGTCAGCTGGAAGAGAGTCAAGTGGAAAACTTCAATGTTAAGCAGATGAAAGATTTATTTGAGCAGAAAGCAGCCCAGCTGGCCACTGAAATTGTGGGTAAGTACTCCACATGGGTTGGTAATGACTCAGTGCTTGCACAGGGGACTACCTTTAGCTTTTTACTTATATAATTATGATATAATATGGTTCTTGTTTCTGGTTAAATGCAATGAATGACTTCTTGTGTCATCTTTATCTTAACTAGATCTTAAGGCCAAATACGATGAAGACACAAGTCTGCGAGCAGCAGCAGAACAGAAAGTGACAAATTTGACATACCAGCTAAAGAAGGAAAGAGAGCAATGTGAAGATCTAAAAACTGAGCTGGTAATTTATATTATATGATGATGGTTTTATCATGCTTTTTCCAAGTTAAAAAGGAATATTTTTCATCTGTGTGATCATTCTGTCCACTGTATTTTGATTTTTAACAGCTTATTTTTCATCACTAAAAATGATTGATTTATGGTAGAAATTAATTTGGTCACTTGCCCTAAATTCAGAATTGTTTATTTTATTTATATGACTTCTTTTCTCTGCATACAGGCTGTGTTGTACCTGCATGGTTTGGGTTTTTTTTTGTCAAATTTGTAATCATGCATTCCCATATATACTGTGAATCTCTGGTAAAATGTGATTTGTCTAGTGCAAAAGTAATTAGGTACAAGTTAATAGCTACAGCTGTTGGAGATGTTAACTTTCACCTGACAAAGAACTTCTCTGAGTAGTTTCTGTGCATTGAGTTGCAAATGAATATAGAGTTTAAGCATCCAGCAAGTGTAACTTTTTGAAACCTTAAAAAAATAGAGCTTGTGTTCTAGAAATACTGTTACTTTCTCAGTCCAAAATACAATGGTAAAGAAAAGCCAGCGTTCAAAGCATGTTTTCAGTCTGATTTCTATAAGACTAATTGCTACTGTTTTTGTAAAGCTTCAGAGGCCTGGTGTAGAAGATGTTGCTGTTCTAAAGAAGGAGTTAGTTCAAGTTCAAACATTAATGGACAAGATGACTTTGGAGCGTGAAAAAGAATCTGAGAAACTGAAAGATGAGTGCAAGCATTTGAGAGCTGAGTGTACAACCTCAGAGGTAATCTGTTCAGTGATATAGCTACAGCTGAGCCAAACTCCTCACATGAAAATAAATAAATATTTATTGTATAACAGTAATAAGCAGTGCTTATCATAAGTTTAAATTATAGTGCCATCTTTATTGGTTCGTATCATGCTTGGAAGTTTGTCTACATTAATAGCCCAATTCTATTAAAATTTTTATATTCTCTCACCCTTTCATTTGTGTATTTGTAAGACAGCTTACAAACCCAAATTTGAAATGTACAGGAAAACACTAAATAAACCTCCCCACCCAGTGCATGTAGAAAAATAGAAAAAGACACCACATTAGAAATGAATACAAGAGCCTTGCAGCATCCCCTAAGAACCTCTGGAAATGGTGTTCTTAGGGAACCTGTTCCATAGGGTGTCAGAAAAAGTATGGGCTCTGGCCGAGGCCAGACATGTCTAGGGTCACCCAGCAAACTTCCATGGTGTTGAACTCATTTGTTACGAGGGCCAGATCTGACATAAATGTTTTTGTCAGTTGGATCTGGTTGCTGACTGTAACAACAACAACAACAATAATAAATACTGAATAAGACTGAACTGGCATAAATGTCACTTCGTTGGGCAGGGCCATGTGTGCCATAAGATGTGGCACAAGGTACCAGAGATTAATAAAGATGGTTTCAGATGTTGAATGGCAATAGCAGGCATGATTGGATTAGGTGTGATGTGCAGAGGGGTAGTAAGCATGGAGATATTAGCATTGATAATGAGACAGGAAACCTAGCTCTCAGTTTGGTACAGGAGGATTCTGTTCAGGAGGATGCAAAGAATAAATGGAAATAAGCTTAAACAAGTGAACAGTGACTCACGAAGGCACATATCCTACCACAAATTTTGTTAGTCTTTAAGGTGCTACTGGACTCTTGCTCCTTTCCACTAATAAAGAATTCAAGCTGTGCTCTTAGGTTTCTTCCCCCCTGCTATCTATTAGAACTGGAAAGGGGGATCTCTCCAAGTGCCATAGGACTCCATCTTTCTTTCTCTCACATGTTCTCTCTAGCCTTTTCTTTCCCTCTTTCCCTCCCTCCCTCCCTCTCTCTCTCTGAAGAAGTGGGCAGGCACACAAAAGCTTATACCTGGAATAAAATGTTGTTTTTGGTCTTCTTAAAAGTGCTATGAGACTCTCTCTCTGTGGCTCTTTCCCTCCCCCTCCCTCCCTAGAGGAGGAGCCCGTTGCCATTCAAGTGAAGAGAGGCTTGGCTGTCTTGCCTCTGCAGAGCAGGAAGCAGGAGAGACTGGGCAAAAGCCAGCTCCAGTGCTGGAAACAGGAAATAGGAGCAGGAAGTAGGAAGCACAATAGGGCCAGTTGCTTGTGGGCCTCATTGGAACCCTTCAAGTGCTGGATGGGGCCCATGAGCCATGTGTTTGACACCCTTAAGCTTGTCACCTCCTTGCTTAACTTAGTTTGAAACCTTTCCCAAAGGGTTTGAGCCATTATTCATGTGAAGCATGTGTCTTTAATCATTAACTACCATGATTTCAGATGCTTACTTTCAGTTTGTTTGCTCACTTAATTTTCAAAGATAACAATTATCAGCATCTATTTAGTAGACACATTAGGCATAAATTCCAATAATTACTTTTGCACCTCTTCATCGTAATAGATGTTCAATATAAGAACATTATCACTACTTAACAATGAATTATGCCAGCTACTTTGTCTATTCTTTTAATTTTTGCCAAGCACAGTGGTAGATTTTGCATGAATCATACAGATTCAGCTTCAGATGCTTGCAAAAAATTGTAAAAATGGAATTTTCCTGTAAATGGTTTTGTCAGTTGCCCTTTAAGATAAAGTGTTACTTCAAGCCTGTTTGGTGACAGATCCTAACCAAGTTTCCTCTGAAGTAAATCGATTTGATTCAGATACACAATTGGGAACACGTTCCATTGAGCTGGTTGGATCTGTCTTTTGAGTAAGCATGTTTAAGATTATGCTGTTAAATTGCATTAAGATTTATAGAAGCCTTTTGTCTAACTGTCAGCTCTGTATTTACCATCATTGTGCTCCATCCACTTCTTTGATTACAGATATTGAGCATCACACATAACTGTATTAGATAGCAGAAATATTGAAAGGTAGTCCTTATTTATAGAAAATGAGTTTAATTGGTGTTGTTTTGCCTTCTGTATTTCATAACTGTACATGTAAACCTTTGTTGGGCAGAGATTGAATCTATATAGCAAATAATATTGCTTTAATATCATAACCTTAGAGAAATATGGCTATATGTTTGTTATAGGACAAAAAGAATTTTACATCTAATGTTAAACTGTGTAGTCAATCTATATAGTTCATTTAAATATATGTTTAGTATAACATTGCATTTATCATTCCTTTCTTTCTCCATCTACCCATAATTTATTTTTGCTGCTTTCTAATGGAGGTCTTTAAACTTGAGGTAATATTTCAGAAACCTGTATCTGCATTCATTGCTTCACTTTCCAAAGCTGGTTCAAGCACTTGTTAAAATAGATAGGTACTTATTTGTGTATTATTTGTAATGATACATTGAAAACAATTCATTTTTTGCAATTAACAATTATCCAGTCTACAGAATACAGCTGCCAAGATGGTTTATTAAAGATGGTCTTGAGGTATATAGGTTGAATTTAACCTGAAAGCAAATACACCCAATATCTGTTATGGGATAGGTACCCACATTTTTGACCAATTGTAGCTTTTGGGTTGTCTTAATGGGCATTGTGCCATACGAAGTGGTCAGTCTTGTAGGTGAAGAAAACACAAATGTAGTATATAGAGATATATTCTGTCAAGGGTCAGAGTTTATTCAATAAACACTTTGTGGCCACTTCAGCTATGTCTTTGTTCTGGAATACAGTAGGTTTTGCACCGTTCAAATGGAGAAAGTTGTCCCATTTGTCACAAGCAAGCTAAAACCTCCAGAATGTAAAACTCTTAATGTGGTGCAGTAAAGAGAAAGGGCAGAATATTTTTAACTGAATTTGTTTTCTGGTTAGTGACATACATATTATAAATATGTATAATGAAATGTGAGGAAACAGTATAAATGTGAGCATTGCAAAAACATTTAAAGCATCACTTCTGAAAACAGCCAGTATTGGTGTGATAGTGAAACATGTAGTTTATTTTAGTATACAGTTTTAGAATGTTCCTAGATAGGGCATGGGAAATATAATTAAATGGCGTCTCTTTGTCACACAGATAGTATTTTTAGTAAATAAAAAAGCAAGAGACCAGGGATCCAAAATTACTTTTGCTTTCAGTGATCACTTACACAGATATGCCAATGAAAGGTGAGCATACATGTGTGTGCATATATGTACTTATAAAAAAGAAATCTTTCTTTTTTACTTTTATTCTGTTAGTGGTGATAGCAACAAAAAATGTTATTACTCTGCTACTATAGCATCAGCTAACTCACAACCATCCCAATTGTTCAAGGTAGCTTAACAACTGCTGACACCAAAAATTAAGGCTTTATTGTCTCAGGAAGAGACAACTGGCAGTGATATGTCTTCTAAGTTTTTGCTGATAAAATATAGAGAATACACTCTGATCTGGATGATTTGGATGTCAGTTGTAACAAAAGCACACCAGAAGACAGGAGTGATAAACTGCCTGATCATTTTGTCCCAATTCCTGTGATGGAGGTGGACAAGATCCTGGGATTGCTGAAGGCCGTTATTTGCATTCTAAATCCTTGTGCATCCTGACCGCTAAAATCGTATCAGGACAACATCAACAAACCCTTAGTATCTATTATAAATCAATAACTCAGGGCATGTTTCTTTGGCTCAAAGAGGTGGTTATCTGTATTATTTCCCTGGTTATTTCCCTGTCTCTAGCCTATTCTTTCTTTGTAAAATGATTGAGAAAGCAGTAGCAGACCAACTCTCGGTTTTCATAGATAATGTCATGAGCCCTGATGAGGAGGAGCTGGAAGGGTTAACAGACCTGGAAGAGTTGTCAGCCAGTTCCTCAGCTGAACAAACAGCAGTTGGTCCAGGCACCAGTGTCAGCTGTTGACGATCAGTCTCCTCCAAGCTCTCCTCCTCCCATCTCAAAAGTTCAAAGCAGGCTCCGGAAAGAACTTTCAAAACGAAGACATGAGGCACACCGATGCTTCAGGTCTCTCAGCCCTGAGTTCTAGCAGAGTCACTGCCACCCAGGGAGCAGGCTGATTGAGACTCCCATATAGCTCCCACCCAGGACCTGATAACCTTGTGGAAGCAACAAGTCTATTCTCTGCCTTGCATCCATGCGCCTTCCTGATCCTGACCTGCTTGATTTCCTTGGTACCCTGACCTTTTGGCTTTTGGACATTGACTTCTGATTCCAGTTTGTGATTCTGCATTGGTGACTTGACTCCTGTCTGACTTCCTGGACTTTGACCTTGGACTGGCTTTGGACTGCCTGCCTTCACCCTGAAAATGTGACAGATTGCTTCCACCCACACACTCACTCCACAAGATGGATGAGGAGGAAAGCAGAGGCTCTGGGCAGCTAGCAGCCTTGCTCGCTCAGGTACAGCACCTCACTCAAATGGTGGCTCACCTGTAACAGCAGCAGCAAGCCACTTTCGCTGCCCCACCCAAGTGTCTGGTGCTTCCCCCAGAGAAGTTCACTGGGAAGCTGGAGGAGTTTCCTGCATTCCTGGCACAGTGCAAACTGTATGTTGAATTACGTGCCAGAGACTTCCCCAGTGACAAGACCAAGGTATGCTTCATTGTCAGCCTCTTAAAAGGGCAGGCAGCTAAATGGGCTACCCCCTTGCTTCTAGCCCCATCGCCCCTGTTGACTGACTACCAGGGCTTTCTGGATCATATGGCGGTAGCCTTCGCTAACCCCCAGCAAGCAGTCACTGCCAGTCGGAAGATCTGGACCCTGAAGCAGGGTAGGAACTTGGTTTCCCAGTACTCCACTGTGTTCAAGCTTCTGGCCCAAGACATGGCCTGGAATGAGGCTGCCCTCATGGACCAGTATATGGAGGGGCTGGCTGACGAAGTCCTTGATGAGCTGGCATGAGTAGACCAACTGACCACACTGCAAGGCCTAATCACGCTGTGTCTCCGCATCGATGGCCGCCTGAAAAGCTGCCGCCAAGCGCAAAGCAGCGCCTGTCCCTCTCAGCTGCCCTGTTGCCTAGCGACAGTGACAACCGTGATGCACACCAGTCCCAAGACTGATGACCCCGAGCCCATCAACTCGGGGCTGCACGGCTGTGGCTCACCCCTGAGGAAAAAGCACGGCGCTGCTCACAGAATCTCTGCCAGTACTGCGGAGGGGCGGAGCACTTCTTCTCTGACTGCCACTCCTGCCAATAAAAGACCAGCCCCAAGTCTGAGTGGACCCCCTGACTTGGGGCACCTAGCCGGGTCCCCTGAACCCTACGTTACCGGCCAGGGCCCATTCCTCGTACCGGTCACACTCGGCTTGCCGGACGTGCACTGGCTGTTTGTCTACGCCATGGTTGACTCCAGGGCCGCCCACTGTTTCGTCGACGTGGCCTTTGTGAAGCAACACCAGATCCCGGTGCAGGACAAAGACATCCCAACCCTGGTCGAAGCCATCGACGGGTGCCTCCTCCGCTCCAGTGACCCAGGAGACCCACCCGGTCACGCTCCAGATCTAACACCATCACAAGCAAGTACAATTGGATGTTGCTTGAATGCCCCACTTTCCCTCATTCTGGGACTCTTCTGGCTCGTAAGGCACAACCCCTTCGTAGCCTGGGCACAGGGAAAGCTGAGCTTCAAGGATTCTTGTCCTCACCAGGCCCGGTCAGCCACCCTGGATGCCACCGCCCCGGCTGCTGGGCCTCTACTTCCCCCAGCCTACACAGACTTTGCTGATGTCTTTGAGGAAAAGGGGGCCGACCAGCTCCCCCCGCACTGGCCTTATGACTGCACCATCAATTTAGTACCAGGGGCACCCCCTGCCTATGGGGTGGCTCTACCTCATGTCCGAACCGGAGCTACCAGCCCTGTGGGACTTCCTTGCCAAAAACCTGGAATGGGGTTTCATCCGACCATCCACGTCCCCGCTGTCCGCCCCTGTTCTCTTTGTCAAGAAGAAAGGTGACAAACTCCGGCCCTGCAATGACTACTGGGCCCTGAACAAAATCACCGTCTGGGACCGCTACCCTTTGCCACTGATCCCAGAACTACTGGATCACCTTAAGGGGGCCCAGGTCTATACCAAGCTGGACCTTCAGGGTGCGTATAACTTGATGCGGATCCACGCTGGAGATGATTGGAAGATGGCTTTGAGGACCTGCTATGGTCAGTACGAGTATCTCGTGATGCCCTTCGGCCTGACCAACATCCCCTCTGTCTTCCAAAGACTGATGAACGACATCTTCCGCCACCTGCTTGACCGCTTTGTAATCATTCATTTAGATGACATTTTAATTTATTCCCAAAGCCCCACCCAGCATGCAGGGCATGTGCGCCAGGTCCTGCAACGCCTATGCGAGCATGGTCTCTACACCAAGCTAGAGAAGTATGCCTTTGACTTAACAGCAGTTGAGCTCCTTGGCCACATCGTCTTACCCGGTCCCTCCTTATTCCTGCTATACCTCTGGATCTCATCTGACCGCTGCCTCCAGTGCCACCTCCTCCTGTCCTGGTCGATGACATGGAGGAATACGAGGTCCACCAGCTCCTGGACTCCCAAATCCACCGTGGGAACCTCCAGTACCTTGTGGACTGGGAAGGCTATGACCCCGAGGACCATACATGGGAACCCGCGGACAACCTACATGCCCCTGACTTCGTGCAGCAGTTCCACATGGCCTACCCTGACCGGCCTGGTCCATCTGTGGGGGGGGGGTCCTGCAGGGAGGGATAGTGTCATGAGCCCTACGAAGAGGAGCTGGAAGGGTTAACAGACCTGGAAGAGTTGCCATCCAGTTCCTCAGCTGAATGAACAGCAGCTGGCCCATCAATCTCTCTCCAGGCACAAATGTCAGCTGTTGACGATCAATCTCCTCCAAGCTCTCCTCCTCCCATCTCAAGAGTTCAAAGCAGGCTTCCGAAAGAACTTTCAGAATGAAGATATGAGGCACACCGATGCTTCAGGTCTCTCAGCCCTGAGTTCTAGCAGAGTCACTGCCACCCAGGGAGCAGGCTGATTGAGACTCCCATATAGCTCCCACCCAGGACCTGGTAACCTTGTGGAAGCAACAAGTCTATTCTCTGCCTTGCATCCATGCGCCTTCCTGATCCTGACCTGCTTGATTTCCTTGGTACCCTGACCTTTTGGCTTTTGGACATTGACTTCTGATTCCAGTTTGTGATTCTGCATTGGTGACTTGACTCCTGTCTGACTTCCTGGACTTTGACCTTGGACTGGCTTTGGACTCCTGCCTGCTTGCTTGCACCCTGAGAACGTGACAAATAACTCATCTGCTCTAGACCTTTTTCAGTCTGGCTTCAGGCCAGACTGTGGGACAGAGACAGTTCTGCTAGCTTTTGTTGACAACCTTCATCTCAGTGTAGGCAAAAGTCAAGGCCATGTCTCTATTTGACTTTTCTGCAGCCTTTGATACAGTAAATCATACCATCTTGTGGAGAAACTTGGAGGTAGAAGTAGGTATCAGGATCCATGTTGTACTGGCTCAAATCATTCCTCATGGATTGGACTCAGGTGTTGCTAAAGAGACCAGTTGCCATCAGCATGAAACCTATTCTATGCAGTTCCACAGAACGCAGTTCTATCCCCCATGCTTTTCAATTTCTATGTAAAGCCCTTAGGACAAATTATAAATAGCTTTGGGGCTGGTTGTCATTAATATGTGGATGATACCCAGCGCTGTATATTCTTATCCAGATTCTCTGGTGATGCGATGTTACTGTGGCCAGATCAGCCGCATCAAGGTAAGGAGCCATCTTTTTTGCAATAGCACTAACTTGCTTCTCCAGTAATAACGCTGGATCCAATTTACCACAGCACCAGGCAGTGATTCGGTAGAGTGAATCACTGCCTGGTGCTGTGGTAAATTGGCTAAGAGTGAACAAATTGAAATCAAACCCTGAGAAGACTGAGGTAATGCTGACTGGGAAGGTGGAGATCTGGAAGAAGATTGTGCTCCTCACTTTTGATAGAGTTCAGCTGACCCTTGCTGACTCAGTAAAAGGTTTTGGAGTTATACTGGATCCAGCGTTATTACTGGAGAAGCAAGTTAATGTTATTGCAAAAAAAAAGGGCCCCTTACCTTGATGCAGTTGATCTGGCCACAGTAAAATTGAGATTAGACTATAGTAATACAATGTACATTGGCATTGGTCTCCCATCAAAATGTATTTGGAAACACCAATTGGTGCAAGATGCCATAGTTCTGCTTTTATTGGGAGCTACTTGGAGCATGTATGTTAATCCCATCCTGCACTGGCTGCACATCAGTTATCAGGCTCAGTTTAAGTTATTAGCTGTCACATACAAAGCCCTTCATGGCCTTGGATCCTTATATTTGCAAGACTGCTTCTACTCCAGTACTCCACCATGACCGCTTCATTCACTGGAGCATTGTACTAAAAGTTTCACAGAGTTCCTTGAATAAATTATTAGGGACTGTAGTCTGTACTACTGTGTTTAGCTTGCTGAAGCTAGGGTCTTAACTGTGTAATTTTTGCATCACTTAATGTAGCATGATAATAGTTATGGTTTGCTTCCGTTCTTTTTGGTTCTACAAACCTAATTCCTATTGCATTGTTCATTGAATGTCCCATCCTGTCAATTGTACAGAATCACTCTGTGTAATCCGCCTTGAGTCCAAGTGAGAAAGGTGAACTATAAATGAGAAAAAAAAATGAAATAGTGCAGTCTTATTATTTTAGTGATGCCATAAGTTCAAGACTTCTTTTTTTAAATTAAGGCTAAAAAGACTTGTGCATGGCATATTGATGGCATATAACTATCTTTTCAAGGAAAAACTGAAGAAATGATGTTGCAGTAAAGAGTATTCTAGAGAATCGTGCTTTAGATTAGTTCAGAGAACATTTTCTGAGTTGTGATATAACTAACTGAGATGCAGTTGATCTTCTGAGATTGTTTGTGTCTGTCTGTTTCTTAAGGCTACCATCAGCCAGTTAAGAGCTGAACTCGCCAAAGGACCACAGGAAGTTGCTGTGTATGTTCAGGAGCTTCAAAAATGTCGAACTTCAATTACTGAATTAATACAGAAAAATCAGGTAAGAAGTATAATGGCATTTGCTTACCTCCAGGCATCATTTAACCACAGGGACCATACTCTACAAGTGTTTAATTAAATCCAAGCATCTTGTCCTTCAAAAATGTAAAGGATTTAATGATAAACCCAGGTTCCATGAAATTGGCAAAGAAAATAATTGAGAAGAAAATAATTCAGTGGTTTAGCTGTGGCTAGATTAGTTTGTAGCATTTGTGCTGTTAAAAGAACTCAGCTAAATGCTCTACTTGCAATCTTGCATTCATCACAGCTCCACAAAGTAGCTTGGAAAATTGTGGGGGCTGCCATGAATATAATTAAAAAAAAAACTTGGAGCCCTCTTCAAGTGAAAGCAGCATAGTATAGTTGTGACATCACATGTTCTTAAATAGACATGGATTTCTTGCTTGACTTAAACAATAAATCAGGATATTCCATTTGATCTTGCTGCATCCTATCATAAGTGCATGCTTCTTACGCTAGGGCTTCAGTTTTTCACATCAGATTGTAAAACTTGGGAGTGATTTGGATAAGACTTCAGATACATCTTCATATAGTGAGGAGAATAGGATTTGCAGGCTTCCTGCCTATTGGCATGCTTGTCCAATCTGTGGACCTTTCTGATATGACTTCAGCAAGACAAATAATAGAATCATGGAGTTGGAAGGGGTCTCCACGGTCATCTAGTCCAACTCCCCAAAGTTTAGATCCAAGTGTTTCTGCATTTTCAGTCAGTTATTGTTTGCACATCTTTAAGATCAAAAAGTCTTCCCTCAGAGTTATCACACACACAATAATATTTTCTTAGAAAGAAACTGGTTGAGTAAATTTAGATGTATATAACTGTTCTCATTTTTTAAAATAAGAAATGTGTGCTAAGGGGCTTTTTGGCTTATTTTTGCTACACTGCAAACCACTGACTGGACAGATATGAGGGTCTCAGATTTATTTTCCTTCACACCTCAGGAGCTTCTGAGATTAAGTGGGTGGCGACCTTGGTTGTGGCACCAAACCTCTGCAACTTTCTCTCTGGGTAGACTCAAGTATCCCCCTCTGTTACTGTCTTCTGACTGTGGATAAATACTTTTTTTTTGTTTTATCCTTCCTTCCCTATGTTTTAATTGTTACTTTTACATTTTTGTATATGTGTTTTTTCTTATTTTTTAATTATGTGTTCTTATTTTATTTTATTTTATTTTTCAACCCCACAAGTGGGCTCAGGCAGATCACAGCAAGTAGTGTGCTATTTGGCAACACAATAAATACATTAATAAACAGTTAAAACATAATTAAAACAATCACACTGTTGGCATGGAACTCCAAAAATTGTTCATTGTGGGCCATGCCAGTAATAATGACAATGGTGGATTTTTGTTTTGTTTTACTGTTTTTTAAAGACATGATCTTATGGTGTATGTTTTTAGTCTGTCAGCTGCCTTGGTGGCCTTTGAAGAGGGCAGAAAGGCTGGGTATGAACTTCATTAATGAACGCTGTGCAATTAAGTAAAATTCCATTTTGAAATTTTGATATGAACTGTCAGAGCAAGCCTATTGTCTCATTACTGGCAAAAAATATTATTTCAGCCAGTTTTAACATATCTTTGTAGCCATAGACTCAAGCTGAGTTATAGGCTTTTTTTTAAAAAAACCTATGAAACTGACATTTTATAAATAGATTTAAAAGCAACTCATACAATTGGAAGTCATACATTATAGCCTTAAAATCTGCTAATTTAGAACAGATCTCAATCACATTGCACAGTGGATTGCAAAGGTATTGGCATGCTAATACAGAAAACACTCTGGTTTGGGCAGACAATCACCATGTCTATGTATAGTTGGAACCATAAGCAGACCTGATGAATAGAAAAGAGTACCCAAGTATATTGGAAGAGGTGGTCTTGCAGGCCTTGACACAGTAACCAGGAGTTTGAATCGAGCCTGGGTACAAGTAGGCAGCAGCCTCTGTGCTCTCAAAATTCGGCACATTCTGACCAGCTCATTCTAATAAATGAACAGCATTCTGTGCTGATTGAAGTTTCCTAGTTGTCTTTTAGGGTAGCCCTGCATAGAGCACATTACGATAGTTCTCTTGAGATGTCTATGCTACTGAATAGTGTGGCTTGACTGCCTCAGTCCAAATGGGGCTGTACCAGGTAAAGGGTATTTATTTATTTATTGAAAAAAATTATATTCTACATTTCTAGAGTAAATATGCTTTTGACCATGTTATTCTTGCTTCCCCTATCAGGAGTGCTGGTTCTAACATCACACCTAGATTTTTAACAGTCGAAAAAGGTGATTCCTCCCACCGCTCCCCCCAAAACCCCCCCCAAAACAAACAGGGAACATTATACTTTCCAAGACTACAGCCTTAATGAAAGACTGGCACAGTTTTCAAAGTCCACACTTCAGTGCTTCAGTCATTTATTATAACATATGAAACTAATTTTTATATCAGCACTGGTTTTATCTTGTACAATAAACTACAATTTAATTTCAATTAATCTGATATTGCAGAGTCTGACTGAAAAGTTGAAAAAGAGGGAGTTGGATTATACTCATTTAGAAGAGAAACAAAATGAAGAATCATTAATTAAGAAGAATCTGCAAGCAATCCTTAATCAAAAGGACTTGGACTGTCAACAATTTCAGGCAAGGTTGTCTGCATCTGAAGACTCATTGAGGAGGTTACAGAAAGAACTGGATGAAAGAGGAGAAGCAAGTCAGAAACTTAAGGAGGAATTGTTGGAAGCTGAGACAAAGTACCAGCATCTTAAGGCAGAATTCAAACAGTTGCAGCAACAAAGGGAAGAAAAAGAACAGCATAGCTTGCAACTTCAGAATGAGCTGAATCAGGTAAGTCTGTTTCATGGAAGAGTTTACAGTTATTTTCCTCATCACCTTCCATTGTCAGATCAAAATTGCTTTTTACGGGGAGGGAGGGTGGAGCAGTGGATAGCCAGCAGTGTATTTCACTGTCTGGGTACTCATACAAGAGAATGGCAAACTGCTGATCTGTTCCTGTCATTCCTTTTCATACAGTTGCTTTAAAATAAGTATCTATTGATATTTCCAACCAGCTACTTTAGCAGACATTATCATGCAGTGCATGTTCTGGTTATATTCAGCTCTTGTAGGCTGATAGAAATCTGTTGAATAATAACAGAAGATTCTGCCATCCTTCCTGGAATGATGACTGGACTCCTTCCAGTTGCCTCCCTAGCAACCAAGATGAAAAATTCTAGAATCACATTTCACAGGCAGAATTCAGTTGGCAATTGGTTTTGTGGCCAGATGGTCTGCTGAAAAATAATAAGGAAAGGATTTTCTTTGAGATAAATATTGGATTAACTGACAAGTTTCAGCAAAAGGAAGTGGCACTCACTGGAATTCCAGTGTGATAATAACATGGAGGGATTCATTCCATCCAGACTATATTTAATCTTGAAGAATATATTTGTATTATTAATGTCTACCACAAAATGCCCCCAAAACTTGAAAGGAAATACCAATTAAAAATACTTACATAATCCTAGCCATTAACACCCTGGCCAAATATGAAGGCCTTGCAGTGTTTCTGTGGGATACTTAATTTCAGTAAGGTTTCAAAGCAATTCCTGAGAATACATGTTTATAGCTATCAAAATGGAAATAAATGTTTCAGGTCTGAATTAGAGATATGATGGGACATGGTGGTGAATGAACAATCTGTTAAAAGTTCAAAAATATGTATCACTTTTGGTAGTATTTTTGTAATCCTTAACTCATTCATCACTCATAGAATTTTTACCTGTAAGCTCAGTTCTTGGAATTGTTCCTGGAAAGTCTAAAAGCTAGTATATTTTCTGATATGCTGGTGAAATGTGCTCTGGTTCTCTATATATGCCATTTTATCAGAACTGTCTAAATTAGATACTGGACGCACATTTGGAAAGGCTCTGCTCTTTGTTCTAGGAGTTTATTGGCTGTTTTATTATAAGGATAAACAAAGCCTAATCTTGGACAAATCTGGTGAATCAGCTGTTTCCGATAGATCAGGGGTTGCCAATGGTAGCTTTCCAGATGATCTTCTTCGTGGTCTCTGTGCTTCACACTCATGGGATATAGCGCCTGTGCCGATCCCCCGAATCAGTACCTAAAAAGCCCGGGATTTTTTCGCGCTCGGCACCAGTGGGCATGCACGGGCGTCCCAGCACGCATGCTCACCTGCACCAGCACGCGGATCCCGCCAGTTCCTTTTTGACCGCTGCGCTGATGGGATCTCCTTTCATTTCTTTGGTCGGTACAGTAATCCTTTGGATTGTTTCTTCTTATTGTATATAGCCTGTTTGTTGTTTTCTTAGTGTAGTTAGTTGTTAAGATAGTTATTGTAGTTAAAAAAAAATTTGTTGGACTTTGCCCCTCGGGGCTTTGTTTTTTTCCCCTTTTTTCCTCAGAAATCTTTCTGTGTGGTTATTTCTTTGACACCTATGGAAAGGCGTTGAGGTTTTTTTAAGAGGTGCCGCTTGTGTGGTAAGAAGATTGCAGCATATATAAATCCAATCATAAGAACATAAGAGAAGCCATGTTGGATCAGACCAATGGCCCATCCAGTCCAACACTCTGTATCACACAGTGGCCAAAATACACACACACACATACTGTGGCTAATAGCCACTGATGGACCTCTGCTCCATATTTTTATCCAATCCCTTCTTGAAGCTGGCTATGCTTGTAGCTGCCACCAACTCCTGTGGCAGTGAATTCCACATGTTAATCACCCTTTGGGTGAAGAAGGACTTCCTTTTATCCATTTTAACCCGACTGTTCAGCAATTTCATCGAATACCCACGAGTTCTTGTATTGTGAGAAAGGGAGAAAAGGACTTCTTTCTCTACTTTCTCCATCCCATGCATAATCTTGTCAACCTCTAGCATGTCACCCCTCAGTTGACGTTTCTCCAATCTTCAGCTTCAGCATCTGACCTTCAGGGAACAGTCTGGGTTGATTTCCCTTAGGACTGACTGATTGGATTTCCTTGCAGTCCAAGGGACTCTCAAGAGTCTTCTCCAGGGAGTGTTCCCTTCTCATTTGGTGGCCAAAGTATTTGAGCTTCAGCTTCAGCATCTGACCTTCAGGGAACAGTCTGGGCTGATTTCCCTTAGGACTGACTGGATCTCCTTGCAGTCAAGGGACTCTCCTGATGGTCACTCCCTCTGCTTATTGTGTCTGGGCGAGGGACACCGAGTTGATTCGTGCCTGCACTGCTTAGCCTTCTCTAAGCAAACCCACAAAAACCGTGTGGAAAGACTATCTGCGGCACTTGTGGAATCGGCTCTTCATCCGCCGAAAATGGCAACCGATGGAAGAGGCTGCATTGGCCCCGATGGTTACATTGGTCGATCCATCACTGGTACAGACCGATTTGCCGACCGAGCGAGGCCAACCCACTAAACGACCCTCTGAAGGGTCAGTGGCGACTCCGGCCAAGAAGCATAGGGACGATTCGGGGATCCGATCATCCTCCCGAAGAAATCAAAGTCGAAGGAGAAGAGAAAGACCAGACTCTCCTGCACTCCTTCTCCTCAGGACGCTTTGGTGTCGACTCAAGCTGCTCCACCCTGAAAGATCCTGGCGTCTCCAAGTCCAAGGAGTCCTTCGGCATCGAGAGGCAGAGAGTCGCAGCAGCTCCGCCTGTCGGGATCGGAGCACGAGATAGACCTGACCCTGTGCACCCACTCATCGAGATCGGGATCGCGCCATCGCAGCGACAGTGGTTCGATCTTGGAGATTGAGGCTTTGGTACTGAACGAACCCCTGGCACCTCCATTGACTACGATTCGGAGAGAGCTAGAGCCAACGACGATGGTTTGACGCTTCCCGCCGCTTCCACCATGGGATCAACATCAGTGGCCTTCTCCTTATGGTTACCCGTACCCACCATACCAATGGTATCCTCCACTTGACTTTCCTGAGTGGGATCAGCAGTCAGAGGTCTCTCAACTCTCCAGAGTTTCGCATCACTCTAGGCAGTGAGCATCGGCATCGGTGTTGATCCCTCCCGAGAGACGAAGAGAGAGGGTGGAAGATGTCCAAGTTTGATCGTCGGTATCTCTGCGGTCACCCGAGCGAGCTTCAACCCCGATACTCTCCAAGCACTCAGTAAGAAGGGATTCCTCGTCATTGGACTCCGAGGTCGGTACCGATGACCCGGACAGAGTGGTGGAACCTTCGCCAGAGTTGCATATCACTGAGGACCTTCCCATTTCACCATCGGAAGATCTGATGTCGTATGGGGACCTGGTGAAGTGGATGGCACACTCCCTCTCCCTCACAGTGACACAACCGCAGCCAGTCGTCAATGACACAATCTTCAATATTATGCAGGGACACATCGACAGCTGTGGCATTGCCTGTAACAAAAGTCATCCTGCAGGCAGTGAAGGAGCCTTGGGTGAAGCCAGTGTCCACCCCTATTTCTTCTAGAAGATTGCATCATATGTATCGGGTCCAGGAGGCTGGTGCTGAGTTTCTGTTTGTGCACCCCAAAGCCAACTCGGTGGAAGTCTCCTCATCATCCAAGACCCGCAAGACCCATTCTTCGCCACCTGACAAGGAGGGCAAGAAATTGGACAGTGCTGGTCGGAAGTTTTATTCGGCTGGAGCTTTAGGAGTAAAGGTATCTAATTATGCTGCTTGCATGGCTAGATACCAATACTCAGTTTGGGAGCAGCTCACCCCCCTTTTGTCCTCCCTGAGTGAGGAAAAGAGATCTGCGTTCCAGAAGTTACAGAAGGAGGGCTTTGCTGTAGCCAAGCAACAACTGACTGCAGCAAAGCACATGGTTGACGTATCAGCCAAAACCATCACGTCTGCTGTCTCCCTATGCCGCCACTCTTGGCTGAGGTCTACAGCCCTTCAACCTGACACCAGGGCCTTTGTGGAGGACTTACCCTTTGAAGGTGAAGGTCTTTTCAGCTCTACCACCGACAGTGTCCTCCAGGAGATGGACAAGAGCATAAAGACCTCGAGGAACCTGGGTGTCCCGGCCTCATCCAGAGCTACCAACCCTAAGCAGTGGCACAAATCTTGGCCTAAGCGGCCCTACCAAAAATTCTCCCCTGAGCAGCAGTGGAGACCTCAATCGTCCCAACCAGAAAATAGGTCCCCTTATAGGGGAAATAACTGAAACAGGTTTGCTTCAGCACAAACCACCGGCAAATCTAAGGGTGCTCGGCCACAAAAGCAGGGCCTTTGACTTTCCAATAGCACGCATCGCTGCCCCTACTTCATCTTCCATCCGTCTCCATCAATATCTTCTGGCTTGGGAGTCCATCTCCACAGACAGGTGGGCTCTTTCCATCATTGCAGAAGGATACAAGATAGACTTCGTTCAGGTTCCAACTCAATCAGTGATTGTCATCACACCTCCTTCCCCACCTCTGCTGGCGGAGGTGAGCAACCTCTTGCAGAAACAAGCCATAGAACTGGTTCCTGTGCAGGCAAGAACGGGGGGGGGGGGGGGGGGGTTCTACTCCCATTATTTACTGGTTCCCAAATGGGATGGGGGATTGAGACCAATTATGGACCTTCGGAATCTGAACAAGTTTATCGTGTACCAGAAATTCAGAATGTCCACTCTGCAAACAATCCTTCCCCTCATCAACCAAGGGGACTGGATGGCAACGTTGGATCTCAAGGATGCCTACTTCCACGTCAGCATCCATCCTGTGTACAGGCATTTCCTTCGTTTTGCAGTATGTTCCAACCACTTCCAGTACAAAGCCCTTCCGTTCGGTCTGTCCACTGCACCTCGGGTGTTCACCAAGATGATGAGTGTTGTGGCCGCACATCTCCGGCTTCAGGGTATAGTCGTCTTTCCATACATCAACGATTGGCTCCTTGTGGCAGAGTCGAAAGAAAGTCTGTCCAGCCATATTACCACCACTCTTCGTCTTCTTCACACCTTAGGTCTGCAGGTCAACATGGAAAAGTCTCATCTTACTTCATCATGGACAGTTCAGTTCATAGGGGCTTTGCTGGACACAAACCTTCACCGCACATTTCTGCCTCAGCAGAGAGTGATGGACATCATCAATCTTGTCAGTCTTTTCCAGAGTCTGAAATGGAGCACAGCACAACAGCTGCAGCGGATGCTGGGGCTGATGGCGGCGACTACAAGCATGCTTCTGTTTGCAAAATTGAGAATGAGAGTTCTTCAACTGTGGTTTCTCAGATAGTTTCGGCCTTTATGGGACTCACCTTGGAAGAGGTTTATGATTCCACCCTTGACCCTCCAGATCCTGCAATGATGGAAATCCAGAGACAATATTTGTCAGGGAGCTCCCTTCCACCTACCTGCAACAACGGTGACCATCACCACAGATGTGTCTTTGTGGGGCTGGGGTGCTCACATGGACTCTCTGTGTGTGTGGGGTCCTTGGCCTCCTCAATTGACTCATTGCCACATAAACTATCTGGAACTGTTGGCAATTCATTTTGCCCTTCGGTCTTTCCGTCCCATAGTGGCGGGGAAGGTGGTGGCCCTTTTGACGGACAACACTACAGCCCTGTGTTATATCAACAGGCAGGACGGGACAGTTTCTCGACGACTCTGTGTGCTAGCACTAGAGCTGTGGATGGAGTGCTTGGAGCACGACATCTTTGTAAGGGCTACACACCTTCCAGGGGTGCTCAATCTGCAGGCAGACTCATTGAGTAGAGGAGCAGCATCTCCGCAGGAGTGGGAGATACAGTGGCGTTTCCTTCAACCTGTGTTTCACCTCTGGGGGTATCCTCAGGTGGATGTGTTTGCCACAGCCAGGAACTGGAAGCGCCCTCTGTTTTGTTCCGGGGGGGCACGGATCCAGAGTCATTGGGAGACAGCCTGATGTTCCCGTGAAACGATTGGTTCCTGTACCTGTTTCTACCTCTGCCATTGCTGACAAGAGTTGTCAACAAAATTGCAAGAGAAAGGCCATGCTACATTCTAGTGACACCATGGTGGCCTCGGCAGAACTGGTTCCCGATCTTGCTTCAACTAGCAAGGGGGGTTTTCTATCAGTTTCCGGCGGAACCAGACCTTCTGTCAGCCCAGGATGGACATGTATTCCATCACAATGTGCCTCACCTGAAGCTGACAGCATGGTTCATCGACCCTGTGGGTTCTCCAGCAGAGTCCAGCACATCTTCCTAAACAGTAGGAAGCTGTCTACTCGTGCTTCCTGTGATAGGAAGTGGCTGGGGCTGATGGGAGTTGTAGGCAAAAAACATCTGGAGAGCTACCGTTGGCCACCCCTGCGATAGATCAAACAGTTGTTTACTTTATTTAGGGACCACTTTTTGTTTTCTGTTGAGACTCCAATGCATCTTATACTGTATAAGACAATGTAGTCAAATGACATCAGACAATCCAACAAACAGTGCAATAGAACTATAGCATCACAAACATTAGTAACTGCAAAAAAAGCACATATCCAGCAAAAACTGGAATTACAAAAGTAGAAAAAAATACAGTAAGAGCAAACTTAATACATAGTGAAATAGGCTAAAATCATGTTCTTTTTATAAAAGCACCCTACATTCCATTATACTGTAGTTTTATTTCCTTGGTAGAAATGTCAATATACTACATCCTTATTTCAGGTCCACTTGTTTGTTTTCTTCCCTGAGATTTGAGAGAGGTTTCATATACGATCATTACTTCACTTGTCTCAGTGACACAGCTGATGAATTATAACTATGCTACATGGCATATTTTATTGTTTGAAATAATGTCCATACATAGATCGCATGTAGGGATCGGCATGAACCGCATATTGTGGTTTGCTTTGTGGCTGAACCACAAATGGAACCACAAACCGATATGACAATTCATGAACCAAACCAGTCCATATCAGTTCATGAGCCATTTCATTCCCTGCTCTATGCTTCCCACCACTTTTCATTTAAATGAAAGCCATTTAAATGCCTGCTTTTCATGAATTGCCATGAATTGCATCAACGTTCATGGAGGTTCATGGTAGCTATTCGATTTGTAAACATCACTTCATGAACCAGCCAAAATTTGTGATGAATGAGCTGGTTTGTGCCCCTAATCACATGTGCATGTTCAGACTGTATAGGCCTTACTGAAAATGTGGCCAAAGTGAGGATGACCTATTCAGTGTAATTCCTTGTATTTTTATAAATTTTTATAAAATACAAAAAAAAGGATTGAGGAAAGTAAAAAATGTAAAGTGATTGATATCCTTGACATGGACACTTGAAAAGTAAACTAACAACTAAAGCAGACATAGTCCTTTCAGATAAAGTGTTCAGTGTAATTGTCAGAAGTTTGTGTAGTTGCAAGTGCCATTTCACAATATAACTAGTTGATTGTTTATTTTTTATCTCAGTTGATAATATGCCAAAGACTTTTGACACCTCTTTAGAGGTATGTCTTACGTGCTTGTGTCAGCCCCAACCAGATGTATGCAGCAGTGAATATGTACCTGCAGGTACATAGTTCCTGGTCAGGCAGTCAGTGCAGAGACTCTTTGAAGTGTGAGACTGAATTAATGTTATAGTCGCTGTTAATCTGTCTGATTGGATTCTAAGTGTGGTTCTCAGCTGAGTGATGTGAACCATGCACACAGTACTTACTTATTGTTGGTTGCTGTAACAGTATACAAATGGCATTGTTTCTCAGTAAAAGGTATAAAACATTATGAGTCTGCTGCAACATTTTCTGGGAGATAAATGAGATGGTTTCCCCCTCCAGTTGCACAATAAACTTCTGGAGACAGAGCGTCAACTTGGGGAAGCACATGGGCGGCTAAAAGAGCAGAGACAATTGTCAAGTGAAAAGCTGATGGATAAAGAACAGCAGGTGGCTGATCTTCAGTTAAAACTCTCACGTTCTGAGGAGCAGGTAAGAATTATATGCAAGATCAAATTCTGCTTGAGTTTACGTTCTGCTTTTTCACTGAAACATCCTTTTCACACTATTTAAAGGAGTGTGGTACCCAGCCACAAATAAAACTGGTTGTTGCAAAATCAGTGGGATAGATAGACACAGAACCTCTCACAAGGCTTTTTGTGAAGTTACTTGTCTGGGTTTGTGAAACAGGCCATGGCTTCTGTTTCTCTGGAACTGAGAGCAGCAGCCCATCTTGCATGCTGTGTACAATCTCTTTCCTTGCTCTCCTTCCACTGCTTGTTTGGGACCTCCTATATTCTTCACGTGTATATTCTTTCACTCTGGAATATGGTAAGAATGTTGAACTGTGCTAAAACACATCTCAAAGTTGCTTCTGTCTCTTTTTTCCCCCTTCTCACTATGAAGACTTACAAAGTGGTAATAGGATTCCTTTTAATAGATGAGTTATTTGGTCTCCCTTAACTTTATTGACATTTAATGTATATTTTCTTAAGGTTTTCCTTGGGGTTTGGCTGTGATCTCTATTTGGTTTTAACTAAAACTTCACAGTCATTAAGGTTATTGTTACTGTTATCTAACATAGCTTCTAACCATTCTAATTGTTTGAAACTTCGTATTGAGAATAAAGCAGAAATACCATGTCAACAACGTACATACTTTTAATATACTTTGGTCTCTATTAGCTTGAAATGTTATTTATTGATTGAAAGTAAACTTTTTACTTTGTTAAAGAGAAATTTAAATTGTGGCTTCAAGATAGCAGGGCTTTATTATAAAGTGCTTCACTATTAGACCAAATGGGAGGCACTGTTAAACTACTAAGTTGTGCTTATCAGTTTTCAGTCAATAATCTGTTACTGTTTTTGTAAGCTTAAGGAAAAAGCAGCAAATGGATCTGAATTGCAACATCAGTTAGATAAAATGAAGCAACAGCACCAGGAGCAACAGAATCTTCAGCAGAGTACCACAGCAAAATTGCGAGAAGCCCAGGTAAGGGACGTCATCCTGTTAAGGAAAACAAAAACATGTTTTCCAGGTAATCTCAATTAATGGTTTTATATTTAATTATGCTATTATATTTTTCTTGTACCTCCAAGAATGATTTGGAGCAAGTACTACGCCAGATTGGTGATAAAGATCAAAAAATTCAAAATCTCGAAGCTCTGCTGCAAAAGAGTAAGGATAATATTTCCTTGCTAGAAAAGGAAAGGGAGGACTTGTATGCCAAAATTCAAGCTGGGGAAGGAGAAACAGCAGTTCTTAACCAGCTACAGGAAAAGAATCATACATTGCAGGAACAGGTAAGTTTAAAGGGTGGAAAATTAAAATTTGGATAAGTTTACCACAGAAATGTTGGATGGACAATGTGAAATCTGTAAAATATCTGTTATATAGGAATTTTTAAAAAAGGGATCTTTCTTTGAAAAGTCAGTACCAGTAGGAATAACAAGTACAGTATATTAATAATAATAATAATAATTTTTTTATTTCTACCCCGCCCTCCCCGCCGAGGCAGGCTCAGGGTGGCTGAATCATTATATTGAATCATAATTCATATATAATTGAATATCCCACCTGGTCTTGAATTAAATTTTTCATTGTGTCTCAATCCAGTGCTGATTACATATTTGAAGGCAAAATGAACTCATGTAAGAGGCTTTTGGACTGCTTACCCAGTTCTTCTTTCTAAGCTGTTGAACACATGTTGCCTATGGAGATGGTTTTCTGCTTCCATTTGTATGTTTAACTAGTACAGAGAAAGCATTTTATGTACTCTTGCCTTCATGGACTTTGTGTTGTATGTCTCATCCTCTAGAAGGCTGCTAAAAGGGCTCTCCCCTGATGTTGCCTTTAGGACTTTAAGGGTAAATTTTCATTTACAAGAATGCTGAACTTAGGCATTGTGCTCACTGTTCTCAGTTGACGTATTGACATCTACATGTCTCACTCACAGGTTTGAGCCCTGCTCAAAACCAAGTTCAAGACCATTGCCCCTCTAGTTGGCTCTGTGACCAACTGTTCCAGTGCACAGTCATTTCTTATGTCTAGGAATCTCATTTCTACAGCATGACTCGAGCACATATTTACCTAGTCACTGTGAGGGTAGTTGAAGTCATCTAGTGTTACAGTGTCTGTTTTAGTCGCTTCGCTTATTGATTTCTCCATATCGATATCAGCCTCAAGGGTTTGATCAGGTAGGGGATAGCATTCTTCCACTTTAAAGTAACCCTTAGGGACCAGTATTTTCACTCAGTTCTGTTGTATAGTTCATTCCGCTAATGTTTTCTAATTTCTTTGGTGTACAACATAATACCTTCCCTCAACATGCCACTCCCCGTCCTGTCTATAGAGCTTATACTCAGGGATGACCATCCCATTGATTTTCCCCATTCCACTGTGTTTGAGACACCCACTGTATCTATATCATCATTTAGCACCAAGCGCTACAGCTCCCCCATCTTGGTTCAGAGGCTTCTAGCATTGGCATATAGACAGTTGTAACAGTTTTCCCTCTCCAACAAGCTTTGCCTCTCTTGGTACATGACTCTCTTTTGCCAGCCTATGCTCACTTCCAAGTTCTATTCTATTCATACTAATATTATCCTCTGTGTTTGCTCTATCGTCCATTTAGGCTGAGTTGTCCCAAAGTGGGGGCTTCCAAGCTCCGATCCTCTTTCCCCAGGATTAGTTTAAAAGCTGCTCAGCCATCTTTTTGAAATTAAGGGTCAGCAGTCTGGTTCCTTTTGATTCAAGCAAAGCCAGTCTCTTTTGTACAGGTTCAGCTTTTCCTGCAAAGTTCCCCAGTGCCTAACAAATCTATGCTTTTCCTCAGCCAGTTTGGTGTAGTGGTTAAGTGTGCGGACTCTTATCTGGAAGAACCAGGTTTGATTCCCCATTCCTCCACTTGTACCTGCTGGAATGGCCTTGGGTCAGCCATAGCTCTGGTAGAGTTGTCCTTGAAGGGGCAGTTGCTGTGAGAATTTTCTCAGCCCCACCCACCTCACAGGGTGTCTGTTGTGGGGGAGGGAGATAAAGGAGATTGTGAGCCGCTCAGAGACTCTTGAGTGGAGGGCGGAATATAAATCCAATGTCTTCTTCTGCTCATGGCACCACTTTTTTCACCCATGTTTTGAGACCTCTAATCTGTACCTATCTTGCTGTGTGTGGATCCAGCAGCAGTTCTGAGAATGCTACTTTTGAGACCCTGGCCTTTAGCCTAGTAACCTACATTTTTTCTCCAGGACCACATGACTGCATTTTCCAGTATGCACCATGACTGCTGACTCCTTCCGAGCACTATCAGTCTATCTAGACAGAGCACAATGTCTGCAACCTTCGCACTAGGCAGGCAAATCACAATGCAGTCAAAATGTCTGTTGTAGACCCTACTGTCTAGTGATGAAATCACTTACTACCAAAAGGCCATTTCCTCTCAACCCCAGTGAACTCTGCTTTGCATCTGTAAGTTGTGGCTCCATCCTCAAGAATTAGACAAAAGTAGTTAGCTTTCTCACTCAGCAGACGCCCCCCCCCCCCCGAAGGATCATGTGGGCTCTCTTTCCTTGGAGGCTTTTAAACAGAAGCTAGATGACCGTCTGACAGCAATGAAGATCCTGTGAATTTAGGGGGAGGTATTTGTGAGTTTCCTGCATTATGCAGGGGGTTGGACTAGATGACCTTGGAGATTCATTCCAACTCTATGATTTGATGTGCTTCTAGTGCGCTCACCAAAAGCTAGGAGATTTTCAAACAGATGCCAAATAGCTCAGGAACCAGATGATTTGAAGCAAAAAGACATCACCCTCTTTGCCTCTTGTACCAATTCCAAACTCAGCTCCTGTATTAGAAGGTACTAGAGGTAAGTCCTGAGATGCAGGCAGCCAGGAAACCTGTAGATTTAGGATGATCTAAACTCCACAGTTCTGCCTTGTACATTATTTGAGCAATAATAGCCTATAAAATAATTGTGCAAACTGCTAGGTTACCTACCCTACCCCAAGAGAAATTCAGAAAAGTTTGAATTGACTGGAAGTGGGGAAAACACTTTTAGAATGGATTACCTCCTGTGTATCATAGATGTAGTTTTACAGACCAAAACATAAACAGTTTGACAACTCTAGACCAGGTTTTATTTAATCTTTTGCACCCTGTTCCCTTCCAAATGTATGGTGAAATTGGAAGTGGGTTTGGAGCTCCTAAACTTCTTTGCCTTCTCCTTCAGAATTCCCAACATAGGCACTATGTTCTGCATTTGAAGGAGTACGGGGGGGAAGCAGATGAAAGTGTTAGGTGTTGGCCCAAAAGACTCAGCATCAGTGCTTGTCTTTATGAACATATTTCTGCATGTCTTCATTTCCCTTTTATGTTTTTTGTAGGTAACTCAACTGACGGAAAAACTGAGGAACCAATCAGAAAGTCATAAACAGGCCCAAGAGAACTTGCACGAGCAGGTGCAGGAGCAGAAGGCACATCTGAGAGCCTCTCAAGATCGTGTTCTTTCCTTGGAAGCAACTATAAGTGAGCTAAATAGTCAGTTAAATGAAAGCAAAGAAAAAGTAATGCAACTAGATTTGCAGGTAATTTAATTTTGAGTTGGGGAGACTACACATTGCCAGTGTGGTAACACTGTAAGGAATTGTTTGATCTTAGGGTTGTCAACCTCCGTGTGGAGCATGGAGATATCTCAGAATTACATCTCATCTCCATACTACAGAGTTCTACTCTCCTAGAGAAAATGGCTACTTTGGAGGGTGGACTCTTTGGCATTAAGCCTTGCTGAGGTCCTTCCTTAGAATGCAACCCAAGTCTCCAGGAATTTCCCTTCCAGGGGCAGGCAACCATAGTTTGGGAATAAAATATTAGTTCCAAGTCTTAGTTTCTCAGGAAATCTGGTGAATTGAACAGTTCTGTAAATGGTGTTACTGTGCTTTTAAGAAAGTTTCCCTTTTTCTGTTCTGACCTGGGAGTGCTAGCTTTGGTGGCAGTAGTTGGTAGTATATTCTAGTCCTGGGTGTTTGTAAACAATGGGTACTCTTCAGTGCTACCTAATCCTTTGGTCTAAGCTAAGACCTCGTGTTATTGTGTGTGCATGCGTGTGTGCATTCGTTTGTGTGTGTGGCTAAGACTTAACAGGAAGCCTTAATAAAACTTGGCACACCTCCTCTCCTGCGAGGATTGGACTCTTCAGAGAGAGGAAATAGCTATGCCTAGAAGTCCCTAAATGCAGATGTAGTTTCATGTTGATAATTAGCTTCTGTTTGAACTTTCAGTTCAGATGGTTCAGTGTATATTTTGTAGAATGGAAGCAGTTGTGTCTCTTCAGGGAACTGAAGTGGTTCCACAAATATCATTGTTCCAGTCTTCCTTGAATTTTCACTCATGGCCAAGTGCAGACTTCTCACAGCATAAATATGATATTAAATAGAACCATAAATTGGTTTTTAAACATAAGTTTGTTGGGGTTTTTAAAAAGCAATTCTCTTTCAAGGACAGCAACCATGGTGGGAACAATGTCCTATTACACTGAGTGAAACAAAGATCTGGGTGAACAGCAAGGATGTCTGTTTTTAAACACTGAATTTGTGTACTGTGTTCTTTTATGATGATAAGTAAAGACTTCCTAAATTGATGGATTAGGGTTTTTTGATGCATTTTTGTTCAACAGCATTTTATGTAAGAGTTAATTCTTTGTTGTCAAACAATTAACAAACTGTTCACTCATGGAAAGGAAAACTTGTTTAAAAAAATCTGCAACTAAGAAATATTTATGATCAATTCTGAAGCACTTTTTGGTTCTCTTCTCAGATAAAAGCAAAAACTGAATTGCTTCTGTCTGCAGAAGCAGCGAAAGCTGCTCAAAGAGCAGATCTTCAGAATCATTTGGACACTGCCCAGAATGCATTACAAGATAAACAACAGGTAATAGAAACAATGAGTTTATATAAAGGCCTTCATGATCAAAAGAACTGATTTGATTGCTTAAAATGAAATTACTCGGGTGGAAGTCTCTGAATATTATTCCCAGTTATATTTACAAAATGCTGGAACAATATAATTAAGAATTTTATTTAAATAATATGACTTTATAAAATGAAAATATGATGTAAGATGTCTACATGAATTTAAATGAAAATTATGCATTGACGTGGCAAAATAAAATAAAAAGTACTGGGCCAGTGCAAGCCTTTGGAGTTGCTTAAAATAGCCTTTTAGCTCCTTACTTTTCAGTTGTGCATGAATTTATTTGTACATAGAACTTTTTGCATTCCCTGTAAATTGTGGCCCAGTTTATTATCTTGACACATCTAGAGATCTGTATTGTGTAGGATGATTTGTGTGACTGAGCTGTGAATAGGATTGCCAGGTCCAACTCAGGAAATATCTGGGGACTTTGGGGGTGGAGCCAGGAGACTTTCCCATTCCAAATATTTATTTATAATAAATAAAAATACAGCAGTGCAGTTCCCCTCAGTAGGCTTAATTTCCTCCTCCTTTTTGCCTATTTTGTTCCATAGCAGCTGCTAAATGAAAGTGAACACACACTCACAAAGCAAGCAAAATAAACAGTCTGTACGCCCACACTTTTGTGATCTTCCTGGGGCAATGGTATAAATAGCTTTACACGCTGTATTTCATTTAACTTAAGGAGTGAGAGGTCTAAAACTATCCCATAATCAGGTTCTAGTTAACTCTTTACAATCCCTTTTTAAAAAACTATGTCTCTACTATCCTAAACAGCTTCTAAAAGGAATGCAAAAGGAACAGACGAACTGGGCTCTCTCGTTTCCTCTCTCTCACACACACACACACGTGGCTCTGCCTCCTTGCCCTGCTCCCCTGCAGCTTCAGTCTGAAATTTAAAGGCACACACATCCCTTCCAAAACAGAAGCAGTTTGCAGGCTTCTATCCCCATGTGAAATCTTAAAGGCACATGGTGGCTGTTGGGGCAGGGCTTCCTCCTGCTAGTCAGCTGGCTGGCAGTGGGGAAAGGAAAGGAAAAGTCCCCTGTGCAAGCACCAGTCGTTTCCGACTCTGGGGTGACGTTGCTTTCACAACGTTTTCACAGCAGACTTTTTACACAGTGGTTTGCCATTGCCTTTCCCAGTCATCTACACTTCCCCCCCAGCAAGCTGGGTCCTCATTTTACTGACCTCGGAAGGATGGAAGGCTGAGTCAACCTGGAGCCGGCTACCTGAAAACCCAGCTTCCACCGGGGATTGAACTCAAATCGTGAGCAGAGCTTAGGACTGCAGTGCTGTAGCTTTAACACTCTGTGCCATGGGGAGGAGCCTGCAAAATTGGGGGGTACCCCACCCAGACTTGGGGACTGGCAAGCCTAGTGGTGAATGGGCTTTCTTATGATAAAGCTGGACAGAGTAGCCTTGGGTTGTTCAATTTTGTGTGATAATTTTAGCACAGTGATTATAAATTGTTTCCATTACATTTCAGCTTTTTGAAAAGTGTTATTTAGAAAATTAAAGACTGCTGTAATGATTTAAATATTCAATTCCATAATAATTAAAAGAGAATTTTCTGGCTAGTAGGGTATTGGGGAAACCTGAATTTTCTGTGTCAGAGCTAGATCTGTCTCTTTGAATTTGGATTCAGATTTGTGTGAGTTACATAGGAGGTGTCTATATATGGTGTAGTGTGTTCCTTCCCATTTTAAATCATTGAGCTGAATTAGCAGATATCTTGGCTTCTTCCAAGTAAAAATATGTCCTTCATCACATTTATTTATTTTATTTATAGCCCGCTATCCCTGAAACCTGCTCAGAGTGGGTAACATCAAACCATAAAATAGAATTTTAAAAAAATCTCTAAACCAACATAAAATTACAATAAATACAGTAAAATACAATATAAATTTGTGTGATACAAGATTTTTTATACAAAATTTAAAAGTTCTTATAGTTACTCTTTTCAAACTTTATTAATAGGAATTAAATAAGCTCACTGTACAGTTGGAACAGATCACTGCTAAACTTCATGACAAACAGGAATACTGTACTCAGCTGGAAGTCAATCTTAAGGAGTACAAAGAAAAGCATCTTCGTTTAGAGCAGAAAACTGAGGAGATGGAAGGTCAGCATAAGGTATGTATTGAGGAACTTTCTTTTGTTTTTTATCCTGTGTATATGGTCAGATAGCCAGGATGAAGATTGGGTGCTGTGCAGGTGATGGATTTGGGATCACTTCTTGTTCACCCTCCTCAAAATTGCTGACAAATATGAAAAGTGGGGTGGGAGGACAAATGAGAAACAAACGCACCATCCAGATTATAGAGAAAGAAATGAAAGTTTTGTGAAACGTCTCACAAAAATATTTCAACCAAATTTAATATTAAACACTATGTTGAACAACTTATATTTGCCTTTCTTATTGGTTGCTCCCTTCCATGTCTGGAGAAAGGTGTATAGGGGGAGGTATGTGAGCCTTGGGTTTGGTTCTACTTTCGTATGTGTAGGTGGTTCCTAAGAAGAAAATAACAGCTGTATGGCCCCTTAGCTCAAGAACTGGTGCCACTTGTGATCTATGTGTGTCCTGGTTTCAAAATATTTTCCTGTTTTATAGAGATTTTTGGTATTTTCCTTTTTACCTGTGACAATTGAGGAAATACATTAAGTGATCAGTCCACCAAAGCTACTTTTAAGTGAGGGAATACCTTTGGCTGGTGAATTCTTTAAAAATGAAATGTTTAAAGCTACTTTTTAAAATAAGATGAAGATTGACTGATTGATTTCTAAACATCACATACTCATGTTCTCACCATGTTTTAGTCAAAGAAATGATTTGGCAAATGATATTTGATCAGAATTATATCTGTGCTATATAATAAAGATTTAAGCAGGATATATTCTGAGTAAGTACTGTATCCAAAATGCAACGTTTTATACCTAGCAGCAAGAGACATGTTTTCACCTATCAAACTCCTATGATCTTAAGGGCACACAAGGTAGTTCGCCTGCCCATAGTTGTAGCCGCCACCACCTCCTGTGGCAGTGAATTCCACATTAATCACCCTTTGGGTGAAGAAATACTTCCTTTTATCTGTTTTAACCTGACTGCTCAGCAATTTCATTGAATGCCCACGAGTTCTTGTATTGCGAGAAGGGGAGAAAAGTACTTCTTGCTCTACCCTCTATCTAGAAGGAGTTTACAATAAGAAAAAGTCCCATTCTGTCTTCTTGTAGCAGCTTATATTTGGAGTAATTGTTGGATTTCTACAATTGCAGAAACTAGAAGCTGACATTCTTGAAGCTATGGGAATTAAAGAAAAAGTGCTTCAGGAGCTTCATCAGCAAAGGCAACAATGCACAGACTTGAATCTCAAAGCTGCAGAACTGACGAAACAAGTAGATGCAGAAAGAGAAATGTATTTTATATTTCCTATATTTTCTAATTTATGACTGGATATTGAGTATTCCTAGGATTTTTTCCCCACAGATTACTCCCTCCACTCAGGTGTAGCACTGACAGAATTTTTTTGCACCAAGCTGGAAGGGACATAGTGTGGTTTTGCTTCTGTATAGTTTAGAAATCCCTGTATTTTAGCAGGATCTTACCCTCTTGTGCAGGGGTGTCAAACTCAGGAGGGACGGATCTGACATAATTGAGACCTTGTCAGGCCGGGCCATGCTTGTCATAAAATGTAATGCCAGGTAGTGAAGTAAACTTAATAAAGGACACAAACAGAATTAAAGATTTTTTAAAACTTAAAATAAAACATGCTTGAACCATTGCAATATTTTGTTTATTTAACAGTCTCTGATAACTGACAATTCTTGCTTTGAGGAGCCTCAGCAATTAGAAGGAAGAGAAACTTGACTCTGTAGCTCTGCTGTGAGATTGAGAGAGCCTGACAAAGCAAACTCTCCCTCTCCCCCTTCCTCTCCAAGGGAGAAGCTTCAGCCAATGGAGAAATAGAGGCTTTGCTCCATAGCTCCTGTGTGATTGAGCAAGCCTGGCTAAGCAAGCTGTGATGCAAAAGGAAACAAGTAAGAGGGAGAAAGAAGCAGATGACAACCAGTTACTCGAGGGCCTGGTAGGACCTATCCGAGGGCCTGATCTGGCCTTTGGGCCACAGGTTTGATGCCCTGCTCTAGTGCAGAGAAATACCAGCACACACAATAAAGTGTTTAGCTCATCTGAATGTGATCCATTGTGGTGGGTCTGTCACCCATCCCTATACTGCACAGTTACTTATATGTAATGTAAACGCCTTCCTTTCTTTACATGTCTTTATAGTATTTTTAAAAAAAATTATGTTCCACTTTTCTTTCTGATTGGGGGCCCAGAACTGTTTTTTGCATTGTTCCTCCATTCTTCCACTTACACTCCCAACAACAACCTTGTGAGGGTGGGATAGGTTGAAATATTACGATGGGCTCAAGCTCACCTGGCAAGGCTTCCATAGCAGGGTGGAGGATTCAAACCCAGTTGGCCCAGGTCTTGTTCAACACTGTAACGACTGTACTGCACTAGCCCTCAGTGAAACAGTCCATATGCTTGACTTAAAATACTTGGATTTGATGTATTGGATTGTTAAGACACAACACTAAATTACTGATTCATGGCTTATTTTGATGCATAATTTGTATTTTAAATCTCAAAGTAGTATAGGGTATTGTCAGGAGAAAATGATTATTAGAATAACTTTTTTTGTATTGCTGACAAACAGTAGGAAATACTGTGTATATATATAAATGCTAGGTATTATAACTAAGTAAATACTGAAAGAACTTCACTTGCTTCCACAGAGTATCTAACACCAAATCAGACCTGCAAAAGAAATGTGATGCTCTAGAAGAAGCAAACCAGCAGATATCAAAACTAGAGGAAGAACATGCAAGACTGAAGCTGGAATTTGAGAAAATGCATGAAGATAGTAATAGGCAACATAAGGAACTAGATGAAAAACTGCAAGTAGTAACAGAAGATTTGCTAAAAATAAAGCTGGAAAAGGATACTCTGTTAAAGGAGTTTGAAGTCATCAGAGACCAACTGTCAAAGAGCACTCAATCTGTGAAAGAAGCCAAAGATGAATTGGAAAAGGAAAAACAAAAAGGAAAGGTGGCAGTGGCAGAACTGGTGAGTTGTGGATTTTGGGCAGATTTCCTCTGTAGACTGATTTGGTTATCTCTAAGTATGATCTCAACTTTGCCTGCTTTGAAAATTTGGGGTGGCTTGCCAGCTGTGATAGAGTAGATAATGAGAAATTAGAAGTTAAGATTATCAAATAGTGTTTTTTGCTAATTAAGTGGACATCTTGACCTATACTTGAGTGCATATTTTCAGATGATGACTGGAGCTGTAAACAGGCAAAACAGATCTTTCTGCAAACCTGAAAACGGCACAGGGTTTGTAGAAAAATATGAAATTAAAAAAAAAAATAAACCAGGTAGTTTAAAAAAATCTGAAAATGATGAAAGCAACACCTGCAGCTTTAAGCAAGGGATTCCCTCCGTGACTGTTGCTAGGCAACCACTCCAACCTTGGCTCTGTCAGTAAAAGGCAAGGGGAGGAGGTAGGGCCTTTTCCAATCCTATTTTGGTTTATGAGGAGGAACACATTTGGACCAGGTCTGGCTAGAGTTGCCAGTTCCAGGTTGGGAAATTCCTGGACATTTTTTTGATGAAGCCTGGGGAAGGCAAGGTATGGAGAGGAAGGGGAGAGGCCTCAGAATGATATAATGCAGCAGATTCCACACTTCATCTCATCTCTGTCATCTGAAAACTAATCTCTGTTATCTGGAAAGCAGTTGTAATTTTAAGGGATTTTCAGCCCTTACCTGAAGGTTTGGCAACACTATTTCTCCTTGGAGAAATAAATGGCTGCTTTGGAAGGTGGAGTCTATGGCATTATATGTATCTGAGGTCCCTCCCTTCCTTCAACTCCATCTTCCCCAGGCTCCATTCTTCATCTAAGTTGGCCAACCCTATCTTCTTCCCACCCAACAGCCAACCTGCCTTTATCTGCTTTACCTTCAGCTTTCCATCATCTTCCTCTCTGGAACTTCTACCTAGGAAAATTATGGTCTTTCTTCACAGTGGGGACCAAAGTAGCTTACATTATTCTCCTCTGTTCCTTTTTATCCACACAACAACCCTGTGAGGTAGGTTAGACTGCAAGTATGTGACTGGTGCAAAATCAACCAGTCAGCAAGATGGGGATCTGAACCTGAGTCTCTGGGTTCCTGCTCTGAAGCTCTAACCCAGGGGTTTCAGATCTATGGCCTGCAGGGTAAAACCGGCCTCCCCAGGGTTTTAATCTAGCCTGCGGCTCTCTTCTCCCCCCCCCCCCCCCCACCGCTCCCCATCCACTCCCCTGCTTGTCCTCACCTTTCCAAGCTGAAGCTTGAGCTGCTGCTGCTGAGTGCAGGGAGCAGAGGCAGAGTTGCCAAACTCCCCAGCTCATTTTCACCAGCTAGGGTTGCCAGGTCCAACTCAGGAAATACCTGGGGACTTGAGAGTAAGCCTGTATTAAGTTCCTCATTGACATCTGGGAGCTGCACAATATGTGTGAAAGAGCCACATGTGGCACTGGCTCCTGACTCGCAGTTTGGCCACCTCTGTATTATTCTCTACTGAGGTTGCTTCCCTCCCCAAACTTTGCCCTACCAAGGCTCCACCCCCAAATCTCCAGATATTTCCCAATCTGGAGCTTGCAACCCTTAAGAGAAACTGATCTCTGTAGTTTGGAGATCTGTAGTGGTTCCTGGAGAGCTACTAGTGTTACTGCTGCTGTGGGGGGGGGGGGGGGAAGGGAAAAAGAACATGGGTGGCTGGGAGTGGGATTTGGGCAGAAAGAGAGTGATGGGATGGAGGGGGGGCAGAAAGGGGGAGAGGAAGTGATAGGCATGAGAGAGGGGAAGAAGCAAAGGTGTGGAGAATGAGATAGCTGCGCTCAGGGATGTACCCAGAAAATTTTGGGTGGTGGGGCATTGGGAAATCCTGTGGGGCTGGGGAGCCAGGAGAGAGAGAGAGAGAGAGAGAGAGAGAAATAAGAGAGTTGGAAGCTGCCAACAGAATGGCTCCCCCATCTGCAGCCCTTGCACTTTACTAGCTTCCTTGTCTACATGAGTCATGGAGGGGGGGCAGAAATCTCTGACTCTTTTGCATTTTGCAATTTTATTTTATTTTGCCCCTGTACCGAACTCAGAAACTGCAGCTAGTGCAGAATGCAGCGGCCAGACTGTTAGTGGGACTACGTTGGTGGGAACATGTACGACCTAGGCTGCGGGAACTGCACTGGCTGCCAATTGTGTACCGAATTCGTTACAAGGTGCTGGTTATTACCTTTAAAGCCCTATATGGCCGAGGACCTGCCTACCTTAGGGAACGTCTCTCTCCATATGTTCCCCAGAGAGCACTGAGATCTAGTTCGCAAAATCTTCTGAAAATCCCTGGGACAAGGGAGGCCAAGCTAAAAACAACAAGGGAGCAGGCCTTTTCGATAATGGCTCCCCAATGGTGGAACCAGCTGCTGGAGGAGGTGCAGGCCCTACGGGACCTTAACCAGTTCCCTTGGGCTTGTAAAACCGCCCTCTTCCAACTTGCCTTCTAAGGTGGAATCTTGGCAATGATATCAAGCCATCTTTATATATGTACTGAAACTGTAGCACCATTAATTTATATTGGTTTTAAATTATTTATTTAATTTAAAGTTATGAATTTGTATTTTAACTGTATTTTATTGTATTCACTGTATTTTATTGTTATATCATGGTATATGTACCATGTCTTGTAAGCCACCCTGAACCTGCCTAGGCGGGGAGGGCGGGATATAAATAAAAAATTATTATTATTATTAGAAACCTATTTATTTCCTGCCTGGAAAAAAGAAAATGAGACTGAAGTTTCCCTGACTGTACTTGAAAAGGTAACATTTCTCTTGAGTTAGTAGTATTTTAAAAATATATATATAAGTATTTTAAATGTTGTGGCATTAGATAAAATAATATATTGATTTTAATATATTGATATATTGCTAAGATTGTTGATATATTGATAATATATTGATAAGATTGTGTGTTTGTAGTACTTGATAGGATTGGGTGTTTGTAGTACACTGTGAACTACAAGTTGACCACTGAACTGGATTTAAAAAGATGTCTGAATTCATTGATACTTTGTAAATCTTTTACCATTTTTATTGCCATGCACTGTGGAGAACAGTGAAGTGCAAACGAAGTGTTCATTTTTACACAGGAGAAGTCTTGTCAAGAAGCTAAATGTCAACTTCAAGTCCAGTCGGAATCTGTAGCTAAAGAACAAAATGAACTGAAAAATTCATTGGAAAAGCAGGAAGGGGTAATGTTGACTATATGACTAAAAGCTTGAAAAACTTGGAATGGTTCCCCCTCCCCGAATATTTTTGCTAAAGATCAAACTGTGTAGAGTAAGCAGAAATATAAGAGAATAAGCAGAACCATAAGCAGGCCTCATTCAAGACAATAGTCCTAGGTTTCTCTTTGCATGTCTGTGTGTTTGGCAGCAGAAAATGTAGTTTGTGTTTAAGAAGTTTGCCATGTTTTTGTTTGGTACCCATTTTGCAACATGGATTTAAAATGCCTAGAATAGATTATAGATTGTGGAAAATATTTTAGCAACAGTATATGTTTAGGCAGAATGTAAAAGTAGCAGCATTAAACTAGTAATATCTAAAGTAGTGATAACACACTGTGCTTACATTTCTATATGTAGATCTCGAAGCAACTGGCAACAGACCTTGATTTGGCCCGTGCACAACTATTGCAGATTCAAGGTGTTCTAAAGGAAAAAGAAAAGAATGAGCAGCAGCTCCAGCTGAAGTTGAAAGAATTGAAGGAATCTTTTGACCAAAAGAAAAAACAAAATGAAACACAGCAAGCTGAATTAAAAACAGCTCTCTTAGAAAAGGTAAAAGTTTGGAAAACGGGGTAGGGGGGGAGCATCATTCATGTTCTTAGGCACTGAAAAATAAATTGACAACCTTTCTTGGACTTGGATTTAAATTGTGGACTTAGATTTGCAAACTGGATACATAGAATCTATATGAAACTGAATGCAACATTTTTAATCAATGGATTTTTAACAGATGGATTTCAGGTTGAGAAAGGGACACAACAAGGATGTCCACTTTCACCATTGCTGTTCATTCTAACAATGGAAATTTTTGTATCTAAAATAAGGCAGGATTCAAAAATAGGTTTGACAGTAGACAGATGGAAATTCAAATTGAAAAACTTTGCCGATGGCATCTTCCTAACAATTTAAAATCCACATAAGACTTTGCAGCATGTTACAAAACAGGGGTGCAGAGTGGTAAGCTGCAGTACTGCAGTCCAAGCTCTGCTCATGACCTGAGTTCAATCCCAGAGGAAACTGGTTCAGGTAGCCCGCTCAAGGTTGACTCAGCCTTCCATCCTTCCGAGGTTGGTAAAATGAGAACCCAGCTTGCTGGGGGTAAAATGTAGATGACTGGGGAAGGCAATGGCAAACCACCCTGTAAAAAGTCTGCCATGAAAACGTCATGATGTTATGTCACTCCGTAGGTTGGTAATGACTCAGTGCTTGTACATGGAACTACCTTATAGAACAGGGGTGACCAAACTTGCTTAACTTAAGAGACACATAGAATAACAGTCAGATGTTTGAGAGCTACAAGACATGAATGTCAGAGGAAGGAAGGAAGGAAGGAAGGAAGGAAGGAAGGAAGGAAGGAAGGAAGGAAGGAAAATAGATGAGGGAGGGAGGGAGAAGTGGAAAGAAAGCAACTTTAACTTTAAATGCATTCTCTAAGCATTTAAAGTTAAGAGAGAGCCAGTTTGGTGTAGTGGTTAAGTGTGCGGACTCTTATCTGGGAGAACCAGGTTTGATTATCCACTCCTCCACTTGCATCTGCTGGCCATGGCCTTAGGTCAGCCATAGCTCTGGCAGAGGTTGCCCTTGAAAGGGCAGCTGCTGTGAGAGTCCTCTCAGCCCCACCCACCTCACAGGGTGTCTGTTGTGGGGGAGGGAAACAAAGGAAATTGTGAGCCGCTCTGAGACTCTTGAGTGGAGGGTGGAATATAAATCCAATGTCGTCGTCTTCTTCTTAAGCTGCCAGCTGGCTTGTCTTGGAGAAATGATTTAAAGAGACAGTGCCTTCTCCAAGCTGGCCAAAGGGGCAGTGGGGGTTTTGAGATCCACACAATATGTGTGAAAGAGCCACATGTGGCTCCCAAGCCACAGTTTGGCTACCCCTATTATAGAAGAAATTGGTCAACCCCAAAAGTAATCATCAAATTTCTAACAAAACATGAAGAAAAAATTATCAAAAAATTTAAAGGATGTGAATTAGCAATCAAACCAGTTAAATATTTAGGAAGAAACCTGACTGGGCAAAGTCACACATAAACCTGACCGGGCACACTATCCAGTGATGATTACAATGAAGTTTGGAGGAAAATACAAAAAGACCTGGAAAGATTATGTAAGTTGAATTGAAAGTTGTAATGATGTAATGATACAAAATGATGTAATGACACAAAAAGACTTGGAAAGATGATGTAAGTTGAAGCTCAGGACCTGGTGTCATCCATGGAGACGCTAGGACTCAGCCAGATTATATCGGCCCGCACTCACCAGGCCGGCCATACACTGGACTTGGTTTTGGAGGCTATGATAACACCAGATCTGATAGCTGTTGATACAGTTCCATGATCAGATCATTATGCCCTGAAAGTCCAACTGAATCTGTGACCCTCTTCCTGTTTAGACTCGAGCAGATTTATTCTCGCCCGCAGAGCCAACTGGACCCAGAGCAGCTTTGAGAGGCTCTGTGTGATCTGATGCCCCCTGGTGGGTCATTAGATGAGTTAGTAGAGAATTGGTATTCCTGGTTCTCCGATGCCATCAATGACATTGCCCCCTGGTGCCCTCTTCACTGCCACAACAAAGCGACTCCATAGTACACCCTGGAGCTGCAGAGGATGAAGTGGCAGCTTAGAAGGCTAGAGCGAGTGCAGTGGAGATCTTATGACGAGGAGTCCAGAACTTCTTATAGAACATTTACGAAGGACTATGAGAAGGCAATGAAGTCCACTAAAAAGGAATTCTTTCTGGCCTCCATTGCATGTGCGAATTTACAATCAGCCCAATTGTATAGAATAATAATAATTTAGAAAAAGTTAGGGAATTGGACGTTGACTTTGAGGTTTTTGCGACTTATTTCGCAGATAAGGTCTTGACTCTCTGCCAAAATCTTCCAGCCACAGTTATACAGTATGGGAACTGGAAGCACATTGTCCTTCTTCTGGTCCTATGTTGGACCACTTCAGCCATCATTCCTGGGAAGACGTGGACAGGATCTTGGCCGCAGTGGAGCCTACCAAAATCCCAATGAAGAATTAATGAAACTGGAAACTGCAAATTTGGATGAAGGTTACCTTTGGGTCAAGAAAAAAACTCAAAAGAGCATAATTCAACACAAGAGTCAAATAATATGTGACAGTTTACTAAAAGTTTGAGAATCTTTAAAAGCCAGAATTTAAAAGCCCAGCAGCGGCTCCCCCTTACTGCATCAGCAGAGAAGCATTGTCTGAACTTGTATATTGCAATGCTCCTCTATTTGAGGGGATTTAAACTTCCCCACCATTTTTTCCATAGGTCTTTCAATTTTTCTGCAAGCCTGGAGGGGGCAAGTTTGCAGGAAAAACTTCCTGCTCTCCATCTGATCCCAAACAGTGAATTTGTGTAACCTCAGGTCAGGGTACAGTTGGTTATTAGATACATTGATTTGCATTGACAAGTAAAGTAAGCTAGTAAACACAGCCTAGCCTAAATGAAATAATTAGTTGTCATTGGATTTGCAAAAGATCCATATTTCTGTTTCTGTGTTAATTGCTGCTTTGTAAAAATAAATTTATTTTTGTGTGTTAGGCAGAACTGGAGAATAAACTACAGCAGCAGATAACATTGTCAACCCAGGAGCTTACAGCAGAGAGGGAAAAAATTGTAGAACTCCAGAAGATACATAAAAAAACCCAGGAAAATTTGGACAAAATTCAGTTGGATATTTATGGTAAAGAATCAGAGCTTTTGGCTATACGGCAAGACCTAAAGGTACATTAAATTTCTTCATTGGATATCTTTTCAGTATGAACAATGGTACCGTGTTGGACCACACTTTAACTACTTTCACATCTGCACCAATGTCCTGAATTTAAAGTTCTTATTGGTTATTTTGTGTCTCAGTGTCCCTATGCTGCTCTTCATTAATTGTCTTACATGGATGTAGTTTTACATTATGGACAATTCCCTGTCTTTTATGGGTTGTTGTCAGTTGTTTCTATTAAATGATGTTAAATACATATTGCTCTATAATGATCAGTAACTGTATTGGGGTGCATTGAAGAAATGAATGAGGCCTTGTATGAGTTTATCTGACTGGGGTGTAGCCCACAAGATGAAAGGAGGGGTGGATGCTGTTATTTAATTGATATAAACAGGGTTAAGCTCCTAGAATGTTTCCATAGGCAGAAGGATTTCTGTCCATGGAGTGAGACTTTCTTGTTTCCTACATCCTTGTGCAATCCAAAATGTCTGTGGAAATGGTCTGGTGAATCCAAGCCACAGTTAGGATTATTTTTTGGGGGGTGGAGTTCTGCTAATTAAGGATTAATTTCTCCAAACAAATGAAGGGGTATTGGGGTAAAATTACTGCCTGACAAATGAAGTGCTTACTTTAAACTTAATATACCTTGAAGTTTAGAGGTTTCCTCATTAGACTGCAGTTGCATATTACAGTGGGACCATCTGCTGGAATATTTGTGTAAAATAATTATTTGATATATTTTCTCATTATATGCTTACTTAAGACTGCCCTGTGAGTTGATTTGCTGCATTGGGTCCAGTTCTGCTCTTTCTACAAGTGGATAGGCAAAAGGGAGGCAATTTAGGTTGATTTTCTTTTCCCCTTGCCACTTCAACTCCCATGCCTCATGAAGGCGCCCTGATCCTTAGGAGTGGTTTTCTGAGGAGTTTGGTGGAGGGACTGCACTAAGACTGGGAAAATGAAAAAGATGTGTTGTACAAATGACACTCTGCTTGCAGTTCCCTGGATAGAAGCCAGTATTATTATTATTTTTTAAGATATACTTCTCTGCTTGGGGAACTAGAGTAATACGCATGTTCTGAAATCCTAAAAACAGTAATCAAAACCTGTTAATTAAATAGCAGCAAGATGTGTCATTTTCACACAAATATTAACAGCAGTCAAAAATAGTTTTCTATAACTGTAAACAAGCTGTTTTGTACTTGAGTATTACTGAAGATTAGCCTGTTTGTATTTGTTATAGTAAACTTCATGCTATATTTATTATTAAAGAGCTACAGTGTTGGATTTACATATTAAAGATAAATAGAAGCTTTATGCAAGTAAGGACCAAAAAGAAAGTAATGTGACAAGGAGGGTTGCCTTCTGTTTGCTTCCCATTTCAGTTGTCCTTTCAGAAGCTTAGATTTGGCCCCAACTATCTTAGAGCAAAAGGCATACTCTCAGGAAGAAAATAATTTTGCTTGGAGACTGACATTTGTTTTCTTAGTTGTAATTAATTAATTAATTAATTGTCTGAATTAATGAGATGATCTCTGCAACAGCAGAGTAGCTTCCATTAACTGACAAGGACCAAGGTCATGGTAAAAAGGGGGAAATAGTTCTAGAAATTCACCATTTGGAAAGCTACCAAAAAAGGTAAACTGTAGATGAACGTTTTCTTCCAAATATGATTGGTTGATTCCTGTTCCTGAGGTGAAGAAATGGACAGAGACCCTGCTCATCTGTTAGACTAATGGAAAAGTTATCTGATGACTTTTACTATGAGTCTTTATTTATACATGTTATTGATTTTTAATTAATATTTATTATTACGTCTTTTGTTATATTGTACCCTCTTTATATTTCTAGAGTCTCCTCCCTTTTACATGACCATTAGAGAAAATTTCTGGAATACTCACCAGCTACATTGACTTGAATCTGAATTGCTCAGTAAATTAAGCTTCACTGTGCAATAGTACATAATCCATTTTTGTGTGGATTAATTTCCATTTTTTCGTGTCTCTTAATAATGACTGTTCTGCCTTTTATCACTTTCTTCCATAACCGTATGCCCAATGTAGGGTTAGCCGCCGCCACTTCTATTGGCTGGAACATGTCACTTCTTTGTCTTTAGGGTTACCTTCTGAGATGGGGCAGGGTTAACTAAATAAATTAATGAACATGGATAATTTGGGACTCAGGCCAGGCCAGGTCTATTGCTGAGCATCATCAGGAGCTGACTCTGTGATCTTACTGGTAGATTTGTTTTTAGTAATTACTTTCCCCTTCAAAATTAGTCTACAGAGGAGAAGCTTGCTTTAGCTCAAGAGGAACTGATTTCTAGCAGAAATCAAATTAGTAATCATAATCAGCTGATCAAAGAACTGAAGACCATAAAAGCTACACTGCAGCAAGATGCATCAAAAAAAGATCAGCAGCTGAAAGAGCAGGAAAAACTCATACAGGAAATACTGAAAGAGAAGGTAATTTCTATCCCTTCCCCCTACTTCTGCTGTTTTGAGTTGGAGGTCCTAGTAATTATTGCTTCTGACATTATTTTTTCCCTTTAAAAACAAGGTTGCATTCTTCAGGGCATAAATCTCTTGGCAGAGAACCTGGAATAGCTTTTTGTGTGCTTGGTCTGCCACACAGAAGTGGTTTCAGAATGGATTTAAGCTCGAATTCAGTGTATTCTAGGAAAAATAACAGTTTATCTAGAGTATGCAAAATTCGAAAATTATTGTGACAATGTGGATTCAGTGCGATAGTGGTTCAATGGTAATAGACTCTCAAGCTAGCCTTGGGGACATAATGGTGAATATCTTTTGGCTGTGCACCTGTACACAGGTCCTCATTGTACTCAGTCAGACTTACTTCTAAGTAAATATACATAAATGTTGGGCTCTTTATTTACTTAATTTATACCCCACCTTTCTAACCAAGATTCAAGCCAAACTACAAAATATAGAAAACAATTCAGTTAGACAGCATAAGATATCCAATAAACAATGCAGTAGGATTATGATTACAGAATTGGAAGATAATAAAAAAGCCTTGTATAAGGTATAATCAGAAGGTGGATAACAAAGTAGTAGATGGTGCAGTAGAAGCAAGGTGATATGTACAATAACAGTATAATTTTGACATGTATCATTTCTTGATAGCACTTTGTGGTGGACAGAAAGCAGTTATGTTAACTAGTTTTTATGTAGGGGAGAAACATGCTGTGGAGTATTAAAAGGCACCTCTCCTTACTGAAGATGGAAGTGCTTCTACAGTAGCATAAATCAACAGAAAGAAGTCTCTTATGCACATCTGTGGGCTTTTTCCTTTCAAGGCTTTAAGAGAAAAAGACTTGGCTAATGAAAAATCCAAAACAGCTGAGTTCCAGAATATAAACAACAAACTGGAAAAAGAGAGTGCCAAGCTGAAGGAAGAGGGTAGGGCCTTCAAACAAGAATTTGAGAAGGTATGTTGACATATGGGAGATCCATGTGGTAACAAACTTGTATTTATATATTCCTTGGAAAAATGGGAATCACTGATGCTGCAAGATCTGTGGGTTGTTTTAATGAAGTCAAAAGAAATGGAATGTATTGGATTGCCCATAGTCTAAACCAGACTATAAAGTAGGAGTCAAGTGCACCTTTGAGACCAACAAAGTTTTATTCAGAATGTAAGCTTTCGTGTGCTCCAAGCACACTTCATCAGATGAGGAATCAGGTATAGTGAGCAGGGCTATATATAGCTGTTAGGCAAAATGGTACAAATTTAAGATCCAATGACAAAATAGTAAAATTAACAAATTGAGCAAACCTTTGATCTGGGTAGCATGAGCGTGCAAAAGCAATAAAACAGTAATATGTCAAAATGTGAGAACGTCTGTCAATCACTCTATTATATAAGCCTGAGTCAAAAAGAGGGCACTACTTTCTCAGAAGTTTTTCATTGAGAATATAGTTATACATCCACAGTATTCCAATGTATTTCCCTTTTAGAATAGAGTATTACAATAATTTTTTATTACACTGCTGTATGCAGCATAGCACAGGCTGGGCTCACTTCTGCAGTACAGTTTAAACTGGGCTGCAGGGAAAGCCAGCACAAAGCTCAGGCTGCAGGGGGCAGTCTGCTCCTGGCGGCATAGCATGTACTGTAGTGAATTCAGACTGATGAACTAGGTTGCATGAGAAGTCAGCCCCAAGCGGGTCTGCTTCCCACTGGCACAGCTGATCCTCGGGCTGTCTTCTGCAGTCCCTTTAAACTTTAAAGAGACTGCAATAGAAGCCCAACAGACAGCTGAGAGGTGGAACAATCTGCTCCTGCCTGTCTGCTATTGTTGGATCTACTCAGTAATTCCTGAATATATTCAGTTTTTTATTTTCAGTTTTCCCAAGAAAACCCAAATACATTCGGGATGCCAAAATCTACCCCTAAAAATACTGGTAAGGTATTTTTTGGGTATATTTTTGGCTCGGGTATATCCAAATGCATACCCCCAGTACAGAATTTTCCCTGTTCATATGTTTTTCGAGATTTTTCCAAACCAAGCTGACCTTTTCTCTCATCTGGAAACATTAAGGTGCTGAACTTACATTTCCTGAGAAATTCAGAGGAGTTCTTAGAATGATTAAGAGATAAAATATATTTACTCTAATAATGCAATTGCATGTTGTTTTTTGTGATGCAGAGAAAGCCTCTGGCTACTTTAGCATTCAAAACTTTAAAGTGCAGTTGAAATTAATTTTCACATGTTAACTTTTTATTTTGTAATATTGTGTATATTTTAATAGGAAGTTACAAACCTAAAAGAGGCCAAGCAGTTGTTGATTCAGCAGAAACTAGAGCTTCAAGGAAAAATTGATAACATCAATACAGCCCTTGAACAGGAGAAAAAAAATCAGGAAATTATGAAAGATCAATTGAAAAAGAGAGAAGAAGTTTTGAAGAAGAAATATTCTGAACTTGAAGCAAAATTGGTCAGTATACTTAATATAAAGAGCATTTGTGACCCAGGCATACTTGGATGTTAGTGTAAACGAATGGCATCTTTCCTGCCACTAATTACATTTTCTGTGTAGAAGTGAAATTGTGTTTCGAATTTGTGACTGAGGCTTATTTCAGAATGCATGAGAAATCACATAATTTGAATTCAATTTATGTTTAATAAATATTTCCATCAGAAATCAAGCAACCTGAATTCATTTTATGTCTAATATATATTTGTACTTAATCAGACACAAAGGGAACAACTGCAACAGAAATTAAAACCAAGAAATGAAGAATTGGTGGGAAACAATACCATATGTAAATACAAAATACTTCAGGTATAATGTAAAAATACTTTAAAACTTATTCCTGACCTTGTGGATTCATCACCCCGCAAAGCCCTGTATACATTTCAAAAGCAGGAATAGTAAAAATAGTGTACATGTATAAATAGATACAAAATACCCCTTTATTTACAAAGCATAAGTGAAAGATCAAATGATAATTAACAGGCCTGGGAGATCTGGGGTTTTGTGACCGACACTGGCAGATGACTCAGAGTACAGTGAAATGAAAGTTTAGGTGGAATTTTCTTACAAGGTCAGGAATAATCATTTCCGAAAGAGCACGATTATATTATATTTAATGTGGTATTGTTTCTCTGCAATTCTTTGCTTATAACAAATATATTTCTAAACATAATTTGTAATTCACAATGTAACATATGGATTTTTGATTTGTTCATGTTAGATACATAACAGTTTGGTTCCGTTTTCCAAATCCCTTATCATGTGAAGGGTGATAGTATGAATTGGTTCATGATATTTGAAGGAAATAGTATCCAGGATATTTGGCAATGTTCTGCCACAAACAATCTCCCCCCCCCCTTTCTGATTTCCTTATTTTAAAGCCTATTATCAGTTACTGCACTTCTCATAACCCAAAATATTTAATATCTCTGCTTTTTAAAATCTCAGTGCTGGGGCGATTTGAATAAGCACATGTTCTTCTGTCGCAATTGAACACTTCTCCCTGTAAGGGTCATGGAAGGAAAGTGTGAGTCTGTTCTCCATCTCTCCTGAACTGAGTAGTCACAGTGAAAAACAGACCTCTCTACTTGTTACCTTGCAGCAATCCAGATAATGGAGTTTTTTCTTTCTTTCTGCCTACTAGGAGACTGGTACTTTACAAAATGCTAAAACAGACAATTGCAATGAGATCTGGTGTTAGGGAAATCTTGGCCCCTATTTGTGTGTGTGGAAGGGTATATGCTTTCTAGCTTTGAACCTCATCTCCCATTTATGAATGGCTGGCCACTGGTCGCTTTGATGGCAGAAAGTGTGGTTCTAGCTGCCTAAGAATGCCCTAGGCAGGCATGTCTCCAAAGAAGTTTCCCTTGACAGTTGGGACATTGTTTTTAATGAATGATAGACTTGGCATCTGAGTTTGGATGCCAGGTCTACTATCCACTGAAAATACTGGATGGTAGACATGGCATCAGGACAAGTTGACTGTTTTCACTAGGCCATCTTGGTGTCTGGATTCAGGACAATATACTTTGTCAGTAGAAAACAGTGAAAATGAACTGGAGGGTAAGTCTAATGATTCCTGATATTCCCAAACCTGAAAAATTTACCTGAATTGGATTTAAAAAACAATACCAGTACTCATAAAATCTCACAAAACAATAATCATGCTCTTTCTGAAATGATTAAATGAAATTTAAGGTGCATACCTATACAGCAGAACAATTTCAAAAGTGGTCTTGTCATATCATCATAGTTAAAGTTATTTGTGGACCCTGTGCCAGTGAGCCAGTTTGATGTGCAGACTCTTATCTGGGAGAACCGGGTTTGATTCCCCACTCCTCCACCTGCACCTGCTGGAATGGCCTTGGGTTAGCCATAGCTATAGCAGGAAGTTGTCCTTGAAAGGGCAGCTGCTATGAGAGCTCTCTGAGCCCCATCCACCTCATAGGGTGTCTGTTGTGGGGGGAGAAGATATAGGAGATTGTAAGCCACTCTGAGTCTCTGATTCAGAGAGAAGGACGGGGTCTAAATCTGCAGTCTTCTTCTTCACACTGATAGACTTTGTGCATGCCCAGAGCTTCTGCTATGAACATTTGTGCTTCTGGCACAACTGTCTTTTCCTCTCAGAGCAGTGTCTCTGCAATCTTTTCCTTATTAATATATATTTGTAACCATAATTCATAATTTCAACTACACTTGCCAGAAGGTGAGGAGTCATATCTCTTCCCACTTTGTTCTCTCTTGTCTGTCACAACAACATCAGCAATTGGGAATACTCTCATCAGAGGCTCCTCTCTGGGCTAGTTTTCTCATAAAGAAATCCATACAGTTTGCTATTCCTTCCATTTTTCTCTTCATCTAAAGTTGTCATATCTTCTTTTGTTCCAGTACTCTGTGGCACTCAGTGCAATTGACTACTTTAAAATGAGTGTTGACAGTGCAATAAGTTGCCATTGACAGATGCCCATGATTGCCCTCTCCTGCACACTGAAGAGCAACTCACTCTAAAAACTTAATTCCAGCACCTAAAGTTTATTAGAGTAGGTGTGACTGGTCTTCCCTCTGAACCACATTCATGGAGACAGCTTCTCAGCTTTTGAGGTGATGATCAGAAAACTGGTGTTGAATGTGCAGAAACTCATCTGCTTGGTATCAGTGCTGCCAGTCCATCTTCTGATGCTGGATCCATAATTACTGACTGTTGGTACTGAGCACGCAGAAGACTAAGCTGACCAAGCAGAAGTGTTGAGCTCGGTCATCATCGAAACTGAGGACAAACACCATAAGGAGAAATACCAGTTGAAGGTAGATGAATGAACATTTGCTCCTCCAATCTCTGTCCCAGTCCTAAGGGTAATCAAAGCCGGGACCACGGAGGTTACTGTAAAAGAAAACACCTCAAAGCCTCTCCATGTAACAAAAAGAATTCTCCTTATTATTCCTACTTATCCAGTATTTACTAGTAACAAACACAGTGCTTACAGTGATAGCCAAACATAATATAAACAAACATATTTATACAACACAAAATCCCTCCGGAACTGAAAGCACACGCTGCTCCTACTGTATGATGGATCAATGTCCTATAAAAAAAATATGGAGCTGTAATTCAAGTCTGACAATATCCAAGACCAGTCCAATATTGTTTCGAGTGCAGAGACTCTTGTTCTTGGGACCGTCTTCTTGATTCAGTAGGTAAGTGGTGCTGCTTTTAATTTTTGCTGTAAAGTATACCAAACATTTGTGATAGTCTCATGTAAACTGAACAAGCATTTCTACATAAAATTCAGCCACAAATACTAGGCAACCAATTATATGTAAATAAAATGTGTCACATGAGTGGCTGTCTTTCAACAACTCTCACACAACTATTTATACACTACATTTTGTGATTAGAGGTGGGTCCAGTGATATATGCCTTCATTTCAGATTTAGACAGGAATGTTATATTGGACTAAATTTAGTCAAGTGACAATAATATTTAAAAAACAAAAACACACAGAAAGCCTGACAACATTTATAACAAATATTAAGAGACAGTACAATTAGATATGCTCTTGGGAGTTAGACATTGACAGACTTTTGGTCATGGAGTGGACCTATTTTATCAAAATGCATTATACCTATTGCACAGTTTTTATACCAAAATGAATTAATAGGATGATATTTACAAAATTTACTAGTTTTCCATTTTTCTATTTAGCATGAGATCATTTGAATAATATTTATATTTAATGTTGTACTATATGAGAGATGTGCCTTTAAAGTGATTACAATGGATGAGCAGGTGTGTATGATTAAGGAGGTAGCTTTTTACATGGCTCACAACAAAGATAATGAACACCATTTCAGAAGGATGTGAAGATAATTTGCAGGCATTCCAAGGAGAAATGAAAACAAAGCCATGAAAGTGAGAGTGAGTTAATAATGTGACACATTTTATTTACATATAATTGGTTGCCTAGTATGTAATATTTGTGGCTGAATTTTATGTAGAAATGCTTGTTCAGTTTCATGAGACTATCACAAATGTTTGGTATATTTTACAGCAAAAATTAAAAGAAGCACCACTTACCTACTGAATCAACAATAAAGAAGACAGTCCCAAGAAGAGTCTCTGCACTTGAAACAATATTGGACTGGTCTTGGATATTGTCGGACTTGAATTACAGCTCCATATTTTTTCTATAGGACATTGATCCATCATACAGTAGGAGCAGCATGTGCTTTCGGTTCTGGAGGGATTTTGTGTTGTATAAATATGTTTGTTTATATTATGTTTGGCTATCACTGTAAGCACTGTGTTTGTTACCAGTCCTAAGGCTGGATGTTTCTCAGTGTATTCCGACAGGCCAGTCCCAGTACATCTGGAAACAATCTTAGGAGTGATTCAAGATATCCTGATCCCGAGAAAGCAGTTTATAGGATTTGATGTCTAGCCGGTAGGATCCTTCTCTGAAGGCTGCTTGAAAGTGTCCCAGTAGGACATTCTTGAAGTGCTGCATCCTGATTTGTTTCTGCCAAGGTCTCTTTGAGCTAAATTCTCATCTCATTCATAATAACTTGATTCTGCTAGGTGTTCATTACCAGACTCCTAGAGCCAGCAACATCAGTCTTTGTATGATGGAAACCATAGGGTTGGTTTTGACCAATCTCTCTTGGTATGCCTTCTGCTGTTGGGAGCAGAAAGTGGTTTCATGGACACTGGGATAAATACTTGACGACCTCTGAGCTTTTAGTTCCAGTTTGGGTTTTGTCATATGAATGTCCATACAGAATCTTATTCATGTTGGCTGTGATCTCTCATTTGCAACTTTTGAAATCCATTGCTCATTTGGGAAACAACAGAACGTTCCTTGATTTCAGCAGTGATGCACACTAATTCATCTGTATCAGTTCCTACTGTGATAGTATTGGTAACAATGCCTGCCAGAGCAGTCCTCAGGTGTTCACAGAGTCACCATTTACCCAGTTGCCCATATCTGAATCTGATCCAACTCCCTCAAAGAATCTTCAGGATGCTTCTACTTCTTCATTATATTTGAAAGATGAAGATAATGTTCCTCTGAATGTTGAGTTGGCGACTTTGGCTGATAACCTCTGGTAGGATCTTCTCAGTGTGGGTGCACATTGTGGCAAACACCCTGTCCATCAACATTGGTTATTCTGTAGGAGATATGATCTACCACCTAATACTTCTAGCTAGTTTCAAGACACTTTGTATCTTTCTTTCTAGGCTGCAGGGAAAAGTAGTGTGGGTAGCCGCAGACAGTATGATCACTGAATATTAGATAAAGAGGAGGGGCTCTGTTTCACCTAATCTAAGGCTTCTGGGAGAACTTCATCAAGTACAGCATTCCACAAACAGCAATCCACATGGCTCCAAACACACTTCAGTATACTAAGATGCCAGGTACTGTTGTCTATGAAAGGTCCCTGATGGTATCTTTTCTGTATCTTTTCCCATCACTGAAGCAAATTGCATTTGGGATTATTTCTTCACCAGACAACATCAGATGCCAGAACGTGGCATCTGTTCTGCTTTACACAAAACCATTAGAAAGATACACAAGGAGTGCACAAATTGAACTCTAATGACTCCTTACTGGCTGAGACAATCTAGATTTAACAAAGTACATTGCCTTCTCAATCTTTCCAAGGTTGCAGACTTTGTCAGAGAACTATGACAGGACACTGACACATTGAACTGGGAGTGTATTGTTTTAATGCCCTGGTGGAGATGGTTCTGAATTTCAGAAAACCACCCACCAGGTAGAAACAGCTCTCACACCTCTGCTTCATCAAAGGGATGGGATCCATTTACCTGACTTTCATTCTAGAGTATCGTCAGATCTGTTCTCTAGGTTTGGGGCACAACTCTAAAGGTCCATTTGATACTATCTTTGCATTGTTCTTGCTGATATAAGGCTACTCTTTATCCATCATTATGAAGTAGTGCTTCAAGAGCCTTGCCCTGAGAATGTCTTTTCAGTGGTTTGGTCATAAATGCCAGCAAGCTCTAATGTGAGCTGACCCATAAGGCTCTTCCTGGGGTAGTTAGAGCTAATTTAATGAGAGCTGTGTTCAGAGAAGACAGCTTCTTATCGATTCCTCAGATCAGCCACCTGGATCCTGCCTCCCAAAGTTGCCAGAGCAGATTAATCTTTTAGCAAGGCTGTGCTCACTGTTCTCCTAACTGATCTGTGCATCTCTCCAGGTAGGTCAGCTTACTTACCTTTGCCCATTAGTGTGGTGCACCGAGTCAACAGAGAAAAAAATGTGGTTTGTTTTTTGGTTCAGGAATGATGTGACCAAATGAACCAGTTCAAAATTAACCATGAACTTTCTGGTTTCATACTCGAGCCATGGTTTACTTCTCATTTTGTGCCCATCCCTAGTGGTGATTGTTTGGGGCAGCTAAATGGTCTTCTGTGCATTTATTCTCCAGCTAGTGCTGAGACAGTACTTTTATTTCCATTAAGATCCTTTGTCGGAAGGGTGCTCTAGTGGGGTGTTCTGTGCCAACTGTTTTTCTCTGCTTACCTTTGTTCTTTGAGGCTGCTGTCACAGCTTGTAATTTCATGTTTTCTGGATTGCTGGAGACTGACAAGTAGGGAGCAAGTGGATTCTTCTGCTTTGCCTGACAGTGGTCGAGGATCCATTTCATAGGTGACCTTAGTCCAGAGTTAGCTGTTACTCCAGCAAAGAACAGGTGTGCTTTATTGTGGAGACACTGGCTGTAGGGAGGAATTGGGAAGTACCTCCTAGTCCAGTCTTGGCCATTTCATCTCCATCCTCTAGTGGACAGAGAAGAAAGCACTGTCAGACAAACAGGATAATTCATTAGCTAAGCAAGCTGTTCTATTCTGTCAGCATGTTAAGTGTTTATTTTGTTTTAGCGAGCAGAGATCAAGGAAAAAGATGAACAATGTAAAAGTCATGAGGAGTCAGAGAGTAAGCTTAACATGCAGATCACAGCATTGAATGAAAATCTGGGTACAGTGAAGAAAGAGTGGCAGAGCAGCCAAAGAAGAGTTGGTGAGCTAGAGAAACAAACAGATGATCTGCGTGGAGAGATTGCCGTACTGGAAGCCACCGTACAAAATAACCAGGATGAGAGGAGGGTGTTGTTAGAAAGGTAAGCCAGTGAATAAGGGGCAGGGTAATGGGATTGCTGGTTTTTTAAAATTCAAATAGTTGTTGCTAGTGGGACATAAAATTAAAATTGATTATTTAAAATTTGTTTATTAAATGTATGTCAAAGCCACCAGCATTGTTCTTCAGAGGATTTCTGCCTATGAATGTGGAGGTTCCATTTCGTCATCCTGGCTCATAGCCTTCATGATGTTGTCTAATCCTCTTTTAAACCATCACCACAGCATGTGACAGTAAATTCCATTGGGTTTTCTTTCTTTAAGTGAAGAAGTACTTCCTTTTTTCTGTCCTGAGTCTACTTGCATTGGCTTCCTTAAGTGTCTGCTAGTTCCTTTCTTATGGGAAAGGGAGAAAAAAATATCTCCCTCCTTTTCCCCACCCAGTGCATAATTTCATAAATCTCTGTCACGTTGTCCTTTTCTGCACCTTTCCCATATCCTTTTTGAGATACAGTAACCATAACTATATCAGGGGTGGCCAACGGTAGCTCTCCAGATGTTTTTTGCCTACAACTCCCATCAGCCCCAGCCATTGGTCATGCTGACTGGGGCTGATGGGAGTTGTAGGCAAAAAACATCTGGAGAGCTACCGTTGGCCACCCTGGTATACAGCTATATAATATCACAGATTTGTGCAAGGACATCAGTTCCTCAGACCCTGAACCTTATTTGCCCATTGTTATCACCTGTTTACCTAGCTTAGTGAGATCTTTTTGAAGCCTTCTCACTAAGGCTGGGCATGGAATGTGAAAATGGTGGTTCATTTCATTTCATTTCATGGTTTGTTATGTCCCCCAATTTGGTGGTTCATTTTGTTTCATTTTTTTAATTTCTTGAATTGATTCATGGTTTATTGGGTTTGGGAAGGGGTAGAATGGACCCCGAGTGGGCTAGAGATGCCAAACTTGTGGCAAACTCTTCAGTGGACTCTTTTCTACCTGCTCTCCAAGTTTGGTGTGAAATGGACTTTAGGGGCAGGAGCTACAGCCCCCCAAAGCAGGTACCCCCAGTAAACTGCTCTCCTAGGAGTATATCAAGCTGATGAAGGAAAGAGAAGCTGCCCTGTAGCCTCTTGTCTGTTTCATCTCCAAGAAACTTGGAGGGGAGTGAAACTGACTAGAAGTGGCAGCTCTGCTTTCCCCAGACCCCGTCTTCTGGTCAGTTTTCAGTGAAAGTTTCACTGGAAACTGACCAGAAGGAAGAGGGCCTGGGAAAACTGAACTGCCACTTCTAGTAAATTTCACTGGAAACTGACCAGAAATGCTGGGGTCTGAGGAAAGCTGTGCTGCTGCTTCTGGTCAGTTACACTACCAGGAAACTCTGTGAGAAGTGTAAATGACCAGAAGTGGCAGGGGGCTGGGGGGGGATAATGCCAGGCTGTCTGGAAAAATGAACAAAACACAAAACAAATGACATGCCAAGAAAAAAGACAAGTTCATTTCCCTATTTTGGTGCAAAGGGTTCAGATGAACCACTTTGGAACAAAACACGAATCGGCTTATTTTCTATTACTGTACATTTGTAGCAAAATTTCTTATGTTTTCAATAAAATTGTTTTAAACCTTAAAAAACAAACAAACCACAAATCAGCCATTTTTAGCATGAATCACGATTCATGGTTCCGTTCATGTCCATGCTTACTTCTTACCATCCTGAATATTTATGATGTTGTCTGCAAACCTGGTCACTTCACTCCTTCTGGATCATAATTACAAATCACGAATAAATAAATTAAATAACATCAGTCCCAATAGCAGTTATTAATTCAAGACTTGCTTCCATCCATTGTAACATTTGTCCACTTATTCATACTCATTATTTCCTGTTGTTGAATGACTTCCTAATCCACAAAATAACCTTGAATTAGTTGCCTTCCAATTCTCTGGGAGGAAGCTGATTAATGAAAGTTGCGTGTATTTGTTAGGAGGCCATAGGCTTCACATTTGAGTTCTTTTCAGTCAGGTGTATGCCATATAACCTAGTAATTTGCTAATTCTTAATTTTTTAGTTAGAACTTCATCCTGGAATAACTGAGAATATTCCAAAACCAGTTCTGGCTTGGGTAAATGCATTTTTTCCACAGTGAAAACTGATGCAAATAATTTGATTTTTATTCAGTCTTCCTGTCTTTATTTAACAATCCTTTCAACATACTGTATCCAAGGGCACTAGCATCCTCCTAAATTTGGTGCTGCCTTCTTAATATGTGATAGGCATTCAATCTGAGTGTCAATTGTGTATTTAAATAACTTCCAAGTGTTCTGGAAGGATTTGACCCTCTTTACTCTTCCTTTTAGCTTCCTTTTGACTTTTGTCTTTCTGTTCTTATGGGAATTGTTATTGGAGTCAAGCGGAAATATTGATTCACATATTTTGAAATATAACTACATATCACAGAATCTTGAGAGTGAGAGTTTGTCATTGAACAGAAACAAAAAAGCTTATTATTCTACATTCTTTTTGGTTGCCTTAATTCATATGGATAGTCAGATCCACAACTGAGGGAACATTCCTTCTGTAATCCATTTTATTAATTTTGTCCTTTCTCCTCTGCTTGTATATGCCACCATATGCCCTTTTATGGTGGCATCAAACAGAAGCCAGAATAGTTTGATAGGTTATATGTCAACTACCATATTAGTTTTATATTTTCCCTGTTAGAATTATGAAAGCCTACTGTAATATGATTTTGATAAAACAGGAAATGGTTTGCCATCTCCTTTCTCAGGTGCCTTAAAAGTGAAGGAGAAATTGTAAAGCTTCAAAGCAAACTGATGGATGCCCGAAGAAAACTGGATGATACTACTGCAGCCATGCAAGAGCTTGGCAGAGAAAACCAATCACTGCAGGTATTCCATTTTGGTATCTAGACTTGGTGTCAGTGCTAATATAAAATCATTCAGGTAAACATAGGTATTTGCAGGACTTTTGAAGATGATGAAACGAACATGGAGAGCTTAGCCTTGGTTGTAAAAACGCAGTTATTCTAGGTGAAACAGTTATTAGCTCCCCCCCCCCCCCCCCGTTGACTGGATTATTGGGCTTGGATCTCTGTAGATATCTATGTATGTTACCAGTTGTTGGATCCCAGGTCAGAGTTGTTGTGTTCCAGGATCTGATTTGGCTTAAGTGTCTTCCCTTGGCTTTAGATAGAGAGGAGCAGGGTTGAACACCCTCCTATTTAACTTTCTCTCCCCTAGCTCTGCTCCTTTCTGAGATAAGAGCTAGAGCTTATTTGTATTCCTAGGCCTATTCCCTGCAGCCTTTTAAAGGTGCTAGCCAGGCCTGGAGCATGGCTAGTGGCCTCCTTCCACCCAGAAGCTCTATGGAGGCATGGGGAAGCTTGAGAGGGACCAGTAGCACCTTCTGAGTAATCATTCCCATTTCTGTCCTTCACTGCCCCCAGGGTGGAGCTTCCTGACAGCTGATCATCAGATAGCTGACTGTTAGAAAGGGCCAACCACTGAAATGTGGGGTGCCAGGAAGTGTGTGTGTGTGGGGGGGGGGGGGGAAGGTCTGATGTTGTCTCTGCTGCCCCCGACATCAGAATTATAGCTGAATTTTCATTAAATGGTTTTGCTGCCTCTTGAATTTTTTTATTTAAGATTCACATTTTTTTTTAAAAAACAACTCTGTATAGATCAAACATACACAAGCCCTAAATAGGAAGTGGGCAGAAGACAATGAGGTCCAGAATTGCATGGCCTGTGGAAAAAGTTTTTCTGTAACAATAAGAAGGGTATGTGTATTTTTTTTCTTTTTGAAGCAGCTTGTTTTAAGGAAATGATTTTAAAAGGTGATAAGATAAAAATGTTCGTTTCTCTCAGATTTATTAAAGGAAACATTTCCTCTCCTTAAGTAGTACACATTGAGACTTAAAATACTCCATAATAGAGTCATGTTGAATTATGTATTCACTTCTTTTCTTTAAAATTCATGACCAGTACTCCTAAGCTGTGGAGTCTTGTGAGCAAAAATTCTACTTCGTGAGCTACTGGCGTTAAAGTTGTGAGCTACTGCATAAATTAGTTTGTTCTGCGGTCATCCGTCCTGAGCTATGTATGCGTTGGGGTCTAAAAAGCTGTGAGCTAGCTCACACTAACTCAGTTTAGAGGAAATACTGATGATGATTCTACCCACACAACTAGAAAAGAGCAAGGGTCAAGTAGCACCTTAAATACTAATGAAAGCTCACACTCGTATACAAATTTAGTGAGTCTTTAAGGTGCTACTGGACTCTTGCTCTTTTTTACTGCTACAGACAGACTAACACTGGCTACCCATCTTGCTCAGCTAGATATCATCTTTTGTAATCTGAAAGGTTGTATGCAGCTGGATACAGTTTTAAGACTATGAACACAGCAGTGTGAAAGTATCTTTGAGGGCTGCTTGTACGTTTCATGTTTGCTTGTGTTCTTTTTTCCCATGGGGCCAGCATCAAATTTGCTTGAACTGATTTCCAGTTTTTACTTTCTTGGGAAGGTGTGACATAACAGAATATTCTCTAGCAGTTTTGAGTGGCCTCTTTGTGTGACAAAGCCATTATGCTCATATGTAACTTTCCTTCTTACCTTTTTTTGCGGCTGGGGAATTGAATACTTCCTGGTTCTTAGCCAACCATAGTTTGTGTCTGAACCAGTAAATAAAACCAAATGGTTTTATTTCTTGCCTACAAATGAGGATTAAACCATGTTTATTCCTTCCTTTTAGGCAAAAAAGAAATTGTAGTTTGTGATTGTGGCTTGTGAACCAAGAAGAATTTAGAGACCCTTCTGAAGGAAAGTGGAGGAGAGGGATTATACTAGTCTGAGAACTTTCAAGACTAGATCTTTCATGAAAAATCTATGGTGCTAAGTAGTCACTTTGTATGTGTTTCTGCTCATTTAAAGTCCACGTCATCCTAGTTACTGGGGACATTTTTGGGATAAAACTTACTGAACAATATTGTTGAAACACAGAGGCTGATTCTGTACTCACCTTGGTCCGGGGCAGGCTTCTGTTTCTTCATGGAGCAAGCTGGCAATTTCACACCAGTTGCTCCGCGCTGCCATTTTGCGCAGGGCAAACCCACAATTTGCCCCGCTGCAGTGTAAACCTGTTTTTTTCAGGTTTACACTGTGGCGGGGCAAATCGCGGGTTTGCCCCACGCAAAATGGCAGCGCGGAGCAACTGGTGCGAAATCGCCAGCTTGCTCCACATGGAAATGGAAGCCTGTCCTGGACCAAGGTGAGTGCAGAATCAGCCTTAACCTCACAGTACTTCTGGAAGTAGTATATATATTGTTTTAACATTTGTTTGGCAACACAATGCATACATGTGCTGGTGTAGGGTCAGTATGTGTATATAATGTATATTTCCCACCTCTATTTTACAGCATCACTGCAGACAGTGTGGAAATATCTTCTGTGCTGAATGTTCATCAAAGAATGCCTTAACTCCTTCTTCAAAGAAACCTGTTCGTGTCTGTGATACTTGTTTCATTGATTTACAAGGATAACTACTCTCAACTCTTACATGTTATGCTAGAATAAAAGTTTCTGTTATGCACTTCGTACAACACTCAGACTACTGTTTGGTTTGGGCAATGATTGTAACAATTGGCAAAATTCTAGTAGCATTTAAAATAAGTCAAATTGTACTTCTTGTGAGGCTGACGTTATCTATGGCGTATTTGGTTTTCACCCTACAGGAGCTTCTGTGTCTAGTTTAAAAATCCCCAATAACCTGTAAATAAAGTTTAAGCAGAGAAGCAACAATGTATTTTTTTTAATTCTGATTTCTTGGTTCAAAAGTAACAACTCTTAAGTAAATGTATTTGTAGGGATTTGTGTATCAAATATAGCCGCTGAAATGGCATAGTTGCATTTTAATGGCTGCATTGGAATGCTTAAGATAATAGTCCCAAGCAGCTTTTTTTGTTTTTCCTTGCTGGGAGTTTTGTGATAAACACCCAGTTAATGGAACACTGCCTTGAGCTTTTAAAATTTTGGGCTTGTTCAGTAGGGTATCACTATATTCTTCACTGAAAATGAAAAACAGTGTTAAGACTGTAGTGTATCTAAGAATACATAATATCTAAGGTCTTTATGTGGATTACATCCTCATTAATATGCAAGTTTCTGTATCTTTAGGTAGGCCTGTGTTTAATCCTCCCCTCTTCCCTGCAAACTTTTATGCTTGCTTGCATTTTTAAGCTACCACTAAAAATATTTTTCCCAGGTAAGTAATTAGTTACCCTGGTGCTCCTGCATTTCCAGTGTATATTTTTGTCATTTTTTCTCAGTTCTTGCTAGAGGTTTGGTTAGTCAGCCCACAGAAATGGAGTAAAATACTTAGCTCTGTTAATAACGGATGGCTTTAAAAGATTTTTGGAAAACAAAAATTCTATCACCAGTATCTGTCTTGCCTTACCTGAACTTGTTTAATGAGGTGTATGTTAATCATGAGCATAGTACAATGGTACCATATTTTATTTAGCTGAAATCAGTTTAGCAGTTGGATACAGGTGGCAGATACATCAGAAAAAAAGTATGCAGATAATGTTCTTACATGAATACATAAAATGCATAGTCCACTGTGTTGCTTCAGAATAGTGATGTGCTTGTAAAATTTAGGATTACTGAAATACAAGATGGTATTTAAAGCTTATAGTAAAGCTTAAAATGCCATGTAGTTTTCCTTGATACCCTTATTTAGGAATGAAGTGAATTCAGCAAACACAGATGCTACATGCTCATTTGTTTAACATCATTGTAATACAGTTTGGGAATAATTCACCCTTAGAGACACTTCGAATGTTATTTTCTCTAAAAGATGATGGGTTGGAAGAGATGGGCAAACAGAACACAGATATCATTAAAATCCCCAAATGTCAGATTCAAATATGAGGCATAAAACCTGTAGGTGTCCTGAATCAGGTATGCAAGTTCTGCCTATGCTAGATTTACAGTTGTTTCCTCTTTGTCCTGAAACGGAAACAGAAAAAAGATCCAAAGCAGCTTCTGGAGAACAAGAAATTATCAAGGCTGCCTCCTGATTAAAAATTAGTTTTCATTTGTTAAGTATACATAAGCTTGCACATGAATAAACAAGTTCTGAAGGAAAACATATTTTGTTTTTGGTTGATGCTCTTGCAGTAGGCACCATCATGGGGCAGCATTCACTCCAATATGAGAGACCATGTTCTGTGCCTCTTTGAAAGTAGCATCTGCCATACATTTGTAAAGACTTGTATACAATTACTAAGGCACTTTTTAATTGATTAACCATTTAATTGAGTACAAACTACAGCCCTAGAAATTACATATATTTGGGGACAGAACTGAACATTTTATATTATACAGCAGAAGAGCATAAAGTCTCTCTAACAGTGGTACAGTTTGGAAATCTGAATTACTTCAAGTGGAAAACCAAGAAAACCTCAGGAAGGGTAAGAATAGCATTGTCATGCACTATGCACTTTTTCTTTCTAGTGTAATGAATTTAATATGCAAGAGATTAAATGACTATTTTGCAAGAACTGATGTAGTAATTGGTACACAAAAATGTATGTTCTTAGATAAATGCTGCTTGAAATCTGTAGTAATTTTGTTTCGTGCTTAGGAATATCATATCCATAATTCCTATGCATTCCCTCAGATACATATATCGCGAAAGAATTTGCATGCTCTTAATGATCATTGTTTTATTTAATTTTTTAAAAAAATAATTTAAAAAATTAAAAATATGAACTTAGCAATTTTGCACATTTCATTGTATTTGAATGATTTTCATTATACATTTTGGGCTCTTGTTTTTTGACCATTAAATCACACTAAAATTTACTGGATGGTCTGTTTTCCAGATCATAGCAATAAGTACAGAGGAAAAACCCCTACCTAAGAGGCTGAGTGGTTTGTGTTTTATGACTGAAGCTTAAAAGAAGTATATCCTTAAAACAATTATAATTGCCACTTAAGAGCTACTAGTTCTCATGACAGTTTTTCTATCTGTCCATAAAACGACACAGTATTTTATGCAGTCATTTTACAACAGGTACATGAGAAATAGAAAATGTTTGATATTAGTAAACTAATACTTTGAGTGATGATTTGAGACACCATGTTCAATGGTGGTTCCTTTTTCCATTGTCATTCCCACACAGATAATAGGTTTTGCTGCTGGCTGCCTTCCAAGTTTAACAATTCTTAAGTGTTTTTTTCATTGTGATACATCAACTGTCTGGTGTGGCAGGTCCAGGTCTCTTGTTGGCACACTGCATCATGTTGTTAAATCCCAGTTCACAACACCAAAGGGGATCAGTGCAGAATGTCATATTGGGTTTGCAAACACAGAAACTTTTTATAATAGACATCTGTTCAAAATGCTGCTTGTATAGGATTTGTCACTTTTGTAAGAAAATAGGTTTTTTTAAAAAAAATTCAATCTGACACTTGATGACTCTATATAAGATTTCATTTAACTACCTCTGGATATGAAATTCAACTGCAGTTCATTTCGATAGGGTTTCCTTCCTCACTATATTGTTAAGTATAATTTGTGATGACTGCCAAATTTGCAAGTGTTTTGTTTTACCAAAAATTTAGTATTTCTCAATGTGTGTGTATTAAGTAGTTTCAAATTATGATTGATGCACTTGGGTTCTTTTGACCTCTGTAGACTTAGTTCTTAAACAACAACCCTGTAGCAGTTGGACAGGAGTTAAATTATCAACACAAACTGTCCTAGCTATGGTCTGTTGGGCTGTATCAGCTGTGTATGTCATGTTGGCAACAGGCTACCATTAATGTTTATGTGCCATTATATTAGCCTCATTTTCCAAACTGTAGACAAGGTTGACAAATGCTATTATGCTATAATGAATGTGTGCCACAAGTTCTACTGTCCTGTTGGCTTCTTTCTAATGATTGGTTTATTATGGTCACAGATGTGAATATTGTGCATATTTACTGATTTTTCTGTATAATTGTATAAATTAGAATTGGATGATTTCTGTGCTTACCTTTATATTTACAGGAAATGTATTAAGGGAGGCTTAGATAAATTACATTGCACTTCTTTTTAAACTGGACTCTTGCAGTCATACAAAGTGTAGATAGTCTTGCATGACTATTTTTATAAGTTGGATTCTCTTAAGTCCTCCTTTCAGTGGCGTGTTTATGACGTTGTCATGTAGTTGTGCCTTACATTGTGAAAGGGTTTAGTTCAGTATGCACTGTAATCCCTAAACCCTACATTTGGAAAGTAATGAAAGCTGAGGAAAAGAAAATGACACCATGCTTCAGCTAATTCTGTATGAAACACATGGTGGATAATTGTGAAAATGTTACTTTTGTATTTTAATCTGTTATTGGGCTGAAAATAAAATTAGACATTTCTATTAGATGGTTTGCAATGATTAATTTACTGTGTTCTTGCCAGTGTAGAAAGCTTTTTTAAAACTTCAAAAAAAAATCCCTGTCTCTGATCTTGTGGTGTAGATATGTTACGCTTGATTGTGAAAATGGTTCTTAGTTCAAAGGAGCTGCTAAAAGAAAACACAACAGAGATTCTAACAGTTATGTCAAGATGTCACTGAAAAGTGTTTCTGTTGTTGATCCAGCTCATGTACAAAGTATCCAATACCAGTTCTGCTGGCATCATGAAGGTACAGCAACTTTGTGGGTACTTCCCAGGCAATCTAGCAAACCTTTGTGGAAGCAGTTTTCAGTATCAGCCATCCTGTTGCTGTGTTCCTAGCAGCCTCTCTTTGTTTCTCCATCCTGCTAGTGTCAGCTTTTAGTTGCTAAAAGTAGCTGACAGCTCTCCCTGCCCCCAAAACTGAGGTAACAAACTCAGCAGACCTCCATCAACTTATAGGAGCTGTGGGCTAAACGAAGTAAAGAGTCAGTTGAATTTTGACTTGGGCTTGCTGGGCTTGTGACAATTGTAAGCTGGAAAGCAGAACGAATATTGTGATGAATGCATTGGTTTAACAGGAACGTAACTTCAAAGATGGAGCCTGACACAGAGTGTTACTGAATTACACCTGGGTGCTGTGGATTAGTTGTAATGATTTAACCAGGATGTAACATAGTACAAAAGGTAGCCTTTGAAAAGGCCCCTGCTTGCTAGCATGAATGGTTTTAAAACTGAAATAATATATCATTTTAACATTTTCCTCAACCTGTGCTGTTAGAAGTAATTTTTTTTTCTCTTTATAAAGGAAAAAAAAAGCTTGTCTTAGGTTGTTAGCTCAAGCCCCTAAGTAAGCAGCTGTAGTAGACTTGTGTGGATTTTTTTAATCCAAGCTAGAAATTATATCCCAAAACATTGTTCTTTGGTGCAGTGGAAATTGTGGGAAAGTGAAAAAATGTCTGTTGAGGTGATATTTGTAAAAGAGACCTGACTGAGAAACACATCACTATTCTTACTGCAAGCTGTGAGTTGAGGATGTTTATTCTGCATTAAAAATGAATTTGTGTAGAAACAAATAAAACAAGTGGAACTTTTTTGAAGGTCAGTGGTAGATTGTTATTTGATTAACATTTGTAGGTTTGGAAAATTATTTTTTAAAGTAAGAAAACAGTGTAGGTGATTTTCATTGGTATCCTGGTGAAATATATTATAAAAGCATTTGTTTTAAACGTATATGAATGTGTGATTGTCTTTCTGATTACTGCTGCCGTAAACAGGACTGCAGAGGAACTTAAGACAATTTAAGAGGTGTTGATTTAGGCCCTTTCTATGTCTATGCTTTTTTCCTCTTTCACTGCTGTTTTCCTTTGCATTATAAAATCCCTTCCACATCATTCAGTTTTCACACACCACACTCCTGTTCCTGTTGCATTTTCCTCCTCTTTCTACATCTGTTTTGGTCCAATCAGCTGTCATTTCCTGATTGCCCCAGATATACTAAAAGTGCTGTGCTGCTTTCATTTGCCTCGGGCCAAATTCTGAATTTTCCTGAACTAGAACTGTTTCCTCACAGTGCTTAACTCCTCCCATTACCTCTACTGACCACGTGGCCATTTTTCACCCTACAGGATGCATCTCTCCCCCTGCTGGGATATGTAGTACAGTGTGAGGGGGAAAGGCTGCATTTTTGTGCCGCTGTGAAGAGAATGGTTGTGCCTAGTGCAACTTTAACAGCAGTGATAATTTCCAAAGAAAGCTTCTCATGTGTTGTTTGCTTCATTTTTAAAAAGTGTACTGAAAAGCATATTTGGCGTAAGTTCAAGGCAGGGAGAATTACAGTTTACTGAACACTCACCCTGGCAAGAAAGAGTCCCACTCCCTCTTCTGCTTGGGATTTGGAAGGAAAAAAACAGAGAGCAGAGGCACACTTGAGTATGCCTGCCTTGTCTGCCTGGCTGAGTGTGAGTGAGAGAGAGAGAGCAAACCAGCAAGTGAGCTACAGATGAGGCAGGATGTTCTTCTCCCCTTCTGATGGCTTAAACAGATGAAAGAGAGGAGCAAGCTGAGAATATAAAAAGACTGGGAGGTAAAATGTGGACTATTCAGGAGTCAAAACAAAAGCTGCTACAGGCAGGAAGTGTAGAAAGGGCCTCTGTGATAGCCTCCCCCCCATTTTGGTACTGTTACTTTTCCAGTTTTAGTTTAAATTGCCAAAACAAAATGTTGCTTTTTCCAAGTTCTTCTTTTTTTGCTTACCAGTAAACAGAATTGTAGCAAGACACTTGAAAATTCTTCCTGAGAAAATTGTAATCTGTCCTTGGCCATCTAAATAATCTTTTTTCTTTCTTTTGAAGAATGTGCTTCCAGAAATATCTGCAAACATCCAAAGTCTTCCTTTAAAAAAGTAAACTTGGTATTACCAATGCCCACCGGTTTACAACTGACAACAATTAAATTTCAGATGATTCAAGTGGTAAGCTTAAAAATGAGTTGTGGGGAGTTGGGTGTCTCTTTGCATAATCTGAGGCTGCAGTCTCCATCTGTGACATCCATGTTTTCTGCAGTGGAAAATAATATTCTGTAATCTTTATTTTAACGACATAAGTAATCTAATTTATCAATATAGATAATAAACTATAGTTTTATTTTCCATGTAGTGCAGGTGTCTTAAAAACTGCCATTGTAATCAGAAAGTTGTTCTGTAATACGCAGATTGTCTTCCAGTATAAAAACAGAACTGGCTTTGCTTCCTCTATCATATTCTTATTTACAGAAACCTTGAAGATTTTAAATTATCTGGTACTTTAATGTTAGCAGCACTGTTTACAGTAAACTTTAAGAAGGTTAGGTGTTTAGGTGTGGCAGTAACAGTGCACAAGCATAGTAGGCAGATATTATAGCTGAATCAGTTACAAATGAAACAAGAAATGAATTTTTAAATTAGTCCTTTGTGTGGACATGTGCGATTTCTTAAGTAAAGTTTGTAAACTAAGATGCCCACCTTGACTGACTCAGTCTGTGCTTGTATTAAGAAGGCTGCTGTGCACTGTTGATACAGGTTTTCTTGCTGTATTAGAAAAGTATTTCGTAGTCCTAAAACAAATTGACAGTTGGTAAGATAGTTTCCCATGATCTCTAAACAAGCACTCCCTGTCAACTTGAAGTTCTAAATATAGCAGATAGCCCCATCTTATTTCCACTGAATGCCTACGAGCTTCATTGATTTCTGTGGAATTTATATGAAACCATTTTTTCCCCCTAAATCAAGTTGAGGGGCTTTTTTCTAAATCAAGTCTCAGTGCTGAAGCCAGAGAATATACAAGAAACCAATGTTAAAGGATGATGTGAACTGCATAATCATGAATGCCCCTTCCCTCTCCTTCCCTTCTCACTACATAGGGAAGAGAATAAACTGCTGCAGGTGTAATGCAATTTAAAAGAAAAGTCTGGCTACCATTTATGAAAGGTGTATATTTTCAAATTCAGGATAAATTAAGACAAGAATGGGGGAAAGGTTGGTGTTAATCCTTCCAAGCAATTGAGGGGGGGGGGGGGTTGACCCAGGAAGTCATGGAAGAAAATTGTTTCCCCATTTAAAGCTTTCTACAGGCACCAAATTCTTGTTGAGCCTTCTCCTCAATAAACTGCCCTGCCCTGAAGTCCCTCCCTCCCCTCCCCACTGGCTTTCTTTTTCTATTTTTAGTTTCTTCAAAATGGTAAATGGGGTCCATCTGGCCCCCAGTAGTCTTGGCTTGAAAATGAAAGCACTAATCATTATGGGAATTTCTATTTTCCCCAACAAATACTGAAAAAATGTTCCCATGTTTAAACAGATGGACCAACACCTATTATCTCCATTTTATTGAAAGGTGGAGCAAGCAGTGAAAATTTTTTCCCCTAGTAATTTATAACTAGAGACATTTTTTGGCTTTGATGTTTTATACCACTTTTGGAAGTGGGGGTTGCAACGACTCCTAGGGAAACCAGTCTTTGCAACCTGTATTGTTGAGTATATGGTAGGAGCAGGGGAAAGGCCCTGTGTTTGTGCTCTGTCAAAGCTTCCCGCATGCCCATAGGCACATGGAAAAGCTCAAACTGATCTATACTGCAGTTTTGGAAAGGGGTAATTCTATCCCTCAGCAGGATAAGCCTGGACATGTTTGAAGGCATCTTCTGAACTTTACATTTTCCAGTCTTGAAGGAGCCATGAAGCCTGGAACTCTAGATCAGGTGTCTCCAACTCCCGGGCCGGGGACCAGTACCGGGCCGCGGCCTGTTTGAAACGGGCCACACAGCCTCGCTGCCCCACCCCTCATGCAGCCTCACCCGCCCTGGCGCCGCCTCTTCCTCCCGTTTTCACTATTTTAAGGCAGGGGAAGGGAAGGAGGCAAGGGCAGCGTCACTCGCTGCTGCGATCTTCCCGCCCATCAGCTGATCGGCAGGAGGGGGTTGGCCTGGGAGGTGCTTCACGGCCCCTTTCCTGGCCTTAAAATGGTGAAAACGGGGGGAGGAGGCGAGGCTGCACGGGGGGGGCAGAGAAGGAGGGAGGAGGAAATGGGGGGGAGGAGGAGGCAGCAAGGCTGTGCAGGGGGGCAAACAAAGGAGGAGGAAACGGGGAGGAAAATGGGAGAAGGCAGTGAGGCTGTGTGGGGGACAAAGGAGGGAGGAGGAAATGCCGTGGGGGGTGGAGGGAGGCTGAATTGGGTGCCCTCAGCCTGCTGGCCCTGGGGCCATGGTCAGCAGGCCGTCCCTGGGGCTGGTCCCTGGGGACCACTGCTCTAGATGACCCTTGGCCACCTGTTTTCTGAGCTAATTGCTTCCCCTTGTCCTTCAGATATTGCAAACTCCAGAGTGATCTTCTCAACTTTACATATCTGGGGTGGGGGAAGGACTTCAGATGATCCCAGCTACCTGTCCTAGAGCTGACCTTTGCACTGAACTGTTCATCTTCAAATTTTCCAAACTTCTGATTTGACCATCTCAACTTTACAGGGGCAAGTTACTCTAGATGACCTATAGCCACCTGTGCACTGAACTGTCCAACTGTGACCCCTGACCACTTGTTTTCTGAGTTAATCACTTCCCTTTGTCCTTATTTGTTGTTTCACTATTATCATGTTAAGTTTCAATGTTGTAACAATTAAAATTATTGTTATCTTAAAAATAAACAGTTTTATAGATTTCCAACCATGTCTTTAAAAATGGTAGGGTCAGTTTGACCCCATTTACATTTATGTGGAGTTTTGACATTTCCAATGAGGGGTATTTTTGATCCCAATTCCAAATTTTACTCTCCTTTGTCCTGCATTTCTGAAGGAAGTTATTCTTGAGTCCAGATTTTTTTCTTAGTCGCTAATGTCACGACTGAGAGAGCTATCAGGTTTCCATTGCTTTTTGCTGTAACGTGGGGTCATTTTGACCCCTATGCCAAAGTAGTATAGTTGGGTTTTTTCCATGGAAGGATTCTAATGATTCCAGGATTCTAATGAAGCACTTGTGCGATCACAGAGATAGGAAATGCAAAACCTAAACGTCTGAAGTAGGTATTGGGGACTATTGCTGATTAAGATGGCTTCTTCCTTGCATTTAAGACTGTGACTTGGACACCTAAGTAATGTGAGTGGGGTCATAGTAGAGGAAGGCAACTTTCCTGTCTTACTTCCTTACTTTCCCTCTTCTCCCCCCCCCCCCCCCAACTCATGCTTTTTCAGGTCGGTGTATCTAAAGGAACAGTGTTCTGCCCCCACAAGGGAGCAGAGGGTTAACTCTGCAAGTAGAAGATAATGCTGTACCTTTAAATTGCCAAGGGATTATGGGATTTGTAGTTTTTGAATACTTTACATCAGGTGGGCTTAATTTGCCCCCGCCCGCCCCCCCCAATTGGCTAATGTATACTGTTTCTGGTCCTCTCAAGCCTGGGAAGTTTAGTTTTATTGCCTCTCTTCCCCTCCTTGTTTAGTATTCTTGTTAGCTACCATGAAAATCAGGAGGGATTCACATCTCTTTTCACCACTATGCATGGACTGAATAGGAAACCTGCATGATTTTTTACATCCAGTGTAACAGAGGCAGTGAGTACATTCTTTCTGTTCATCTTGGAATATCAATAAAACTGATACCATGTTCATCTGTGCTTGGTGCATTGATCACTTCTAGAAAGCATCTCAAGCCATGGGATGAAGGACAGAACAAACAGTTTGAGGAAAAATCTGAAGTCTGCAGCAGGAGGGGGAGTTGACAAAAATTGCAGCTTGTCCTCCATGAATGGAAAAGCTGCTCTATCAGAGGAGATGCCTCTGTGCCAGTGGAATTGCCTCACGGGATCTAAGCCTGTATTTTGAAGGGTAATCAATCTTCAGGCATTCACCAGTTTTTCAAAGACTTATGTTAATACTTTACACTCAGGGAATGCAATTTGTATGTAATACAACTTCTTTAAACAAAAATATCTTGTTTTTAAAAATCAAATATTCTAAAAATGCAGTCTTATCTAATTAAGTGTGTCAGAAATTTGGTCACCAATGTTTGTGGAAATAAACTCCTGAAGACTGAGGATGGCAGAACCTGTAGTAAAGAAACTAAGTTCATTATTGTGCTTTCTGTGCAGTACCACACTTGGATTGTGCATCTGTAGGCCGGGTGGAACTATGCATGCACAGTCCTAGTGTGTGCCTGCACAGAAGGCATAACAATGAACAGTGGTTGCAAGTAGGAACAACTTTTTTATTACACAAATGAAAATACAACATTCTGTACATGTTTTATCCTCCTATCTTTTCCCATAACCAGCACAATAACATTGTTTGACTTCAGGCCAGGGCAACATAACTTTGGAGAAGGATAAAAAAAGAATGGTGTCCTGGACTCCACAAGAGCAATCAGAAGTTATTTCTACTGAAAATAACTTTAAGATAAAAAGTCTGAATTGCTTAAATTGCCAAGAATTAATGCACTTGTGATGTTGGTGGGAATTAAGGCTGGGTTTGGGAAACTGATGTTTGCTTGCTTATTCATTCATTCATTCATTCATTCATTCATTCATTCATTCATTCATTCATTCATTCATTCATTCAATCCGTCAATTAGATTTGTCCCTTTATGGACTCAGGCTGGCTAAGAACATTTTAAAACAATTCAGCTTAAAAACAAGACAATATAATAAAACAACAATTTACAAAATTATAAACTGATCATCCAAGATTTGTTTACCATCGCTGCTGTTACTGCTTTTTTGCTCACATATTGCTGACATTGCTACTGTTATGTTGGTACTCAGATGTTATTATTATAGTCCTGGTCGGGCTCTCAGAGCTATGATGTAAATATTATAATGTAGCAGTTGCCTGCCTCAGGTGTTAAGTGCAAGCCGAAGAGTTCGGTCTTGCAGGCCCTGCAGAACCGTATCAGGTCTCACAGAGCTCTAATTTCTTCTAGAAGGGCATTCCACCATGTGGGGGTCACCACAGAAAAAGCCCTGGCCCTGGTGGTGGCCAGCCATACTTCTTTTGGCCCAAGGATTGTTAAAAGATTTTGAGAGCCTGAGTGTAGTGCCCACTGGGGCACATAAGGGGAAAGGTGGTCTCAAAGGTAAGCAGGCCCCAGACTTACCTTTAAAACCAGCACCTTGAAGTGAACCCAGAACACCACAGGCAACCAGTGCAATGTTTGCAGCAAAGGTTGAATGTGCACCCTTACAGGCAGCTCCAATAACAACCTGGCCGCTGCGTTCTGCACTAGTTGCAGCTTCCGGATTTGGGTCAAGGACAGCCCCATGTAGAGGGCATTGCAGTAATCTATTCTCGAGGTGACCGACACATGGATCACTTTTGCCAAGTCACTGCGCTCAAGGAATGGAACCAACTCCCTTATCCGCTGAAGATGGTAGAATGCTGATTTGGCAGTGGCTGCTACCTGGGCCTCCATTTCAAATTAAGGGTCCAGGAGCAACCCCAGGGTTTTGACCCTAGATGCTGGCATCAAAGGCACCCCATCAAAGGCCAGCAGGGAGATCTTTCTTCCTAGACCGCTGCGACTTAGCTGCAGGACCTCCATCTTCGTAGGGTTCAATTTCAATCGACTCTGCCTGAGCCACTTCACAACAGCCTGCAACGCCAGGTCTAGATTTTCCAGGGCGCAGCTGGACTTGGCCACCCATATCTGATACTATGCAGCACTGCATATACATCGAACCTCTGCTTAATATTTATTGTCTTAATTATGCCGTATATAAAACATATTCAATGTATACCTGTTACGTGGACTGAATCAATGTTTTTTACAATCAGTCTGTCCAATGGAATAGGCTGGTTCAGCACTGTGCAAGAACCACCTTCTTCAAGCAAAGATTGCAACTCAGGTGTGAAGAAAGGGCTGACAGGTATTAAACTCATGTTTGAACTCAGAGATTTCTGAAATAAAGAAGAAAATTAGACCGCATAAACATCTTCCTACTGTGTATATTAGGGGTGTCGAACATGCAGTTTGGGGGCCGAATCAAGCCCCCAGAAGGCTCCTATCAGGCCCCTGAGCAATTGGCTGTCTTCTGCTTCCTTCTCCATATATCTTGCTTCGTTATGCATCACAACTTGCTTTGCTAGGCTTGCTCAGTTGGATAGGAGCTACAGAGTAAAACCTCTATTTTCTCCATTGGCTGAGGCTCCTGCCTTGGGGAGGAAGGGGGAGAGGGATAGCTTGCTTTGCCAGGCTCTCTCAATTGCACACAGAGCTACAGAGCCAAGCCTTTCTTCTATTGGCTGAGGTTTCCCCCCCAGTCCCCTGGGGAAGGAAGGAAAGAGCCAGAACTTTCCTTTGTCCAGTTCCCTGGATCCCATGGGAGAATTACAAAGAAAGCATCTTTAAAACTAGAGAGTGCTAATGTTTTAAACATTTTTAAAGTTTTTTTTAAATATATGTATGGGTTTGTCTATGTTCTTTATAAAATTTATATCTCTGCTACCTAATCTTAAATAGGTACACACATGGTCTGGCCCACCATGGCCCAGCCCAACCCAACATGGCCCGGCCCAACAAGGTCTCATTTATGTCAGATCTGGCCCTCATAACAAATGAGTTCGACACCCCTGGTGTATATGTTCTAGTCTACAACAGAAATGGCAAATTTCCAAGCAAAACGTGTTGGTGGTGGGAACAAAGTTCATTTCACTTCTCTTGTTTTACAGAAAGGAATGGGAATGGGAAAAGCAGGAATTGATTTCATGAACCTTCCTTCCAAGTAATTTAATTAATTAATTTTTTATTTATACTTCGCTCAGGGCTGTTTACAATATTAAAAACTTTATAGCAAGATTATAAAAACCACATCCAAGCTAAAAAGGTAAAGTTAGTCCCCTGTGCAAGCACCAGTCGTTTTTGACTCTGGGGTGATGTTGCTTTCACAATGTTTTCATGGCAGACTTCTTTTACGGGGTGATTTGCTATTGTCTTCCCCAGTCATCTACACTTTCCCCCCAGCAAGCTGGGTACTCATTTTACCGACCTTGGAAGGATGGAAGACTGAGTCAACCATGAGCTGGCTACCTGAACCAGCTGGGATCGAACTCAGGTCGTGAGCACAGGGCTCCAACTGCAGTACTGCAGCTTTACCTCTCTGCGCCATGGGGCTCTTTCCAAGCTAAACAATATCATAATTACAAAATTATCAAATTAGATCAAAACCATGATCCACGTCATTGGCAACAAGTCCTAAAACCACATATAGGCGGGTAGTATTCAGCATAATGAGCACATAGGTAGTAAGGTGCTGGAGGAAGCTACTTCAGGGGGACTCCTGCTGGATCAGTTAAAAGACTGGTGGAAGAGCTCCATCTTATAGGCCCTGCAAAACTTGGATAAGTCCCACAGGGCCTGGATTTTCAATGGGAACTCATTCCACCAGGTAGGGGCCCGGACCAAAAAGGCCCTGGTTCTCATTGAAACCAGTCAGATGTCCTTAGGACCAGGGATCACGAGAAGATGTTGTGTAACAGACCTCAGAGTCCAGAGGGGGGGCTTGTATGGGGAGAGGCAGTCCCAGAGATATGCAGGCCCCAGGCCGTAAAGGGCCTTAAAGGTAAGGACCAGCACCTTGAAATGGATCCGGTACTTGAGGGGTAGCCAGTGCAGTTTGCGCAGCATCGGGTGCATCCGCGTCCGTATAGGCCTCGATGCTAATAACCGGGCTGCAGCGTTTTGCACCCACTGGAGTTTCCGGACTAGGGGGAAGGGTAGCCCCACGTAGGGAGAGTTACAATAGTCTAATCTGGAGGTGACTGTTGCATGAATCACTGGCTAGATCACAAGGTATTCACAGTAACACAAACACAATGAAAAACTAAATGTATATGTTACCTTAGGGAACATCCAGCCAAAAGAAGCAGCAGGATGCATAAGGAAGGAAAATGTCAGTAGCAACATTACGAGTAGGGAAGAGATACAAACCCCATTTGAGGGATGTTATTTTAACACAAAATAGTGGCAGCTGTAGTTTTTAAGAATTTTTACATTAGCCTTTTGCTTTCTCAGTGATCATACACAGGGTTTTTATGAATCTAGTCAATGTCAATTGATCTATGCTTGTTGATTTATCCAATGAAGGGATATTGAAAGAACTTTGGAACTTTTACGTGATGTCATCTCAAATCATCCGAATTCTCGATGCCTCTTTACTGCCTTGACTTGCCTTTCTTTTATTGCCACAATTAAAATACCCTTCCTTATGAGCATTGTCACCACTGTTCTTAAAGAGGCTGACAGTTTCCCTTTTAAAAAACAAACAAACAACACCACATGACTTAGTAGAAGCTGTCCTTTTGGGGAAAATACTGTGCAGTTAGCTGTTAAAGAAATTTGTATGTGTAAGCTATTTATTTAATGTTCAACTCCTAAGAAGCTCAGGGCAGCATGCATGTGTAATACTATTGGAAGTTGTCATGTGGCAACTCACCATGCACATTCGTCAATTCTTTGCTTTTTGTATAGTTACTATACTAGCAATACCTATCGACATACAAACATTTAATATTTTTAATTTTTTTAATAATTAAATTATTTTCTAGAGCAGAGGTGTCAAACTCATTTGTTAGGTGGGCCGGATCTGACATAAATGAGACCTTGTTGGGTGGGGCCATGTGTGTCATAAAATGTAATGTCAGGTAGCAGAGATATACACTTTATATCAGACACCGACAAATGCAATTAAAGTGTTTAAAAAAACACCTTAAAACATGCTTAAGCATGTTTTATTTTTAGAAAGGAAATGTGCAGGGTGAACTTAGTCACCCATCTGCCATCATTCTCTGCCTACTCAGTGGTTTGTTGTTGTTCCTCATCTAAATAGTTCACATTGCTTTCCTACTGAAAAAGACCAGATCATGAAGGCATGAAAGCATGAAAGCAGTGAAAAGGGAGAGGCAAACCAAGTTGCACCCAGGAAAGCCAACAAATCTCTGTGTTTGTCTGTCTTTCTCTCTCTCTCTGCAGCAAAGCAAAAAGCTCATACTTTGAAGAAAAATTTGTTGGCCTTAAAGATGCTTTGTATCCTGTGTGACTGAGGGAACTCGGCAAAGGAGGCTCTGGGTCTTTCCTTCTCTCCCCAGGGGATGAGGAGGGAAAGGAGCCTCAGTCAATAGAAGGAAAAGAGGCTTGGCTCAGTAGCTCTGTTGTGTGATAGCAACCCTCCTCCCTTCCTCCCCAAAGGAGCAGCCTCAGCCAGTGGAAAAATAGGTGCTTTGCTCTGTAGCTCCTGTGTGATTGAGTAAGTCTGGCAAAGCAAGCAGTGATGTAGAAGGATGGAGCAGAGGTCCATCAGTGGCTATTAGCCACAGTGTGTGTGTATATATAAAATTTTTTGCCACTGTGTGACACAGAGTGTTGGACTGGATGGGTCGTTGGCCTGATCCAACATGGCTTCTCTTATGTTCTTAGGAAATGAAAGAGGGAGAAGGGAGCAGACTTGTTTGTGAGCCTGACAGGAGCCCTCTGGGGGCCTGATCTGGCACCTGGGCTGCATGTTTGACACCCCTGTTCTAAAGCATTTGTTACATCTACAGATATAAATCTATATGTGGCAGATGCAACCAATTTTTTTTGTTACCTTTTTGTGCCGGTTCAGTTTTGTAATCAACAACAAATCATCAAATAAAAACAGGTGGACATCAATGAATCTTGTATGTTCTGAAGGAAAAGCAGAGAGTTGTCTGTTTTTTTTCAAAAGTGATAACATGCATACATAACTGATTCTTGCTTTTGAATATGTATAACTGAAATAGTTCGGAAGTTTATTTAATCAGTTTTCTAATTTCAGAATTCTGCAAATTTTTCTGGGTGTAATTGATTACAAAGAATAGAATGGTGTCTGTGAATGGCAGGGCAGGATCTGGGGGGGGGGCAGAGGGGTGTGCTTGCCCCTGGCGCTGACAGAGGGGGGGCACCAAATTTGGTATGGAGTCCATTGTATTCTATGGGACCCATAAGATAGAATGGCCCATAAGGGGGCATCATTTTTTAATTTTGTCCCCCCTCAAAAAACATGTAGATCTGGTCCTGGTGAATGGGGGAAATATTCTGTGTTAATTTCAGTTTATCTCCACTGATAAACTTCAAGATATTTTAGTATTGAAGCTAAAGTGAAAAATAACGACATAATCCTCCTGCACGAAACTGTTACTGAGAGGCGCTGCCTGATAAAATGGAGTACCCCAGTGCCTAGAGAGAGAGTGGGTCTCCTATTTCTGTTAAACAAAATGGAGTCCAACCAAAAACAGGCCAAGAAAACACTCCATCTAAAAAGGTGGAGGGGAACCTACAGAGAGCTTGTTCTGGCTGGCGCCTGAAGTCTGCCTCTCAGTGTAGTCTCACCTATCCCCTCCCAACACCTCCGCCCAAACAGGATGCATGATAACATGGGAACTGCTGGTAGGTATTGTTTACACCCTAATCCTCAGCTACTGATCAATCAGCCATCTCCTTGGCTCTTCCTGCAACTCAGTTTCTCTTTGTCTACTGCTATGGTAATGTCTGACATCTGGGCAGATTCTTTGTTTTCTATGCTTGCTTCTCCCCAGGGGTATCTTTGCTAAACCGCCCAAACCATTAACACATCCTGACCTTTTGTAACCTATTGGGAGGACATTACTAAATCAGCCCCACTATTGTTACCTATAGATCCATCCAGGTGACCAGAGTCTGCTCTACTTATTGGCTTAAGGTGGGCACCCAATCAGATACCCAGAATAGACCAACCAGTGCCCACCACACAAGCCAGCCCCTTTTCTGGGTTGGTCTCACCCCCTCCAAAGATTATATACAGGACTGCAATCCATGCTTGCGCTCTCTTTCTTCCTGCCTGGACACCATGTAACCGGAGTGTTCTCCCTCCATTACCCTAAGTAAGGGGGGGTCTCTCAGTCATGGCACATGGCTGTGCATGCCTTCATCTTCAAGGTCCCAAATGGACCTCTGCACGCCTGGAAAGGTAGTATGCCCCCTGTGTCTTTCCTTTGACTCTGCTATATCTCATCTCTTTATTTCTTAGGTCTTGTGTGTGTGCTTATATTATTTATGTGTAAAGGAATGATTGTATCGCAACACCTACATTTATTTGAGTAAAACATTATAAAATACAATTGCTTGTACTATTCTTGGCTGAAAAACCGAACTCCGTATTATTGAAAGCAAAGATCCTCGCTCCTAAATTCGCTCTTCTAAGTCTCTTAGCTAATTTCCCCATTAAAATTAGAGACTTAAAATCATTGCCGGTAACAAAACAATCAAAATGAATCTTTAAATGCTAGAAGTTTCATTTTTACTTCTATTTTACATGTTCCATAATGACATAAAGCCAAAGGCAGGATTATAGTTGTCATGAGTGATTTGGCAGCACTTAACACACATTTGTGCACACAACCACAATCTAAATGCACAAAAATTGTTCAGCAATATAAACTTATTGTTAGAAGGCAGTCTAAACTTTGTACTGAAATATAAAAGACATACACAATTGTCTGTAATAGCAACATCTTATGAGCTGATTTTAATGAAATATCCAGATGCACAACAAGACATTACTCCAAGAGGCTTTTGCTAGACAGTATCTCACTTCCATTAATTCTTGCCATTATGTTTGTAGAGTACTTAAAGCTGTGTCACATCCTGTCTATTGTACGAGGTAGCCATTAAATGTGGGACTTACCTGCAAGACTTAATCTCCCTTCATGAAGAAGGTATCTCTTTGTAGGTGACAAGATGCTTTCATTTGGGTTGTCCCTTAATACGAATTTAAGACTCTTGTGATAAGACAATAAGAGAACCATAGAGGTTTAATTAGTAAGTGGTAAGGGAGACTTTATACAGAAGTTTAAGAACACTAATGTTTGATTAGGATATTTAGTTTTATGCTGGTATCAGCACTGGACAAAAATGTTTTAGAGCTTGTAAGAACATGATATTTTCAGAGACATGTAGGTTCTTTATTTCCTGTTCTGTGTTTCCAAAGAAATATTTTTTTTCAGGATGTTCGTTATTCCTCAGCAACTAAAACCCCAAGCCTGTCCCTCTGTAATTTTTATAAGAAAATAATGTAAGACTACTGCATGCTATGTTACACTACTTGCCACTTATAGAACATTTTTCTTACATGGTGGTGGTGGGGGGGAGATTATTTGGTATATGCATAACTTATAACACCGAGTGAAGAATTTCCTGCATTTAGGTAGTTGTGAATTAATATTTCTATAAATCTGCATCGATCTGTATCTAAATTGTAGTCACATAGGGTTTGTTCACTTTATACTAAGGACAATCAATGCCTGATCCCTTCATCATCACAATAACTGGTGGGGTAGGACTATTGTAATGCAGATCAGTTAGTTTAGACTTCTGGAGGGATGTCCCTTGCAGGCACTCATGCTCAAAAACAAACACAAAAGACAAACACATTCATTACCATCTCTAGTGGGGAGCAGCCCAAAGAGTGTCTGAACTAATTGTAAATGTTAATCTGTATGTGGCAACTTTTAGATCTTTATCTTATCTTAAACTGAAGTTTTTAGAAAACCAGTTGAAAGCATTTTTTTTTTAAAGATGGATAAATTGCTTACCTCAGGAATAAAAAATCTTTTATCTTGATCCCAAAGTGGAGGCCAAATTATAATGTCCTGCAGCTGTTTGAATTTCTGGAAATTATCCAGCCATTTCACTTTACCTTCCAAGTCCTCTGAAAGATATACCATAGAAAAGAGCATAGATGGTGTGGCAGATAACAAAAGATCAAGTATGCATACCAGGGGCCAGCAACCTTTTGGGCCCAAGTGCCAGAGCAATGTCTACCTGTGAAGATGTTGATATGCCAAGAGACAAAAGTGGGAGGAGAGATAAGGGATGTACTTAACTGGATGCAGTATGATCAAACCAAGACTCACTGTGATTACCGGGGTCTTGGATCCATCTGATGGTTGTGTAGCTGCAGAAAGTGATACCATTCATAAGTCATGAGTGTCATCTCCCATACCATAACCCTTAACAGTGTTGCCAGTGAAGAACCAGCTACTTGACAAGCAAAACACACATGTTCTGGTGTTGCTTACTCCATACTATGTACTTTCAGCACATATGCCTCTTCTGTAGGCTTCTCTACATGTTCAACTTATTAAAGTGTTTTTTTAGCAGTCAACACCCAAGCATCAGAATTGACTTTGGTATGGTCATTTTGCATGTCTGCCTTCTCTCTGCATTATTCCAGTCATGGAGCTGGTTTATTTGTTTCATATGTACTGAAATAATCAGGAATATAGAGCAAGGGTGCTGAAGCATCACCAGTGGCATCACAGCAGGGGAGGGATGGTGGCTCAGTGGTAGAGCATCTGCTTGGGAAGCAGAAGGTCCCAGGTTCAATCCCTGGCATCTCCAAAAAAGGGTCCAGGCAAATAGGTGTGAAAGACCTCAGCTTGAGACCCTGGAGAGCCGCTGCCAGTCTGAGAAGACAATACTGACTTTGATGGACCAAAGGTCTGATTCAGTATAAGGCAGCTTCATATGTTCATATGTTCAGCACCCCCTGTGTTCATGCACTATAGTAATATAGTGAAGTAATGCTACAAGATCTGCCTATTCTCCTTTGTAATTATCCGATTGGGCAGAGTTCTCCCACCCTGTTGAGTTTGAATGTAGGGTGTAGGCTGGGATGGTTTTTTTTAATGGTTTACTGGTGGGATGATTCTTTGCTTTGTTGATTTCTTCTGGTAGCCATTTTGAGACCAGAGAATCTCCAGTTGTAAAAGGAAAACTGAGAAATGGTGCTTCTCTTTACTGTAGAAAATATTTTCTCCAATGTTCAATTCTGGTCACTGCACCTCAAAAAAGATATTATAGCATTGGAAAAAGTGCAGAAAAGGGCAACTAGAATGATTAAAGGGTTGCAACACTTTCCCTATGAAGAAAGGTTAAAACGCTTGGGATGCTTTAGCTTGTAGAAACGTTGATTGCAGGGTGAACATGAGAGATAATTTACAAGATTATGCATGGGATAGAGAAGGCAGAGAAAGAAGTACTTTCCTTCCTTTCTCATAATACAAGAACTCATGGGCATTCAATGAAATTGCTGAACAGTCGGGTTGGAACTGATAAAAGGAAGTACTTCTTCACCCAAAGGGTGATTAACATGTGGAATTCACTGCCACAGAAGGTGGTGGTGGCTACAAGCATAGACAGCTTCAAGAGGGGAATGGATAAGCATATAGAGCAGAGGTCCATCAGTGGCTATTAGTCACAGCTTATTGCTGGAACTCTGTCTGGGGCAGTGATGCACTGTATTCTTTTGCTTGGACGGGGGGGGGGCACAGTGGAAGGGCTTCTAGCCCCATTGGTGGACCTCTTGATGGCACTTGGGGTTTTGTTTTGGCCACTGTGTGTCACAGAGTGTTGGACTGGATGGGCCATTGACCTGATCCAACATGGCTTCTCTTATGTCCTTATGTTCTCTTATGTTACCACCCAGTGCCATTTGTATAGGATAGTTTATGCCCTGTTGAAGGGTTCTCATAAAGTGATTCTCTCATCAGTAGTAGGTTGATCTACACTCATGCGCAAGAAACACCATTTTCCTCCACAGAAAACTAGAGAGTGATAGAAAGCTTCCAAAACTAAATGGTACCTGCACATGTGTGAGAATCACCACTATAAAGTACTAAATTCTAAATAATATTAATAACCCTTGGAGAAAGGCTGCTTGCATCCTCCCCCTTTAGTTCTTTGCCTTTATCAATATAAAAAAGTGTATTTCAAGGTACAGGATGTCACTTTTGGTTGAAAGCCTGTCATCCATACAGAACCCTTTTCTGTCTATATTAAAGAAAAAAATGTATAGCTATGGCAGGTAAGTGGTTTTGGGTTTAAGCTGATATAAGCTTTCTTAATATCAATATAACCTTTGAAAATTAAAAAAGAACATTTGTCTTCAATTGCAAGTGTGTATTAATGATCTCATTATATTAAAAAATGCTCCTTCCTTGGGTAGGAAAGTAGATGTTGTAATGTTCAACAGCAGTCCTGTTTTTATATTGCCTATCAGTATTGCTTTGATTTTTTTAAAAATGAAATCAAGTCAGAATGGAAAGATGGAGTGAGTGAAGAATAGGAGGGAGGATGTGGTTTGATGATGGGCGGTGGGCACTGATAAGCACCAACTGGCGGAACAAAAGAATCCAGTTGAAGAATTATGCCCTTGGAGTATAAGTAACCCAAATCAATTTAAAAAAAAACATTTGGGTAAAATTGCTCCCCCAAAATGGGAGGAAAACTGTGGAAAACTGAAGTAGGCAGAAATTAGCAAAATAAAGCAGTACAACAAAAGAACCAACAAAAATCAACAAAGAACCAACAAAAATCACCCATGCAGAAAAACTCGTGTTGGAGAAAGTTGAATGCCCTCTGTACTGACAAATTCTAGTGGAAGTGGAAGTCCCATGGATAGTAGTGAAGTATAAGGATTACAGTTTGTGTTTCTATCATGTCACCAGATGTGTGTCTTCGGTGTCTGTTATGTAACATATAGGAAGACACTCTCAGACCAAGTTCACATCCTTACTGTTTTTACAGTATTCACATATTCCCATTACCATTTGTTGTCTGTTCTGAAATTTGTAATACAAGACTCATGCATATATTTTCTGAACAACTCCCATATCAAAGATTTGATGTTTGACCTACTTACTTATAGATTTTTCCACCTTCTCCTTAATCGAACAGATGACTGCTTTCTCCTCTGGATCAGCCTTTTTCCAGATGTTCTCCAGGAGGAGGGGATAGTGAGTCAACCTATGCAAAGGTGCAACCAGCAGTTCTGACAGATGTAGTCGCTTGCATTGTTTGTTCTGTTCACACCACTTTTGAATAAAAAAAACAAACCATATTGGACCAATGACTGGCTCAGCATCTTGTTGGCATGTAGAAGGTCTCAGGTTCAATCCTCAGCATGTCCAGCTAAAAAGATCAGGTGGTATGTAATGTGAAATATCTCTATCTGAAACTGTGGAGAGCTGCTGTCAGAGAAGACAGACTAATCTTGATAGACCAATGGTCTGCCTCAGTATAAGGCAGCTATGGGAAGGCAAGATGTCTTTTCCACCAACCAGTGTTGTTAAGTGTTCTGGTGGGGGGGTGGGGAGGTCTGTTTCAATCAACAAAACCACATAGGAGGAAACTGAGCCCTTCTTGTGACTCTTTCAGTTTAAAAATTCCGCATCCGTCTGTTCATGGATCCCCAGTGTTTGTCAACTTTGGACCTTGATCCCACAAGACCAGAATTGCAAAGATTAATAAAATAGAACCTAATGGCACCTTAAAGACTAACTGTTCTATTCCAGTGTTAAGCTTCCATGCAGTAGACCCCACTTATGCAGATTTAATGAAGCTGGTCCTTCCTTTACGGTCATTTTATGTAGGTCTAACATGCAGAAAGTACAAGGCAAAGGTAATTATGTGAAATTCTTGATTAGATTTGAATTTTACATATGTACATTCTGCATTTTGTCTCCCTACTGTTTTTCAAAACAAGGGTATGTGCATGTGTGTGTCCTATATAAAAGGTCTTCCTAGTGAGGAACTATTGCATTGCACCTGAAGAAGTGATAAAGAAACAGAAGAAGTTTTTCATTTGTCCCAGCTGAGCAATATTTAGTAGAAAAAGCAAAACAAGACCTAGCTAAAAGAGCAAAAAAAAAAAAAGTTGTTTGCAGCTTTTTCTGCAAAGTGAGGGTTCTCGTATTAGTAAGTGCTGTAAATGCTGATGCAGGATAGAGTTTGCACATGTGAGATTTTCCCAATAAACCTTTGTTAGTCTTAATTTCCCCCCATCCAGATGTGCTCTGCAGTGATTCCACGTTTGGTCTGGGTTGCATTGTCATCACGGTTGCCCTGTTGATTTGTCACCCCCCCTTTTTTTGTTCTTCATGTATCCATAAAGCACTTTGATTGTCTTGTTAAAAGTGGAAATAGAAAAGTGCCTATAGATTGTTACAGCAAATACATCTCAGATCCCTCTCATGGCACAACAGGAAAAAATGCTGGGAAAGTTGTGTCTGTGACCACAGGGAAATGGTGGTACGGGTGGGACCTTTGCAGGGCACAAAAATAAATGCCATAATTAGACTGTATTCTTTCTAGAAAGCTGGAGTAAAGCAGGTTTGGAAAAGAACTTATTGTGGACACGGAAAACATCAGAACAGGACTATCACAGCATGGTGGTGGTGTATGGGAGATTTTTTTTTTATGTGCTGCAGTTTGGAAGCTCAGTGGATAACAACCTCTGTGAAAGCAGTCTACAAGAAAGAATGATTGCTTTATTTTCCAGCTGTACTGTCAAAACTGTTTTTCTTTACTTCCAAAGCTGGTGATGTATTCATAAATACTCTAAAATGGGGAGGGGGGATTTCTGAGCACATTCATTGTGACAAATCAGTTTGTTCACATGCTTTTTTTCTTAATGTCTTCTTAATATATACTAAAATGGCAGAAGGAGAGTTGAAGTAAAGCAAAAGTGTCAATTGTTACCTGTTCAGTTTGGTCCTTTTTAGTTAACATGTATGATTAACAATGGATTTTTTCCTCAGTCACCCTGTGTACTGCCAGGGTATAAAGCCCTAAGCCCCAATAAAGTCAGAAAATGAAACTGTAGGTGAATTTCATGTTGAGGCACAATCCATCGGTACTGATAACCAGTGGAACATAAATGTCTCACTGAAATATCTGACATTTTAACATTCTTTTATAATGTGGTGATTTACGTCTAGAATTCGTGCCATACATGAGTTGACAGTTTAATATTGATTTTCTGCCCAGAGTTATATATTTTAACTTTTTAAAAAGCTATCCATATGGAATGCCACTTCAAGTATGGGGTGGGGAACGGAATGAAGCAAGTAATAAAAGTTGTAATGATAATGAATAGGGGAGAGCGTGGGGATGGGTTATGTCATATTCACAAGCTTGCTTTAGTAGCATAATTATTTAATATGTCAGTACTTGGTGGAAATAGCTGCATTTTCTTATCCTTGTTTCCTTTTCCTTTTTCAAATATACAAAATATTTATTTCAATGAACTTTCTAGGATAATTTTAAAAACAATATTTACCTGGCAAGATTATATTGTAGGTAATGTAAAGCTCTGTGACTGGACCAAAGTATTATAGATCACTGTGAGGATGAAATAGCTCATCCTTTGTCAGATCTTCTACAAGAAGCTTTCTATTTATAATCTACCCCCAGTTACACTGCTGTTTTGTGCAGGAAACTGTATAAAATTTGATCTTCGCTTATGTGCGCTGAAACAACATTTGGCCCACAGAAGTCACCAACTGTATTTAAGCCCTACTTAAAGTATTAACGCCCTACAGTAGTATTAACAGTAATTTTTTAAAAGCTGCTGCCATAGTCTATCATGGGTGGCTTCCACAAACTGAGCAACTCTTGGAAAACAATTTTTACCTCATGCTCTTCCTTCCTGCAGCCTCTATGCCACCAAAAAGTTGGGGGACTCTCCAATATGCCATTGGGACCTGGACAAATTGAGGTTGCAGCAAGAAGTAACATTGGCTAACTTTTGTGGGAGTGCAGGGGAATCTGTGAAAGGAGCAAACACTCAAAAGTGAAGGAAGAAACATTAGCCAATTCCCCTTTCTTGCTGCAGTTCCACCCATCACCAAAACACACACTGCTATGCCTCAGCAGTAGTCTTTTTTTCAGGGTGCAAAAAGCTGCTTGGCAAAAGAATAAAATGTTTTCCGTCAATTCATTCCATTTGGACCTATCCTTTAATCTGTAAACATTGGATAAGAATAGCACTTTACTTTTAAATAGGTCCTGAAATCTTCTCTTTTCTTCAGTCTTTCCAAGTAAAAGACTGTGGAGGTGTAATTAAGGCAGTATATCTGGAGACACTGACACAGGTTTCCTTGGAAATACTGCAAGATGAAACAAAATTAGATATTTAACATCAGAATATAAATGACTGGCATAGACACAGAAAAAAGTTTGAGTCCAGTGGCACCTTTAACGCCAACCAAGTTTAATTCTGGGCATAAGTTTTTGTGTGAATGCACACTTCATCAGTATATAAGTTTATACCCAGAATTAAACTTTGTTTGTCTTAAAAGTGCCACTGGACTCAAACTTTGTAGTGTTGCTTCAGACCAACATAGCTACCCACCTGAATGGTATAGTGGCACTTTTTGTTCTTAACATTATATATGTCCAACTAATTTGAGCTTTGATTTACTTAATTTACCAGAGATATTTAGGACTGTTTAATATTTAGGATATTAAATTTAGGATTATATAATAGCTGCTTGTTATAATTTATCACACCTTGGGTATGGTATTTACTTTAAAATATGATTCTGAACACACTTAGGATTAATACGGATTTACTACTTCATAATGTGTAGGACTGTACAGCAGATCTCTCCCACTGTGTGTTACTACAAAATGCCTACGTATTGGAAGAGCTGTTCATCTTGTTCTCTAAAGGACAAGGAACTCTTGGGAAATGTTAGGTACTCATGCTTATTTATTTGACTATTTACATATAATTCCCGCCCCCCCAGTTCAAATCCATTCCCTTTGTGTAGGTCATTTTCAGGTGTTTACTTAGTTTTACCAAATTTGAAGCCCCACTGATTCCTCTGCATACATTCCAGAATATGATACATTTGTTACAACAAGAACAACAACAAAAAAGACATTAAATGCCAAATTGATTGTGACATAAGCTTTCATGGACCAGAGACTGTGTTGCCAGATTGAATGGCTAGGGAATACAGAGAGATGTTTTTTCTTTGGATTCTCTATACATGTCAACTGAGCTAAGGGGGATTCGAATGTTGCAGTAGGATCTTGAGTGCATTCACACAACTATATTTTGTTTCATGTTGTAATATGTGAAACTCCTGTTGAGTCTTAAGGTCATGTGAAACTGAACTTCCTTATATTTTCTGCTTTTTCTACTTGGTAACCTTATGGAATACACCATTACCTTTGTAAGCATGGAGATGAACTCTAAGGAGGATGTAGGCTTGACAAGATGATTCTTTATAACTTTAAAGAAACTGATCACAAAACCAAGGCTTACCTAAAGAAAAAACATCGTTCTTAGAAGACCTTCACTTCAAAAAAATGGCATAAATTATGGCTGCAAGTTAGTTAGGGATGCCAGTCTCTGGGTGGGACCAAGGGCAAACCTGGCAGCCCTACAAGTAACAGTTCAGTGTAACAGATTACAAATGCAATCCTTTTCTAAGAACCGTTAAATTAGTAAAAGCTGTTTTACTAGTTAAATTAATTAAATTAGTAAAAGCTGTTTTACCAGTAGTTCCAATAACCAAACAACTTGGCTAAATGGTGTCTCTCTCAGCTACCAATATGTCTGGGGATGGAAGACTTATCCCTGCATTTCCTAGCTGTTGTGGGGAAAAGGAATGAAGACCAGGTGCCTGAGCATCTCACCATCACCACTTCACTCAGTCTGTGCTGAAGCTCCAGGAAAGAGCACAATGAATCAGGCCTTTTGCAGGTGCTTGTGGTGAGGGCAGCTGCAAACCTGGCACTGGCAGAGTGCACTGGGGTCAGCTGCATAGAAGCCAAATCAGTCGGAGATGAGATGCAAGTACAGAAAGTCTGACATCAGATAGTGACATCAAGAGGCATGCAGCCTGGCATGTCTCCCACATTCCCATTCCCCAAACTCCTGCTGTGCCTGGCAACCTTACCTTGGGACCTTTTTTCTGGTTTGGCACTAGAATTGAATAACATAAATAAGTAGATAAATATCCCATATTTCCCCAAAACTATTATAGAGCATTGCAGCCAGAGGCACTGACCAGGGCCAGGGATATCAACAGTTGATGTCACCTAACCCACTGCCTTCTCCTGCATGACTGCCAATAGCTGACACCCACTGTTGTCACCTCTGGACAGCTCTGAGCTGAGCAGCTCCTGCAGCACTGGCTTGTATCACTTCTGAGGCCACTCTACTTGGCTTGCTGAGGCCATTTTAATGTCACTGAGCTTCTCTGAGCACAGCCAGTACAAAGAGCATCTCTCCATCAAAATTAAGCGCACACACACACACACACACAAACAGAGCAGGGTCTAGATCCTGTTAAACTTGAAATTATTAGAATTAATCACTAATGTGAATGGAAGTTATTTGAAAGACACAGTGCAAATACCTGTTGCTTCTGCTGTATTGTTTGAGAACACTTAATAGGCAATACAACGTGTTTTGATACATTTTTCTCACCTGGTTTAACTCTTCCAAGTTTGCAAAAAGTAGCCTTGAATTCACATCTGATAGGAATTCCTTGCTTTGCAGATACTTTAATGTATTCATAAAAACCTTTGGAAAAGACAATTCCACTTATTTATTTCCTCTCCCAGTCACTGAATTTTATTACTTTCATAGGTTGCCTTAGTTCAAAGAAATGCCCTGATCCAATGTCCATCATTGGTCTAGAAAACTCATCCTGAGAGTTTCACCCTGAAAAATGTTGGGAATAGGCAGCCTTTTCAGGGCGGAACATTCTTTTGGGTAACGTTGTTTCATGTTGAAACATGTTACCATGTTAACATTGGGCGTTTTCGCACTCACCTTAATCAGCAGCGACACCCCTCTTCACCGCGCAGGATCTGCGCGGATTTCGCACTAATTGCCGTGGAGCACCCGGAAGAGCCGGAAAGTCCCGGCGCTTTTGCAGCGCAAACGGAAACTGGTTTTTGGCAGTTTCCGTTTGCGCCGCAAAAGCGCCGGGACTTTCCGGCTCTTCCGGGTGCTCCGCGGCAATTAGTGTGAAATCCGCGCAGATCCTGCGCGGTGAAGAGGGGGTCGCTGCTGATTAAGGTGAGTGCGAAAACGCCCATGGTAACATATTTAATCAGTCTTTGCTCTATCTTTCCAGTATCATATGTAGCAAATGATTGGATGTACATCATTTCCCCTTTAAAGACCATTCTGAAAGCAGCACTAAATTAGGGAACTTTTAGTTTCTTTTAAACTTTTTTTTTAAAGAACATACTTTAATCAAAAAGCATCATAACAATAGAATAAAAATAACAAAAAGTCAGAGGCAAAATGCAATATGACAAATTAAGAAGAGCAATTTGACATAAAGCAATTGATCAAACTTGCAAATAAGGTAAGCTTGGGTGAAAATGAGAATAATATTAACATAGTGATGCAGTAGCCTATGAAAGGATCAATGGTCAAACTAAGGTGCCATAAGACAATAAGTATAAGGCAGCAATAAATAACCATGTGCTCAAGAGTGGGAAGACCTGAGCCAAGAGAAAGAGGACAGAGATATAGTATTGAAAAAGGTAGAGAAAGAGAGAGAGAAAAAATTAAAAATGTAGCCAAGAGTGATATGCCCGATTTGATGGAAGAAGCTCATGTTGCAACATAAAATCCAAAATAGGAGCCCATGTGGAAACAAATTTACATTCTAATTTTCACATTCTAGAGGCACCTCTAATTCCTGTTGGAGAAATTTGAAGTAATATATTTCCTATACAGACTGACAAACTTATCTACGTGCCTCCAGCTACCATCCAAAACATAACCAACAATCCATTGTATACAACCAGGTTCTAAACTACAGCTGCATCTGTTCCAGTCTTATAGACAGAGATTCTCACCTGAGGGATCTACAACAAAAATTTTTGGAATTAAAATATCCATCCTGGGAGAAACAGATAAGCCAGAATGTTACCCAGAGAAAATCTGTTACAAGATAGGCCCCAAAGAGAAAATAACAGAACATAGAGATCTCAACACAAAACAGTTCAACGCATCATCAGTGACTTACAACCTCTATTGGATAATGACAGTTCTCTTTCACAAGCACTGGCGGCAAACCTTTTCTTGCCCACAGACAGCCCCCCCAATCTTAAACAACTCCTCTCCCACAACAATACAACATGGACAACTTTGCTGCCACATACACTCAAACAATACAATCACTGGACCTAAAAACATTAACTACACAATTCCGGGCTCATTCACTTGATCATCTTCTAACATTGTATATGCTATTAAATGCCAACAATGGCCTTCAGTTCTCTACACGGGACAAACCCTACTGCAGAGAACTGCCTTGTCTTCTGGGTGCGTGGCAAAAGGCAGGGCTTGACTGTGTGGTTTAACAATCCCCCCTCCCACTGAGTTAAGAACAAGCAGATAGGGGGAGGCCCATGGTCTTCCAGATCATAGAATCATAGAGTTGCAAGGGACCTCCAGGGTCATCTAGTCCAACCCGCTGCACAATGCAGGATACTCAGAAATGCCTCCCCCTAAATTCACAGGATGCATCTCTTAAGAAATTTTAGTGGGTCTTGGTAGAGACAATGGGATGGGCCAGCTCCCCACCCCCAGCAAGCAGGGAACATAGAGGCTTGGAGGACTTTTTGCTAGACAGGTTACAGGAAAGGGCTTCCTGGAGACACTAGGAAAAGAAGCTCTGACCTGGGCTGACTGGGGTCAAGGAGGAGGAGACAAAGGTTTGTTTAAAAAGCCTTGCAAGGTGAAGGCTGCCTCTCTTTTCCTTGGGATGCTGAGCACAACAGACCCTTTGTCTGATGTTGGGAGTGGACCTCCATTTTGGACCATGCAGCTATTCTACAGAGCTGGATCAACCCTCAAGGTAATGAAGACTGTAGGGAGCCATAACTTACTAAAGCTAAAGAGCCTGTCCTATTTTAACATTTAAGGGCATTTCTTAGAGAGAGGGACAGAGGGGGCATTTTCCCACTGACCTTACTCCAGAGCGACGTCCCTCTTCACCGCACAGCATCTGAGCGGATTTCGCACCAACTGCTCCGCAGATCCCGGAAGAGCCGCAAAGTCCCGCGGCTTTTGCGTCGCAAATGTAAACTGTTTTTTGGCGGTTTACATTTGCGACGCAAAAGCCACGGGACTTGGCGGCTCTTCCAGGTTCTGCGGAGCAGTTGGTGCGAAATCCACGCAGATGCTGCGCGGTGAAGAGGGACGTCGCTCCGGAGTAAGGGCAGTGGGAAAACGCCCAGAATTTGTGTTTTACCACTTTATTTTGTTTTTCCTTGCTTCAATCTGGTGTGGAGCTAAAAGTATGCTTGTAAACATCTTTTCTTTATATTTATTTTATTTTTATTTTAAACTTTTGATTCTGGAAGTGGTTCTCTGTATCACATAGACTCCCCACTGTTTCAGACATGCTAATTTCAAAGGGGCCCAGGAAAGGGGAAGGAAAGCAGTTGGCAACTGGCCATTCTCCCAGGATGTTTGTTGTTGTTGTTCAGTTGCACAGTCAAGTCTTGACTCTTTGCGACCCCATGGACAAGTCACGCCAGGCCCTCCTGTCTTCCACCATCCTCCAAAGTCTGCTCAAATTCATATTCATTACATCAGTAAAGCTGTCCAGCCATCTCATCTTTTGCTGTCCCCTTCTTCTTTTGCCTTCTGTCTTTCCCAGCATCAGGATCTTTTCCAGTGAGTGCTCCCTTCTCATTTGGTGGCCAAAGTATTTGAGTTTCAGTTTCAGCACCTGTAGAAGGTATTAATTTGTCCCTGTGCTAGCCAGGCACTAGGCTAGTGGGAGAAACTGAGGCAAGGTCTCTGAGCTTGGAAGGAGAGCTGAAGATCCTGATCCCTTCAGAGGGAAGCCCCTATGTTGATCAGATGGTGGTGGTGGGCTACTCTAGAGAGAAAGAAAAGCCTTTCCATGGAGTTGGGAGCCCCCTAGGAGGACAGGGCAGAACAGGGCTTGCAGGCAACAGTGGGCATGTTCTGCCACACCTACATCAAAGGATAAATGGACACAAATCTGATATCAACTGTCACAAGACTGAGAAACTTGTAGAAAACTTCAGCCTTCCAAGACACTCAGTGGGGGACCTCAAAGTAGCTGTTCTAAGAGAGTTTCAGAAACAGTCTAGAACAGAAGATTACCGAGTTAAGAGTTATTATAACACTCAGGACAATGGAACCCCCAGGGCTTAACAGAGATATTGGTTTCTTATCTCACTACACATGCTAATGTCATTCAGTTCTTGCATCTGTTTGTAAACTCTTTTATGAAGCTGTATGCTAATCAGGCCTCATATTCAACAGGAGCTCACAGGAGCACAGCTCCTGAACCCTTCTGATGGTTCCCCCTTCACCTCCCCACCTACTTTGTCCATTGAATAGTAGATGCAGCCAGCCAGCTACCAGGGGCTTTGCCACACACCCAGCAGCCCTCATTAACCTCTGGAGAAGTCCACACCACCCTTTCTCCACATCTTATATGATTTTGGGCAGTTGGTGGCTTGCTGGCCTTTCTCCTGGGGTGGTGGTGGTGGCCCAGAAGAGCCCCAGGCAAGTGAGGTCTGCTTGGGCTGGCTGGATCTCTAGCCAGCCCAAGCAGGCCTCGCTCACCCAGGGTTCTCTTTTCTTGCATTGGGTTGCTTTTGGCTGGGGGTGGCATATGCTAATAAGTTATGCTAATGAGTTCCACCACCTATTATTCTACAAAACGACCCCTGATGCTAATCTTCTGCAATTCACAGGTCTTACCAATTGCCTTAATCCAATTTTAGTTATATTCATTGCTCAGTTACTTATGCATCTTGACTCTAGTTCATCTTCCAGGCACTACCCTCCCACCCTCTAACAATTTGTAATGGTTGGCAACTTCTGTTTCAGTGTGTCTGTTGAAGTGTGCATGCACACAAAAGCTTATACCTAAAATAAAACTTTGTTGGTCTTAAAAGTGCCACTGGACTCAGACTTTGTTCTGATACTTTCCCCAGTGGGTTAAAAGTTTCTTGAGTAGACACTATTATTCAAAAGTGCATTTTGTCTTAAATTTCTAGGGCAGATTATAGGGCAAGAAGTCACTGTAAAATTGAAAGCAAAAGAAGGGATGATACCAAAGGATACATGGAACATGTTATGACAAAAGCTTTGGAGATACAACAAAACCTGGGATATGTTATGCACCTTATCAAATCATAACACAGTGCTCTAATACAGTACTATAGAATGATATAACAAATGCATATGGTTTTGTTTTCTGGCAAAAGGTAACTACCAAGGTAACTGGTTTAATGCACTTGCTAACATTTTGTCTGGTTTGAAAGCTTGCCAAATTCATGATGCTTTTGTCAGTGGAACATGTGCAGAGCTAAGATCCATGTTTATTACTGCCACAAAGTGGTTATTGCATAAATCCACTTCTTGCTGAAAAAAACAATGGCTGTGTGAAACTATCCTAAATCAAGATGGACTGTGAATTTTCATCACAATTGAGAAAGTAGTTATAAAATTCAGACTTACTATTCTAAGAACCAGTAGATGATCAAGAAAGTATGTGCATTCAGTTGTGAAGAGCTCCCATACTGCTTCTTTCTTCTTTGTGTCTAACTGATCTTCATTGTCTTTTGGCTCAACTCGATACAGAATCATTATTTCATGCCAAACTTTATCCTATCAATTGAGAGCACCAAAATAACAATTCATGAAAAATTTGTACCACGGCAGTCCCACATGTGGGCTCTTACCTTTACCCACTGATACTGATCACAAATACTCCTGTTATCACTGGCTTTTTCATGCACTTTACTGTTAAGATTCCAAACATTGTACTATAGTGCAGGCAAGCATTAGTGTACTACATTTTATGCCCAAAGGAGCAAAGCAGTTTTCATTTGAGGGAAAACAAGAGAATAAAAATTAGTAAAACATAAGTTAAATATTTCTCTACCTTAACACTGTGAAATTCATAGCTGCTGTACTCCGAGGTCTTGATTGTTACAGTAGACAAACAGTTTTCCAGGTCTAATGCTTGTTTATGTCTGTCTCTACTCTGCTTCAAAATAAAACTTAGAGGTTAATTTGTGAAATACAGGTTCAATTTTGAGGATAAAGGTTCTTCTTCAAATTGTGATCTTAGCATGTAGAAAATTGTACCGCAATATTTGAATTTTGAAAATGCACAACTTTTTTTTTTTTTAATGTACAGGAATTTTTTTTCAATTTTTTTCAAATTATTTTTAAAATAAAAAACAGTTACAAATAGCTTACAAACCACAGAGTTAATATATCTGCAATAGAGGGAAAAAAGCACAAATCTTGGGTTACAATAAATTAGGAGCTAGATCAAGATGGATTAGTCTGTGTTAGTCTGTCTATAGCAGTAGAAAAGAGTAACAGTCCAGTAAATAAATAAATGAATGAGGAAGGTCCAGTTCTAATACTTGATAACCAATTTACAATTATCTGTAATTTCCATTGTTTTGCTGGCATCCTTTAAAACAAATATGTAATGCTATTCTGCACAATGTTACCAGCTCTTATAATGTAAGGTACCACTTTTTTATTTTAAGGGTTTCTGTTGATGTCCCCCCATTTACCCCTGTAACAGTCTTCCTGCTACAATCATATGAAAAAGCAAGGGGGGGGGTTGTGTGCATGTGGGGGGAGAGGGGATACAGCTCCTTTTGAATGGGTCAGGAAAAAATATTTTAGGATCCAAAGGCAAATTATAATTCAATGCTACCTTTATCTGAGACATTATTTGGTTTTAATAGTAAGTTCCTTTATTATAGGAGCATTAATGCAAGTGATGGTTTCATCAGTGCTAGATGGATAGCATTTTTTTGTCTTTAGTTTTAGAACAATGGTCTGATTCAGTATGACTGCTTCAACATTTGCCAATAAAAGAGTAAGAGTAGCGTATGTAAATACACAAAGGGAATCTAAGCATAAATACAGTGAAAAGTTCTAATAATACTTCCTATATAATATATATGCCAAGAATACATAAAGCTCTCCATTTTCAACAGGTAGCATTTGTTCTGTGAGACATAGATCCAAAACAAAAGGCAATGTCCTGATGTGTTAGTACCAAAGTGGAAGTATATGTGCCTGCTACTTGAGTGAGGGAAGAAAGTAATTCATGTGTTCGTGTGTATGTGCATCTTAAGTGAAATTTGTATTATATGTTTGGACTTTTTTCTTAGGTTGCTGAATTCAATAGAACTTTTAAACTGGAAAGTTAATTATAATGGACACTCCTTAGCTTATCAGTTTCACCCAAAACACCTGACTGGGAGGACAGTTTAGAGCAGAAAGCTTGAGGGACGTTCAGCCAGGGCCGGCCGTGGCACCTAAGCAAGGCTAACTTCTGACTCTCCCCTGTGCACTGATAACATCGCCAAGCCACATGGGGGGCGCCCAATTCAGTGCCAGAAGACCAGCGCCCTAGGCAGTCACCTAGTTTGCTTAGTGGCAGAGCCAGACCTGCATTCAGCTGACCACCAGCAGCCAGGTATTGGGGTGGGCATGGGGGCTTAGAGCAGAAGATGCACAAGAGACCCTTTCTGTTCAAAGCTGACATTGTTGTTGAGCTCTTGTTCAGCACAAGCACATATATCACTTCTTGTGTGATTAAAGGTTGGGGATTTTTCTGCAAATCTGGGGATTCCCATAGATTTATAGCAACCATTTCTGTACTAGCCCCATTTGTGCCTATATTTTTTTAAAAAAAACTTTTAATTTTTAAATGAATTATTGCAAGTGCAAACAAAGGTTAACGATACAATGGACTCAGAACTCAACAATAAGAATTTATGAAGCACATACTTACAAAAGCCATCACTGGAGAAAAGAAGAAGCCAATACATATGAAAGAAATTACAGCTGGAGGTTATGATGAGTTTGCACACTTGAAATTAGTTAAAACAAAAAGACCCACTCTGATATCCACCAAATAGTCATTCATTGTTAGAGGAGGAAGCAAATACTGTGCAAACTACATGGGAAAAGTAGGAAGAATAACAACACAAATTGTATGTTAGGGACATACTGTAAGACATGTCTGTCTATTGAAATATCAGCAAGTGAGAGGAAGGAAAAACCTTTGCAGAATACTCACAGTTCCTTTTTTAGTGAATGGCCACCAAGGTTTTTTGGACTCTAATGGGTAGAAAAGGAACAAAGGCATTGTTAGACTTTTCAAATTGAAGGCAGTGATATCAGTTTCAATGTCACAGTCTTGTCTTTAAAATCCTTATTAAGGCTATTTTAGTGAACAGAAGTCATGTCAGAAATTGAGATTGTCTGTCCATGGATGAAGGAGACATATGAACAGTCTTAACCAAAAGCCTTGTAGAGCTTCAACAGGCATGAGGAGATTTCCTCATTTGCATCAATGTTTTGTAAATGGCAACATTTCCAGGGTGAAGTAGAAGGAAAGTTCCTGTTCATATGGAGCTCCTAACCTGCAAGGAATCCTACTGATTTACAAGTTGGCAGATAACGTTTTGTAATGGCATGCACAAAGCCTATGCATCTACAGTTTCCTGCAGGCATCCATCTAGTAAATGCCTACAGTACATGGGTCAGTAAACAAAGTCAGTTAAGTGAAGTATAACCCACTCACTAAGGTTTTGTGGATCAAAAAACCTGATGCCATTTTGCATGTTCTCTGGCGGTCATTCAACTGGTGAGGTACATACTGTGCTATACAAACTAGCCAGAAATTATTTGCACTGTAGCCACACTGTTTTAAGGTTCAGGGTCATGGTGCTGTAAGACTAGTTTGTGCTACCTTATCCTACTTAAAGAAAAAGAAAATCCATCTTGCTACCATCCTGGATGTTGAAACTAAATTTAGCAAAGCCAAAGGTGCAGGTGCAGTGCAAACCTAGTTAAAATGCTGCCAAGGTATACAGCACACAAATGATTCTCAGTTTAAAGCCCAGTCAGTTCCTGTCCCCATCTGACCTGCACTTTGCAGTGATGTGGAATGATAAAGGAATTCTGCTGCACTGTCTGATATCAGCAGGTCTCCTGGGAACACCTCGAGTCCAGGTAAACTCACCACCACTGAGCTATGTCTGTGCTCTGCAGAGTTATATAGACTGCAAGGAGGGAAAAATGAGTGGGATTATTTATGAGTATTTTTAGGACTGAGGAATCAGTTTTGGCTAAAGAAACAAGAACACACAAACTGGATGTCCACAAATGGGCCCCCCAGTCTTCATATCCCAGGATATATAATTGCTAACTTTAAATTATACAAAATTTAACTTAAAAGTTCAGAAACAAACCCACTTAATTATCTCCGCTTTCTGTACCTCAGACGTTATATAGAGAATGCTCTTCCTTGCTCAAATCAAACTGCTTACATTTTGCTTTGTATCTTTGCATCCTGATTCCTTTCTTTGCAATATAAGAACATTCCAACCTGTATTTGACAGAGGGAGCTTTGACTCTCAAAAGCTTATACCATGAATATCTTGTTGATCTCTAAGGTGCCACTGGACTCAAATCTAGCTCTACTACTCTCCTCTGAAACTAACAACAAAGAAATGATTACTGCCATGGGCAACATAAAAGTGCTCTCATATGCCAGCCATTTCATGTGCCAGTCCAAAACCAGAAGGCTTAAATTATGTGGAGGAAGAGAATATAGTTTATACTCAGGTACTGCTTGGGAAACTCTTCCATGTATTAAATTCCCTCTGGGTGGATCTGACTAGGAATAAACAATTATGTTCCCCTCTTGCATATTACAAAGTAGACATTTCTTCCTGACACAGATGTTTTGCTTCTGTGTTAGGTAAATATTAGCATGTTTTGAGCAGCAGTGGGAAATTTCATATGTTGAAATGATAGTCCATAGATATTTTTCTCTCACTCACTATTGTGTAACTTCCATGTATGACATAAGGCATCAAGGCAACAGCTTTTGATGACTGATCATGTAGGGTTGCCAAGTCCAATTCAAGAAGTATCTGGGGGCTTTGGGGGTGGAGCCAGGAGACATTGGGGGTGGAGCCAGGAGCAAGCATAATTGAACTCCAAAGGGAATTCTGGCCATCACATTGAAAGGGACTGCACACCTTTTTAAATACGGTACCTTCCTTCCATAGGAAATAAGAAAGCATAGGGGCACTTTCTTTGGGGGCTCATAGAATTGGACTCCCTGGTCCAATCTTTTTGAAACTTGGGGGATATTTTGGGGAGAGGTACTGGATGCTATACTGACAATTTGGTGCCTCTACTTAAAAAAACAACAACAGCCCCCCCCCCGAGACCCGAGGATCAATTCTCCATTATTTCCTATGGGAATAAGTCTCCATAGGGAATAATAGAGTTCCCAGCAGACATTTCCCTCCCCTCCTCCTGCTTTCTGATGACCCTGAAGGGGGGAGGGCCTCCAAACTGGGGGATCCCCTCCCCCCACCTGGGGATTGGCAACCCTATGATCATGTGATAGTGCTTTAACAAATTCAAGTGATCATGTGATAGTGGAAAGTCTCACATGACTAATATAATGGCTTAATTTAGCCACATTATATTAAAATAGCTATAGAGAAATGTTTGGTTCTTGTTTTGTCTGTATATACTAGTAATATGTAATATTTAATGTAATATACAGATTAAGAGTTTGCTTGCTGCCTGAAAATTTTACCCTGTTTGCATGTAATGAGAAAGCTTCTTAAGACACACTTGGCATGTAATGACAAAGGTTTGATTGCAAAAATGGGAAGGCAAAACCAAGTGTATAAAACATTGCAAATATTTGGGTGTAAAGTCTTCTTTAAATCTACTTTTCTTGACACAACCTCAGTTTGTCATATTGCAAATTAATAAAACATGATTGAAATGCTGCAGTTAGATTGGTATTGTAATTTTGTTGATTGTCAATATTGTATAGGGGTTGGAAAAAGCAAATATGTGCTTTCTTTTGACAGGTTCAAAGAAATGAAATTGCACTCCCTCTATCATAAGGTGCATTCAGATATTGCACACAAAGGTTACTATAAGGTATAAAATGGTGGGAACTTTGTGATATGATATAGCTTTATCTTTCCTTTTACTTATGTGGATTGTATTTTGGAATGAATGTGATCATTGTGATGTTATAATTCTGATCTCAATCAAGCACAGAATATGGTATATTTGAGGTTATTGATTTCAATGGACCCATATCTAACTCACCTTTCCTTAAGAATTCCACTGTATGCACAGTATCTATAGACCAAGCCTGACTCTATATGAACCTACAATTTGCTTATGTATAATCTGTATTTGTATTGCTGTTACTACTGATGCCTTGTGTGGCAGTGCCCTCAGACGGGTCATGTCCTGTCTACTGGCTATCAGGTGGCATTGCTGAGGCCAGGTGGCATTACATTCTTCAGGTGGCATTTTTGAGGTCAGATTTCAAGAAGTTGGGACTTGCTAGAAGTTTTTAACTGTTATGCAACCCAATTGGAAAGGCTGGATTAATACAGCTAGGCATGCCAGAAACCTACTAAATAATTAGGGAAGCATATCTCCCTAATGAGCACAAGAATACACAACATGGTGTCCACAAATTGAAACACATGATAAACAAAAAAATCATCACATACCTTGCCTTATGGGAATCTAATTTCTGGAAAAAAAAATCAAAACATCTCATTTGGTTACTATAAAAGAAAACAAACTGGAACATTTAAACTCATATAATCTTGCTAAAGAAAGACCTCCAAAGGCATTTTGAAATTCAACAATTTTGGGTGAAATGACTGCTTAAAAAACAGAATCATTTGATTTCTTTTCTGAGCAAAAATAATTCAGGTCAAGCTGATTTAAATCCTAGTAGTTTGTTATGGACTAGACTGGTAGATACCAGGTCAAGTTATCTTCTGGGCTACAGAGAGAAACCCTGGGCAAAGCCAGCTTTGACTCACCTTTTTCACAGCTGCAAATCTTGCCAATATATAAAATAGCAAACATATTATAAAGTTTACTGTGCAGTCGTCACCATGAATGCCAGTTCACTAGACAGGCAAATAGGCTTCCTGTTTGACTCCATAGGCCACCTCCCTGAAGATCAAAGGTGAAAAATTGAGTGGCTGAAGCCTTGTTTATCCCACTAGGGGAGGGTGGGTTAAGGGGGTGGCAGTGCTGAGGGAAGATGGGTTAAGGGGGTGGCAGTGCACTAGCCTGCTTGCCCTACCAGTTGGCAGCACTTCCCCTGCACAAAATGCAGTGGCAGATGGAGACCTCCACCAACCAGAATGCTGAGTGATTCCAAATGATGGCCAAATCCTTCCCTTGCAGGTGCAGAATACCCTGACTCTGCTGGCAAAATGCATCTCTTGATACATTTGGCAGGAATGCCAAATGAAACAAGATAGCAAAAGAAGGGGACACAAAAAAACTTCCTGGGGAGACAGTTCCAGAGTTTTTGGTGTCATAATTCTGTCTCCTTGGTTGTCACCTGCTTAATCTCACAAGGTAGGGGCACCCAAAACAGGGCCTCCACAGATGACTGTTGTGGTCAGGTAAGTTCCTTGAGTAATAAAGCAATCCTTCAGCTCTGTTGGTCCCAAACCAGGAAGGGCTTTGACGTTCAACACCAGCAACTGGAATTGTGCTCAGAAGCAAACTGGGAGCCAGTGTAGGTAGGTCAAGACTGGAATGATATGGCCCCTACACCCTACTCCAGTCAACAGGATTGTTGCCCCTCTCCACACTCCTGGGTTTGCTTAAGGCTAACAATACCAAGTTCAGTTTATTATTTAGTTCACAATGGGTTATGAATCAAGCATATCAATTCAAAGAAAGCAAAATAATACTCCATTTTTTTAAAAAACAAACAAACACCTGGCAACATTACCTGAATACTTTCATGAGTATTCTGTTCTCCCTCAGACTGAAAAGAAGAGTTGATTGACACAGCATTCTGCAAAGGCTGATCATTTTCTTCATGATGTGGTAGGACTGGTGTGGTGTCAATGGAAGCAGATTTTTCTCTCTGTGACAGGGAATGTATGTGCATGAAGGGTTCTGAGAAAAAGAAGTGGTTAGAGAATGGAGGAGGACTTTCACAAATTGGAAGACAAGATTCAGATTGATTGCCCAGTCTTGGGTTTTCAGTGCCACCCTGGAGTGCAAATATTTGAGAGACTGATAGTGTACTTTTCCTTAGTCTCCTCAGGGTGGGAGAAGTAGAAATCCTTCCTGGAGCATACCTGACAAATTGGCAAGGTATGTTGTCACTATTGTCATTTCCCTCTGAAGGAACTTTCAAAAGATGTGGTTGACCTCTTACACTCTGCTTCTGCATGCTATTAGGGTACATTTGTGTTTCTGTGTCAGATAGGGCTGGCATTTCATAGGATGAGATGTTGGCATTTCCCAAGTTGCTCTCTCCTCCCAAATCCAAGCTGTCTTCCCATGGTTCAGTCCCCTCCTGGATATGATGTTGTTCTTTCACACTGGTTTCTTCATCCATCTCAAAGGAAAACTCATACTCTGGTTTTTGCATCTTTATTCACTGCAGAAAGACCTATAGCCATTAGAACAGAAATTAGAGGAAAGCTGTCATGTTCAAAGTTGGGTTCAATGATTGTGTGAGAAGATGATCATAGCTTCAGAACTTCCCCTTCTATTTTCCACTTCTGACAGCAACCCTCTGCAAACCACAAAATAAGCATTGCCAGAACATGGCTGCTTGGACATAGAAGGCTGCAGTGAGGGGGGAGAAATTGGTGAAACTACACAGAATTTGTTCTTACAGCAACAGAGGGATCACTCTGGTGCACTTTCTCCACCAGTGGAAGAGTGAGGAAGGAGTAATTTTTCAGATCCCTTCTCATTTTGTAGCGCTGTATGAACAGTCAAGGCTAAGAAAAAACATTGTTGTACAATATTGCTAACAGTGGTGTGCTCAGAACCTTTCACAGGTACTCTGCCTCGGGTCGCAAACACTGTTCTGGACCTTCAATCTCTCCAACTGTGGATGTAAGGACAATGCATGCCATGTGGGTAAGCAAGGGAGGAGGATCTCCTGCCTAAAACTTTGATTGCTACAGATGTCCTCCATTATGTGTACCTACTATGTATTGACTCAACAGCTCTTCTTTCCTCAGCAACAAGCAGTGTCTCCCATAAAGGGGGTGAGAACCAGCATGGCATAGTGGTTAAGTGTATTGGAATAGTATCTGAAAGACCCAGATTTGAATCCCCACTCATGCCATGGAAGCTCTCTGGTGACCTTGGGCCAGTCACACAGCCTAACTGACTTCACACAGTGGTTGTATGGATAAAATGGAAATGAGGAGAATGATATAAGCTTCTTTGGGCTCCCACTGGGGAGAAAGGCAGGGTACAAATGAATGAAATGAAATAAATTGAATATGCCTAGTGCAGATATGTTGGCAGTATTGTAAACCCTCAACCCCCTTTTCCACCATTTATGGACTGAGTTTACTCTCATCTAGTGTCAGAAATACAGGACTCTCATTGTTATGAACTTATAGTATGGACTCATATTGTGGAAGCACAAGCAAACCTGCCTGAATGGACATTTAGCTTACAATATAAAGTATTTTGGACTGAGAACTAACCTGATATGGACAATTTACCCAGTGTGATCTCAAGCACAAAGCTCTCCAGGCAGACTACAAGGACTCTGTGCCTGGATCTAGCCAGTTGTGCTTCCTTTGCAGCGGAGCACATCTCTGCCCATCAGAGGATGCCTTTGGCAGCCATTGAGTGGCATACACATTGCTGCCACCTCTTTCACCTGCCTGGGACCCAGACAGGCCTGGTGCTATGGCTTCAGGCACCCCAGGCCAGCACCAGCCCTTGCCACACATCCCCGCCCATGGGGAAAGCAGGCCTGGTGGCATGGAAGGAGGGCTGGATGGGCTACAGCCAAGCCAGGCCTGCTCAATGCACTTTCAGAGGTATGGAGCACCTCTGAGAGCACACTGCAGAGGCGTTCACTGAGCTGCGCTTGGGAGAAGCCAAGCTGACACCTTGAAGGCAAGAGCAGCCAGATGGGGTGCATTCTCCTCCAAGTCGGGCCTCCTTGTGAGGAAAACCCTACTCAGAAGAGAGCACATGCCGGCACGCCTCTGAACCAGTGACTTCCTGAATCAGTGCTTTCACAAGCAAATGATAAAATGTAGGATGGGGCTTTGGGAAGGAGTTTGAAAACTCAGAGGGAAAGTTCTACAATCACGATCTTAGATCTGGATGTTTGGGGAAACTCCTGTTCAAAAGTGCTCTTGAGAACTGTGGGGCTACTCCAGGGTGAAAGTGTTTTCAATGCCCATTCAAACAAAGTGAATGTAGAAGACTTACAAAAATGCAATGCAAGACAGAAGTGATGGTGATTTGCAATGTAGATGACTACTTTTAAATACACCCAAGGACAGGATTTTCTACCAAGTGTAGAAGCAGCCCCTGAAGTGGGGGAAGAGTCTCCAAACCAGGGGATTGCCTACAGGGCCAGATTAACAATTAGGCCAAGTAGGCACTAGCCTATGGGCCTCCACACCTTCAGGGGCCCCAGGATGGCTCCCCCCGCCCGGTTTCTCCCCTGCTTGTAGCCCTGCCAGCCTGCATGCACAGCCAGCAACTGAGCCATTCTTTGTTTGACTCGCCTGGTGCAACTGCTTCTGGCGCGGTTGCCAAGTTTGCCTCTCTCTGCTCTCCCCCACAGCTTTGCCAAAAGGACTTTTGAGAAGGTGCCTGCAGGTGGAGATGCTCCAACTAAGAGATAATTTGTGAGGGAGCCCCAAGAGTTTGACTGCCTAGGGGCCTCCAGAGGGTTTAATCCGGCCCTGATCGCCTGCCCCCACCTGGGGATTGGCAACACTACAGCAACCCCATTCATTATTAGTAACTTTCATTCAGAACTCTGTTCCTGATGCTGTGGACTTCTGGGTTTGGGTCATGGAGGAGTGAGCTGCTTCTCAGGAGAGGAGCAGACCAGAGCCTCTGTTCTGGGCAGAGAAGGCGATCCTAACGTCTGCTGTCTACTTCTCCCAGGCAGGGAGAAGCCCAAGACATGCATATTAAATTCTGAGGGGATTTACTTTGGCTGATGAGGAATTCCAGTGGGGATCCTTTTTGGCTTTGAAGAGTTCCCGGAGAAGGATTGCATTCCAACGTCTACAGAGGACTTCTGGGGTCATTAAATTGACTTAAATTCACCAGGATTCAAAGCTTCTTTGGAATTATTTAACATCTATCTTTGAAGAGAACGGTGTTCAAAAGGATAGCGACTTTAAAGGTAAAAGATCTTTATCTATCACTCTGGGACTAAAATAAGACTTATTTGAAATAAAGACAAAGGTCTAGATCCAACTACATTGTTTTAAAGTAAAGAAGATAAAGGAGGGGGTAAATTTGGGACTAATGGAATTTAAGAAACACGGTTAAAAGACGAAAAACTTTTGTTTGAATACCTGCGGTTGGGCCAGACAACCCCCTCCGAAACAGAACTGCTGATTTGATGGACGTCACAGAAAATGGCATCATAAAAATATCGTGAGACTTCTCAACCATTGAAAATGAGACTTCGTGGCAAGGAAGGAAGGAAGTAGCCATTTGGAGAAGGGATAACTGCAAGCCTCCTAGCCCTCCCTAGGAATTTGTTAAAAGAAAATGGGACTTTTTTAAAAAAGTGGAGCTGGCAGCTATCATCATTAAAAGGTGAAATCTATTGGACTATATGCTTGGTACTAATTTTGGAGCACTCTAGGGGGAAAAAATAAAAAAAAAATAAAAAGGGAGCAGAAAAGCCGCGGACGCCATTTTGAAGAAAATAAAACTTTAAAAAATTAATATCTTGACTTCGGAGCCTCTGGGAATGGCGATTTTGGGCTCATCTAAAAGGGCAGGCTTTAATCTGTGCAATTGAAATTTGATTTGGTGAGGTCAACTTCAGAGCCTATTTTAGCAATGGGCAGGCAGTGATGTCTCTGCATAAATCAGGAGCAAAACAGATTCGTACGAGGGCTAGGTCACTTGAAGAAACAAAAATGTCTAAATGGCAGGAGGCAATAGATGCCATTAAGGCAAGACTGGCAAAAGTAATAAAAGATTCAATAACAAAGTAAGAAGGAATTAAAAAAATATTGAATTCAGTGCTGAGGTGCTTAAGAAAGAAATTAAAAAAGAAATTGAGGATCTCAGGAAAGACTCTCAAGCAGCGTTAAAGAAAGTGCAGGTGGTAGAAGAAAAGGTGAAAGACCAAGACTCAAGAACTGACACAGTGGATTCCACTATAAAAAAATGCAGGAGAAAGCAGTACTACAAGACTATAAACTAATGGAAAATCAGATATGTCTGAGAGGGGTGCCTGAATCTGTGGAGACTGATTTAAGGACATATATAATAAGAAACATTGCTGAATTTTTGCGGGATGGCCCTGATGAAACCAGTTACTTCTTTGATTATATCTACAGGGTCAACTCAGTCTATGCCAGAAAAAACAACTTACCAAGAGATGTGGTAGTAAGATTTGTGACAAGAGACATGGTGGGAAAGATTTTAAGTAAACAATTTGAAAATACATTGGAGGTGGATGGCAGTAGTGTAAGAATTATGAAAGAATTGCCAAAGTCATAAACGACAGGAGATTGTATAAAAAATTGACTGAAAAGCTGAGAGAAAATGAAATGAGATACAGATGGATACTTCCAGAGGGTTTAAATTTTGAATACAAAGGAAAGAGAGTTACAATTACAAGCACTCAAGAAATGACAAAGTTTTTTGATGAACATAAGGAATTGGGGGTACAGAATAAAAATAAAAAATCATGATGGATTACAAATTAATATCTTGGAATGTAAATGGACTAAATTCACCACAAAAAAGAAGGGCAACTTTTCATTGGATTAGGAAACAAAAATGTAATATAATTTGCCTACAAGAAGTACACATCAAACAAATGGATTACAATTTTTTATGGAACAAACAACTGGGTGTGGAATTTTATTCGTTGGCCAAGGAGAAAAAAAGGTGTTGTTTTTTATGTCAAACAAGAATTAGACCCAAAATTGATTTTTAAAGACGATGATGGCAGATATATTGTGGTGGAAGTGATGTTGAACCACAAAAAACTTTGTTATTGAGATTGTATGCCAAAACGGAGCAAAAGACTCTTTCTTTAAAGACATGCATCAATTAGATCAAGTGACGTATGAGCAAATCATGATAATGGGAGATTTTAATGGAACAGTTAAAAATATTCTGGATAGATCTGGGGAAAAAAATAATGAAGGAAAACTACCAAAGTCATTTTTTGATTTAGTGAAACAAGAAAGTCTGGAAGTTATATGGAGGGAACTTAATCCCAAAGAACATGACTATACTTTCTTTTCAGCAAGGCATAATTCTTTCTCAAGAATTGATATGTTGTGGATTACAAAAGGTCTTGGACTTATAACAAAAAAAAAATACAGTTTCTTCCTAAAATAGGGGCAGACCATAATCCATTAATGTGGCCTGCAAAACCTGTGAAAAAGACACTAAGATGGCAGATAAATGACGATTTGCTACAGAAAAAGGATATAGTAGTGTCTCTGGAAAAAGAGAATAAAGCTTTCTTTCAAATAAATGAAAAAGAGGACATTCAATTTCAAACTGTGTGGGACGTATACAAAGCGGTAATGAGGGGCATCCTAATTACACTGAACAAAAAGATAAAACAGCCAAAGACAAACAAATGCTGGACATTCAGAAAGAGATTGGAAAAAAGGAGAAGGAGTTTAAAAAGAGACATGGGAAAAAGAAAATTATAAGGGGGATTACAATATTACAAAGTCAATTGAGACATTTGTTAAACAAAGAAGTGGAATGGAACTTAAAAAGACTTCAACAGAAATCTTTTGAAGGAGCAAATAAGCCTGGAAAATACTTGTGCTGGCAAATGGAAAAAAAAAAGAGTGAATAAAGTCATCAACAAAATTGTATCGGGAGGTAAGGATATTGTTGACCAGGAAGGAATTAAGAGAGAATTTTATAAATATTATGCCAAGTTGTTTAAAGGCCAAAAGTTGGCTAAGGGAAAAATTGATGCACATGTTTCTAGTCCCTTCAGGATCTTCCTCCAGAAATTCTGCAATTATTTTTATTATATATTTTTTCAGGTCAGCTTCTTCTTTAAATTTACACAGTCCAAATTTCGCCCCTTCTCCCCTTATTCTTCCAAGCTTTCTAAATTCCAATTTCCCGCCTTCTGATTTTATTTTGTTTAATTTTAATTAGTCTCGGAATGAAAGATAGTGATCTGTACCTTTTCTGTAGTTATCCAGATCAACACCTGTTTTGCATAGCTTTAGATGTTTCGTAGAATCAAAGAAGATTAGGATCCTGTTGAGCTTAAATCAAATAAATGACTCTAGAAACCTCTGCAGATGATGAAAATGCAACTCGTCTCCGGAGACTCTTCAAAGCCTCAAAGGAGCCCCCCTCCAGGACTCCCTTTTAGCCAAAGTAAATCTCCTCAAAGTTTCCTGTGCATATCTTGGACTAATCTCTGACTGAGAAAAGTAGGCAGAAGGCATTAGATTGTCTTTCACTACCCCGAACAGAAGTTCCAGCCTGCTCCCCTTCTGAGAAGCAGGTCAGCTTGGCATTTTCCAACCCCGGAAGTCCTAGAAACATGTATGACTATATGTATAGAGTGAATTCACTTTATGCAAAAAAAAAAAAAAAAAAAAATCTACCAAGAGATGTGGTTATAAGATATATGACAAAATAAATGGTGGGAAAGATTATGAACAAAATTTTTGAAAAAAACACTGATAGTGGGAGGCAGCAGAGTAAGAATTATGAAGGAGTTGCCAAGACAAGTGATAAATGACAGAAGAGCATATAAGAAATTGACAGAAAAATTACGAGACAATGAAATGAATTATAGATGGATAATACCTGAAGGTTTGAGCTTTGAACTTCAAGGAAGAAGGATTATAATTACAAATACACAGGAACTGTGTAGATTTTGTGAAGAACATAAAAAATTTGCACCATGGATTACAAATTATTATCTTGGAATGTAAATGGACTGAATTCACCACAAAAAAAGAAAGGCAACATTTAATTGGATTAAAAAGCAAAAATTGTAATATAGTTTGTCTACAAGAAGTACATATTAAACAAAAGGATTACACATTTTTATGGAATAAGCAATTGGGACTAGAATTTCATTCATTGGCTGAACAGAAGAAAAGGGGAGTGATTTTTTTATATTAAACAAGAATTGGATCCGAAATTAGTGTTTAAAGATAAAGATGGAAGATTTGTAGCGGTAGAAATAATATTAAATGCAAAAAACCTGTTGTTATTGGGATTGTATGCACCAAATGGAGCAAAGGATGCTTTTTTAAAAGACATTATACAACAATTTGATGAAGTGACATATGATCAAGTTTTGATAATGGGGGATTTTAATGGAACAATTAAGAATACACTGGATAGGTCTGGGAAAAAATAATAAGGAAGGGAAATTGCCAAAGTCATTTTTTGAACTGGTTAAACAGGGAAAAATTGATGCATATTTACAGAAGATTAAAGTAAATCCCTTAACAGGAAATATGGAGAAGGTTTTAAATGATCCAATTGAAAAAGTATAAACAGAAGTGGCAATAAATTCAATGATATTGGGAAAGGCACCCAGTCCAGATGGTTTTACAGCAAAATTTTACAAAGTCCTCATGGAGGTGCTATTACCAAAACTTAAGAAATTGATTAATATTATAAGAATAGATGCGGAAATACCTAATACATGGAAGGAAGCAGTAATTTTGTTGATACTGAAAGAAGACAGAGACACCACGAATGTAAAAAACTATACACCAATTTCATTACTTAACAATGACTATAAAATATATGCTAGAATTCTAGCAGAACGCCTTAAACAGCATTTGAACAATTTTATTAAAGAAGAGCAAGCAAGATTTCTTCCCAGGAGGCAAATTAGAGATAATATCAGAACAGTTATAGACATTGTTGAATATTATGAGAAACATCCTGAAAAAGAAGTAGCATTATTCTTTGCAGACGCAGAGAAAGCTTTCGATAATGTGCATTGGGATTTAATGTTTGCAGTGATGGAGAAACTGAGATTAGGAGAAGATTTTATAAGAATGGTGAAGGTGATATATACTGAACAACAAGCAAGACTCTGTATAAATGCAGATTTGGCAGAAAAAATGATAATTAGTAAAGGAACAAGACAAGGTTGCCCTCTATCTCCATTTATATTTATAATGACTATGGAGGTTTTGCTTATGCAAATTCAAGAAGATAAAGAGATAGAGGGACTGAAATTGAAAGGTTTTTCTTTTAAATACAGAGCATTTGCAGATGATGTAATGTTTATAAATGAAAATCCCACTCATGTAACACCATTGTTGCTTCATAAGATACAAGAATATGGAGAACTGGCAGGTTTTTATATAAACAAAGAAAAATCAAAAATTTTGTGCAAAAATATGTGAAAGAGTAAACAGAAAATTTCAGAATTTGTATGGGCCGGGAAAAAACCAAGAATTAAAATGAAAATTTTGACTGATGCAAAAGAAAGGGGTGGTTTCCAACTGCCTGATTTAAAGCTGTACCATGATGCAGTATGTTTGGTGTGGATTAAGGAATGGATGACGCTACTAAATAGAAAACTACTAGTACTAGAAGGTTATGGAAATGTTTTTGGTTGGCATGCTTACATGTGTTATGGGAAAAGTAAAATGGATGTTTTTTTCCCGCATCACTATATAAGAAGCAATTTGTTAAATACCTGGTCAAAATATAAAAGATATAAGGATGAGAGGAAACCGCTCTGGATTGTGCCAACGGAAGTAATAAAGTTATATTCAGATACTAATGAAGAGAAGTGGTTATCATATAAACAATTGTTAAAAATACATGGAGGTAAGCTGGAATTAAAATCGGCTGAAGAATTATAATATAAATATAACTGGTTTCAATTACAACAAATTAAGAGTTTGCTTGAACAGGATATTAAAAATGATGGAATAAGACAAGAACAAACAGATTTGGAGAGAATGATGTTGGGGAAAATGAAAAGTTGATTTCAAAAACATATAAACTATTATTGAAATGGTCTACGGAAGATGAAGCAGTAAAATCTCAAATGATAAAATGGGCGATAAATATAAATAAAGAAATACAGATGGAGTCATGGGAGTATTTATGGAAGAACCCTATGAAGATATCGACGTTATATTAAAGAAAATTGTTTCAAGATGTTATACAGGTGGTACATGACACCTAAGAAATTTGCAAAAATGAACAATCAGGTGTCGGATAGATGTTGGAAATGTAAAAAGCATGAAGGATCTTTCTACCATATGTGGTGGACTTGTGAAAAGGCAAAACAATTTTGGCAAATGATTCAGCAAGAGATTTCAAAAATTTTGGGTTATGACATTAAGAAGGTGCCAGACATCTTTTTGTTGGGATTACAAATGGAAAATTTTCCAAAACAAGATAGAACAATAATGTGGTACATGCTTTCAGCTGCACAGACATTATATGTGCAGTTGTGGAAGCAAGATGAAATACCAGAAAAGTGGGATTGGATTTTAAAAGTTATGCATTGGAGTGAAATGGACAAGCTTACAAGAATCTTAAAAGAATATGACTTAGAGAAGTTTAAAATTGAGTGGAGGGAATTTCAAAAATATGTTGAAAGGCAATGGAAGGTAAAAGGACACTTGTGTTGATGCTGCGCTGCTGGAGTGAGTGCAGTCACTGAAGACGATGAGATTAAGTCAAGCACACAGTAGCTGTACAACTAACTATGTACATTTATTAACAGAATATATCTCACACTGACAAAACGCTCCGCTCACCTCCACCATCCAAACTCCCAACACGTATGATGGTGCTATTATACATTTATACATATTCCAAGTCAGCCTGACCAATCAGGCCAGTGCTGAATCATGCTGAGTCATGCTGGCTCTACCTTGGCTGATGCAACCTGGCACTCTGCCCTGTTGCCCCCACCAGCCAGATGATCTACTGTCATTTCAGCTGTCTGCAGTAATCTGGATACTGTCACAAATATATATTAGCAACTTGGTGATTTTTGACTTCCCTCTTGGTGGGACATGAATCCCTTACTTCTGTTACCTCAGTGAGGTATTGGTGAATTGGAGAATGTTCTGTTGTGTGTTCTTTGGTTGTAGTTCTAATTGTTCTAATCTAATATTTGTCCCCCTGCCTTTCAAAAAGGCATTCTTCTCCTCCTGGGAGAGGCTCTGGGCATTCTATGGAGGTTCCCTCTACCAATTGTGCTGTGAAGATACGTGGGCAGTATGGCTGCCATTTCCCGCCTTCCTTTTCTGTGTGTCTACCTGTCAAGGATATGTATTTACAGGATGAACTGAAGAGCTCCCAGGAGCACATACCACAATCCTCCCTATAGGGAAAGTTGCTTTTTAAAAAAATGTTTCTTCTCCTGATTAAGGCACAGTGGTGACAGAGAGGAAGGCCAACATTAATGTACTTTGGCTGGCAGATTCCATATTTGGTTGAAATAAGAGGGATGTCACCCTGCCTCTCAGTGATCGGCAGACCTGAGCTATGAACTCCAGTGAAGTTGCTATGATCTCAGCTTCTTGGAACTGGGTCTTTTGGGAAATTTATTTTCCCCATTGTAAGAGCATGAACTACTGACTAGCAACCTGGCACTGTGTGCTTGTAATGCACTGGTTTCCATGGCTTAGGGTGGCACTATTTGTTTACTTCCAGGACAATACACAAGAGTTTCAGAGAATGGTCAGAAGGCAACAGAATGCAGTTTTACTGATGAAGGGTGTATCTAGCTTTGAGAATTTTTTGGACAGAAATAAGTGAGTTAGCCAAAGGACATGAAGTGAATGTATCTAATACGATCCCAAAAGTCTGTTTTAGCATCTGCAAAGTTTTGCATTTTTCTCATTCCACCCCCCCCCCCCAAGAGCTTTTTGTGATTCATCATTTGATATTTCTGACACTGCCCTGATCTTGAGGGACAGAATGGAGGTGGGAGGACACTGCCAGCTTATGGAGGGGCTCCAGACACTCAGAGCTCAATCATGGCTCTTAATTTGAGGTTCAAAGCAAATTACACACACACCACACTCATGCTGCCCAATATACTATGTGAATGTTTAACTAATTGAACTACTGAATTACACTAAAATACTTTGATTTTGATAGGTTTAGAGTAAAGCTGAAATTTATATCAAACCCCATCATAAAATGCATTAAAACATACTATAATATATACATAGAAACAGACATAGTAACAGAACACTCCTAAAGTATAATGCCACATTTACATACAAACTCTATCTTGTTACTTACCATTTTACCAGCAGCCACATGGGTGTCATTGATATTGCCAGTGCCTCTTGGTTAACATTCTGTACAAATTGAGCATAAAATGATAGTTGAAATCTCTGCTGGACTTTGAGTAGTAATTCCCCTTCTCATTTTCTAAGATTCCTTCCTGAATGCAAGCATAAGGAACTTGTTTTTCTTCTTCGCATGTTTCCAAGGGGTTTCTTTATCTCAGCTGTGAAAAGGGAAGTAGTGTCAAGCCAGTATACAAAAGGTAACATGATCTGCTTTAATACATAACAGATTTTTATCTGCTTCATTTAAAGGCTCATGAGTTTAATTCTACTTTTACCTCCCAATTTTTAATTTTTCTGCCCAGATTTGGGGATTAGTGAGTGCTTTGGAAAATTAGCATCATCCATGGGAGGAAAATAGACTATCAAGAATTTGGTTGTTAGGAGACAGATGTCTGCTGCTGTGCCTGTCCTTTGTGAATAAATGTAGACAGACTGCTTGACCTTTCCTTTCAGCCTGATACTTGTACTGTCTCTTGATAAAAAGAGGTTCTCCTGTGTCCTCAGTAATGGTGCCCTTTTACAATCCTTCTAAAGAGTTCTTTTTAAAGTCTTCCTTCCATAGGATGCTAACACACAATATGTTTAATCTCTCTTACTGAATTTACAATCAGTCTTTCCTTACCAAATCAACAGCATTTAGTAGATGAGGGTTGCATTGCAGTAATGGAATTTGTCATTGTATGTGTTGGAAAGTATTTACAAGCAAAATTCCAAAACCAAAACCAAACAAAAATCTATCACTCCTCTCGATAATCTCCCATTACTGGTACTAGGAAATTATCAACACATTTTGTAATATGTAATATTAATGTAATATTCACTGATATATTTAACATCTTCAAGATTTTCCATTTGGATTCATTTCCTACCAGTAAATTTTAATGTGCCAAAGCAGGTACATACGTGAGTTCCCAGCCCACCAAACTCTGGCAGCTCTTCCATTAAAAGACCCACATCCTTCACCTAGATCCAGAAATTACTCTGGTTAAAGGCATGCTAAATCCTAGCTAACCAAGGAATGTTGCTGATTGATAAGGAGAAACTCTAGATTAACTAACTGATGGAATGGGAGGCAAAGATCATGATTAGAAGAACAGAGATTTGGTTCTTCGCTGATGGATTTGAAGGTGGAGAAGGGAGGCATTTGTATTTAAAAGCACCAGCAGATTTTCTGCATTTTAAGTTCAAACTCTGATATTAGTCCACTGCAGTTATCTGGCAATTGTTTTACTATGATTTATGAAGCTATTAATTTTTGTTTGTTTGTTTCATGTTGTGGAGTATTTCTTGGAGGGCTGCCTGCTGACCCTTGCTGCCTCCTAGTGTTGTTTGGTCCTTAGAAGTTGTAAGCCAAAATGCCCTCAAAACGAGGTTGGGGAATTGTCAGGTGAGCACCTGGCTCACTCAGGATCTTTTTAACTGTGTATACAGGATTCCATGTCCAGAAAAGTAATGCTTAAAATATCAGGGAGTCTAATTAAGTAAAACAATTATAATTTATTAAGAAAAATATAGGCTTCCATACAAGATAAAATACTCATAAAAACACACATTCAGTCCTAGGAAACATAGAGCAATAGGGGAACATATGGGTGGACAGGGAAATATTTACCTATTGTAGTCTTCAAGGAAGGCTCCAATGGCGATGAGCAAGGAAGTGGGAGAAGGGACCCAAAACTTGGCCTTAGAATCGGGGATGGATCTATGCAGCGGAAATTACTGCTAGAAGCACACCTGTGGATAGCTAGTCCACAGATTATAAGGACTGTCTTGAGCCCTTAGGAGGTGGGAGGTACGAGGGAGGAGGAAGGTGGTCAGCTGGTGCATGATCTCACGAAAAAGGGAGGTTTCGCAGTGACCATAAGGGCTGGACTACTGTGACAACCAATAGAAAGTTCATTGGTGACACCTAACTGGGTGCTTGCTCTTGACCAATGGATCTTGCCTGGATCCTGGATACCTAACCTGAGTGAACTTTCAGGTTGAAATGGACTAGGGGGAGGCTCCAAAAATGACAGCTGGGAAGAAGAATAGAGAGATTACTTGGGTGGGGAGATACTTAGGACTATTAGACTTATCTAATAGAACCAGTTTGGTGTAGTGGTTAAGTGTGTGGACTCTTATCTGGGAGAACCGGGTTTGATTCCCCACTCCTCCACCTGCACCTGCTGGAATGGCCTTGGGTCAGCCATAGGTCTGGCAGAGGTTGTCCTTGAAGGGCAGCTGCTGTGAGAGCTCTCTCCAGCCCCACCCACCTCACAGGGTGTCTGTTGTGGGGGAGGAAGGTAAAGGAGATTGTGAGCCGCTCTGAGACTCTTCGGAGTGGAGGGCGGGATATAAATCCAATATCTTCATCTTCTTCTTCTAAAAGGGTGACAATAGAGAGTCAAATCATGGCCTAGGTAACACCCAGTTTGTACAAAGGAACTTGGCTCTGGCTGAAGATGGTCTTCCTCTTCTTCTGTCTTCTACTGGGCACCAGTCTTTGTCTAGAGTTCCGTTAAACAAAGAAAGTGGCGGTTGGACGTTTAACCACTCCTGGGGTGGGTAGGTTGCTTGCAGGCATAGGTGAATCTGGTGTGTATCTGAGCTGTCCGCTTCGCTGGAATGGAGTCAAGCCTGGTAGGAAGATGGCTGCGTGTGGTGTTAGTCCTCCACGGTGGATTCCATGGTCAGAACTTCAAAACCGTTCACCTGGATAGCTCCTGGCTGCGCAGTCTCCTCTGCTTCATGGCTGGGATGGTCGTCATATGGAACGACGGGAAACCATCTGTTCTCCTGGTGGGCACTCTTGTACCGGTTTAGAGTACCTTTGTAGCGTTGTAGCTGCTTGTACTGCATAAGTCCCTTTTGCCCCTGGATAGGTTTACCCACACTCTCTGGCAGACGTGTGTGAGTCACTTCTCCAGGTGCTCTGGCAACCAAGCTGGTAATCATGATGTTCTGTAAGGGGGGGGTTTCCTCACAGAGTCACCTCTTAGCTCTGAACAGCTTCAGCTAATTGCCATTCAGACTTTTGGGCCTTTCATCTGCTTCCCTCTGAGATTTCTGTGCGCTGGTGCTAATATGCTTTTGGCTTATTTGCACCTTTCTTGTTTGCTAAGAAACGTTCTGCTATAAATACTGTGTGATTATAAACTGTACTCCAGATAGCGTCAGATGTGCCTGGGCTGGCTGTAAGCATTTAAAGCATCTTTGGCAAATGCTTGAAGCAGAACAGTTCACTTGTTAGAAATGCCACTTAAATATGATTTGATTTCACAGATGCTTCAGTGCACCTGAAGTTTTGGTAAAATCAATCTTCAGGTTGCAGAAGCCAGTTCCCTTGAAGAAAATGGCTGCTGTGAAAAGTGAACTCTGTGGCATTACATTTCTGCTGAGCTCTGTCCTCTCCCCAAACTCCATCTTCTCCAGAATCTACCCTCTCTAGGAACTTCCCAACCCTGAGTTGACAGCCCTTAGTTACCATGCTCTCCTAAGCAGAGTTGTCCTATGCCCAATGAATTTCAGTGTATTAGATTTTTTTTCAGGAATCTACCCATTACATTGTACGAAAGATACACAAAGAGACAAAATGATGCCAAGTGCCCCTTGAGAAGGATGAATGTACAAAGCCCCCTATAATATAGTGGGGTTCAGTGCAAAGAAGAAGTGAGGTGGTAGTGGTCATAGCTCTTTTATTAAGTACAGCATGGCAAGGGCTGGACTCAAAAGACTGCAGAACTGGGCCAACGGGTCAACTATATACACTTCAGGGTTCCCACGCAAGCACGTCATTGGATTGTTCAAACCAGTAGGGGGCCCATGATTGGAGTAGGGCAGCAGGGATTTGGATCCTACTGCCCTTTGTTCCCGAATCCCCAAGCTCAGTCCTGCAGGCTCCAATGAGCCGGCCAGTAACACCTTTAAATGTACACACTTCAGTTCACATACACAACACTCCCCTCCCTGAACAGTTAAGAGATCTCTCAGTGGGGGTTTGGAGCATGTGACACAGATTAAGAAAGGAAAGTTGAACCCCTTCTTTGTACTGAACCACTGAGACTGGAACCTCCACAGCTCTACCATTATCACTCTTCCCAATGGCTGTTAAAAGAAAAAAAAAGGAAGTTCAAGGCCCATAAAACTTATTGTGGGAAACAAAAATACCTCTTCAAAATATTGATTAGTTTCCTAAAGGGACAAAAGTTGTGTAAAAGTTGCAATATGGACAGTACCTGCTTGCAGTCTTTCAATTCATATCAGACAAGACACAACAGGATCCCTGTGAGCAAACAGAAATTGAAAAGGAGAACTTAGCTAGGAAATGAAGCTCTCTCTCTCTCCCCCTGTATAAAATATAAAATTAGATGCCAAATCACACACAGCATATTATCCCTGTTTGCATACAAAGCAGTGGCAGCACAATTAATGAGCTTTATTGTTTCTAACAATTTGCTCTTCTTGCCCTGTGTTTGGATATTCAGCACTATATGAAAAAGAGACTAATGGGGCATTTCTCCATAGCAGTTATGAGTCAAGGAAACCAAAGTAAAACGCACACATACACAAAATTCCATAGCAACAGCAGATGTAGAAAAATGAAAGAAGATTCAAATTAGGTTGTGTAAATATTAACTATGATAAAGCTGCTTGCAAAGGGTTTTTGGCATCAGAAAATGTGAACAGTAGACCAGAACAGTAGTAGAATCCCAAATGCTAGGAATTTGAATTCTTTCCCCTTGTTCATAACTAGGTTTTGAAATCCAGGTTGGGAAATTACTGGAGCTTTTAGGGTTAGTCTGGGGAAGGCAGAATTAGAGGAGGGAAGGAAGCTCAGAAGGGATGTGAGGAGATGGAGTCCACCCTCTGATGCTGCTATTTCCTCCAGGGAACTGAGCTCTATAGTCTGGAGATCAGTTGTAATTTCAAGAAAACTCCAGGCGCACCTGGGAGTTGGTAACTCCAAATGCCTCAAATGTAGTTCTGCAGTGATTGATCTGATGTGCAGGGCTTTTTTTGTAGCAGGAACTCCTTTGCATATTAGGCCACACCCCCGGATGTAGCCAATCCTCCAAGAGCTTACAGGGTCCTTTGTACAGGGCCTACTGTAAGCTCCAGGAGGATTGGCTACATCAGGGGTGTGTGGCCTAATATGCAAAGGAGCTCCTGCTACAAAAGAAAGCCCTGCTGATATGCAATAACTTCAGGGAGTCAGTATTGTGCAGTGAATCCAGCTTGGACCTGAAAATGCCATGTTATAATCTGTACTATCATTCTCTCTCTCTCTCTCTCTCTCTCTCTCTCGGCACTATCAATATAAAGGACTTCAGTTCAGGGACTTCCTGCTTGCTATCTTGCAGAAGCATATGGCAGGTGTTGTATTTATGGGAGAAGGTAGAAATAAATGATTAGGAATTTATCCCACTATATAAAGAAATAGCGCAATGCTCTTCAGCTCTGGAGTAGCATCTTGCTCATTTAGCCCTCACTATGGATGCTGAGCACAGCAAACAGATTTGGGCAACAAACTTACTGTATTTGGCAGTTGCTATCCCTTGTGACCTGATCTCCTTGTCTTGCAGTTGTCCAACTCAAACAGCATGCTGGACAGCTTTGTGGGTTTGTGTATTTCATTAATTTCCTTTTGCCTCAAGCCTCACAGGGTGAGGACAGAAGGAGGGAGGGGGGAGAAGAGAGCCCTGCGGCCTGATTGAAGCCCTCTGGGGGCCGGCTTGACCCACAGGCCACATGTTTGACACCCCTGAGTTAGACTTTTTTTTTTAAAACCCTCAGTGTTTAGATATTACTGTCATTGTTTTTCATTTAAGTAATTGGGTGAGTGTGGCAAAGCAGCAGGGTAATATGCATTTGTATGCCTGGAAAGTAATCTGGTGGAAAGTTACTCAGCAACCTTGAAGGTATAGCGCACAAACATATTTGATGTTTTCACCCATTCCTCTGTACCTAGTACTCTCCCAAAATAATGCTTCAGTTTGAAAATTAGCGCAACGAGATAGCTTCTGAATTCTGATTTAATATAGGCAGTTGTCTGTTATTTGGAGTATGATCCTATTAGGCTATTCTGTATGGTATTTATTCTTCAGTGCTGAAAACAGGACTTTGTAGAAAAAATCTAACAGGAACCTATTTGCATACCAGGCCACACCAAGTCTGGCCCTGGGGCACAAAGCACCCCAGGCAGACTCGCTGCCCTCCGCCCCCTTCTGTGGGCAGACTTGCCCCCCACGATGACAATGCCCAGGAAGCGACGGTGGAGCACCATGCTTCCCAGGCATTTTAAAGCCCCCTTTCCTCCCTCCTCCCCTCCCCTCCCCTTCCAAGGGAAGCACTGCCACCCCCTCCCTATCCCCTTCCCTTCTGCCACGGCACGCTTTGCCACCCACCTCCCCTCAGCGCGCTCAATGTAGCACTGCTAGGATCGGCCCTACCTGCTTAAATGCAACCTGGGCCTCTCATTGCTGAACGAGGTTTCGCTCCGGAGTGAAGCCTCATTCAGCGATGAGAGGCCCGGCTGCATTTAAGCAGGTAGGGCTGATTCTAGTGGCGCTACTTTGAGTATGCTGGGGGGGGGGGGCAGGCGGTGGAGCATGTCACCGCAGAAGTGGAAGGGAGGAGGGGCGCTGCTAGAATTGGCTCTACCTGCTTAAACGCTGCTTGGGCCTCTCAGCTGTGAATGAGGCTTCGCTCCTCCTTCGAGGGAGCAGTGAAGCCTCGTTCAGTGCTGAGAGGCCCAGGCTGCATTTAAGCAGGTAGGGCCGCTTCTAGTGGGGTTACTTTGAAGGGGAGGTGGGAGGGAGGGAGGAGAAGCACTGCTAGAATAGGTCCTATCTGCTTAAATGCGGCCTGGCCTCTCAGCACTGAACGAGGCTTCACTCCTCTCTTGGGGAGGAGTGAAGCTTCGTTCAGCGCTAAGAGGCCCAAGCCGTGTTTAAGTGGGTAGGGCCGATTCTAGCGCTCCTTTGAGAGTGTGGGTGTGTGTTGGTGACGGAACTCACCGCCACAGAAGGGGAGGGCAAAAGTATTTTACCCATGGGAAGGGAGGGTGGAGGCAGCGGCAAAGACAGCGGCAGGTAAACTAGGCAATTGGCCTGGGTGCAGGGAGGGGGGAGTGCCCAATTTGGTGCCCCCACCCTCCCGGTGCCTTAGGCAATTGCCTAGTTTGCCTAGTGAGCAAGCTGGCCCTGGGCCACACCCTCTGATACCAAGCCAGACGGAACTGCATTCCGGTGCATTCCTGCTCAAAAAAAGCCCTGGCTGAAAACTAGATGTTACTTTAATTCTAGGATTTATCTCATAAAAATGTAATAGTACATTCAGAAGATCCATCTAGAATATCATTGCTCATTTTTATGATAGGTGCTATAATAAAAACTGTCTACCCATCATGAGAAGTGATAGTTTCCTCTTTATGTAAAATAATGTTTGTGTGTTCCTTTGAGGTCTACTTTCTTACTAGCTGGCTTTTCTGATGTTTCTCAGTGCTTTACTTTTAATACTTAACAATTTCTTAGTGATTGTTGTAGCCTTGAAGAATCCTCAGCTCTGTAATCCCATCAACCTATTCATTTTTTAACTTCTCATTTTCCAGTTTTATGACATCCCTTTATGGTTCTACTATAGCAGGGGTGGCCAAACTCGCTTAACGTAAAAGCCACATGTAGAGTCCAAGTTTGAATGGATGTGAGAGATCTGCAAAGTGCTGAGCAGAATGGTCACAGTGGGCCACAGCAGGCCACTTCCTTTTGCTGGACAGATCCCAACAGGCCTCTGGCCACTCAGAACAGCTCTGCTGGCCTACACTAAGGGTTGCCAGCCTCCAGGTGGGGTCTGAAGATCTCTCGCTTTTACAACTGATCTCCAGCTGGCAGAGATCAGCTCTCCCGGAGAAAAATGGTGCTTTGAAGGGTGGACTATACAGCATTGTACTGTGCTGAGGCCCCTCCCCTCCTCAAACCCCACCTTCTCCTGGATCCATCCTCAAAGTCTCCAGGTATTTTCCAACACAGACATGGCAACCATACACTGCATCACAATGATACCATAGATTTCATAATCTTATTGCCTTTTTCTTTGATCTTTTCCCATTTCATATGTATACAGTTAAATTTATAACCTGTGGTCAAGTTATTTTGACAAATCCAGAAAAAGATATTTCAACTTCAGTAATTATAGTAGAAGGCAGAGCACTTTGGAATATCGTGTGCAGTAGAAAATGTTTGTGGAAACTTCCATTTGTTGTATTTCATATTGTTTCTATGCTTTTAACCTGAAAGGGGGGGGGGGAGTTTTTTTAAGGGTTCTTTTTGTTACGAAATGATCTAAACTGGAATAGAAGGTTCTTCTGAAGTTCTACTTATTTACAAATGCCATTTCTCACACATTGGGCAAGTATGTTTCAGCTTGTGAACAGTTGACTGCCATTTTGTAGACATCTGGAGAAGAAAAAATGGGGTAATTGCACTGATTATTGTATTTTGCCTGCTGTCCCTTTTCTCATTATACTGCTGTTAAAAATGGTCAGATTGTCAACTGTATTCCATGAGGTTTAGGAGGAAGCAACTGGGAGCAGATTGGCCTTTTTACTTACTAGGAGCAAGCTGAGTGGAACCCCAGAGCGGCTCAGTGTTGATGTAGCAAGAATTGATGGGTGAGCTTATGATCATTACTGTTGTTGTCACTTCTGGCAGTTTGATCCTGGGCTCTTTTAATGGCCTTATTCACCACTGGAAGCAATGAAGAAAAATATAAAACAATTTAAGAATTCAGATTCTGTTCCATGTTAACTGGCTTTATAGGAAACAGCACCAGCCAGGTTTGCTATCAGAAGTTTGGATATGATGACATGGTATTACCAGGAACACACAGGAATGCAGTTCTGGCTGGCCTGGTGTCAGGGTGTGTGGCCTAATATGCAAATTAGTTTTTAATTTTCAAATAGTTTTTTGTTTTAAAAAAATGTGTTATTTTAAAACCATTTTTAAAAATGGTGCTGTAAATGTACGTGGCAATTATATATGGATGTAAAGCTGCAGTGGAATTTTACAGAGCAGTCTTAAGCAGTGCCATCCTATACCCTTCTATGCCAACTGACATCAATGGCCTCAGAAAGGTGCAACTGTTATTCATCAGTGGTTCAAGCAATATTTTGATGTAGCTGAAGTCAAGTACAGATCTGTAGCCAAAGCTATTCCCTACTCAGCATTGGCCAAGTTAAACGGCATGTAGGATTCAGGTAAAAAAGGATAAGTCACATGAAAAGTTCTCCCAGTATTCAGAACAGAGAAGTTCCTAGCACCAATTTGTTTCACTCCTTCTTTGGGACAGAAGGCGAAAATTAAATGTAGAGTATCAAAAATAAAAATGCTTACTTTTTCTTTTCTTTTTACATTTTAGAAATATTTACTGAAGTCCTTTAATCTTTTATGATTTCTGTGACTTGGACCAAAGCACTGGAATGGAACTGGGACTGGGTGGAATGGCATACAGATTTGCACTTAAGTGGAGATTAAAGCTACACTCTACCCCAGTGTTTCTAAATATATGCTCTCACTTTGTTTTGGATTCATCTTCAGGGTATATTTGGTGGAAAAGGTCATGCATTCAGTGAGTTTGTACAACTGGCAAGTTTATTCAAGTATTCTGGGATCTCCTGTCAGATAAATTTGACATCAGTTAAGCACTATAAAAACCTGTTCTTTATTCTAGTGGATAAATAAATTGAAAAGATATTGCTACACCTCTCACAAAGATGAATATGTCTGATTTCTAAACATCTTGTAGGTGTAGCAGAAAAATGAAACATGAGGCCAGTTACCATTTGCAGCTGCTAATGAGAAACATCTGAAACCCAAGATTGTAAGTATATGAAACTGAGAGAGCTGAATTACTTCCACAGTTCAGAATATTGTTGTTGTTGTTCATCATTTCAGATTACATTTGAGAATTGTCAGCTTTATTAAATGTGAAGATGAAACAGATTTTAGATTTGTGAGAACAACAACAAAAATCTTACTGTATAATCCCCTCTTGCTTTAATGGGATTATATTAAAGTTCACATGGAGGTCGGGACTTAAATCTGTATGAATATAAATCTGTAAAATGATTTTTCAAAAATGGACTCATATTGAATAGAACTGAACATGTTTACTGTGATTGTCCAAAACCATAGGCATAATCTATCCTTTCCCATTCATGGCTAAAAAATATTTACATCCTGACTTGGATTCAAAGATCCTATTGCATGAGTGAAATGTGCAGGTTTCATTAACAAAACCTTTTTCTAATAACCTTTGGTTTTAAAAATTCTTCATTTTGCTTTTAGTGTGCGGTATATCTCTACCCCAATAACATATCTCTCAATGATGAGATGTTTTCCAGATTATCAGGAGTCAGTTATCTTGAATAATAATTATCGTATGGCAGTGTGTGTAGTTTAGCCAGGAGATCCTAAGACTGTTTGGAAGCCAGAAGTTCTAGCTCTTTTAGCATTATGCAGCACTAGGTAATGATCTAAACTTGTTTTTAAGTCAAGAGACATTCCAGAGGTGGTTTGCCATTGCCTGCCTTTGCATCACACCCCTGGTATTCCTTGGAGATTGCCCATCCAAATACTATCTTGGGCCAACCTTGCTTAGTTTCCAAGATCTGATGAGACTGAGCTAACCTGGGATATCTAGGTCAGGGCTGTTATCTGGAAGGGACATATTTCTCTAAAGAACTTAAAACACTTTCCATCAGTAGTGTTTTCTGGGGGAGGTATGGTTGCCAATTCCCAGGTGGGAGCAGGGGATCCCCCGGTTTGGAGGCCCTCCCCCCGCTTCAGGGTCATCAGAAAGCGGGGGGAGGGGAGGGAAATGTCGGCTGGGAACTGTATTATTCCCTATGGAGATTTATTCTCATAGAAAATAATGGAGAATTGATCCCTGGGTATCTGGGGCTCTGGGGGGCTGTTTTTTGAGGTAGAGGCACCAAAATTTCAGTATAGCATCTAGTGCCTCTCCCCAAAATATCCCCCAAGTTTCAAAAAGATTGGACCAGGGGGTCCAATTCTATGAGCCCCAAAAGAAGGTGCCCCTATCCTTCATGGTTTCCTATGGAAGGAAGGCATTGAAAAGGTGTGCTGTCCCTTTAAATGTGATGGCCAGAACTCCCTTCAGAGTTCAATTATGCTTGTCACAGCCTTGATCTTGGCTCCGCCCCTAATGTCTCCAGGCTCCACCCCCAAGGTCTCCTGGCTCCCCCCCCCCAAGTCCCCAGATATTTCTTAAATTGGACTTGGCAACCCTAGGGGGAGGGGATCATGAGGTATTATTTTTAGTCCTAACACATTTAATTAGCTGGGACAAAGAGCCATTCCAAACACAAAATGTAGCTTTCTGTCATTGTTTTGTGTCCCAGTCACTGGTACTAAAATAAAATAAGTAGTTATACTTTGGGGACACCCACTTCTTTATGTATTCTGCCAAAAAAGGCATCTGAGGTAAGAATTAACCCTGGAACACAGACCCAGTGCATTCATATATAGTAAGTACTGAACATAATATATAAGATAGATATTGTTCATTCCATCATGTTTTCCTGAACTTTTGGAACTCAAGCTTCTGTGTATGCATGCTTAAAAAAAAAAATCTTCCTGACACTTTAGTTTTCATGAGTTGGAATTTTTATTGCTGTTGTTTTTATTGTTAATGTGGGTGTTATATTGTTTTGTGTTGTTTGGTTTTATAGTTTATAAGCTGCCATGAATGTCTCATGGGGCATAAAAGTGGCATATAAACTGTTATAAATACTATGCTATTGTCCACCCCAGAGAAGCAGATGGCACAGTCTGATAGCACAGGGCTTTGAAGGCACTTTTTGGAGAGCTGATATTTAAAACTGGCAAGCATATGGATACACTTCACAGCAACAATACAGTGTCACAAGCGCATTAGCAATGCGCATCCATGTGTAAGACCTGACATTTCATGTATTTGCAAATATGAATGGTTGTTAGCATTGACACTGACTTTGTGTCATGTTATCTGGTCTTTTTGTTTTCTAAAAATGTAGGAATGTTATGCAGGCAGAAATCTCCCATTTCTAGTAATAATGATAGTTTCAGATTAACTTATTGTTAATCATCTGAAAATAATTGCTTTTCTGTTACAGAAAATATGAAGTGAGAGTTAATTGTTTTGGTGTTTTATGAACCTGCAGAAATATGTCTTTTTAATTCTTACTGGAATTCATTCACTTACACAGATGTCCACACAATCATATTTTGTTGTGTATGCCTTTCCCCCCACTTTTTGTGCAGTAGTAATAAATTGTTTAAGGGCATATGAAATTGTTTCAGTACTGTCTTTCTATGTTGTGCTCCCTTGGCAACAAAATCTCTTACTCGGGTAGAGAATAATTGACTGAGTAACTGTTGGTATCTTGAACCAACACAAATAACTTGAACTGACACAGATACAGATATTTTGGTTAGAGCATTAGAAGCCATGGCTCGATGGTTGCAGCAGAGCCTGCTGAAGTTGAATTAAGTGAAGATGGAGGTCCTGTATCTTAGTTGTAGGCGTCTGGGATTGGGAATTAGGCTCCTGGATTTCAATGGGGCACCATTGGTGCCAGCGCTGGGGGTAAGGAGTCTCGAGGTAATACAGGATTCTTTACTTTCCATGGAGGCCCAGGTCACTTTGGTTGTCAGATTGGCCTTTTATCATCTTCAGCAGATCAGGCAACTGGTTTTCTATCTCACCACCCAGAATTCAGCTGCAGTGATCCCTGCAATGGTCACTTCCAGGCTGGATTACTATAACTCACTCTATTCAGGGCTACCCTTGAACCTGATCTGGAAATTGCAGCTAGTGCAGAATGTGGCAGCCTGCCTGCTGATGGTGACAGCTACAAGGGCACATATCCAGCTGGTGTTGCGCTAACTGCACCGGCTGATGATCAAATACTGGATCAAGTTAAGGTTATGGTTTTGACATTTAAAGCCCTATGTGACCTGGGACCATCACACCTGCTCCCTATATGAGACTCGGAGAGCCTCTCCCTATATGAGACTCGGAGAGCCTCTTCTGACCAACACCTCCTGGAGATCCTTGGCCTGAGGGACATCAACCAGGGTGAGAGCTTTTTGGCCTTCGCCCTGACCTGGTGGAACATGCTCTCACTCAAGATCAGGGGCTTGCAGGAACTATTACAGTTCTGCAGGGCCTGTAAAATGTCATTCTGCTCTAGGCAGGAAACTCTCTTTTAAACCACAGTTTTATCAAAGGGTTTCTGGTGATTTTTTAGAGTGGATTGATGTCACTTCTGGGTTTTCCTCACAAGTGATGTAACAATGTAGGTTGATCGTGGTTTTAAAAAAAATTGTCTTCCACCAACCACTGGAATTGTGGCAGAAAACAAGTTCTGGGGATGGGGGATCCCTTAGAAACTGGTAGCCTTAAATAGGATATCTGCCACTACTTGTAATATATGATCTCTTTTATTACATTGAATTTCAATGAGAGGTGCTGTGAAGAAATCCCTCTTTCTCCGACTCTGAGATTCACAGAAAGGTTAAATGGCTTACTTTCAAATATATTCAGTATTAAATTGCAATACACATGTGTAGAGAAATGTAAGGGCATTTGTTACAATTATTTCACTTCTTCTTCATCATCATCGTCATCATCATCTGTTCAGGTTACATGTAATAATAACCATATCTTTAACCAGACATGTAATTTGAAATGTATTCGTGTGCAACAGTGAATGAATTGTTACACCTTCTTTCTTCAACAGTGCTCCTGAAACAGAAAATTTAACTTGAAATATATAACTACTGAATTTTCTTACACTATCCCAGATGCCTTGGGGCCTGCAGAGTGAGCAGATGGAGTAGAGCAGGCAGAGTGGTAAAGCTGCAGTACTGCAGTTCTAAGCTCTGCTCACGACCTGAGTTCGATCCTGGCAGAAGCTGGGTTTCAGGCAGCTGGCTCAGACTGACTCAGGCTTCCATCCTTCCGAGGTCGGTAAAATGAGTACCCAGCTCGCTGGGGGGAAAGTGTAGATGACTGGGGAATGGCAAACCACCCCATAAAAAGTCTGCCGTGAAAACATTGTGAAAGCAACGTCACCCCAGAGTTGGAAACGACTGGTACTTGCACAGGGGACTACCTTTTACCCTTTTACATATAGAAAGAGAAATATGTTTGTTGGCACCAAGTTATGAATGTACTGAATGATTGTACTGAAAAAGAAAATAGACTGGGATTAACGTTACCCCTACAATACAAGTCTAGTTTGATACTGACCCCCTGGCTTCTTTAAGCTTTGTTAGGGGTAAAAGACCTGTAGCTGTGCTTGGTGTGGGAAAGGGAAGAGTTCTGTTTCCCCATTCCAACACTATGATCATCATCCTGTTTGGGCCCTGGTGGTTTCTATCCAAGGAGTTCCTGGTGTCAAGGAATGCCCATAGCAAGTATATTTTGATAAACAAAACAACAGAAACAAAAACCCATGCGTTCATGTCCAGTGGCATAAAGAGTGTTACATAATGAACAGCACAATCCAAGGCCACAAGATGGCAGTACAGCATTACCTGCCCCCCCCCTCACTATAATATTTTCTCTTTAGACTTTCTGCTGTGTCTGTTTTCAAACACTATTGACACTAGACTAATATATATATATATATATGGAATATCTTAAATAATATAAAGTCTTCTGGCACATGACAAAGATGTTCATGCCAACTTTATTGACTTCAATGGCCAGTGGAAGACAACTGCTTTCTCAGTATGAATTCAGCAACCTATATTAGCACATCTTTAATATCAAAGGTTTTATATATAATTTTTTTTTAGGAGTGTGCAAAAAAAAAGTATTTCTCGGGTTCAGATACACTGAACATGAAAAATATCGGTATTTCTGATATTTGAATCCTAATATTGGTATTGCATTGGGATTCAGGAATTTTTTTTAAAACCTGAATTTTTTTGGCTCCATTATACCCTATGGGAAACAACATCTGCCTTCTCGGAACTGGAGTATTTTGTTACCTGCTCCTTTGCGGTGTTTTTTGAGTTCTTCGGTTTCACCTCATAGTTTCCCCATCTGAATAGTTCTCGACCAACTTCCGGAGGTCTGAAGGCTGTCCTGGAGCAAAAGGAGCCTCAGACATCTGGTTTATGGTCACCATTTTTTTTTACTACTTAGCGATATGCGCATAACTCCATAACCACATAATGTTTTACATGTATGCATATGCGCATAAAAGTGGAGGAAAAAAGAACTGCATGGTGCTGTCGTGTGGACAGCAGAACATGGTTTCACCACGGAGTGATTCGAATTGCAGTATGGCAGTCTGATCGATAACATCCGGAACAAAGATATTTGGAACAGAACTGGGTCAGTTTAACACGAACTCAACACGCTGTGTGGACAGGGCCTCAGAATGTATTTAATGCATTAAATGCTTTCTGAGTGCATTCACAAAATCCTGCTGCCATGGCACAGGTTGGAGAAGGTATTTAAAGATACCACAGTCTCTTTAAATGCCTGTTGTCTTATCCAAGCATGGCTGAAGTGGGGTGACCAGGCAAGCTCACTTGCCAAGTCACAGTGTGGCTTGGAGAAGGCATTTAAAGAGAACACATCCTCTTTTATTGGTACCCAGTTTGGTGTAGTGGTTAAGTGTGCGGACTCTTATCTGGAAGAACCAGGTTTGATTCCCCACTCCTTCACTTGCAGCTGCTGGAATGGCCTTGGGTCAGCCATAGCTCTGGCAGTGGTTGTCCTTGAAAGGGCAGCTGCTGTGAGAGCCCTCTCAGCCCCACCCACCTCACAAGATGTCTGTTGTGAGGGAGGAAGATAAAGGAGATTGTGAGCTGCTCTGAGATTCAGAGAGGAGGGCGAGATATAAATCCAATATCTTCTTCTTCTTCTAAAGCCAAATAAACTGCCTTTATTCAGGCTTAGCTGCATTGGTAGCTGAATCAGATTCTCAAATCTGTAGCTCAGTAAATACTCAAGAAGTACCAGCAAGGTTTTTTTATTCAGTTCAATTTTTACCAAATCCACTCCCCTACAGTTTCCCTATATGTAGAAGTACATTTTAGAACACATAAATCATTAATTACACGGTGTATTTGGTAAAAGTACTGACATCCGTAGAGACAATTTTAAAAAGAACCTATACATTTTGGCCTCAGGGATTGCTTTCCTACAAAAAGCAGGCTATGGAGCTTCCAGACAGTGATTCTTCCCTTCCCACAATTAAAATAAAACACTCCACTAAGAGTTACACCATTCTAAGCCTATTGAAGTCAATGGTCTTAGAAGGGTGTATCTATGCGTAGGATGTCACTGTCAAGTCATTAAAATGTTAGGTTTCAAATAAGAGAACTGCTTTTATTATCGTTAGATGCCACCATTCAATGCTGGAGATGAGAATAGCCAGGATATCTGTTGGCGCAGGCTTATGTGTGGATTCAGGATGCAGCTGGTGCAAACAAGTCACAGCAGGATCAGGGAGGAAACATATTGGTGAGAGGGATGGTGCCTGAATACCCTGAAGGAACTTACACCCACATTCCCAGCTCCACTCCCTAAGACCTGATAGAACTAGCCCACAAAGGCTTGGAAAATGTGTATAGCTACTGTTAAGTATTAAATGTTTAAAATAACAGTCTATTATAAATATAAAATATAAACCAAGTTTGACCAAGAAAGGCAAGACCAAATGCTGACTAAGGAATTTCCAAATAGCAGCACTGCACCAGGAAGACTAGGCTTGAGACACTATAGTTTTGTGAGGTAAAAGTCTTGAGGGTCACAAAGAAGGAATTTCCCTATAGACCCTCAAGTGCCTTGAGTTACGTGGTGTGAAAAGAGATCACATTGGCCAGTTGCCTAAATAACTGAGTGACTCTGCATCTCTACCACACTGCACTACAAAGTTAAACAATGAAGGAGAGTGAGAGTTTCACAAACCTTTATCTGTTCTTCTCTCTTGTGGGGTCTCTGACAATGACCTCTATCTCACTGAAGGAAACAGGTCATATTGGAGGTTAAATTTTTCCCAAATTAAAAATACCTCCTCCAAGCAGCAGTGGTGACAGTGATAGGGGTGTTCAGTATCTGTGGCAGCCCCAGCAATGTCTGGGGCATTGTGGAGGAACCGCAGGGAGCCTGGCAGCAGAGGCCATGAGGTATACCAGGTCTGGTGACAGTTGCAGGAAATGGTAGAGGGGAAGAGAGCAAATGCAGCCCCAGTGTTGGCAGTGGTGATGGGAGAGAGAAGCCATGGCTGGGTGAGGCTGGGAGTTGCACTGGGCCTGCTAGAGTTGTCAGTGATGGGGAGGGCCTTTGTGGCCCTGGGGATGACTGCAGGCACAATAGTAAGAGGCCAGGACTGCATGCAGGGATTGCTGAGGGTTGCAGCAATGGAGGGGAAGGGAGCCACAGTAGTCCACTATTGGCAGTGGCAATGAGGGGGAGAAGCTGTTGCAGTCCATGTTAGGCCCACCAGAGTTGTTGCTGATGGGGGTGGGAGCTACAATGGCCCTGAGGATAGCAGAAGCATTGGGGTCGGGGTGAGAAAAGAGAAGAGACTGGATTTATATCCCACCATTCACTTGGAATATCAGAACAACTTACAATCTTCTTTCCCTTCCCTCCCCCACAACAGACAACCTGTGAGGTAGGTGGGGCTGAGAAAGATCTTTACAGAACTGCTCTTGAGAAAGCAGCTCTTTCAAGAACTGTGACTGATCCAAGGTCTCTCAGCAGGTACATGAGGAGGAGTGAGGAATCAAACCTAGTTCTCTGAGATTAGAATCTGTGCACTTAACAACTACATCATACTGGCTGGAGAGAAGAATTGTTGTGGACCCAGAAACAGAGCCTGGGAGCTATGCTGGTCCCATAGGTAATGATGGTAATTAAGACAGGGAGAGGGATTCCCCCCTTGAGTATCACAGATCACTAGTTGTATATTCTAATAGTGAAGTCAGCCAGATCTGAAGATACTTTAATGTGCTGACTGGAGCTGTGACTTGACAAGGCATATCTTTCTACAAACCTGAACAATGTCTCACACCTACACATTTTTTTTAAAAAAGGAGTTTAAAATACCCCTCAAAATGATAAAAGGAGTACCTGTAGCTTTAAGAAACAGAAGCTCTCAGTGGCAGTTGCTAAGACTCATCAGGGCAGCAACCATTGGGTGACTTGATACCACCCTACTGCATGATTCACCTAGCTCTGATTGCTTGCTATTGTTCAATGTAAGGTTCTGCCAGTTATTGACCCAACTCTGTGAGAAAATGACCCCTCTGTCACAAACATGGTTGCCAGGGCGCCTGGAGAAGTAAGCTTGCATCCGCCTGGCCAGTGAATGCGAGTGACGCTACCCAGGAACTACATAAGACTCCCGTGTACCTATTAGCAAGTATATAAGCGCTTGAGTCAGGCACAGAGTGTCTGCAGCCGCGCTCTAATGTTTCCCCGCCATCGCTTGAAACCCGCCATGGTAAGGAGGAGGCTACGCCGCCACGGAGCTGTCCAGGCGAACGGTGTGAAGCGCTAAGCATGGAAACCACTGTGTTTTGCTAACACCACATGTAGCCATCTTCCTGCCTGGATGGGATTCATTCCTTCGATGTGGAAACCTCACGTACACACCTTGGGTCATTCCTAGCCCACAAGCAACCCACCTAGTCTATGAATGGATTAATGGCTCCACTATTAATCCTGATTGCCCAGTGATTTCCTAAACAACTGTCTTCACCCCGGAGAGTTGAGAAAGAGGAAGGATCTCTCCTGATACCACCAAGCCCTTTTGTCTACACCGGAATACCTAGGTGCATATCTGATTCTCTATTGTCCCTTTCCCAGTTAATCCCATCTCCTCCCAATCACCCAGCCATTCCCACATTGATACCAACGGAGCCGCCCCAGGCCCTGTCGCAACCTGGAAGTTTCCAGGATGCCCAGGATGAAGGTGATGTTCATTGGTTGAAGCACACACCCAATCAGGTGTCGCCATTGACCCACCATTGGTCCAGCCGATGTCCAGCCTTCCTGGTCATCAGCAGAACCTCCCATTACCACTCCCAGTCACCTCCCATCCCCTCAGGACTAAGGTGACTCTATATAACCTGTGGACTAGCTACCCACAGGTGTGCCTTCTACTCAGTAAACCCCCATTCCCGCTGGGTAGTAACACCCCCGATTCCTGATCAGTTTCGGGACCTTTCCCCCATTTCCTCATTCGTCGCCATCGGAGCCTTCCATTGGAGTCTGCGAGAGGTAGTATTACCCTGTATGTCCATTCCTTTATGTTCCCCTATCGATCTCTCTATTTTTCCTAGACCTGTATGAATGTGTGATTGATTTTGTACCTTGTGTGAACGAACTATTGTTTCAAAATAAACCACAATTGATTTTATTAAATTAGAGTTCTTTATTGAGCATTGACTCTCTGATCGGTTGAGCCTGGTATACAATTGATAACAAAGATTCCGATGGGGCTAACTGTCTCTCAGCCTAATTCCCCAATCTCATTTTGAGAGCAGTTTCCCTAACAACTCATCAATTCTCATGTTAAAAGAGTAAAAGGTTTATTGGATTCAGTTACAGAGCATTTGCCTTGTGCTACGAACAGCCAAAGCCAGGAATGATGAAAGCAAGAACAAAGCATACAGTTATAGTAAAAAAAAACCTACACAAAAAAATCTCCCACCAACCCAGGGTTAGTTCCATGGATGGCACCATGTAAAGCTATTTGAAGGATCAAGATCAATGGCCCAGTCCTCCTTCTGTGTTACCAAGCAACATGATAAGTACTAGTTCGGTCTAAACTACAATGGATCACACACATATCTTTCTCCCTATTTCACCTGCACATTTTTTAGTAGTAAAAGAGTTATGTCTGTTACTAGTGGCCAGAGTTAAAAGGTCAGAAGTTAGAGGTTTGTTAAATAAGCATTGTAATCAGGTTTCTCATGACCCAAGAGGTCATGTCTGAATACACATAGAATATCACGTTACAGAAACAGCATGTCAGGCCCATCTTGACATTCAACATGAATGAAAGCCAGTGTGGTGCAGCAACTAGAGCTTCAGTGTAGGGTCTGGGAGATCCAGGTTTAAATCACCAGTCTGCCATGGAAGCTCACTAGGTGATGTTGTGCCTGTCACATGCTTTTAGCCTAACCTACTTTGCAAAGTTGTTGTGAAGATAAAAAGGAGGAGAGGAGAATGGTGTAAGCTGCTTTGGTCCCCGTTATGGAGAAAGACAAGGTATAAATGAAAAAAGTAAACAATAAATTTAGCTGAAAATGGGAGGCAGAGAAAAGGTAGGTTGATGAATGGCTGAGAACAAGTGAAAAGGGAGAGGATATAGGGATTGCCAGGAGGAGGGAAAAGGGGAATAATGTGGGGAGAGTATACAGGCTTCACATCCAGAAACTATTTCTCAAATATGCCAGGGACACTAATTAACTAAAAGCAATTTGAATTTATTGTAGAAAATATAGATCTCACACACAAGCTAAAATACTCATAAAATCATACATACAGCCCTAAGAAAATTAGAGAGAGAGATAGAGAAACACATGGGTAAACGAACAGGGTGATAATTACCGATCGTAGTCTTCAAGGAAGGTTCCAATGGCGACGAGGGAGGACGAGGGGAAGGGGACCCGAAACTAGGCCTCAGAATTGGGGATGGATCTAGACAGCGGAATTGGGATACTGCTAGAAGCACACCTGTGGGTAGCTAGGCCACAGGTTATAAGGACTACCTTGAGCCCTTAGGGAATGGGAGATACGAGGGAGGAGGAAAGTGGTCAGCTGGTGCATGACCTCAGAAAAAGGGGAGGCTCTGCAGTGACCATAAGGGCTGGACTTGTGCGGTAGCCAATGGCTGGTTTGGAGGGGACACCTAATTGGCTGCCTACTTCTGACCAATGAGGTCTTGGCACTAGTTACCTGATTGGACCTCCAGGTAACAATGGGCCAAGATGGGATGCTCCAGGGTAGCTGTCAAGGGAAAGAAAAGGGTGAAACTACTGGGGTGGAGGTACATGGGAGTGGTTGAACTTAGACACAATAGTGACAATAGAGGGCCAAATTGCTGCCTAAGGTAACACCCGGTCTACACAAAGACACTTGGCTCAGGGTGGAGATGGTCTTTCTTCTCTTCAATCTTCCATTGGCACCAGTCTTTGTCTAGAGTTCTGTTGGACAAAGACTGTGGCAGTTGGACAGTTGGACAGTTGTCCATGCCCAGGATAAGCTTGATTGCTGTATGTAAAGGTGACACCTGGCGAGTACGTGAGCCATTCGCTTCGCTGGAATGGAGTCTGGCATGGTAGGAAGATAGCTGCGTGTGGTGTTAGCCTTCCACGGTGAATTCCATGGTCAGTGCTGAAAACCGCTCACCTGGATAGCTCCTGGCAGCGCAACATCTCCCGTTTCACAGCCAAGATGGACGTCATCTGTTCTCCTGGTTAGCACTCTTTCACCGGTTTCGAGTGCTATAATAGCTAGTACTGTACAAGTCCCTTCCATGCCTGGTTAGGCAAACCCACACTCTCTGGCCAGATGTGTGTGAGCTACTTCTCCAGGCACTCTGGCAACCAGGATGGTGACTACGATGTTCTGTAAGGGGGTCTTTCCTCACACTACCATGTGGGTGGGTCTGGTTCAGCAGTCAACACCACACAGCTCTACCATAGTTTTCCTAGGTAGAGGCTGGTGTAGGGTGAGGGAAAGCTGAAGATGAGGTAGATAAAGGTAGGTTGGCTGTTGGGTGGGAAGGAGAAAAGAAAGCAGGAAAGGGGGAGAAGCTATGGGGGCTTTCAGGGAAGGGAAAGAGGAAACGGGAAGGGGGAAGTGAGATGCCCCCTGCAAGTCCTTGTGGGTTCCTGCTTGTGAAATCCTAATAGTCAAACTCTTTCAAGTGAACATTGCAATGACATGTGCAGATGTATCAACAATTTGAGCAGAGGCTGTGGGTAGATTAGATTACATAATTTGAGACCTATTTTTAAATAGAACTTTTATACTGTGGAAAATGCCCAAAATATATCTCAAAGATATATGTACTATTTTAATACTTGACTGTAGACTGTCCCTGCTCTTCTTGTGCACTGCAGGTGATAAAGACCAATTTGGTCAGAATCCACAGAGATTATGCAGACTGTATATGCCTGCCTGCCCCCCAGACATTGCCAGTTTCATGGTGCAGACATCGGATAGTAGAAAAGAGCTTCTGAGTCCTTATGCAGATGTGCCCTGAAGCGGTTTCTTGGGTTAAAATCTGTTTTTGGGTTACATAAAATGAATGTGTGTCTTATCCTTCTTCCACTTCACAATAAAAACACAATTATTGGAGAAACACTAGAAACAAAAAGGTGGTTATAAATATTTAACTATTATCTGGTAATTACCAAGAATATAAAATCTCTGATTACAAATCTTCAAAGAAAGTTTCAAAGCTATGTTTGCTTGTTCTCGGCAATCATATGTTCCCCTTTGGTGGATTACTAGTGAAGTTTGTGCTGTTCAGCTGTGTTGAGATGATCACAGCCCTAAAATTTCAGTGCAAAAGCTCATGGCCTCTTGCAGAAAAAATATAACCCATGTCGGCTGCTTTGTCATATGTGGTAAATATAGGCCGAGGTCAGACGCACATAAACTGACGAGATGGGCATGGATGAAAGCCAGTTGCATGTCGAATTTTATGCAGTTGTCCAAACATCAGCATCTGTCAATGGTCGTTGGCTCGTTCGTGTCCCATACTGCCATGACTGGGACGCGGTCTTTTTTGATAGTACATTAAATCCGGACCAAGAATGCTTCCGATGACTCCCGCGCGTACTTTCTATGTTTGAACGCTCCATTGTAGCCGACTCGTTGCAAGCGCACATATGCTTCCCTGCGAGAGCCCACTCCAAATGATATCATTGCACCAGCAATTGTTGACTCAGCCTTCCAAGGTCGGTAAAATGAGTACCTAGTTTGCTGGGGGGAAAGTGTAATGACTGGGGGAAGGCAATGGCAAACCACCCTGTAAAAGGTCTGCCGTGAAAACTTTGTGAAAGCAGCATCACCCCAGAGTCAAAAGCGACTGGTGCTTGCACAGGGGACCTTTCCTAAATGAGGGGGGGGGGGGGGGGAGGCAGATCATCCACCTTTGCTGTCTCCCTGCCAGGCATCTCACCTGGTGGGGAGATGGCAAAAGCAGTTCCCAAGCTCCCCCCCCCCTTTAAACATGTAGGTGTTTAAATGTGAGGAAAAGGCAGATCGCCTACCTTTGCCTTCTCCTCGCCAGGTGGAGAGACGGCAAAGAGAGCTCCCATGCTCCCCCCTTCATTTAAACACCCCAGTGGGGTGTTTAAATGGAGGGGGAGGAAGATGACCCACCTTTGTAGTCTCCCCGCCATGCGGAGAGACGGCAAAGAGAGTTCCTGTGCTCCCCCCCATTTAAACACTCTGGCGGGGTGTTCATTTTTTGTGACAGTCTACGTTGTTTGATGCCCATTCCGGCCTGTTCCAGCCCATTCCGGCTTTTACCCTGTCCCATTTAAATGGGGGGGGGGGAGGAAGATGACCCACCTTTGCCATCTCCCCGCCAGGCGGAGAGACAGCAAAGAGAGTTGTCATGCTCCCCCCCCCATTTAAACACCACGGCGGGGTGTTTAAATGGGGGGGGGGAGCTCACCCACCTTTGCTGTCTCCCCGCCAGGTGGAGAGACAGGAAAGAGAACTCCTGGGCTTCCCCTCCATGGCCGGGTGTTTAAATTGGTGGGGGGGGGGAGGGGGGCAGATTGCCCACTTTTGCTGGCACCTTTTTTTTTTTAAAAGCCAAGCACGATATTCCATGGTACTGTGCTTGCATGAGTGCAGAATGCCATCTCAAAAAATGAGGTCCGATTGAAACCTCTGATCAATCAACGACAGGACCAATGCTGCTTAGAACTGAAGGATGGAGGGATGTCTGATCAGGAAATTTGTTGTAAAAAAGCTGTGGGGTATAATAGCGACGGGTTAGGGATGGATTTAATGGTGAGTGTGACTGTTGCCATAATCAAAGGGTAGCCAAAATTTTGAAGAAGCAGAAAACAAATTATAAATGGTTCTTCTATACACTGTTAATCAGAAAGGTAATAAAAGCTTTTATATCTTTGCACATGCAATATAATGTTACTGACTGTGGATTATCTTCAACTGCAGTGTTGCAAGAAAGGATGTGTCAGCTCAGACAATGTTCAGTCTTGCCTTTGGAAAGCAAAAGTTAGACAGCTCTTGGACCTCAAACAGACAAACTCTTTGACTGAAAGGGTTCCCAATTTCTCTGGGAACCTGCAAGTTTGAAAGTGTTCTAACCCCCCCTCTTCTTAAATCCTGCAGGAAATCTTGTAGAGACTGTTTATGAATTGTGGGGTTATTGATTATATAAATCCACAGATGATGGAATCAAACAACATAGTGATACACCTCACCCCAGTGGCTTCCTTGCTTATCTATCTATCTATCTATCTATCTATCTATCTATCTATCTATCTATCTATCTATCTATCTATCTATCTATCTATCTATCTATCTATCTATCTGTCTGTCTGTCTGTCTGTCTGTCTGTCTGTCTGTCTGTCTGTCTGTCTGTCTGTCTGTCTGTCTGTCTGTCTGTCTGTCTGCCTGCCTGCCGCCTGTCGCCTGTCGTCCGTCCGTCATCTATCTATTATCCATCCATCCATCCATCCATCCATCCATCCATCCATCCATCCATCCATCCATCCATCCATCCATCCACCTACTCAGTGTTTATTTAAAATAGATCATGTGATAGCTTTTGATTATGCACACCAACACACACGTCTATCTGTTTATCCACCTCTCTACAGATAGATGCATGTGAGAAACTATATCACACCTATTGTCTGAACTATGGTAGTGAATTGTTGCTCAGTAGCACTGTCTGCTTTCTTTTATTATTTCTCCCAGTTCATGTATAAATGCAGCTCTCTTTTAAAAGTAAATGTTCATTCTTGATTCAAGCTGTCCCAAATGCTACAAAACCTCAACACATCAATTATTTGCCAGCCCTGGAAAAATTGCTGAGTGAATCTAAGTATGTAGTCATTTAAATTTTTAAACCATGCATTCTTTTAAACTATGCTACTCAAACAGAATTGTGCCTGATTTTCACAGACAAATACCCAACCCAGATCTTTCCTACAGTGTGTCAACAACATCCACATGATTGCATAAAGGGTGGGGGGGCACTTTCTATCTTGATTTTTATTGTAGGCTCTTTGTAATTTCTTCTTGCAGCGTAGTGGCATTCTGGTTCCAATGTGACATATGGCATTAGAAGAAAAATCTTTTCCAATGCCTTTAAATGAAAAACACCATATGAGAAAAATTGCATGAGGAGTTGACGACTGGTCAGCTCTTGGTGCCAAACAATTCCTTCGTTTGATAGTGGACATTATCCAAAAGCTGTTTGAAGCAGGAAGGTAATCCATTTACAAGCCAGTAGGTGAGATGGGACTTTCTAGGACATAGAATTCTTGTCCCTCTCATAGCAAGGATACATACTTGCAAAAGTAAGTGAAAACAAATCTCTTCTCTGTGTGGATGACCTTGATGGCTGCAGGCCTTTCAAGCCATTTATTATAGGATCACACATCTCTAGATCTAGGAAAGTCGACATTCAGCAACTTTAAATGTCCCCTTCATATGAAGAGCCCCGTGGCGCAGAGTGTTAAGGCTGCAGTACTGCAGTTCTAAACGCTGCTCACGACCTGAGTTCAATCCCCGGTGAAAGCTGGGTTTTCAGGTAGCCGGCTCGAGGTTGACTCAGCCTTCCATCCTTCTGAGGTCGGTAAAATGAGGACCCAGCTTGCTGGGGGGAAAGTATAGATGACTGGGGAAGGCAAAGGCAAACCACCCCGTAAAAAGTCTGCTGTGAAAATGTTGTGAAAGCAACATCACCCCAGAGTCTGAAATGACTGGTACTTGCTCAGGGGACCTTTCCTTTCATATGAATGTAAATAATTAAGCCGAGACTTGTGCAAGCTTGAGCAAATGACTGGTACATATAGTAACCCATTTTTTTATAGCCTTCTGCCTTGTGCCCCAGTAACCCTAACAAGCAAAATGCTAAGACTTAGAGCAGAGAGAGAGAGAGAGATTGAGAGATTCTTGAGTAGAAACTGTGATGCACCTAAAAATAATATTCTTGAGTCATCTATTTGTTTCATTACCAAAAGTCTGAGAAATTTCCTTCAGATTAGTTATTCTTCCAAGGTTACTGAGCAGGGTGTGTTTTGATCAGATTTGATTATTTATGTACTGAATCCATACTGTTCGGTTGATCTAGAACCCTGTGTAGAGTTTATTTTAATATGTAGCTGAACACTGTCCAGTAGGAAAAAGAGTATTCATAGAAAACTAATGTTTTGTAGAGTTGATTGAGCATGAATATATTATGCAATTCTCAATATGGTCCTATCTGTGGATACATAAATCCAAAGATTTGTGCTATGAATAAGCTGGGGGCGGGGGGAACCAGGTTTGCATAAAAATCTAAAAATAAAATCAAATAGACTGGTTTGATCCTCTCTCCCCCTCAACAATAGTAGCAGCATCTCTAGCTTTAAGAAACAATGCTCTTTGTGGCAATAAAAGCCAATAATCCTATAAATGGAATTTGCACAGTTTCCCAGTTCCAAGTCTGTCCAACCTGTCATACAGCTACTGAATTGTACTTACAATCCAATGCCAATTCATTCAATAACAGTAACCATTACAGTTTCAGAGGAAAAAATAAAACAGAATTCATGTTGCAAAAATTCCAGAGGTGGAGGATGGGTCATCTTTTCTTTCTTTGATCTCTTGACTTCATTGAAATATTTAAGATTACTCTAAGAGGAGATGATACAGATTGTGCACTGTATCAATAAAATATGAAATACCATAAAAAGCAATTTCTAGGACTGCATTAGCTATGTAGAGGGAGATACATTTAATCAGATGAGACAAAATGGCCCATGCCTCTATAAAGGCCAAGTAGGAGGACACTACACAGAAGGGGACTTCCATGGAGCTCAAATTCGTTACGACAATAACAATAACAACAAAGAAGTGGACTGATTCTTACCTAGTTTTCAAACAATCTGCCTCTTTCCTTTCAATAATACTGCTTGGAGTATATAATAGCATCACTCTTCATGGAATGTTATTAGATGACAAATTCTCTTTGATATATACCTTAGGACAAGCAGCTGAGAAGTGCCCCCAAGAAATATATCACATGCCAAGAATAATTCATCTCTGGTAGAATTTTTTACAGAAATAATTTAAAATGCAACACAACATCCAGGACTCAGTGATGAAGATATCACTGAAAATAACCTCTAGACAGTTATATGCCTCATGCTGCACCAAGTTGTGGAACTCTTCCTTGTGACTAAGGTCCTGTCTGCATGCACTGCTCACTGTAGCTTACTTCAGAGAATCTGAGCAGCCAGGTTGACTTTGGGTCTGTGTGCTTGCTCTCTGCACTATTAATTTTTTTTCTGATTTATTGCCTATTTTTGTATGCATTCAGCATCTACAATTAAAACCCTCATTTTTTTTGCTTAATTTTGGTTGTAACATCAGGTGTGACCTGTGTGGGGTTGAGGATTTCTGGGGGACCTCTCTGTCATCATTCTGGAGAGAAAGCAGAGAGGAGACATCTGAAGGAGGGGGCGTACACCCAGCCATGGACTCAAGGAGGGGAGGAGGGAGGGACTCAAAAGGGGAAGAGAACAAGGGAAAGAGGGGAGGGGGACAGAGAATGGGAACAAAGAAGAAGCTGTATCAAGAAACACAGCAAAGGCAAGGCGGGAAAGCCAGCACTGCAGAGCTGAGCAAGAAAGGCACCTTTTCACTTGCCTCTTCCTGCTGGCGGAACACCTGGGTGACTGGGCACTTTGTATTCCACTCCAAACAACCAACCAGCATGCCCATGCATATTCTTAACTCCAGTGGGATTTGCTTTCTGGCAAATCTTTGAGGGAACTGGGATTTCTCTTATAGCCTTTGCAAGTGATCAATTGAGGCAGATTTTTTTTTTTTGGCGGGGGTAGAACAACAGAAAGAGAACAACAGAAAGTAAAGTTCTCCCTCCCCTCTTACTGGGCTCTCTTATATACAGCTCGCGTTTGTCTGATTTTGGTAGAAACGCCTGCATGCCCTCTGTAACAAACTCTTGCCATTGTTCAGGCCTCCTCCTACCCTTCCCCTGAGAGCCAAGGAAAAGCCAAGTGGGCTATGACTTCCCCCTTCTCCTCAGGTCTGAAATTGAAGTGGCTTGCTGGAGAGAGAATCTAGTAAGCGGCCAGCCGGTAGGCTTTTGTTTAGGTGGCAGTGGAGGGATCAAGGAGAGGCAGGTGGGCTTCTCCTTTCACTGCAGTACTGCTTGGCTTGTCCCCTTGAGAAAGAAGCAGCTGCAGGAGGAGGAGCCATGGAGGAGCAGTGCCAGCTGGGCAGTCTGCTTTGCCCACTCCTTTAGTGCCAAGCACTCACTGGGAAGCCTGGTGGATGGAAAGACAACTTTGCATGGGGTTGCCCAGGACAAGATGAGAGTTAGACACCAGCATATACAAAGGGCCATGCACCCTTCTGCCTGATGTGCAGGAGTGGAAAGCATCCAGTTTCAAAAACAAAACTCAGAGCTGAACTTGTAAGCCAAAATGCCCTCAAAACGAGGTTGGGAAATTGTCAGGTGGGCACCTGGCTCACTCAGGAACTTTTTACCTGTGTATACAGGATTACCACATCCAGAAAAGTAATGCTTAAAATATTAGGGACTCTAATTAAGTAAACCAATTATAATTTATTAAGAAAAATGTAGGCTTCCATACAAGATAAAATACTCATAAAATCACACATTCAGTCCTAGGAAATATAGATAGATAGATAAGGGAACACATAGGTAGACAAACAGGGTGATATTTACCAATTGTAGTCTTCAAGAAGGCTCCAATGGTGACTAGCGAAGAAGTGGGAGAAGGGACCCGAAACTGATCAGGAATTGGGGATGGATCTATGCAGCAGAAGTTGGGATACTGATAGAAGCACACCTGTGGGTAGCTAGTCCACAGATTATAAGGACTCTCTTGAGCCCTTAGGGGATGGGAGGTACGAGGGAGGAGGAAGGTGGTCAGCTGGTGCATGACCTCACAAAAAGAGGAGGTTTCACAGTGACCATAAGGGCTGGACTACTGCGACAACCAATAGAAAGTTCATTGGTGGCACCTAATTGGGTGTTTGCTCTTGACCAATGGACTTGCCTGGATCCTGGATACCTGAGTAAACTTTCAGGTTGAAATAGACCAGGGGGGGAGGCTCCAAAATGACAGTTGGGGAGAAGAATAGAGAGATTACTTGGGTGGGGAGATGCTTAGGACTATTACTTATCTAAAAGGGTGACAATAGAGAGTCAAATCATGGCCTAGGTAACACCCAGTTTGCACAAAGGAACTTGGTTCTGGCTGAAGATGGTCTTCCTCTTCTTCTGTCTTCTTCTGGGCACCAGTCTTTGTTTTGAGTTCCATCAAACAAAGAAAGTGGCGGTTGGACGATAAACCACTCCTGGGGTGGGTAGGTTGCTTGCAGGCATAGGTGACATATGGTGTGTACGTGAGCCGTCCGCTTCGCTGGAATGGAGTCAAGCCTGGTAGGAAGATGGCTGTGTGTGGTGTTAGCCCTCCACGGTGGATTCCATGGTCAGAACTTCAAAACCGTTTGCCTGGATAGCTCCTGGTGGCGCAGTCTCCTCTGTCCCATAGCTTGGATAGATGTCATACGGAAAGACAGAAACCATCTGTCCTCCTGGTAGGCATTCTTGTACCGGTTTAGAGTGCCTTTATAGCGTTATGGCTGCTTGTACTGCATAAGTCCCTTTTGCCCCTGGATAGGTTTACCCACACTCTCTGGCCAGACGTGTGTGAGTCATTTCTCCAGGTGCTCTGGCAACCAAGCTGGTAATTATGATGTCTGTAAGGGGGTTTTTCCTCACAAACTGGCCAATAAGGATATTGATGGGGGGAGGGGAATTGGCCTAGTAGGAACCAGAAATGGGTGGGGGTGGGGACATCTGAGGGGATGTTCTGCTTTTAAATTAGTTTCAGCATGGAGGCAAAGAAAGGATATAAATAATCACAAAACCACTCCTAAAAAGTCTGGGGTAAATGCAGGCTGAAAACAATCTGGGTGCCAAAGGGGGGGGGGATTAGTGCACAGAGCTGGATGCAGGGGCAGCGATGCACGGTGCGGTGCCGGTTGCTGGGCTCACTCACCAGAATCCCACCTTCATCACCACTATAATATAGTGCAGGGGTGGCCAACAATAGCTCTTCAGATGTTTTTTGCCTACAACTCCCATCAGCCCCAGCCCGAATAACCAATGGCTGGGGCTGATGGGAGTTGTAGGCAAAAAACATCTGGAGAGCTGCTGTTGGCCACCCCTGATATTCAACGCATGGAAGAAGCAAGGTGGTAATGATCTTTTGTTAAGTATAGCAAGGCAAGGGCTGAACTCAAAGGCTGAAGAATTGGACCAACAGGGCCAACTATATACACTTCAGAGTTCCCGTGCAAGCACGTCAGGCTAAAGATCCCCAGTTCCTTCAACCTTTCCTCATAGGACTTGGTCTCCAGACCCCTCACCATCTTCGTCGCCCTCCTCTGGACCCGTTCCAGCTTGTCTATTTCCTTCTTAAAATATAGTGCCCATAACTGAACACAATACTCCAGGTGAGGTCTTACCAGAGCAGAGTAAAGCGATACCATCACATCACGTGATCTGGACACTATACTTCTGTTGATACAGCCCAAAATTGCATTTGCCTTTTAGCCATCGCATCACACTGTTGACTCATGTTCAGTGTATGATCCACTAAGACCCCTAAATCATTTTTGCACATACTACTGCTAAGACAAGTCTCCCCCATCCTATAACCATGCATTGGATTTTTCCTACCTAAATGCAGAACTTTACATTTATCCCTGTTAAAATTAATTTTATTGATTTTAGCCCAGTTTTCCAGCCTGTCAAGGTCATCCTGTATCCTGCTTCTGTCTTCTTCTGTGTTGGCAACTCCTCCCAATTTAGTATAATCTGCAAATTTAATAAGCATTCCCTCTATTCCTTCATCCAAATCATTTATAAAGATGTTGAACAATACAGGCCTCAGGACAGATCCTTGAGGCACTTCACTTGTCACTACTCTCCAAGAGGATGAGGAACCATTCACAAGCAGTCTTTGAGTGCAATCTGTCAACCAGTTACAGATCCACCTAACGGTAACAGGATCCAAACCACATTTTACCAACTTGTCAACAAGGATAGTATGTGGAACTTTATCAAAAGCCTTACTGAAATCAAGATAAACAATGTCTACAGCCACGTCCTCGCCTCCCTGGCCAGTTCCAAGATTTTCAGGAAGTTGGATTTGGCCCAAGCATACCAACAACTTCAGGTGAATGAGCAAACGGCTGAGGCTCAGACCATCGTTACGCACTGAGGGGCTTTCAAGGTGTGGAGGCTACAATTTGGGGTCAGCGTGGCTCCGGGAATTTTCCAAAGCTTAATGGACTCTCTCCTTAAAGGGATTCCTGGAGTACAACCCTTTTTCGATGACGTTTTGATAGTGGCTCCTGACGCCAACGAGTTCTGCCGCCACCTTCGAGAGGTGTTCTGCTGTTTCAAGAATGTGGGTCTCAAGGTGAAGCAGTAGAAATGCTCGCTTGGGGTGCCAAGGGTGGAGTTCCTGGGGTTTGCGGTGGACGCTGCAGGAATTCACCCAACGGCTGACAAGACCAGGGTGATAGTACAGGCCCTGGCCCCCACTTGCAGGGCGGAGCTACAAAGTTTTTTGGGGCTCCTGAACTTTTACCACTCATTCGTGCCCCACAAAGCAGCCCTGGCTGAACCCCTACTCAGACTCCTAGATCAGGGCACCTCATGGGTCTGGGGGAAAAAGCAGGCTGTGGCCTTTCAGGCGGTCAAGGACATCTTGGTTTCAAATGAGGTACTCCACCATTTTGATGAGTCCCTCCCGGTGATTTTAGCATGCGATGCTTCCCCTTATGGAGTGGGTGCCATCCTGGGCCACCAACTCCTCAACAGGAGAGAGGTCCCTGTGGTCTATTACTCACGCACTTTGACCCAGGCTGAGCGCAACTATGCCCAAATAGATAAGGAGGCATTGGCAATCGTGGTGGGCATATACAAATTCAGCGACTACTTGTATGGTAGGCGCTTCATGATTGCCACAGACCACAAGCCATTGCTCGGCCTACTCGCCCCAGACTGCCAGACACTGCAGATCCTGTCGCAGTGGGTCCTGTGGTGGAACGAGTTCCTCAACTCATACACTTACAAGCTTGTCTACTGCCCCAGCAAGGCAATGGGCCACGGAGACGCCCTCGGCTGCCTTCCACTGATGGAGATGGACCCAAATCCGGCCCCGGCACACCACATGATGCTCCTGGAGTCTCTGCCGGAGCACTCCCTCCACACAGCGGAGGTCCACGGCCAGAGACTGCATTCTTGCACGCGTTTCGGACTGGGTGGGGAGGGGTTGGCCCATGGGCAAATTGAACGCTGAATTCAGACCGTTTGTTTCCCGCCGGGAAGAACTCTCCTTACACAAAGGGTGTATTCTTTGGGGCAACAGAGTGGTGGTCCCTCCCCGACTCCGGAAACAAGTGCTTGAAGCCTTGCATGAGACGCACCCAGGGATAGTGCATATGAAAGCTCTGGCGCAGAGCTATGTATGGTGGTCGGGAATGGATGAAGAGATAGAGGCATGGGTTAGGAGGTGCTTGCCCTGCCAAGAGTCCCAGCTGAATCTGCCCAGCGCCCCCGTTCACCTCTGGGAATCCAATCGGGTGCCGTGGTCCCGGCTACACTTAGACTTTGCGGGGCCATACCAGGGGCAAATATTCTTTAATTTGGTGGATGCTTACACGAAGTGGCTGGAGGTCATCCCAGTTGCTTCCACCTTCACTGTGGTCGCAGTCAGAGCCTTACGGAGGGTTTTTTGCACCCATGGAATCCCTGACACTGTAGTGACGGACAACTGCACCGCGTTTACCTCCTAGGAGTTCCAGGAATTGCTGAATAGGTACCTCATCCTTCACATACGGTCTGCTCCCTTTCACCTGGCCACTAACGGCCAAGTGGAGCACATGGTTTGCACAACCAAGGAGGCCCTGGGTCACATAGTCCAAGGGGATTGGGACCACCGACTGTCTACCTTCCTGTTTGGGAACAGGATCAACCCCAATCTGGCTATGGACATAAGCCCTGCCGAGTTATTCATAGGCTAACCGGTTAACCACCGGTTAACCACCCGGCTAGATAGGTTACACCCTGACTGGGCCCCGGACCTTCGCAGCTCCCCCGAGACCAGGGAGGGCACTTGGGGGTTCTTTCCGGGGGATCCAGTCTATACCAAGAACTTTGCGAATGGGCCAGAGTGGATACCAGATCGGGTGCTGCGGCTCACTGGGTCCTGCTCATACGAGGTCTTGTCGGAAGGGAGGCAGCTCCTCCGCAGAAACATAGACCAACTCCAGGGCTGCACGCTGCTGGAGGAACCAGCAGACCCAGGGGGAGTGGGGAATGAGGGGAGCACAGGGCCGCCACAAGAAGCAACCCTGGCGAGCTCACCGGGTTCACTGGTGGAGGAGCCTTACTTGGCGGGGGAGATTCCTCCACAGGATCGAGACAACGCTCTGCCGACCGCGGCCCAAAGTGAGGAACCAGCGGTTACAGAACCCCAGGCAGCAGTCCCAGCTCCCCAGATTGAACCTTGGCGGTCGCTCAGAGAGCAGCAGTTGCCCACTCATTTGAAAGACTATGTATCTTAAACTGGGGGGGAGGAGTGTTGTGTCTGGTGTTCGTCCCAGAAAGTACAACACAGCGCGCCTGTGGCCAGTGCCTGGAAGGGACGAACGGCTATGACGATCAGTGGCGGGAAGTTTAACTGGCCAGGATTGGACCTGACCAGGAAGAAGGTTGTTCAGGGAAATGTATATAACAGGCCCCGCCATGTTGTCTTTGTGATGTACTCGGTAATAAAGCATGTTGCCATCTGAACGTCTCCGACTTCAGTACATTACAATTAGTCTACTCACAAGGCTGTTCCTAGGGGCCTATGCCAGTTATTAATCCTAGATAAATTGGCAACTTACCTTTCCCACACAGAAGTAGGACTGTGGATACTCAGTTGATGATCATTTAATTCCATTAGCAATTTTAATATTCATGAACATGACTATTTATTGCAATTTAGCTAATCGAGACCAAAACCTTCTTTATTAAGAGATGAAACTTCTTAATACATTTCAGTATAGTTACATTTTTTTACAATAAAAGAATGAAAGCAAATTTTTTAATATCCAGTTTTTTAATATCCAAGCAACTGATCTTCTGAAACACATTATATGACCTTCTCTAATAGAACTGTGGCTTTAAGCCACAATTCAGCCCTTTATGTCTGCAATAGTAATCTCATAGTAATCTCATCCATACAAAATATGTCACCAACAAGTAAAACCTTTAAATGTTTTTTTATCATTACATGCAACCATTACTGTGTTTCAACTACCTCATTAAATTCATATATATCTAGGAATTTTTTGTCCTTTTCCTGATAATTTGTGGGCAATCCCTCCCACACTTGTGTGTATATATATTAGAGAAGCATAATCGTCCATTCTATAACTTCAGAGGCTGAATTTTATGGTGGCTTCTAATTAGTGCAGGGCTGTTGCTTATATGATTATTCCTTTTAGTGGCAACATATTTTCATGCGGTATTGGTAATGAAAGGACTTTATGACTATTCAGTGGGTGGGTCACACCTGGCTACACAGAGACATTAAAGTCTTTTGTCTAGCAACTGAATGGGAACTAGTTTGGGCTAGATTTACCCAGACAAATGGCCCTGGCTGCATGGGAAGAACAAGTCAACTGGAGGGCCTGGTGTGTGTGCTACAGAGAGGTGAATTTAGCATTTACAAACATTCTGGAAAATCTGCAAAGAAACAAATCTTCTTGGGAATCCGAAACTTACACTTTAGAGCAGTTGTTATTTCACATTGTCTCTGATCACAGCAAACTCCCACTGCCACTAGGTCTTGCCTGCTCTTGCAGCAGGAGAAAAGTGGTGAGTATTTCACAGAGAAGTTCACATCAAGTGACCCTCTAAAAATCTGCCATACTGTTGTGTATGTGAACTAAAGTATGGATATCAATGGTGTTCCTGCCTGACTCATTGGAGGCTGAAGGACTGAGTTTGGGGACTTGGGAACAATGGACAGTAGGATCCAAATCCCTGCTGCCCTGCTCCAATCATGGACCCCCTGCTGGTTTGAATGATCCAATAACATGCTGGCGCGGGAACCCTGAGTTGTATATAGTTGGCTCTGTTGGCCCAGTTCTCCAGTTTTAGAGTGCAGCCCTATACTATGCTGTACAGAATAAAAGAGGTATGATAACTACCACCTCGCATCTTCCTTGTGTTGAACCCACTATATTATAGTGGTGATGAGGAAGGGATCCAGATGAGCAAAGCCCAGGACCAACTGGCACTGCCCAGCGCACTGAGCTTCGGCGCCACCCTGAAATGGACATCGCCACCTGGCCCTACCATGACAGCCACTCCTGGAGCACATGGGTACATCCTGAAATTCGACCCAGCTCCACCGCCTGTTAGACAAGAGGACTCAGTGGGTTTGGGGCTGCTGGCAAACCACTGCTTTCCAGATGGTAAAGGACCTCCTAACCTCCAACAGCTTGCTGATGCTCTTTGACAAACGACTCCCAGTCATGTTGGCTTATGATGCATCTCCATACGGGGTGGGGGCAGTCCTGGCTCATGTGCTACTGGATGGCCACAAGGTCCCGGTGGCTTACTATTCTAGCACCTTACAGAAACCGAAGCACAATTATGCGCAGATAGATAAGGAGGGTCTGGCCATAGTGGCGGGGGTTAAAATATTCCATGATTACCTCTATGGCCAGCTCTTCACCATCCTTACAGACCATAAACCTCTGCTTGGCCTCTTTGCCCCCAACCGCCAAATGCCCCAAGGGTCTTTCAGTGGTCCATTTTCCTTGCGGGGTACGAATAACTTTCCAGTACTGCCCAGGGAAGGCGATGGGCCACACAGATGCAAGAGCCACCTGCCATTACCATCGGGGGACCTGGATCCTGCTCCTGCACACCAGATCCTGCTTATTGAGTCCCTCCTCAACCCCTTGATACACACAAAGGACATTGCCCGCTTATCCACCAAGGACAAGATCCTCTCCCGAGTTTTGGACTGGGTGTGGAGAGAATGGCTAACCAGCTTGGTGGGCCTAGATTTTACAGCATACATGTCCCGCCAGGACAAACTTTTGGTGCACAAGGGGTGTTTGTTGTGAGGGAGTAGGGTGGTGGTGCCCCCAGCTCTGCATCAGTGAGTCCTCACTGTGCTGCATGAAACCCACCCAGGGATCGTGCGGATGAAGGCACTCACCCACAGCTACTTCTGGTGGCCTGGGATTGATGAGGTGATCGAGCCCTGGGTTGCCCAATGCCAACCCTGTCAGGAAACCCAACCAGCACCACCCCAGGCTACAGCTCAACACTGGGAGTCCACATGCAATCCCTGGCCACACCTGCACTTGGACTTTGCGGGGCCCTTCCAGGTGAAGATCTTCTTTCTCATTGTGGAATCCCACTCGAAATGCCTTGAGGTGGTCCCAGTGGAGTCTACCTCCTCCTAGGCCGCCATAGGTGCCCTCAGCTGGGTCTTTGCATCACAAGGCCTAATGGACACCCTCATCTCAGACAATGGGACGGCATTTATGTTGGGTGAGTTTCAAGACTTTTGCACCCGAAACTTGATTAGGCACATTAGGTCAGCCCCTTTCCACCCGGTCACAAACGGTCAAGCTGAAAGGATGGTGTGGACGACTAAGGAATTGCTCTGCTTCATCATCCTGGGAGGCCCGCCTTGCCGAGTTCCTACTGGCCCAGCATGCTATCCTCTGCTCTGCCACTGGCTGCAGCTCTTAATGGGCTGGTGGTTGCCCACCCACCTGGACCGGTTGGATCTGGACTGCACCTTAGACTTGCAGGAGATGCCAGAGGTGCTCCGGGCACCTTGGGGGTTCAATACAGGGGACTGGGTATTTGCCAAGAACTTTGGGGGCAGCCCTAGTTGGATCCCTGCAAGAGTAGCCTGGGTGTTGAGGTTGGTTATGTACGAGGTGACCACAGAAGGTGGTCCACCATTAGGTGGCACATCAATCAGTTGCGGTCTTGTGTGGCACTGGAGGTCGAGATCGAGGATGACAGCCCTGACGATCAGGCAGCCGCTCTGACTCCTCCACCAACCGAGCCAGCCAAACCAGAGACTCTGGCTCCTGCCCTCCAGGCCAATCCAGGAGCTTTCAAGGCTTGTGAACTAGGGGGAGAGGGATGTTGTGTATGTGAACTAAAGTATGGATATCAATTGTGTTCCTGCCTGCCTCACTGGAGCCTGAAGGACTGAGCTTGGGGACTCGGGAACAATGAGCAGTAGGATCCAAATCCCTGCTGCCCTGCTCCAATCACGGGTCCCCTGCTGGTTTGAATGATCCAATAACATGCTGGCGCAGGAACCCTGAGTTGTATATAGTTGGCCCCATTGGCCCAGTTCTCCAGTTTTAGAGTGCAGCCCTATACTATGCTGTACAGAATAAAAAAGCTATAGTCACTACCACCTCGCCTATTCCTTGCGTTAAACCTACTATATTATACAAACAAACTGAGGGAATTCCTTGAATGTCATAATACAGTGATGCCACTTTCAACCAGAAGTGACATCAGCATTGTGCATGATGCATGCCTCACCATCAAAAGCACCCAGGACTGCCAGTTGCAGGCTTTGAAACCTTAGAGGGGCACAGCACACCTTGGTAACTCATTGACCTTTGAATTTCAAGAGAATATAATGTACACATACTGTGTTTATGCATTTCCCTGCTTCATATAAAAAAGGGAAGGAGTGTAAAATGAATAAGTAGTGGCCCGTGAATCTATCAGAGAATGATTTCCTCAGTTTCACTTTGCAAGAGGGTATTTCTCCATGAGAAATAATTCAGTAGGGTTTCCATTGCTTATTTCTGGAAGTTTCTACACTGGCTGAACACTGTATAGCCTATCCCCAGTAATAGTGCTTCTTGGGCCCTGGCCAGAATTCTAGGATGCACCCCCAGAATCACTGAAACAACACTCTGCCACTGCTGTATTGCTGAAGCCACTGCCGATGAAGAGGTGGGAAGGCTGCACTCCTGGGGCTGTTTCCTCTTATCCCCACCCACCAAGCCCCCAACTAGAACTATATGAATAGAGACACTAGAGAAGGAGGTGCACTCACTGTCTCTGCTTGCTGCCTCCTTGGCTTGGGCAGCATCGCGGCACTCTTGGAGGTGATGGCTGGTGCCAAAAAAAGCGGGGATGGTGTGCATGCTCAGGGGGCTGCTTTCTCCTCTTCCCTCCAGGCCTACCCTGGAAAAGGGCATGAGGGAATAAAGGAAGAAGCACACATTTGTCTCCATGGGTCTGCTCTCTTGCATGGCTGGCTGACTTAGACTATTAGATTTAGACTAAAAGATTTAGACTATTATAACTGAATTTTTAAAAAACTAGCTGATTAATTGTTGATGAATCTCTTCCATCTATACAAAGAATGAGCTTGTGCTCTATGGAATTGACAGGAAGGACTGGTTCCACTTTAAGCTATCAGTCTTGAGAAAAGCAACAAAACATATCATTCCAGTTTTATGTGTATTGGCTTTGTATGAATAGACTTTTTCTTACACATCAATGCAATATTGGAGGACTGACTTCTAAAATATTTGTTTGATGTGAGGATTTTGAAAAAATTCTTTGTGGAACCTCGAAAAAATGCCTGCATGAACAAGTTTTGTAGGGGTCACTCTGTGGACTCCCTTGTGTTTATTGTGCCTGCCAGCATATTCTGATTTATGAGTTCTTGGCTATCATTATTGTATTTCCACGTGCTTTGGCCTGTTATGTCTGCACCTTACAAAGTAACCACTTCTGCCCTGGAAAGAAGAACACGATGGTATCAAGGTTGTCCTGTGTTATTTGACTCTCAGAGAATGTGCTTTTGTTTCCTTCTTACTGAGGCTAATAGGAATGCTTGTATGGTGGATGGAAGGGGGACTGCAATTGGTAGAATTTTGTGCTTAGCAATTTGAATGTATAATGGATGACCCAAAACTGGAGGAACTGGGGTCTCAAGCCTCAGTTTCAGCAAGAGGAATCTTGCTTTCTGTACCTGCCATGATTATTCAATAAACTTACTCTGCAAACTCTGAGAAGTATCTATTGATGAGGACTGTGCAGAACTTGACATTACAGTCACATAAGATTTCCTTTCTCATCACCTCAGGGTGATAATTTCTTGCCACGGTGAACCAGGCAAGTGGATGTTTACAGTCCTATTAAATTAATTTGCACAAAGAGCCTACAAGATAAGGAATTACTAGCAAGGGATGGTCACAAGCTGGAAAAATGGAGGTTTGTGAAGGTTCCTGGTTTGCAAAGTCTCACAAATTACAAACCATGAGCATACACAAACCTTCCCATTTAATGAACCGTTTTATGAATTTGTGAGGTTTGTGGCATGGTAGAACAACCCCCCACATGCAAGCTAGAGGCATCAAACTCCCAGTGGACCTCCCCAGGATGCCCCTCTACTCACCTGCCAAGTTGTATGCAGATTGGCTTGAGGTTTGGCTTAGATTGGCTAGAGTCCAATGTAAAAAAGGGGAAGGTGTCTGTCAAATGACCCCCCTACAAGCTAGAGGCATCAAACACCCAGCAGATCTCCCTGGGATGCCTTTCTACCTCCCCTCCAAGTTGTGTGCAGATTGGCATTTTTGGAGGGGAGATCCTAGGGTCCAACGTGCAAAAGGGGAAGGTATCAAATGCCCCCTCCCCTTCAAACTAGAGGCATCAAACTCAGCAGGCCTCCCTGGAATGCCCCTCTATTCACCCTCCAAGTTGTGCATAGATTGGCTTTTTTTGGGGGGGGGGATCCTAGAGTCAAATATGCAAAAGTAGAGAGTGTGTCAAGTGTCTCCCCTGCTAGAGGCATCAAACTCACAGTGTACTTCCCTAGGATGCCCCTCTATCCACCTTTCAAGTTGTGTGCAGATTGGCTTGGGAGGAACATCCTAGGTCCAATGTGCAAATTTTGGTTTGTAATTTTATAAATCATGCTGCCACCACAGCAGTACGACTCACAAGTGAACTCAGAAGGCACTTGCCATGGCAGCAGCATAGCTTGCAGAAGGCTGTAGAACCCATGAACCTAACAGAAAAGTTTGTGTGGTTCATTTCCACAGACGTTGGTGTCCATAGATGTGTGGACATGAGCCACACAAATCTTCCTCTTAGGTTCATGGGTTCATGGGGAATGGGATGGAACAAATTGAGGCTTGCATACCATGAACTGAGCTCAGTTCACCACAAATTTTGGTTTGTAATTTGATTTGTGCCCATCCTATTGCTAGCGCTCTCATTAATTATAGTTTAAAAGACACTGGGTAATTTATTATCATGGTGTCTTAAAATGCCCAATTAATTCATGGATGTCTTCTTAAAAATTATTTAAGTCCTTTCTTTTGAAGATTCATCATATTCTGAGGTATGTTCTGAATACATTATTATAAGATGTTTATTTTTATTTATTTATTGGATTTATATCCTGCCCTTCCCACCGAAGCAGGCTCAGTGCGACTTCTGAGTTGTATTTATTTTGGGTAGAGGGGGGGAAGAATTCATATGAGAAGGGGGTTTAACAACAGCTGTAATGTTCTGCTGGTTAATTATTAGATTAATCCATTTTTTTATTGACTAAAGAAGTGGTTCTGATTTAATCAGGCAGCAGATCAAATTTTTAAAAAATTGTAATATAACTACATGTAAAATCTGCAACTGGGAAATACCATTTTACAAAGGGCATTCTCTCCTTTTGAATACAGGATTTCTAAGCTGATGTGATACATAAATACATGTTTCCTATTAGGTATTTCAGGGTCTCTCACGCTCCTGTTCTTTTGCCTATCTTTAAAATTTGTTAGGCTGTTAAATGAGCTAATCTGTAATTTGGAACTGGGTGTCATCTATGTTGACAAACCAAGTTTAAATATATCTTTGGCTGAAAAACAATGTAGAACAGGAAAGATTGGATTATAATGGAATCTGGCCTGTGTGGGGTCTTTCACATTACCTTAAAAACCCACTTGTATCACCTGATGTAAATTGGGTGCCAGTTTGGTGTAGTGGTTAAGTGCACAAACTCTAATCTGGGAGAACTGGGTTTGATTACTCATTCCTCCACATGCAATTGCTGGGTGATCTTGGGTCAGTCATATCTTTCTCAAAGCTGTTCCTCTCAAGAGCAGTTCTCAAAGAGTTCTCTCAGCCCCACCTACCTCACAGGGTGTCTTGTTGTGGGGAAAGGAAGAGAAAGGAGATTGTAAATCACTCTGAGACGCCAAGTAAAAGGTTCTCTTCTAAATGTGTTTTTTTCTCATGTTCACGCAAGCAGTCCCAGTGCATCCAAGTAGGCTAGGCAGGTGACTGCCTACAGGTGCCACCTGGCCTACAGGGGTGCAGGGCACCCCGCCCCCTCTCTCTGCAGGTTGCTGAGCCACCAGTGCTGCTTCCCCAGCTGTGCCAGGGAAGCTGCAAATAAAAACAGCTGGATGGCAAGCAGGGCTGGCTCACCCACTAGGCAAACTAGGCGGTTGCCTAGGGCACTGGGAGGGGAGTGCCAAATTGTGCTCCCCCCCAGTGTCCAAGACAACTGCCTAGTTTGCCTCTTCTCCTGCTGCTGCCGCCAGCCCCCTCCCTTCTGCTGTGTCCCCCCCCCCAGCTTGCTGTGACGAGGGTGAGCCCTACCAGCTTAGTGGCAGCTTTGCGGTTTTTGAAGCCAGCGCTGGAGGAGGTTTCGCTCCCCCTCACTTCCGGTTCTTGGGCTGCCCACACCCTAGCTGCACACAACTTTGTAAACATCTCATCCCAGCACTCTCTCATACCTTCCCTGTTTTTTCTCATTCCTGATAAAACTGGTTTCTCCTGCACTTTTTTTTTTTTTAGGGAAAAGCAAAATGTATTCACAACCAAGCCTCTGCTCTGTAATCTGAAGTAAGGGTTTTTGGGGTTTTTTTTTTGCATTGGTGACTTTTGGCAAACCTACCATTCCACCAAAACCTGCCCAGAAAGGGCAGGCTGGTGTAGGTTTTTTTTTTTTTAATTGCATCACAATGGTGAAATGTTTCAGTGACTGAAGGTGCCTTCATTAGGGCAGCTTCCTCTGCTCTGCCTTGCAAGGGGGGCATCTCTGCCTCTGCCTCTCCATCTCTCTCTCTTTCTCTGGTCTGCTTCTCTCTCCAGCCTGAGCCAGGAACATGTCCCCCTCTTCAATACCAAAGCCAATAAAGGTGCGATTAAATTATGTTTTGTTCTTCAACTACTGTGTTTTTCACAAGAGTAAATGGGGCTACTCTTACATGTAGAAGTCAGAGGCCGTTTTCGCACTAGCGTTTACTCCGGCGTAGCACCCCATTTACCTCCGGATCTTTTCCTGGTTTTCCCACCTGTTGCTCCGGTGCTGCGGTTTGCTCCGGCGCTGCAGGGTTTTCACGCCGGAGTATCTAGATCCACCTCCTTCTGGAGTTTTTGAAAACCTCCGGATCCACTCCGGATCCACTCTGCGGAGTTTTCTGTGGGAAATCCATCCACGCCGGATCGACTGCTGTGTGGGCGGCACCCTCTCCCTTTCCGTCCTCCCACCCCATCCACCCCCTTGGCCAATCATCAGCCTTTCGCGGCGCTTCCCCAAAGTGCCGGCACGGCCATTTTTTTTTTTAAACTTCACAGTTTTGCGTAATAGCGATATTTCGAAATTAACAAATAGGAAAAAAAAAACCCTCCTGGAATAGCCTCAATTGCCACTTCAATTGGTTTCGTTAGATTTTTTTTTTATTATTATTGACTTTAGTTGCGTCATTTCGCTGTTGCGTTATCTCGATAATGCGAAAACAAGGCCATTCCAGCAGCTGCAAGTGGAAGAGTGGGGAATCCAACCCGGTTCTCCCAGATAACAGTCTGCACACTTAACCACTGCACCAAACTGGCTCGCCTGGGCTGGAAGAATTTCTTGCGGGCCATGGCTTCTCCAGCAGTGAGTCCAGGTGGAGCTGTCTTTCTCCAGTGGGTCAGTTCCCTGCCGCCTGTTTTGCGAGATTTCTCTTGCTTCGCCTCTTCCTTGCGGCCGGGAGAGGCGGGTGCCAGCTGCCCTTTCCCTTTTGCGCATAAAGCACCAGCTCTCTGGCACACACAAACGCGCCCACACGCGGTCCGCGTGCAAAGAGGGGAAATAAATACTAAAGCATCATCTCCAAAGGCTGCCAGGAAAAAAAGAGAAAAAAGCCCTCTTTTTCCCCCTGACTGGCTGCAGACCGCGCTTGTCAGGGGAAAGCAATGCTTCGGAAACCTCAGGCATATGGTAATAGGAATGGCTTTTTTGGTGTGTGTGGGGGGGTCTGGCGGGGGCGGCGAGGGGAGGGGAGGAGGAAGCGGAGCGTCAGCAGCGCGGTCAAGGCGAGGGCAGAAGTTCAGGCAATTGGTGGTTTTTGAAAGTGTGTTTGTTCTGGATGCGGGTGCGGATTCCTCCTGCAAGACAGGGCGGCCGTAGCCAGTTTCGCTGCCGAAGAGGGTGAGGGGGGCTGGGGTGTGTGAGCAAGGGCAGAACTGCTCGGCCTCTGATGCCCACAGGAGGCTGCGGGGGGGGGGGGGTGAGGGGTGCAATCTGCAGAGACCGGGGGCTCTGCAAGAGAGGGGAGGGGAAGGCGCAGGAATCTGCTGCAGCCAATCCATAAGCAGCAGCACACGTGATGCGGTTTGTCCACGAAAAGAAGGGGAGGGAACAGCTCGATGTTACGTTAGTACGTTAGTACGTCCTTACGCAACCAGACTTGCGCTTTAAAAAAAAATGATTGACAGGGCATCGAACTCAAGTCGATGCCAGTGGGAAAACGATTTGAGCCGGGGCTTCAGGGAAGGCGACTCCGCAAAGAGTCACTAGTGGGAAAATGAGAAAAATGATCCGGACATAATTGCGCCGCGGAATAAGGGGAGCAAACGCTAAGTGCGAAAACGACCAGAGTGAACCAGGCTGCTGAAATGGTCCAATGCTTCAATGCATGTGCAAAAAAGAAAACATGTAATCCCCGCCCCCCCAAGAACAGATGGAACTCCTGAGGGGACATCTGAATGGATTGCACTGATGGTGTGATCATTTTTCTTTCTTTCTTTCTTTCTTTCTTTCTTTCTTTCTTTCTTTCTTTCTTTCTTTCTTTCTTTCTTTCTTTCTTTCTTTCTTTCTTATCCCGCCCTCCCCACCGAGGCAGGCTCAGGGCGGCTTACAACATAAAATTCAAACAATAAGGTTAATAAATATTAAAATACATTGAATAATTTACAGCAGTTAAATAAAATAAAACAACAGTGTGGTGCTATTCTACAGCCTTCCTTCGCAGTTTTTAGGTACCAGTCAGTTATATGCCAAACGGAAGAGGACTGTCTTACAGGCCGTGTGGAACTGCCCAAGGTTCCGCAAGGCTCTCCCCTCTTCCGGTAGCTGGTTCTACCAGCAGGGGGCTGTAATTGAAAAGGCCCTATCCCTGGTTGACTTCAGAAATGACACATGAGTGGAAATGCAAAAGGTGGCTGCAGTGTTTTAATTGAGTTTTATTCTGTTGCAATGGAACATTTTAAATAGATTGCATTCCCATGAGATATATTTGTACCACTATTGCTACCAAGCCAAATTGTGCATGTGTTGCCTTTATGGAGGGCTAAATATGCATAAATAAACAGAAAGCAACTGGATGTAGCTAGGCCCTTTGATAGATAAATAAATGCTTCTGTTGGCATACCTCTTCCTCGTATGAAACAGTACAGATAATGCAAGCTGAAAGATGCAGGCTGGTACTTCGAAACCCAGCTGTTTCTTCCACAGCACTATTATGTGGTTTCCTTTTCTTCCCAGGCTGGCAAGTATGTTTTCAGCTAGCTTTTATACTTTGTCTCTAGGATACTCTGCATTCTAGCACAGGCTGCCAGCCAAGACAATAGATGTGCTTCTTTACCAAGGCTGAAGGTTGTTCTTTTGTACTGCTTGGGCTTTGGTAAGGCAGGATGGTTCCTGCTGCTTACAAAATGTCAGAGCTTTCTTGCCAACAAACACATCTCCTGTCAACCCAGGAGCTTTGCTCCAACAAATAGGATGCTCATTTGGCACTTTCCTGACCTGCTGTGCAGACAGGCTCCACAATGTAATTTGAGCAAGAGTAATTTATTCTCCTACTTTGTGAAGATCTGCTAAGTTCAAAGCAACTGTAAGACCAGCTTGATTGCTTCAAGAAGGGCTGCTCCACTTTAGCAGAGAAAGGATGAAAGCATTTTACTTGCTGATAAAAGCCCTCCCCCTTTGATGATAGCATCCGGTGACGTAGTTCAGAATTTGATGCAATAGCTGAGTAAAGTGAGGAAATGGGCTAAAGTTTCTGTATAGAAAAAATGTCATACATGATTTTCCAAGATGCTATACATAATTCTTGAAATACTCTGATTCAGTATTCCCCTGCACCTACCATCTCTGTACCCTTGAGACTGCAAGGTAGAGTGTGGCTACCCATCAATACTTCAATTTTCTTTTTTGGAGACTCACCCCCAATTCAGTTCATGCAGGTTCCTGAAGCAGTGTGAGAATTCAAATGAGCTTTAGGTAGCTGCAGACATGGCTGAGATAAGACAACTAGAGACTTAATCTGTGGGGTTGTTAAATCATCAGAGTAAGAGTTTACAATTTTGCTTCTAACTACAGTCAGTCACTACAGACAGTCACTCTTTTTACAAGTAGAGGTGCCTGAACATCTACTAGTTCAACTCAATCCTGCTCATGAGTCATCACAGGTAGATGGATTTTTAATGGACCATTCACCTGTAGTTTGTCCCTCAGCCCATAATTCCAGGTAGGTGGGCAGGTATGGTGACTGTGTAATGAAGAATGCCTAAAAAAAGTCTTAATCTGTTTACAGACATGGCATCAAGAACATGAATTAGGCTTTGGAGTCAAAATTATTTCAGTTATCTCCACAGTTATTTGCCATACTTAAAGGTGGTGGGGCTTAAGACGACCAAGATATTATGCTGTTCTTCACCCTCTGCTCCTGTATAGAACTGGGGTTTATTTATTAGAGAATAAAAGGCACTTATGCAGATGCTCAGATGATGATATTACTACTAAGGAGAATGCTGAAGGGGCAAGATCTTCAAGAAATGATTTTCTGAAAGTTCTGCCTGTTGCCACTCCATTCCTATTTAGATGTGTGGAGCAGGTGCTATGGTTCTAAGCTTGTCACAAGTTTAATGTGCACCCATTTTCATGAAACAGAGTCAGAAGCTACTCAAATGGCCATTGGGTTAATGTCCTAGTACACCTGGGGGTAACATCCTAAACAATGGCTGCTCTGAGAAAAGAATTTCCTCCAAACATCCTTATTACATTCCTGAACTTATCTAATAATCAGAAAGCTTTCCCCAGACATTTATCCCAAACTATTCTACCTTTATAATTTAAACAAAACGCAGCCGCTTGAGCCGTCTTCAGCTGGCACAGCACTTAATCCCATTTCCCATTCTTAAATTCACATTGGGTCTTGACGGGAGTTATTGCCAAAAGCTGTTCAAAGATTCAGGCGGTAGAGGGCACAATGTGAGCAATCAATCTGTTTTCAGAACTCATGCTGTCTGCGTAATATGACTACATAAGAGACTGAGGGTAGCTAGACTGTTAGGATGACAGAATAGGATGATCAGGTTTCAGTGATATTTTATAACCACTGTATCTGAGCTTTACCTCTAAGTCAACCTGCTTCTAGCATAATAAAAGTCAAAACTGCAGTAGTTCATAAAGTGATGATGAAACATCTTTCCCTCACTCTCTTCTTCCAATTAGCCTATTTATTTGCCTCCCCTCGCTGTTCACCATTTTCATGTTCACTTATATTGGTTTTACAGTGAATTAGACATTAACTATTTGCAAACAACATATGTTACAAGCAAGACCAGAGATATTTGAATTCAATGTACATATTTTAGTTGTTGAAGATTTTGGGGGGAGGGGTTGTATTTTTGTGTGTGTGTGCACGCATGCATGTGTACCTTGAAGTCATGGTAACCTCTAGTGACCCTACTGGAGGGCCTGGAGGATATTTAGAGAGGTGGCTGAATAAAGCCTGCCTCCTGCCTCTGGTATTTCAAGGAGGTCTCCCATCCAAGTACTTGCAGAGTCAGCCCTGCTTAGCTTTCAAGATCTAATAAGATTGGGCTTGCCTAGGCTATCCAGGTCAGGCAGGCCTGGTGCTAGGGTTGCCTGTGCCCCTAGGCCGGACTGTGATCCTCCGCCCCCTCCCCCCCCCAGTTATCTATGCTGAGGACTCACGAGCCTCAAGAGACCCCGGCAAAGTCTGGAAGGGCAGCAGGCTCTGCCCCCCCTCCAGTAGGGGAGGGCCCCCAGTCTCGTTTGCAGGGAAACACCCTCTCTAAACCTTCCTGCACATCTTTCATCCATCCGAGTCTCGGGTGGGGGAATGAGCCACACAGGACCTCCTCTTTGCTCTTGGGCTGCCTCTCCTGCAGGGGAGCCAGCCCGAGAGTGAAGCTGAGCTGCCTCTTTCCTCCACCCAAATCTCGGGCGGGGGAAAGAGCTGGCCTTTCCTGCAGGGGAGGTAGCCGGAGAGTGAAGCCAAGCCTCTTTGCTCTGCCTGAGTCTTGGGTGGGGGAAAGAGCTGGCACAGGGGCTCGTAATCGCTCTCAGGCTGTCTTTCCTGCAGCGGAGGCAGCCCGGAAGTGAGGCCGAACTGCTTCTTTCCTCCACCCGCGTTTCGGGCGGGGAAAGAGGCAGAGCTGTGCCAGCTGGCATATGGGGAGGGGGCACCTTATGGTGCCCTGTAGGCCATGCAGTGCCTAAGGCAGTCGCCTACATGGCTATTCCCACGTGCTGGGCCTGAGGTCAGGGCTGAGTTGGAGATATATTAATGGGCTATAGAATAACTGGAAATTACTTTACTGATAACTACTGCAATCATTCCACTATTAGTAATGTGGGCCTACTACAATATACATAAGCATCTGGCAGCCGTGGCTAAACCATTGAGATGTGTGCACAGCCACAAAAAAGCATGTATTGCCACTTGGATACAGTAATATAAACCAACAGTATTTTATAAATTCAAAATAACATATTTCCAGCAAAACAGTTCAGTCTCAGAGATGAGCCTCATGAATAATGAAGCTTATAAGTCGTAATAACGCTTGTCCTGGTGTACTTCATGTTTCAGAGTCTCCTTTGTCAAGGATGAAGGCTTTCTTTTTGGAACCTCAAGTCGTGAAGACTGAGCAGCTGGCCAGGATATTGCACCTGCACCTGACCCAAGGACTTTATTTTATGTAGATGGACCCGAAGTAAAAAATGGGTGCTTCTTTTCTGCAGGTTATTCTTCTACAATCAGGGCCACTGGAATGAGGATGAAGGTTACAAAATTCTTCAGATGCAGAATGTTTTGGGCCTGAGAACTTAGGCAGTCTACTTTTCATGTTTTGTGAGAACGAAGGAACAGCCTGTATGATGCCTAGAGGCTCTGGATTTTAAATAGCAGCTAGAAGTCTCTTGAGGAATCCATAATTTCTTTTTTTTAAAATCCTTTGCTTTATAATCCTTTGCTTTTTTAAAATCCTTTGCCAGTAGCAACCTGTGTGATGGTAGGTTATATTGAGAGTGTGTATTTGGCTCAATGCTGCTCTATATTCACTCAGACTACTAGTCTAGCAAGGTCAGTATGAACATATGAACATATGAAGCTGCCTTATACTGAATCAGACACTTAGTCCATCAAAGTCAGTATTGTCTTCTCAGACTGGCAGCGGCTCTCCAGGGTCTCAAGCTGAGGTTTTTCACACCTATTTGCCTGGACCCTTTTTTGGAGATGCCAGGGATTGAACCTGGGACCTTCTGCTTCCCAAGCAGATGCTCTACCACTGAGCCACCGTCCCTCCCCTAGTATTGTCTATTCTGCCTGGCAGTGGGTCTCCAGCAACTCAGGTAGAGTCTTTAACATCTACTACAACCTGATTCTTTTTGCTAAAGATGTTGGGAACTGAATCTGGGACCTTTTGCATGCAAAACAGATACTCCATCACTAAGACACAGCTCCTCCTTTCTAATGACCAGCTCAGCTGCTGACAGCCTAAACACTTTAAATGCCCATGTTCTGGCCTGAGTCATTAGTACTGATTCCAGGAGAATGGACAAATTCATGGATGAAAGGTTGATCGATGGATGTTAGTCATAAAGACTTAGGAAGCAGTGTATATCTGTATACTGCTTCTTGGGGAGGCAAAAACTGTGAGAGTTTCTGACCTCTGTATTCCTGCTTGTTAGCCTTCCAGAACATCTGGTTGGCCACTGCAGGGAGCAAGATGGAGGACTAGATGGAAAATTAGTTTAGTTAAGCACAACTCTTGAACCCAGCAAGTCCACCCTTTCTAAGCAAGGCAATACAGTGATGCAATAATGGTTTATCACCTGAATGTTGGCATTTTGTGCAACTGTTAAAAATATAAAAAAATGTGGCAGTGCTACTTGTAGGGTTGCCATCCTCAGGTAGTAGCTGGAGATCTTCTGGGATTACAACTGATCTCCAGATGACTTCCCCTGGAGAAAAAGGGGAGAGGCGGAGTCGATGGCATTATACCCTGTTAAGGTCCCTCCCCTCTTCAAATTCTGCCTTCCTCAGGTTCCATCCCCCAAATTTCCAGCTATTTCCCAATCTGCAGCTGGCAACTCCAGCTACTTATGAAATATTTATTGGTACCAAAGATCAAAATCACAGGATGACATTTGTATGGTTCTCCCCCCTCCCCGCCCTTTCTGTTTGTTAGTTCATAAAAATGTGCTGCTGGCTTTTCTCTTAAACCTGTTTTCAAATCTGAGCACAAATCTGTCTGTCTGTCTGTCTGTCTGTCTATCTATCTGTCTGTCTGTCTGTCTGTCTGTCTGTCTGTCTATCTATCTATCTATCTATCTATCTATCTATCTATCTATCTATCTATCTATCTATCTATCTATCTATCTATCTATCTATCTATCTATCTATCTATCTCAATATATAATTATATATAACTATATTGGTTAGCAGCAGCTGAAAAAATTACTTTAGTGACTGATTGCTGCCATAGCCATAGTAGGTATAGCAGCTAGCAGATCTATAGCTCAGTCTTTTAGATACAAGTCATGTCTAAGTTGTGTTAATACCAGCAAATATTCTCTAAAGTGCAGAGATCACTGTTATAGAGAGTAAAATGGCAGAGCAAACAAAGGTGCTTGTATCGTTCCAAATAAGTAGTCGAGGCCTAAGGAAGGCCTAAGGGAATGGCTGCAAGACCACAAGAAAATAATTAGTATGTAATCATGCTATCCAACTTTGTCTTAAAAGGGTTTACTTTTCTAGGTTGTGATCCTCTTGAACTGTCACATGACACTGATATGGAGAGACGCTGCCTGTTAATATGAAGCACCCCAATACCTAGAGAGAGAGAGAGTGGGGCTCTTATTTCTGGAAACAAAATGGAGTCTGACCAGAAACAGGCCAAGAAAACACTCCATCTAAAATGGAGTGGACCTAGCAGAGAGTTGGTTCTGGTCATCCTCTAAAGGCTTCCTCTCAGTGCGACTCCACCTAGTTCTTCCACCTCCACCCAAACAGGATGCATAATAACAATGGGGACTGCTGGTAAGTATTGCTCACACCCTAATCTTCCAATACTGATTACTAGCCTCTCCCTTCGACCCATCTTCCCAGCCACTTCTATTCACCCCACTGATTACCCACCCTGTCTCTCAAAGTCTTTGTCTATCATAGAAGATTTCTTCCAGAGTGTCAATCCAAACCGGTACCAAACCACTCAGTCACACCCAAGCCCATCATTCACACCTTATGAACATGATCTATTTTTCCTATTCAAAAGAGTCATCACCAGGCCATTAAAGACTCCTTAGTAACAAAAGCGTCCCCCATCTCTCAGGACTCTATATAATATGGGCTAGAAATCCATTGCAGTGTACATTCTGTAGGGCGCCATTCGCAGTCTGTACCCGTTACTCCTGTAATTGGGTTTATAGGGCTTGCTACGCTGTTGTGCTTGTCCCTCTCTCCAGTTTTCCTGTTGAAACAGATGTTTCCTCTTCTGGATCAGGTGACTATTACCCTCCTCAACAATCCCTAAAGTCTCTAACGATAACCTCTAGCCTTCCTAGCTTCTTGATTGCCCGTATTGTGTATTTGTGTGTGTGAATCCATTTTATTACATATTTTTGAGTAAAATATTATAAAATATACCTGCTTGGAGTATTCTTGCTTGAAAACCCGACCTCCGTATTATTGAAGACAAGATTCCCTGCTCCTAATTTGCTCTACCAAGTCTCTTAGCTAATTTCCCCCTTAAAAATAAGAGACTCAAAGCATTTCCGGTAATGACATGAGTGTGTTTTTCATTCAGAAACTATCTGCTGCTATTAGAACCAGTGTGGTGTAGAGGCTAGAGGCTAGAAAGCTTTGGTTCAAATTCCTATTGGTTGTGAAATTTACTGGGTGACCTTGAGGCAGTCATTTTCTCTAACCCTACCACCCACGGTTCTTGTGAGTAGGATGGCGCTAGGATTTTTTGGCCTGCCCACTGGACTCTGCTATATTAAACTGCTCTATTTCTTTGTAACAGAGCTTTGTCCACAAAAGTTTGTCACAATATTGCCATTCTACACAATCATCTTTCATACACCTCAACCTGCTTTTTAGATGATGATTTTATATGCCTACAGTACTTACAGTGCAGTCTTGTGCTGAGTTACTTCAGTGCAAGTGAACTGAAATTATTGAACATAGTTTTGAATAACTCTGCTCTGGATTACACTCTTAATGAATTTGTGAACTAATCTGGGGGCAAACCCATCTTCAAAATTAGAAGTTTTGGTGCAACAGGCCCTTTATCTCTGTAAATGGATTGGGACAGAGTGGTCTTCCCTACATTTATTACAGCTTTCTGAAAGACTTCATTGATTTTGCAGCTTTTTAAGTGCCATGCTGACTTCAAAGTTTACTCTTTGATTATATGAATCCAGATAAGATTTCAAGGGCTCTGGGAGAACGCAGCAAAGGCCAGATGTCTGACTGTTTGAAGAAATGCTTCTATGTTTAGCCAAGGGGGAGGAGGGGAGCATTTGTATAGGAACACTTTGAGTCAATTTCAGCTACCACTTAGCTTCATTCTGACAGATTATTACTAAACAATAGAGGCAGTCCCCCCCCCAGTGCATTTCCCCCCTTCAGTTTTCTTGGTATCTTTCATTCACAAACCTTATTTTGCAAAGATTATCCCTCTCTGAAAAAATGTACCCCTTGGACCCCTCCAGGACATTTCAGGGTAGAAAGACAGTATATGAAGCAGGGCTGGCCCTAGACTATCCCTAGACTATCTGGCACCCTAGGCAAGTCTAACTTCTGGTACACCCTCCCCCTCAGTGGTGACCAAATCCCTGCATTCTATCCTATGGGCCCATAGCACAGAATGAAATCTATTCTATCATATGGGCTTATAGGATAGAATGGAGTCTATTATGTCCTATGGGTCTTATCTGGGGTCATGCTGCAGTGGTGGCCCGATCCCTCTATTCTAGCCTATGAGCCCATAGGATAAAATGGAGGAACCCCTCATCGATGGGGTTGCCTTGCTAATTGCACCTCTCGAATTCTCTGAGAGGTGAGAGGGGAATCGTTCCCCTTCTTTAGCACCACAGAGGTGCAAAAGCACGGAGAAAACCGTGCCCTCCATGCCTCTTGAGATCTCTGAGAGGCAGGGGGAGATCCCTCTCCTGCTTTTGCACCCCAGGGGTGCAAAAGCAGGGAGAAAGCCCCGCTGCCCATGCCTCTCAGAGTGTCTGAGAGGCGCAGAGGGGAGATTCCCTGGGTGGGCAGAGCAGCTGGCTGTGCACTCGGTGCACTTCAGTGGAGCTGGGTGGGTGGCACTGCACTGCTGTAGTTCTGCCCCTACTGCCACTTCTGTGAGTCATGCGGAGGTGCAAATTTGGTGCCCCCAAGGGCCACCATTCCAGGTGACTGCCTAAGGTTAGCTAGTGGGTGGGCTGGCCCTGCTATGAAGCAAATTAAAGTTCCCTTCAAAGCAGGCCCGTAGCCATGGGGGGCACAGAGGGGCATGGCCCTCATCTCATTTGGAGTACTGTGTGCAGTTCTGGTCGCCGCACCTCAAAAAGGATATTATAGCTTTAGAGAAGGTGCAGAGAAGGGCAACTAGAATGATTAAGGGGCTGGAGCACTTTCCCTATGAAGAAAGGTTGAAACGCTTGGGGCTCTTTAGCTTGGAGAAACGTCGACTACGGGGTGACATGATAGAGGTTTACAAGATAATGCATGGAATGGAGAAGGTGGAGAAAGAAGTACTTTTCTCCCTTTCTCACAATACAAGAACTCGTGGGCATTCGATGAAATTGCTGAGCAGACAGGTTAAAACGGATAAAAGGAAGTACTTCTTCACCCAAAGGGTGATTAACATGTGGAATTCACTGCCACAGGAGGTGGTGGCGGCCACAAGTATAGCCACCTTCAAGAGGGGTTTAGATAAAAATATGGAGCACAGGTCCATCAGTGGCTATTAGCCACAGTGTATATAAAATTTTTTGCCACTGTGTGACACAGAGTGTTGGACTTGATGGGCCGTTGGCCTGATCCAACATGGCTTCTCTTATGTTCTTATGTTCATCCAATCCCCTCTTGGACCTTTATGGCCCCTCAGTTCCCTGGCCCCCACTCTCTCTGTGCCGCTTTGGTGACCCCCACCCCACTTGTGGGCAACTCCCTCTCCCTCCCTCCCAACTCACCAACGTGGTGAAACAGGGAAGAGCAGGCTTCAGGGGCTTTTTCAAGACACCCCCCCCCCAACCCTGCCGGTCATGTGACCAGCAGGAAAAGCCACTCCAAGGTTGGCAGTTCGTATACTGGCTTTCCAGTTCACTCAGCAAGTTCAGCGCTGAACTTGCTGAGCGCACTGTAAAGCCAGCGTAGGAACTGCAGGCCTTGGAGCGGCTTTTCCTTCCAGACATGTGACCGGCGGGGGTGGGGGGGCATCTTGAAAGAGTCCCTGAAGACCACTCTTCCCTGTTTCGCCACATTGGTGAGTTGGGAGGGAGGGGAAGGTGCCATGTGGAGGGGGGCAGGGCCACCAGAGCAGGGATCAGGGCCAGAGGGGGGGCCCTCCATCCAAAATTTTTTCCTGTGGGCCCCCCCCATCTGGAAATCTGGCTATGGGCCTCAAAACAGGATTGATGAGCAGCTATAGCAAGCATGAGCTACTCAAATACTGATGAAACTGTTGTAATGTACTGAAGTCGGAGACGTTCAGATGGTAACAAGCTTTATTAGTGAGTACATCATGAAGACAACATGGCGGGGCTGGGTCCCCTGTTATATGCATTTCCCGGAACAACCTTCTTCCTGGTCAGGTCCAATCCTTGCCAGTTAAACTTCCCGCCACTGATCGTCATAGGCGGGCTGCATTCGTCCCTTCCAGGCACCGCCCACAGGTGCGTTGTGCTGTGCTTCCCAGGATGAACGCCAGACACAACACCTGTAACATGTAAAAATGTTAAATAGTTGACTGCTTTTGTCGGTGTTTGGAATCTATGTAGCTCATTTAGAGATGATGTATTAAAATGCATTTGACTGTCTATGGAGGTTGTAGTACAGATACTGTTTTGGTAAAAGTCCTAAATGGATGTTTATTCTTTTGCAATGTGCTCTCTTCAGTGGCAACATATACTAGAACTGGAACGATACAGAAAAGATTAACAAGTTCTTTTGCAAGTAGGAGAGCAGAGGCTGCTGAAGCTGGTTTGTGAGCATGAGACTCCTTGCTTTGGGGGAAACATTCAAGTGTACAGCAGATTTTTAAAAAGTTGTTGGCAATTGTTTAAACCAGATGCACTGTTCTATAGTTCTTCCCCCACCCCAACAACCACTTCCCAGTGCAGATTGTGTTATATCCTGAGTCTGTTTTCACTAGCCTAAGATTCAGCACTGTTGTGAAAAGCAGCAAAACATGTCTGGCAGACTGACTTAGTAAATGGATTCCAAGCTGTGTAGTCAATAGGTCACTGTGATAGTATTTACAGTTCTACAGGGAACCTGTGAATTCTTGGTTCATTGCCCTCAAGCAAATATCCTTAACATGCACAAACTTTTTGCATGCACGCACAAAACTATCTCAGGAACTGCACGAGCTTTGAGGGACTACAAACAGAAGATACTGTGTGTTCTTGAGCAGAATGGAGGGATTGGGCAGTTGCTGTGGCGTGATGCTATAGAAGGGATTTTAAACTTTAAACCCTTTATCTGGGGTCATGCTGCAGTGGTGGCCCGATCCCTCTATTCTAGCCTATGGGCCCTTAGGATAAAATGGAGGAACTCCTCATTGATGTAGAAATGGAAGGAGGGCTAAATCTTTTACTGATTTAAAATAATCAGTCATGTATTTGCTGCAAATATTGTCAGTTTCAATGATGTGATTTACACAGATGTCTTAAAAATCATTACACAGTAGTATTATTCTATGTTAAACTCTCTCTCCTCCCCCAGTATTAATTGGTAGTAATACATGTCCCATATGGCATTGTGTAGGGCTTTTGAATGGATGGTAGGAGTAAGGGACAAAGATTAGAAGGCACTTCAATGAATACTCCTAGCATTTTTGGCACCACCAAAAGTGAAATGAATAATTCACAGTGAATAATTCATCAGATGCATTTAACATCTCTTTTACTCCCCAGAATATCTCTAAGCACATGCCAGTTCCTTAAAACATCTTCATTATTTTTGAGTTTACAGACCTTGATGCAAATATTCTCCTTTTAGCACAGAATAAAGAGCAGGACCAGGAAGAATGGCTCACTTACAAGGCAGTGAAGGAATTGTATACAAATGCCAGCTGCCTTGTGTCCTCTAAACACTTCACAGATGAAAAGAGGGGCATTCTGGTGTACTTGCTAACACCCCCCATTCTTGTATCAGGGTTCAGAGCTCTTCCATTCTGTTTCACTTTTCTAAAGACTTTGGTCTGCCTGCTGTTCATGTACTTACACATATTCAACAGTATTTACTATCTGGAGCAACATGTGGGGTGTGTGCACATGCATTTGCATGTGTGTGTGCTAAAAAGCAGCATGCCAACATTTTGTGGCTGTTTGCATCTGAAGTCAAGTTGCCTCTCCCCGTCCCCCCCACCCCCAAAGATTTAACTCCCAGAGACCATGGAAAGGCCTGGAAGAATGGCAACATTGTCAAGTGAGGGCTAACTGGTGTTAAACTCTCTCCTCTCCCCCCCCCCCCCCCCGGTATTAATTGGTAGTATTACATGTACCATATGGTGTAGGGCTTTTGAAAGGATGGTAGGAGCAAATAAATGTGTGCATTTATTTCTGTTCACAGCAGGGTTCTTAAATACGGAGCACATAGGCAAGACCAGCCATTGGTTTTTAAAGAGTTTTTCTTCCAGCCGAGCTCCTGGAACAAAACTGAGCCACACATAAGGTTGTTGGGTCCTCCCTGGCCACCAGTAGGGAATGGGAAGGGTAAGATTGCCAGATCTTGGAGATTTGGGGATAGAGCTTGGGGAAGACAGGGACCTCAGTGAGGTCCAGTGCCATAGAGTCCACCCTTCAAGGTATCCGCTTTCTTCAAGGAAACTGATCTTCGTAGTCTGCAGAGGAGCTATAATTCCAGGGGATCCCCAGGTGCCACCTGGAGGCTGGCACCTCTAGCCCAGGCAGGAAGTGCTAAAACAACAGATGGCAGCATTAGAAAGCAGGGAAGGGGAAGGATTTTGTTGTGATTATTAATAGGTAATAATAGAAGCTTTTAAAGTATCAGTTAGGCAGTCAGTTAGGCACTTGGGGAAGACTCTCGGGGGCGTATTAGATGAGCCCCGCTCTGAACGTAGCAGCCCCGTTGCTGCCAGAGAGCGTGAGGGTTGAGAGGGAACAGGGCACCGAGATGAGGACAAGGGGAATGCGCCCTTAGAAGGGACCTCTTCTTCGGTTGGTGAGCGGGTATCCTTTCACGCCAAGGAACCATCCCTGAGCAGGGGGAGAGGGTTTTTTTTGGTAGTTGGTGATTCGATCCTTAGGCAAGTAGACAGCTGGGTGGTGAAACCGCGTACTGACTGTATGGTGACTTGCCTGCCTGGTGCGAAGGTAGCGGACATTACGCGTGTAGTAGATAGACTGATAGACAGTGCTGGGGAAGAGCCTGTGGTCGTGGTGCATGTTGGCACGAACAATGTGGGGAAATGCAGTCGTGAGGTCCTGGAGGAAAAATTTAGGCTGCTAGGTGGGAGACTTAAGGCCAGGACCTCCAAGGTAGCCTTCTCAGAAGTGCTACCTGTTCCAAGTGCAGGGCAGGAGAGACAGGCACAAATTAGAAGTCTCAACGTGTGGATGAGACGATGGTGTAAGGAGGAAGGGTTTAAGTTTGTTAGGCACTGGGATGCTTTCTGGAACAAGCGGGAGCTGTACAAAAGAGACGGTCTCCACTTGTCCCCGGATAGAACCAGGCTGCTGGCGCTTAAAATCAAAAAGGTGGCAGAGCAGTTTTTAAACTAAATCTTGGGGGAAAGCCGACAGGAGATGAAATGTCTCTGGTTCGGGAGGACTCGTCTCAAAGAGATGAAGGGTTAGCTGCTATTTTTCTACCGGGTAACGGACCAGAGTTGTCCACTGTGAAGGTGACAAACAATATGGACTATCTGCCAGAGTCTCGAGGCGGCAGGAGGAAGGTGGCGGGCCTAGCTCGCCTGGGAAATTATAGATGTTTGTATGCAAATGCTAGAATTGTTCGAAGTAAAATTGGTGAATTGGAATGTTTAGTGTTGGGAGAAAACATAGACATTGTGGGAATTTCAGAAACTTGGTGGAATGAGGAGAATCAGTGGGACATGGTGATTCCTGGATATAAGCTATATCGGAAGGATAGGGAGGGAAGGGTTGGAGGTGGGGTGGCTGTGTATGTCAGAGAGGATATACGGTCCAGTAAGACTGAGATCAGAGAATTAGATTCACTTTTGGAAATGCTTTGGGTTGAAATAGAGGGCCCAAAAGAAAATTTAACTATGGGAGTTTGTTATCGCCCACCAAATCAAAAGAGAGAGGACGATTATAATATGATGGAAGGCTTAAAGATAGCGGCTAAATGTAAAAACTGTGTCATAATAGGTGATTTTAACTACCCGCAGATTGATTGGGTCAATATGTGTTCTGGTCGAGAGAAAGAGATTGAGTTTCTTGATGCTCTCAATGACTGTGCTATAGAGCAGATGGTCTCAGAACCTACCAGGGGTGGGGCGATCCTGGCTTTGGTCCTAAGTAATGCCCAAGACTTGGTGAGAGATGTAAAAGTGATTGCGCCACTTGGGAGCAGTGACCATAATGTTATTGATTTCACCATTTGTATAAATAGGGAGTTGTCCAAAAAGACCGCCACAACCACGTTTAACTTTAAAAGGGGTAAATACACTGAGATGAGGAGGCACGTGAGGAGGAAACTGAAAGGAAAGGTACATATGGTCAAAACCCTTGGGGAAGCTTGGATGCTATTTAAAACTATAATCCTAGAAGCTCAGATAAAATACATACCACAAGTTAGGAAAGGCACAAACAGGCATAAGAAAAGGCCTGCGTGGTTAACAAACAAAGTAATGGAAGCTGTAAAAGGTAAGAAGGACTCCTTTAAGCGGTGGAAAACCAGTCCAAGTGAGATTAGTAAAAGGGAACACAGGCTGTGGCAAATCAAATGCAAGACTGTGATCAGGCAGGCAAAAAGGGACTATGAGCATATTGCAAAAAACATAAAGACCAACAATAAAACTTTCTTCAAATATATTAGAAGTAGGAAACCAGCCAGGGAGGCAGTGGGGCCCTTGGATGACCATGGGGTAAAAGGATTACTGAAGGAGGATAGGGAAATGGCTGAGAAGCTAAATGAATTTTTTGCCTCCGTCTTCACTGTGGAAGATGAGAACTTTTTGCCCGCCCCAGAACCACTAATTTTGGAAGGGGTATTGAAAGACCTGAGTCAGATTGAGGTGACAAAAGAGGAGGTCCTACAACTGATAGACAAATTAAAAACTAATAAGTCACCGGGTCCGGATGGCATACATCCGAGAGTTCTGAAAGAACTCAAAGTTGAACTTGTGGATCTTCTAACAAAAATCTGTAATCTTTCATTGAAATCTGCCTCCGTTCCTGAGGACTGGAAGGTAGCAAATGTCACCCCTATCTTTAAAAAAGGTTCCAGAGGAGACCCGGGAAATTACAGGCCAGTCAGTCTGACTTCAATACCGGGAAAGTTGGTAGAAACCATTATCAAGGACAGAATGAGTAGGCACATTGATGAACACGGGTTATTGAGGAAGACTCAGCATGGGTTCTGCAAGGGAAGATCTTGCCTCACTAACCTGTTACATTTTTTTGAAGGGGTGAACAAACATGTGGACAAAGGAGACCCAATAGATGTTGTTTACCTTGACTTCCAGAAAGCTTTTGATAAAGTTCTTCATCAAAGGCTCCTTAGAAAGCTTGAGAGTCATGGAGTAAAAGGACAGGTCCTCTTGTGGATCAAAAACTGGCTGAGTAATAGGAAGCAGAGAGTGAGTATAAATGGGCAGTCTTTGCAGTGGAGGACAGTAAGCAGTGGGGTGCCGCAGGGCTCGGTACTGGGTCCCATGCTCTTTAACTTGTTCATAAATGATTTAGAGTTGGGAGTGAGCAGTGAAGTGGCCAAGTTTGCGGATGACACTAAATTGTTCAGGGTGGTGAGAACCAGAGAGGATTGTGAGGAACTCCAAAGGGATCTGTTGAGGGTGGGTGAGTGGGCGTCAACGTGGCAGATGCGGTTCAATGTGGCCAAGTGCAAAGTAATGCACATTGGGGCCAAGAATCCCAGCTACAAATACAAGTTGATGGGGTGTGAACTGGCAGAGACTGACCAAGAGAAAGATCTTGGGGTCGTGGTAGATAACTCACTGAAAATGTCAAGACAGTGTGCGTTTGCAATCAAAAAGGCCAATGCCATGCTGGGAATTATTAGGAAGGGAATTGAAAACAAATCAGCCAGTATCATAATGCCCCTGTATAAATCGATGGTGCGGTCTCATTTGGAGTACTGTGTGCAGTTCTGGTCGCCGCACCTCAAAAAGGATATTATAGCATTGGAGAAAGTCCAGAGAAGGGCAACTAGAATGATTAAAGGGCTGGAGCACTTTCCCTATGAAGAAAGGTTGAAACGCTTGGGACTCTTTAGCTTGGAGAAACGTCGACTACGGGGTGACATGATAGAGGTTTACAAGATAATGCATGGGATGGAGAAAGTAGAGAAAGAAGTACTTTTCTCCCTTTCTCACAATACAAGAACTCGTGGGCATTCGATGAAATTGCTGAGCAGACAGGTTAGAACGGATAAAAGGAAGTACTTCTTCACCCAAAGGGTGATTAACATGTGGAATTCACTGCCACAGGAGGTGGTGGCGGCCACAAGTATAGCCACCTTCAAGAAGGGTTTAGATAAAAATATGGAGCACAGGTCCATCAGTGGCTATTAGCCACAGTGTATGTGTGTATATAAAATTTTTTGCCACTGTGTGACACAGAGTGTTGGACTTGATGGGCCGTTGGCCTGATCCAACATGGCTTCTCTTATGTTCTTATGTTCTTAATATCCAATCAGAGCCCAAAAATATTTCAATGTACAAAGTCTCATTCAGGAAAATACCTAGATCAAAAATAATTTAAAAGTCCAGTATCAAGATCTGGGTCCAGAACACGGTGTCTGGATTCTCTCAAGATTGTTTCAAGTGGCATTATTCTTCCTTAGCTAGAACAGGTGGAGAAGCAATTTCTTGACCCAGGCAGAGCCCGGTAAACATTATCCCAAATTGGGAGAAGCCTGATGTATCATATAATATATTCACAGACAGTACTGAATATCCAAGGATAATTCTTCAAGAAACCTTCAATAAGCTCTAGCTTTGCAATGTCATAGTGTTAGGTTACTCTTCATAGCGTTAGGCTATTCTTCATCCCTCATTTATTTAATTATTTACACCCTTCTAGTCTCCCCAGTGGTCCACAGTGGGTTACAAGACTGTTTCCTCCTGCCTTTTCCTCCCAACAACCCTGTGAGTTAGGTTAGGCTGAGAAAGGAAGTGACTGGCTCAAGGTTACCAAGTGAACTTCCATAGCAGAGTTAGGATTTGAACCCAGGTCTCCCAGCTTTAGTCTAACCACTACACCATGCTTCATTCTGGAAACTGAATTTGTGTTTACTTTTAAGTGCCAGATCAGCTGTGCTCATTCATAAGAGTGGATTTCATTCAGGCATCTATCATTAAGAGTGAAAAAGTTTTGTGTAAATAATCTCCCAAGGCCATTTAATTGTTCTGCCCCCTTTTCTGTTGATAAAGGCCACAAAAATTCTTTCTCTGCAGGGGCATTCCATGCTATGTGCACAGCATTTAAACAGACTTTACTGTTCATGTGTTGCCCTTAATGTGTACAGTGTCTGTGAGCTAGCACTTCATAAAACTGACTGTGGCTCCAGGATTATATAGGTGCTATCATGATTGGGGAGATACAAGCACTTTAATATTATGGCCACTCAAGCAGGACAAAGTGGGAGACCTCCTGCTGCCCCTTCCCCCAGCTGGCTCTGCTCACCACCATTTAGCTGAACAGCAAGGTAAAACATTGTGGAAGTAATGGGGAGCAATTGGTTTTGCCAATGAAGCCATTATTTCACTTTCAGCACAACCTGGAAGTGAAGTCTTCTCATTAGGCAATGCTGTAGCATCTTCCCTGATGGTTCTGGGGGATTTTCCTGTTGACATGGCTGGTGCTCCTGTGGATTTCCTGGTTGACCTCTGGAATGAGGAATGACCCAAACAGTCGATATGATTGCTCCTCGGCATCCATTCTCAGGTCTTAGACCTCATGTAGCCCTTTGGTTTGCTGAGAGCCTACCAGTGATGAAAAAACCAGGAAGATAACTACAGTGACAGTGGAGGAAGCCTTGGGCTAAATCCAATAGGACATGGGCAAAAGTTCATTTCAAAGCATACATCATGGCAGTGATGCTGACAAAGAAACAACACTTCCCATCACCATTGAGTTTGTACAGTGTAGGCTGGGGGAGCCGTTCCAGGTGGTCAGAAGCCTGTGAGGAGGCGGGCTGCTTGGTAGCCTGCAGTGAGTTTGCAGATAAAACCTCTCATACCTGTTCCAAATTGGACTCTACATTAGCAGTGACAGGGCTTAATGGTGCCAGTGTGCCAACTTGTCCAATTGTGTGGACTATCTTTAAGTTTATTCAGTCTGAGGATGTTGACAGGATCCTTGGAAGTTTGAGGCCTACCAGTTGCTTGTATGACCAATGCTCATCCTGTTTACTGAAATCTTTGGTGGGGAGGTTGGTTAACTGGGTTTGAGAAGTAGTTAGTGCTTCCTTAAGAGAGGGCATGGTCACCCCAGCCTTGAAATAGGGTCAGGCTGTGGTGCATCCACTTCTAAAGAAGCCTACTCTGGATCCAGGAGATCTCAATAATTATCAACTAGTTCCATATGTTCCATTCTTGAACAGGGTGACTGAACAACTCCAAGACTTCCTGCATGAGGCAAACTGTTTAGATTTCTTCCAGTCTGCTTTTAGGACTGAAACAGCTGTGATTACCCTGGTGGATGACTTGTCTGGAAGATGGACTTAGGAAGCATGACTTTGTTGATTCTCCTGGACCTCTCAGTGGCTTTTGGTACTGTTGATTGTGGTATCCTGCTGGACCACCTATCTAGATTGGGACTGGGAGACACTTATGTGGTGGTCCTGGTTGTACCTGGAGGGTAGGTTTAGAAGGTAACGCTTTGGGACTGCTTGACCTATGGGATACCATAAGGTTCCATTCTGTTCCCCCTTTTAACATCTACATGAAACTGCTGGTTGAGGTCATCTGGAGATTTTGGCTGGGTTGTCACCAATATACAAATGACAGTCAACTCTATCTTGCGTTTCCAGATGATCACAGGGAGCCTGTAGAACTGGTTTCTGGAGACAATTTGGAGTGGATGTGCACTAATAAACTGAAGCTTAATCATGACAAGACAGAAGTGCTACTGGTGGATGGAAGGTCTGACTGGGGGTTTAAGGTGTCACCTGTTCTGGATAGGGTTGCAGTTCCCTTGAAGGAACAGGTCTGGGAGTGCTCTTGGACCCAGGTCTTCTGCTGAATAGCCAGATGGTAGCAGTGGCCAAGAGTATCTTTTTACAGCTTGGACTAGTTAAAGGTAAAGGTAGTCCCCTGTGCAAGCACCAGTCGTTTCTGACTCTGGGGTGATGTCGCATCATGATGTTTTTTTACGGGGTGGTTTGCCATTGCCTTCCCTAGTCATCTGCACTTTACCCCCAGCAAACTGGGTATTAATTTTACTGACTTCAGAAGGATTGGAATGCTGAGTCAACATTGAAACCACATTAAGAAGGCTTCCAGTGAGGCCACAATGTTTGTACTGGCTCTCAGTTATTATGCTTTACTAGACTTTATATTTGTTATCCTACATAGAATTTTTCTCTGTTCATTTACAGCAGGGGTGGGGAACGTCAGGCCCGAGGGCTGTTTGTGGCCCTCGAGATCACTTGGTCTGGCCCTCGGGAAGCCTGAGCGGTGGGCATTGTGAAGGACTGCTGCTGGGGTATGTGGGTGCCTTTAAAGGTCTGCTGAGAGCAGCTGCAGTTTCTGCATGAAGGGAGGGAGAGAGGGGTGGCAGGGGTGGGGGGTGGGAGCCAGCTACCACCAGCTCCATGTGCACTTAATTATCCCAGATGGTGTGGCCTAATATGCTAATATTAGGGGATGTGGTCTAATATGTTAATGAGATCCTGCTGGGCTTTTTCTACAAAAAAAGCCTTGGAACTAGGCATTTGCCTAGGGCGGCAGGCCAGGGGTGTTTGCCAAATTAGGCTTGGCCACATGACTTTAAATAGAAAAACAATTATTTGCATTAATTTTGCCAGCCTGAATCATTCTCCCTTGGCAAAATACTGTATTTTAAGTTGATAATTTTGTATGGCCCATGAATGATGTTATAAATATTCAAATGACCCTTGGCAGAAAAAAGGTTCCCCACCCCTGATTTACAGGGCCTGGCTTAAGGTTTCAGAACAGTAAATTGCTTTAAATGTTACGGCTTGTAACGTTCTTTGTCAAAATAATACAGCTGAGATACTGTGCTCAGAACATGGTAAAATTGGTTTGCTCACATTTGCAATTCAGAAGACTGAGGCCTAGAGTTACCAGATGTTCCTCTGAACGGTTCTCCGGCTGTTAACCTCAAGAGCTCCATGGGGTGGCAGGAAGCTCCTATTTTCCTCATTCAAGCTTCAAGCCACAGTGGGTGGCTGAGAAACAGAAGAGGGAGGAAAAGCAAAGAAACAAACAGAACATTTCACAAAGTGGATATCTGCAAGAAACTTTGTCAAATTTCACTAACAGTTCCATATCCAACCACTTCACTTTGGCTTTACGGTGCAAACAAATGAACCACTTTTATTCTATAGTTAACATACCAGATATTATGGTTAATAATATCTTTATTTCAAAAGGTGATTTATTTCTTCACAGAAGTTAAGTTTGCAAACCAAACAAAGGGACTGCTTTGCCATTGCATATGCAAAATGTTAAAGTCAGCATAACCTTATTTTAAAAATTGATTTTCCATACTATATTATTTGAACAGTAGTAACTTTGTTCAACAAACACTCCCCGGTTTAATTTTTTTAAATCAACATTGAAGTAATTTTATAACTAGTTGGTGTAGTATCTTTTTGGCTAATGTGTCTCAAAACGAAACCATCGTGTACTTGAAGTGTTGCTTCATTTTGCAGCCTGAAGTTATTTTCAAACCATATATTTTACAGTCCTTTGAATGACTTCTTTAACCCAATGCAGCATCATGGAAAATCACATCTGGTCCTTGCTGCAAAGTCAGAAACCTGATCTTTGAATGTTTCTACCAAACAGTCTGATATGAATCGCAATGTGCAGAAGCAGATTGTAACAAAGTTTTGGCCCTTGCATGTAATCCTGATGGAACAAGTCATAGCTCTAGGCTTCTAAAATAGCTGAAACTTTATGTGGGAAGTGTAATCACTGTATCTCTGTGAAGTTGGAGAATAACATTAATCAACATGCTTTTCCTTAAGCGAAGTATAGCAAGAAGAAAAAAGGACAGATACAGACAAACAAGATATAGACAAACAGGCCTGTACAAATATCTTTATTTTACTTGTCAGATCCTGAGGGCATAAACAAGGAACCATCCTTTCAAGTAAAAGCATAGAGCACGTTACTAAAATATCTTGAACTAAAGAACTTTAGGTTGAAACTACCTGTCACATATTTTTCCAAATTCATATTTGCTAGGTAAATAAGGCTGAAAATTAGAGTTGCCTGCTCTGGGCTGGAAAATACCAGGAGATTTTTTTTTGGGGGGGGGGCAGAGCTTAGGGTTGCCAAGTCCAATCCCAGAAATATCTGGGGACTTTGGGGGTGGAGCCAGGAGACACTGGGGTGGAGCTAGGGGGAGGGGGGAAACGGCGCCGGGGAGCGTGGTGAGCCGCCCCGTCTCGGAGCGGGCGATGCCGCTGCGCAGCTGCCGCCTCTTCTTCGCTCGCCATGGCTGCTCCTCCGAGATGGGCTCAGGCTGAGCCCATCTCGGAGGAGCAGCTGCGGTGGGGCGGGGGGGGGGGGCGGCAGCGGTGCGGCGGCCTTGCCCGCTCCGCTCCACCTCTGGGGTGGAATTGGAGGGGGGTGGAGGCGGGCCGGGGGCGTGGTGAGCCGCGATTCCGGGTCCTAGAAGGGCCCAGATTCGCAGCTCGCCATGCTCCTGGCCTGCCTCCGACCTTCCCTTCTCTGGTTTTGCCTGTGCTGCTGCCGCCTCTTGGCTGCTCCTCCGAGATGGGCTCAGCCTGGGCCCATCTCGGAGGAGCAGCTGTGGTGGGTGGGGAGGGGGCGGGGGCGGCAGCGGCACAGCAGCCTCGCCCGCTCCGGGATGGTGCGGCTCGCCATGCTCCCCGGCACCGTTTCCCCCTCCCCCCACTTCCGTTTTTTTGGGGAGCGGGGGAAGAGGGTGGAAATCCTGGGGTCCCCCGCCAGGGCGGGAGGGTTGGGAGCTTAGCAGAGCTCGAGGAGGGCGAGGTTTGGGATGGGATTTCAGCAGAGAATAATGCCATACAGTCCACCTTCCAAAGCAGCCATTTTCTCCAGTTAACTAATCACTGTTGCCTGGAGATCAGTGATAACCCCAGCAGATCTCCAGCCACCCCCTGGAGGTTATAAATGTAAAAATGGGGGAGAAGGTTACACAAAAGGATAAATAGAAAATACCAATGGAGGTTGGCAACCCTAGAAACTGGTGGAAAGGAAGGATGCCTTACCTTTCCCTTGCTTAAGGCCTATTTCTTCCCTGTGCCCTCAACTGCAAGTGAGTTTCTTCTTAATCTTATAACCTAGCTAAGTGAAAACCAAGTTTTGTCATGAGACTCCATTTGTCTCTTGTCTTGTCTCCCTTGTTGAGATAAAGGTCAACACAAAATTCTGTAAATAAATAATAAAATGAGGGAAGCTCATCCTGTAGTTGTGGGGGGCAGAAGAAGTAGGGTTGCTAAGTCCCTCGGCTGCTGCGGAGTTTTTACCATGAATCCTAGAGCACCCTGAACATGATGTGCCCTGTGTGATGATGTCAATTCTGGGGGATGCCATCTTACAGGGCATGTTGTGCGACAATGGAGCTCTTTGGGGGAGGTGATCCCCTTGGTGGCCTGCTCTGTGCTGATGGGTTGGGACCCCCCAAACTGAGGGATCCCCTACCCCTGTCAGGAGCTTGGTAGCCCTAAAAAGAAGAATTAAGCTGTACTGATTTGTCCTCTGCAAATGCCCACTCCCTACTCTCAGCATTAGTTTTCCACAGAAAATCAGGGTGGGGAATCCTGTGTTTGCTGTGTATGATGTAGTTCTGCCCTTCCTACTTTGATACTGCTTGAATCCCAGATCCTTTGACATTAACGCAAACTGAAATGCCTGGTATTACTTCTGAGATGGTTTTCACTATTAGTTTGGCTGAGTATCCACATAATAGTGAGTCATTGTCTGAGAAAGTCCCTGATTGTCATGGACATGTCAGATTGACAAAACTGTACAAAGACAAAGATTCAGAGGAGGCAAACTCTTACATCTTGCTGCTACTTTCCCTATACCAAGTGTTTTGCTAAAAGTTCAAATGCATGGCATTGCACTGCTGGGAGTAGAAACAAAATTGGAGTGAACACTTTGCTTCCATAGGTTCTAGCCATGTGTACAGCCAAGGGCACAGAATATTTCCCTTTTTTCTTTGCCTAAAGTGTGGGTGTCTTGAGCTGGATGACACATGCTAGTCCAATCTCACCAGATCTCAGAAGCTAACCAGAGTTTGTCCTGGTTACTACTTGGATGGAGACCACCAAGGAAGTCCAGGTTGCCAGATAATGGCAAACCACCTCCATTCAACTCTTGCCTTGAAAACCCTGCTGGTTTGCCATAAGTCAGCTGTGATCCAATGACACTTTTCACCAAACTGTGGATGAGTAGGTTATTGGCAGGGAGTGAATACAGAACAAGAAGAATTAGGGAAGGATGTGAAATTGTGCCTTTAGATAGGTAGTCAGGACAGTTGCTTTAGTTGACTTCCTACTTCCATTTTACATGCAGCAAATGCTAAGTGGAGTAGGATTTCCAGGTCTGACTCAGGAAATATCCGGTGACTTTGGTGGTGGAGCCAGCAACAGGGTTGTTATAAACATGACTGAACTCCAGAGGGAGTTCTGGCCATCACATTTAAAGGGACCACTTCCTTTTAAAATGCCTTCCTTTCATTGGAAATAATGGAGGGTGGGGCACCTTCTTTTGGAGCTTATAACATTGGACCCCTGGTCCAATCATTTTGAAACTTGGGGTGTTTTTTGAGGAGAGGTATTGGATACTATGCTGAAAATTTGGTGCCTCTACCTCAAGCAACATCCCGCCCCCTGAGCCCCAGATATCCACAGATTGATTCTTTGATATACCCTATGGGGACCAGTCTCCATAGAGTATAATGACCAGCAGACATTCAATCCCCACCCCACTTTCTGATAACCCTGAAGAGGGGGGAGGGCCTCCAAACCAGGGGATCCCCTGCCCCCAGGAGATTGGTAGCCCTAGGCCATACAGTCAACTCCTTCCATGCCATTCATTATGTAATTGGCTATATAACCAAATGTTGTAGAAATCACTTAATGTGAAGCAGATGACTGTGCATGGAGCTGATTGTTTCCATGGCTGAGGCTGCACTCACAGTCATGGAGATGACTGCTTGCTCTCTGTAGATTACAACCTCACTCACGCCAGCCGTTTCCCACATAGTATGAATTGCATAGAGGAATTTTGCAGTGACCTGGCGTGATAACTGTCTTTCTGGGCATCACTAGACAGGAGGGGAAAAAGAGAGCCCTATGATTAGGATCTCCTGGGGGTTTCCAAAAGAAGTCTTCTGCTGCTGCTTTGAAGATTGGGGAATGGCTTTGTGAGCAACGTGGTTTTCCCTTTCCTCCTGCACTATTTCCTTAAAGTAATCATCCCTCTTAGATATATGCGCCCCCTTGCCCAAATCGCCAGGCGATATGGGCTTGGGTGCCACCAATATGCGGATGACACCCAGCTCTATCTACTAATGGACGGTCGGCCTGACTGCGTCCCAGAGAACTTAGACCGGGCTCTGCAGGCTATGGCAACCTGGTTAAGGCAGAGTGGGCTGAAACTGAATCCAGTGAAGACAGAAGTCCTTTGCCTAGATCGGGGCGTCCGGGGAGGAGAAATACCTCTCACGGTCTTCGACGGGGCGCCGCTGAAAGTGGCGTGCCGGGTCAGGAGCCTGGGAGTTTTACTGGAGCCTTCACTATCAATGGAGGTCCAGATTGCAGCCACTGCCAAGTCAGCCTTTTTCCATCTGAGGCGGGCAAAGCAGCTGGCTCCCTTCCTAGAGCGCCAAGATCTGGCAATGATGATTCATGCAACGGTCACCTGGAGACTAGACTACTGTAATGCCCTTTACATGGGGCTGCCTCTGTACCGAATCCGGAAGCTGCAGCTAGTGAAGAACGCGGCGGCTAGATTGCTGTTGGGGCTCCCAATGTGGGGGCACATACAGCCTGGGCTGCGCGAACTGCACTGGCTGCCAGTTGTATGCCAGATTTGTTACAAAGTGCTGGTTATTACCTTTAAAGCCCTATATGGCTGAGGACCTGCCTACCTTAGGGACCGTCTCTCCCCATATGAACCCCAGAGAGCACTGAGGTCAGCCGGGAAAAACCTGTTGAACATTCCCGGGCTGAAAGAGGTGAAGTTGCAAAGCACCCGCAACCGAGCTTTCTCTACTATGGCTCCACGCCTATGGAACCAACTTCCAGAGGAAACGGGGGCCCTGCGGGACCTTGAACAGTTCCGCAGGGCCTGCAAGACTATCCTCTTCTGATTGGCCTTCACTGATTAAGAGGGAAACTGCTAAAGAACTCGCCATCGTAAACGTAATCATAGCACTAGTATATTTTATTAATTTTATCAATTTTAGAATTTTAATCAGAATTTTAATTAAACTGTCAATGTAGTTTTATTCAATATTTGTATGACCAATGTATGAAATTATGTCATTAGACGCCCTGAGCCTGCTCCGGTGGGGAGGGCGGGATATGAATAAAAATTGTTGTTGTTGTTAGATATAGCAGTTGCTGTATCTGTCCTGTTTATTGCAACTTCAGGGGAGAGGGATTAGGATGAAAGAAATGGCACAGTACAAAAGACTCCTCCACACCATGCCATTTTTCTGATCTTAAAAGTAGCTGATAGTAATGGAGATTCTAGTTGTAGACTTGTTACATTGCCATCCATTGTTTATATTGTCATCCTAAACCAACTGACTGCCTTCAAACCCATTGATTTAAACTGACTTTGAATGGTATAACTCCGCTTAAGGTTGCAAAGTAAGCCTGACATGCCCAGTGATGGCTTTACGCTGGGAAATACTTGGAGATTTTGGGGGTCAAGCCTGGGGAGAGTGAGGTTAGAGGAAGGGAGGGACCTTGACAGGATATAATACCATGCAGTCCATCCTCCAAGGCAGCCATTTTCTCCAGGAGAATTGATCTTGATAATCTATTCTAGAGATCAATTGCCATAGCAGGAGATCTTCAGGTGCAGGTTGGCAATTTGGCAACCCTACTCCACCCTAAATCTTCAAAAATTTCCCTACCTAGTGGTGGCTTCCTCTCTTCTACCCTTTTTGAGGACTTGTATCCCACTTTCACATCTGTCTTGCTGTGCTCCTTCTTATGTCTTCCGCATTTAACATCATTCAGACCACATCCAACACTCTACTGCCCCATGATAAGCAAAGCTCTTTTTGCTGTGGTTCTTTCTCATCCACTTTTGAATAGCTAGTCCTTTCTAAAGTAGAATTGTTTCTGTGGGTATTTAAGTGCCACCCACTGCCCTCCCATTTCTACCTCTCTCTCTTTAGGTTGATGCCCTCTCTCCTTCTTCTGTTTTTTTTCTCTCCTTCTCCAAAGACAAAAGAGTCTTTTCCTTTCTTTTTGCAGAATCACAGAGGGAGGGAGGGGTTGGGTCTACAGTTAAAAGTTTTGAAAGATGCTTGCTTTTCTCTTCAGCTCAGACAAAGCTACCAGTTGCCTCAGAGTGTTTGAACTTTGTACTCATTATACAAGGCTTGTCTGTTCAAGCCCTGCATCAGACAGGTACATTTTGCAAACAACAACGACAACAAAAACTTCTAATGTTTTTAAATTCAGAGATCACTGGTGAAATTCCCCCCCCCCCAAAAAAAAACCTGTGAGGTCATCAGAGTAACTTCCTGCTTTCCTTTCATCTTAAAAGTACACTATTCTGTTCTCATACCCTGTCAGAGGAAAATGCCAGCAATGTCCAACTAGCATCCTCTTGAGCTCTTCCCACGCTCATTAATAGTTTTATTGATGGTTTGTGGGATGCAGGTAAAGGGGGACCCCTGAATAATTAATGAATACCCCTATAATAATGGAAAAAACCATACTTCTGCCTTTAAAATTAAGATGTCTGATGCAACCCTTCGTTAGAGGCCACACAGCCCAAGTGGGTGCGAATTAAGGTTGTAAATTACAATTCAAGGTTGTAAATTAGATTAGAGACAGTGACCTCATTGAGGCCTCTGGATGTGTATTAGATAACAAAGGGGCCTTAGAGAAGCTTCTTGCTGAAGCTGATAACACATGGAGACAGGAGGTATGGAAAAGTACTAGAAGTTACAAGGGGGTGGGGAATGTTGAGTCAGATAAGCCTGTGTCTGTATGAATAAAAACTGGCTGGATGGGGAATGATTTTAACTTAGTCATTTCGGGGGCTTATAGCCGACTAAGTTCTGCTTTGGTGCCAAAGTAAATTCCGTTTCATACCAGCAATGTGTGTGGACCTCGTTATTTCTCTGCTTCACAGGCATAAGGGAACCAGTGCAAGAACCATTTGAAAGAAATCAGTCCAGTTCCCAGTCTCCAGGAGGTTTTTAAATTGGTCTACAAACTAGCAGCTGCAGATCCCTCCCCACCTTGAATGGGGTGGAACTAAAGAAAGCATAATCCACAGAGAGTGACATTCCAGGCACAAAGTACTGAGGCAATTCAACATATGCAGAATGAAAGCAAATTATCTGAATCAAAGGCATAATGATTCCAGTGCTGGGAAACCATAGTGTAAAAACAAAGTGTAGAAACAGCCATAGTTTCAAATAAACATGTAAGTAGAATGATTTAATCCTTAATTGCTAAATCATTAATCTTTAGAATAATTTAAATCCTATTATATACGTAGTATTTTGTGATATATTTCTCTCCTTTATTTTTGAGTCCTATGGAACTAAAAAAGTAAGGCCTCTCCCCCATTATTAAGTGGCCAAACAGGTTTTGGAGAGAAAAATAATAACTACATACTTTTTCTTCTAGCTCACACTTCAAAGGTGCTAGATCAGCAACTTTTCCCTATATGAACAATCATATCCTCCTTTCAAGTTAAAACTTTCCTCTTGAGGTGGGGGGAGTTCCATGAGGCCTTTTTATTTCCTGATGAAGGGCTTGATCCTGAAATGTTGGACTTTATCTGGAAGCTACATATATTTTCCTTTCTTCTGGGAACAGACCCTCCACTTCATGAGCTACTTCACAGATTTGCTTGGACTTTCACTTTTCAAACTTGGTTTGTTTAAGAATAGGTGTCTTTGTTTATGTGTATTTGACCAATATATTTTATATTGTAATAAGTTTGTGCATCATAATAATTATATATCATATTTGAAGCTTTATAGCATCTTAGAGCACATTTTTTCTGATTTTATTCTCTTTGTGTTCTCCTTCTGTGGTTCTTCCATGAGAGGAATTGAGCAGGACAAGATTTTGCAAAATCTATCTGTATTCTGCTCTGAGGAAGCCTATTGAAACAGATATTTGAGCTAGTCTGTCTGCAGAATTGTGACTCCTTATTCTACTTGAATGAAAGAGTAAGAAAGTTACAAAGACGCAAATAACATTTTATTGGCTGTTGCACTGTAATTGCATTGGATGAAGCTTGAGGTGAAGAGGGCCAGTCAGTCTTCTGCAATAGAGATGAGCATCATGTTATGCTGCTGTGCTATGCTATGCTTGTTAAATATTGTTATGTGATAATTATGCCCATGTGAATTCACAGATATGTATTAATATTTATCAAACACTTGAAAAATTGAATTGGTTTTTCATAAATATATCACAGTTGTTATTATTTTCATTCATCAGCATAATCATTCAGACAGTCACAGAACCTTCCAGTGGTAAGTCAGAACTGTCATTTTTGACTCCAGGGCAAGCTCCATTCACTTAACTGATTTAAATGCTGCAGCTCTGCTTTCCTCTAAGTTTTAAACTACTATGTCAGCTGTTAAAAATGCATTGGCCTATGGACACAGTACTTTAATAGTAGACCATCATCTGACCCAGCATTGCATGCCTTTCATGCAGAAGTATGAAACGAAATGCAGTTTTTCTTTTGTTCCAAAACTTTCCGCGTTTCAGTATAACTGCAAATTTTATCACAGTTCTCAGTTATTCCTCCAAGAAGACTAAATTGTTCGTGCATTACTGTTGAGAAATACTTCATGTTACAATGTCATGAAACCACTCTAATATGGTATGAAAATTGCACTCTAAAGTGAAATGAAATTTTGGTAACCAGCACCTTTCAGATCATATTAAAGAAGAGAAAGATAAAAGCAACTGCCAATATTACTCCCTTCTAAATTGGTGGCTGATTTACTCCTCAAAAATCAAAGCCCTTTTCTATGTTTGGCAACTCAGTGCTGTCAATTTTCATCCAAATTATAGCCCCCAGTTGGCTTGATGAAGGCTGCAATCCTATGCTGTTTTATTTGGGATTAAGTCCTTTTGAACATAGTGTTTTTTATTTTTTAGAAAATGTGCATAGGATTGGGCTGCATGCCTGTAATCCTATGTATGCTCATTTGGGAGTAAATTCTGCTGGATTCCATAGGACACTTCTGAATAAACATTTATGGGACTGGACTGCAGGTTTGTTTTATTTAAATATATTTTATTTAAACATTCTAAAAGATAATTGCAATTAAGACTCATTGACATCTATTAGCTCTGGTACTAATAGTAATACATTTTGTAATACATTTTGCTGGATTATGGAGAAAGCACAGGAGACGTCTATTTCTGTTTCATTGACTACGTTAAAGTCTTTGATTGTGTGGATCACAACAAACTGTGGCAAGCCCTTAAAGGGATGAGAGTACCAGACCACCTCAAATGTCTCCTGAGAAACCTGTATAAGGGTCAAGAAGCAATGGTCAGAATGGGATATGGAACAACTGATTGGTTTAGAATAGGAAAAGGAGTTCGACAAGAATGTATATTGTCACCCTGCTTATTTAATTTATATGCAGAGTACATAATGCGGAATGCCGGCCTGGATGAAGCAGAAGCTGGAATTAAGATTGCCGGGAAAAATATCAACAACCTCAGATATGCAGCTGATACCATTCTAATGGCAGAAAGTGAGGAGGACCTAAAGAACCTCTTGTTGAGGGTGAAAGAGGAGAGCACAAAAGTAGGCTTGAAACTCAACATCAAACAAACTAAGATCAATGGCATCCAGCCCCAGCACACCTTGGCAAATAGAAGGGGAAGACGTGGAAGTAGTGACAGACTTCACATTTCTGAATTCTGAAGCTCCAACTGATCCAGAATGTAGCGGTGCAAGTCCTAACAGGAACACCAAGGATGCACATACACACCTGTGCTGTACCAGCTACACTGGCTCCCAGAGGAGCACTGAGTCAGGTTCAAGGACCTTTAAGGCCTTGAGCAGTCTGTGACCTGTGTACCTGTCATGATCCTGGGCCTAGCAAGGCCTGCAGGCCCCAGGGAAGCCTGCTTAGGGGTACTGAGAAAAGCCTACATTTCCCAGGATCCCCTCTAACCCTCTGATTGGGTGGCAAGGGTTTTGGAAGGAAACTGGCCCAGAGAGGGGTGGGGCCTGGAAAGAGAAGATAAAAGGGCCAAAGCCAGGAAGGGGGTGTTCTTTCCCTGGAAGGCCGAGCTGGAGGTAGGCTGTGCCTGGAGAGCTTGAGCAGGGGAAAGCTCCCTCATCCAAGGCAAGGGGTGAGTGCTGGTGAGTAGTTTGGGGACTGTAAGATAGACGTGTTAGGGCATTTGCTTATTTTCCCTTCACCCTTTTACTGGTCAATGTACCTTGTTAATTCATATTGCACTAAAATAAACCTTTTTGTTGTTGTTCACTCTGCCTGGTCCTCACGCCCATTATTTGGCCTAAGCTAAGAGGCCTGGAAGGGCTTGGGAGGGTACTCTGGGCCTTCTCAAGGGAGACCCTTAACCCAGAGTGGCGGCAGCAATTTGGTAAGACCTCCCTGAATCTTGACAGTACCTTTGGGACTGCCTCCTCTGGTAAGTCCCCAGGAGGGCATTATGCTGCTCTGAAAACAACGTCCTGGTGATCCCTTGCCCCAAAGATATCCAGCTGTCTTTACCAGAGACAGGGCTTTTTAGGCCCTGGTTGCAATCTGGTGGAACTCTGCCAAATACCACCAGGGCCCTGTAGGACTTAATGCAGTTCTGCAGGACATGCAAAGGCATGTTCAGCCAGGGCAGCGATGGTTTGAGGACAGCAACAGTTTCCATTTTGGCTGACACCCTCTTCTTTCCTTTTCTTCCATTTTCTCGGTTCAGCCTCCTACTCTTGCTGCCCATGAGACAATAATGAAAAAACAGGGACGGGGAGAAAGACTAAAAAACCAGAAAACACCAAATATCTCCCTTGTATAATGAAAACAATGTACTAAATATCTCCAACACATAAATAATACACAAAACACTAGTATTACTTATGAGAAAAATTCAAAATACACACACTGTTGCCAATAAATGCAATACAGAATAACATAAACCAAACCACCAAGTTCCATTACAGTTCCAGGCTTCCAAGGAATATGTAAAGACTTATACAACACTCAAAAGTGATAAACATATATTCTCCAACTGTGCATAAAGTATGTTCTCGACGGAATTTTGATCGTTATGTTTCCCGTTTCGATTAATATCTCTGTCAAGAGATGCACATACGAATAACTAAAAGCCTTTACTCTGAGGCTCTCTAAACCATGTCAGCTTCAAAAATATTTATTTTAATATTGCTTCTCTCTGGAGCCTTACAGCCTCTGTAATATTCATGACTCAGTGGTACATACTTCATGCTGGGCCAGTAGCTCCCTGAGATTATACCATCTGAGATTATTTATAATGTTAGAAAGATTTTTTAAAATATTTTTTAATGTTACAATGCTGGTGTTTATAATTTGTTGTATATCGCCCAGAGCCCCATGTATTCAGGGATGGGCAATTTACAGATCTAAAATATAAATAATTGTTTGTCTATATTCTCATGTAAACATTATGATTGAGATATCTTTTAGATTTAATCCAGAAACAGCACTGATGAATTGCTCCTTTCTGCATATGTGATTTCATCTCTTTTCTTTACACCTGTTTTTTTTTTCCTTTTTCCTTCCTGAGAGAGTATACCAAATATCTGCCAGGCTTATCTGCATATTCAAAATGTTTTTGTTTTAAGAATCTTAAATTCTTCTGCATCTCTTCCACTTCTAGCATTTTAAATTGATTTAGTTCTCTAATCTCTGCTAGTTTATTTTTGTTAAGATTATTTTTGCACTCTTGTTTCAGTTTCTGGATTTGCTGTGTTATTATCTTAGTTCTAATTTTTCTTGTTCCTTTTCAGCAGCAACAACGAATAAGATTCCTCTGATAAAGGCCTTACTTGCTACCCAAATTGTAATTGAGGACATTTCTTCCATATTATTTATTTTGAAGAACTTTTCCAGGTCCCTTTTGCACTTCCTTACTATACCTTCTTGCAATAAAAGAACACTATTCAGTAAAAGAGCATAAATGGACTGGATGCCGTGGCTGAATGATTGAAGCAGAGTCACCAGAGACTAAATCCTTTGGAGATGGAGGTCCTGTGGCTGGGAAGGTGGCAGTCCAAGGTCAAGTTGCCAGCTCCCAGCTCTTGACAGTGTGCCTTTAACATCACCACCAACTTTGACAATCAATTTAGATAAAGTAGAGATCCAGCCAAAGATATTTGCAGAACACAATCCCATATAAGTAATCTGGCAATAGATTACTTTTTAAAGATTTAATTTAAATGGGGTTTAGATTAATTTTATATTTGCTTGGGAACTGTTAAGAGTCTGGGTGTGATTCTAGACACTTCCCTATCTAGATCACAAAGGTTGCCAGACTGGCATTTTTACAACAACACCAAGTCAGGCAGCTGGTGTCAAGCATGCGGGTTCAATGACGAGTCGAAGTTGATACAAAGACTACGTTTATTGATAGACTGATACTTTGGTGTAACAGATTCTTGAGAGTAATGCGGCCAATACATTGATACAATACTTTTAAGGCTTACTTCAAAAGGATTCCAAGGGATGAAGTTGCGGGGTAGCATTCACACATAAACTATCATAAATGTCTACATTCCCATAGTGTTATCAGGACTGCGTCCTTGCTTTCCCCAGATGGCTCGTACTCCTTTACAGGAATGTATGGGAAGGTGCTGATTACTGGGTTTCAGTTCTCACTACTTCTAATTATAAGCCATAAAGCAAGACGGAGGGGAAGGGAAAGAATAACAAGCTAGCAAAGTTGGATCCTCCATGATACTTCACAGACCAGGTTAGGCAGGACCCTAAAACAATCAATTATCAATGGAATTTCACCATGCTTAACATACTGCCCCTCCTAAAATCAGCCTCGGGGCTTCTGAGGAAACGCTCTATGAAACTTGTTTACCAAATCAGGGGCTAAAACATCTTTTTCTGCTACCCATTCATTTTCACTGGCTGGGAAATGTTTCCACTTAATCAAATAATACAAAACTCCACGCTTCATCTTTGAATCTAATATTTCTTGTATTTCATGATGACTCTGATTCCCAATCTGGATAGGTTGTGAAGCTGGTGGTCGAGGGTGCCAAGGAGAACCACCCAGGTATCTTTGCAAAAGACTGCAATGAAAGACAGTGTGTATTTTACTAAACATTTTGGGCAACTCCAATTCTACGGTCACTTTGTTAATCACCTTCTTGATCTTAAAAGGACCCAAGAATCTATATGCCAGCTTCTTGAAAGGTTGATTCAGTGGGAGGTTTTTTGTTGACACAAATACCGAATCCCCCACTTTAAAATCCCAAGCGGGTACATGACATTTGTCATACTGTTTTTTGTACGCCTCCTTAGTGGCTTCCAAATTCTCCTTAGCAGCTTCCAAATTCTCTTCTGTGTCCAATTTAGTTTTGCCCCCGGTTTTTTTGGCGTCCGGACCCTTCCCTCTGGTTTTTAGCAACTCCGTGAGGGGTAACATGATTTGGGCAAACCCTGGTATGAAGGCTTGATAAAAATTGGCAAACCCAAGGAACGACTGGAGCTGTCTACGTGTCCTTGGGAGAGCCCAATCCAGTACCACTTGAACCTTGCTCGGGTCCATGGCTAACCCCTGAGCTGATATCCTGAAGCCCAAATAGTCAAGTTCGGTCTTATGGAACTCACATTTTAACAATTTAGCATACAGCTTGTGCTTCAATAGGGTGCTAAGAACCTCCCTCACTAATTTCACATGCGATGGCAGATCTTGTGAATAGATAATGATGTCATCCAGGTACACCCCCTTGAACAGATATTCTCTCAACACTTCATTGATAAAGTTCATGAACACTTCCGGCGCCCTTTGCAACCCAAATGGCATTACTAGATACTCAAGCTGTCCCATGGGTGTATTGAACGCCATTTTCCATTCATCCCCCTCTTTGATGCGCACTCTAAAATACGCATCCCTCAAGTCCAGCTTTGTGAACACCTTTCCCTTCGACACTGTGCTGAGCAAGTCCTTGATGAGGGGGATTGGCTAGGCATTGGAGGTGGAGATCCCATTAATCCCCTGAAAATCAGTACAAAGTCTGAGCGAGCCATCCTTCTTTTTTCTAAAAAGGACTGAGGCTGCATGGGAGGCGGTGGCAGGTTGGATGAAACCTCGTTTCAAGTTCTTATCTAGGAATTTCCGCAGTTCCACCTTTTCTGCCCACCTCATTGAATACAGCTTGGCCTTAGGTAGGGTTTACCCCAGGATCAGTTCAATGGCATAGTCCGTGTCCCTATGGGGCGGTAGTTCATCGCCCCCCTGTTTGCTGAACACCCCCCCCTCAAGTCTTTATAAGCTTTGGGGATCGCCTGAACCTCCTCCATTGTCAAGCAGACTTTCTCATTTCGGGGCGGTGGACTGGGACCCCATTCCTTAGCCCAGTGATGGGCTTTACATCTCGTGTCATTGAATTCTATTGTCTGGTTGCCCCACCGAATTTCTGGCTCATGCTTAGCCAACCAACCTACTCCCAAAACCACATTGTAAGAGGAGGAGGGGGCAATTACAAAGGCCTCCTGGTCCCAGTGGTCTTTGATGCCCACCGGCACTAACTGAGTCTCTAACATGCACCCCTCATTACTGACCATCCATCTGTTCAAACTGGATGGGGTGTGGCAAAGCCATCGTGGGAAGCCCCAATGCATCTACCAGTTTAGGGGTGATTATGTCTCTGGTACAGCCCGAGTCAATCAGGGCTTTCACTTGCACGAACCTCTTGAGTTTGCTATTTAGCAAAATTACTGGCACAAAATATAGCGACCCCGTTACTCTCACCCTGAGTGGTGCAGGTTCATCGGCGACCTGCTGGCTGGCACCATTTAGAGCAGGTCATCCTCATTTCCCAACGGCTCGTCAGCCCAGGACATCTCACTCAGCTAATTGGTGATGATGGTGTCATCGTCCGGCATCGAACTCGCGGCTGCGCTGCTCTTTGCCGCTTCCTTAGGATGGCCGGCCTGCTTCTTTGGAGCTGGAGTGCTCCTCTTAGAGGCACTCGATGGTGGTCTGGGAGGGTTCGGACAGCTTGACAGCTGGCCCCCCTACCTCTCTCATCCTGACCTAGCCACAGTGATCCATGCAGCAGTTATCTTCAGGTTGGATTGCTGCAACTCGCTCTACATGAGGCTACCTATGAAGCTGTCCCAGAAATTACAGTTTGTCCAAAATGCAGTGTGTAGGTGCTTACAGGAACCCCAACAACAACACATATCCAGACAGTATTTCACCAGCTGCTTTGACTCCATGTTGAGTACTGGATCTGCTTCAAGGTTCTGGTTTTGACCTATAAAGCCCTACAAGGTCTAGGACCAGCATTTCTGTGGGACCGCCTCTCCTGGTATATCCCCCAGGGAGCCTTGCCCTCAGAAGTTTAGAATCTATTGGTGGTCCCTGGCACAAAGGACATCTGGCTGTCATGGTGGAACTCCACCTGGTGACATTTGTGCCCTGTGGGACTTGAGACAGTTTCCAAGGGCTTGCAAAACAGAGATGTTCCACCAGGACTATAGTTGAGAATATCAGTGGTTTACCATCACATCTGGCACTCATCATATCTGACACTCATATATGCCCCCCATAAGAGGAATTAATAATGCCATCAGAATGTTTTAAAGATTTAATTTAAATGGGGTTTAGATTAATTTTATATTTGCTTGTGAAACTGTGATTTTAACAATGTTGTATACCACCCTGAGTCTTCTGAGGGAGGTTGGTATGAAATACAAAAACAAACAAACAAATTTATTCTCTATCTTCCTCTTACTTTTCTATTCTATTGCCAGATTACTTATATGGGATTGTGGTCTGCAAATATCTTTGGCTGGATCTCTACTTTATCTAAATTGATTCTCAAGTTTTTGATATCCAGTATGTCTATTCTCTAGTATGTTTGATGCTTGTCCAAAAAGAAGGTAAAGTCTCTACCCTTTGGATGCATAATCTTGCAAGCATTTTCTAATTTCAGCAATTCAAAATACAGAAATTCATTTTAGGTAATTTTCCACCTTTGATATTTCTTCATCTATCCTTCTTTGGATTGAATATTCCACTCATATTTCCAAAAATCATCATAACCTTCTCTTGGAATTCTAGCATATTTTGAATTTTTTTTAATAAAAATTCAACTTTGGTTTCATTTGGTACATACATTGCTATTACCTTTTGGGAATCTCACATTTAAAATGAAGTATCTCGTTTTAATTCTTCTAATATATTTAATTGTGGGTTGTTTATATAAATTGACACTCCACACTTTTTGTTTTGAGCTGACGCTACATACACTTTACCTAAGCTTTTTAAATTTAAAATATGTTCATGTTTCTTCTTTATGTGAGTTTCTTGTAGGACATCTACATTTTGGGTTTTTTTACTTATTAAAAATTCTTATACATTTAGAAGGAGAGTTCAGTTTGTTAATATTCACTGATACTATTTTTAATTTATCAATTTTTCCCCAGTGTTGCTGCCATGTCCAATTTTTCTTTTTCTGTGTCTGCATTTTCCTCTGAACTTTTGGTCAGTGAGTTTTGCCTTGAATTTCTTGAGGATTTTTCCTCAGCTTTTGTGGTTCCTCTGCTTGCAATTTCTCAGCCAGCTGTTTAGCTTGCTTTTCTGTTATGATTACTCTTTTGGTAGGTATACTCTATTGTAAAAAGTATTTTCCACTAATATCTTCTCTCTCTTTTGAAATAACTGTTTTAAAATCAAAATCTTTTCTTTTTCTTGTTCCTCTTGTTGATACATCCTGAAAGATCTGCGCTTCTTTTTCTGCTACTTTGCTGCTTTAATATTGCCTGTCATGTTTTCTTGTGAGTAAAACAAACCAGTATATATTGAACTGACTTACTTTTAAATCCAAATCTTGAATTTACTCTAAATATCTGGTCAATATCAGAGAAATCTCCATGGATCTTTAAATAGTCCTGAAGTAGGCCACGGAAGCTCTCTTCCAAATTTAACCTTCCAAAATTCTTTGGAATGCCTCTGAAACACATTACATCTATGCTGAAGTTCCAGGTTTCAATTATTTGATCAGCTGAGTCCAACAATTTTGCCTTTTTAATTCTGTTATCATTATCTTTCTGCTTTGCTCCTTGCAATTCCTTGGGTGCATTCACACTACACTAAATAATGTGTTTTGCAAGTGGATTTTTGCTATTCTTACACAGTAAAAATCGAGTTGCAAAACACATTATTTAGCGTAGTGTGAACGCACCCTTGTGTTTGTTCTTGTAATTTTGTATTCTAATAATCCAGACGTCAGTTCTTGATGTACTTTTAAAGTACTCCTCTGTGTTCTTTCATCAGATTGTTGCACTGGAATTACCACTGCATGTATTTTAAGAAATATTGATTATGATAGTTTCTTCATTGCCTCTACAATGCCTTGATCTTCATCTTCTTCTTTCTTATCTCTTTGATGTGTTCCAAGTGCCATTCTTCTTTTTGCTCTTCTCTCTTTAAAAATATTATGCAATTTTCACATATACTATTTCCATATGCTTTAATCTAGATAAATGAGTTTTGCCATAAATATAAAGCCGTTAGAATGAACAAAATTTAGCATATAAAGAAAAGAGGTATTTTAAATCCTTACACAGAATGTATTTATAACAGATAGTAAACAATCTAGATAAGGAAAAAACTGAAATAGCTTAACACCTAATATTCAACATACAACCAACAGTATAACTTGGATGGGATAAGAAAGAGAGAAGGAAAAAGAGGGAGAGAAAAGAGAGAGAAAAGAAGAGAGAAAAAATCCTTAAAAGGCTCCTAAAAATTTATATTAGCAAACTCTGACTTTTCAAATTATCTATTGGATGAAGTTTATCTCAGACTGGATTTTAGATTAATAAATGTTAAGCATGTGCACGGTGATCAATTTATGTGATTTTAAAAACATTTTGGACAACATATGTTTTGGATTCTCTTGTGCAAGAATTCAGATATTTAGGGCACAGTATTATATGGTCTTGCTTATAATCTTCTGTATCTCACCAGCCCCCCCGCCCCATCTGTCCCTCATGGATTCTACAACATCTCAAGAGCTTCAGTGGACCAGTCTTCCCTTCTCCTTTGTTGCCCTGGCAATTAACTCCTGTATATTTTGTACTTCTGGAAATATGTAGTTTCATTTTTTTTCTTTTTATATGATGTACAGACTAGTCATATTTTTCACCATACCTTGGAGTACCCTGAATATGGAGACAGCTCTACTTTGTCTGTGGGTGGTCCTGTAGTACTTTTTTCCATGCTTGGCATGGCTTTTCTGTTGGATATGGAGATATGCCTTATCCCCCCCCCCCTCATTCAAGAAGTCAGTGCCAATTCTATGAAGACCTTGAATATTCAGATTATTTTGGATTTCTTCCCAGAAATTGGTTCTTCACCTCTTATCAATGTAGAAATGAATTATTCCAGATTGGAGAATTGTTTTTATTCTTAGTTCAGAGGCATTTCCCTCCAAAATAAGGTCCCTTGGTTTTGATTATGGCAGCCTAGATGAGCCAGATTCACACAGAACTAAGCTCAGATGTGCTGAGATATGGAATAAAGCTGACCTTATGATGTCTGTTACACAGCCCTTTGCCTCACATCTCCTTTAGATCACATCCACCTGTTCAAAAGGCATGTGTCCTTTGTTTTTGTTTTATGATTTATTTCAAACAGTTCTAATGTGACTTTGGATCTTTGTGGGATTCAAGTCAGAATCAATCAGCTTAAATGTCAATTCTCTTTCCAGGTCTCCAGGCGATTCTGTTGCTTTCATCCTATCTTGTTATTTCATGATGCAGTTAAGAGCCTTGTTATGTTAGGTTTTTTGAAGAGAAGGGCTGGGGGGAGAACAGGCATGTAAGTTTATGAATTTCTATCAAGTAAAATGGAAATTAATAAATGAAATTATTTTTATTTTATTGTTTGGCCATTGTCCTCTAACAATAACTGCTATCTTTTGAAATTCCAGGGTTAATTTATAAGATACATTTGCTAAAAGGCAAACATAAGCTCTGCATTGCAGGTGGAGTTCTTAAAATGTATATCTCAGACTCTCAAGCAACTCCAGTTCTTCTGTGACTTTGTCTTAGCAGCAAATAAAAACGGTTATGGAGATGATTTCTGTAGGCATGTAGTCAACCTATGGTATGGATGCCGTAAGTGACACAGTCAGCAAGAGTTTGTGGTACAAAGGACAGGAAGAAGAGCCCCAGTTCCTGCTCACACTGAGCAGTGGCCTTGCATACCTGCACAGTGTAGCATCAGTAATTGCAGTGGGCTGCTGGTACTCAATGGAAGTGAGGCCAGTGGGAACTCAAATTGATGCCCTCCTCTCTAGGTCCAAACATAGTCCTGTAATTGTGCCATAGTCTAGTCTGGCTTGAAATCACTGCTTTTGGGATAGAGCTCAAGGGAGCTGCAGTGCTGTTACCATTGAAAATGGTCTGGCATATAGCTAGTCAGTTTGTGTGCCAGGGGTTGCCTACTCCTGTGTTATAGCATTAACTAGAGCAGGGGTGGCCAACGGTAGCTCTCCAGATGTTTTTGCCTACAATTCCCATCAGCCCCAGCCAGCATGGCCAATGGCTGGGGCTGATGAGAGTTGTAGGCAAAAAACATCTGGAGAGCTACCGTTGGCCACCCCTGAACCAGAGTGATATTTTGTCATTGTTTTGGACTTACTAGAAATGCCTGCCACTGCTCAGTTAGTTTAGTAATTATGTAGATAATATTGAGGCCACTGAAATATTACTAATCCAAATTGAGTTTGTATGTTACAGTGGCTAGAATTATCTACACAGCAAAATGGAAATTAGATGTCTGTCCAAGCTTAGAAGAATGGGAAAATAATTTTTTCAACTATACAGTAATGGCAAAACCTATTAACAGCATATTTGAAAAACAGATCAGTTATGAAATGGAGTGTTTATTATGTAAACAGGAGGCAAATTTAGAAGGAGAAACAGTCTAAAATGTATTTAAATGCAGAAACAAAATGAAGTTGGAGTCCAGTGGCACCTTTAAGACCAACAAAGTTTTACTCAAAATATGAGCTTTCGTGTGCTAAAAGCACACTTCATCAGACAATAGCATGGAATGAGCAGTCCTATATATAGGGAGTGGGCACTGAATTAGTATGCAAATGAATTTTTGAATTTTGTATACTAATTCACTGCCCACTCCTTGTAGGATTGCTCATTCCATTCAATGCTATTGTCCGATGAACTGTTCTTTTAGCACTTGAAAGTTCACATTTTGAATAAAATTTTGTTGGTCTCAAAGGTGCCACTGGACTCCAACTTTGTTTTATAGCTTCTGACCAATACAGCTGCCCACTGAGAGCCAGTTTGGTGTAGCGGTTAAGTGCATGGACTCTTATCTGGGAGAACCAGGTTTGATTACCCACTCCTCACTTACAGCTGCTGGAATGTCCTTGAGTCAGCCATAGTTATCGCAGCTTCTGGGAGAGCTCAACCGCACCCACCTCACAGGATGTCTGTTGTGGGGGGAGAAGATATAGAAGATTGTAAGTCGCTCTGAGTCTCTGATTCAGAGAGGGCGGGGTATAAATCTGCAGTCTTCTTCTGGATCTAGAAGCAAAATGAGAACAAATTTTGAATATAAATATATAAAGAAGTAAAGTTTGAGCTGAAACATCTTTTATTTCCTTATTATGAGATATTTAATAGACTTTCCTTTGTACTTTGATATATTAAAATTTATAATGAGTATGTAGAAATGGCGGATAAATTGAATATGTAGTAATGATGAGAACTAATAAAGTAGTTGTAAAATAGATCAGTTATGAAATTTGAAATTAAAATGCTGAATATAAAAATACCCCATATGTTGAATATAAAAGTATTTTATAGATAATGTCTTAAAATTATAATGAAGGGAGTGTTGGGAAGAAATATTTTGTTTTATATACTCTGTAATATATAATTACCCTTGATATATATGATTGTTACATAATCCTGTGGGGGTGGGGGGTGGGCTCCCCCTGGGAATCTTACCCCCCCAGGGAAAGTGCATGCGCAATACATAGCCTCTCCTCTCCTGGTGTAGTGAACGCTGCGTGGTCACTGTCTGGCTATGCCTGGCAGATGGTCACTGCAATGGCCTCTCCTGCATTACTGCATCCGTAGCAACACCTTCTCGCTGGTCCCCCCCGTTTTCACAGAGTTTGCTACGTCATGGTGCGACCGAATGTCCGGCGGTATAACCGGATGGGCAGGCTGGGCCCACCAACCTCGCCAGCCTAAGAGAAGGAAAACTCTAACATCAAACCCGGGCAGATAGAGCTCGTTAATGTAACACCTACCACCTGGAGGACTCGCTGCCGGCGTCCCGGCTTACTGGGCCATGGCAGATGACCCCCAGGTGAAAGGGTGGAGCCAGTACCGCGCACACTGCGCTTCACCTAAAAAATTCCTCTGCGCAGGCCTGAAGGGCATATCCACACACACAACCCACAACGCATCAAGTCCTGCAGCGATGGGCAAGGGGCGAAACGGCAGGTGGAAGGTGCCACTGGAAGCCGCAGTCCCGATCCTGCATGTAGGCGGTTCAGGGTATTGGTCACCTGATGCTAACCCGGAGACGAAAGCATTTTTCGGCAGCACCCTGAACGACCAAGCAGCCTTATCTAGGGACAGCACTGCTTGCTCCACACGGAGAGGGGCCTAGAAAAGGTGGCCTAAACAAAGCTCGTCTCCCCCACCCCAGTTGGCTAGCCGCAGTCAACGGGCATCCTTACTTGCGGTCGAAAAATAACAACAAAGAAAAGGCATGCACCTGCCTCACAAAGTGTGCAAAGACTAAAACTTGCGTGTTGGAACATCAGAACCATGCTTGACACAGTAGGCAGTGGTCGCCCTGAACGACGCTCTGCTCTAGTTGCCCACGAACTTCTCAGGTTGAATATCGACATAGCAGCTCTCAGTGAGGTCCGTTTCCCTGAGGAAGGTAGTCTTCAAGAACACGGTGCTGGCTATACCCTCTACTGGTTGGGTAAGTCAAAGGCTGAGAGCCGCCTTTCTGGCGTTGGCTTCATGGTCAGGAACTCCATTGCCTCCAAACTCGAAAACCTGCCAACAGGTCACTCAGATCGCATCATGTCCATGCGCCTCCCACTTCAAAACAAGCAGCATGCAACACTCTTCAGTGTGTATGCCCCAACCCTTCAAGCAGATCCTGCAGAAAAGAACAAGTTCTATGCTGATTTACGCAACCTCGTACGGAAGACCCCTACAGAGGACAAGGTGATCATCCTTGGCGACTTCAATGCCAGAGTAGGTAAAGACTCGGAAGCCTGGAAAGGAGTACTTGGCAAACACGGCATTGGCAACGGCAATGACAACGGGCGCCTCCTGCTAGAATTCTGCATGGAGCACCAGCTCACCATCACCAACACTATCTTCCAGCAGAAGAACAGTCTGAAGACAACCTGGATGCACCCACGGTCCAAGCATTGGAACCTTATCGACTACATTCTGGTGAGCCAGAGAGACCTTCGAGATGTCTTACACACCCGAGTAATGCCCAGCGCAGAATGTCATACGGATCATCGTCTTGTACGCTGCAATCTCCGTCTTCACTTTAAACCCACACCCAGGAGAGGAGGTATCCCTCGGAGGAAGTTTCAGGTTGGCAGCCTCCAGTCAGCCGAAGTTAAAGCTGCCTTCCAGGCAAAACTCCAGTCAAGAATTGAGGACCCCAGTTGCCCCACAGACCCTTCTCCAGAAGCACTCTGGGAACACCTAAAAACTACCGTCCTGCAGATCTCTGAAGAAGTCCTCGGGTTCTCCACAAGGAAGAACAAGGACTGGTTTGATGAGAACAATCAAGAGATCCAAGAATTACTGGCAAAAAAGAGATCTGCTTACCAAGCACATCTTGCTCAGCCCTCCTGTCCTGGGAAAAAAGCAACCTTTCGCGCTGCATGTAGCAACCTCCAGCGCAAGCTTCGAGACATTCAGAACGAGTGGTGGACCAAGCTTGCAGAGAGAACCCAGCTGTGTGCAGACACTGGTGATTTAAGAGGGTTCTACGAAGCCCTGAAGGCAGTATATGGTCCATCATATCAGGCTCAGAGTCCCTTGCATAGTGCAGACGGCCAAGTGCTCCTCACAGACAAGGCATCCATACTGAACCGGTGGTCGGAGTATTTTCAGGTTCTCTTCAGTGCCAACCGCGTAGTTCAAGATTCAGTAATCCACCTCACCCTACTTCAACCGGTGAAAACAGAGTTGGATGAGATCCCCACCCTAGAAGAGACTGTTAAAGCCATCAAGCAACTGAAAAGTGGCAAGGCAGCAGGAGTTGATGGAATTCCACCAGAGATCTGGAAGCATGGGGGCACAGTACTGCATAGCTCACTTCACAAAGTACTTGTCACCTGCTGGGAACAAGGCAAATTACCACAGGACTTTCGCGATGCAATCATCATCACCCTATACAAGAACAAAGGGGAAAAGTCAGACTGCTCCAACTACCGGGGGATAACCCTGCTCTCCATCGCAGGCAAAATCCTTGCCAGAATACTCCTGAACAGACTGGTGCCCACCATTGCAGAAGAACTCCTCCCAGAGAGCCAGTGCGGCTTCAGAGCAAACAGGAGCACCACCGACATGGTATTTGTTCTCAGGCAGCTCCAAGAGAAATGCAGGGAACAGAACAAGGGTCTATATGTGACTTTTGTCGACCTTACCAAAGCTTTTGATACCGTTAGCAGGAAAGGCCTGTGGCAAATCTTGGAACGTTTAGGATGTCCCCCAAGGTTCCTCAGCATGATCATCCAGCTACATGAAGACCAGCGAGGCCAAGTCAGACACTGCAACGACCTCTCGGAGCCCTTCCCAATAGGCACAGGTGTAAAGCAAGGCTGCGTTCTCGCGCCAACTCTCTTTACGATCTTCTTTAGCATGATGCTTCAAAGAGCCGCAGTAGATCTAGATGATGACGATGGTGTATACATCCGCTATCGCACCGATGGCAGCCTGTTCAACCTGAGGCGACTAAAGGCACACTCCAAGACAATGGAAAAACTCATCCGAGAGCTACTGTTTGCTGATGATGCTGCACTCATCTCCCACTCGGTATCAGCTCTGCAGCATATGACGTCCTGCTTTGCAGAGGCTGCCAAGCTATTCGGCCTAGAAGTTAGTCTGAAGAAGACAGAAGTTCTCCACCAGCCTGCACCCCAGGAAGATTATCACCCTCCCTGCATCACTGTGGGTGAATCAGTTCTGAAGACAGTCCAGCAGTTCAGCTACCTGGGGTGCATCATCTCCTCAGATGCCAAGATCGACAAGGAGATTGACAACAGGCTGGCAAAGGCAAACCGTGCATTTGGCCGACTGCACAAAAGAGTGTGGAGCATCAAGCATCTGAAAAAAGGCACAAAGATAAATGTTTACAAAGCGGTTGTGATGACAACCCTCATCTACGGCTCCGAATCGTGGGTTTTATACCGTCATCACCTACGACTCCTTGAGCGCTTTCATCAGCGCTGCCTTCGCACCATCCTCAACATCCACTGGAGTGACTTTGTGACCAACACGGAAGTCCTCAAGAGGGCGGAGGTTACCAGCATCGAGGCACTGCTGTTCAAGACGCAGCTGCGCTGGGCAGGGCATATTTCTAGGATGGAAAACCACCACCTTCCCAAGATTGCCCTGTATGGCGAACTCTCCACTGGCCTTCGAAATAGAGGGGCACCAAAGAAGAGGTACAAGGACTCCTTGAAAAAATCCCTTAGCACCTGTCACATCAACCATCACCAGTGGTCTGACGTAGCCTCAGATCGCAAAGCATGGAGGCACACCATCCACCAGGCTGTCTCTTCCTTTGAGAACGCACGCATAGCTGGTCTTGAGGACAAAAGGAGATTGAGGAAGAATCGCACTGCTACAGGACCAACCCTAAATCAGACTTTTCCCTGCAGCCGCTGTGGCCGGACATGCCTGTCCCACATTGGTCTTGTCAGCCACCAGCGAGCCTGCAGCAAACGTGGACTATTGCACCCTTCTTAAATCTTCGTTCGCGAAGCCAAGCCGAGAGACATAATCCCTCTTTTCTTTTTTGTATCTCCTGTATACTATTACTTAGTTATATATAAAAATTAATAGTATAGAGTGGCGTTTCCCATTTGGTGGGTTGGGACCCGGTACCGGTCCACAGAACCTTGAACACCGGGTTGCAAGACAAGGCCTAGATAGTCCCTCCCCCAACAGCGTGGTAGTTCTCCCCGACCCGATCAGGCTTCCTGCAAGCCAGGAAGCTTGAACGGGGCCAGGGCTGGTGTTTGTGCGTGCTCCTTGCAAGGAGCCCGCAATGCAAGTGTGATATCCAGGGCTGGCATGTAGGAATGATCTGTCCCTGCTCAGCCTTTGCACACTGCGGGAGTGTCGAGGGGGAGGAACATTTGCACAGAGCTATCTGTGGAGAGGGTTGCAAATGGAGCTACATGTGAAAGGGTTGAGCAAGGGGGACGTTTGTGCAGAGGGCTACTCTCGATGAAAATGGGACCATCTGTCCCCATTCGGCCTTCCCACTCCGCAGGGGAGGTTGATGGGGGGGATTGAGCAGGGGGCTCCTCAAGAGGAGCCATCCATGCAAATGGGGCTATCCCGGCTTGGCCTTCCCGCGCTGCGGGAGAGTTGAGCCACGGGGGGGGGGGGGGGCTGGCGTTTGTGCTCTGTGCTAACAGGGCCATCTGTCCCAGTTCGGCTACCAAAAGGCTGCTGATGTGAGGGAAACATTTCCTTTTTCGAGGGAGCAGCTTACTGATTGCACCAGCTTGCCAGCTTCTCCCCCCTCCCCAGCAAAGTGGCAATATCACAGCATGCACGCTCAACTTCTCTCAAGTGCTTCTGCTGTCTGGTTCCCCCCTCCCCTCTCCTCCCGCACCTGGGGCTTTCCAGCTCCATCTGAGACAAACCAAAGCTGCTGTAGAAACAAAGAATCCAGTCGCACCTTTAAAGACCAACCAAGTTTTATTCACAATGTTAGTTTTCTTGTGCTGAAAGCCCACTTCATCAGACAATAGCATGGGATGGGAATCTGCTGCGGTTTGTCTTAGCTTACTTATGCTGCTGAGAAACGGTGGCTTTGTGGGGGAGGGGGGAGAAAGAAGAGAGGTTTTTTTTGGGGGGGGGGCATTTGTCACTGTTTGCTTTAAGTCTTGGATGGCTGTGGGATGCTATCCTCATAGCTTGTTTGTTTCCCCCCCCCTCCCCCCAGGATTGCGGTGGCTGATGGTTTCTTTTTCCCCAGTCAGGGTCCTAATTGGCTGAGGGAAAAGAAGACACCCCCTCCCTAAAATACATGCAGGCATGCAAAAGCCGCTGGTTTCAGCTGCCAGAAAAGTTGTGAGGTGCTGGCTTTCTGCCTTTCCAGGGTGGGAGGGGTGGCAACTAGGAGCAAGGTAAAGAACTGGGATAGAGCCTGGGAAGGAGAATACTCTGATTTTCATGCTTGGTTGGGTTCTGCTTGGACTCTTTTGAGGAGCCATGGGAGTTTTTTTATTGTTGGTTTAGGTTTGCTTTCAAATTAAAAGTTAGCTTAGGTTGCGCAGAGTTAAACACTCAGACTTAAGTGAAGTTTGTGCTTCACACTATGATTAATTTGCACCCAAAGTGTGAGTTTCAGAAAGTTTTATGTTAAAATCAGTGCTGATGTATTGGTAACATAAGCAATAAGTGGTGGCTTATTGCAAGTTGTTAACTTTTGTGCTATTATATGAAGCCTGGCGCCTGGTGCCTATAAAGACTGTTGGCTCAGATGCCAAAATAACAGCCATATAGTGGTTGCTATTTTATAAAGGGAGAAGTGGGTTATATGACTTTTTGGGTAGTAATTTCTCTCTGGTATGAATCTGTGGTCAGGAATGTGAAGCTGGGGCACAGAGAGACCCTGATTATCCGGAATCTTATTTTCTTGCTTTTGTCTGGCTTCAACTTAATACAAAACTGTGATTTTTTTAAACATTTAGTATTTTATGCTAGCGGTTACCTTCTGTCAATATTTATGACCATTGCCATAAGAAATATTAGGCTGCCTTGTGCAGTGAATTTATAAGTAAAGCTAAAATATGAAACCATTACTATTTTTGTTCATTTGAATTTATACTATTAATACTGAATGAATGGAAGTGATAATGTGAAGTAACTTGTACACTATTTTAGCACCATGTCGATTTTAGTCACAGTCAATTTATGGTGACACCCTAGGATTTTCAAGGCAAGTGATTCAGCAGAAGAGGTGGTTTTGCAATTGTTTTACTCCACAAGGTCTTACTTGGTGGTCTCCCATCCAAGTAATGACCCAGTTTAGCATCTGATATCTGATCAGGGGTGGCCAAACTTGCTTAATGTAAAAGCCACATAGAATAAACATCAGATGTGTGAGAGCTGCAAGACATGAATGTCAGATGTTTGAGGGAGGGAAGGAAAGGTAGGCAGGCAGGCAAATAGATGTGAAGAGAGGTGGAAAGAAAGCAACTCTAAATGCATTTCCCAAGCTGCTAGCTGGTTTGTCTTGGAGAAGTGATTTATACAAGAGATAAGCTGGCTGATGTGGGGGTGGTGGTTTCAAGAGCTACACTATATGTGTGGAAGAGCCATAGTTTGGCCACTCCTGCGCTATACTATGCCATTCCAAATCCCCTTTTACAACATAAAATTTGCATATACTGAAAAGGAAAAACAACTTTGGATTGGTTTGATAGGATAAACATTTATTTTCACTTAATTTTTTTCTGGCATCAGAATTCAGTTTAGAACAGTTGATGGCAGTGTACATGGGTACATGGGTAGATATTCGTTCTGTACTGTTGTAATGTGCCTTAAATAAAATAATCCCCAGTCCAATGGATTTCCATAAAAAACAAGTTCCTGAGCACAGATCCTACCACACCACCCAAAGTATGCTACTTAAAGATGGGGATCTCCCACATTCAGAAGGCCTGTGCAGGTATCCCATGGAAACACCAGTTTAGAGATATATGTACACACTGCTGACACCTCAGAGTCAGCTCACAGTCTTTTTACCAGTTGAGATCAGGCAATTGATTAATTAACTAGAAATCTAACTGTTCAAGACCTATTAATACCTGTTCTGCATAAATAGGCTAAGTGCAGCAGGGAAGCCAGGTTTTAGCTGGCCTCCCATTAGCTGAGAATCAGCTTCTTACCTGCTGGTGTGTGGAGATGTTCTTAGTTAAGCTGTATAGTCAACTGGAGTTTTCCTTCCAAAGCACCCATTTTCTCTTGGTGGACTGAACTCTGTTTTCTATTTATAACATTGTTTAATATATCATACATTGTTAAGTGCACACCCATTTTGGCTCAGCATGAATTCCAGAGAGATTTTTCTGAAAACAAAGTTATTTCAGATGAAGAGGCAGGTTTGGGGGAGTGCCCTGGAAGTGACATCACAGGAAGAGGTGGAGTTTTGATTTGGTGTGCCCCAGAAGTGACACCACTTGGCCCTTGACCTGGAAGTGACACCATAGGAAATTACATCATTTCCTGTCTCCTGGCTCCATCCCCAAAGTCTCCTGGTTCCACCCCTGAATTTTAGTGGGCCACAAAGGAGAAGTGTAAAAATAACTGGGCCACGGGGGGACAAGTTTGGGAAACCCTGGTATAGAGGGGTTACAAAAATTCATATATTGTAAGAAGAGGAAGAAGGCTGCAGGCTGTCTCCTCCTTTTTACTTCTTGTCAGAGCAATCTCAGTGTAAGCAGAGTGTGAAACATTTCAGATGGTGAAATAGCTCCTTAGTCATTTTCTTTCTTTAGAGGTTTGGAGAATTACTGAGTCTTTCCCACATGTGATGTTTTTGGTTTTGTCTTCAGAGGTGGCCAGTGATAACAGCTGCTACTGTTTATCATGACTTTATTTCTATGTGCAATTTAAACCTTGGTCATGCACAGTCTATGTGCTAATGCATGATGGGAATGTAGAAAGCAAAAGGCTGAGGCAGCAGTTCCAGAAGGAAACCACAGAGATTATGTTTGCCAATCAGTTATGTGTCTGGATGGCTTATAACTGGAAGACTGTTGCTGAGAAAAAAAAAACCCCATCAAGGCTAACCAGACATTTTTAATTTGCATTTCTCACACACGAATTTTCAGAGTTTCCAGCAAGGTTGCAATCATTGCTAGCAGAAAACTACTGGCCAACTGGAACTTATCTACTTTCTTGGGCATGAATACATCATGTTCAAGTCTAGAGCAACAGTGCTAAGCCTAAAGGCATTTCCTGTGCACATGCTAAGGTGAAAGCAACACATTTACATTCAATTAATAGGCTTTATTTTTTCTTAAAGAACACTGGCATAGAATTGTAACTCTTAAAGCCATCATGTGGTAGCATTTTTACTGTGGATTAAAAATGAGGGTTGGTACATTTTGGAAGGTTACCTTTAAAGTGTCTTATAGTTTCTGTGCAAGACTGTGTTAGAAGAAGAAGAAGATATTGGATTTATATCCCGCCCTCCACTCCAAAGAGTCTCACAATCTCCTTTACCTTCCTCCCCCACAACAAACACCCTGTGAGGTGGGTGGGGCTGGAGAGGGTTCTCACAGCAGCTGCCCTTTCAAGGACAACCTCTGCCAGAGCTATGGCTGACCCAAGGCCATGCTAGCAGGTGCAAGTGGAGGAGTGGGGAATCAAACCCGGTTCTCCCAGATAAGAGTCCGCACACTTAACCACTACACCAAACTGGACATTTCCAGGATTAGGACAGTCCATTGTTGTATGCTGTACTGTTTAGTGTTGGACTCTACTTAGAGAGACTCAGGTTCAAATTTCTTCTTATCATGAAAAATTCACTGGGTTAACCTTGGGTGGAGTCATTCTTCGCAGTCAATATCATGAGGTTTCTCTGAGAATAAAATGGAAAAGAAGCAGGCCATCTATAGTATATAGTCCTGAATTTTTTTAGGAAATAAAAATGAAATTTGATTTGACAACCACCCTTTTTATGCTTCTGTAATGGCATCCAAAGACCTTGTGAAGGCTGCATGCATTGCCTAAGCAAGTATCTCAACTGCACTTACAGAATGTATTTTTACGCTCTTTTTCATCTAAAGCTAGAAGACAAAGGTGACAAAGAAGAAGAAGGCGAAGAAGAATTGGATTTATGTCCTGCCCCTTATTTGGGGTCTCACAGCAGCTTACAATTTTTTTCAGTCTTAGGGTGTTTTTACATGCAGTTTGATCCAGAGTTTTAGAGTCTTCAAATCACCTGCCACCATTCTGCTTTAATTATTTTCCTTTTACATTTGTGGACTTACTCTGCTCATTTTGCATAGCTAAAGTTTTATATTGCCTGCTGAAAGTGTTTCAGTGCGTGTGTGTGGGGGGGTGTCTCTAATCAGAGGGCAGCCAGAATACCAGTGCTTACTTAAATGTATACGATTGCTTGGAAATCATGTCAACACTGCAAAAACAATACAAATTTAAATTACAAGATGAGGCAAGCAATGATATGTAAAAAATTCAAGTGCTGTCAGTTCTCATGCAAATTACTGCACCTTGTGGCTTTTGGAGGAGTCTTTTAAAATGCATGAAAACTTCTACAATACAAGTTTGAAACGCCTGTAGAGAAATGATCAGATCAAAACTAGTTGCAGCAGCAGCACCAGAACCCATCTCACTTAAACAAATGTAGATGCTTCGGGCAGCAACGATGCAAAACAGTTGTGAGATGTTAGGTAATGTAAAAGGTGAGTTTCCAATGTGGTGATGGAGAGTCACAAACTGTCAGTGTAAAAACACCCTTAGCCAGCATGGTACATCCTTTTCAGGATTATAGAGCCCATGAACCATGTTGGCTGAGAGACTGAATCAGAAGGATCTTGATTCAAATATCCTTAGCCAGGCCTTCACTACATGGCTTTGGGCAAGTCAGGCGTTATCTTCTTCAGCTCTTTATTCATAAGATGTAGGTAATAATATTAGCTCTTTTAACATCTTCACCTACACAAGCAGGTAATGCATTGAAAAACAAGTCAAAACCCCATGAAAGTCTGTTCCACAGCCTATCTGCAAGCCATGCAAAATTGGAGCCGTTCTTTCCTGTTTGTGACAGATATTCCTTCCCTTCCAGCACTAAGAATATATTCAGGTCTTTTCCTGGATTCCCTTCTCTTTCCAGGCTTTGAACCTTAGTACAATTGCTGCCATAAAAAACCCAAATGAGATAGCAGCCCCATTGGACTTTCATGACAAGGTCCACAGAATATGTAAAGCAGAATTGTTCAGGAGGGCATTTTTATAAGGGGAACAGGGTAGCAGTTTTAACGTCTGTTTTATTGCGTTATTTATTGTATTATATGGTTTTATTGGATTATTTATTGTATTATATGGTTTTCTCATCATTTTGCCATCTGGCTTGTGTCTTCATGTGAAAGGTGGCTTATAACTGGAGCAAAGAAATAAATAACATGATTGGCCTCTATGTCTTATATGAGCAATTATATCAACAATCTAGTGAGGCCCTATATCCATTCATATCAAGATGCACTCACAGAAGGTGCACACTATCATGTCCCTAATTCCAGAGAATATGCCTTCCAAAGCTGTAATCTCTCTCTCTCTTTGAACATATAACTTGTGTTAAAAATCTGCTTCAGAATCCCGCATTCACATTTAATAAAAATTAAAAACACATATTATGTTTGAGAACATTGTGCATAAATTTTTTTCAGCAAGATACCCATGAGAGATTTCTTTCATAGGGAAAGGAGGAAAAGCAAACAGCGGCTGTAGGAACACACACAAAGTTTTCATTGAAGGTTAATTTTTAGATGAATTTAAAGCAGCTGATAGCTAGAGGCACTTCAGAGCTTTTGAAACCCACATAGTAACTGTAGTAAAAGTTCTCCAAAAATTTCCTTATATGTGAACTTGTACTTCACATGTCTGCTTCTGTCCAATAAATATTGTATGCAGATATTGAAAGATTATTTGTTTACTCTAGAGAAAGAGGAAGTCTGACTCAAAGTGGGATGGATTCTAAACACTGGTTGATTTTCTCCTCACTCCAGCACTGTTTGACCTTTCCTAACAAAAACAAAAAGAGGCTGGCTACACTGACAGCATTTTGTAGTGTTTTTCCTACATCCTGACTCAAACAGAACCAGACTTGTGTTGTCCAAACCAGCCACATAATAGCTCCTTTGAGAAGGGTGGCAGAAGTAGTGCAAAAGGTCATTGGCTCTTAATTACTGTATGGAGTAAGAGAATGAAGGCAAATGGTTAAGGGAATTCATGAAAATGATTAAAGAAGTATATGTTTATATATTGGTATGTGGCTTATATGAGGTGCACATAAGAACATAAGAGAAGCCATGTTGGATCACACAGTGGCCCAAAAATTATATATATATAATTCCACATGTTAATCACCCTTTGGGTGAAGAAGTACTTCCTTTTATCCATTTTAACCTGACTGCTCAGCAATTTCATTGAATGCCCACGAGTTCTTGTATTGTGAGAAAGGGAGAAAAGGACTTCTTTCTTTACTTTCTCCATCCCATGCATTATCTTGTAAACCTCTATCATGTCATCCTTCAGTCGACATTTCTCCAAGCTAAAGAGCCCCAAGTGTTTTAACCTTTCTTCATAGGGAAAGTGTTCCAACCCTTTAATCATTCTAGTTGCCCTTTTCGGGACTTTTTCCAATGCTATAATATCCTTTTTGAGGTGCGGTGACCAGAATTGCACACAGTATTCCAAAAGAGACTGCATCATCGATTTATACAGGGGCATTATGATACTGGCTGCTTTGTTTTCAATTCCCTTCCTAATAATTCCCAGCATGGCGTTGGCCTTTTTTATTGCAATCGCACACTGTCTCGACCTTTTCAATGTTATCTACAGTGACCCCAAGATCTCTCTCTTGGTCAGTCTCTGCCAGTTCACACCCCATCAACTTGTATTTGTAGCTGGGATTCTTGGCCCCAATGTGCATTACTTTGCACTTGGCCACATTGAACCTCATCTGCCACTTTGATACCCACTCACCCAGCCTCAACAGATCCCTTTGGAGTGCCTCACAACCTCTCTGGTTCTCACCACCCTGAACAATTTAGTGTCATCCACAAACTTGGCCACTTCACTGCTCACTCCCAACTCCAAATCATTAATGAAGAAGTTAAAGAGCATGGGACCCAGTACTGAGCCCTGCGGCACCCCACTGCTTACCGTCCTCCACTGCAAAGACTGCCCATTTATACTCTCTGCTTTCTATTAATTAGCCAGTTTTTGATCCACAAGAGGACCTGTCCTTTTACTCCATGACTCTCAAGCTTTCTAAGGAGCCTTTGATGAGGAACTTTATCAAAAACTTTCTGGAAGTCAAGATAAACAACATCTATTGGGTCTCCTTTGTCCACATGTTTGTTCACCCCATCAAAGAACTGTAACAGGTTAGTGAGGCAAGATCTTCCCTTACAGAACCCATGCTGAGTCTTCCTCAATAACCCGTGTTCATCAATGTGCCTACTCATTCTGTCCTTGATAATGGTTTCTACCAACTTTCCCGGTATTGAAGTCAGACTTACTGGCCTGTAATTTCCCGGATCTCCTCTGGAACCCTTTTTAAAGATGGGGGTGACATTTGCTACCTTCCAGTCCTCAGGAATGGAGGCAGATTTCAATGAAAGATTACATATTTTTGTCAGGAGATCCACAAGTTCAACTTCGAGTTCTTTCAGAACTCTTGGATGTGACATTAGTTTTTAATTCGTCTATCAGTTGTAGGACCTCCTCTCTTGTCACCTCAATCTGACTCAGGTCTTTCAACACCCCTTCCAAAATTAGTGGTTTTGGAGCGGGCAAACACTTCTTGTCTTCCATAGTGAAGAGAGAGGCAAAAAATTCATTCAGCTTCTCAGCCATTTCCCTACCCTCCTTCAGTAATCCTTTTACCCCTTGGTCATCCAAGGGCCCCACTGCCTCCCTGGCTGGTTTCCTGCTTCTAATATATTTGAAGAAATTTTTATTGTTGGTGTTTATGTTTTTTGCAATATGCTCCTCATAGTCCCTTTTTGCCTGCCTGATCACAGTTTTGCATTTGATTTGCCACAGCCTGTGTTCCCTTTTATTAATCTCACTTGGAGTAGCTTTCCACCGCTTTAAGGAGTCCTTCTTACCTTTTACAGTTTCCATTACTTTGTTTGTTAACCATGCAGGCCTTTTCTTACACCTGTTTGTGCCTTTCCTAACTTGTGGTATGTATTTTATCTGCACTTCTAGGATTGTAGTTTTAAATAGCCTCTACGCTTCCCCAAGGGTTTTGACTGTATTTACCTTTCCTTTCAGTCTCCTCTTCACATGCCTCCTCATCTCAGAGAATTTACCCCTTTTAAAGTTAAACGTGGTTGTGCTGGTCTTTTGGGGCAACTCTCTATTTATACAAATGGTGAAATCAATAACGTTATGGTCACTGCTCCTAAGTGGTGCAATCACTTTTACATCTCTCACCAAGTCTTGGGCATTACTTAGGACCAAATCCAGGATTGCCCCACCCCTGGTAGGTTCTGAGACCATCTGCTCCATAGCATATAGCATACATAGGAAGTTGAGGAGAATTGCTGCCAGAAGGCCAGGAGAATGCAATGGCTACATTTTTCTACTGGAACACACTTGTATATATATCATTCTTGTACTGTATCAGAGTAACTCTTATGAAGTTTAGTACAAATAAAGGGGGAGGGGAACTACACTGGCCCACATGTGATCTTCCACACAAGGTTTATTCTATATTTTCTTCCACAAGCAACTGGGATAGCTCCCCATTTGTACATGCCACCCCCCCTCCATTTTATGAGCATACACTGGAACCTTTTCTAATAGAAGGAAAAAGAACAAAGTTTGAGTATAGTGGCACATTTGAGACCAATGAGTTTTATTCAAGGTATAAGCTTCTGTGTGCATGCTCACAAAACCTTATACCTTGAATAAAATATATACCTTGAATAAAACTTTGTTGGTCTTAAAGGTGCCACTGGATTAAAAATTTGTTGTGCTGCTTCAGACCAACACAGCTACTCACCAGAAAGAGAGATATTGCAGATATTGAAAGATTATTTGTTTACTCTAGAGAAAGAGGAAGTCTGATTCAAAGTGGGATGGATTCTAAACACTGGTTGATTTTCTCCTCACTCCAGCACCACTGGAGAGAGAGAGAGAGAGAGTGAATGAATGGCAAAAGAGACAGATAGGCAAGAAGTATTAAAAAAAAGAAAAATACATAAAATAAAAATAAATATAAACACAAACAACATAATTTTTCTGTTATATGGCAAAAACTTTGAGAATAAGTTCAGTTTATGGAGAATCTTACATGTTAGGTAGTTTAGCTATTAAATAGTCTCAGCTAGAAAAGTGATACAGTCTGATGTCTAACAAGGATCTTGTGTATTATTTACAACACACTCTGGAATAAGATCTAGGGCACAAATTTAATTAAATCAATATGTTGTTTAGTTGGTTTGGAAACCTTGTGCCTTGTTTTAGTCTAGCTCAGACTGTAAGGCTTTGTAGTCTGCTGTACCTAACTAAAACTTTGTCTCAGTCCAGAAGTGTTTCTGAGAGATGTTGCCTCATGAACAAGGTGTGCAGAACTGAACCTTCTGGAAGCACAGTCTGTTGTTCAGAAAATGGATACTATCACAACTAGGAAGAGCAGATCTCCCAGATTCCCTCTTTCTTGCCTGTCAAACTGCTTAGGTGGAGGAAAATATGTTTCAAAAATCAGTGTCATGCCATTGGCACAGTGTTACTTCCAGAAAATATTGAGAAATGATGTCACATTGCCAAAATGATGCTCTCTGATTCAGGAAAAACTTTATGCTTTTACAACAGAGTTTTATCCAACTCCTAAGGTGGTTCATTAGTATCATACTGATGATGTGACATCACTTCCAGGTATTCACCAGAAGGGACATCACACCAATAGTGTGCTGTCATTACAACCCTCTCCCCACCATCTCTCTCCCTTCTTTCCCACTGGTTGTCAGCCAATAACTGGGAAAATTCCTGGAGATTCAATTTTACTACCTGATGAGGGCAGAGTTTGGAAAGGGAACGAGATCAGCAGGAAAGTGATGCTATGGAGTCTGCCCTCAGAAGTTGTTATTTCCCCCAGGAGAGATAATCTCTGGAGATTAGCTGTAATTCCAAGAAAACTCAAGGCCCCACCAGGAGGATGGCAACTCTGGTCACAACATGCCACCACACTGAATGGGATCCTAGGTTATTAGTGCACTTATGGGTTAAAAATGACAGCACAGTACTATACACACAGCTAAAGCAAGAGAGAAGACTTGGTTGAAGAGAACTTTTTCACAAACTTTTATGCAGCTCATATCATTCAATCCCAGACAATGATCTGATCATTTTGAGAAGATGTTAGAGACAATTTGTATGCCTCCCCTGGCCCCTCCAGGAGATGCAAAGAAAAAGAGCTGTCAGTCGGGAGTCTCCTTTGAAGTATACAACTTTATTGATATCAAGAAAGAGGGGAGTCGCTTTTCAACGAGCTCCCTGATTAGTTCCATACATACCCTTTTATCCTTTACTCCCGGCCGATGAGTCCCTCCTCCTTTCCCCATAGGCTGAGGTACTTAGAGGGTACAGGCTACCCGGCACGCCTACTTCACCCCCTCCTTGATATGTACCCCTCCCATTACATACATTGCATGTGCATTTAAATTTACTTTTCCCCGAGGTGGGGTGTGTCAGTTAATATTCATTACTTGATTACGCCTGCGTACTTGCTGCTGATTAATTTCTATTGCTATCAATCTTTACTGTTGCCATGGCTTGTTCAGCCGTGTTATTTCTTTTCGGTTTCTGCATTTTAACAATGGCTACTACCCCTGTGCTATGGTTACTAAATGTTTGTACCCGGTTCTGCTCCTTGCACCTTAACAATCACTAAGACATTACATTTGGTTCCTCCTGTTTCAGCTCATTTCATTATTTCACTCCTCTCAATCCCTACTCTTTTTATTTTTACCTGAGCTGAAACATTCTCAAACTTTGCAACCATCAGCTGAGCTTGCCCTTTCTTGGTATGCTCCTTTATTGCTGACTGGCAAGCACTGCTTCACACCGGTAAGCAGTGGAGACAACAACAACAGATGATGCTGATTACTACTATGATCATACCGATCTGCAATATGCTCTTGAGCCACCCCCAGCCTGGTAACCAGGAGGTAAGCCAGTTCCAGGGACTTTGTATTCCTTCATAGTTTTCCTTTGAAGTAGTTTGCATTTCTTGTAGGTGCATTTCTATGCTTTTGTTTAAATCATGAAACTGCACATGACATTGTGTTCCTATCACCTTACAGAATCCTCCTTGCTGTGCTAACAAATAGTCAAGGCCATCCGATGTTGTAGCTGGATTTGACTTAATTCTTCTATCTCAGTTTGCAATTCTCTGATGACCTTCCCTGTTGCATTCACCGTTCTCTCTAGTCTACAGGTCAGACCTATTATGCTTTTACGATTTTCTTGTGCCACTATTCCTGGATAGGCTCCTAATGTTAAAAGACCTGTTATTAATCCTCCCCCTATGCGGCTGCCTGCATCATCTGAGAGCTGATGGCCCACAATTACTTCATCTTTGCAATTTCTTCCTAACTGTCCGTCTCTGGGACCGAGGTGATCTTCCCTTTTTACCTGGGAATGCTTGGGCAACACCTGCACCGGGACTGTTAAGAATCCTATCCCAACACATGCCCCTCTCTTGTACCCAGGGTGATAATTAGTGGCCCATTTATCAAAGAAAAACCACAGGTTGGGATCTTTTATTTTCATCCCTGAACATATACTACCTTTACCTGAATAATCAGCCTGGAACATTGGTATGTCAGGAAAAATATCTCCCAAAGTTGTCTTGCCCCACAGGAGAGTTTTGTTCCCCCGTGTATGATTTCCTGGTTTTGACAACCAGAAGTAGTCTGTGCAAGCGCTGTAGTTACTCAGCTTGCTCATTCTTTCTTGTGCCTGGTTGAAGCCTGGCACTATAGAGTTCCATACCCCACTATGAATGCAACAGAAACATAAGCCTGGGGTCAACTTGCTGTATCTAAACCACCTTAATCCGGTTTTTCCTATTTTTGAGGGGGAGACAAACAATATTTCGCGTTCTGATCATTGAGATAATGCTTGTAAGGACCCTACTACTAATGGAGGGCTCACTTATTAGTCCAAGTAGCAGACTCAGCGTTGCTACTGATGTGGGATGCTCATAAATTAATCTAGAGCTTTTCCCATGTTGCTGAAACATATAATGAGCGTGGCGGATCCAGGTGTTTCCTCCAGTTCCAGGACATTGGACCTTAGAGATCAGTATTATTAACAGAAGTTTTTGTAAAATCAGATACAATCTTCGACATGATAGGGTCCAGCCACCTGTCATTCTGGTAAACCTTAACCTTATATGTGTTACACAATCTCCCTTTTGCAACCTACTCCTACTCCAAAGTTATAATGTATCAAACGATATGAATTATATAAAACAATCTTTTTAGAGTCCATTTAACACTTAGAAAACTTAAATTAAAAAGTTATTTGTTTGTGATTTTATGCTACTGTTCAACAATTTTATTTATCAGCCATGTAATTCACTGCTGCTGGAGCCTCTTTCACCACGTGTAATACATCCAGCCACTCTCTGCTGTGCCAACTGCTGTTTACGTTGTTAGTGTCACCTGGCAAGGTTCGAACCACTGCTGAGACAACGGCCTTTCCTTTCCAGTCTTGACTAAAACCCAGTCACCCAGTCCATGTTGGTGTAGGGACAGCGTTTGCATCAGCAAGGCTTTTCTGTTGAAGAAAGAAAACAGCACGGACAGTAGCTGATCCAAATAACACATAATAACTCAGCCAGTTATTCCTGACTGAGGCAAACTTTTTAGCAGCATTTTGATAGATAGAAGTAGGTATATCAAGGTAGAGTAACTGATAGCCTTCCTCCTCAAGGCAGTACAATCCACTTTTATACACCACACACACAATATAGGTTTTATTTAAAAATTTCCTAAACATACAAATTTCCTATATCCATCTTGGCTTGAACTCCCTGATACTTCCCTTCATACAACCACTTTAACACTTATTTAATTAATGGCTTGGAGAGCCACCCTTTTTCCTTTTACAGTCTCTTACACAAATTATACCTTAAGTTTAACTAAACTTTATAATGCCACTTTTCCCAAAACCCTGTTATTGTTTCTTCTTTAGCTTTTTTTTTTTTAACTGCCACATTAGTTAGCTTATTCTCTATAACCTTATCCAAAAATTAAATCTGATACCTGCACACACATAATTAACTGTTCTGTTCCCTTTGCTTCACCAACCCTTAATTCTTCTGATATTAATTTTATCAGGGGTATTGTAAAAAAAAAAAAATAGTTGGTGGATTTCATCCAGGGATTGTTATGCAGTTGCACCTATTTTTCAATAGGCAAGGTAGCTAGATGGGGAGGAAGAGGTGGTGCCATCAGAAAAGTTCAGGAGCTGCTCTCCTGTGAGCTCCTGCTAAATTCAGGATCTGAATTCCCCACCCACCTTTACTGGTTAGCATTTTCATTTTCTTTTTCCCTTCAAAATGTTTAAGAGTTTTATTAACCTAAATAAACTACCCTTTCTCTTTAATAGAGTTTACATTTGAAAACATGAAGTGCAGGTTTGGCCAGACCATCCCAAATTAATTATTCCTGCCATTTGTTCCCCCTTGTTCCCTTTATATCGTTGCACCTTTTCTCCTCTACTGCTTGGAAAGAACCAGCACTTCCCTGGAGTAGAGAAACATCTTTTAGATTTGGTTAGCTTTTTGATCTGGAGGTTTTGTAAAGTTTACATTATCATGTTTCTCCATTCCTTGTTCTTTAAAAGTCTCCAGATTCCAAATATAAAGTTAGTTTTACATTTTAGAAATCTGGAATTTGTCATAACTAGCATTATTCTGTTTTATTGCTTATAAACGACTTTTAAAAGTATTTCTCAGCAAAAGTTATTTCTCTAGGCAGCACAAAAGTTTGCCATTCTCACCCCACTGCATCTAGAAGGCTGGAGAGATCTGCCCTGCCTACCTTTGGATTAGAAATCTCTAAATTCACATCCTTAAAACTTTGAGTGTGCTTAAGAGAATGTTATTTCCTCTGGGGGTCCAATTCAAATACCTCACTTTTTATTCCACAACTTCTGATATAATAGTGCATTTTTTAATAGTGCATAATTTTAACCCTACCAATGTTCCTTTTAAGCTGCCGAGTACTGGCAGTTGTGCTCTGGGACTACTTTTACAAAAAGTGTGAGCTGAAGGCTAGAAATCCATGAGCCTGCCCATGCCAACTCATCTTAAAGGGAACATTGGCCCTCACTCTTTTAGGGTTAAAGCATTATGTTCTTTATAACCAATGACATAAACATTGCACTTTTTTCTCCCACTAATTGTGCTTCCACAACTTCCTTGTTTATTTACAGAACATTGATAAAAACCAGGTTTAAAAGCCATAAATGCTTAAAATTAATTTATCTACAACTGTCCTTTTACTTTATAAAAACTTTAAAAAAACCTTCATCTTACATTCATTCTGAATACTTAACTCTGCTTTGTTTTAAGGCAAACCTCTGTTCAGAAAGAAAAAAAAAATCCTTGGAGAAAGAACCTGGTTTCTCCATCTTAGCTACATATTGTATTGTTTCCTAACATTCCAAAAGGAGGGGCTAGGACTTGGAGGATGCCAGTCTCCTGGCAGGAGAAAGGCTCAAAGTTTGGTCTATAAAAGGTTTTGCCAAACAATTTACAAGGAAAGCAACTGAATCTGTTTTAGCTACTCAAAATATGTACACCAAAGTAAACTCTTAACTTTTATCACCACTTTAAAAGAAGGAAATCCTTCCTAACACTTTCAGCTATTTTAACCTTCTATGCCACAGTTATCCTGCTACACTCCAACCATGAAAGCAAACTTTATTTTAACACTTTACTACCTTCCAAACACTTTTAATCTCTGACTATACAGACAGCACTCCCTTTATAATGTATTTCTTTATAATGTTCCAACAACGTTTCCAAATTAGTTTACTTATGCAACGCAGAACTTACACTTTTCATTAAGTGTAAAGATATGTCACTTCTTTACAAATACCAAATACTAACAAGAACAAAAGAAGGGAAAAGAAAGGAAAAGGAAAAAATATTCCAACAGAGTGGGGGGGGGGGGGTTTGACCAGTTCTCTCCCCTCTCTGTTTCCCAACACTCATTACTATAAATACTTTCTTTACTACAAGAGGATTATCTGACAAAGATCACCCAATAACCATGTCCAGGTTGAAGTTCCTGGAATACTTTAAGAATGCAGGATGTCTCCTGGCTACACCTGGAGACTGGTATCCAGACTTGAACATGAACATATGAAGCTGCCTTATACTGAATCAGACCCTTGGTCCATCAAAGTCAGTATTGTCTACTCAGACTGGCAGTGGCTCTCCAGGGCCTCAAGCTGAGGCTTTTCACACCTATTTGCCTGGACCCTTTTTGGAGATGCCAGGGATTGATCCTGGGACCTTCTGCTTCCAAGCAGATGCTCTACCACTGAGCCACCGTCCCTCCCCAAGAGACTTTAGCCAAGAGAGTTCCCTTTGGTGTGGCCACACTAAAAGCAACCATTTCTTTTTGTTTTTCCCTTTTAATTTTCATCATGCAGACCAGTGATCCTGGTTGAGGCATCCATGCCCCCACGTAACTGGATTCCTCATTTCAAGGCCTCCTTTCATTAATATAAATGTTTAACAGCTGTCTCACTGTTTCATCAAAGCTACCAAAGGGAGGCCAGATAAGTCCCCGCAACTTATACTTTGGCCACACAAAAACAGAGAAGTTCACCATCTTCTCCTTTTTCAAACAGTCAAAGACTATCCTTCTAGCTTCTTTAGCATCAGTGCTAAATGACTGTCTGCCTGTATCTGGGGGACTCCCTAAGCCTCCCCGTTACCCTCTTTGCCGCGGTCTTACCTTAACTAGACGGGACGTCCCGATTTCCAAGTTTGTGCGAGCTCGTCTTTCTGGCAGGCCCCTCCTGCCTGGCAGGCCCCTCCTGCCTGGAGCGTCACCGACTGACTGCGATCTACAGTGTCACGGGTCTTGAGCTGTCTCCAATCCCAGCCAATGGAGATCCAATGGGTCGTGAAATACTCACGAGGTGCACCTTCCCAATTGGAGTTCGCTGAGTGGGCTGGTGACAGGTCACGTGATCCCGGACGAGCCCCCAATTGTTAGAGACAATTTGTATGCCTCCCCTGGCCCCTCCAGGAGATGCAAAGAAAAAGAGCTGTCAGTCGGGAGTCTCCTTTGAAGTATACAACTTTATTGATATCAAGAAAGAGGGGAGTCGCTTTTCAACGAGCTCCCTGATTAGTTCCATACATACCCTTTTATCCTTTACTCCCGGCCGATGAGTCCCTCCTCCTTTCCCCATAGGCTGAGGTACTTAGAGGGTACAGGCTACCCGGCACGCCTACTTCACCCCCTCCTTGATATGTACCCCTCCCATTACATACATTGCATGTGCATTTAAATTTACTTTTCCCCGAGGTGGGGTGTGTCAGTTAATATTCATTACTTGATTACGCCTGCGTACTTGCTGCTGATTAATTTCTATTGCTATCAATCTTTACTGTTGCCATGGCTTGTTCAGCCGTGTTATTTCTTTTCGGTTTCTGCATTTTAACAATGGCTACTACCCCTGTGCTATGGTTACTAAATGTTTGTACCCGGTTCTGCTCCTTGCACCTTAACAATCACTAAGACATTACATTTGGTTCCTCCTGTTTCAGCTCATTTCATTATTTCACTCCTCTCAGAAGATACGACATTTTGATATTATTTGTATAATATAAGAAAGGCACATGGCACAAGGATGTAATCTTCCCTTCTGTTTTTAACTGCTATATAACATTTGTATGCCTATATTGTAATGTCATAAACAAACCATGTTTGTTCTGAGATCTCCCTCCCAAAAAAGTATAACTGAAGAATGAGAAGCTGCCCCATCTGTAAGTGTAATTTGGTCTCTGTGACCAAATGGTTTCTGTCTCTGTAAAATAGGTTGAAGGCTGGACTGTTTGTTCATTATGAAAAGCACCTTGGAGGTTCTCATGCTTGCAAATTCCCTTTCCATTTCTCTTTCCTCTCAATATGTTCGTCACTGGGATACTGCAGACTTCACAGTCCCTGAGAAGGTCCGGCCCCTCCCCAGCCAAGCTGGCTCGCCGGCGTTCAGGCTGGGGGCCGTCTTTGCCCCTTCCCGGAAGGAGGAAGAAGCAGCATCACCCAACATACGGGTGTTTGCTGGGGCGTGGAGTCGGGGCTATATAAGCCCCGGCTCCCGCCCTCCTGCACGCAGGTCTTTTTGGCTCTCTGGTTGGAGAGCCACGTGCGGGCATCGCGGATCGGAAGACGAGGCCTTTGTCGTCAGGGGACTGTACCTTGGCCAGCTGGGACGCGGGCGAAGTTGGAGCGCGAGCGGCGGCTGCAGCGCTGGCTGGCTGAGACGCGTGCGGCGGCTGAGACGCTTGCGGCGGCAGCTTGCGCAAGCGGGTGTTGGGCAGCCCTTTCATTGGGTGAAGGGGCGGCCCGGGGGGTTGCTGGCGGCTGGTGATAGCGGCGGCATTCTATAGGTTGGGAGGCCACAGAAGGCAAGTGCTTGCGGCGGCCATTTCATCGGCGCTGGGGCCCTTGGCCATTCAGGGGCTAATTTAGTGAGCATTACCTGGGGGAGACGAGCGCTGGCCTCCTGTTTCTTCGCCCCTTGGTAGCAGGCGTAGTGCGCAGCGGCCCTTTTAAGGGGCAGTGTGCACGCGGCGGCCGTTTTAGGGCATCCTTCCTTTGGGCGGCATTGGGAGCTCTGAGGAGCGCGCGGCAGCCATTTGATTGCCTTTGAGGGCCTTGAGTTGCAATTGTGGTACCTGCAGTTGTAATTTGGGGATCCTGGTGGGTGGCTGAATGGCTATTAATTAACCACGTCTTCTGGCGTCGCCTGGGGCCGAGGCTTGTGTGCGCGAGCTGCAAGTCGGTGCGGCGCGGGCCTCCCTTCTCAAAGCAGCCTGGTCGGGGCCGCAAGGAGAGGGTCGGGGCCGCAAGGAGCAGTTCGGGGCGGCTCAGGGCAGCGCTGAACAGCTTTTAAGTAGCACATGAGTGGTGAATCAGTTCTGTTCAAGAATGAGGGGAACTTGAGCGGGGGTGCGCGAGGTGAGGCCGGGTGCCCCCCTCCCCCTTTCTTCCTTCCCCCTCCCGGGGGCTGCGCTTGAGGGGTGGTCCGAGGAGTGCAGGTAGCAGATGAGTCGGGGGTAGCCCCCCCCCGCTTGCAGCCTGGGAAAGAAGCGATGGCCCGGTTACAGGGCATCTGCTTGGTAAGAGGAAGCCCCTAGGTTCAGCTTCCGACATCTTCAATCAATAGCGGGTCCAGATGGATAGGCTTTGAAACTTCAGCTTGAGTCCATGGGAGTTGCTGCCAGTCAGTGCGGTCAGTGCTGACCTTGGTGTAACCGGGGGTCTGATTTAGTATAAGGTAGCTTCATAATTTTGTATGTTCAAAGTCTCCTTTGGAGCCAGTTTGGCGTAGTGGTTAAGGTGCGGACTATTATCATTTCACCTGAATTGCCCAGGCTAGCTGATCTTGTCAGATCATGGAAGTTAAGCAGGGTCTGCTCAGGTTAATACTTGGGTGGGAGACCGCTGAGGAATACCAGAACTGTTATGCAGAGGCCGGCAATTTGGGTTGCCAGCCTCCAGGTAGGGCCTGGAGACCTCCCACTTTGGGTGAGCCAGGTTTCATTCACTACTCCTCTACTTGCACCTTTTTGCATAGCTCTGGCAGGAGCTGGCCTTGACAGGGCGGCTACCATGGGAGCCCTCTCTAGCCCCGCCCACCTCACGGGGTGCCTGTTGTGGGGGAGGGAGGTACTGGAGATTGTGAGCCGCTCTGGGACTCTCCGGAGTGGAGGGCGGATATAAATCCAATATCTTCATCCTTTTGAAAGGGTAGCTTCTTTGTGAGCTCTCCCAGCCCACCCACGTCGCAGGGCGTCTGTTGTGGGGGGAGAGGATGGAGAGGTCTGTGAGCTATTCTGTGCCTCTGATTCAGAGAAAAGGGTGGGGTATAAATTTGGGTTGTCTTCAACCAGAAGGAATAATTTGCTTTTGATTAAAAAAAAAAAAGCCAAAAGGCGGATAGGCGCCGCTAGCTTTTGAGTTGGTGGTTCTGGCCCGCTTTACTACTTTACGGGGCGGCGCACCTGGGCCTGAACCTTAATTGGAACCGGATCAGGTGGATGGCCTGGACGGGCATCCGTCGGGTGAGCAGGCGGGCGGCGGCGGCGTCTGGAGGAAAACTGCTTTGCGGTGTGGCTCACACCTCCTCCGCCTGTATTAGGTCGAAGCCGTGGCCTTGGGGCGGGCGCCCCGTTGGGGAGGTGGTGGCAATCAGCAGCCCCCTGGAAAGGGGGCCCAGCCCCATTTGACTAAGGGCACTCAATTGATTATTGAGCAAGTTCCCACGTGCAGCGGATGGCCAGTATCTGCCCAAGGTGTTTCTCTTTGGGGTTTCTGAACCCTTATCAGGGGTCTAGGGCCAATCTTCAGCGGTAAGACGGGTCTTGAGCACATAGTTAGGGTAAGAGCGCCAAAGAGCGCCAGGAAGGCAGGGTCTTAGGACCCCCTTTGGTATGCCGCCTGTACTCACATTGTGCATATTTCCCCCGGGGGTGGTGCCTAATAAAGCGCCAGGGGAATATCGCCTCATTCTTCACCGGTCCCACCCCAGTGGGGTGTCGGTGACTTATGGAATTATGTTCATTTGAAGTACACTTCCTTTGACCAGTCGGTTTAAGTACTGTGTGGTTTGTGGTGTTGGGGCAGCGTTGGCAATATGCCATTAGGCGGCATTTCGCCTCTTGTCCGTGCAGTCCTAGGATTATAAGTGCCTGGGGTTTTTGTTTTGAGAGCAAATCTACATGGATCGGGCCCTCCCGATGGGGTGCTCGGTCTCCCGCGCTGTATTCAAGCGCTCTGGCTCCTTGGTGGAGTGGGCGTTATAGGATAGGACCTGGTTTAATGACACGGCGCACCATCGGGGCGCCTACCTTTTGCAGTCCAGCAGGTACAAGGTGATGCGCCTGGCTCTTACATGCTTTTCAGGAGTTGGCCATCAAGCTGGGGGTACCTTTGGTATATGAGAATACCGAGGGGCCCAGTACGGTGCTTATATTTCTTAGGCATTGAGCTCGATACCCACCAGCGGGCATTTCGGCTGCCGGTGAAAGTGCTTGCTGACTTTAGGGGCCGGTTGGCTGCGTTTAGGGGGCAACGCAAGGTGTTGCTGCTCTAACTACAGTAGGTGGTTGGTCACCTTAACTTTGCATGGAAGTGGGGGCACCTGGCGGGGCCTCTTTTAGGTGTATTTGGGACGCCAGGGGCACCTGCGTTGGACAGCGGGTTCAGTACGGTCCCACCAATTTTGGAATTTTTTCCAATTCTAGTGGCAGTTTGGCTTTGGGGTGAGCTACTCGCCGACCGGTTTGGGCTTGTCTGGGGCTTTATAAACACTCTGTTAAAGTATGTTTTATTCTGCTGGTCCATGACTGTGATAAATTATTAATTGATATTATTATATTACAACAGTGTATATATTACAAGATTATGTAGATTGAAAGAAAACAATATTCATCTTCATTTTCTGTTTCTATCTTCTTTTTCCTCTTCATTGAACTGAATCAACCCAATTCTATATTAAACCTCATCTGCCTAACACAAACAGTTCTCACTGCACAACTTCCACTGTTGGACAAACAGTCTAGTAGAATGTTCTTCTCCCTCCACAAGGCCTTCTGTCAGAAAGCCAGCTTGGTGTAGTGGTTAAGTGTGCAGACTCTTATCTGGAAAACCGGGTTTGATTCCCCATTCCTCCACTTGCAGCTGCTGGAATGGCCTTGGGTTAGCCATAGTTATTGCAGGAGTTGTCCTTGAAAGGGCAACTGCTGTGAGAACCCTCTCAGCCCCACCCACCTCACTGGGTGTCTGTTGTGGGGGGAGAAGATATAGGAGATTGTAAGCTGCTCTGAGTCTCTGATTCAGAGAGAAGGGTGGGGTATAAATCTGCAGTCTTCTTAATATGGTTTCTTTCATCGTGGATGGAAATCTGAAAAAGCAGTTGCTGATGTACTGACACAGTCCACTTCTTCATACCAGTTTATATGAAAAATGAAGGGAACCCTGATAGGCACAATATACCTTCATTGAGTTCTGTGTGTATAAACTTGTTTGTATTTGCATATGTTACAGCTTTTAGAGAGGCCAGTAATCTGTGCCACTTCTTTTGATTGTTTTAGAATTTAATAATGCTACATCCAACCACAGTAACTTCAGACATGTGGCCTTTCAGAGCAGTCAAATGATATGCTTTTGGTATGGACTGAGTTTTTTAAAACTACTTCTAAAGAATAGAGACTAAAGGCAAAAAATCCTTCCACAAATTTGCTACTCAAAGTGACTCTTGCACATGGCTTTGTCTTAGCATTAGTTGCATACTCTTCCTCATACTGGCACAAGAGAGCCTGCAATATGAATAAGAGATTATAAATAAGACTTGGGATGGGAGGATCTAATAAACACACATCTGCAGATGTTTTTAACTATAGAAAACATGAGGGCTTTCTCTAAAATTAATAAAAATGTTGTGGAAATTAAGTCACACAGAGAGATCAGAAAATCCTCTGCAACATGAAGTATCCTATGATTTCTTCCCCAAAAAACAGTAACTTCAGCTTCATAGATAGGAAGGAGGCTCTGAAAAGAGAAGCATCTTGTTTAGGCTTTTATTTAGTAAGGCACAAATAATTGTGGAGAAATTCTGCTAGGTTGCTTAAGTTTTGGGGACATTTTTTTTTAAAAAAGAGTGTGCTTAAATACTCTTATTTTTTAGTCATCAACTTATCTTGTTTTTGTTAAAACCTCAGTGCAAACATACTAAGAACTCAAGCTTCAATCAACCCTATTTTCCAGAGTATTCTTGGAAAAGTTGCCAAGATTTATTAAAAAGAAAACTGGTCTCAAATCTGAAGAATTATCAGTCCACACGCTTCCTATAACAATGATGCAACTTTTGGTCACACATATCTGTGCTCTTATTGCACTTGGTCGGTGCTTTCCAGATGTAGGATTAGCTCCCCTCTTGGGTTTCAGGGTGGATCACCAGCATGTTGGCTGTGTTTTCAAAACTGTAGTTCAGGTTTACCACAAGTTCCTTATTTCAAGCATTAGTTCCTTGTTGATATATTTCAGAAATAGTCATGGAAAATACTCATACTCAAAAAAGAACTTGATTATACACCAAAATGCTATATTGTAATAAAGTATTGGCAGTGTTCTAAAACACATTTTCTTGTAGTCTCAGAATATGTTCCTTATTTTGGAAAACTTCCAGGCAGTAGGTGTACTACAGTCTCTAACCAGCACAATCTGTCCTTCAGTAATTCAAGGGAAGGTAGTAACTGTGGTTAATCAGTGGTAGGAGAAAGGAGAATTCTGTTGATAGAGAGCTCTGTTCTGACACAATGCAAAACAGTGGTTTATTTTAGCTATGGTTCGTTTTTGCAACCAAGATTTACCTTGCACACAGAATCACTGGTTTTTGTTTGTCTTGACTGATTTTAGCACCTTTCCCTTCTTTCCCCACCCTGCTGTAAAGACCCAGCTGATTTCCCAGCCTGAACTGTGATGCCTGGATAAGGGCAAAACCTTGCAGCAGTATCCATCGTTGCCTAGTGGCACTGTGAGGGTAGGGAAGGTGAATGCTCCAGCTCCTCATGAATTTGTGGTTACTTTAATCATGGCAAGTGGCTACAGATCCACACATTCTTTCTCAGACACTCACTAAGGAACCTGCTTGACTTTCCACATTTCTTTAATGCCAAACCCACCTTAGCAACCTTATCTTCCTCCCAAAAGGCCATTCCAAATGTCTTCTTGCAGCAACTACTGTATACCAGCCCCCAGTGGTGTTCTTTATACTCAAGAGACCCATGAGTGGGGCGTTTGTTTTGCTGTTCCCAGTGGTGGCCCAGGAAGTACAACACACACTCAGCATAGTGCTCAATCACAGATAATTGTTTTGGGGAGCTACCTAAGCAAAGTGATTCTGAGTTGGGGAAAGGATATCCAAAGGGCTCTAGATCATTGAGTGACCCAAGTATAGAGGCATAACTACATGTTTCCAAAGTTACAGCAGCAGGAAACCTGGAATGTGTGCTATGTGACATAGCTCTGCTTCCACAACTGAACAAGACCTTTGGGAAATAAATAAAAATAAAAAAAGACCTTTGGGAAATATCTGGGCTTTGTTTTCTTCATAGTCCTGCAGCAGCACCAGTTGTTGCTGAAATCATTGCTTGGGGGCAAGTTTAGTGTCCGTGTGCTAGCAGAATAATCTGGACCCCAGTGCTAATGAAATTTTCACATGGACATTCTCTCTCTCTCTCGGCTTGGCTTCGCAAACGGAGATTTAAGAAAGGTGCAGTAGTCCACATCTACTGCGAGCTCGCTGGTGGCTGACAAGACCAATGAGGGACAGGCAGGTCCGGCCACAGTGGCTGCAGGGAAAAGTCTGATCTGGGGTTGGTGCTGTAGCAGTACGATTCTTCCTCAATCTCCTTTTGTCCTCAAGACCAGCTATGCGTGCGTTCTCAAAGGAAGAGACAGCCTGGTGGATGGTGTGCCTCCATGCTTTGCGATCTGAAGCTAGGTCAGACCACTGGTGATGGTTAATGCAACAGGTACCAAGGGATTTCTTCAAGGAGTCCTTGTACTGCTTCTTTGGTGCCCCTCTATTTCGATGGCCGGTGGAAAGTTCGCCATACAGGGCAATCTTGGGAAGGCAGTGGTTTTCCATCCTGGAGATATGCCCTGCCCAGCGCAGCTGCGTCTTCAACAGCAATGCCTCGATGCTTGTAACCTCCACCTGCTTGAGGACTTCAGTGTTGGTCACAAAGTCACTCCAGTGGATGTTGAGGATGGCGCGAAGGCAGCGCTGATGAAAGCACTCAAGGAGTCGCAGGTGATGACGGTATAAAACCCATGATTCGGAGCCGTAGATGAGGGTTGTCATCACAACCGCTTTGTAAACATTGATCTTTGTGTCTTTTTTCAGATGCTTGTTGCTCCACACCCTTTTATGCAGTCGGCCAAATGCACGGTTTGCCTTTGCCAGTCTATTGTCAATCTCCTTGTCGATCTTGGCGTCTGAGGAGATGATGCATCCCAGGTAGCTGAACTGCTGGACTGTCTTCAAAACTGATTCACCCGCAGTGATGCAAGGAGGGTGATAATCTTCCTGGGGTGCAGGCTGGTGGAGAACTTCTGTCTTCAGACTAACTTCTAGGCCGAATAGCTTGGCAGCCTCTGCAAAGCAGGACGTCATATGCTGCAGAGCTGATACCGAGTGGGAGACAAGTGCAGCATCATCAGCAAACAGTAGCTCTCAGATAAGTTTTTCCATTGTCTTGGAGTGGGCCTTTTGTTGCCTCAGGTTGAACAGGCTGCCATCAGTGTGATAGTGGATGTAGACACCATCATCATCATCTAAATCTACTGCGGCTCTTTGAAGCATCATGCTAAAGAAGATCGTAAAGAGAGTTGGCATGAGAACACAGCCTTGCTTTACACCTGTGCCTATTGGGAAGGGCTCCGAGAGATCGTTGCAGTGTCTAACTTGGCCTCGCTGGTCTTCATGTAGCTGGATGACCATACTGAGGAACCTTGGGGGACATCCTAGACGTTCCAAGATTTGCCACAGGCTGTTCCTGCTGACGGTATCAAAAGCTTTGGTAAGGTCGACAAAAGTCACATATAGACCCTTGTTCTGTTCCCTGCATTTCTCTTGGAGCTGCCTGAGAACAAATACCATGTCTGTGGTGCTCCTGTTAGCTCTGAAGCCACACTGGCTCTCTGGGAGGAGTTCTTCTGCAATGGTGGGCACCAGTCTGTTCAGGAGTATTCTAGCAAGGATTTTGCCTGCGATGGAGAGTAGCGTTATCCCCCGGTAGTTGGAGCAATCTGACTTTTCCCCTTTGTTCTTATGTAGAGTAATGATGATTGCATCATGAAAGTCCTGTGGTTTGCCTTGTTCCCAGCAGGTGACAAGTACTTTGTGAAGTGTGCTATGTAGTACTATGCCCCCATGCTTCCAGATTTCTGGTGGGATTCCATCAACTCCCGCTGCCTTGCCACTTTTCAGTTGCTTGATGGCTTTAACAGTCTCTTCTAGGGTGGGGATCTCATCCAACTCTGTTTTCACTGGTTGAAGTGGGGTGAGGTGGATTGCTGAATCTTGAACTACGCGATTGGCACTGAAGAGAACCTGAAAATACTCCGACCACCGGTTCAGTATGGATGCTTTGTCTGTGAGGAGCACTTGACCGTCTGCACTACGCAAGGGACTCTGAGCCTGATATGATGGACCATATACTGCCTTCAGGGCTTCGTAGAACTCTCTTAAATCACCAGTGTCTGCACACAGCTGGGTTCTCTCTGCAAGCTTGGTCCACCACTCGTTCTGAATGTCTCGAAGCTTGTGCTGGAGGTTGCTACATATAGCGCGAAAGGTTGCTTTTTTCCCAGGACAGGAGGGCTGAGCAAGATGTGCTTGGTAGGCAGATCTCTTTTTTGCCTGTAATTCTTGGATCTCTTGATTGTTCTCGTCAAACCAGTCCTTGTTCTTCCTTGTGGAGAACCCGAGGACTTCTTCAGAGGTCAACAGGATGGTAGTTTTTAGGTGTTCCCAGAGTGCTTCTGGAGAAGGATCTGTGAGGCAACTGGGGACCTCAATTCTTGTCTGGAGTTTTGCCTGGAAGGCAGCTTTAACTTCGGCTGACTGAAGGCTACCAACCTGAAACTTCCTCCGGGGGATACCGCCTCTCCTGGGTGTAGATTTAAAGTGAAGACGGAGATTGCAGCGTACAAGATGATGATCTGTATGACATTTTGCACTGGGCATTACTCGGGTGTGTAAGACATCTTGAAGGTCTCTCTGGCGCACCAGAATGTAGTCAATAAGGTGCCAATGCTTGGACCGTGGGTGCATCCAGGTTGTCTTCAGACTGTTCTTCTGCTGTAAGATGGTGTTGGTGATGGTGAGCTGATGCTCTGTGCAGAATTCTAGCAGAAGACGCCCCTTATCATTACAGTTGCCAATGCCGTGTTTGCCAAGTACTCCTTTCCAGGCTTCCGAGTCTTTACCTACTCTGGCATTGAAGTCACCAAGGATGATCACCTTGTCCTCTGTAGGGGTCTTCCATACGAGGTAGCGTAGATCAGCATAAACTTGTTCTTTTCTGCAGAATCTGCTTGAAGGGTTGGGGCATACACACTGAAGAGTGTTGCATGCTGCTTGTTTTGAAGTGGGCGGCGCATAGACATGATGCGATCTGAGTGACCTGTTGGCAGGTTTTCGAGTTTAGAGGCAATGGAATTCCTGACCATGAAGCCAACGCCAGAAAGGCGGCTCTCAGCCTTTGACTTACCCAACCAGTAGAGGGTATAGCCAGCACCGTGTTCCTGAAGACTACCTTCCTCAGGGAAACGGACCTCACTGAGAGCTGCTATGTCGATATTCAACCTGAGAAGTTCGTGGGCAACTAGAGCAGAGCGTCGTTCAGGGCGACCACTGTCTACTGTGTCAAGCATGGTTCTGATGTTCCAACACTCAAGCTTTAGTCTTTGCACACTTTGTGAGGCAGGTGCATGCCTTTTCTTTGTTGTTATGTTACCGCAAGTAAGGATGCCCGTTGACCGCGGCTAGCCAACTGGGGGGGAGGAGACGAGCTTTGTTTAGGCCACCTTTTCTAGGCCCCTCTCCATACAGAGCAAGCAATGCTGTCCCTAAATAAGGCTGCTTGGTCGTTCAGGGTGCTGCCGAAAAATGTTTTTGTCTCCAGGTCAGCATCAGGCGACCAATACTCTGAACCGCCTACATGCAGGATTGGGACTGTGGCTTCCAGTGGCATCTTCCACCTGCCGTTTCGCCCCTTGCCCATCGCTGCAGGACTTGGTATGTTGTGGGTTGTGGATGTGGATACCCTTCAGGCCTGCACAGAGGAATTTTTAGGTGAAGCGCAGTGTGCGCAGTACTGGCTCCACCCTTTCACCATGGGGTCATCTGCCATGGCCCAGTAAGCCAGGATGCCGGCAGCGAGTCATCCAGGTGGTAGATGTTACATTAATGAGCTCTGTCTGCCCGGGCTTGATGTTAGAGTTTTCCTTCTCTTGGCTGGCGAGGTTGGTGAGCCCAGCCTGCTCATCCGGTTATACCGCCGGACATACGGTCGCACCATGACGTGGCAAACTCTGTGAAAATGGGGGGGGACCACTGAGAAGGTGTTGCCACGGATGCAGTAATGTAGGAGAGACCATTGCAGTGACCATCTGCCAGGCATAGCCAGACAGTGACCACGCGGCATTCACTACACCGGGAAAGGAGAGGCGATGTATTGCGCATGCACTTTCCCTGGGGGGGGGCAGGACACCCGGAGGGAGCCCACCTCCCACCCCCCCACATGGACATTATACCCTGGAAAATCTACTCTGGCAGATATTTTGGAGGTTGCAGATGCAACCTCGTGTGTTGCAAACACAACCTTGTGCATTGGTTAGCAGGGTGCACAGCACTTACATCCTTCTACTTTCCTGTTTTCTCCAAAATACATACCTAAGTTTCGACAGCTGGTGTCCTTAAGTATTGCAAGAGAGAAAGAACTGCCTTTCAAAGCACCCAGGTGTGGGCTTCTGAGTGAGGGTTTCTGCTAAAGGTGATAAGGACACAGCCTCTCATACTGGCAAAAGGTTTACAGTTATGTCCCTTGTTCATTGAATAGTTTGTTGATATTCCCTGTAATATGGATGTCTCTTCTGGCTTGCATCTGTTTTTCCTGCTGGGACTAGTTCCCTTGAGGGAGATATTTCTTGCACAATAGGAAACCTTATTTTGAACATTTTAATTTTAACTGCTTCTTTTAAAAGAAGCCCTGTGGTTTCTAATAACCCTTTGGTACTTTGAGATGGAAAGTTGTTCCCTTATTAGGAATTTTCTTTCCTTTTGCTCTGTGTACACTGGTCTATTGTATGTGTTAGCATTGATATGGCTATACAAGTATCAAGTCCTTTGTTGAGGGAAACCAAACACCCCGACCTGAAAGGCCTATGTGAATTTCGCCAAAAATATAAGTGCAAAGGTGGGACATCTTTTGAACATTACCACATTTGATATCTTTTAATACTCCAGTTATTATCTCCCCCCCATTTATTTTCCAGGTTGCAAAATAGTATAGCTTGCTTTTGAAATCTACAAGGCTCAGAAATGCTGTGTGTAAGGTCTCCGCTGGCTGGCACATGGATTAAGTATCAATTCTTACCCTATGGTGCCCGGGCACCATCCCCATGAAACAGAATCCCGAGGTTTTCAATCATTTCTATGCAAGTGATGAGTCTGAACTCTCTCTGAACTTGGCATGTATTGAAGTGACAAACAGTCCAGAGATAGGGAGGAACAGGGAAGAATTAAAGAAGAAGCACAACTACTGCAACACTTCCTGGTTCACTGTCTGTTATCACTGTGTCAGCAAGCCTGAATGCCAGTCAGATCAAAGTTACAAAAATACTTTGATACTTTAAGAGTGAGAAAACAGGAAACTCAAATGTGTGTTATTGCTCTTCCAAGGACACAGCAGGCAAAAGCTGTCTCTCACTTCTTCTGTTAATAATACCAGTTAAAAATTTCATACCTATTATAGTATTGTGTGAGGTGCTAACAGTAAGCATGTGTTAAAAATTATTCCTGACTGTGCAAAGGGAAACATTTGATAGGTGCCTGGGTTGTGTTTTGATACTCCTGATAGCATCGATTGAAGATGTTCTGGTAAACCACCAGGCGGTGAGATAGAACTGCCACTTTCTTTTCACCTAAAGTAATCCTTGCAGATTAGCAGCTCACTAGCCACAGTGTGATCCTGCAATTTTCTACTAACACCAGTAGTGTCTGAAGATTCCCAGAGGTCTCCATGTATCTGACAGATGTGATGAACAGAACTAGTAAATATAGTGTCCAAAAATGTGCCTGTGATTTCAAAGAAGGAAGTGAATAGTAGAAGACAGAGGAACAGAGGTTTGTAAAGAAGTCATATCAGTGTCTGGAATAACCAAGGGCCAAACTTAGGGTTGCCAGATCCCCCCTTGCCACTGGCAGGGGATGGGGGGGTAGGGTTGCCAAATTTAGGTTGGGGGACAACTAGAGATTTGGAGATGGAGCCTGAGGAGGATGGTGACCTCAGTGGGCTGCAATGCCAACTTCCAAAGCATCCATTTTCCGCCCAGTCTGGATATGAGCTGTAAATCTGAAGGATTCTCAGAACCCACCTGGAGGCTGGCATCCCTAGCCAATCTACACATCATATTCAGGTTTCATGACCAAGTAATGCTGTTGTGGGGGAGGGGGTTAGGGGGGGTTGCCTCAAAAAGCAGATGTGGGGGCTATAAATTGGGGGCATGGCACTGGGGAATACAGTGTTTCACTTCTGTAAAAGAGCAAGTTATTTTATGCATTTGGGTATAAAATAAAGATCACAGAATTTTAAAATGATGAATTTTTATGATGTATTTGATCATAGAGCTGGAGAGTTAGAAGGGACTCCCAACTCCTCAAGTGAGGTCATTCTTCTCCATTGCTCAACTCACATAATGCGATACTAACTTCTACATGTCTCAATCAGAAAACAAGAGGTCCATCAGTGGCTATTAGCCACAGTGTATGTGTGTATATAAATTTTTTTGCCACTGTGTGACACAGAGTGTTGGACTTGATGGGCCATTGGCCTGATCCAACATGGCTTCTCTTATGTTCTTATGTTCTTAAGATTCAAGTAAGCAAGTCAAGCCCCAGACTCCATGGAGAGTTAAATGGAACTTTGAGCACAACTGAGCCTGAAAGGTTTAATTTTTGCCTGTAGGAATACTTTGTCACAGAGCATTGATTCCAGTATTGTAAAGTATCTTCAGCCATGACCTGGATAGTCCAGACTAGCCTAGTCTTCTCACATCTTAGAAGCTAAGCAGGCCCTGGTCAATATTTGGATGGAGACCAACAACTAATACCCCTGAACCACTTCTGAATGTGTCTTGCCCTGAAAACCCTACAGGGTTGCCATAAGTCAGCTATGACTTAATGACAAAGCAAACAAATAATATCTTAAGGTTTCAACTCCAATAGTCAGTGAAGTAAAGCAAAAATTACAATTTCTAAATATTCAGAATTTAACAATATTGTTTGTGACATTTTTACTTCAGAATGCAAATGATTTAGACTTGCTGGAATCTTTTGATGGTGTTGGTTTGGGCTGGAGATAGCAAAAAACATCCTTATTAGTTAATAATTTGTAGCTAAAGTCCAGATGAAAAGCAATGGCAAAGAGTCTGGGGGAAAAAAATCAGAGCTGCTCTAGAAACTGTAAAAGGCCAGCACCACCCAAAACCTGAACTTCCAGTATTCAGCTGAAAACTGCCATTGTCTAAGGATATGGAGAGGTCCCACCCCTTCTTCTTCCCCTCTCTGATGAAACCCTTTGTACTGCACAATAATGCAAAAATAACCAGTTCAATTTTATACTGGGAATAAATATGATCATTGTGTTAAGACTGTACTTTCTTGGTGCTATTCAATCAAGTAGAATTTCTAGGACTGAGCTATTGGATCCTAGTCATTACATCTTTCAGCTGTTGCTAAAAATGAGGTGATCTGAAAGCTAAGTGACTGTTAGCAGCAGCTCTCTGACCTCTTCAACAGAAGGGGAAGTGGATTTTGTTCCCTTCTCCTAAGGTGCAGAGTCCCTGCCCCTATTCCAAAAAATGGAGATAATTTGATTTTCACATTTGCTGAATAATATGAGAAGGTTCTGCTTTACTTAACTGCTTGTAGAACCCTAGTGCTCTTGCGGGTCCCTAGGTTTCCCTGTACTCCAATATAAGAAACATGGATTGTATTGTGAGTCCACAATGGATGACAATTCCAAGAACATGCCCTAGGATATTATGCAATATAGCAAAATTCAAATAAGGAGCACAGGAATTCCTTAGTAGACAAGATAGTGTTGTATTTAAAGGAAGAAGGTTTGATAACCATTTATATCATTGCTCAAATTTCACTGGATGTCAAACATTCGGCAAATATTTAAACATGCAGAGAGTATTGGAGACTATTTCATATCAAAATTCACAAAGGAGTATTTCATATCAAAATTCACAAAGGACTTTTTATGTAGGTCAGGATTGGTTTCATTGAAAGCTGGTATATAAAACTGTGGGAGGCAGGCTGCACAAGCAAGATGACACAGATTTGTGTGACTGACCATTGATCCATTTAAGCATATGTAATAGTTGTGAGCTGTAGTTTGATAATTTAGTTAGGTAAGTGGTAAATATAGCCACTTGAATGGCCAAAAAGCCTCTTGCTACTTAATAATTGACTGCATAATTTTATCTTATTAAATAAAAGATTCAGAGGATGATTAATTTATGCTGTGTTAGATTCCTGATATGCTTTCTTGCTTGTAAGAAGGATTTGTTCTGGAGCTCATGACAGAGAAATCTGAAATTGCATATGAAACCCAGGCACTGGAAATAAGGGCAAGTACAAGGCTTAAGGCCTCCTTTCTTAAATTCCCCCCTCCCACTCACGCACCTTGACTTAAGCGAAGTAACTATTTATTATAAGAGTAAACACAGTTTTGTATACAGGATATGGTGCTCCCCACCCCCAAAGTACTTTCCCTTCTCAAACCAGAGATCCAGCAGTCAGTGTCCCGGAAGTGCTGCCTTCTTGATGAAGCTGGCCCAGTTGCAGTCCCTCAGAAGCAGCAGGCCTCCAGTGGGAAGGAAAGTCCTCAGGGCCTCTCCTCACCATCCAACCAAAGAAGTCAGCTTCAGTTCATAGGCAGGTGGTCTGGGGGCTAACCTCCAGAAAAACAGTCAGTTCCAAAAAACAGAGGGCCCACACCAGATAAAAATCTCTTCAGCTATGTTGTACATAGGTTAAATTAATGGCACTCCCAACTACAGACATTTTGTGTGCCATAATCACGGAGGCTGGAAGGGCCTCCATACCAAGCTGTGGCTACTGCCCTGGAAAATCAACACGGAGTTAGATGGACCAGTTGAAGGCAGTTTGTGCAGTACATCACTGGTTTGCCCTTGGGCATGCAGGCTTGACAGGCCTGAGCAATAATTGTTATTCTCAGGTAGAATATGTACAGGATGAAAGATGTCCTGACCACAGGATGGGATGGCAAATATCGGTGCTTTTTAGGGCAACCCTGAATGTTTCATAACCTGAAGAGTGTTTTCCCTCCATTTCAATTTAGAAATGCCATTTCACAAATAGTTTGTAAAGAAGCAAATGAAGTCATGTTGACACAACTTCTTGTTTTCTAGAGATGTGTACTTTATTTTTTTAAAAGCAAATTGTATGCATCTCCATTAACTCAAGAGAAAATGGAAAATGAATTATTGTTTTTATGGAAACTGAAATAAAAATGAATTTACTATCTTTAAATTTAAAAAAAAGATAAATTTTTAAGCCTGGTAGGAAGCAATTTCTTCTAAGTGTTCTATGTTCACATTCAGTAAGACAGTGGCTTTTCCAGTCACAGGCTGAGTACTGGTCCTTACTGACAATGGTACCTCTTAAGTCAGAAAAGAGAAGGGGTTAAATATTTCATTAACTGAAAACAATGGTGCTGTTCCTGCTTAATCCCTTGCTCAGAAATGTGCATTAGGATGAATGACCCAGGCAACCAGCAAAACCTCCTTCCACTGCCGAGTTTGCATCTGTGGCAGTGATGAAAGCAACTAGGTCACTGATTTCTAGAAACGGCAGCATAATGGGCAGAAAGGGAAAAAGGATGCTCCCAAAATAACCCACCAATTTGTAGCAGTGTTATTTCAGCATTGTTCTTTTCTGTGTTCCCACCTGGACAAGATATAGCAGCTGCTTTTGGCAAATAAATGTAGGAAAAGAGTCCTATTTCATTATATTCACCCTTCAACCCTCTGGTTCCTTCCACTGTACCTCCCCGCCAATGATGCAGAGCCCAACAGCTGTTTTAGAAAATACTGTCAGTCAGGATTTAAATAGTTTTACATAATCTGGAACAGAGGGCAGAGAGGAATCTGAGCATTTTGCTCCTCAAGTGGCAGGTGGGGGGGCTTATATTTTGAGAGTAGCCAAAGCATCATCTCAGATCCCACAGGGATTTTATTTTACTGTCTATTGATTTTTTAAATACATCCCCCAAAATAACACAAGACACAACTCCAACCACAAAGATTACAAAGGATACAAGTGGAAGGTCAAGGGAGCAGAGACAGAAAGCAAGAAAATGTATTGATTTAATTGCAGAAACTGCACCAGTTGACTGGAGGACTGTACACCTTTGTTACAAGTACTGAGAAGAAAAAGGGAAGCATTTTTTCATCATGATGAGTAGGACATAAAGAACAATGGGAGGTTTCAACAAGGTCTTTTTCTTTGTTCTACATAACACACAATTTCCCTGCTCACTTCCCAATACAGAAAATTCTTTTCATCAATATGAGAGTCTATTGCATGTCCCCATCTTCTCTGAACAAACATCAGGGGTGTATGAGTATGCCTGTAGTTTTTTTTCATAGGATATTCTTGTGTGAACCTTTTTGTTTCCCTTTTTCTGATTCATGTGTGTTTTTCATGGCATTTTTACACCACTTTACACATTATACGCAATGTGCACATAATAAATTTACACATTATACCCAATTTGTACATTATATATCAGTTGATATTCTAACATAGCACAAAGCTCATTTTAGAGTGTAAATTTAAAATAAAGACATGTACATTTGATAGCATAAAGGAGGATCAAAAATATAACCTTGGATTTTTGAGTAGATGTGATGGTAGCATACTTTTCAGATGTAGGTGATTAGCGAATGTAGAGCGGGGTTCCTAAATAATTGAGCTGTTAAACTGAAGAAGGAATTGAAACATCATCAAAATCTAGAAAGACATCTTTTTAAGAAAGTGGCTGCATTGAAGCTGCGTTCCTCAGGAACACCCACCTTGTGAATTTCATTTGGACTATTTCCAAGTTTGGACTTATATCTATTCATTTGGAGACAGGTTTTTTTGGCCCCCTGTAAGCCAAAATGCCCTCAAAAGAGGTTGGGGAATTGACAGGTGGGCACCTTTGACTTAAAAAGGATCTAGAATCTATGTATACAGGATTCCACTTTCAGAAATTATTGCTAAATTTACCAAGGACACTAATTAAGTAAAACAATTAAAAAATTATTACAGAAATTATAGAACATACATACAAGGTAATGGATACATACAACACACATACAGTCCTAATAAAAATAGAGAGAAATGCAGAGAGGTAACATAAGGATGGACAAACAGGGTGATAATTACCGATCGTAGTCTTCAAGGAAGGCTCCAATGGTGACAAATGAGGACGATGGGGAAGGGGACCCTCAACTGGCCAAGAATCGGGGATGTATCTAAACAGCAGGAATGGGGTACTGCTAGATGCACACCTGTGGGGAGTTGGGATTGTGGTTATAAGGACTACCTTGAGCCCTTAGGGGGTAGGAGGTACAGGGGCAGATGACAGGTGGTCAGCAGGTACATGTCCTCAGAAACGGGAGGCCCTGCAATGACCATAAGGGCTGGACTTATGCGGTAGCCAATAGCCAGTTTATTGGGGGCACCTGATTGGATGCCCATACCTGGCCAATGAACAGACCTGGCCCTGGTTACCTGATTGGACTTCCAGGTAACAATGGGGCCAAAGGGGGAGGCTCCAGGATGACCATTAAGGGAAAGAATGGGTGAAATTATTGGGATGGAAGTGATTAAAGGCTATCAAAACTTATCTAAAAGGTGACAATAGATGGCCAAATTGCTACCTAAGGTAACACCCGATCTATACAAAGAAACTTGGCTCTGGGTGAAGATGTGCTTCCTCTTCTTCATTCCTCTACTGGCACCATCCTTTGTCTTGGGTTCCGTTGGACAAAGGCTTAGGCAGTCTGACAGTATCCACGCCTAAGATAAGCTTGATTGCCTTATGCATAGGTGACATCTGTTGAGTATGTAAGCCTCCCGCTTCACTGTCATGGAGTCTGGCACTGCAGAAAGATAGTTGCTGGTGATGTTAGCCTACTAATATGGATTCTATGGTCAAGGCTGGAATTCGCTTGCCCGGACAGTTCCTGGCAGCGCAACTTCTTCCGCTGCAACAGCTGAGATGGTGCACTCACGGAGCGGCTGGAAACCCATCTGTCCTCCTGGTTAGCACTCTTCCAGAGATACCAAGTGCTGCTGCAACATTGTGGCTGTTAGTACTCACATAAGTCCCTTACATTCTGGTAGCCAAAACCCACGTTCTCCCGGCAGATGTGTGTGAGTTGAGTCTCCAGGCACCCTGGCAACCAAACGGGTGACTATGATGTTCTGAAATTAAGGGTCTTTTTCTCACACCCCTTGGGGTTTCTGTTACTTTAAAAGGCCCTAGCACCACTGGCCTCTATCATTATTGTATATTGTTTATTATGTGTTGTACACAATCCTAATAATATTTTTGTGAACTGAAAGATGGTGTATTACTTGGTGGCTTTGATCACTCTACTAATTACACCAAGTACCCTTTAAGCAGCAGTTTATAGGAAGGAAGCAGATATTTGTTATTAAAATAAATGTACAGAACCATTCTATATTTGTTCAAGACAGAAAAAAATATAAAGATATCATTGTGTAATCACAATATAAAATGAATATGAATCAGGTATAAAATTGAAGAAAAATTTAAGTGAAGTAAACCAGCTGCTACTAAATGAGCATAAACTATATCCTAGAACAGTACTATAATCAATATACACTCTCATCATGTACAGTGTACAGTCTCATCATAAAGCAGCAATATTAACATTCAATACACATTATAAACCAGAAGGGGGGAAGTCTATATTAAAATTATCTACAGAAAAAGAAAAGAGAAATATAATCTAAAAAGCCCTATAGCTACATAGAAGCACTTACTGAAAGGTAACATTTTATAAAAGCATGTAAAAACTCACAAAATATTTACACATGCTACTAACCTTATTGTGACTGCACGAGACTGTTTCCAGTCAAATAATACCAATAATACCATTTATTTTGCTTATTGTGATATTTGTGTTTTATATGTTCAAGTTCTTTTTTTCCTACCTCTCAGATGGCAAAAACTGACAGAGCAATCCTAGCCATGCCTGTGCCCTGATGGCAAGCCACTGTGTGACTGGGAGGGGGCACTAGTCTATTCCATAAGGGCATAATTTATGCAGCACCCTGCAGACAAAGTTGGTACATTTGCAGTGTCCTGTTCATAACCTGGGTAATATGTATAGCAGCTGCACACTGGTGGTCAGTGGGGGTGATGTGTGGAGACGTTGGCACTATGCTGGACAGTATAATATAGTGGGTTCAAAGCATCGAGGAGACGTTGCAATGGTGATAACAGCTCTTTATTAGAGGCAGCATGTTAGATGGCTGCACTAACAAGACTGGTGAATGGCCTACGGCCCAAACCTATATACAACTCTAGGTTCAAGTATGCTATTGGTTAATTCAAACTGGCAGGGGGCCTGTGATTGGTGTAGGGCAACAAGTATTTGGATCCTACTGCCCATTGTTCCCTAGTCCCCAGATTCTCCAATAACTCCAGCGTGTCCTCCCCGCAGAGGCTAAGCAACAGCTGTTTCTCCTTCAGCTTGTTCGTGATGTCATGGTAGAGGAGATAGAAGTTTAATCTCTTCTCTCATCTCTCCCACCGCTCCGGGTGAGCGGGATTGAACTCCAGAATGTGCCCATGCGGGCTGGGGGCCATGGCATGGTTGGAGCTGGGCCTTGGAGGTGCAGTTGCTGGTGCGGAGACACCCGAGGAACTGGATGTTTGGTTGTTACTCACCTCTGTTCCTGGCTTGGCGGTCTCTTCAGCGATGGCAGTGCGGTGCGCGGAGCTGGAACAGCTGCTGCGAGGTGTAGTGCAGGTTGCTGGGACGCCTACCAGAATCCCACCATCACCACTATAATATAGTGGGTTCAAAGCATCAAGGAGATGTTGCAACGGTGATAACAGCTCTTTATTAGAGGCAGCATGTTAGATGGCTGCACTAACAAGACTGGTGAATGGCCTACAGCCCAAACCTATATACAACTCTAGGTTCCTGCATAAGCATGCCATTGGTTCATTCAAACAGGCAGGGGGCCTGTGATTAGTGTAAGGCAGCAGATATTTGGATCCTACTGCCCATTGTTCCCCAGTCCCCAAGCTCTGCTTTTCTGGTTCCAATGAGCTTGGCAAGAATCATATATTACAAACCATATACATAACAGACAGGGCTGCTGGAAGCAATCATGGGCCATGTGGCACTGAAGTGGAGTTCAGCATCCATCTCAGGCAGAGGGCAGAGAGGGGCAGGCCACAGGAACTGCAGGAGTTCAGCTCATTTCCAGGAGGACAACCTCCATTCGCTTAAAGGAGCAACTCATGTCAGCAGATTCAGGCACCTGATAATGGGGAAGGGGTTCGAGTGGTCTGCTGCCAAGGGTACTCCCACACCACCCCTGCCAGTGTTGGAGGTGGCCATGCAGATGTGGGGGCATGCAGCACATTCCTCAGATCCCCCAATTTCCTCCTTGAAGTGGTATTGGACTGGAGTGACCACCATTCCACTCTGAGCTCTGTCATTCCTGTTTCAGAGCAATCAGTGCCCAGAGACTGTCCATTCAAACCCATTCATCATTTATTGTGACTCCCATGGGTAGTGGTGTAGATGTATTGAGATGGAAATGATGCAAGTGATGTATAATTCCTGCATATCAGTATGTCCAATGGGTAAACCCCCAAAGCCCCACCCCCACCAAAAACACTGGCTCCCCAAAACCACTGACTTCAGAGACCCCTGTGACCCCCTGTCCCTGCAATGTCACTTGCAGAGATGTCTTCCCTCTAGGTGCTAGAAGTCCCCCTTTCTGGAACAGATAGATAATAATGGGTTTCATTTGTGCACTTAATCCCACCCCAGTGGCTTATATCATTCCCCTCTCCTTCATTTCATGCTCATAAAAATCCTGTGAGGTTGGTTAGGCTGAAGGTATGCATCTGGCCCAAAGCCACACACCTTGCTTTCATGGATAAAGTGGGGGATGGCATTTGGGTCTCCTGATCTAGACCCCTGCACCAAGCTGGCTGAAACCATCAGAGAGAGTGACAGTTGGGGTGGGGAGGTAATGGGGCAGGGAGGGGTTTGTAGTCTAAACCAAACAGACACACAGTTGAAGCCAGGCCCGGTGCTAGGAGTTCTGCCGCTCCAGGCAGACCCCTGTGCCGCCCCCCCCCCCCAAAATAAAACCTCCCTTAACAATGTTTAAGGATATCATGGGAAATTCTGGGTCAGACTTCCCAATCCTCCAAAGAATATGGACAGCAAATCCACCCCCATTCCCTCCATATATTTCTCTCTAGTTTGGCAACTGGGGAGGGGATGGCTGGCTTTGGGTGAGGCCAGCCATCCCCCTTACCTGGCTTTGGGTGGGGCCAGTTATCATAGAGTTTTTCCAAATGCTAGAGTGCCCCCCATAACATGCCTGGCATGATTACGTCATGCCATCATCACACCAGGCATGTTGCGGTGTGCTGACACTCTTTGGGGGTGGGAGGCCTCCCACTGGCCAGTTCTACAGTGGCGGGTTGGAGGCCTCAAAATTGGGGGAACCCCCATCCCCAGCAGGAGGCTGGGAACTATGTCAGGGGACCAGCCTACTGCTAACAGTTCTTGAATAACTGAGGAACCAGTGCCAGTACTTCATTAGCTGGCATTGGATGTGGGAATATATGTGTCTCATGAGAGGAGACAGATGATCAGCCCTGGCATTTCTCTTTCTGTATATTAAGCCCAGAGGAGAATTCTAATGTGTTAATAACAACAATACTTACAAAATCTGGAATTTAAAGTAATGAAAGCAAAATTCTTGTAGTTGCTTAACTGAACAGCCATGCAGTTTGTGTCCTCTGTTCCATCAGTCTTTGGAAGGTATGCTTGCATGCCAGAATTAATGAAACTTGACTCCATTAGAACTGCCCTTCATTCCTGCTCTTTCAACATATCCAACTAGTTAAAGCCAGAATTCAACTGGATAATGTCTGCTCTGAAGTCAAACAGGCAAGGAAGTAGCTTTTACATAAAACAAACCTTCATTCAAAATAACAGGTACAAAATCTTATTGATTAGAGAGGTATGGACAGCAGAAACCCTTAAGTGCACATCTTAAGTTGTAAGCTCTCTTGTTGTTGATGATGATGCCCTCTTGTTTGCTGAATGCTTTAAAATTAAAATTTATAGTTAGAAGGGCATGTCTTTTTCATATTGGAAGCTATTTTGTTTCTGGTACATTGCTGAGAGGATTTTATTTACATTACATAAAGGGATGGCTTCTCTGATAATGGGTAACTTTTAAAATAACATATCTAAATTACTGTACACTTTCTTCAGTATCTCAAGTTGGAGCCTGTCTGATTCTTGCAGGTGGGAATATGATTGCTAAAATCCCTTAAACCAGCAGAACAAAACATGACATTGGAAATAGTGGATTTACATTAATGCAGAACTAGCACTGTGCTAGGGTTTCACAACACCAATTTTATACCCCCAGTGCAAGAGGTAAACATGAACTGTGAGTGCAGCAAGGGGAGACCACAGCTTAGTAGGAATCCAGCATTTGGTCAGAAGTTGACCACAGTTAATAAAAAGCTAGCAAAAGAGAAGGTGTAAATTAAAATACATCACTTTCAATGGATAGTCCAAGCCCTCTCATCCATCTACATCAGAAGATAGGCAGCACAGTGCAGAACTTAGAGCCGTGATACACACTTCACGGCTCACAGAGAGCTACATTCACATTACTAGCAACCAAAAAAGTCACATGACTACTGTATGCCCTGTGCATCACCCCATGAAACACACATAATAATGTAAGATATAACTATTAAGCCTAAGTATTTAACTATAACTGTAATTTTAAAAAAATTACTAGAGTACCTCTGTGCATGTAGGATTGTTGAACCTTAGTGAGCCCATGTATAGCTGGAATAAGGGGAAGGACTTCCTTCTTGGCCTTCTCACTTTCTCCTGAGCATGAGGCAGATTGCTAATTTGCCCAATGGACAACTGCTAGTTGTGGCAAAAGGAGAGTAAAACTACCCCCCTAACACACACACTATGGCCAGTTTGCTGTTTTCTTGGGTGGTTGCTGATATCAACTCTGCAATCAATTTTCTGTCCTCACAGTACTGGGATGAGAGCACAGAGGTTGCAGAGAAGGGTTCCACTCTTGGAATAAGGGAATTCAGGGAGGCTTATAGTTTACCCATCCTCATGGCCCTACAGTAGGGGCATGGGAACCATCTGCGAACCACAAGCCCTATTGGGTAATGACACTGCCTACTTTTCTGGAACATGGGGAAGGGTGCCACTTTGGGGAGGAGACAAAGGTAAACATGTCAAAGAGCCAGGTGTGGTTCCTGAGCCACTTGGCACCACTGGCTTAGAGTGTCACACTAGGATCTTGGAGACCCAGGTTTGAATCCTCACTTCCCTACAGAAGCCTACTGGCCCAATCTCTGTCTCAACATACTAAACTACCTCACAGGATTGTTGTTGTGAGGATACAATGGAAAATAGTCTATGCTGATCTGGGTACCTAATGAAGGAAAAGCAAGGTATAAATATTTAAATAAAATAAATAATTCTGCCTTTCCAGGGAGTGCAATGTAACAGTGCAGTTTTATCTATCATGGATATACACTATAATCTTACTGTTTTGTTGCTGTCACAGGCACAGGAAACCTACCAGGGTGTGGGGGGGAGGCTTGCAACATTGTTTCTGCACATTATTTTATGAATCCATTCTACAGCTGCTTAAGGGAGGGATTGGAAGCCCCATTACACAATAAACTGGTACTTGCAGCAGGCAAAGATTAACATGTCCAATACTACAAACAGCAGAATGGTGTATGAAAGGGAGCAGGGGGCTGTTGATGATGAATCATGATAGAGATAGATGATAGATAGATAGATAGATAGATAGATAGATAGATAGATAGATAGATAGATAGATAGATAGATCGATCAACACCAGTTAAAGAGCTGACAACCTTCCCCCCTACTGTTTATGTTATTTGACAAGGAAGAAAAATAGTTTCTTTGCTGAACCTCATCATGTAAACTCAAGTTATGGTTTGCCTATGGACATATACAACATCAGTATAAACAAGGGCAAAACTAAGATTAGGAAACTTGAGTTGAGAACAGAACATACCCACTTAAAACAGGAACATTCACAGGAAAAACAGGATGTTTTAATGATGTCCTCTGTTGAAACGCTACAATAGCCAGTGGGTTATTTTCTGAAGAAAATGTAATGGCAGCAAAAAAGGGCATAAAGATGAAAACAAACAAGGTCACTAAAATTCACCAAACCACAGTTATATGTGATGATCATATACAATAAAATATTTTATTTATTTATATTTATTTTATTTAGGAAATATTTAATAAAAATCCATTAAAATCAACCTACATAATTAAAAATGTTTATATAATTACAACACTTATATTTACAGCATTAAACAACCATACAACATGTCTTAAATAAAAATGAAATCCATCATTTTAATGAGTTTTGTCAAAAATTTCTTGGCATATTTTTGTCTACCTTCTAATGGCAATCACCTCGCAGCATTGTGCATTTTAAGCCATGTTAAGCCATAACTGCTTAAAAGAAAATTTATTTATTTTTCTATCCCGCCCTCTCTGCAAGTGGACTCTGCAAGAACAGGTCCCTAAAAAAACCTGTATAACAAGACAACAACAGAAGGGCCCTAACTGGATAGCAATTATGTTTTGTATTATTAGACAGTCTACATTAATATAAAATTGTACAATATATGATAGCATAGGTCTATATATGAAATTGAAAATAATCAAAGTACAATTGCTGTGGCTCTTCAGTAATGCACTAATACATGAATGAATGAAAATACTTAACGTACATCAAATATGCAAGCCATAATAGTTTGCAAAAAAGTAGACTACATGTTTCTTGTGTTAAAAAAAAAATCTTGGTTTCAGGTTCAATCTCTGGCATCTCCATAAAGGGTTTTAGGTCAATGCTTTATATGTTGACTGGCAGAGGGTGTTTCAGGCCTTGGGAAGATGACTGCTCCATGCCAAATACATGCCCTACCACTGAACTGTGGGTCCTTCCTTTTACCCCAATTTACTATTCTTAAGGTCTAGCAGCAGGGGTGTCAAACTCAGGAGGGCTGGATCTGACAAATGGGACTTTGTGGAGCCAAGCCATGTGTGTCCCAAAATGTAATGCCAGATAGAGGAGATATAGACTTTATAAAGGACACAGGCAAACACAATTAAAGATATTGTTTTTTAACTTAAAATATAAACATGCTTAAAACTCTTGCAATATTTTGTTTAAAATGGAAAGGGGAATAGTGGGGGTTTGCAATGCAATTTTAAAAATAAAACATTAAGGAAAAGCACAAGGATCACACAGCAGAAAACTAAAAATATAAAAGGCTCTCAGCTTGCGAAAACATGAAATGGCAAGGCATTGCAAGCTTCTCCCTCTCCCGCCCCCGGGTCTACTCAGATTAGCAATGGCTCTTCAGTATAATATCCCCCTTTGGCTGTGGGTTCCCAAATTAGAGTACTCACTAGGCACTTGTTCTCACTCCATTGAGAAGAGACAAGGCTGACTCAGAGCATGGATGCTTGATTTGAAAGAATGCAACTCCAGGAAGCTTCAGCTGGCCATAGGAATGCTGGGAAGTTAAACCTCTCCATTGAAACAAAGTTGCAAGGAAAACATGGAGTTGATTTTCCATGCCTGTCTGCTCTGCCCATAACCCTGAGTGGGAAATCCATTCTGTATTTTCTCTGCAGCTTCACTTCTGCTTTAACCTCTGAAAAGAGAAGGCAGAAGGAGCTGGGAACATCGTGGCAGCCTCTGAGCTTCAGAGGGTGAGGACAGGAGGGGGGAGAAGAGAGCCCTGCGGGCCTTATTGAAGCTCTTGGGGGGCCAGTTTGGCTCATGGGCCACACATTTGACACCCCTGGTCTAGCTGATTCTTTGCCTTTTAGTGGGATTCTTAAATAAAACCATTATGCACAATGGGAAGGTGTGAGTGGAGTCACCACAGGACAATCAGTCCTCTTACTTCGTGTCAGAAACCAGTCTTGTTTCTCTTCTATTGTCTCTGGGGAGACTACAAGCCCTTAAGCCAATGGATATGAAGTTTTCTCATGCAGCAAACACGTTTTATTTTCTTCTGCGTTTTCTTTCTGCAAAGCTTGCAAATAGTGTGCCCATCCATTGCTTGCTGGTGCAAGATTTATGCTCCCATCTTGGCTGGAACCAAAGTTTTTAGTAAAGGAAAACAATTCTTTCAACACTCTGCTTTTCTGTTCTGCACTTTGCCCAGTGCACAGGGGCAACCTGACATTGTATGGAGAATTTCTAAGGCATTTTTATCCCTAATTGCCACACTATTGAAAAAACCATTCATTTAATATTTTGTAACAGTCATGGCTTTATTGTATGTGTAAAATGGGAATATGAAGAATGTTTGTTTAGCAGTGATAAAAGGCTAGACTGTTGGACTTTGCTTAAAGCAAACTGGGTTTAGCCAATGACCACCTGTCAGAGTGCCCTGATGAACCGCCGCCTCATAATGCTGGCAAGCCCATATTTACAAATATCATTTATTTGCTTCAACTCTGATCTGATGCTCTGGTTGGCAGTTGGGAGGGTGTGTCCAATTTGTATGTTTGGTTTGGCTGGACTCCCATAGACTTTAGCACTGGTAATTAGAAAGTCTAACAGAAATAGACATGGAAAAAAATAAAAAGGAATGTCTACTAATGGTTGACTGTTAACCATTAAGTGAGTCTGAATACAAATATGCAACACCTCAATTCTTCTGGCTTTTATTTTAACAGCTCTAAAACTCAGCGCCAACTGCCTAGAAGAGACAAGGGTCAATGTAACCACATCTGTAGCAGGCAATTTATGACTGCTTCTGATACCGTCTTAGCCCTGCCCTAGAATGAGATCTACCATAGCACACTGTACCTATTTGGAGAGTAACACAATAGAGACAATTTAAGCCCTGTATATACAACATAAGCATGTACTGGGATAATGTTTAGATAGAGGAAAATGATTGCGCCTCCTGTTGTGCCCCTCACTTTCATCTTCCACATCACCACTTAGTTCTATGATCAAGAAGTCTGGAAAACTTGTTCCTAACTACATGTATGCAGTTTGTACATGAGTAAGGTCTGCACAATCATTAGGCTAAATGTATATAAGTGGGGGAAGGACCAGAAAACACAGTATTATTTCCCCTCTGTGTTCATTCTCTGTACATTTTAATGCTGCAGATTCAGGGCTGTGTAGTTCAGATTTAACAGCACGGGGATGAATTTATCAGGATATGTTCAATGGAAAACAGGCAAAGAAAAATTCTATGGGACTATGCTTTTTCAGAATGTGAGTAGTGGGTCTGCATGCTTTTGGTGGTGGAAAGTGTCATCAAGTCCCAGCTGACTTATGGCAACCTTGTGTGGTTTTCAAGGCAAGAGACTTTCAGAGGTGGTTTGCTGTTGCTGACCTCTGGATAGCAACCCTGGACTTCCTTGGTGGTCTCCCATCCAAATACTACCCAGGGCTGACCTTGCCTAGCTTTTGAAAGCTGATAGATTGGTCTAGCCTAGGCCATCTAGGTCAGGGTCATCCAGGTCAGGGCCTACATGTTTTTAAATAAATCAAATAGCAATGGACACAAAAAATGAATCACAGTTTGACCATGAACCGGCTAGTTCGTGATTCAGTTTGAACTGGTTTGTTTCATCACACCATTCCCCAGCCCCAAAATAAACTGCCTTTTTTCTGTGGAGGTCCAGGTGGTTCATTTTTGTGGTTCATTCTCCAGATTAGCCTGGAACCAAATCAATCAATTCCTAAGCAATGCTGGAGGTGGAGAGCCCTTGAAACATCCAAAGCAGTTGTCCATAGTTTGATTGGCAGCTCTGGGAGCCAACCATGAAACTACCATTCTGCTCTATGGGAGCAGATTATATACCAGTATAATACCATGCTCTGACTCAGCGGGTTTTACTTTGCAGCATGAAGAGAGAGTTAGTTTAATTGTTGTGAAAACAGAAGAAGAATTGGTTGCTGATTTGGGGAGGCTTTGAGGGACTCCTTCCCTCTCCCCTCTCTCTCTCTCACACACACTGTGGCAACTTTTTAAACACCTTTCCCAACTGGAAAGTGTTCCTTGCTGTGGTTTCAGGAGCTAGAACTGAGCTTTCCTGTGGGGACCTGCTTTGTGGGGGGTGGGCTGTAACTTGAACATCTCAAATCCAATCTTCACCACATTTGGAGGATAGGTGGAGAAGAGCCTGCTGAAGACTCCCTGTAAATTTGGTATCTCTAACTTGCAAGGGGGCTATTCTATCACATCCTGAACCAAACCAGTTTGAGAAATGGAAAAGTTCATATGGTTCGTGCAAATCAAATGAACCACAAACCAACTGAACCACCATTTTTCTCATTCATGTTCATCCCTAACATCAAATCATTCTGTGCACAGAAATCTTCTTTCCCTCAGAGGATAAGGAATAGCCTAGAAGCTTTCTCCCCAATATACAATATGCAAATTAAGCATTATATTTATATAGGGGAAGGGGGCTTTCTGATGTGATTCCTCATCTGCATTTTGAAGTGGTATATTCCAAGGACAATTGCACCAGGTGTGCTTTTTCTAAATGCTTAAATGGGCTTCAAGGGCTAATTCAGCATTTGGGTAGCAGATGTTGTTTCTGTATGTACACTAGCGTTTTGTATGAGGAGCATATAAAGAACAAAAGGGAGATCTGAAGGTTCAGCACACAGAAGATATATATTGGGGGACTATGGGTAGTAATGGCTCATTAGCACACATCCAAAACATCTCCAAGTGTATGGAGTTAGTAATCACTCGTTCACTCTTTTTTTACTTCCCAAAAGATCAGTGTAAACATGGATGACAGGCCTCACTTGTCCCACTGTGGGATGCCACCCTCTGCCACCATGCACCTTTTGTGACAAGATGCTCCAGAGGCCTCAAATGGGAGGAAGAGAGGGTTGCTCACCCAGCTCCTCCTCCCAGCTGGGTTGACCCTGACTGTAGGTTTGGGTTCCAGTTCACATTTTCTTCCCTCGCCTCTCCATTGGAGCTGCCTTTTGTGCCTCCCTCCACCTGTGGACCTGCCCACTCCCTCTCAGGGGAGTTGACCCCTTTCAGAGCCTGGCTATCCCCAGTCCAATTATGCATGTGAGGGAGTCCCACCACCCCTCCCTCCCACCACCCCTCTGCACGGAGGCTGCCCGCCCTAGACTCAGCTATGTCCCAGCTGGGGTGGGGTAGAATTGTGCTGTCCCTGCCTTCATGGGGGTCTGGCACAGCAGAGCAGAGATCTCCCTGTTACCTGGGCTTCTTTGTACCACCTTTAGCACTGGCCTCTTGGAGCCTGCTGTGGAAGGCCTTGACTTGGCTGACTGCCTCCCTGTCCTGGTGCCTAAGGGCCTCCTGACACTGGCCGGGACCACCCAGGGGTATTCTGCTGGCCTCTGCTCCCTGTCTCCAGCTGTGCCACTTGCGGCACTTCCTCCATTGGCCTCTTGTCTCTTGCTGCCATCCACACCACTAGCCTTACCTTCTGCCTAGGTAAGTTGCCTTGAGAGTTGCCTAGATCGGTTGGCCTCCTCTGCTGCACCATCATGTCGTATCATCATCAGTACCAAAAAAAAAAAAAAATGCTATAGCATTGCTATTTCATCATTATTTGGACTGTTTGTTACTGATGGGGGGCAATGGGTTATATAACAACATAATATATGGTATGTAAAGTACTGATTAGATTCTGAGTTCAATGCTGTAACTGATTTTATTATGCTGTTCTTGATTGTTTTATTATTGTATATTTGATGTACTCTGCCCTGAACCCCCATGGGAGAATGGGCAGAATAATAATAATAATAATAATAATAATAATAATAATAATAATAATAATAATAATAATAATAATAATGAGTCAGTTTGGTGTAGTGGTTAAGAGTGGTGAACTCTAATCTGGAGAACTAGGTTTGATTCTCCAGCATTCCACATGCAGCTTCTGGGTGACCTTGGGTCAATTATAGTTCTCTTAGATCTCTCTCAGATTCTCCTACCTCACAGGGTGTTGGTTGTGGGGAGAGGAAGGGAAGCCACTCTAAGACTCCAAGTGAATGGTGGGGTATAAATCCATTCTCTTTTCCTCTATTGCTGCAGTCTGGGCAGGGGTGTGTGCCTTTTGCTGCAGACCTGCCTGTGGACTTGAACAGTGGGAAACATACCTGATGCCAAGAAGTATGAATTGGCCTTAAACTCAAGAGTGTTAAGAATATTATTATATGTGCAATAAAATGAATCTAGAGGCTTTCTTTCTTTCTTTCTTTCTTTCTTTCTTTCTTTCTTTCTTTCTTTCTTTCTTTCTTTCTTTCTTTCTTTCTTTCTTTCTTTCTTTCTTTCTTTCTTTCTTTCTTCCTTCCTTCCTTCCTTCCTTCCTTCCTTCCTTTAAAAAAAAAAAAAAAAGAATATTCCATGTCTGAACCACTCATGTTGTTGGAATGAGCAACTCAGCCTGCCTAGACATGAGGGAATGTTACATCATTCTAAGTACATTCTGCAGCACCATGGAATTGGTTTTAAAAATCGAAAATGCAAATTATGGTTTTATATGTTTTATTGGTTTAATTGTATTGACATGATGTTGTGAGCTGCCCTGAGTCCGCTTGCGGAGAGGGCAGGATATATGTAGAACGTAATAGATAGATAGATAGATAGATAGATAGATAGATAGATAGATAGATAGATAGATAGATAGATAGATAGATAGATAGATAGATAAATAGATAAATAAATAAGTGTGTGCAGATGTTATCTCTTTGTTTTAACCTAGGAGCTGTCCAATGACTCCTCTTCTCTCTGTCCTCTCACTTCCTACACATGCTCTTTCATGCAGGCACATGTGTATACAGTTCTCGTCTATAGATTCAATGCCCTCATACTCCCACACATATGATGCTGGACAGCCCAAATCCGGCAGGCCTCTTGTTGGCGTTTATCAGGTTATGGATATTGGGTAGAACTGATTCCATCTATATTTGCAACCATTCATTTCCTAGATCAAAATTTTGTGATTTCAGGATTTGTGCAGATCTTATTGCCCAGGTCAGCTATGTCTTTGTGGATGGGCAACTCTCTGTTTTCAATGATCTTTCTATATTCACAAAGAAGAGCATCTGGTCTTTGGAGATGTGGGGGAGCAATGTGGTACAGCATGGGTAGCTAATAGTTGGAGTGGGTTTAATATATCCTCTGATGGTTCTCATTGTTGTATTGAGTTGGACATCAAGTTTGTGGACATGGGAGCTGATGAGCCACATCGAAGCACCATATTCCGCAGTACTATACACCAATCCCAAAGCTTAGCATCTAAGTGTTGTAGCAGATGAACCCCAAATTGTACCACATAATTTTTGTACAATGTCATTTTGCATGTGTATTTTTGCTGCTACATTGGTAAGATGGTGTTTATAGCTCAAGGTCCTGTCCAGGATAATGCCAAGGTACACAAGCGAAATGGTGCAGTTCAACAACCAAGGAACAACTAGACCCCTGCAACAGATGACCATCCAATGGGGGCTTCTGGTGTATTGCTGGAGCCAACAGATGTAGTCACTGTGCAGGTACAACCAGATGGTCAACCAGAAGAGAAGAAGGCAGAAGTTTCTGAACCAGCAAGTGAGCCAGAGGAGCTGGAGACTGCTGCAGAGGCAGATGAGACCATGGACCTCAGATGCTCGTTGTGGGTCAAGAAGGGAGTTCCAGCTGAGAAACTAACTTACCTCACAAGGACATTCCTGAAAATTAATTAACATCATGTGCTGAATTACAATGCATGCCTAAACCAGAAGCAAGCAAGTGGAGGAAAGCAGTGCAAGAAGAAAAGGACACACTGCATAAGAACAAGACATGAACTCTCACTGAACTGTTTAAGGGTAAGAATGACATTGGGTGTAAGTGGATCTTTAAGGCTAAGCAGGATGCAAACAGTGATATTGAGAGATTCAAAACCAGACTAGTGGCAAAACAATTGTCTTGAATTTATGATTCAGATTATGACCAAACCTTTGCACTAATTGTAAAAGATCCCACAATTAGGATGTTCCTAAGAATCTCAGCTTCCAGAAACATGCAAACTAACTAGTTAGAATTAAGATTACCTCTTTACATAGCAAAATAGAGAAAGAATACAGATGAAAAGAAAAAAAATCTAGCTTCTAAACTTCAAAAGGGACTTTATGGGCTTTAACCAGCTACAAAAGCATGGTTGGATCAACTAACCAAGATGCTACTCAATCAGGGCTTCAGACAAGATATAGCTGACCCGTCTTTACAACAGAGAGATGGAAGATGGAGATTTATTCTGATTGATGTTGATGATCTGATTATTTGCCATGAAAATCAAAATGACTGTGGTGAGATTATATCCCAACTAAACAATGAAATAGAAGCCAAACACTCCGGCAATGCTAAATTTTACTTGGGAATTCAGATTGAATAGGAGCCAGATGAAAATGATTTTAGTCAAAAGCAGAAATGCTGGAACTAGCCTGAGCCTGGAAGGTGTTAATTTAATGCCCATACCAATGGGGTCAGGCTTCTACAAAGAAAAGGTATCTGAAAAACCACTGCCAGACAACAGTTACAGAGCTGCCATAAGCAAGCTTCTATACTTAGCTATGATGACAAGACCGTAAGTATATTATCCAGAAGAGTTAGCACACCCACCTCAAAGAATAGGACAGCTGTTAAAAAGGTGATGAGGTACTCAAAGGGTATTGCATACTTTGCACTAAAACTGCCAGCAACTAATAATCCCACACGGTTTACATTTGCTGATGTAGACTGGTCTGGAGAAAGATCAGACCTAATGTGTTTTTATGTTTTGGGTTTTTTGCAATGTACTTATTGGGAGATTTATTTAGTGCACTCAATATCATGCTTCTATGATTGGGCAAACCCTGCTATATTAACCAAATACCCCAATACATGCCATAGGGAAGAAGAAAAAATCTGAAGGAAGAGTATTATGATTTCAGGAACAGAACTACATTTTTAATTATAAAAAGTATTAAAAGTTTTAAAATGGATTTAAAATATGTATCTATTGTGAAAAAACATTTTAATATTTGCAACTACTAAATATGTGTTAAATATTATAATAATCCATGTCTGAGTTAATGAAACCGTCTTCTGTCTGGGAAAAAGTTTTTATTTTGACTGTGCCAACTCATTAACTCATGTTTTAACTGAAATTTTAATTTGTAACAATGTATATAATATAGTATTTTTACTACTTGCCCCAACTTTGTTCTTATTCAGAAACCAATTTACACCTGTGCATTATGAATATGTGTGTAGGCACAATTTTTCACATATTTGATCTTTCTCTCTTCCCTCTCTGCACTCTAACAATGGCTTGTTATTTGCTTTTATTTGGCGATTGATTCAGTGTGATTTTTTCCTTTTAGTAAGTAATGAAAGAATGAAAATCAACCATACCTTTCTGGCAGTGTTATTTTTGCCTTCAATTTGCTGAGAACTCAGCAAAACTCAGTTTATAGACTGTTTTTCTACCTCATTTTCTTTATCTTTTTATGAGAGGCATTTCCCCTGATTTCTGGAGTATGTTTGGTGGACCAACACTTCCACTATCATCCCGGCAACTTTCCCAAGAGGCTTCTAAAGATAAAGTTAGCTATTACTCCTTTCGTACTCCCCAGGCTCCTCTTTATGCAGATAGCCTGAAAGTCCAGTCAGGCATGAAAGCCTATATCTGTGTGCTAAAATTAAATGGTGTTTCACATCTTGGAGATAGAGCAAGGCCATGCATAATGGTCATTTGCTGCACAATGGCTGGTTTCTAAAGCATGGTCTTACTCATGCTATCTATCTAGCTGATACCATGTCAATCAACTCAGATATCTGAATATCACTAGGTCAGTTTCAACAGGTATAATGATAAGCAGGATTCATTAAGATCACAAGCTTGCCACTATTGCTACAGCTGCCTCTCTTCTATCAATGCAAAAGTTTAAGTAAATTTTTATTGAAAAGTGAGGAAATTGCTGCTTTCTGAAAGGCTTTCTCATTCTTTTCTTTTTTTAAAAGTTAAATATTTGTATTGTGTGCTGTCAGACAAATGTTTGTCAAGGCAGTTTGCAGTGAAATAGACTCAACAAGATAAAACAGTGAAAATATAAAAACCTGATGTACCCTGAGCCCTTCAGGGAAGGGTGGTCTATACATTTAATTATTATTAATAACAATGACAACAACAAGACTTCTAAAATATAAAGAACCACTAATGTTTATTAATTAATTCAAGATATTTTATCCTCCTGCTTAAAATTAACAGACTACAGAATTAAAACAGTAGCAATGATACATGCAATAATAAAACCAACAGAGTAACAAACATCATATGAATGCTAGGGAAGAGATGATAAAAGGATGATAAATTGGCGTTCATAGTGAAGAGGGCAAAACACCAACCACCCATTTTCAAGCAAATGACTTAGCAAAAAAGATAAATTTTTAATCTGGTGCCCAAAACACAAGAGCTGCAGTGCTAGCCAGATGAGTGAGTTGTGGACATTTTGCAGTCCTATAACCTAGAAGGCTGTATAACCTTTCCCAGTCATTACATCTGATCATACATATGGAGACAACACACTGCACTTACTACACCTAGGGTTCCGGTGTGCTTGTATTGAGGTTGAAAATCCACACATTGCTCCTTTCAGACAAAACAACAATCATGCCTGTTGGGAAGGTTCATGTATAGTCCCTTCTTCCCATACCCATGGTCAACTGTAACAACTGAAAAGAGTGAGTTCTTCATATGTGCACATCATCACTCCCCCGGGAGTTGTCCTATGATGCAGAAGGCACATGGTATTTAAATAATTATTTCCAACCTGCTTCATACCTTCTCTCCAATTGGGTGCCAAAGACAAGTGTGATTGGCACCATCCATGTAGATATTTAATTTACATGCACCATATCCAGGGACCACCTGTGTGTGTGTGTGTGAAAGAGAGGAAGTGAGGGGGGAGGGTACCCTCAAGTGGCTTCTATACACTGTTTACTTGTCAAAATCCTGCATGAATTGCCTTATGCATTAAAATTAGTATCATAAGAATAATTGGAAAATTTGCACCCTAGATTATTTCCTTTATAAAAAGAAATACTCAATGTGAATGACAATATAAAATTTATTAAAAAGATTAAAAATAGATAACCATTATATTAGCTTTACATTATATAAGATTAACTTGTGGATTTTAAAAATTTTATTATTTAATCTTTGAGAGAAGAATGAAAGGAAGAAGATGAAGAAAACATGAAGATACAATGTTTAAGTGATATTAAGTTTGTACAGTGTAAAATAATTTGTTGGAGTTGTTAATTTTTAAATTCTTCCTTTAATAAAGAAAGAAAATGCAAAAAAATAGATAACCATTAAATACTTATATATAGATTAGTATTTAACAGTTCATGTGGATGAAAAAAAGTTTTCAGTTTCACTTCTGCAGAGTAGGGCTGAACAAGTTTGAAACAGCAGGAGAGGCTTACAAGTAGGCTTTCATGAGATTTCTTTCTTCAGCTGGAAGTTCCTTTAATAATGTTGTCTTGGCCAACCTGGATATGAATTACCTTGCTACAGTCTCCTTTGAAACGGTTCTGCTTAAGTTCTGCAACCTTTACATCTGTCATTGAATATCCAGACAGCTTGAAATGCTGCCCTATTGATTCCCAATTGTTTCTTATTTGTGTCCATTTATTCTCTTGCTTAGGGACTCTACAGTTTGGCCCATGTAAATGGCAGAAGAGCATGGCTGGCACATGATAGCACCCCCGTGCCATGTTACAAGTTGTGCAGGAGAATGAGTTCTTGATGGTATGGCTGATCTTGTTATGTCCTGTGTCTTTTGTGGATAAGGGGATGAAGCTGGTTTGTTGCAAGAATTAGTCCATAGGTGTAAGCCAAAATGCCCTCAAAACGAGGTTGGGGAATTGACAGGTGGGCACCTGGCTTAAAAAGGATCTAAAATCTATGTATACAGGATACACATCCAGAAATTATTGCTTAAATTTGCCAAGGACACTAATTAAGTAAAATAATTAAAAATTTATTCCAGAAAAATATAGAACACACATACAAGGTAATGAATATATACAACACACAAACAGTCCTAATAAAAATAGAAAGAAATGCAAAGATAACACAGGGATGGACAAACAGGGTGATAATTCCTGATTGTAGTCTTCAAGGAAGGCTCCAATGGCGACGAATGAGGACTAAGGGGAAGGGACCCTTAACTGATCAGGAATCGGGGATGTATCTAGATAGTGGAACTGGGGTACTGCTAGATGCACACTTGTGGGGAGCTGGACCACAGGTTATAAGGACTACCTTGAGCCCTTAGGGGATGGGAGGTACAGGGGCGGATGACAGTGGTCAGCAGGTACATGACCTCAGAAAAAGGGGAGGCTCCGCAGTGTCCATAAGAGCTGGACTTATGCGGTAGCCAATTGCCAGTTTATTGATTGCCAATGAGCAGGCTTGGCTCTGGTTACCTGACTGGACTTCCAGGTAACAATGGGCCAAGGGGGAGGCTCCAGGATAACCATTAAGGGAAAGAATGAGAGAAATGATTGGCGTGGGGGTGATTAAAACTATCAAACTTATCTAAAAAGGTGACAATAGATGGCCAAATTGCTACCTAAGGTAACACCCGGTCTATACAAAGGCACTTGGCTCTAGGTGAAGATGTTCTTCCTCTTCTTTATCCCTCTACTGGCACCAGTCTTTGTCTTGGGTTCCTTTGGACAAAGGCTTAGGCAGTCTGGCAGGGTCCACGCCTAAGATAAGCTTGATGGCTTTATGCATAGGTGACATCTGTTGAGTACGTGAGCCTCCTGCTTCGCTGTTATGGAGTCTGGCACTGCAGGAAGATAGCTGCTGGTGCTGTTAGCCTTCCAAGATGGAGTTTCTGGTCAAGGTTGGAAACCGCTTGCCTGGACAGTTTCTGGTGGTGCAACTTCTTCTGCTACAACGGCCGAGATGGGGATCGCATGGAGCGATGGGAAACCATCTGTTCTTCTGTTAGCCCTCCTTGAGAGACACGGAGTGCTGCTGCAACGTTGTGGCTGTTAGTACTCTTAAGTCCCTTCCAGTCTGGTAGACAAAACTCACGTTCTCCTGGCAGATGTGTATGAGTTGAGTCTCCAGGCACCCTGGCAACAAAACAGGTGACTACGATGTTCTGGAATAAGGGTATTTTTCTCACATAGGATTGATCCAGATGGGCAGCCATATTGGTCTGAGGCATAGAACAAAGTTGGAATTCAGTGGCACCATAAAATTGTCACTCACACCAGCAATTGGGTAGTGCATTGTAGTTTGTTCACAGTTCAGGTTTGGAGGGCTGTCTATCAGGAGGAAATGGTTTTGAACCCCAAGCCAGGAGACATTTTGGATGCAGCCATCATTACCCTCTGAAATTACCATTACTGTTTTTCTTGGACATCCAATTGCTTAGAGAAGAAGAAGAGAAGAAGAAGAAGAGATTGGATTTATACTCTGCCGTTTGCTAGCCAAAGGAGTCTCAGAGCGGTTTACAAATCTCCTTTCCCTTCCCCTCCCCACAACAGACACTCTGTGGCATAGGTGGGGCTGAGAGCTCTCTCCCAGCACTGCTCTTGAGCAGAACAGCCTTGAGAGAACTTTTGGCTGACCCAAGGTCACATCAGCAGGTGAATGTGCAGGAGTGGGGAATCAAACCCGGTGCTCCCAGGTCAGAGTCTGCACACTTAACCACTACACCGAACTGGCTCTCTTATATGAATATAATGACCAAGGAGTTGAAGTGAGGGCTTTGTAACAAGCATCCTATTTTGGCTGATGATTCCATATAGAAATAAAAATTTTCTTAGAAATAAAAATCAGGGACTGGACATATGAGCCTGTTCAGTGGGGAAAGCTTATTCTTGTATTAGCTATGAATGTGGTGCAATTAAGAAGCCTCTGTGAATATAGTTGATTTATTCTGCTCATGCTTGATTGAAAAGCTGGAGCTCTTTTTTCTCTCCCCCTCCCCCCATTCATCCCACATGCATTATAGCCCTTGCTGTTTGGCACATGTAGAACAAGAAGGTGGGGGACCATATGTCCATGCTCAATGGGGTGCTTATGATATCTCTTTAAAGTGGAAAAGAAATTTGCCCTGATCATTGTTGCCGTAATTGTGCCACTCAGTGGTGCTTTTATCTATAGAAAAGGTTTCTAATTAAAATGATGAATTAATCATAATGTAGGCGTACGGTCAAGAAATCTAATCTTTCACCATCGGCTGCAAAGGGTTTTGACATTAATATATACAGTGAGCAAAATCTGCATGAAGTCCCCCTCCCAAAATGAATGGGAGTTGCACAAGGGCACAGTTGTGCTTTTGTAAAAAGTCTGTCGGTGTTATCAATAGAGCTTTGGCAGGAAATGTTCCAGATGGAATGTCTAAAAAAAGTTTACAGTTTCAAAAAGATGTTATGTGCTGTGCTTGCTCTGGAATTCAGGTCTTGGTATTAGCCTAGATTCTGGCTTATGATTTTTATACTGCAGCAAAGGTGAACACAATAATTTCTTTTTTGATTATGAGGAAAATGCTTTGAAGACTTTATTCTTCCTAATCTAAACAAGATACCTATAAATGCCAATTTATTTGCTTAACACTTAAAATTGATAAAATAATGTTGAACAGAATACAGAAAATCTCAGAGTCACTGCAGAGGCCAAACTTAAAGGTATCTCTAGCCCAAGTCAGGTTGGAATTCTGCAGTGGGCTAATCATATCCCTCCATGGCTGTTTTGGCTTGGGAAAATGGAGACTGAGGGAAGCTTGGGAACACAAAAAAGAAGGAGTCAGGGAAGACAAAAGGGGCAGCTATTATGGTTTTTAAAAGCTCCTCTTGATTTCAGGTGCTGGCTGATGACAAAAATGCCAGACAACATGAACGTCGACTGTGTGATAGAGGTTTACAAGATGACATGATAGAGGTTTACAAGATTATGCAAGGGATGGAGAAGGAAGAGAAAGAAGTACTTTTCTCCCTTTCTCACAATACAAGAACTCGTGGGCATTCAATGAAATTGCTGAGCAGTCGGGTTAGAATGGATAAAAGGAGGTACTTCTTCACCCAAAGGGTGATTAACATGTGGAATTCACTACAACAGGAGGTGGTGGCAGCTACAAGCATAGCCAGCTTCAAAAGGGGGTTAGATAAAAATATGGAGCAGAGGTCCATCAGTGGCTATTAGCTCCTTCAACCTTTCCTCATAGGACTTGGTCTCCAGACCCCTCACCATCTTCATTGCCCTTCTCTGGACCCATTCCAGCTTGTCTATATCCTTCTTAAAATGTGGTGCCCAAAACTGAACACAATACTCTAGGTGAGGTCTTACCAGAGCAGAATAAAGCGATACCATCACTTTACATGATCTGGACACTATACTTCTGTTGATACAGCCTAAAATTGCATTTGCCTTTTAAGCCACCCCATCACACCGTTGACTCATGTTCAGCGTATGGTCCGGTAAGACCCCTAAATAATTTTTGCACATACTACTGCTAAGACAAGTCTCTCCCATCCTATAACCATGCACTGGATTTTTCCTACCTAAATGCAGAACTTTACATTTCTCCCTGTTAAAATTCATTTTATTGTTTTTAGCCCAGTTTTCCAGCCTGTCAAGGTCATCCTGTATCCTGTTTCTGTCTTTTTCTGTGTTTGCACCCCCTCCCAATTTAGTATCATCTGCAAATTTAATAAGCATTCCCTCTATTCCTTCATCCAAATCATTTATAAAGATGTGGAACAATACAGGCCCCAGGCAGATCCTTGAGGCACTTCACTTGTCACTCCTCTCCAAGAGGATGAGGAACCATTCACAAGCACCCTTTGGGTGTGATCTGTCAACCAGTTACAGATCCACCTAATGGTAACAGGATCCAAACTACATTTTACCAACTTGTCAGCAAGGATAGTATGTGGAACCCTATCAAAAGCCTTACTGAAATCAAGATTAAACAATGTCTGCAGCATTCCCCTGATCCAGCAAGATAGTCACGTTCTCAAAAAAGCGCCCCAAAAGGGGGAAGGGGCGGAATAGAAATAAACTAATAATAATAATAATAATAATAATAATAATAATAATAATAATAATAATAATAATAATAATAATAATAATAATAATAATAATAAAGAGATCAGGTTAGTCTGACATGAATTGTTCTTAAGAAACCCATGCTGGCTCTTAGTAATCACAGACATCCTTTCTAAATGTTCCAGGACTGACTGATGATTTGTTCTAAAACTTTTTCAGATATAGACGTCAAGCTGACAGATCGGTAGTTACCTGGATCCTCCTTTTTTCCCCTTCTTGAAGATGGGGACAACATTCGCTCACCTCCAATATTCTGGCACCTCTCCTGTTCTCCAAGAATTCTCAAAAATAATAGCCAGAGGCTCAGAAATTACACCCACAAGCTCTTTTAGAACCCTTGGATGCAATTCATCTGGCCCTGAGGACTTAGTTTCATTTAAAGAAACTGTGTTTATGTACTACCCCTATGCTGATCCTAGGTTGGAACTTCATACCCTCCTTATATGTTGTGTTTTTGCCATGTTAAGCACCGTTTCTCTCAGAAGAAAGACTGAGGAAAAGTAGGAATTGAGTAGCTGCGCCCTCTCTACGTTAACTGTTACAATTTCACTTTCTTGCCCTTGCAAAAGAGACAGTGGCTCAGAGGTAGTGCATCTGCTTGGTAAGCAGAAGGTCCCAGGTTCAGTCCCTGGCATCTCCAACTAAAAAGGGTCCAGGCAAATAGGCATGAAAAACCTTAGCTTGAGACCCTGGAGAGCTGCTGCCAGTCTGAGCAGACAATACTGACTTTGATGGACCAAGGGTCTGATTCAGTATAAGGCAGCTTCATATGTTCTATATGTTCAATGGGCCTACCATGTCCTTGCTCTTTTTATTACTCTGAACATAAGAAAATAACTCTTTTTTTTTTGTTTTTAGCATCTTTGGCCAGCCTAAGCTCATACTGAGCTTTAGCTTTCCTAACTTTTTCTCTATAAGCACTGGCTTATATTCATCCTTGGTTATAAGGCCCTCCTTCCAATTCCTAAAGGAGTCTTTTTATTTTTCAAGTCTTTAGAGAGCTGTTTATGGAGCCACTTCGGCTTCTTTAGGCTTTTTTCATTTTTTCGTCTCATAGGAATTGTCTGTGATTGTGCTTTCAGTATTTTGCTTTTAATAAGCTCCCACCCCTCTTGAACCCCCTTCTTCCTAAGTATTTCTGACCATGGGATTTTACTTAGCATAGTTCTAAGTTTATCGAAGTTTGCCTTTCTGAAGTCTAACCTATAAGTCTGACTACATATAGCTTTTCCCTTTCCTAAGACTGTAAATTCCAAAATCACTTAGTCACTACTGCCCAGGATGCCCACTATTTTCACTTCTTCAATCAATTCTTCCTTCTTGGTGAGAATCAGATCCAAGATAGCAGATCCCATTGTTTCCTTCTTTACTTTCTGGAAAAGGAAGTTGTCAGCAAGACAGGTCAGGAATCTATTTGACCTTTCATTTTTAGCAGAGTTGGACTTCCAACAGATGTCCGGGTAATTGAAATCTCCCATGATCACTGTATCCCTTCTTTTGAAGAACTTTGCAATCTGTTGTAAGAGTATCTCATCCAAGTCCTTTGTTATTTCTTACTCCTTTTATTTTTACCCAGAGACTCTCAACTGAGCTGCCATGCTGAGATTCACATATTTCCTCACAAGTGTATATCCCCTTCACATATACTGCTACGCCTCCACCCTTTCTCATTTGCCTGTTCCTTTCAAATAAGTTGTACCCCTGAATCCTAATATTCCAGTTGTGAGTGTCATCCCACCAAGTTTCAGTAAGGCCTACTATGTCATAATCTCCTTCTTGTATTAGGACTTCCTGTTTGTTTCCTATACTCTGTGCATTAGTGTAGAGACATCGGAATCCACGTTTTATGCATCCCAAGGGTTTAGTTTCTGGACATACCTGCAAGTTAACATTACCTAGCATATGCGCCACTCTCTGCAAATCTTTAGTGTTCTTATCCCCCGTTTCTGGCATCATACTAGGCTTTGAATTATTGTCTCGGTCCCCCCTACAATTTAATTTAAAGCCCTCCTTATTAGGTTAGCAAGGCTGTTACCAAACACCTTTTTTCCTACCGTCGTAAGGTACAAACCATGTCCTGATAGAAGACAACCATCTTGAAAGCATAAACCATGGTCCAGAAATCCGAATCTTTCCTGATGACACCATCGACGTAGCCATTTATTTGAAGTATTCTTCTTTCTCGTCCTAAGCCATGGCCTTCAACAGGAAGAATTGACGAGAACACAACCTGTGTGCCCAGCTCCTTCACCGTCTGACCCAGAGCCACATAGTCTTTTCTAATACATTTAGGGCTATGACGGGCAGTATCATTTGTTCCCACATGGATCAGCAAGAAAGGATAGCAATGTCCTCCCAACAGTATTTACTTTACGGGGTCAAAAATGTTAATTGGATCAGAAATTCCACACTTCTACCATATGACAGGAGCCATCAGGATACACATTTGGATAGTAATGACTCAAAAACTAAATGAAAAAAAATATTTTCATTAAACCCAAATACTGTAAGTAATTATATTTAACAGTATGTAGTAATAGTTGGATCCTTTTCTCATTTTGGTACTATAACTGACAGGAATGTTTTTCAATCAGCACAGTTGCACAGATCTTGCCATGCTTCTGTGTGCATCCTCCATGAGGGAGAATTTTAATGACTGCAAACTGTAACCCGTTTCGGTCTGTCATTTAGTAGAAAGGATCTCTTTGGTGAGGGCTAGAATTCCTGCAATTTTAATCCCACTTGTCTGGAAAAGAAATGTTAACTCAGGAAATGTGTTGTGCCTTTTGATGATGGATTCCAGAATAGAATGTCTGGCTGACAGAAAGGCTGCCTTTGAAGAGTGTATTAGATGCTAGACATGGAGACTGATTACCCCAAGGCCAAAGACCTAGAACTAGGTCTAGAGTCTGAAACTTGGAGTGCAGCTGGCAGTCACGGGAGTCAACAAGCCCATGCAGACCCCAAAAGTTAAGTGCAGCAGCTTCCTGGCACAGATCATGGGTGTTCAAGTGCCTGATCTCCTCATAGTACATGGGAGATTTATATGTTGTTGCATTTCAGTTTTGTCTCTTTATTTTTAAAGAACTAAAATGAATTCCTGTGTTTCCCCACCATGCTGCTGCTTCTCTTGTTCTAATTATTTCTCCCCAAACAGCACTGAATTTATGCATCTTGCATCTTCACACATCATAATGCATTTGATGCAGTGTTCTAAAAAGTGTGCACCTGCAGGAGGAGCTTGTTCAGATGCAAATGAAGGATCAAAGTTCCATCACCAGGCTAGCAGAAGAAATTTCAAAGGTATGCAATTCAGCTAGTGGATTATAGTGTGTGTCATGGTCATGACATGGAGTACTTGATATGAGATTATCTTTGGAGGACTAAATGAAGAACTGCCAGATACGAAACTGTGCTATTGTTTAACAGGATTTCAAAATACCACTAAAAATGTAAAGAAAATCTGAAATAGTTGATTTCAGTAAGGCTTTTGGTAAGGTTCCACATAATATTTCTGTTGAGAAACTGGTAAAATGTGGTTTGGATCCTATTACTATTAGGTGGACTGTAACTGGTTGACAGCACTCAAAGTGTGGTTGTGAATGATTCTTCATCCTCTTGAGAGGATTGACAAGTGGAGTGCCTCAAGGATCTGTCATGGAACCTGTTCTGTTCTACATCTTTTTAATGATTTGGATGAAGGAATAGAGGGAATGTGTATTAAATTTGCAGATGATAACTAAACTGGAAGGGGTCACAAATACAGTAGAAGATAGACTCAGGATACAGGATGATCATGACAGGCTGGAAAACTGGGCTAAAACAAATAAAACGTTTGGGCTAAAACAAATAAAATGAAATTTAACTGGGATAAGTGTAAAGTTCTGCATTTATGTGGAAAAAACCAACTGCATACTTATAGGATGGGGGAAACTTGTATTGGCAGTAGTATCTGTAAAAAGGATCAGCGGTCTTAGTGGACCATACACTGAACTTGAGTCAGCAGTGTGATGGAGCAGCTAAAAAGGCAAAAATAATTTTGGGCTCTGTTTACAGAAGTATAGTGTCCAGATCATGCAAAGCGATAGTATCACTACTGTGCTCTGGTTAGACCTCACCTAGAGTATTGTGTTCAGTTTTGGGCACAAAAATTTAAGAAGTATATAGACAAGCTGGAACTTGTACAGAGGAGGACAATGAAGATGGTGAGAGGTCTGGAGACGGTCCTACAAGGAAAAATTGAAGGAGCTAGGTATGTTTAGCCTGAAGAGGAGATGACTGAGAGGTGATGTGATCATCATCTTCAAGTATATGAAGAGCTGTCATGTAGAGGATGGTGTGGAACTGTTTTCCGTTTCCCGAGAAAACTGGACAAGAACCAATCAGTTTAAATTGAATCAAGAGTTTTTGGCTAAATGTTAGGAAGAACTTCCTGACAGAGCAATTCTTCAGTGGAACCGGCTTCCTTGGGAGGTTTTTAAACAGAGGCTAGATGGACTTCTGACAGTAATGCGGATTCTGTGAACTTAGGGGGAGGTATTTGTGAATTTCCTGCAGAGAATTAGACTTGACGATCCTGGAGGTCCCTTCCATTCTGTGAAATGTGTGGATAAATATAAATAACTAAACTTCAGCCTTGTGGACTTTGCAATTTGATAATGTTTTGTATCTCTACTCCTGTCATTAAAAAAGTACCCCTGTCCTTAGAAAACCCAAGTAAGGCAAGAGTAGGAAATTGAGTCTGTTGTATGAAAGCTGCTAATTGACATAAAATGGGTGAATTCATGGTTGGTTTTCATAAGTGTATTATGACTTACAGTTTGCAAGGACAGTGTTATACATCTCTTGAAGGTATATGGTTTGCAAGGATGGTGTTGTTAAATACATATAAAAGTCCCTTCTTTGAAAACACCATCAACATGAAAATAAAGGATTGTGATACTCTTTACAAGACAAATTGTTTCAATATTTCTGAAATTTTGCATGAGCAAACAATGAAGAAATACTACTGACATAAAATTCCACACTAGAATGAATCATTGCAGTTTCTGTGAAAAAAAAGTCATAGAATTCTTTTTGGGGAATTCAGGAACATCTTGGCGATTATACACTGCCTACACTAGGAGTGAAATAATCAGAAATCCTCTGATAAACTCCACAGTAGCAAAGAGGGAGTCCATCATTATTGCTAGAATTACAACTCCTTTAATATATAATTGATGGTGGAAGGGGAAGTTGTACTTTCTCCATCGGGGCTGACTTTGAGCAGTGGACTAGTTCTGAGTATGTGATCTATTATTCTAGTTTTTAAGGTGGCTCTGTGGTGGGTATGTGGATGGATGGTCCTGTGTGAGTGCTATGCAGTGGCATCTCTTTCTTTCTTGTGTGTGTGTTTTCTTGTTTGCAAAAACAGCTCTCTTTTTCACATTGAGCATATTGTCCTGATTTTTTGATCCATATGCTGAAGCCAATTTTGTAATAATATATACAGTGTAGGATATGTGTTTATCTGCAAGCATTCTAATGTTGTTTTTTAAAAAGAAAAATGCTACTAGGCTACAGCTCTGTCATTTCAAATACACTTTCTTACTATATTAAAGAAGTGTTGAGAGAAAGGGTACAACATGCTCTTTTCTTCTCCAATGTAATCTTCTGTCCCTTTCCATAGAACAGAGATCCATTGTTATTTGCAGCTTTGTTTTTTTATTGCTTTTTGCATTTTTGATATGAGCCTTTGCATGTGTGTTGGTGTGAGTGGGAGGGAAGGAGTTCACAATACTGGCCTTATGAGTGTTCTCTTATGCTGTGCAAAGCATATATAGCCACTTCTCGAGGCCTCATGGTGGCAAAAATCTCTTCATCAAAAACCATCCAAGGAGGCGTGCCCAATTACCTGGTGGATATTTCAGAAACAAACAAAGAAATGGAAGCTGTAAAAGGTAAGAAGGATTTCATTAAGCAGTGGAAAGCTAGTCCAAGTGAGGTTGATAAAAGGGAACACAGGCTGTGGCAAATCAAATGCAAGTCTGTGATCAGGCAGACAAAAAGGAACTATGAGGAGCATATTGCAAAAAAACATAAATACCAACAATAATTTTTTTTTTCAAATACATTAGAAGCAGGAAATCAGCCAGGGAAGCAGTGGGGCCCTTGGATGACCAAGAGATCGAAGGACTTCTAAAGGATGATAGGGAGATGGCTGAGAAGCTAAATGCATTTTTTGCCTCTGTCTAAATTGTGGAAGATCAGAAGTGTTTGCCCACTCCAGAACTACTGATTTTGGGAGGGGTGTTGAAAGACCTGAATCAGATTGAGGAGATAAGAGAGGGGGTCCTACAACTGATAGACAAATTAAAAACTGATGTGTCACAAGGCCCAGATGGCATACATCCAAGAGTTCTGAAAGAACTCAAAGGTGAAATTGTGGATCTCCTGACAAAAATATGTAATCTTTCATTAAAATCTGCCTCCGTTCCTCAGGACTGGATGGTAGCTAATATCACCCCCATCTTTAAAAACGGTTCCAGAGGAGATCCAGGAGATTACAGGCCAGTCAGTCTGATTTCAATACCAGGGAAGTTAGTGGAGACAGTTATTAAAGACAGAATTAGTAGGCACATTGATGAACCAAAGTTATTCAGGAAGACTCAGCATGGGTTCTGTAAGGGAAGATCTTGTCTCACCTGTTAAGGTTCTTTGAGGGGGTGAACAAACAGGTGAACAAAGGGTTCCCAATAGATGCTGTTTACCTTGACTTCCAGAAAGCTTTTGATAAAGTTCCTCATCAAAGGCACCTAAGCAAGTCACGGGGTAAAAGGATCAAAAACTGGCTAATTAATAGGAAACAGAGAGTGAGTATAAATGGGCAATTTTCTCAGTAGAGGGTAGTAAGCTGTGGAGTGCCTCAGGGCTCAGTACCAGGTCCAATGCTTTTTAACTTGTTCATTAATGATTTGGAGTTGGGAGTAAGCAGTGAAGTGGCTAAGTTTGGGGATGACACTAAATTGTTCAGCGTGGTGAGAACCAGAGAGGATTGTGAGGCACTCCGAAGGGATCTATTGAGGCTGGGTGAGTGGGCGTCACTGCACCCAGCACCGGCCTGTGGGCATGCGGTGCCCCAGTCAGGCTCCCTGCCCACCGCCACCCCCTGCTGCCCTGCCCTCCACTGCCCTCCCTCTCTTCACAGCGCTGCTTGGCAGTGCCGCACTCCATCGCTGCCCCCCACCACGCCACACTGCACCGAGGCTGGTCCTTACTGACTTTGATGCAGCTGGCGCAGCTTCTGCTTCTTTGAACAACCCACGACATGAAAAGAGACTTCACTCTCCCTCCTTCCCAAAACCGGAAGTGAGGGGAAGCGAAGTCACCACTTGCGTTGTGGGCTGTTCAAAGAAGTAGAAGCTGCACCAGCCGCATTGAAGCCAGTAAGGACCAACCTCGGTGTAGCGTGGTGCGGTGCATGCGGGGGTGATGGAGTGTGGTGCTGCCTGGCAGCGCTGTGAAGGGAAGGAGGGTGGCAGTAGCGGGGCTTGTGGTGGTGGCAGGCTTGCGGCGGCGGGAGGGAGGCAAACTAGGCGTTTACCATGGGCACTGGGAGGGGGGGGGAGCCCAATTCAGTGCACCCTACCTCCTGACGCCCTAGTCAACCGCCTAGTTTGCCTAGTGGGCGAGCTGGCCCTGACTGTACCTCAAAAAAGATATTATAGAATCAGAAAAAGTGCAGAAAAGGGCAACAAGAATGATTAAAAGTTTGGAACACTTTCCCCATGAAGAAAGGTTAAAACGCTTGGGACTCTTTAGCTTGGAGAAACGTTGACTGAGGGGTGACATGACAGAGGTTTACAAGATTATGCATGGGATAGAGAAGGCAGAGAAAGAAGTACTTTTCTCCCTTTCTCACAATACAAGAACTTGTGGGCACTCAATGAAATTGCTGGGCAGTCAGGTTAGAATGGATAAAAGGAAGTACTTCTTCACCCAAAGGGTGATTAATACATGGAATTCACTGCCACAGAAGGTGGTGGCGGCTACAAGCATAGCCAGCTTCAAGAGGGGATTGTATAAACATATGGAGCAGAGGTCCATCAGTGGCTATTAGCCACAGTGTATTGTTGAAACTCTCTGTCTGGAGCAGTAATGCTCTGTATTCTTGGTGCTTGGAAGGGGCAACAGTGTGAGGGCTTCTAGTGTCCTGGCCGCACTGATGGACCTCTTGATGGCACTTGGTTTTTTGGCCACTGTGTGACACAGAGTATTGGACTGGATGGGCCATTGGCCTGATCCAACATGGCTTCTCTTATGTTCTTATGGTGCTGGAGAAAGTATATGCTGTGTTGTTATGAACAGGAGTAAGCAGACTTTTCACTCAATTTTTAAAATGATTTGTTTAAAAAATCATATTTGTACCCCATCTTTCTTCCAAAGATCTTGGAATTGTTTACTTAAGTTTCCCCCATTTACTATTATTTAGCTGTTGAAGTGCATTTTTGCAAGGCTACCAGTTTTTACAATTCCTTGTTGAAAACTGGCTTATATTGGTAGACCACTATTCAATTTAACTGCTGTTTGTTCATGAAAGAAGAAAAGCATTATGAATTGCCACAAACAATAATGCCTTGTCAGCAACCACTGTGTTGTAGTTTCCCACTTTTACCCATCCCTTGAACTTCTCATCTAGAGATAGAGATGGCGTTATAAGTTTGCTAAGAGTGTGTGTTAATTTTGTCCTATGCAACCAACCCACCACAATATGAGGATGCCCATAAATGTCCAAATTGCTGCTGCTAAAAATGGGGGCTATTAGCCTTATTACCAATTTCAGAGGAAGGGTAATAGAGAATGAGTACAGCAAATGCAATTAAATAGGGAAAGGTACAGGGGGAAAATCTTTATCCATTATTTTGATTTAATGAGACAAGTGAAAAATGGAATGTAAAAATCTATTAGACAATAAGCTTTTTTAAATAAAAAACCTGGGGTTCACAGGCTATATTTGGTATAATGTAATGTTCATTTTTTTTGTGCAAGAAAGATAATTAGCTTCAGTTCTATCGTATTCCAGCTGTAGGTCCATGTTCTTTCTCTTTGTTTCTAACATCACTCTTTCTTTTAAGACTTTTGAAGAAATGTGTTAGATATGAGGAAAGTACAAAGGGTGATGGGTATTGAGAGGTAGATACCTGGGAATGCACCTGCGCATGAAGCTTTATTGTACAGTGTAAATGCTATGTGGTGCCATGATCCATAGTATGGAGACAGTGTAGGATGTTGGTGTGTAAGACTGTTGAAGTGTTGTGTGTCGGGGGAATAGAATCAGTAAGCACTTAAGATCTTTCATATAGGAGGTGGCTGGATTACCATGGATCATGTTCAACAATTATGTCTGTTTAACTGTTTTTGTACCATAAAGTCATATTTGTTGCCCACAGTCCATATAACTTCCCTTACATTTAAATCAGAAGGTTCAAATCAGGAATTCTAGCAGTAAAATCAAGGTTCCATTAACTCAGCACCACTGTAGTGGCTTACTGGAAAGAGAACCTTGCTCTTTGCAGCACTACCATATTAGTCAACAAGTAGCAATGCAGAGATTAGATGACACAATAGGGTTCCACCTGGTTTACTAAGGTTCTGGCCTTAGTAAGTTTACTAAGGTTCTGGCCTGGTTTACTAAGGTTCTGGCAACTTTTGCTTAGATTTAGCTTCTCTTGGATTGTCCATTTCCCTCTTATCTACCACCATCCTGAGCAGGTTGTGCTTTTGATGTGGCCATATTATATTTTTTCTACCACCAACCATAAATTGTAACTAGAGAAATCTGAGACTCTTCAATGAATGCATCCAGTGGTACTGGATTACTTGCAGCTGGAGGACATAGGTTCCGCCCCTTTCAGTTTTGCATCGCTCCCACCCCAGCAGTGATCTGCCTGCTCTTGAGGCACAATTAATTAATTAATCCCCCCCCCCCCCGGTGCCACCTTCAAAAAAATTTCTGGCTACAGCCTTGGCTGTGTGGAATATGACTGTGCAAAAGTTACAATCAACTATTGCATAAATCTGAGAGAACATTGCAACATTAATTTCAGATACTATCAAGATTTATGATAAATGATCCCCTTCCCCCTGGCCTGTGCCATTCTCTGATCTTTTTTTAAAAAAATATCTCTTTGGCAACTGTGTTCTCATTTTCTACATCCAAAATCCTTAAGGCAACTTAATCAGCAGCATAGATAAAATGAATTGCAAATGTTACTATTTATCAAAATCACTGGGAAATAGGATGGATTTAGGCCTAAACTGCATAGTACAATTGGTAATGTGTAAGATCTTGGTTCCCCCAACCTTACTTTGGCCATCAGATATTAGGAGGAGGGAACTAGTTCTCTGAACATGCAGGGTCTTTATGTGGATTGGGACCACTACACAGGTATAGAAGGGACTTCAGCTTTCTCTCCCATGCAATTTTCCCAAACTGAAATGGCCCAGTTGTGTGTGTGTGTGTGAGTGAGGGGGAGCTAAACAACCCCCCTCCCACTCCTGATGTCTCAATGTCAGAGTTATGTTGGGGAAACCCAGACTCTACAAGTCATAAATTGTAACATGTAATATGGTCCCTAATTGGCACTGAAAGGATAGTAATGACAATTTTTGACAGATATCAAACCATATTTAGAAGTTCCCGGATTAAAAATAATGTTTTACAAAATCTTTTTGAAGGCTGACTACATGGTCTTCTCCTGTGCTGCAACAGTCATACAATAAAGTTGGAAAGAAGAAAAACCCATAGTGTTACTGTGCTGTTGCAACATGACTGTGCCCTGTGTGTTCATCTGTTGTACTGGAAAGAGCATAATATCAGTGACAAGAGATTGGAATTTCCAGAGAAGACGTATAAGATTAAATGTAGCATTGACTGGTGATCCTGCAGATGCTGACGCAGCAAAATCTGAGACTGTATTAGATGTGTCAGTCAATGCAAAAGCAAGAGCATATCTGCAGCAGGCTTACCTTGAGGGCAGCTCACTGTGTAGACAAATCCACAAGAACCTTGCTGGTGCCCTTCTGTCTGCCATTTACTATCTTGCTTGGACAAAGATTAAAAACAGAACATTTAAAGAGAGTCACATAACTGAAAATGGTACCTTTTATCAGTGTCACAAAAGACGATAGTAGTTCAGAATGGAACTGAAGAAAATGTCACCTTGCCTGATAGCAGATAAGCTCAAATATTAATCTTCTGTGACAGAAAACATTAATTTCTGGGAATCTTGACACTAGATCACACTTTGTAAACTAAGATGAGAAAAGGCTATTGTATTGTTATCTGGCTAACATGTAACTGAAGTTGCACCACTCAAAAATTCACATTTTTTTCTGATATAGTACCAAATGCATACTTCAATCTTCACTAATCCTTTGTTATTAATGCTTGGCTACATGGAATATTTCTAGGAATGCACTAATATAGTTCTTTAAAATGGGCTCTGAGAATGCACAACTGAGATTTGACCTTCATTTAATATCTCAATGGCCACATCTCAGACTTGATGGGCTAATGACTGGTGTCCAGTCTACCACACACAATATTCAGAGGCAGTGATCAGTACCAGAAAGACACCTGTCAGCTTTCTTAGTTCATTTGTACCATTCACCCCTTCTTGCATTCCACTTATCATTAGGCAACAACTCAGAAAGAAGGTTTATCCAGCTTAGCACTCTGCTGTTCCAGCCATCCCTTCCCAAATGAAGAGATGAAGCATGGATTTAACTAGTTTATTTAAATGGCTGATATATGTCATGATTTATTAAAATATGCTACCATATGATAGGGAGTAGGCTGTGCAAAACAGTCTACCATGACTGCCTTTATTTGAGCAAATCCATGCTGGTTTCAGACTCAGTCAGCAATTACACAAGCCTTGTTTATCATCTCCTGCCCATATAATGTGCCTAGATGTGCTAAAATTCATCATTTACCCCAATGCACCATAAGCCACTAACAGGTTTGGGACAATACTACTTGATACTAAGGGTGCTTCTTCTCAGTTCACCCCTTCACCAGATGCATAGTAGATGGTTCAGAAGATGATCCTCCATCACACTCAACGCCTAAGGTTGCTTTTCAATTCTTCCTACCTGTTGTGAGCAACTTGCCTTATTCCTGCTAAACTAGTTATGGCCTAACCAGTCAGAAACTAGGCCTATTCATACCTTAGGGTTGCCAGGTTTTACTGGGCTTCCACCAGGGGAGCTCCTGGGTCCACCCCAGGATTTTTTTGTGCATGCACAAAGAATGTACAGTGCGATGACATCACCTGAAAGTGATGTCATTATGATGGGCACATTGCATGTCAACACTCTAGCACTTGGGCCAAAAACTCTGTGTAGTTACTGGGTGATGTCATCGCACCAATGATATTGATGCAGGAGGGGACTGTTCAAGGATGGGGCTTCCCCAGCTGGCCAGCAGCAGATTGGAGTCCCTAAAATTGGGGGAACCCCACCCTAACTGCGGGTTTGGTAACTCTATTATACCTATATCTCGGAAGCATTATGAGGTAGGCAAAACATCACGAAGTAGGGCCCCTGGTTGGTCCCAAAGTGATCAGCTAATCTTACACTGTTTCATTAGCAGCACAAGGCAAATATCTACATGGGAAGAGTAACAACCTTCAATATTTACTTCTGATTAGATAGCAAGTCTCCAGCCCTGACAATCCTGTCCTTTCCTTCATCTGAATTGCAGAAGGAACTGAGTGAACAAGATCCACAGCTATATTCTTATGGATACACAGCTATATTGTTATGTAATAGCAAGGAGCAGAGAATGTAGTTCACAAGTTCATCTGTGTAGAAATGTATGCATGGAGAGTTGGGAAACAAGATTATGGCAGTTGGGCTTGAGTCCAGCCTCCACACATTTGTACAAATCTATGAAATGAACCAATGGATAAGCATTTGCTTTCTCTGTGTAGTCCTGCTCATAGCTTTGAATGAATTTATGGCATTTGAGGATAGAGCCAGTGTTTGCGGTTGTACCCATGCATTCATTTCTACATGGAGGAAAGCACAAACAATACTCATCTGCTCTCTACATCTGCTAGACATACCATAGAAGAGTTCACCATCTTATCTTCATTCTCCTGAAACCCAATTACTATGAAAGGTCAAAAGAACTGAAAGTGTTGTTGCAATGGGCCCAGTTCTGACATTTACAGGCTTGATTCAATGGAGGAGCAGATTGCAAGTACCACTTTCCCCCACTATATGGCTGTCATCAGGCCTATATGAATGATTTGGCTGTCATATTTGCACGGCCTTTCTTCTCTTGTTTGAAGAGAACTAGATGAATCCACCAGTTATCTTTTGTGGGTCTCTGTGTAGAGTACCTACAGTGTATAATGTGATAGTTTAGATGCATGATAGAATGAAGGGGCACCACACCCTATCCCTATGTCAGTGCCCAGTAAATCTCTATTAGTGTTTTATGTCCTGCCTCATTTATGCATAAATTGGATCCCACCAATCCCTCTTGTACACAAATTAATTTCTGCATACCCACCCTTAATAATCTGCAAAATGTCTCTACCAATGGCAGAATTAATGTTATGTATTTCTTAGTGCAAGGTCTAAATGGCAAAAGGGATCTTTGTGGGCTTTCTAAACCCTTTAGTGTGTTTGCTTGCACATTTATCTGAATGAAAATACAGGGAGGTACAAAAGATGTTACTTTATTCAGAACCAATCAGAGCGGCTGAGAGTGCACTTCAAGTAACAGGGAAGAATGGATGTGGTTTAGTCTAAACAGGATTTATTTAAGGTTTAAGCAGCCTTTTCTCCCTTGGGGAATTAAACTGCCATTTAAATGTTTATTTCCGAATATTTTACACATCACTGCAATCACTTTCAGATGACTTAAACATATGTATGGAATTATTGTTTATGCCTCCTGTCATTTCATACATTTTCCTTCAGCTGTTCTTTATTTTGAAACCACTTTGATGTCTCTTGATTTAGGACTTGCCAAGATGGGAAATCTTAATCAAGGCAACCACTACTTCAGAAGAGCTTTTTGGCATTCTATCACAGATTTCTTTTTTTTTTTAAAGGAGGGATGGGTAAGAGAATATAAATGCTGATCTGAGCTGTCGTGTTATTTTGATCTTTCTCAGTGTTGCACTGAACAGCAAATATGCATCTTGGAAATTCCCATTTGTTTTGATGCAAATTTTGCTGTTACTCACCACTGTCTCACCCTACATGCAACACATCTCTAGAGCATTGTGTCATAATTCAGCATTCAATATTTGTCTCCCCTAACTCTGCACTCTGTGTATTATGTTGGAAATGTCTTTGCTTCCCTCACCTTTGCCTCCTTGTGCCTTAATAAGAGTGGATGTTGTTGAAATCATACAAATTGTTGAGAAGCATCTTTGCAGTTTTCCTGCATAATGGACCATCAACTTACATGTTGGGAAATATAAGAAAAAACTCACTTCCTTGACATATACACAAATGCACCATTATTTCTCTTACAAGGGTCTTTCTAGAGTATTTTTTTCACACAGTAAATGTGCAGTTGTTCCTCATTTGTGTCAGGGGAGCCAGATGTCTTTCCTCATTGGAAGGTTTCTGTTGCTGGGATATCACATTTTCTCAAACCACAATATTTTATCAAATGAAAAATAAGATTCATCTCCTAACTTGCACATCAACTATGTCCATAATATTCAGACTTTTTCCAGGTCAGGAACCAACTATTAACTCCAAGCTGCATCATGAGACATATTTAATTTTCTTTACTGCCTATTTTAACCATGTATTAGCTGTTTCTCTCCCCCCCCACTTCTTTAACTTGGCCTTCTTAATTTCCTCTGCTCTCCCACCTGTCATCAATATGCCTTCCCTCTTAAAAAGTTTTCACTCAGCATGACTTGTCTACCCATCATTACACTTCCTGCCAGAAGTTCAGGTCTGGGTACAAAGTTCCCGCCTACCTCCATTTTATCCTAAAAACAATCTTGTGAGGGAGGTTAAACTTGAGGAAAAGTGAGTGTTATGTATTGAACATAAGCAACCAGACCTCATGGCGATTGCGACTAAAGGCGACCCTGGGGTCCCTGGATGGAGCTCGCCTGAGGCCCCGCCCATCAAGATCTGTGGCGGGAAGTTTGACGACCGACCAGGATTGGCTTGGTCGGATGAGAGGGGCTGTACTGGGCAATGTATATAAGCGGGGCCCGGCCCGCATGCTCTCTCTCTTGTAATGTGCTACTGAATAAACTATGTTGCCTTCAAACCATCTCGGTTCTTAGTACATTACAGTGGTGACGAGGATGGGATCCTAGCCAGCCCACTCCATCATAGGGCCGGCAGATCTGAGATCCAGTGAGAGACGACGAAGGCAAAGCGAGGTAGACTGACAGGCCCACAGCCACAGCCACCATGGCTAACCAGAGCGGATCCACAGGCTGTCTCAAAGAGTTCAACCCCGCTACTCCGGAGAGGTGGGAGACCTACATGGAGCACGTTGCGTGCTACCTGCGAGCGAACAGGATAACGGAGGATAGCCTAAAGAGAGATGTCCTCCTGAGCGTCTGCGGAGAGGCCACGTTTGAGATCACCAAGGGTCTCTCGGCCCCCGCAAGGATCACAGAAAAGACCTACGAGGAGATAATCAGACTCCTCACCAGGCATTTCCTGCCCCAACCCTCACTTGTTGCTCGCCGGCTCCTCTTCCACAGGAGAGACCAAGAGGCAGCAGAGAGGCGGCGGACTACCTGGCTGCCCTCCACCAAATTGCGGGCAACTGTAGCTTCGAAAAGCTAGAGGAGACCCTGCGGGACCGTTTCACGTGGGGCCTGAGGGACGCGAGGCTGCAACAAAAGCTCTTGGCGAGGAAAGAGCTCACCCTCCAGAGTGCCTTCAACGAGGCCATCTTGTTCAAGCAGACCACGAGAACCTTTCCCAAGACAAGGGCCGAAGCCGTCCATTGGGAAGAGAGGGACCCCAGCCACCAAATGAAGAAGAGGCACTCCAGCTATGCCGCCCAACAGGGATGGGCCCCCGAGCGGCCCAGTGACCCCGAGCTGCCGAGAGACCCACTGCCACCAAGTGTGCTAGCTGCGGAGACCCACACGAGCAATGGGACTGCCCCTACCGCCACGTGGTCTGCAAAAGCTGTGGGAAGATGGGCCACATTGCGAGGGCCTGCAGGGCCAAGGCCACCCGCCACTGCCAGTCGACCAACCAGGAATCAACCAGGGACTACTCAACTGCCTCAACCAGCGTGCAGGTAATGAACTTGCCCGACGAGACCCCCAAGAAGGTCAAGGTTTCAGTCAGGATCGAGGGCAAACCCTGCCTGATGGAACTGGACTCGGGTTCCTCCATATCCATAGTCGCGGAGGAAACCTTGAGAAAACTGTGCTCACGTGGCCTGCCCAGACTGCGACCGGCACGCTTTGTGCTACGGGACTTTCAAAAGAACCCCATTGAAGTATTAGTTTGGGCAACGGTGGGGGTGGAATACAACGGGTTTTGGGACAAACTCGACATACTGGTGGTTAAGAGGCAGCTCACCACCTTGTTGGGCCTGGCCTGGTTTCGGCCACTGGGAATAAAGATCGTGGGGGTGCAACAGCTGGGGACACGGAGATTCGAAAATGAGTGCAGGGAGTTCCCGGAGGTGTTTGATGGGGCCCTGGGGTGCTACAAGGGGCCTCCCGTATCCTTACCCCTCGATCCCCATGTGTGACCTGTAAGGCTGAAGGCCAGGCGGGTTCCCTTCGCTCTGAAGCCTAAAACCAAAACGGAGCTAGACCGCCTCACAGCCCAGGGGATGCTGGAACCTGTGGCCCATGCTGCATGGGAAACCCCAATAGTTACCCCGGTGAAGCCGAACGGGGAGGTGCGCATATGCGCAGATTATAAGTGCACCATTAACAAGGCACTACAGGATAACCCCTACCCCGTTCCAGTAATAAGCCACGTTCTGGCAGAATTAGCGGGGTCCAAAATCTTTGGTAAACTAGATCTGGCCCAGGTGTACCAGCAGCTGCCCGTGGACGCTGCGACGGCCGAAGCACAGACCATAGTTACCCACAGGGGGGGGCGTTTAAAATGCGGCGGTTGCAGTTTGGGGTGAGCGTGGCCCCAGGGGTGTTTCAGAGCCTGATGGATTCTCTCCTCAAAGGGATCCCCGGGGTGCAAGCATTTTTCGATGACATTTTGCTCGCCGCACCGGACGCGGAGGAATTTAGCAACCGGCTGCGAGAAGTCCTCCACCGTTTCCAAGAGGCCGTTCTGAATGTAAAGCGAGAAAAGTGTTCCCTTGGGGTACCGAGGGTAGAGTTCTTCGGGTTTGCAGTCGACGCGGCGGGGATCCACCTCACACACGACAAAACCAAGGCCATAGTGGAAGCCCCCATTCCCACAGGCAAGGCAGAGCTACAAAGTTTCTTGGGGTTATTAAATTTCTACCATTCGTTCTTGCCCCCAAAGCCGCCATTGCTGAACCCCTCCACAGACTCCTAGACAAAAATGCCCCGTGGGTCTGGGGGAAGAAGCAGAATGCAGCGTTCCAAGCAGTAAAAGGGCTCCTCGTATCAAACAATGTGCTACACCATTTTGATGAGAGCCTACTGGTGATCTTAGCATGCGATGCGTCACAGTACAGGGTGGGCGCCATCTTGGGTCACCAACTCCCGGACGGGAGGGAGGTTCCAGTAGCCTACTACTTGAGGACCCTGACCCCAGCGGAGCGAAACTATGCCCAGATTGATAAGGAGGCCTTAGTGATTGTTGCAGGGGTGCATAAGTTTAACGACTACCTGTACGGGAGGCGTTTCACCATTACCATGGACCACAAACCGCTCCTGGGCCTTTTAGCTCCAGACCGCCAAACGCCACAGATCCTATCGCAGCACGTTTTGCGGTGGAATCAGTTTCTTAATTCCTATACGTATGCCCTGGTCCACCGGCCGGGTAAGGCAATGGGCCATGCAGACGCTCTCAGTCACCTCCCTCTGCCCTCCATGGACCCCGACCCGGCCCCAGACCACCATGTGATGCTCATTGAAACGCTGCCAGAAAGACCCCTACACGCAGCCGAGGTAGCGAAAGCAACGGGGCGAGACAAAATTCTTGTGTGGGTTCTCGACTGGGTAGTGAGGGGCTGGCCAGAGGGAAAACAGGGTGAAGAGTTCAGGGCATACACAACACGCAGGAAAGAACTATCCGCCCACAAGGGATGTCTGTTACGGGAGAGCAGGGTGGTGGTTCCTCCCCCGCTGCGGAAACAAGTGTTGGGGGCCCTTCATGAAACTCTCCCAGGGATTGTACGAATGAAGGCACACAGCTATGTCTGGTGGCCGGGGATAGATAAAGAAATAGAGGGTTGGGTTCGAGGGTGCAAAGCTTGCCAGGAGTCCCAACCCGATCCACCCAGTTCCCCTACACAACGTTGGGAAGCACACAGGAAGCCGTGGTCCAGACTACACATAGACTTCGCAGGGCCCTTCCAGGACCAAATATTTTTTATCTTGGTGGATGCGTACACCAAGTGGTTGGAAGTGATTCCGGTAGCTTCAACCTCAACGGCTGCGGCAATCCGGGCGTTACGCAGGGTCCTATGCACACACGGGATCCCGGACACCATCATTTGGGGAGGGACGGTGGCTCAGTGGAAGAGCATCTGCTTGGGAAGCAGAAGGTCCCAGGTTCAATTCCTGGCATCTCCAAAAAAGGGTCCAGGCAAATAGGTGTGAAAAACCTCAGCTTGAGATCCTGGAGAGCCGCTGCCAGTCTGAGAAGACAATACTGACTTTGATGGACCAAGGGTCTGGTTCAGTATAAGGCAGCTTCATATGTTCATCTCGGACAACGGGACAGCCTTCACATCCCGGGAGTTCCGGGAGTTCATGCAGCAATACCTGATACAGCACATCTGATCCGCCCCTTTCCATCCGGCCACCAACAGCCAAGCCGAGTGGATGGTGCGCACCACGAAGGAAGCACTGGGCCGTATAGTGCAGGGGGACTGGGACCACTGCCTAGCCGCCTTCCTATTCGATAATAGGATAACTCCCAACCTAGTCATGGGGGTCAGCCCGGCCGAGCTGTTAATGGGACGGAAGCTAATCACAAGATTAGATAGGCTGCACCCCGACCAGGCCTCTGTCATACGCAGCTCCCCCGAGACCTTCCCCCGAGATTCTTCCCAGGGGACCCAGTGTATGTGAGGAACTATGCGAACGGCCCCGAGTGGGTTGAGGGCTGGGTGCTTCGAGTAATAGGGTCCCGCCACTACAACGTATCCACGGAGGGAGGCAGGATATTGCGGAGGCATATTGACCAGATACATCGCCGCACCCTGCCGGAGGAACCAACCAAGACGCGTTGCGAGGAATCGCTCACGACTGTGGCCCCACCAAGATCTACCCCGACACAGCCAATCGCTTCGGCGAATCGGGGGGTAGAGCCCAACTGTAGCGAGAGCCAGCCCCAGGGAGCAGGGCCCCCCGAGGAGCCGCAAGGCGCTGACAACCCTGGGCCGGTGGCTTTCCCATGCGGGGAGACCTCAGCCCTGTCTGCGATGGAGGCTGAGCCCCTGGAGGCACCGGCGACCGAGCCGATTTTACCAGCTATCCCGAGGAGGTCTAACCGGGAGCGCACGGCCCCCGCTTACTTGCGGGACTATGTGTCCTGAGCCAAGGGGGAGGAGTGTTATGTATTGAACATAAGCAACCAGACCTCATGGTGATTGCGACTAAAGGTGACCCTGGGGTCCCCGGATGGAGCTCGCCTGAGGCCCCGCCCATCAAGATCTGTGGCGGGAAGTTTGACCGACCAGGATTGGCCTGGTTGGATGAGGGGGGCTGTACCGGGCAATGTATATAAGCGGGGCCCAGCCCGCGTGCTCTTTCTCTTGTAATGTGCTACTGAATAAACTATGTTGCCTTCAAACCGTCTCGATTCTCAGTACATTACAGTGAGTGTTCCAAGCTCACCCAGAGAGCTTTGTCATTGAGCAGGGATTTGAGTCCATGTCTCCCCAGTCTTAGTCAGATGCACCTTTACTGGCTATGTATCAATAAGATAACTATTAATGAACAAAAGAACTCCCATCAAGACCTGAACATTTCAACCTTGTTTGCTTTTTAGAAACCTCTTAATAGATTGCTCTGACCTTGATGGCCCAGGTTAGCCCAATCTTATCAGCTTTTGGCTGCTATGTAGGGTCAGTCCTGGTTAGTAGTTGGACAGGAGATCACCAAGGAAGTCCAGGGTTACTACATAGAACCAGGCAATGGCAAATTATCTCTGAATGTCTCTTGCCCTGAAAATCCTACGGAATTGTTGTAACCAACTGTGATTTGATGGCACTTTCCATCATCAGTTATTGAAATTGTTTCTGCTTCTTTAAGTTCTGAGCACTAATGCACTGTACCTTTCAAATGAAACTGTTTTTTCCCTCGATATAAGAGAAATAATGAATATGACCAAAGCTACATCTTCCCCTCTCCCCTGCCAAATGCACCATAGTTTCATAAAATGGAACAGTGACTTAAAGCAATGTTGTAAGTCACTTTTGCTCCCTAATGGGGAGAAAAGTGGGCTATAAGTAACTAAATAAGTATATATTTTGGTTTTGATTTTACTAAAAATGTCTTTCTCCAGTGTTGCACTGCTCCTCTTTAGGGGGAAAAACAGATCTGTGAACAGCTATCTCCCCTGCATCAAGGAAAATATATGCATTGTGAGACAACTATTATTATTTCTGACCCTCTAGATCTATATCTAGATTGTTGCTTAATTTTTAAAAATTTACCTAGTAGCGCTGAAATAACTACTACTATAATCATATCTATTAGAGCTGAAAGTGTAGCAAAAGAGAAAAGTTGGATAATTTTTGTGACTTAGATGTGACTGTGGCAATCAGATTTTGATACTGCATACTGACTAGTAATGGCGGCAGTATATGGGAGCAAAGGAAAGGCAAAGTAGGTTTTGTACTGAATACATAAGCTATTTGGTAGGAAAAGTTGTTAGTTCAGTAGCTGCAGTTTGACTATGATCAACACTCATCTCATGCCAGCAACACGCAAAGCAGGGGGACAGTCAAATAACAGTTTCAATAAAGATCTCCAGAAGTTAACCAGTATCAGCACGAGAGTCTAATGTAAGAACTCTCATGGTCCCTGTGAGTTTTGACAATAATTAATTCTTACCTGATGTGCATTTTTAATTCAGTTTCTAATCAACAGTCAGTTTCTGTGATGTGTGACCAGTGGTACAGAAATTACCTCACAGGTCTGTTGTGAGGATAAAATGGAGGAGGAAAGATGGCCCTGAACTACTGGGAGGAAGGGCAAGTTAAAAATTCAATAAACAAATTACTAGTCTGTTCCTTATCCTGGACAAACCACTGATCAAATTTTCTTGTCTTCTGACATGAGATGAAGAAGAATTTGCCATGTTCAAAACTGTGATATGGGTTACAGAAACCTAGCCCAGAAACTAGGAGAGCTTCCCTGTCTCCAGACTCAGATGATCAATTCAATCCACCCATCCATAGTGTAGTTAATATTTTTTTTTTCTTTTTGATGAGGGGCACTGCTCATACGTGATGAAAAGACTACAAATAATAAATGAAGCCACTATGGTAAAAGCATGGTGTCTTGTTTCCAAACAGCAGCATTTTGCACTTAGCCCTCTGGTTTATGCAGCACCACTGAATGCTCTCAGCTGGGGAAGCAGACAGAATCAACACATATGAAAATCCCAGCCATTATTCCCTCCCTTTCTTAATTCCCCATTTGTGGAAAGGGGATAAATCTGCTCTCCCCCACCGCCAGTGTAAGGAGGATAAACATAATAAAAGATATCCAGTCTCTCTGATATAATGATGGAATGGAGTATAACAGAAGAAATGAGTTAGATGACCTTTTCATCTCCCTGGTTTGGTTTCATGAATTTCCAGTAAGACACCAAATAAAACCATAGACACAGTAGGACAAAGTCAGTTCCACTTTTTAACATGGTTCAGCTGAGCAAGCATTGTGGCCTACCCATTGGCTCACTTGCCTCATTATAGACCCTCTTGACTTCAGTGTGTCTTCTTCTTTTTTCCATTATTCCAAATGGAGCCTTTAGGAGGGAACAGATTTCCAAAATAATGACACAGCCCCTTTGAAATGGAAGTTCACTGAAGTTTGTTCAAAAAGCCAGCTTAGGGATTCAGCTTTCAATGTTAACATTTTCTGAAGCTGCCGGATTCTGTAAATGCCCATGGATTTCTTTTCAGTGCCCTTAGGCAGCTGACAGATTGGATAATGGAAATGAAGTGGTCTGTGAGTCACATTCAGTGGCACACGCCAGCTCTTTTGTGCTGTTCTAATGTTGTCAACCCCTTTAACTGGTGAAGGAAGTCAAATCTGCAATGTACAAAAGCAGAAACCAGAAAAATTGGCCTTACAGGACAACCATCCAGCTACCTGATCATACTGGTGAATTTTGATATATACCTTTAACGGCTCTTATACAGAGCCAGATTTCATTCTTCCCATTCATATTCTGTAACTCATTTTCTTTCAACCTCACCAGTCTTCTTTCATACAGACTCATAAAGAGTCTACGAAAACTTTTCTACATATGTCCAGTGGGAAACCACTACACCTTCTAATACATCTTTGAATGCTGCCAAGTATCACATGTTAACTTCTAAATATATGCATTTGTAAAAAGATGAATACATGCACCTTCTTCAAGCATACTAGTGCATTTGGATGAACAACTTTCTTATGTGGAGACCTCCCAAACAGGATAAATAGCAGCTTTATCTGTCTTTTAACAGAGCTGAACCTTGTACTGTTCATTTAACATTAATTCTACCTTTTCTCTTTCTATCTGTTCTTTATCAATTTGTATTTGATAATACACTGAACATGAGTCAACAATGTGATGGGGTGGCTAAAAGGAAAGGAATGGTCCCCTGTGCAAACACCAGTTGTTTCTGACTCTGGAGTGATGGTGGTTTCACAACATTTCCACAGCAAACTTTTTACGGGGTGGTTTGCCATTGCCTTGTCCAGTCATCTACACTTTCCCCTCAGGAAGAATGGAAGGCTGAGTCAACCTCAAGCCAGTTACCTGAAAACCCAGCTTACGCCAGGGATCGAACTCAGGTCGTGAGCATAGTTTAGGACTGCAGTACTGCAGCTTTAAACTCTGTGCCACGATGCAATTTTGGGCTGTATCAACAGTATAGTGTCCGGATCACTTGATGTGATGATATCACTTTACTCTGCTCTGGTAAGACCTCACCTAGAGTATTGTGTTCAGTTTTGGGCACCACATTTTAAGAAGAATATAGACAAGCTGGAACGGGTCCAGAGAAGGGTGACAAAGATGGTGAGGGGTCTGGAGACTGAGTCTTATGAGGAAAGGTTGAAGGAGCTGGGCATGTTTAGCCTGGAGAGGAGGCGGCTGAGAGGTGATATGATCACCATCTTCAAGTACTTGAAGGGCTGTCATATAGAGGATAGTGCAGAATTGTTTTCTGTAGCCCCAGAAGGTAGGACCAGAAGCAATGGGTTGAAATTAAATCAGAAGAGTCTCCAGCTCAACATTAGGAAGAACGTCCTGACCATTAGAGCAGTTTCTCAGTGGAACAGGCTTCCTCAGGAGGTGGTGGGCTCTCCTTCTTTGGAGGTTTTTAAACAGAGGCTGGATGGCCATCTGACAGCAATGAAGATCCTGTGAATTTAGAGGGAGGTTTGTGAGTTTCCTGCATTGTGCAGGGGTTGGACTAGATGACCCTGGAGGTTCCTTCCAACTCTATGATTCTATCTCCTTTTGACCTTTGATGGATGTATCTGTATTACGCGGTTAGAAGCAAAATAATGTTGTGGATCCAGTAGTTTGACTCAGACTTTCAGTCTTTGAATGAATTTCTGTAGGTCATGGGCCAAAATACTGCTAACTTTGACAGAAAACAGAAGATGTTAATATGGATGCCTGTGGCTGGTGGCTTTGGGAATATCAGTTGTTTCCTTTTCCTTTTTTATTTTTTTTAACCTGCTGCTCTGCTGATAGTCCATGTCTTTATGTTGATGACCCAATATAGTCTGCTAATGTTTCTCAGTTGTTATGATTAGGCAGCATAGTGCCCTCATTTCCAAGGAACATTTTGTAATCATTTGGAAAACAGTTTAATCCTGCAGGAACTGGAAGTGAGTCAATATTTTGGTTTAAATGAAAGCATGTTACAGTCATTTCAGGATTTTATATTGACATTTGCAACCTTTGCTACTTTGCTTTTACTTGACTCCACACCATTTATGAAAACATTAATTGATGTTGCTCTCTTTTCAAATACTTGGAGCTCCCCTATTTAATTTCATACACTGTGAACACTATCCATTTATTCCTCTCCTATGCTTCCTGATTTTTAACCTGCTTCCTATAAATAAGTTGTCTCTCCTCCTCTCACTTCACAATGGTTACATTTTATTAAGTGTCTGGGAGAAAGCTGTAAGCAGCCTATTCAGAGATAAAGTCCCATCTTATTCAGTGTTACAACCCAGGAAAGGATTATAACCTTTGGTACATGGAATTTGGGCTTCACTATGCTTAGGCTCCAAACAGTCAGCAAACATGGTAATATTCACCTGTTATTTGTTGTCTGTGGGCTTACAAAGTAGCTCCCCCACCAAATCAGCATCTCTATTGGCTCTTGGTTCCTTTGTTATATTGATGAATCAGAATTTTGGCTCATTTTTCTCTTCCTTGGTCTTATTTGGATATAAGGAGGAGGCACAACAGGTTCCTTTTCCCAGTTGGGACAACAGGAATTGGTGGGAGATATGAGTGTTAAAGGTAAATGTGTGCTGTAAGTAGGATGGCAGAACATGAATGATTGTGTTCTCAGTGAATATACATTTCTTTCAGATCCCTTGATCAGGACTCTTCTTGGAGGATGAGCATCTCTTAGAAGTATTGGATACCCATAGCTAGTAAAACCATAGGCTTTGAAAGTGAGTCTGATTCAGGTGCACATTTGAATGTTCACATTTACTTCCTTGCAGTCCTCCCACCACAAAAGAGCATATTAAGAAAACATTTCCATTTTTCATATGCATCTGTCAAATTTGAAACCATCTGACACATTTCTGTAGAAAAATTTTAAACAACAGAACAGAGATTTTTTTTTTTGCCTGAAGGTGACAGATGATATTTTTTCAGTTTTATTTTCAAGAATATTACTAATGCCTGGTGTGTTAAACCAAAGAGTGGCTATTAAACTCCTTGTCTCCTGATGAAGCGTTTGAAGTCATATGCTGATATTCCTGGAATGGTGTCAGATTGGATTGGATAAACTCAGAGTGACTAGTTGATGCTATGAGGCAGCTTCTCCACTGTTATTAATGCATTTCCTAGATTGTAGGTAGCATTTTGTGTCTCCCTTTGTCTACCTTGGCCTCTCTGTTCTTGGTGCTTTCATGATAATATCTGTATATTTTTGTTCACTTTTCTCTAGAGTTGTAACCTTTTAAAAAAATCTAGCAACAAATGTTTTAAATATAAAGCCTAACTGGAACTCCTGCACATTTAGTAATGCTATTATTAAATAAAGATTGCACAACAGTTCATCTATTACCCTGACATTAATATATGCCACAGCATTTTATAAATTGCACACTGTTAATAGGCTTACAAAATGTCTAAGAAGCAAAAATAAAATTGGAATGTTTAACATTTATATAAAATAAAAGAGGCAGAAGCTGATACTGTATTTGGCCTTGTAGGTTATATGGCATTACAATTACTGAAGACATTCAACTTAAATTGCCAGTTTTTTTAGCCACACATTGTAAAGCTTCTTCTCTGTCTTGACAAATTCCATCTTGCCTATTTTCGTTCACTCAGAAAACCATCTGAGTGAACCATCTGGTTTTCTGAAAACCATCAGGCTGGTTTGTCCCTTCTTTCCTCTCTGTGGCTAGTGCTCCTTCTTAGGTGCTGCGCAACCTCAGACTGCTATGATGTTGGGGTTCAATTATTGACTGTTCATACCAAAGAACAAAATCTTCCACACAGAAAACTGGATGTCTGGGAGATGGCTGGAATGAAACCCTTCTTTCATGATACATTTGGTTGGTATGTATGAAGTCTTCTATATGAGCATTCAGCAAGATATTTTACCAATGAAGCAATTTACAATACAACCAACTTTTCTCCTGGTGCTTGCATGCATGCGCACACAGACACAGAACCATAATCAAGAAGGCTCCATTCCTGATTATCACTTATATCAAAGGTAGGACACACAGAGAAAGCCAGAAGATCTTTAAAACATGCTTATCTGTTTACTTTGTTCATATCACATCTTTCTTCCCAATGGGGACTGGAAATGGTTTACATTGTTCTCTTTCTCTCTGCTTTATCCCTGCAAGGTAAGTTAGGTTGAGAGTGTATGAATGAGCCAAAGTTGTCCACCATATAGGGTTGCCAACTCCAGGTTGGTAAATTATTGGAATTTGGGGGTGGAGCCTGAAAAAAGTTAGGTTTGGGAGAGGGACCTCACTGGGATATAATACCATACAGTCCACCCTCCAAGGCAATCATGTTCTTCAGGGAAATTGATCTCTTTTATGTGGAGATCAGTTGTAATTCCAGAAGAACTCCAGACCCCACCTGGAGTATGGCAAACTTAGCCATCTAGCTTCCATGGCCCAATGAACTTACACCTGGGTGTCCTAGATCATAGCCTGGCATTCTGATCACTACACTTCACTGAAGATCTTTCAAATAACCTAGGCCTAAATATTGTAAGACATCAAAAGTCAAAATGGTCACTCTGAATTGTGCCAAAATAAATTAGAAAGCAGTGCAGCTCTTTTAACATAGGAGAAAGATATAATGAGAGCCTGGTCCTGTAAACACCTGGCTGTAGTAATCTAATCTTTTGAAGTTTTCTAGGTACCTCTGCATAGAGTGATTATAGTAATCAAATGTTGATTGGACCACAGCATAGTTACTATCACAGATCATGCCTTTCCAGGAAGGGGAGAGGTTGGCACACCAAGCAGTAGAAACTGCCAAAAGATCCTTCTAGACAAGAATGCCAGTTGTGGCTCCACTCGGAACATGTGATCAGCTACCATCCTAATTTGAAAGTCCAGTTAACAGCACCTTCTACTTGTCTGGTTTATTTTCCTGTTTATTAATTCTCATCTAGGCCACAATCAATCCTGAAATGTGTACAGCACACTCACTGTGCCTTCTAACTCACATGGAAATAAGTGGAGCACTCCACATTTCCTGAAAACCTCAGCCAACAATTTCATGCCGATTGTCTGGAACCATGCATTGCCCCAGACATGGCAGGTAACCATGACCCTGGCCCCTGTTGGAGTGAGTGACTCAGCATGCCTGGACATTGAGAGCTACTATATCACTTAAAGTGTGTATAGGTGCTATCTCCTTGAGTGGGATGCTTCTCTTTTTACTAACCTGGGAGCTGCCCTCTGACTTTTCCTCTCTCTCTGTGTTCTTTATTCTTCCCATTCTTCACATGGCTTTTCATGGAGTCACATGTCTTTACAGGACCTTGCGTATACATGATGCCAAATTATCTGGCCATTTATTAGAGATAGTACTCTTTAGATCTCTCTCTTTTCAACTGCCACCTGAATGTGAACTGAATCTTTTATTTACTGCATTCAGAATCACTCTTCTATGACTGGGCAAACACTACTATATTGACCAAATATACCTTCCAGATAGGAGCAGAATCAGTGGAGGTAGGTGCCTCCTACTTCCTAGTCAGAGAGATAGTACAAATATTTATTTATTTATTTATTTATATTAAGATTTATACCCCGCCCTTCTCACCTAGGTGTCTCAGGGCGGCTTACAACACAATAATTAAAACAATTTCAGTTTAAACAATTAAAATACCATTAAACCATAATTTAGTAAAAACAAGATAGAATAAAAATAAAAACCGGCGGCCTATAGATACATTTTTTCATCCAGGATATTTTACATTGTCAGTTAATATCATAGGCCTGCCGGAAGAGGACTGTCTTACAGGCCCTGCGGAATTGCCCTAGATCCCGCAGGGCCCGCACCTCCTCCGGCAGCTGGTTCCACCAATAAGGTGCCGTTATTGAGTAGGCCCGATCCCTGGTGGATTTTAGGCGGGCCTCCTTTGGCCCGGGGACTACCAACAGGTTTTGTGAACCTGAACGTAGTACTCTCTGGGGAACATGTGGGAAGAGACGGTCCCTAAGGTAGGCAGGTCCTAGGCCATATAGGGCTTTAAAGGTCATAACCAACACCTTGTACCGGACTCGGAATATTACTGGCAGCCAGTGCAGACCCTGGAGCCCCGGTCGAATGTGCTCCCATCTTGGGAGCCCTAATAACAGCCGGGCAGCAGCGTTCTGCACCAACTGCAGTTTCCGGGTTCGGCACAGGGGTAGCCCCATGTAGAGGGAATTACAGTAGTCCAGCCTCGAGGTGACCGTAGCATGAATCACTGTTGCCAGGTCGTCACGTTCCAGGAAGGGGGCCAACTGCCTCGCCCGCCTAAGATGAAAAAAAGCGGACTTGGCAGTGGCTGCTATCTGAGCCTCCATCGTCAATGAAGGCTCCAACAGCACCCCCAGGCTCTTAACCCTGCCCGACGCTGTTAATGGAGCGCCGTCAAAAACTGGCAGGGGGAGTTCCCTTCCCGGGCCGCAGCGACCTAAGCAAAGGACCTCTGTCTTCGCCGGGTTCAGCTTCAGCCCACTCAGCCTAAGCCACCTAGCCACTGCCTGTAACGCCCGGTCCAGATTTTCTGGGGCGCAGGCGGGCCGGCCGTCCATAAGCAGATAGAGCTGGGTGTCATCAGCATATTGATGGCAACCCAGCCCATACCCTCGGGCCATCTGGGCAAGGGGGCGCATATAGATGTTAAATAACATCGGGGAAAGCACTGCCCCTTGAGGCACCCCACACTCAAGCGTGTGTCTCCGGGACAGTTCCTCCCCAATCGCCACCCTTTGTCCCCGACCGTCAAGGAAAGAGGAAAGCCATTGCAAGGCCAACCCCTGAATCCCTGCGTCGGCAAGGCGGCACGCCAGGAGCCGATGGTCGACCATATCGAACGCTGCCGATAGGTCCAACAACATCAGCACCGCCGAGCCGCCTTGATCCAGATATTGTACCAACTGGTAGATTGCCAGTTGCATGAACATACTTCTTGGGATATTTTGTTTCCTGCACTCAGAATCATACTTCTATGACCTGGCAAACTCTGTTATAGTACATTGCACTGAACATTGTAGAAGCATAGAGCTATCACAGAAGATTCCACTTCCCTGTGAAAGATGACAACCCCCGCCCCCCAAACCCCCCCCCCCACACTAACAAACAGAGTAGTAAAAATCCCTGGAGATCTCTGTATGGCAACTGTATACATTATAGAATCTTGTGTATACAGGTTAGTATGGAACAGTGGCCAGTGTTGTCACTATTGCTGCTCCTGCTACCACCACCATCACCATCAGCGCCACCTTAATATTAGGTGCAGTCCCAGCACTATTACAGTTTGTAATACAGCCAGTAAATGATGGGAATAAGTCCAAATAAAAGCATATAATACCTTGTGAGTTGCCTAGAGGGGCTGGAAAACTCTTAGTCTAAACTGAAACTCAGTATGTGTTTATCAAGAATACAAGCTTTAATTAAGATTATATACCAAATCAACTTAACATCAGTGTATGGGGCAGTGGATGGAGTCTTTTTAGAATCACCATATCTTAATAGTAAAGCTGTTGGTCAGCTATTATGATCATAAAAGAGCAGCCAAACCAAGCCACCCACAGACAAAGTTTGTACACACTCAGGGGCATGAAATGTAGGAATGTATAAATTACACTTTTGTAAATTAACCAGAAAAGAAAGTCTTTCTGCTCCAGATGGCCTGATGAAGAGTCTGTGTGTCCAGAATAGCTGACAGTCAGTTAATTAAAGGATGTGTGTGGTGGTTGTGGGGGGAGCAAATCACCTTGCTCAAGCCTCTGAGATTTTATACAGGGAAGGTTTTGTGGGGAGGGAGTGGGTTTTGAAAGCATTTCTGTTTTCTGTGATTCTTTAGAGCCTTCTTGATTGTTGATACAGGAACAACAGATAGGCCCAGTGGTCTAGGGGATGGGAGAGATGAGATGTATCAGTTAAAAGAAGCACTTTGAAGGAGTTTGTGAAACTGATCGCTTGTGAATATGCAAGAAGGAACATTCATAAACAAATGTCTAAGCTATGGATTGGGAGATGGAAGTAGTGGAAGGAACTCGCACTGCTTGCTGCCAACTTCCTCCAACCTAGGGAGGGGTGCTGACAAGGGTGAAGTCCCCTCACAAATGTGCCTTGCATCCTCACCGAATGTAAAACAATGGACTATGGCATGCAAGGGAAAATTCAAGCCTTGGCACACTGATCAGGTTAAAAAAAATGAAGGAAGGTAAAGTAGATGCTGCTTTTTGGTTAGGTTTGTACCATGCTGCTGGTCCACTACCAGAAGGTTGTGATCCTGGGATACTGCTCTGTGGTGAGTGGAAGAGCTCAGATGGGCAGAGAAGATAGGAGGCAGGGAAGACAGAGTGGGGGTTGCGGGGAGGAGCTTGTTGGGGTGGGGAAAAGGATGCCACAAGAGGGCTGGGGAGAGGTTGCATAGAACTAGCTTGGAGTGGGAGACAGTTGAGGTTAACCAGGCTGCTCTCCACTGTGCCACCTTGACAAAATAAAATCCCTCTATAAAAAAAATCCTGGCTACAGGACTGGCCTGGACAGTTTGCTTGCTCTTTTTGCTTTCTTAAAATGTATGGGCTGTAGCATGAATGTATAGCACTGCTTGCATAAGGACAGTAATCCCTGAAGGCTTAAACTGGAACGCCCAGGATTTACTTCTCAGATGCCAATATTATATGAAAAAACTACTTACTGCAGAATTACATTAAATTAATGTAAGTGCTATATTACAAACTTTCTCTTGACTGGTCCTTCATTAGCTTTCAATCCTATTGAATTTAACAAATGGAAGGACATGTGTGTGGGAAAGACAGAAAAAAAGTCCTTCTTACAAATTCTCTGAACATATGAGAGTGGGTAGCAGTCCTATACCTGCTTTTCTTGCTGCTAATTGGATGCTGCAACCTTCATGAGAAATGTAATTGGCATTTAAACTTATGATCAAACTTCGTGTTTATATGTGAGTTACTCTCCTATTGAACGTAGTTCTTCTTTTTGCAGTCTTCCTGTAGCAGCTACTGGAGGTGAGCAATGTAGCTGGAGGCCAAATGCAGCAAGTCCAGCTTGGAGAGCTCAGTGCTGGGTGGCAGCACCAAGGTTGTCTTGAGGTGCAAAAATGCCTTGGTCAGCATCAGTGTCAATGATGTTAAAAAGTAAATTAGGTGGATAAGAACTAGGAAATACATGTCCTTTTGTTTTACCTAGACTTTCAGCAACAGCAATTAACAGGCATCTTTTATTACCTTTTATTGTTATCCAGACCAAATGGTCTTGTAATTTATTACACTATTTTGCCATTTGATCCTTTGTATGAGTTTGCACTCTTAACCCACCAACTACATATATTTCAGCCCACTGTCCCCTCGTCTGAAGAAGTATGCATGCATATGAAAGCTTATATTCTGAATAAAATTGTGTTGGTCTTAAAGGTGCAATTTGACTCCTACTTCCCTCTAACTATGAGTTAGCATGAGCTAGCTCACAGATTATTAGCCTCCAGCTTACACATTTTTGTCTTAGCCCAGGAAGGATGACCCCAGAGCACACTAATTTATGCAGTAGCTCACAACTTTAATCCCAGTAGCTCACAAAGTAGAATTTTTGTTCACAAGACTCTGTAGTTTAGAGAAAATATTGGTCAGTATGCATGTGTTTGCTCGCATACGAACATTGGCTACATTCTGTTTGAGCTCTGTTGTGGCCAGCAGCTGTATGTTCTTTTACTGCCCTTGCTGGTGCCGGGTATTCCTGGAGCCCACCTCTTCTAATATTGCACTCCAGGGTGGAATGCCTCACCCTTGGTACAACTGGTGAGGGGATGCTTTCCAAAGCTGTTTGGTGGGGCAGGACACATTTGGGGTAGGGCATCATCCTTGTCAGCCCCCTGTGATTATTGGTCTGAGTGGACTGTTTCAGTTCTTATTTTAAATTTGAATTGGACACCATGTTGAGCAGCCTTGTTCCTGTGCAGTCTGTCCCATTCAGCTTGTCATTTTTCTGTATTGCTGCCTTTCCAGACTTCCTGCATAACTCAATTACCAGGTCAAAAGGGAAGGCTATGCCTTGGTAAACAAGCTAGCTCTGCAGCTTATGTGTTGAAGTCAATCAGAGTAGTTCTTTGTCATGATGCAGAATGAAAGTTGCATAGCTGCCTAGGGAATGCTGGGCCTTTCTCTGAAATAATCCTAGTCAGTGTGAAAATGTGTATACATGAATTGATATGGATCAGGACAGTTTGCTTTCCTTAAATAGTGACTTTAAGTCACTATTTAAGAAATGTTAATGAACATATGAACGTATGAAGCTGCCTTATACTGAATCAGACCTTTGGTCCATCAAAGTCAGTATTGTCTTCTCAGACTGGCAGCGGCTCTCCAGGGTCTCAAGCTGAGGTTTTTCACACCTATTTGCCTGGACCCTTTTTTGGAGATGCCAGGGATTGAACCTGGGACCTTCTGCTTCTCAAGCAGATGCTCTACCACTGAGCCACCATCCCTCCCCAATGTTTTTATAGGGTTGCCAGCCCAGTGCTGACAACTCTCTGGGATATGGGGAGTGGAGTCCTGATGAATGGCATTGTGCCAGCACCATGGCAAACGACATAGTTTCAGAAAAATCTTAGAACCAATGTGGTGATTTCACTTCTGAATCGGCTCTGGAAGTGATGTTGCAGTGTGGGTGCAATGCCAATGCCTCAGTTCACCGATGACTGCTCCACTGAGCAGCAGTTGGAGCCAGGAGCCCAGGGATGGGATGTTTATGTACTTAAAGAATGTAGAAAAAGCAGAGTGGGGGCAAAGAAGCAGGGGAAGCCACAGGAAAACAGTATGGGGATGTTCGTGCATGAACTCTATTTGTGTGCAAGACATATTTCTGTAGATTCTCTCCATGTGAGCAGGCATCATATATGTACGCATGCATGCATACAGAGACCTTTTCACTCTATGAGGTGGTAGAATGGGATTGGAACAGCAGGCCCTTTAGAGATGCCAACCTCCAGGTGGGAACAGAATCCCCTGAAGAAAATGAATGTGAAAATGAAAATGAAGGTGGATGGACTCTATGGCATTGTGTCCCACTGAGGTCCCTGCACTCACTAGGTTCCATTGTAAGAAAAAGCCCCCTACTTTTCATACACATGGACATCATGATCATGAGTATGGTTGCCAGGGTGCCTGGAGTTTTCACTCGCACACATCTGCTCTAAGAAGTGGACTTTGCCCACGGTTTCTAAAGCTTATGTGGATACTATAAGCCTCAGCTTACCTAAATCTTCTGTAATTTCCTGTAAAGGTTTTAGTTTACCACCCCTAAACATATCGCCCACTCTATAATAGCCTTTGTTTTTAAGCCTTCCCCACCATTTTATAGCATGCGCCTCCTTAACAATAGCTTCTAGGGGGGTCCATCTTGAAACCTTTCCTAGCCACTGTGGGTACCATTTCATCCAGGTTTCTAATGATGCTCTTCTGGGCCCTATGGCTAATTTTAGATCTTTTGTCGACACTGTGGAAAAAATACCAAATCTTCCAATACCACTGTTAACTGCATTCTCGAAATTAATCCACTTCTGTACCTTATCCTCACTCAGTTCTAGTAACGCTCTTAGTTGGAAGGCCTCATAATATTTACTTAAATCTGGGATTCCCCAACCTAATTCTGATTTATGGTTGTATAGAATTCTCCTATGAAACCTACAGTTTTTATTATTAAAAATCCACACTTGAATTGCTTTATTCCATTGTTCAATTTGATTTTTCCTCAAACCTAAGGGCAACGTTTGGAATAAATACATTAACTTTGGTATCAAGAACATTTTAAGGGATCTTATTCTAGTTGATATCCCAAGTATTTTATGATTCCATTTATTCATCTCTCTCTCTATTTTCTTCCATATTTTACCATAGTTCTCATTTATCATTTTGTCCATATTTTTTTGCAGGACTATCCCTAGGTATTTAAGTCTCTTGGCCCCCATTCCTATATTCGTAATCCTATTTATTTCCTGTTTTTCCTCTCTATTAACATTAAGGTATAAAATTTCTGATTTTGCCATATTCACTCCTAGCCCTGAACACTCTTCAAAATCATCTAAAATTATCTTAATCTCTTTAACTCCGTCTTTGGGGTTAGACATAATTACTATGATATCATCCGCAAATAAATTAATTTTCATTTCTTCATTACCTGACTTATACCCCTCTATTCTCCCCGCATTCCTAATTCGCTCTGCTAATTGTTCTATAGCTATTATAAATATGAGCGGGGATAGTGGACAGCCTTGTCTTACCCCCCCTTGAATTGGAAACGCTTGTGAGTGGTCAGTGTTGACTCTAACTTTTGCCTTACCACTGTTGTATATTTCCTGTATGGCGTGTAAGAACCGTTCCTCTAAACCTATCTTCTTTAATATTTGCCACACGAATTCATGTGAGAGAGTATCAAAGGCTTTGTAAACATCCAACTTTAACAGAGCTATTTTTTTCTTTTGGCCATGGTGCAGTACATTTAAGATATTTCTAATGGGATGAGCAATAGATCTACCCTCAATGAAACCGTATTGGTCCCCTTTTATAATTGATGGGATAACTCTCTTAAGTCTATTTGCTAAAACCTTAGCAAAGATCTTATAATCTTGATTTAGTAAACTAATGGGCCTATACGAACCTACTTCTTCCGGGTCTTTCTGGGGCTTTAATATCAAAATTATTTCTGTTTCCTTCCATGAGTCCGAGGCTTTCTTTCCTTCCAAGACTTCGTTAAAAACTACCTGCAATTCGGGTGCTAAAATTTCTACCATTTCTTTATAAAAGTCAGAAGTAAAGCCATCCAGCCCTGGTGATTTACCTTTTTTGAGTGCTTTTATTACTTCCTTTATCTCTTGGAGTGTAATCTCAGCTCCCAGTGAGGCTTTCGCTTCCTCCTCTATGATTAGCTTAGGTGCGTCCCACACCTCCGTTATATTCTTTTTCATATATAACTTTTTATAGAAGTCCTCAAATGTCTTAGTGATTTCCTTAGAGTTTTGAGTTGTATTATTATTAATTTTTATATTCCTAATTGATTGTTTTGCCTTTTTAACTTTCAAATAATTAGCTAACCTTTTTACTGTATTAATACTATTCCTCTGGAAATTGTTCCTAACCATTATTTCCTTTTTCCACACTGTTGCCATATCTAGGGCTTCCAACTGTTTTTGAATCTCTTTAATTCTAATCTGTAAACTAGGATTACACTTTCCCATTATTTCTTTTTGTAACACCTCCAATTCGTTAAGTTTTGTTTGCCTTTTTTATACCATTCCCTTTTTATGTCTTTTTCTTTCCTAACCAAATGGCCCCTTATTACCGCTTTAGCAGCGTCCCATAATATATTAGTTGACACAGTGCCTCTATTTTCCTTGAAATATAATTTTAACTGTGTCATTAAGTATTCCCTATCCTCTTCTTTTGCCATTACCAGGTTGTTATACCTCCAAGGTCTGTTTGTCGAGGGAATATTTAGTTCTAATTCTATGCTTAAAGGGGCATGGTCAGAAATCAAAATTGGATGGGTCTTGATCTCTTTAACCGCCATATTATTATTTTTTCCCAAAATTATATAATCTAAGCGGGATGCTGTTTTATGTCTACTAGAAATGTGTGTCGGGCTGGGTCTCGTGTCGGTAAACTCATGAGCGTCCTTCAAGCCCCAATCTCTTAGCTTAATACTATTGTTCTTGGTTATGTCCGTATTTAAATCACCCACTACAATTAGTTCGCCCTCTGAAAACTGTTGTATCTTCTTAAAAACCAAGTTTAAGAATTTCCTTTGTCTTTTATTTGGTGCATAAACATTTACTATAGTGATTTTTATGGCTTCCAGCTTAAACTTAACTAACAGGTATCTACCTTCCTTATCTACTAATTTTTCAATGTCTTCCACCTTAGTATCCTTACGAATCAATGTAGCTACCCCTCTGGCTTTGGAAGAGCCCCTTGCTTCTGCTAAAACCTGCCACCTCAAATCTTTTATCAATGGTTTTCTATCTTTTTTTTGTGAGTTTCCTGTAGGCACAACAGATCAATTTTTTGTTCTTTAGCCATTTTAATTACTCTGAATCTCTTAAGATTTGATGTTAGGCCATTCACATTCAGTGAAAGCACTCTTAAAGATCTACCCATTCTCTTTATTTGTAACAAACTTGGGCCCTACTGGCTGAGGGTATTTTACTTGCCAGTCCGGCTTTCGCCCGGGCCACGGGACGGAGACAGTGCTGGTTGCCTTGGCAGATGACATCCAGCGGCAACTGGATCGAGGTAGCGTGGCGGTGCTGATGTTGTTAGACCTGTCGGCAGCGTTCGACACGGTCGACCATCGGCTACTGACCCGCCGCCTCGCCGATGTAGGGGTCAGGGGGCTGGCCTTACAATGGCTTTCCTCCTTCCTCAAAGGTCGGGGACAAAGGGTGGCAATCGGGGGTGAGCTCTCCCGGAGGCGCACACTAGATTGTGGGGTGCCTCAGGGAGCAGTTCTCTCCCCGATGTTATTTAACATCTACATGCGCCCCCTTGCCCAGATTGCCCGGAGTTTTGGACTGGGTTGTCATCAATATGCGGATGACACCCAGCTCTATCTGCTAATGGATAGCCGGCCTGACTGCGTCCCAGTGAATTTAGACTGGGCACTGCAGGCTGTGGCAACTTGGCTTAGGCTGAGTGGGTTGAAGCTGAACCCGACGAAGACAGAGGTCCTTTGCGTAGGGCGCGGCGCTCTGGGAAGGGAAATACCTCTCCTGGTTTTTGACGGTGCGCCGCTGTAAGCGGCGGGCCGGGTCAAGAGCCTGGGAGTCCTACTGGAGCCTTCACTATCAATGGAGGCCCAGGTAGCGGCCATTGCCAAGTCGGCATTTTTCCACCTGAAGCGGGCAAGGCAGCTGGCTCCTTTCCTGGAGCGCCGGGACCTGGCAACAGTGATCCATGTGACGGTCACCTCAAGACTAGATTACTGCAATGCCCTCTACATGGGGCTGCCTTTGCGTCAAACCCGGAAGCTGCAGCTAGTGCAGAACGCAGCGGCCAGGCTGTTATTAGGACTCCCAAAATGGGAGCATATACAGCCGGGGCTGTGTGAACTGCACCGGCTGCCAGTTACATACTGAGTCCGATACAAAGTGCTGGTTATTACCTTTAAAGCCCTATATGGCCGAGGACCTGCCTACCTGAGGGACCGTCTTTCCCCATATGAGCCCCAAAGAGCACTGAAGTCAGCAGGGAAGAACACACTGACTATCCCTGGGCCAAAGGAGGCAAAATTACAGAGTACACGGGCACAGGCCTTCTCTGTTATAGCCCCGTGCCTTTGGAATCAACTTCCGGAGGAGGTACGGGCCCTGCGGAATTTGGACCAATTCCGCAGGCCCTGTAAGACCATCCTTTTCAAACAGGCTTTTGTAGACGTTGATAGGATGGCTGTTTAACCCACCAACGATTTATCTAGTGACCCCTGCCATAATATAAGTGTTCAGAATAACATCAGGAAGATCACCGCCGTTTAAACTATGGAATGACCTAGACATTTGGAACTGGTTTTAGATTGTTGTTTTAAATCACCTTATATTGTATATTGTATAATTTTATTGAACTGTTGTTAGCCGCCCTGAGCCTGCCTAGGCGGGGAGGGCGGGATATAAATAAAATTTATTATTATTATTATTATTATTATTATTATTATTATTATTATTATTATTATTATTATTATTATTATTATTATTACTTTAATTCTTACTAAAAACCCACCCCCATTCCCTTCCCCTGTGGCACAGACAACTTTCTGGATGAGGCAATCATCCTGTCTTCCACCTTCCAGGGAGTACGCACCCCGACTCTCCCCTTCTAGCTTCTACCTAAAGTTAGCTCAAATTGTTTTATACTTCCCTTTAGTAGTCCATTCTTGGCCTTTTCTCTTGTCTACTTGAGCTTCCTTCTCCCGGGTCCACTTCAAGATCCACTGTTTCTTCTTCTTCTTCCTCTCTCGGGTCTCTCAGGTCGTCTGTGGCGATGCCCAGGTGAGTAAGGAAATCTCTTGCTTCCTTAGGGTTGCGGGCAACCAACCTTTTTTTGTCTTTAAAATAATTATTGAGGAAGGGTATCAATACTGGTTAAACATAGCAGGCTTACATAAGATAGTTAAGAAGATCAGTGAAAAGGGAGAGCTTTGGTTAGACGCTCCAATGGAAGAGATATATAAAGTAATGGCCAAACAAAGGAAGGGTCTAGTAGGGTTACTATACAGAAAAATGATTTCAAATAAAGATAAAATAATACTACATTTACAAAAGATTTGGAGTCATGAAGATCAGTTAACAGAGAGGTTGGCTGGGAAAATCTTGGAAGGACTAGAAGGGATTAAAGTAATCAAATTTAAAGAACTGGAATATAAATTTTTCACAAAATGGTACAAAACACCCGCACAAATAGCCAATATATTCCCAGGAATGAGTTCCAAGTGCTGGCATTGCAAACAATTTAAGGGTTGGTTTGCACATATGTGGTGGGAGTGTGAAGAGGTTAAACCGTTCTGGGGGGAAATTATTGAATTTATTAGAAAAGTCTCCAATGTACCATTAACCATTGGCTTTAATATGATGTTGTTAAGCACAACAGGAAATCCGGCACTAAGTAGACCCACTCAAAACCTTGTCAAGGCAATGATACTAGCGGGGAAGGCAGTCATCGCTTTGGGGTGGAAAGATAAAAGTAAATGGTCAATAGAAATCTGGCACAACTGTTTGTTTGATTACATACAGTCTGACATCGTGGCAACAATCAACAAGGATTCCACGTGGGAAGATAAAGCCAAGGAAATCGAGACCAGATGGAACCCTTATTTAGAATGGATCTCAGGAGAAACAAGGAAGGACATTCAGTGGAAGATCAAGACTTTGTGCCCTTGGCTGAGGGGGGAAGACTAAGAGAAGATGGGGAGGGTTGGCGGGGGGGAAGGGTTATTTGTAATTCCAACATTCATGCGTTGTAATGGTCAATTTTACAAGAGTCAATAAAACATAAAAATATTTATTAAAAAAAACCCTATAAGCCTCAGCTTTGCAGCAGCATTGTACATCTCTGTATGGGTGTTAGCCAGAACTACAGATGAGCTTCCAGCTGCTCCTTGTGTGCCCAGTCTTGGCTGCTGCAGTGGAAGAAGCCATGCCACCATGAACTGTACAGGCAAACAGTTTCCAGTCTGTTTCCATGAACCAAAGGCTAACACCACCAGAATCTATCTTGTTTTCCTGACTCCGTATCCAACAGCTGCTTCAACTTCTGCATAAGGCAATCAAGCTTATCTTAGGCGTGGATCCTGCCAGACTGCCTAAGCCTTTGTCTAACGGAACTCAAGACAAAGACTGGTGCCAAGAAGAAGACTGAACAAGAGGAAGACCATCTTCAGCCAGAGCCAAGTTCCTTTGTGTAAACCGGGTGTTACCTTAGGTAGCAATTTGGCCATCTATTGTCACCTTTTTAGATAAGTTTGGTAAACTCAAGCCGACCTCCACCCAGTAATTTCCCCCATCCTTTCCCCCATTTTGGAGCCTCACCTTGGTCCATTGCAACCTGAAAGTCCAACCAGGTACCCCTGGACCAAGCTTGTTCATTGGTCAGTCATTGGCACCCAATTAGGTGCCACCAACTAACTGGCTATTGACTACTGCACTAGTCCAGCCCTTATGGTCACTTCAGAGCCTCCCCTTTTCTGAGATCATGTACCAGCTGACCACCTGCCATCCACCCCTGTACCTCCCATTCCCTGAGGGTCTAAGGTAGTCTATTTAACCTCTGACCCAACTCCACTCATGTGTGCTTCTAGCAGTATTCCAATTCCGCTGTCTAGATCCATCCCTGATTCTAAGGCCAAGTTTTGGGTCCCCTCTCCCACTTCCTCTTGCATCACCATTGGAGCCTTCTTGAAGACTACGATCAATAATTATCACCCTGTTTGTCTACCCATGTGTTGTCTCTGTCTCTCTATTTTTCTTAGGACTGTATGAATGATTTTATGAGTATTTTATCTTGTATGTAAGCCTATATTTTTCTGGAATAAATTTTAATTGTTTTGCTTAATTAGAGTCCCTAATATTTTTAAACATTAATTTCTGGACGTGGAATCCTGTATACACAGGTAAAAGATCCTGATTAAGCCAGCCTGACAATTCCCTAACCTGACAATTCCCTAACCTCGTTTTGAGGGCATTTTGGCTTACACCATTCTCAAATCCCCAGGAGTTTTTCACCCTAGATTTGGCAACTCTATCCTTCCCATTGCCTGCTGGTGGCTAGGGGGAACTGAAAACCCTACCTGATCTACATGTGTTCAGTAGCCACTGTGAATCTCTCCACATATACAGTCTGGGAGTAGTAGGGTTGCCAGACCCTTTGATGGAGGCAGGAGTCCCCTGCTGCCAGGCCCTGTCCCTCAGCTTCTGATCAGTTGGCTGGCAGGGGGAATTGCCAGTAGAGAAAGGAAGGCCTAGGCCACATTGCCAGCATTGCACAGAAAATTAAATAATCAAGCCAATGACTTCTAGATGACGCTTTGGTATTTGAGCAAAAACTGTATGACATACGCTGGTTCTACCCAAATACCAGAGCATCACCTGGAAGTCACTGGCATGATGCCATCACTTCCTGTGTGTTGCTGGAGATGTGGCCTTTCTCTTCCTCTTGGTAAGCCCCACCCATCCCATGCTGGTTGCCAGAAGGGACCTGGAAACCCTACTGAGTAGATAGGGTTGTGAAGATTGGGAGCTCTGTTTTAAAAAAACAACAACTCCAAACCTGAATCCCTGATTGCGTGGACAAGCCTTTATGCACACAGTTCATCTGCACATAGGCAAAATCACAGGCTACTAGGGCTGCCAGGTCTCCTGCTATTATAAGAGACTTCCATCCAGCTGCCCTGGCTGTATGCTGCTGCTTGGTAGACCCAGTGGGGGAAATGGGGTGGGGCAGCATAGGCATTGCACCATTGTTTCTGGAGTGAAACTGGAGGTGATGCTATCATGTTTGTGCAAAGCTCTAGGATTCCTCTGAAATTCAGCATGAGGCCAATATGAAAATGCCACCTCAGGTTTTTCACTGTATCTGACATTGCAGCATTAGCACCACACCTCTTTGCATGTTCCTCCCTTCTAGAGCTCCCACCAGTTGTCTGCACTGGGCTGGACCCTATGAGGCTAATAAAGATGGCTGGGCCCCACTGTCACTGTTCTGTTCTTTCTCTGTGTATATTCAGTCATCTTATGTTAGTATGACAAGGGCTAGCAAGACAGAAGGGTATCATCAAGTAAATGTTGAAAATATTGATTAGAAGACAAATCCTTCTGAATGCATGACTGATGAAGACTAAGGGCCTCCTAAGCTAGCAGCACAACAGTTGAATGAGAAAGCCACCCATGATTTATACCTCCCACAGAGTTGTGTGCTTTCAAATGTTATTGAGGTGGTGTGGGAAGATGCCATGGGCAAGAGTTTCCATACCGCCATGATAATGTATGAAGCAGTTCAGAGAAAACGCATAAATGTGCAAAGCGTTTTGAGTCAGTGCTGCTTGTTTTTCCATCTGAGAGCTGTTTTCTGATGCATGTTAACATTAGCATAGGCTTGTCTGGCATAACATTTAGATGTACATTACATTTAGATTCTTTCTTACTGGGGTGTAGCTGATGCCCAAGGCCCACATTTTACAACAGGTGCTGCTCAAATGGGCATTGTGCGATGCTGTCTGAGACAGCCGCCTCAGCACAAATTCTGAAGGATTCCCCCACCCTTCCTCCCCACACCATCAGGCAGCATCTTGTTTATGCATCTGGAGAAAAATCTACTGGCAAACCTTCATTGACAGAACGAAGCTATAATATTAAATACAAGCTCTGAGTTGTAGAGATATTGCTGAGGTGAGCACTTCCATGCTCCTGTTTCCTGAGTTTTTATTGAGATCTGGGTTTTCTTGTCTCTTCTATCAATAGTAATGTTGCTGTTTTTAAGATTTACTTTTAAACCTATCATCTATAAAGTCAGTCCCACAGACTATTGTTCTAATCACCCACAGCAATAAAGCCACTTCATCCAGCATGAAGTATAAAATGTGCAAAACATTCACTAGACTGATTTGATTCATTCTGGTTATCAACAAAATTTGAGAAAAACTTTGGGTTCTATTAATGTGATTAACACTACTGCCAGAGCAACATATGCATGCATGTATAAACATGACTATTTATACAATCTTATGACTGCAAACTGAAGAGTGTAATGCAAAGGAGAAGGCAGGGGAGTGCAGCACTAGTGCATTTGCTTTGTGTTCAGGAGATCACAGTTTCAATCCCAGTCACCTCCAGTTTTTTTAAAAAAAAACATTTTAGGGAACATGGCTAGGAGAGCCTTTTCCCATTATTCTTGACTGAGCTGGCCTAAGCAGTGGCAGCACTAGGGTGCTGGCAAGGCCGGTACCCCAGGCAAGGCACCGCTACCACCCCAAAGCTAGGACCAGTGAGGGCAAGTGCAGTGAGTCTCACAGTCTCAGCATGCATGCTGCCTCTGTCCACTGTTGCTCTCTTGTGTCAGTGACATGAGAGGTAGAGTGATGGCAGGTGGTGGTGGTGTACACACTGAGACTGGGAGACTCATTGCTGCTTCCAAGCAGACTATTTCCATCTGCTTAGGAGCAAGGGAGGGTGGGATGGCTCAAACCAGTGCCCTCTCCCCAGCTCAGCACTCCAGGCAGCTGCCTACAGCTGCCCAATGGATGCACTGGCCCTGGGCCTAAGGTATTTAAGCACTACATGGCTTTGGACTGGGGTATCTGAAGGATCATCTTCTCCCATATGTTTCACCTGGGAATTAAGAAAATAGAGAGGTGCCCTCCTGACTGCCCCACTAATTAAAGATGTTTGTTTGGTGGATAAACAAGAGAGGGCTTTTCCTGTGGTAGCCCCACAATTTTGGAACCACCTCCTAGGGTTTCCAACCTCCCACTGGGGTGGGGGTCCCTGCTGGCATGGAGCTGGCTGGTGGGGGGGGGATCCCTGCCCCCAAAGAACTCCACCCTGCAAATGATGTCATCACACCAGACACATCATGTGGGGGGCACTCTAGCATTTGGATAAAACTCTATGGCACCATAAATCTTGAAAAGAGCAACCATCCCCCAGCAGCAGCCAGGCAGACCTGGCAACCCTACTACGTTCCCAGAGAGCAGGGCCAGCATGTAGGAGTAGGCCAGGTGGGCAGTCTACAGGGGTGCAGGATGCCCTTTCTCCTTGACAAGCCCTCCCTCCTTTCCTCCAGGAAGCCATCCTTCCTCCTCCCCACCAGGCCTGGAGCATCAAGAGGTGGCAGCAGCTGCTTAGCTCTGCCCGTCACAGTTTGTCTGGCATGCTTCGGCTTGGTGAGGCTTCTGATGTGCCTCCCTTCCTTCTTGTGCACCCGCTCTGGCCAGAGGATCATGCAGGTGAGGCTGCCTTTCTCCAGCCTCCAAGTGCACTGCCTGCTGCTGACAGCCCCTGCCTGCTTGCAAAGCTGCCCTCCTTCCTTTCCAGCCCTGGCCCCCAGGAAAATACTTTCCAGTAGCCCCTGGAGGAAGGGGTGGGGCAGCAGCTCATACACTCATCACTCTTTGCAACTCCACTGCAGAGGAGCTGAGTTGCAGCCCTCTCCCTGAAGTGTGGGATGGGCTTCCTCCCCAGCTGCTCACCTCACTGCCTCCAGCCCCCCCACTCAGCTGAATGCTGAGTAGTAAAGCCCTGGCTGTGCATGTGAGTGGAGGGGGGCGGGGAGAAGGACTGGAAGTTGGGGCAGCAGAGACCTTGCCTGGGGTGGCAGAACCCCTAGAGCCGGCCCTGCCAGGGTGGTGTGCCTGGCCGTCTCATTGTCATTCTTTAGGAGACAGTTGAATACAGTTTTATTTAGCACTGCATTTGATTTATTTCGTTTTTACCATTAGCAGTTCTAACTGGAGTTCTTAATGTGTGATTTCTATGGGCTTTATAATTGCTGTCTTTAATTGTGGTGACTCTTTTACGTGTGTGAAACTGAGGCACCAATTCATAGAACCAGCACTTTTATGTAATCACTGCTAGGCCAGAGGCCTGCAGACAGACACATGAGACTGTGGAACTGGACCATGGAGTAAAAGCAGGGGTAGTGAGGAAAGGGATGGGGCAGGGCTGGCTCACCCACTAGGCAAACTAGGCAGTTGCCTAGGGTGCTGGGAGGGGGGTGCCAAATTGGGCTTCCTCCCTTCCGGTGCTCAAGACAAATGTCTAAATTTGCCCCTCCCCCACCAGTCTCCTCCCCTTCTCTTCTGCCTCACTGCACTCTGCCCCCCCCCACACAATCAGAGGAGTGTGCCGCGACAAGGATCAGCCCTACTGGCTTCGACGTGACTGGCATCTGAGCATTCTTTGAAGATAGAACAGGGGGAGGCTTTGGTCCCCCTCACTTCCAGTTCTGGAATGGAGGGGGGAGCAGCCTCCTCCAGCTTTCCCTTTAAAGAACAATCAGATGCCAACCTCCTTGAAGCTGGTAGGGCTGATCCTCATAGCAGCGTGCTCCTCTGATTGATTGGAGGGGGGAGCGTGACTGAGCCATGCGCCCTAGGGCCAGCACTGGGATGGGGGGGGCTATATGGGAAGTAGAAACACAGAGGGCTATTTGTGTAATCATTTGCCTAGGGTTATCAACTGGCTTGGAGAAATATCCTGCCCCTTAAATAAATGCTTATAGGGATATTATTTACCCCCATGCCATTGGAAGCTTCAACTGGCCACTGGGATACATTAGTCCTTTAGCAAAAGTAAAATTATTTTTCTCTAGATTAGTTGGCAGCCCTAACCTGGACAATCAAGGGGATTTCAAGGCTTGGACACTGGCCGAGGTTGTCAAAGGGAAGAGAGGAGGAGGCAGTCAGGTGTTTGTGTGTGTGTGTGTCTGCAGGCTGAATTTCACAAATTCTATTACTAACTGATCTAAGCATCTCTAGGGTTATATTCTGAAAAATCTGCTCAGAACTTCAGTGTTCAATGCACATTCTGTGGGACACTGGATTATTTTAAACAACGTTTGGAACTCATATTATTCCAGAACACAATGAAATAGTTTTGCTTTGTGCCTTGTTGAAATGTTTATTCCATGAAATGTTGGAATATGTTCTGCAGCATGATATGAATACACACTGCAGAGTATAATAGAATATTTTCATTAGAACATACCTGAGCTAATACTATGTAGAGTGTAATTTATTACTGAATGCAGCTCCTGAAAGAGTAAAAGTACTATTAGAAATAGAAAAGTACTTAGCTTCAGTACAAGCTTTACAGTGTCATCCTAAACAGAGTCATACTCTTCTATAGGCATTGATTTCATTTGTCATAGAAGGGTGTAATTTTTCTTAGGGCGACACTGCTGGTCTCTCCCACCAAAATGTTTGAGACAGACCCCAGCATAATGATCTTCCACTGCCCTTCTCCTCAGACCACTCACTTAAGTTAGCCTTTTTGAATTAATTAGGTTACTTTAGGGGGGGGGGAGGAACATAAAGGCTGCAATTAGGCTGTTATTCAGCTGCAATAACAAAAAACATTTAAACTGCAGGAGACTAGCCACCCTTTTAAGTATGAACTATTCCCAGACTCCCTAATGGCCAGCCTGCTGAAGAAAAATGAAAGCGTGGTTATTTCTAAACATGACATGAAACAATCCAGAAATGCTACTGTCAGAGCAAAATATAACAACACATTTTATTTTCCAGGAACTACACATATTAAAAAGAAACATAAGTTGCTGTGGTTCAGGACATTGGTTTGGCAAGAAGGCAGCATGCTCCAGCCAACTGAGTCAGGACAGAAGTTCATCTTTACTGCGGCTGAGCTAAAAAAAAAAAAAAAGTTTTCATCCAAGTGGTGGCCCTTGTATTCTGGGAGCCTAGATTTTGAATTCCCTCTTTCAATTTAAGCTATTACTGAAGGTTTTCCTGTTGCATATGCTAGAGCAGGGTTTCCCAAACCTTTCTTTCCCGTGGCCCAGTTATTTTTACACTTCTCCTTTGTGGCCCACTAAAATTTGGGGGTGGAGCCAGGAGACTTTGGGGGTGGAGCCAGGAGACAGGAATTATGTAATTTCCTGTGGTGTCAAGGACCAAGTGATATCACTTCCGGGGCACACTGAACCAAAACTCAGTGCCCACTGGAATCAACATGAGCAAGACTTGTCTTTCCTGTCCAAAACAGTGCCTTAAGTACCCAGTTTCATTTTGGATCAGAAGTACCTGAAACAAAAAGAAAAAAAAAGAAGTACCTGGAAAAAAAGAAGGTACCTGAAAGCTTCAAGGTACCCCAAATTAATTTCCCAGAATTCCAGAATTGTTTTGGGTTGTTTCAACTTGGGCGGTAAACTTGACTTCTGGAGACTACATCTACCTCAGCTGATGCCAGGACTTCACATTCGAGTCCAGAATTCAGGTCTATTTCCACTATTTTCAATGGATGGTAATCCTGGCATCCAGATTTGCTTATTAGTATCAATGGAGGTGGACTTGGCATTCCATTACACCAGATCTGTTGCTTACTGGAATCACTGAGAGCCATTTTGGTGTAGTGGTTAAATGTGTGGACTCTTATCTGGGAGAACTGGGTTTGATTCCCCACTCTTCCACTTGCAGCTGCTGGAATGGCCTTGGGTCAGCCATAGCTCTTGTAGCAGTTGTCCTTAACAGGGCAGCTTCCGTGAGAGCTCTCTCAGCCCTACCAACCTCACAGGGTGTTTATTGTGGGGGAGGGAGGTGAATGAGATTGTGACTGCTCTGAGACATTGTGATTCAGAGTGAAGGGCAGGATATAAATTCAATATCATCATCAATCACCACCATCACCACCATCAGTAGGGTTTCCAGATGCCAGGTCTGCCTTCCAAGCTTTGTCTTCCTCCTTCTCTCCCTCCCCACTCACTCTTCCTTACTCAACCTGGTGTGCCTATGACAGGCTCTCACTTCTGGGTCTCAGGATCCTTGCCCTTTATCCTTTGAGGTAGTCAGGGCAGGCTCGGTAGGACCCCAGGAGACAAAAAGTGGCATGGTGGGTGGCATGGTGGTGACACAGATGGGCTGACACCCCTTCGATGGTCAGCGGCCCTGTCAGCAGCTCCTTTGCCATTGATGGGGTCAGCAGTGGTAGCTGCTCAGGTGGCAGCAGGCTCAGTGGCAGTGGCAGCTCCTTGTCAGTGGCATTTGGGCCGGACTCCTGGGCAGCTCTGTTGCAGCAGCAGCAGTGCAGATTAGTCTGGCCCAGACAGTTGCATTGTCTGCACATGTGCAGACAACACTTCGTACTCGCGACGAAGCGACTAGAACATCTTATAGGAAGTTTATGAAATCCTATGAGATGGCAATCAAGGCCGCAAAGAAAACATACTTCGCGACCAAGATTGCATCTGCAAATTCGCGCCCAGCCCAATTATTTAGAATAATTCGGAATCTTACTTCATTGCCACAGGGCAATCCAAAAGCTAAGGAATTGGAGATAGGCTGTGAGGCTTTTGCGAAATTTTTTGCAGAGAAGGTCCAATCGCTCCGCCACGACTGCCCCGCCAACTTAGATGCAGTAAGTGAACTTGAGGCCCAATGCGTGTCTTCAGATTTAACCTTGGACTGCTTCGACCCACTCAGCTTGGAGGAAGTCGACAGAATTCTTGGCACTGCACGACCCACAACTTGTGACCTGGACCCTTGCCCCTCCTGGTTAATTAAGGCCTGCCAGGAGGAATTGAAATGTCCTATACGGGACATCATAAATCGATCCCTTTCGGAGGGTGTTTTCCCAACATCCCTGAAAGAGGCAGTGGTCCGCCCTCTTTTGAAAAAAGTTACATCAGACCCGTCCGTATTGGCACATTATCGGCCGGTCTCAAATTTGCCCTTTCTGGGCAAAATTATTGAGAGGGCTGTGGCGTTGCAGCTGCAGAGCTTTCTGGAGGACGCTTCCACCTTGGACCCATGCCAGTCCGGCTTTCGCCCGGGCCATGGGACGGAAACAGTCTTGGTCGCCCTCATAGATGACCTCCGGCGGCAACTGGATCGGGGTGGCTCGGCAGTATTGCTGCTGCTCGACCTGTCGGCGGCGTTCGACATCGTCGACCACCGGCTGCTGGCCTGCCGCCTCGCCGACGCAGGAATTCGGGGGCTAGCCTTACAGTGGCTCTCCTCCTTCCTCGAAAATCGGGGACAAAGGGTGGCAGTTGGAGGGAAGCTGTCTCAGAGACACCCTCTGCACTGTGGGGTGCCTCAGGGAGCAGTTCTCTCCCCGATATTGTTTAACATCTTTATGCGCCCCCTTGCCCAGATTGCGCGGAGGTATGGGCTCGGTTGTCATCAGTACGCTGATGACACCCAGCTCTATCTATTGATGGAAGGCCGGACTGGCGATGTCCCTATAAATTTGGACCGGGCGTTACAGGCCGTGGCTGACTGGCTCAGGCTGAGTGGGCTGAAGCTGAATCCAACGAAGACTGAGGTCCTTTGCGTGGGCCGGGACGGACCGGGAGGGGAGATCATTCTGCCGGCTTTTGACGGTGCGCCACTGATACCAGTGCGCAGGGTCAAGAGCTTGGGGGTGCTACTGGAATCCTCGCTATCAATGGAGGCCCAGATAGCCGCCACCGCAAGATCCGCCTTCTTTCATCTTAAAAGGGCGAGGCAGTTGGCTCCCTTCTTGGAACGCGACGACCTAGCAACTGTGATCCACGCAACGGTCACCTCAAGATTAGACTACTGCAATGCCCTCTACATGGGGCTGCCCTTGTGTCGAACGCGGAGACTCCAGGTAGTGCAGAATGCGGCGGCCAGGCTGCTAGCGGGACTACCTAGATGGGAACACGTGCAGCCTGTGCTGCGGGATCTGCATTGGCTGCCGGTTGTCTACCGTGTTCGCTATAAGGTGCTGGTTATCACCTTTAAAGCCCTATATGGCCGAGGACCTGCCTACCTACGGGACCGCCTCTCCCCATATATTCCCCAGAGAGCACTAAGATCCAGCTCCCAAAACCTTCTACAAATCCCTGGGCCAAAAGAGGCCAGACTTAAGATAACCCGGGAGCAAGCCTTTTCACTAATGGCCCCTCGTTGGTGGAACCAACTCCCAGAGATGGTGCGAGCCCTGCGGGATCTGAATCAGTTCCGCAGGGCTTGCAAAACCCATCTTTTTCAGCTCTCATTTGGAACAGGACCTGACCAAACTGACTAACTATCGTAATTTTAGCCACTTTATGTTGAAATTGGAACTGATGTATGACAATATGTAAACTATGACCGACAGAAATATAGCACCTATTTCTACCTACTTTATATTTTTATATCTTTTAATCTCCTATTCTCTTATTTTTATATTTTTAAACTTTATTAATTCATGTAATTGTATTATTTAAACCATTGCTGTCTATTTTAACCGAATCATGCTTGTCATGTCTGTGAGCCGCCCTGAGCCCGCCTTCTGGTGGGGGAGGGCGGGATATAAAAATAAAATTTGCTTTGCTTTGCTTTGCTTTGCTTACTTTTCACTTTGGGGGAAAATTGAAAACCCTCCCAATGAATTGTTTTTTTTTTCAGTTTTCAGATTTTTCTGCAAACCTGGGAAATACCCCAAGTTTGCTGAAAGATTTGTTTACCCTCCACATGCCACCAATCTGCAAAAATAAGTATCCGCACACAAGTGGCACTGTTGGAAATTAGATATAAGATGTGAATAAATCTCCTATTCCTTGTTGAATATTTATAAACAACAATGGGGGCTTTATCCAGATTGGTAGTGCAGACATGAAATATAAAAATGCTTCTACCAAATAATTCTCCTGATTAAGCTGGTGTAAGGTTGCCAACTTCCAGGTGTGGTTTAGTGGTTTACAACTGATCTCCAGACTACAAAGATTAGTTCCCATGGATAAAATGGCTGCTTTAGTGTGTGGTCTTAATGACATTACAACCCACAGAGGTTCCTCCCCTCCCCAAACCCACCACCCCTAATCTCCATCCCCCAAATCTCCAGGAATTTTCCAACCCAGAGATGGTAAGTCTACAATTCCTTGGTGAAAAAAAATATGGTTTCTGCATGGAATATGAAATTGAAAGTTTGGGGTTAAACCCAGGCCTTGGGCCTTCTGCTGCTTCTGTATTCATGTCTAGTTGAGTCCCAAATTTGCCACAAGTTGTCCAGGCCTGTATTTTAGCATTGAGAAGTCCAAGGAGAATATAGATCAGCATAGAATCATTGACCCCTTCTGCCCCCATCATCATCATAATAATAATAATACATTTTATTTGTATCCCACTCTCCCCGCTGAAGCAGGTTCAGGGCGGCTCACAACATGTAAATCAATATGCAACAAAACATTCATACAATTCAATAAATAATACATTAATAAAAACCATCATTTAAAACCAACATTGCTATTAAAAATTAAGATTTATGGTGCTACATCTCAGACCTTCAATAAATTTAGTGGCGGAAATGTCAACAGCGGATCTAACTTAACTCCATATTTAGGTGAAGGCCATCTTAAAAAGAGTGGTCTTGCAGGCCCTGCGGAATTGATCAAGACTTTGCAGGGCCTGCACTTCATCCGGAAGTTGATTCCACCAGTGTGGAGCTACCAGCAAAAAGGCCCGTTCTCGTGTGGTCTTCAATTTGGCCTCCTTCGGCCCAGGGATTGTCAACCAGTTTTTTCCCGCTGACCTCAGTACTCTCTGGGGCTCATAGGGGGAGAGTCGTTCCCTAAGGTAGACAGGCCCTCGACCATATAGGGCTTTAAAGGTAATAACCAGCACTTTGTAATGAACCCGATATACAACTGGCATCATACTTATTTAATATTCCTGGAATATTTGTTTTCATTTATTAAGATATTTATACCCTGCTTTCTCTCCCTAATGTGTACCCAAAGAAGGTTACAACACTGTTCTTCACTTCCTTATTTTCTCCTTACAACAACACCACTGTGGGGGTAGTTTTGCCTGAGAGTGTATGACTGGCCCATGGTCACACAGTGAGATTTCATGGCAAAGTGCAGATTTGAACTCAAGTCTCCCACTTTGCAGTCTCTCTAACCACTCCACCATGCTATAAAAATTTAAAATTATGGACAAAGGACATAAAATTCACAGCAAACTAAGCACTTAAAGAAAACTGGTACAAAATGTTCTTTCAATGGTATATTACACCCAAAGACATTGAGAAGATGGACAAAAACTACAAAGGATTATGTTGGAAGTGTAATCATATAGATGGTACAGCTTACCATATGTAGTGGTCCTGCAATTTTTTTTTTAAGAATACTGGATGGAAATACATGCAGAAATTAAAAAAAATCTTAAAAATCAAATTTGCTATGTCATCAGAGACAATGCTATTAGGAGTTCAGCCAATGAATGTGAATAAAACAATGCATGAATTGCTGAAGATATGTTAACTGCAGTAAGAGTAATACTTGCAGCTAAGTGGAAAACTTTGTGCTGCCCAACTCTGGAGAACTGGATTGATAAAATGCAAGGATATGCAGTTATGGCAAAACTGACAAATTTTATTAACCAAAAACCAAAGGTGAATTTGAAAACAACTGGAAAATTTTTAATGATTATTATAATTAATCCTTGTAGTCAAACATTTTGTGGTAAAATACTGAAATATAACCGAGTAAAGCTTATTTCTGTGATTAAGTGCGTAGCTAAGTATGCAATACATTGAGAAGATGGACAAAAACTACAAAGGACTATGTTGGAAGTGTAATCAGATAGATGGTACAGCTTACCATATGTGGTGGTCCTGCAAGAAAATGTATGATAGATTTAACATAAAACTAGTTGTGACTATTATTTTTAAATATAACAAATGCTGGCATAATAACTTTATAATGGCCATTATGAGGTTACTTATATTCAGAGCTTTTTTGGTAGAAAAAGCCTAGCAGGAACTAATTTACATATTAGGCAACACCCCCTGAATCACCATTGTTTCACACAGGGCTTTTTTTGTAGAAAAAGCCCAGAAGGAACCTATTTGCATACTAAGCTACACCCACTGAAACAAAGTCAGCTGGAACTATGCTCCTGCTCAAAAAAAGCCCTGCTTATATTCTATAGTAGATCAAATTGATAAAATATGATAACAATGTTAATACATATATATTTTTCTCATGAAATATTCTCATGTCATTATGCTAATATATTATGTCATGTCATATATTTGCTAAACTATTCTTCTTATTTGTACATGGAATAAGAAATATCTTCAGTATTCATGTTAGTAAAATTGCCCATAGATTATGTATTTGGGTAATTATAACAAAGCTTATTTAATATATTTTTATTAGTTTATTATTATTAGTATATGTTTCTCCCATTTTTCCCACTCCCTTTCTTCCCCTTCTGTACCCCATTGAAAATTTAGAATAAAGAAATATAAATTCACTTTTGTATGAAAAAGCATGGAATCTGTAGATTATGGATCGCTTTTAATTTTGTGCCATGTAAGCACAAAAATATTCTGTGCTTGTTTACAACTTCCAGTGTCATCCAGAGCAGAGAGGTTTTTTTATTAGTCCAAATATGTACTCTAACAAAATATTATTGCCCACCTCCTTACACAAACTGCTAAGATTACTAAGAAAGAAGGCTACAGGACAGAATTTCTAGTAAGTCTATTTCCAAGAGGTTTCCATTTGACAGATTCCTTTCTTCCTTTGGCTTGACTATCAAACCACTTCAAGTGCCCTGTATGTCAATGGGCTTAGAATAGGGTTGCCAATTTTCCAGCTGTTCCCTCTAGCTGTTTAATGTAAGTTTGATCTGAAGCAATTATCATGGTGTTATTTAGCTTGATGCCATACAAAATTTCAGCTTCCCATTTTCACTCACTGAAGCCTATAGTAAAGGGACAGGGCATATCCTGCCTTTGAAGTTGGCAACTGTGTACTGCATCTATGATTTTCCCTCGGTTGTTGAGCTCCAGTAGCCTTCCATGCAGACTGGGGACAACAGTGACGCTGATGATACCACAGGAGCAGTGGCTATGTTGTGGCACTGTGGGAGGGTTGTTTTAATAGTTTTATAATGTGGCTTTATTGTGCATGTTTTAATTTGTTAACTGCCTTGGCAGTGCTTGTGATGAGGTCAGAAAGGCAGGATTTAACATTGTTGAATGAGTGAATGAAATATTTTCCATTCAAGTCTTTCTTTGGAGTGGAGAGAAAAGCACATATTAGTAATGAAGGGCTACATCTGCAGGGAACAAGTGCCCTGAATAAGCAGTGTAATGTGGAGTGCAATGGGGATAGCAAACATTCTTTCTCCTTTTGGGTTAAACCTACCAACCAAGTTTAAATATTCATACAAGATAAAATTAAAATGGAAGTGAACTTTAAAAAGAGAGAGAAGAAATCTGCAGTCAGATTCTTAAACACACACATACTCACAAGCCTAGCAGCCACTATCTCCTAAGAATATCAGCAGGCAGTTTAATTATGTATCTTCTCAATATGTTAATAAATAAGGCTCCTGCTTCTTGTTAGGCATTGAGGACATCTCCAATTACACGTGTACGGACACATGTGTGATATCTGATTGGACTGTGTGGAAATGGCATAAATATGCCTTCCTCCTTTCCCACAATAACTTTCCAAAACATCCTGCTGTCCAGACTTGTTAAACCTTTGGGTGAGGTAATATGAAAATTCTTTGGCTGCTCTAATTTCCACATTTATGTTTTTCCTGGCTCAAACTCAGTGACCCAGTTCTACTTGCTTCTTACCTCTTGTGCTTTCCAAAGTGTTTTGTTTGTCTTCAAGTGTGTGAGTCCATGTGCATGTACACGTTTTTCCTTCCCTGCCCTTTGCCTCTTGCTTGCATTATATCTTAGAGGTGCGGGAGTATCACAGCAATTAATTTAGACAATGAAATGCTGGGTAAAAGGCAGAACTGTGGGAAAGAGCAATAGCAGAGAACAAAAAAACAATTCTACTCTTTATCAAGTAACCCCACACATGTGGGGTTCTTGAACCTAAGCCAAGTTTTAGGAAGCAACGACCCTTCATAGGGTGCCATAAGTGAGAAGAATTTACAGTAGGTGTCATTTATAGACATGTCTAGGCCCATATGTATAATTATTTCTTAAAGAACTCCAATAGCACTATTGACAACATACAGGGCCACTTTCATGACTTCATGCTAAAGTTTACCATTTAGAGACATTCTGTCATATTTTGGTAATTGGTAAATTGGTAATTTGTAGCTTTGCCTTTGTTATGAATGGGGGTTACTCTTATGCAAAATAATACAAATTTATTTGCTGGAATAGGTATTTGGATCCCCAGCCACACCAAAGGGACAGAATAGTATTCTTAGGGTGATGCAGGACTTGGGAAAATCTGGGCAGGCAGTAGAGCATCCTTGAGCTGTCACTTCTCTTCTGAGGGAAGATCTCACTCTCACTCTCACCTCAAAGGTGCCAAGGTCCAAATTGCCCAAATGCCAAATTGAGGTATGAGGCTGGGGGCACTGTGATCTATAACTGCGAATGTTATTGGTGAATTGGAGCAAATCCTTCAGTTGCCATTGGTCCAAACAAGGGGGTACTTTTCAGTATGCAATCCAAGAAATAGGACTTCTTTGTCTAGTCTTTGTCTTTGTCAAACCCACAGGGGAAATAAGCCTCCGTACGTTTGTTCAGAGGTGGGCAGAGACTGACCCATCTCTCAACACAAGGATGGGGGATGTTAACCAGAGTATAAGTTAACTCTAGCTAGTACTCTCTTGTGCTTATTTTTCTTTAGACAAACCTATATTTTCCTTTGCTGTAACAATCTGTGCTTCCTATTTAATTAGGCATTGAGTAGAATTGAGTAGAATTGAGTAGAATCTGTTTTGGAAACCAAAGCACACATGCATGTGCGCGCACGCACACACACACACACACACACATGGCAGACTTACATGCCGGAAGTATATAATAATATAAAATATGTAACCAAATTGATGCAATAGATATGCAGTCCAATTGAACAATCCCTCTAAATACTAATATCTAGAATTTCAATCCACTCAGTCACACTTGATCTTTAGGAGAGAGAATTAAACTACTCCAGCCCGTGTAAGAACATAGATTACTCAGAACATAGATTACTCAGCCATATAAAGGCACAGACAGTCCTGGGAAGAAAGCTCTGTCTCTAGTTGGGAAAGAAGGGAGAGGAAACTGAGAAACTGGAGAAGTCAGCTTGACATCCCCTCACATACAGACCTACTGAGGTAGAGGACAGACTATCTCTTCCAGTATTATACAGGGAAAATGCCAATAACTGGATCCTCTCTGGTGGTGGCATCTGCCACCATAGTTTGAGCAGAAGGTGTAATGTCCCCCTTTGGCTATGGGTTCCCAAATTCCAGTAATTACTCAGACACCTGTCCTCAGGTCCATTCAGCAGACAAGCTGACTCAAAACATCATTTATTTGCAAGAGGACAACTTTCACAACCAACAACTACAGATAGCATACAAAATTGGAAACTGAAAGAAGAGCTCCACCCAATAGGACCAAACAAAATCACACAGATTTTTTTTTTGCGGGGGGGGGGGAGCAGACTGTTCCATTACATATAGAATAGAATCATAGAATCACAGAGCTGGAAGGGACCATACAGGCCATCTAGTCCATCCTCAATGCAGGATCAGCCTAAACCATTCCTGACAAGTTTGTTCAGCCACTGCTTAAAGACTGCCATTAAGGGGCAGCTCACCACCTACCTAGGTAGCTTATTTCACTGTTGAACAACTCTTACTATAAAAAAGTTCTTCCTAATATTCAGCTGGTACCTTCCTGTCCTTAATATAAATCCATTATTGTGTGTCCTATCCTCTGTTGTCAACAGGAATAACACTTTGTCCTCTAAGTGACAGTGCTTCAAATATTTAAAGAGAGCAATCGTCCCCCCTCCACCTCTTCTCCAGACTGAACATTTCTAGGTCCCTCAGTTCTTCCTCATAGGGTTTGGTCTCTCATTGGATTTGGTTCCTCATAGGGCTTGGTCATATATACAATAAATATACCACAGAGGGAGCCCAAAGTAAATAAAATTTTCCCCATGTATCCCATTTCCTAAGTGATTTAGCTCAAGCACTGAGCCAAGCTGACAGGTGGAAAGAGTGAGCTGAATGCCAGGAAGATTTGTGACAGCTTTAAGATTATAATGGTCTTCATTTTAGAGATTTAGAGACTGCTGTACAAAACATTGTTAGTTGCTATTCATAGAAAAGTCATATAAAAGTTTTTCGCGCAGGAATGCATAGGAACACAGTTCCGGCTGGCTTGGCATTGGGAGTGTGGCCTAATATACCAATGAGTTCCTGCTAGGCTTTTTCTACAAAAAAAGCCCTGTGTGAAACAATGGTGGAGTCAGGAGGTGTGACCTAATATGCAAATGAGTTCCTGCTAGGCTTTTTCTACAAAAAAAGCCCTGATAAAAGTTATTTGTAGCACTCCATGTTTTGTTAATCTTATCAATGGAAATGTTCCATAATAACTTTCCAGACTTCTTATTAATCTATTATATCAATAACCCTTGCACTTAGAATTTTCAGTGGCCTCCCAGACACAAAATTCTTTGATTTTGGAAGGCCGCCTTAGTGCATCAGCTATATGAGAAGAGTGTGTTGAAGAGGCATTACACAATTAAGGGATTCCATTCCTTTGGTGAGAGATATTTGCAGGGAGGATGACCTAGAGCCTTTCTATTTTAGATGGCTGTTGCTGGTTAGGAGGCAAAGGAAGTTAGTGGGCTGTTAAAGGGTATTTGGGAGGATGGAAAGGGATTAGTGTGATTTTTTAAAATTTCAGTGTTTGTTTTTTTAAAAAAGTAATGTGCCCTACTCACCAGGAATGGCACTCACTATAACTAATTAAAACAACCTTAAGTGTCATTTTTTTCACTTTTCAGTGCTCTGAGGTCTACTGGAAAGTCAGAGTAAGACCAAAAGCAGACTGTACTTGTTGGATGGGTTAAATTAGTGTACCTCTAAGAGTTCAGAGAAGGGAGGAGACAACATATATGCCCCACCAAATCTTATGTTTTTAGACCAACATTTACTGGTGATCCCCGGCCCAAAGGATGTCTGTCTAGCCTCAACCAGGGCCAAGGCATTTTTGTCCCTGACCCCAGCCTGGTGGAATGAGCTCCCACTAGAGATCAGGCCCGGTAGGACCTTTTACAGTTCCATAGGGCTTGCAAGATGGAACTGTTCTGCCAGGTTTTTGGGTGAGGCAGCGAATGTCAAAACATTATCTGGCTTTTCCTCTCCCTGTCTCTATTTGCTACCATCAATCAGTATTTACTGTTAACTATAAGGACTGCAAACTCTTGAGAAGTGACTGAAGTTGTTACCAGGATACTATGGAAACAATACAGTGTGGAAGAGTAATCTTTTAGTGTGGAAGAGCCATCTTTTAAAATAATTGCTGTTATAGTTTTTAACTGTTTTTGTATCTTATAACTATGAGTGTTACCTGCCCTGAGCCTGTTTATGGGAAGGGTGGGATAAAAGTCAAATCAAATCAAATGTGATTGACATGGGTTTTTTTGTAGAAAAGCCCAGCAGGAACTCATTTGCATATTAGACCACACCCCCTGATGCCAAGCCAGCTGGAACTGTGTTCCTGCTAAAAAAAAGCCCCGGGTCCTAGAAAGTGAACAGAATAGAATTAAAAGATAAAGACAGCTATGCACAGTTGCAGAGATCTCCAAGGGGATGGGCAGTACAGCCAAAAGAAATAATGATTGAAGGAACCAGGGCTGGAGCTGTGTCTGGGTAGGAGTATTGGCCAGGGAAAAGGGTGACGATCCCAGCAATTGCACTATGAGGAGGGAGCAAAGATCAAAACATAAAGTTGTGGAATGACTTAGGCATGTAAACCTGAGCAGTATGAACATAACATAAGAGAAGTCATGTTGGATCAGGCCAATGGCCCATCCAGTCCAACACTCTCTGTCAAACAGTGGCCAATATATGTGTGTGTGTATACACACACACATATATACATACATATATACACACACACACACATACATACATACATACACACATATATATATATATATATATATATATATATATATATATATATATATATATATATATATATATATATATATATATATATATATATATATATATATATATATATATATATTGTGGCTAATAGCCACTCTTAATCTTAGCAATTCTTTCGATCTTAGCAGTAGAATGTGTAAAAAGGATCTAGGGGTCTTAGTGGACCATACGCTGAACATGAGTCAACAGCGTGATGTGGTGGCTAAAAAAGCAAATGCAATTTTGGACTGTATTAACAGAAGTATAGGGTGATAACAGATGGGCATTTTGGGGCAGCTTGCAGCTGCCCCAAAGAAAGCCAGCCAAAAGAAGAGCGCCCCGGTGCTTCCGGACGGTGCCGAAAGAAGGGGCGGGCCTTGGGCGGCCGGGGAGCATGTGGAACACTCACACATTCTGCTCACGGCTCCCCAGGCGCTTGTAAGGTGCTCTCCGGGCTTCCAGATGGCTGGCCGCTGCCTCAGAGCTGCCCCAGCAAAAAGTGACCACTTTCCCAGTGGTTCCTTTTTGAGGCAGTTGGAGCGTCTCTCAGGACGGGGTAAGTGCGGGACAGGGGCAGCCGGCAGATGTTGCCGTGTGGCTGGGTTTTTTGGGTCGACTTCAGAGGCGTCTCTGAGTCGACCCAAAGTGCCGGTCTGTAATCAGCCATAGTGTTCAGATCATGTGAAGTGATAGTATTGCTTTACTCTGCTCTAGTAACACCTTACCTGGAGTATTGTGTTTAGTTCTGGGCACCACATTTTAAGAAGGATATAGACAAGCTGGAATGGGTCCAGAGGAGGGCAACAAAGATGGTGAGGGGTCTGGAGACCAAGTCCTATGAAGAACGGTTGAAGAAGCTGGGCATGTTTAGCCTGGAGAGGAACATCTGAGAGGTGATATGATCACCATCTTCAAGTACTTGAGGGCTGTCATATAGAGCAGGTATGTCCAACAGGTAGATCATGATCTACCAGTAGATCGTGGAGGGGTCAGAGGTAGATCACCAGCCCCACTTGGTCTCATGGTTTGCTGGACAGGTGTTTGGGTTTTTTTTATGATTGTTTGGTGTGGTGGTATTTGATTATTGGTGCCAGTATGATGAATTCTTATTTTTACTTTTAGAACTGCATGTGTGGTTTTGGCATCATCCAGAGGTCTTCAGTTCCTGTTGATCTTTAATACTTTGGGACAGTGACAGTTTTGGACCAGATTCAGCCAGTGTTAACTTAGCACCCCAGCTACCCCAGTATAACAAAGATGAGTGTTCCAAAGAAGAGCAAAACCTTCCAATTTCATGATGAATGGGAAATGGACTACTTCCTCATCATGGTGAAAGACAAGTGTCATTGTCTACTTTGTAATGCCGCTGTATCCTTGCCCCAAAAGGGTAATCTGGAGCATCATTATAAGGCTCTGCATAGCAATAAGTCTGATGCTGATTTTCCACCCAAAAGTGAAATTCATAAACTGAAGTTCAAAGAACTTAAATCTAAATTGGCTGCACAGCAACAGTTGATGGTGAAGCCAAGGTCACATTCGGTCAACGCAACCATGGCATCCTTCAAGGTCAGCAGCCTGATCGCAAAGAAATGCAAACCTTTAAATGAAGGAGAATTGGTAAAAGATTGTTTTCTTGATGCAGCAGACAATCTTTTTGAAGGATTTAAGAATAAGAAAGAGATCATAGCTGCTGTTCAAGATGTATGATTGTCAAGAAACACCGTCATGCAGAGAATAGAAAAGATGTGTGGAGACACAACTGAACAATTTTTGGAGGATGTTTCAGTTTGTGTTGCTTTCTCACTCCATCTGGATGAATCTACAGAATAAGAGTTACTACAGAATCCCAGAATCTACAGAATCCCAGTTACTAGTCTTTATTCGGATGGTTTTTGATGGTTCAGTGTTAAAGAAGAACTACTTGGAATGATTTCTTTAAAAGGGAGAACTACCGGTCAAGAAATATTCAGCTCTTTCCATTCTTTTGTTTCATTGCATAAACTTCCATTTATGCATAAACTTTCCATCACTACTGATGGAGCAAGAGCAATGATAGGTGAGGTTAACGGTTTCATAGGCCTCTGTAGACAGCATGACAACTTTCCAGATTTCCTTTCTTACCACTGCATCATTCACCAGCAAGTTTTGGCAAGCAAGAGACTCAATACAAAGACTGTCATGGACATCACTTTCAAAATTGTAAATTCAGTTAATGGAAGATCACTTCAAAGACAGCTTTTCAATCTTACTCTTGAAGAAGGGGCAGCGGAAATCATTTTGCACACAGATGTAAGGTGACTAAGTAGGCACAAATTTCTACAAAGATTTTGTGATTTGCTGAATGAAATAAGAAGGTTTTTGAAGGAGAGGGGAGATGACAAAGCAGAGTTGGAAGATGAGGAGTGGTTATGTGATCTGGCATTTCTCGCTGACTTTACAGTAGGCGAACTAAGTGATATGAACATTGAACTACAAGGTAAAAACAAATGCATTGGCGAGATGAGTAGTTTCATCCTACAAGAGCAAATTGTTGGTCTTCCGCGTTTAGTGAGAGAGGTTCCTGAAGACACAAAGAAATCCAATCTTGTACACAGCTGCAATTAGACTAGCTATATACATTTATTTACAACTATGATACAGATTAGCAAAATGCTCCACACACAATTCACCATCCAACCTCCAACAAGTAGCAGAGTACCACTGTACATTTATACATGTCCTCTAGGTAAGTGACCAATCAGGTTTAGTGCTGAGCCATGGTCACATCACTCTGGCTGATGCAATCTGGCTGTCTTCCAGATGCCCCTGTCAGCCAGATCATCTAATGTCAATTAGATCCTTTGCTGTCAGCAGTGGTCTGTCACTTGCACATACACTGATACAAATTTCAGCTAATGATGACTGACCTTGCAAACAACACTTTTGATCATTTTCCTAATATGCAGGACCATCTGGGACAATATCCAAATTTTGTTTTTCAGAACAAAAAGTATGTGACAGAAATCTGCTCTGCTATCCAGAAATTCGAAAAAAGATTCTGTGACTTCCAAAGAATTGAAAAAGTTGTGGAGTACTTGTCATACCTATTCAAAACAGATATGGACATTAAGGAAACTGCAGCTGCTATTAGTAAAAATTACTCATTGAATGAGACATCTCTTGAAAATGAAATAGTAACCCTTAAAAATGACATTTTTCTCAAGACCTGTGCTGAGCAAGAATCGTTTTGGAAGCTAGTGCCTAGAGACAAATTTCCCTACTTGAGAAGATGCAGTGAAGCTGTACACTCCTGTTTTGGTTCAACTTATTTGTGTGAATCTGTGTTTTCCCATCTGAAAATGACAAAGAGGACACAGCGTTCCAACATGACAGATGAACATCTCCAGGATTCCCTGAGACTGGCCCTCACGCAATATTCACCCAACTTCAAAAAGCTGGTGGATGAAATGCAGGCTCAGACGTCTCACTAATTAGCAACAGCGAAGTTTTAAAGATTGCGCAAGGTCAGCCTGGATCAATTCTTGACCTACATTTAACACAAATTGCTCAATAAAAGTTAAAGAAATGTATTAAGACAGTTAAAGAAAGTTATAACAATAAAATTTTAAGAAAAACTGTTCACAGTTCTTTCTGGATCTTTATCTCTCTTTTTTGTTTTTGCTTATTTTGTTTACCAGTAAATGACAGAAGGTGCATTGTAAAGTGGGGGGTGGGGGGTGGAACCCAACTTTGGTGGGTTAAAATCTAATTCAAAACTAATTTGAAACTTAATTTTCATGGTGGTAGATCACCAGCACTTTTGTCTGGAAAAAATAGATCACGACCTATTCGAAGTTGGACATGCCCGCTACAGAGGGTGGTATGGAATTGTTTTCTGTGGCCCAGAAAGTAGGACCAGAACCAACAGGTTGAAATTAAATCAAAAGAGTTTCCAGCTCAACATTAGGAAGAACTTCCTGACTGTTAGAGCAGTTCCTCAGTGGAACAGGCTTCCTTGGGAGGTGGTGGGCTCTCCTTCCTTGGAGGTTTTTAAACAGAGGCTAGATGGCCATCTGACAGCAATGAAGATCCTGTGAATTTAGGGGGAGGTATTTGTGAATTTCCTGCATTGTGCAGGTGCTTGGACTAGATGATCCTGAAGATCCCTTCCAACTCTATGATTCTATGAACTTTTGGTATCTGTGAAACAGAGAACTCAGGCTGTGGTCAGATGACAGCCTTGGTGTGGCGTGGCTGTACCTCTAATTACACTGTTTTATTTTGTGATGGGAAGTTTAAATCAGACATTCCACCCTGAACTGGCTTTACCACAAGCTTGCCCCATGGCTGATCATTCAGATTAGTGCTGTGCATCAGCTACAGAGTGGCCAGGCAGGTGGTATCCCTTTTTTGGGTCTTTCATGCATGCACATAAGAGTGTAGCTGAAGCACTGGCTCCTTTTTCACAGATCTGCAATCCCTCCACTACATACTGTGGCCCCTCTCAGCCTCTTTTGCAGTGCCTCTCTTCCTTGGAATATATAGGGGGATGTATATGCACCATGCAGATTTACACGGCAGTAGCCCCATTGACTTAAGTACATTTACTCTTGTGTCAATCATAGGATGTTCTGAAACAGCAATTTTGAAGCCAAAAAAATATGGGCACCTATCTAGGGAATATTTCCTCAGCTTTCCAACCGCAAGAAACAGGAGAGAGGGGTTTTTGGGGGGTGGGGGATTTGTCACTCAAAAACAACTTCCCAGAGGGCTCCTGATCCTGGCATTGTTTTGGTGCAGAAATGCACAAGTGTGATTCAAAACCCTGGATTGAAGATGTTTATGTGCACATCGCTAACTGATTTTTTTTTAAAAAGGCAAAAATGGAAGGGATATTTCATACTTCTCAGCCAGCTTGCATTCACAACAGGGGATTTCAGACATTCAGAAAATGTGGGGTGAAAGTGCTAACATCCATAATGACCAGACTTTCCCCGATGTCAAATAACTCCAATTTGGAGACAGGTCAGAACAGGCTGCCAGCAACTGGGGAACGGAAGTCAGATGTTGTTGTCTGATCATGCCCTTTGAATCCAAAATGGCATCAGACCAAACTGGTGGTCTGACTGCAGCCTCAGTATTAATAGGAGCAAAAACAAGCTCTTCCTTATCACTAGCTTAGGGGAAGGCTAAGAAATTTGGAGTTTCTTTCCTAAACTTTTGAAGAATGAACTTTATAATCTCTTCTGTGCTTCTGAGAGGGAGATATTTACATTTCATTACAAAAGCCACAAAGTTAAAGCTTCTTGTTTTACATAATTGAGACATTCCAGCACTAGTAAGCACATGTTACCCAATATAATGTGGAACATGCTTAGACCAGTTAAGACAAAGGGTAAACTCTGTGGGGAATTTCCTCCACCTCTGTCTTTCATTTTGGGAAATGAATTTTGCATGATGAACCTATTGAAATGTATCTTCTATGTGCACTCATGGAAAGAGCTGTAAATAGTTATTGCTGCCCTTTAAGGATGTTAGCCTCCAGGTGGGACCTAGGGATCCCCAGGAATTACAGCTCATCTCAAGATGACAGAGACCAGTTCCCCTGTATAATATGGGTGAATTGGAGAGTGGACTCTATGGCATTGCACCCCGCTGAGGTCCCTGTCCTCCCCAGGTTCCATCCACAAATCTTCAGAAGTTTCCAACCTGGATCTGGCAACTCTGCACCATCATTTCCTGTTAGTGCCCCTGCCCCCCAGCAACCCTTGTTTGTGCCAGATTGCAGCAAGAAGTCATTCCATTTCCTGCTGTTGCTGCTTGGACTTGCTATGAAGAGGGAGAGGGGCAACAGGATTCATTTGAAGAGAACAGTGGTTGTGGAGATCAGTCATCTTGCTGACCGGGAGAATGACCAAGGCTCAAAACTCCCCTTTCCCCAAGCAATCTGTGGAAGATTAGGCAGTACATTGATTCATCCCAGAAGAGGCATATAGCAAATTCAAACAACTTTTCCTGATGCTCCCCTCATAGCAGGACCAGTGTAGCATGAGAAGAATTGGGAATAATGAGACCTAATGGGTATTTGGTGCCCAGTTTGCCATTGAGATTCTTTGATTCAGCTGTGTATCAGAGCCCTGCAGAGGAGGAAAAGAGTTGACACAGATGGATAAAAGCTACTTTGGAGCTGATGTATTTGGACATCATCTCTCCGTTTGCAAAGCTCTTTGGGCAGTAGGATCTAGTAGTCACTGGTAGCATGATTCTGGGAGAGGGGACAGTCTCAATGGGCCTGGGTAGGGTTGCCAAGTCCAGCTTGGGAAATTGATGCAGATTTAGGGGTGGTACTTGGGAAAGGCAGAGTTGGGGAGGGAACTCAGTGGGGAATGTGATACCATGGAGTCTGCCCTCCAAAGCTTGGGGAGAGTTTGGGGAGGGAACTCAGTGGGGAATGTGATACCATGGAGTCTGCCCTCCAAAGCAGCCATTTTCTCAAAGGGAATTTATTCCTCTAGTCTGCAGGTAACTTGTAATTCCAGAACCAATGACAAGAAGAGGGCTGGGGGTAGAGTAGACTTTTAAAATCACTGTTCCCATGGTGCTTCCAACAGTTACTATCTCAAAGAGTTCCAGGAATTGCTTATTACACATGAAGTCTCCTTTAAATAGGACAACCTGTGAATATTGAGCAAGCTGTTAAAATTCAGTCTGGAATTGACTCTGGAACATGCCAAAGCATCTTATTACACGCGAACTAGTTCCATCTGCATGAAAGCCAAAAATTATCTTTTCTGTTTTGTATAGGCATTACTGGAGAGAGGAGGTTTTAATATACAGTTTAGGGGTTATTAGTTTTCAAAGATTTTAGGTTTTCACGGCTGGTAACATCATTAGGGTTTGTAGAATCTTTTGGGTTCAAGTGCCGTGTTCTACTGGAGAAAGTTTTCCTTCCAGACGTTTCGTTCTCAGCTGCGGAGAACATCCTCAGTGGCGTTGCAGCCGGAGCAGGCGCTCTGACCTCCTTGGCTGCTGTGCATTGAGTGAAGCCAGGGCTGCTGGAGAGCTGCTATTTCTAGGCTGGAGGGGGTGTGGTGAAAGGGCAATTGGTTTGTGGATGTGCCCATTGTTTGGTGGGCTTCCTGGAAGGGTAGTGATAAGGAAACTGGCTGTTGAATGTGACCATTGTTCTGTGTTAATTGCTGGGAGGGTTGGAAGGGGTGTGAAGATAAAGAAGATGGTTGTTGACTGTGCTGATTGTTCTGTGGAATGTACTGGCTGTTCTGTGACTTTCTGCAATTTATAGTCTGTAAAGTGTTTTGCAGAGCTGGGTACCAAGATTGGTGGATGAAAATGCCTTCTTCCTTTCTGTTAAAATTGTGCTGGTGTTTGTAAATCACCAGCACAATTTTCCACCAGTTTCCTTATCACTACCCTTCCAGGAAGCCCCACTAAACAATTGGCACATCCACAAACCAATTGCCCTTTCACCACACCCCCTCCAGCCTAGAAATAGCAGCTCTCCAGCAGCCCTGGCCCCACTCAATGCACAGCAGCCAAGAAGGTCAGAGAGCCTGCTCCGGCTGCAACGCCACTGAGGATGTTCTCCGCAGCTGAGAACGAAACTTCTGGAAGGAAAACTTTCTCCAGTAGAACACGGCACTTGAGCCCGAAAGATTCTACAAACCCTAATGGTTATTAGTTTCCTTTCCTTTTTTAAAGAAGTCACTTTAGTTCTTGACTTTACTTTAGAAGTTTCAGGGGCCCTGTTAAAATATTTTTGGTGCTATGTGAGATAGGGAGTGAGGGTATACCTTACCCACCTGGCCAACCAGCACACACACTGGCCCTGACTCTGACATTACTAGCTATCTATATGATGGCATAATACTGAAGTCAAATCATAGGAGGACAGGTTTAGATCACATGAGTGATTCCTGAATTTTAATTTTTTTTAACCCTATGTCAGTGCACTTTCTTTTCTGGTGGAGAGCAGCACTTTACAGAAACCAGAGTGAAATGAGTCGCATAAATCTTTTCTCTGGAAGGGCTGGGAAAAAGGTTTCTTAATTCTCCTTCCTTATGCACATATATTTCTATCTCTATGGCAGTTCCATCTCCTTTTAACAAGAAAGAACTTAACTTGATTTTGTGATTTTCTAGCATCTTAATGCCTCCTATAACAGAAATGACCAATTTGTTTCATGTTTTCCTTTTATTCATGGGGCTCTTCAACAATACATGTGGTGCTCTTTGGAAAAGATGGTGTGAAGCTACTTTAATAATTAACCTAGTTCTGGGAAGGCATCCTTCTCTCTGTGATTTTAACTTTCATTTCATCAAGGCTCTTTTGACACCGAACAATTCTATTCCCAGCTTGCCTGAAGAGAAAGCAATAAGAGCTCCTGATTCCTCTTTTCCTACCAAGTACAAAAAGACTTTTAGCACATTTGTTCTACCTTGGAAAGGTGGTACAAATTGTTTATAGTGCACTAGACTTGTATTGTATTCATTTGGAACCATGGCAACAGTAAGTACCATAAAATGGCAAATAATTATTTAGGTCACATTCATACATATGGAAACATAGTGAATGTTAGCTGTAGTTCTATTAAGGTTCATTGATCTATTTTATCAATACTATTGCCATATAGTAGAAAAAGAGGACAAAAAGTTCATCTTTTTCAGTAACAATTTTCTTCCCCCTCTACAACATCCTTTGTAATAACTTCCCTAAAAGCCTGGTATGTCTTTCTTTAACAACTAGTTTTACTAGTGCCCCAGCCAGTACAACAGGCAAGCGAGCTGAGTGGGTGGGCAAGGAGTAGGGAGAAGTCATGTGATCCAAACATGTAATCCAGCCACCACAAGTCCTTGCCAGAGATCCTTCCCCTCCTGGTTCATGCCTTTGTACCATACTTAAAGCTAGGGAAAACGTTTCTGTGTCCATGTGAATTCCTGTGAGGTTCTGGTTGGCTCCAGGAAGATGCTCCACAGCCCCAGATGGAGATGAGGGGTCAAGGTAGCCCTCCTCCACTGCTCCCCTGCCCCAGCACCCCTGCGACACCACCCCAAAAATTCTGGCTATGCCTCTGATTTTTGGCTAATCATATCAGTGAACTGTAAAGAGAGGCATACACTAAGATCATGATAGATTTAACAGGACAATCAAGAGTTAATTTAATTCTAAGATATTGTAGGGAGAAAAAATAAGTTACTGATGCCTCACAACAACATTCTGTGAACTATAGTCCATTTTATCAAATGTGTGGTGCTATCCTACACACACACACACACACACACACATAAACAGTGGAGCATGAAATGTATGCAATAGTTTCTGTTAACATTTCTACACAAAACTCAGATTTGCTTATTCTTGTATTCAAACAACAGTTGATGGAACACAAACTTCATAGCTTTCCTAAGTTAGATGAATTCCTCTAGTAGAAGAAATTTTATTCTAATTGAGGCTTCATCTAAGAGTTGATGATAAATTCTAATTCAGAATGTTAGCCAGTCATTCCCTTGTTGTAGAATGGTGACTTGTCCATCCATAGCAGATTGTCCTTAGGAGGTTAAAACTTTCACTGTTTTCTGAATGTTGCCTTTCTTCTTTCAGATATGTGTTCATTTATTATTTTTTATTAAAAGGCTGACCTGTTTTGTCCTCTGTAAATCACTGAGTGGCAAACAACTAAAGAGCACTGTTAGCAGATGATAGCAACTTGGCTGATATTTTGGGTTCTGTGATAGTATTGTGTGAGTGGCTATGGGGATAGAGTTGGCATCTGAGTTTGCTGCATGGTCTTGCCATGGATTTGTGAATAAAAGGCTGTCTTTAAACAAACAAAACCAGTGACCTCAAATGGATGAGCTCTCCCTTGTTGGAGGCCTTCAAGTAGAGACAGAAGAATGATCTGTTAGGAATGTTCTAGCTTTGAATTTAGTACATTGTGGATTTAACTACATGGTCTATAATGTACTTTCCAGATCTATGATTTTATAAGAAGAGACCTACTATAGAAGACCTGAGTATGAAAGAAGTATCATTATTCAGTTTGGCCTGTAGGCAAATTAATAACACACTGCAACAAGTGGGAACCTGCATGGAGTTGCAAGAGCAGTCATCCCATTACCCCTTCACTTTGGCTTTCTCTTTCTCTTTCTTTTTCTCTTTTTCTCCCTCTTTCTTTCTCCCTCCCTTAATGCCTGGTACTCTTTCTCTTGTTTTCTCTCCTTCAAATCCCTGCTGTCATTCTTTCTCTCCCCAGTGCATACTGTCACACACACTTTACTTTCTCTCTCCTTTTTCTCCTTCCAGGTACCCATATACTGGTGTTCACTTCAGTTGTGACTGCCCCATTTTCTTCCTACCTCAGGAGGGGGAGCTACCTTCTCTCCTTCCTGCCATGCATCCATCTACCTTTATCTGTCCCCCCCCCCCCCGCAATCTTCAGCAACAAAGACTGCCTCTTCTCCTCCCCTGTCTGCATGCAGTGCTGCTGCCTCCGTTGGAGGGCGGGGGGTGGGTTCTGCCGCTCCTTGCCTTCTGAGGAGAAGGGGGAGGTTGCTGGTTTAGCATTGGAAGTTTCACTGGCAGAGGGTAGGGGAATTATGGCTCCTGCCCTTCCCCCACATAGATCACCCCTGCCTCAGACATGGGTGGGGGAAGTCCGCAGAAGTCCCTGCTTTGCTGTCTATTTTGCTTAGGCAGCAGTGGTTCCCCTCCAGCTCCTCTGTCCTGTCTCCCATATTCACCTACCACTGCTAACAAAGACAATACCTGGAAATTAACTTCCCTTTTTTTTTTGGATTTTTTTTCTTCAAAACTGGGGGTCCACCACATTTCTGAAAATATCTCCTTTCTCTGCATATGCCCTTGATCATCAGATTAATGTATCCACAGATGTGGCCACGTTGACTATTAGATATACTGATGTTAATGATGGTTATCTGGGAGCTGTATGTGACAAGAAGTTGCTGGTAACTCTCTGTTCTAGACCAGTCCTGTAGGAGGTTATTTCTGGGTAGGTTTCTGTTTATCCTTCTGTTTCTTCATTTTGTTGGATGAATATTTCACTATTATATACATCTTCCAGATAAGGCTGTGATAAGGCTTGAGTACAGACAATGGTTTGTGTGGTGCATTTAAAGTGGAAGAGGAAGTGTGCAAGTATATAGAAGGGTAACAGGTGGGTTTTTTTTAAAGGGGTGATGGTTGTATGTCCATAATGCAGTTGCAAAGCAATGTCCAGAAAGTTCCCTAGGTGTGTGCCTGATCTAGGCTCAGTTAGGATAACTTTTGTTGAAGTATTGATGAATTTTTTTTCAAGGGTCTCCTGCATAGAAGTCCATTTAATGAGGTTATTGTTGATGTTTCTCATGTAAAGGAGAGACATATTTGGGGACAAGGACTGAGAAAAGCTTCTAAGTCAGCCATGGGTTTATTGGTATACTGCAGAGCCATACAAATACACATGGCAATGTCTGAATGTACAATCCATCCACAAATCTAAAAACAAATAAACATGTGGCTGAGGACAAACTGACAAAGTTTGGAGGCCAGGTGTGCGATAATATTGTATGAACAGGGCTTTTTTTGTAGCAGGAACTCCTTTCCATATTAGGCCACACACCCCTGATGTAGCCAATCCTCTTGGAAAAAATCTCAAGAGGATTGGCTGCATCAGGGGTTCGTGGCCTAATATGCAAATGAGTTCCTGCTACAAAAAAAGCCCTGTGTATGAATAATGTCCCTGATGGCTTGTCTTGATTAAAACAATTTTTATTTAGTAACATATGGTAACAATATCTTATTCCTACATCATTAATAACTTCTTTTTATCTATCCCATATATTACTTTCTAACCACCCTTCACACCGTTATTTGACCCCCGCCGGTGTTATTTACTTATAATACTAATATTAAAAGGTACCCTTAACTAATAAAAACAAAAATTTACATTCTTCTTCCTTCTAAGACTTAATCATTATCAAAAATTATCCAATGTCCTTTTATTTTCCACTCTTTTTCTACATATCTTCTGAACTTTTTCCACTCCATCTTAAACTCTTCTAAGTCATAGTCTCTTAAAATTCTGGTTAATTTGTCCATTTCACTCCATGTCATAACTTTTACAATCGAATCCCATTTCTCTGGTATTTTTTCTTGCTTCCACAACTGCGCATATAATGTCCTAGCAGCTGAAAGCAAGTACCAAATTATAGTTCTATCTTCTTTTGGAAATTTTTCCATTTGTAATCCCAACAGAAAAGTCTTTGCAATTTTCTTAAATTCATATCCCAAGATCCTAGAAATTTCTTGTTGAATCATCTGCCAATACTTTTTTGCTCTTTCACAAGTCTATCACATATTGTAGAAAGAACCTTCATATTTTTTACTTTTCCAACATCTGTCTGGCATCTTATTGTTCATCTTTGCCAACTTTTTAGGACTCATATACCATCTATACATCATTTTAAAACAGTTCTCTTTAATACTATGACACATAGAGTTCTTCCACAAATATTCCCAAGTTTCCATCTGTATTTCTTTATTTACATTTATTGCCCACTTAATCATTTGAGATTTCACTAATTCATCTTCTGTAGACCGTTTTACAAGTAATTTATATAGTTTTGAAATTAATTTTTCATTGTCTCCAAGCAGAACTCTTTCCATTTCTGTTTGTTCTTTTCTTATTCCTTCCATTTTAATATCATTATCCACCAAGCTCTTTATTTGTTGCATTTGGAACCAATCATATTTATTATTCAGCAGTTTTCAATTCTATTTTGCCACTTCGTATTTTTAATAGTTGATTATATGACAACCACTTTTCTTCACCCATCTCAGTTGTTATTTTTATTACTTCTGCTGGCACTATCCATAACGGTTTTCTCTCATCTCCATATTTCTTATATTTCATCCATGTATTTAGCAAATTATTTCTTATATAATGGTAAGAGAAAAAAAACATCCATCTTTTTTCCCATAATACATATAAGCATGCCAGCCAAATTTATTTCCATGACCTTCCAACGCTAAGAGTTTTTTGTTTAACAGCATCATCCATTATTTTATCCACACTAAACAAACTGCTTTGTGATATAATTTTAAATCTGGTAATTGGAATCTGCCTCTCTCTTTTGCATCTGTTAAAATTTTCATTTTAATCCTTGGTTTCTTCCCAGCCCACACAAACTCTGAAATTTTTCTTTGCCATCTATTAAATTGTTTACTGTCTAATTGTGATAGTTTGAAACAAATACATTATTCTTGGTAGAATATTCATTTTAATTGCAGCTATTCTGCCCAGCAATGACAAATTAAGTTTATTCCATTTTAACATATCTTCATCCATTTTACGCCATAGCTTCTCATTATTTTTGAACAAATCAATATTCTTCATTGTTATCTCCACACCCAAATATTTTACCTTAGAGGTAACTTCACAACCCATTAGCCTCTGCAATTCCTTTTGCTTATTTACTTGCATATTTTAACATGGAAGTTTTAATTTTTCTTTATTAATACAAAGGCCCGCCAATTCCCCATATTCTTGTATTTTAGCTAACAACAAAGGTGTGACATATGGGATTTTCATTTATAAACATTAGATCATCTGCAAATGCTCTATATTTGTAAATTAAATCCTTTTACTTTTAATCCTTCTATTTCTTGTGTTTTAAACAATTTATTGGTAGCATATGGTTACAAAGCTTATCTATTTCTTAATTTTTTCTTTTTTCACATTAACCCATATGACATTTCCATCCCCCCTCCCTCCAATGTTGACTTCCCCGAGGTTATAAGTTCAAATCCATACTAAAGGCACTTCTGATTGCTCAAAGTTCCGTATATATATTCTTACAACTAAAAAAATGTCCAATATTTCTTTACTTTCCAAGTTTTCTCCATATATCCTTTACATTTTCTCCACTCCCTTTTGAATATCTCTAAATCATAGTCTCTTAGTGTTCTGGTTAATTTGTCCATTTCACACCACGATAAAACTTTCATGGTCCATTCCCATTTCTCTGGTATTTTTTCTTGCTTCCAAAGCTGCGCGTACAAAGTCCTAGCAGCTGATAACAGGTACCAAATTAAAGTCCTGTCTTCTTTTGGGTATTTTTCTAATTGTAATCCAAGTAAAAACGTCTCTGCAATTTTCTTAAAATCATAGCCCAAAATTTTGGTGATTTCTTGTTGTATCATCTTCCAGAATTCTTTCGCTCTTTCACATGTCCACCACATATGGAAGAAAGAACCTTCATGTTTTTTACATTTCCAACATCTATCCGACATTTTCTTACTTATCTTAGCCAATTTTTTCGGAGTCATATACCACCTATACATCATTTTAAAACAGTTCTCCTTAATGCTTCTATTTCTTTATCTTCTTGGATTTGCATCAGTAAGATTTCAAGAGTCATTATAAACAATAGTGGGGAAAGCGGACAGCCTTATCTTGTACCTTTGCTAATTATCGTGTCTTCTGTAAGATCTGCATTTATACATAGCCTTGCACGTTGTTCAGTATATATTGCTTTTATCATCCTTATAAAGTTTCCCCCCAACTCCATTTTCTCCGTTACTGCAAACATAAAGTCCCAATTTAAATTATCAAATGCTTTCTCTGCATCCGCAAAGAATAATGCTACTTCCTTTTCTGGATGTCTTTCATAATATTCTACAATATTTACAACAGTTCTAATATTATCTCTTATTTGTCTTTTGGGGAGAAACCCCGCTTGATCTTCTTTTATAAAATTTGTCAAATGTTGTTTAAGCCATTCTGCCAAGATTCTTGTGTACATTTTATAGTCATTATTTAATAGTGAGATTGGTCTATAATTTTTTACATTCATGACATCTCTATCTTCCTTCGGAATCAAAGAAATAACAACTTCCTTCCACGTATTTGGTATTTTCCCTTTTATTCTTATCATTTCTGAAGTTTCGGTATTAACTCCTCTTTGAAGGTTTTAAAAAATTTAGCTGCATATCCATCTGGCCCAGGTGCTTTTCCATTGCATTAATTGCTGCTTCAATTTCTATTTTTTCAATTGGATCATTCAAAACTTTTCCCATATTTTCTGTTAAGGGTGCTATTTTAATCTTTTGTAAATACTCTTCCATCTTTTCTTTCTTTATTTTAATACCCTTAAATAATTTGGCATAATACTTAAAGAATTCTCTTTTTATTCCTTCTTGATCTACCACCTCTCTTCCCTCCACCACAATTTTATTAATAATTTTACTTTCTCTCTTTTTCTTCAGTTGCCAGGCCAAATATTTTCCAGGTTTATTTGCTCCCTCAAAAGATTTCTGCTGCAATCTTTCAATATTCCATTCCAGTTCTTTATTTAACAAATGTCTCATTTGTGTTTGTAATATTGTAATCTCCCTCATAATTTTCTTTTTCCCTGGACTTTTTCTCAGTTCCCCTTCTTTTTTCTTTATTTCATTTTGAATGTCCAGCATCTGTTTTTCTTTTGCCCTCTTGTCTTTATTATTCAATGTAATCAGTATTCCTCTCATTACTGCTTTATAAGCACACGGGAACTGCATGGATTTTATGAAGAACATAAAGAATTTGCACCATGATGGATTACAAATTATTATCTTGGAATGTAAATGGACTAAATTCACCACAAAAAAGAAAGGCAACGTTTCATTGGATTAAAAAGCAAAATTGTAATATAGTTTGTTTACAAGAAGTACATATCACACACACATACACACACACAATACTCACAACCCCCCTCCCCCAAAAACCCCTGTATGGCAGTATTTACAATTAGAAATACTTTGTAGTGAATGTTTATTGAAAGATTATTACTCTGGGTACATCTAGCCAAGCCACATTTATGGAATTGCTCACACATACACAGCCCCCATTAATGTCAGTGGTTGTGAGTATTATGTGTGTGTGTGTGCACACGTGTGCGTGCCTGTAAGTCATTGTTGATTTATGGCGACCCCTACTGGGGTTTGGATGTTCAGAGTGGTTACTTTCTAATGCCTGCCTCTGCATCCTGGTCCTGGTATTCCTTGGAGGTCTCCCATCCAAATACTTTCCAGGGTGAGCCCTGCTTAGCTTCCAAGATCTGATGAGATCGGACTTGCCTGGGCTATCCAATCCAGGGCCTACCATGCAGTTTTTGAGTCACCTTTGTCAAGTTACAGTGACTCCAAATTTCCAGCTAATTGTGACAATGGAGACCTGCACATTATTTTAGCAGCTGACACAACAAATAATTACTGCTTCTTTTTAGATTGTGTGATAATGTTGATGTGCCTGAGAATCTAGACAATTTGTTTTGTCATAAATGATCAACTGATCCCAAAATGTGCAGGATTTTAGGTTCTAAAATACTGATAAACCTAGAGAAAATATGCTGCTTTGTGATCTCTCATTTGATTGTAATCAAACATTGTAATCTCTGGTTTGATTGATGAGGCCCTTATATTCAAGGAGGAGTGATATAGATGAGCCAATCACACACAAACACACACACAGCATGGAAAAGGTCAGAATGGTGGAACACTTCATTTTGTTTTCTGAAAGACATTGGGTATTAAATATTGGATGCAATCTTTGTCATGAAAATGAGGTAACAAGGCAGTGGTGTAACCCTATCATTTGAATGACAGTTGTGTCATTTGCTGCTGTAAGAACTCAAACGGAATGAAGGCTGGTGGTAGGGAGAGAAATGCATTGCACTTTATTCATGTTTTAAATCAAGATATTAATTTAGGGAGTGGGCTAAAATAACTTCCAGTTATTGCATTGTGGGGTGGGGGGAACAGATGTTTGGAATGCAATGTAAGCAAATAACTTGAGAAGATAGCCATTCACATAATGCTTTCAGTTGTTGACTTTGCTTGTCTTTCTCTTCAGCGTTGGACATTTAACTTTACAGCATGTTCACTATCCTGGGCTAGTTTTTCTCTCTGCTAGTTAGGATAAAGGAAGTTTGAAGGGAAAAGGTGTATGAGAGAGAAAGGACAACCTCTTAATTCACACATACTTTTTCTTACTGTGCTTAGCAACACAGGAGAACCAATGTGTGTGTGTGTGTTTGCCACATTTCACTTTTCAGCTCTTGAGTACTACAATGGGTTAAAAGGCCAAAATACTACCTTTGTATTTCTCGCTATTCTGATTGAGAAACATTTTGCAGTTATGTTAGAGAGGTGTAAATAATTCAAGAGCACTGCAGTCCTGGAGTGATCACACTGTAAGCCATATCACAAAGGGCAGGAATCTAGGTGCAAAAAAGACTACAAGTAGCAAAGCAGTTCTGTGAAGACAGAAATCCTTATGTGAAAACATACATAACAACAAACACAGATGAGACTTTGTGTTTCTCACATTAGTTGTTTTATGCCTTAAAATAGCTCACAGAGGAAAATTCAGGTTGCAGAGAAATTATGTCAGCTCCACTATATAATCCCTTTGCAGATATACCCACAATATAGACTTTTCGAAGAGGAAACATGTGGCTTGTGCTTTCCTGTATCAGCCTCTATCCTCTGCCACATCCCCAGTATGAGGGAGGATGAGAGAAGTGTTGTTTTAGATGAAGCAGTGAAGCATGGAAACAGGAAGCGTGGGGTATCTGTGCTTCCTGTCCCCCATGTATGTCTCTGACACATCTAGAGTGGCTTTCAGTTTATAGCATGCTGGCCTCTTTTGCACAGTTTCTGTCAGTGGTCAAGAAAGTAATTTGAAACTAAGGCACAACAAAAATCAACATAATGTATGGATATTAGAAATCAAAACATTTAAATACCATCAAGTAGTTGCCATAGTAATGGAGCATGAAACTGGGCAAGGAACAACAGTCCAAATATTTGAAACATCTCACATGACTAGGGTTGGCTGAAATTTTTCATGAACTCCTATGGAGAGGGTGTACACAGGTCCCTCCATCATAGCTTACTTCCTCCCCCCTACCATAGTTGTGGCTATGCTGGAAGGTATGGGCCATGGCCCTCTAGCAGTCTTTTTAGCACCAGCTATGCTGGCAGGTCAAAAAGGAGCGTAAATGAGATGGGCTTCCATTCCTTTCAGCATTCATCAAAGCAGGAAATGGGAAATTTCTCCAGAGACTCATATAGTGTTGCAGGATGACTTCTAATTTCCTAATGGGAGGAGGCAGCAAAGAACACAATTGTTTTGTGCTTTGTTTTCTCTACGGCTATCGAACACTGAACTGCCCCAGCAATTCTAGTCATTGAAGAGTCCTTTGCAATGCAGTGGCAATAGCAGATCTCTGGTCATACCAGTCCCTGATGCTGGCTCTGCATGTAACATGCCCTTTCTATTTTTGGTAATGCAACCACATGGATATAGCCAGAGTCTCCCACCAGCAAATTCCATGGTTGCAAAGACTGCTGAAAATTGTGCTCCCATTATCATGGGAACGACAGGCTCCTAGATGTGCCTATCTTAGGCCCATAGCTGTGGTGGGGCCTCCAGTGTCCTGGCCTCACCACTTTTGCCAAAATGTAAGATTCCTGGTCCCACTACTTACCATCACTGATTGGTCTCCTTAGCCTTTACCACTGCCAGCCCCTCGCACCCCCACTGTGCCATTGCCCTGCTGGCTCTGCCTCTCCCAGCCAGCTCAACAGGAGGCAGAGCTGGCACCATCTCCACAGAGCACCATCTGCTCCATCAGCTCTCTCACTCTAAGCAGCTGTTGGAAGGTTCCCAGCACCTTGGCATGCCCCCCCACAGCTGCCCAGCCTCACCCAGGGGATAGTTCGGGAACCCTCACTACCCCACCTTTCCCAGGCAGGCTGCAGGAAGGCAGCATGCCACCTCCTTCCCTCCCTTGCTTCTTCCTCCTTCTCCTGGGTGCAGGCTAGCCTGTGGTTGACAAATGCCCAGCAGCAGGCTCTGTGGTGGCTGGAGCATGCTGGGCTGATGGGTGGCTGGCATTGGAGGGAGAGAAGGAGGGTGCAGTGCAGTCTGGCCAGAGTGATAGAGGCTGAATGCATGCAGCAAGATGCTGGTTATTCCTGCCGACATGCAGGCCTGCAAGTCCCACAGAGTTCTTTGGCTGATTCCAGTTCTCTTTGTAGGGACGCCCTAGGGACTTTGCAAAAGGGGCAGAGGGAGGCATCCTACAGACTAGGGAAGGCTCTGATCTGGATTCAGAGGGGGGCTCCCTCTCCAAGTTGGAGGAATGACACTAGGACTCCTTGGGGGTGCTTTGGGTCAAAGGGCTCCTTCGGCTTCAGATGCTGATGTCTCCCCTCCCCTCCCCCTTCCCTTCCCTTATTTTATTTTTTATTTTTGTAATATCATTTTGGGCTCCCTGGCCCCCACCATTTCCCCCAGTTCTCCCCACCCCCAACCTAAAAATTTCCTAGCTATGGGCCTGGTCCATCTAAGGATTACTAAATATTTCAGGTTAGTCAAATGGATGCATATTCAGGAACAAACCATTTGTGTCACACAGAGAAGATTTTAAATAGTTGAATTAGCCTTTAGATCTCAGAGCTTGTTAAAAATCCAGTTCACTCTGAACTAAAATTTCAAAACTTTTTGCCACAACCGGGAGAGCTAGAGCTTTGTTTTGTTTTTTGTTTTAGATTAAGGATGTATATGGGGGCTTGTTGGCTTTTGGATGGGAAACCACCAAAGAAGACCAGGACTGCTATGCAGAGGAATGCTATGACAACCCACCTCTGCTCATCTCTTGCCTTGAAAACCCAATGAGAGGTTACCATAAGTCAGTTGTAACTTGATGGCACTTTATGGGGACTGCATTGTTTGTCATATGTTATTTTTTTATTTATTTAGAAAATTTATATGCCACCTATTTGAGGAATTGTTCAAGGCAGCTTAAGACTAAATAAAAACATGCCAATCAATATTATATTATATTTCTTACAAAACCAAAAAAAAGGACCAAGAAAATAGGTCAGGGAGGAGAAGCTAGATGAGGATAGCAGGCTAAGGGGCAAAGTAACCTAAGAGGGGGTGAATTTTAACGCACTCTGCCCACGTTTTGAAACCTCTAGCTGCTTCCAGCTAAGGAGATGACAGCAAAAAGTGGTAGGCTTGCTGGGGAGGGGAGGCTGAGGGGTGACACAGATATTGGAATGAACACATATAGGCAGAGTCTACTGCTGAAGTCAGCTCCCCCATCCAGCTTGTACATTCCTTCACTTTGAAAATGTCATCCGAAAGGGAAGAAGGCACCTAACACAACTTTGCCTGTCATGGAGCTGTTACAGGCACATGATTCCTGCCGGGGGGAGGGGGAGTATCCTCCTACTGCTGTAAATTCAAAATAATGGCTATGGGATATGGTTTGGGATGGGCAGCAAAACTTAGTGCTGGGTATGCGAGAAAGAAAAAGATGTTACATCAGGAGTTCTGAGGCTGTTCTTTTTCAGTCTGCCGCATTGGCTTTTAATCTGCCAAGGCCAGGTGCTGTGGAAATGAGTCTAAGAGGAAGCCTGTGGCTTGTTTTCCTTCCTAACTCTAGGTGAAGCCATTTTCCAGAGCCTGTGGCTCCCCCATGACAGTTATGGAAGAGTGCCAAGCCAGACAGTAGCCAAAGTCAGAGCATTGAATTGTAATGGCTGCTGTTCCAGTGACTCTAAACTGTTCTGAATTCCAGCAATGACTTTTGTATTACTAAGAATTCCTTTGTGCTGCCCAAGCATTTGTTTAATGAGAACCAGATTTGGGTCATAAACCTTAAGCATATCAGGTTTTTCTTTTTTTTTTTGTGGTTGGCTAATGTTTACCGTCTAAGTGAGGTTTTTCTCTCTCCTTCCCCATTCCTCCCTCACCCGTTTTTGTTTGAGTAAAAGGGCGCTGCTATAAAAGCCATGCGTGGAAGTAAAGAAATTAGAAAATACTCTGAACTGCATGTGACTCACAGCTGCGGGGTTTCCCACAATATGGAGGGCTGCCTCAACAAAGTGGCTTGTGTGCTTTAACAAATATCAGCTGTTTGTTGGGGTGTAATGAACAAACGCAAGCCAGAGTGACAACTGCTTCAAGTAATTATAAAGACAGCTTGCAAACTATGTCCCCACTTGTTTCAGGCTCCAAATGACGACAGCCCAACTGCTGTTCCTGCCAACTCGATTTCAAAGCACTTTTCTTTCTGTATATCAAAGGTCATCATGCGTGGCGGTGGCCAGCAAGAGGCTGTGGGTGTGAAGGAGACAAAGGAAGACCTCTGAGAGCTTCTAAGATTCACCCCATTATTACCAATCTCACAACATCAATATTCACTTACGTCTTGTTTGTATTAATGCTGAGAATTGTGTCCCTTGTATTCGGTGCTGGACAAGCAGGCTGGGTTACAAGGCTTATGATATAGATAAACATAATAGAGTCAATATCAAAAAGAATGATTTCTTTCTTTTGGCTAAAGTAGCAAGAGCCTCTAAAGAACATTTTTTTCAGAATGAATATTCCTCTGAGTTCAGTACTGCAGAGTTCAATACTAGCCCCAGAGGACCAGGCATAATGTCAACAGAGAACACTGAGTGAGCATAAGTTAGGGTTGCCAGCCTCCAGGTAGGGTCTGGAGAGTTCCCAGAATTACAGCTGACTACAGAGATCAGTTCGCTTAGAAAAACAGCAGCTTTGAAGGGCAGACTGTTGAATTCTGTCCCTTCCCCAAACTCTGTTCTCCTCCCCCAAACCTCCAGGAATTTTCCAACCCAGAGTTGGCAATACTAGCACAAGTGTATGTGTAACTGGACTTTGTAAATGTGATCAAAATGGTTCTTTTGCAGTATTGTGTGCATAAAGCTTATGTACACATGCTTTTCCTTGCACCTGACCTGGCACAATTTTTGAACCCTATTAACGGTCATCCGCCTAAACTTGCAGGCCGAGCGGTCCCCTTATTACTTTATGCTGATGACACTACCATCCTCTCTTGTACAAGAGTGGGCCTGCAAAGGTATTTGAATGCCTTTTATGACTCATTTGTTTCAGATCTAGCCCTCCTAACAAATGAGTTTGACACCCCTGGGTTAGAACATCAGACCAGGATCTGGGAGACCCAGTTTAGAATCCCTGTGCTGCCATGGAAGCTTGCAGGGTAATCCTGGGCCAGTCACACACTCTCAGACTTAACCAACTCAAAGAGTTGTAGGGATAAAATAAAGGAGAGCAGAATTATGTCAGCTGCTTTTCCCTTGGAAGGGAAAAGACAGGGTATAAATAAAACGAGGAAGAACTTAAGTAATCATTCCATTGAAGTGACTAAAAACACTCAGGAGTAGATGAAAGCTGCAGGAGCATTTAGAGTGCATATTGTTCAGACATGTACAAGAATTTCAGCCTTACTCTCTTTAGTGGCCAGCTTTTTTCCTGTAAGGGCTGCCATGCCTTTAACAAGAATCAGAATGGCAGGAATTTTATAGGTGAATCAGTATCCATCTGCAATTCTGCATATTAGGTAATGTTTACTAACTGGATTTCTGATTTTTGAACTATTGTTGAAGATGCTGAAGCTCTCTGAGGAAGCAATTGACAACCTTCATTTCTTTCTTTACTTTATTCCATTTCCTCTCTTCCATAGCCAATATTATTTTGTCAGGGTGTGTGTGTGTGTATGGGCTAGATGAAAAATAAAAGTGTCTCTTCTCCATTTTAAAAAACAAATAAATAATGTGATTGTCTTACTTGATCTGTGAGATTAGCACAGCTACTGGACTTTGATCAACAGATGCTAGAAGTTACTCCAAACATAAGGGTCTGAAAGGCAAAGGGTCATATGGTTATGGTAGAAAAGATGTGAGGGAAATGAAGATGAAAGGCAAGGAAGAACAGAGGCTTCTTCTGAATGGGAAATGGTGGGTGCAGAAAATTGTAAGAGGTGAAACAGCTGAAATAGCTAAAAGTTTCCAAGTGGCATTTGAGCAAAATCTCACTGTACTTTCAATCTTCAGAAGATATCCCTCAAAAGATGCTTTTGAGGCCTAATGGAAGCTTCTGAATCATTTGGGCAAGTATTCAGGCCCTTGCCAAATTATACTATGCCTGCTTCCAAAGAGCAACAATCAGCCCAGACAAAAATGGAGGAAACAAATCTGTACCACACACAAAGCTTAGAAAGCATACAGCCAGGTGACTGTGAAGAATAGATATCACATGAGAGACCCTTCTACTTGCTAAAACAAGTAAAGTTTGCAGCAGGTCTGCTTTGTGACTGTTGTAACCTCTGAAGTAAAAGTTACATGCATGGTGAACATGTGCCCAAGACAATTGCTTAGCCATGCTGCAGAATTAAAGGAAGTTCCTTACAATAATGGCTTTGACTCTGCATGTGCTGCCTCCACTCCCTAAACACATGAACATATATGAACATATGAAGCTGCCTTATACTGAATCAGACCCTTGGTCCATCAAAGTCAGTATTGTCTTCTCAGACTGGCAGCGGCTCTCCAGGGTCTCAAGCTGAGGTTTTTCACACCTATTTGCCTGGACCCTTTTTTGGAGATGCCAGGGATTGAACCTGGGACCTTCTGCTTCCCAAGCAGATGCTCTACCACTGAGCCACATGCTTATTACTACTTGTTGTTTGGACAAGCAGCGCCGAGAGCAGGGACTTTTACTGGCTTTGTGCATGTGACAATATCAAACCCTCAGTTTCAGCCAGGGCTCTAAGAATGATTTTATACTTTTCAGGCTCTGTACTGACATCAAAGTTATTTATTTTGAAATTTCTATTTTCTAACCATGAACATTACAGACTTCTATGAGAGAAACTTATCTTAATTTAGGAGCACAATCAGTGGGCATTATATTGAAAATTAAAGATTGCATTAGCAGTTAAGAACATACAAAATAGATTTTGTATGTGTTCTATAGTGTTCTTTAGAAGTTTTTCTTTAGAAAACAGAAGTTTTCCCCTATGGGAAAGTCCATTTTGCTGTATGAAGTTGGGGGTGCTTTTGACTATCATATTCTTAGAAGGAATAAGGCCCACTGTGGAGAAAAAATACAATGGGCTTTAGAAAGAGGCACTGGGTGAGTGCCCCCCACCTTTGCTGTCTTCCCACCTAAGTGAAGGCATTCAATCCCCCCACCTCAATGGAAGCTGATCTCTGCCACCTGGAGATGAGTTGTAATTCTGAGTGATTTCCAGCCCTCACCTGGAGTTTGGCAACAGTGGTTACTCAGGCAGAAATGGCTGGTTTGGAGAATGGAGTCTACGGCATTGTACCTGTCTGAGGTCCCAACCCTCCTCAAACCCCGCCCTTTCCAGGCTCCACCTGTCAAATCTCCAGGAATTTCCCAACATGGAGTTGGCAACCCTATCTCCTTCTCAGTCAACCATCGTGGGGGTGAGGCTGAAGGGAGGAGGGAGAGAGGGAGTGACAGGAAAGAGACAGAAAAGACAGTAAAGGTGGGACAGCCATGCCCTCTGAGGAAACATTCTCGGTGATGTCAGGCCTTGCTGCCTAGTTGCATTACAGTGGTGGTGGTGGTGGTAGTGGCTCTCTGGCTATTTTGGTGGTCTTCAGAGGCTGTATGTGCTGGGAGGCTGTCTGTGTGGGCTGTTGATGGAGCTGCAGAGGTCTGTTGCCAGCAGCGGCTGTGATGCCTTTCATGAGGCCTCAGTAGAGTGACAAGTCTTTCTGAGGCTGGTTGACAGAGAAGCACTGAAGATGTGTCTGAGGTAAGACTAATTTGGTGGTTTGTTCAACATTCCTGGTCCAAGGTCACCTAGTCAGTGTTGGTGTTGAATTGGGAATTTAAATCTGGTTCTCCCTGGTTCTTGTTCAGCACTCTAACCTATCTTTGACAATCCACAGCTGAGGGCAGGGGATCCCCTGATTTGGAGGCCTTCCCCCTGATTCAGGGTTATCAGAAAGTGGGGGGGAGGGGGGGGAGAAAATCTCTGCTGGGCATTCATTATACATGATGGAGTCCGGTTCCCATAGAGTATAATGGTGAATCAATTCAAGGCTATCTGGGGCTCCGGGACTGGGCTGTTTTTTGAGGTAGAGGCACCAGATTTTCAGCATAGCAAAAAACCCACCCAAGTTTCAAAAATATTGGACCAGGGGGTCCAATTCTATGAGCCCCCAAAGAAGGTGCCCCTGGAGGGAAGGCATTTAAAAGGAATGTGGTCTCTTTAAATGTGATGACCAGAACTCTCTTTGGAGTTCAATTGTGCTTGTCACAACCTTGCTCCTGGCTCCACTCCCAAAGCCCACAGATATTTCCTGAGTCAGAGCTGGCAACCATATTAACAGGGTCTGAAGGGCCTTTGTAAAACTCAGGCACACAGCTATTTGAATTTGAATAAAGCAGGTACTAAATTGAGGAATCCTCTTCTGTGCAAAGCATTTTTTAGGACTGGTGGCTCTGTGTTATAGTTTGGCTTTGAAATTAACCTTTTTTCATTTATTTATATGTATATGCTATACTGCTTTGCCCAGGCTTGCTTCACATGCCTTTGAGCTGTTCCTTCTGTGGTTTTGTCTGGCTTGCATCTTATTTTTCATCTGACTACCAGTACAGTCTGAAACAGAGTTATTCTTATAATAGTTCACTGCATTGTTCTCCAGTCTTGCAATCCTGTTTTGTTGTCTGTTTTAAGCTGTATTTTTTTAAAGTGTTCTTTAGTTCTCTTGTTCATATGTATTCTATTGTTGTAATTGCATTGTTGCTAGTTGTAATCTGTTATGAATCTCAGCAAGAAAAGTGGGCTGCAAATGAATAAATAATTTTTACTGTGTCAGATCAGTTCAAATCTTTATGTTTCTGTGTGGTCTATGAAGCACTTTGTGACAACTGGTTCAAATAAATTAATACAATGGGGGAGAAAGGATGAGAAAACTGCAGTTTCCTGATGTCCTTGGGGGAAATCAAACCTTGTAAGTTTTCAGATCTTTGTTCTCTCTTGTTATCAGGTGTGGAATTCTAGCAGGAGCTCCTTTGATATTAGGCCACACACCCCTGATGTAGCCAATCCTCCAAGAGCTGACAAGACTCTTTTTTGTAAGCTCTTGAAGGATTGGTTACATCAGGAGTGTGTGGCCTAATAAACAAAGGAGCTCCTGCTAGAATTCCACCCCTGCTTATTATATTCTATTGTAAGTTCTTGTGCTAACTTAATTGCTCTCCATTGCAATTTGGACTGATGAGCACCGTGTATGGGAAGAACTTGGGAACAAAAAATAAATAGTGTTCCAAAATGAGAATCACAATGAAATCCACTATAAGGTTCTGAAGACATGTATCTTTAATTGTAGGCAAATCACTTAACTCATAAGACTTAAATGAAACTGGCTTTGGATTTGTTCTGAAAAAGAAAGAACACATCTTTGTCTTCCTATTTGGTTTATGTGGTACTAATACAAAGGAAATCCTGCTCTAAAATATATTTCATGTAATTGCTCTTGATTTTAAGATATTTCCTCCTCCACTTCAGAATTTACGGAGCAATATCTGGAAGAGAGTAGACAGGGCAGAATCCAGTATCTCAGGTTGCCCCCCCCTCCTCCTCAGCTGATGAATCAACACTACAGTTGAATGTTTGAGTGAGCAGAAAGTTGAACATTGAGAGTCAGAAGAAACAGAGAAATATACACTGAGAGGTTTCCCCTCACTGTGTTGTAATTAAAACTATTACTCAGTGTAATTAGTTAATCTAGGTATTTTACAAATACAGAGATTAAATCCTAGTCCTGACTCAGCCTCTTCCCTGAGGAGGAACAATTTCAGCATATGCTGTGTAACAGGAGAAGGCAGAGCTCAAAGCAACTCATTCTGTGTTTGTATCTTAACTGCAATAATTAGATTGCAGAGGCACTTAAGTGGGATCTATGTATTAGACTGGTCACTGTGTGCTGTGCTCCTTTTTGTTCAATAAATGACATTATGTAATTATGGTCAGATGAAAAGGCTGCTGTACCCTAGGGACTGGGAAAAGGACATCAACAATATCCACTCCTTGGTACAACTTTGCTTTAATCTATTCACAGCATTTGGGCAGCTTGGGGGTTTTCCTCTTCCTGCTCTAGCTCTGGGGGTTGGATGGCCAGAAATGTACTGTTCTGAGACCTCTAAGGTGTTTGGGATTCTCCAGCATTTCTGTGCTACATAAGAAATTTGCACTGGAATTTGGAGCCTCTTCCAGGAATGGTTCTCAACAAGTAGAACTACTGTAAAGTACTGGATTCGGAGACGTTCAACCGCAATCATACTTTATTAGCATCTACACAACAAAACAACATGGCGGGGCCTGGTCCTTGCTTATATGCATGCACCCTGGACAACCCCCTCCTACATCCAGTCCAATCCTGGATGATTAAAGTTCGCACCATGGTTCTTAATAGGCGGTCAGTTAAGTTCTTCCCTAGTCAGGTGACGCGTGGTTTCCCGTGGTTCCGCTCTGTGCACTAAGCAATGCTGTGTTGGAAATTCAGGGACCAAAATGCAGTACACGACAACTACAAAATTAGTTTCAGCATTAATCTTATGTTTTTTAAAAAACTGTGACTATGGAACAGAATGTGTCAGGATACTGATACAATGTTTCAAAATGTTTTGTATGCATAGTCTACCAACATTTTATTTGCACACTGCTTAAAGGGTTAAGAGTTCTCCAACAGAGGAGTCCCTGGAGGAGTTTGGCAGAATTGTTTGGTTTGGGTTTTCAGAAGCCTAGTCAAGACTATGTGGTTCCAGTAAGCATTTGTAGCGGGGGGGGGGGGGATTATTTCAGGTTTGATATTTCACTGGAAGTACCTGCTGCTAGTACACATTTGTTCTTTATGATGCTTTAATTGTTCACTGAGTTTGTATTATTTTGATTGTGCTGCAGGGTTTTAATTGATGTTGGTTTCCTTAAAGCTTTGTTTTTTAAATATGTAGGAGGATTTAAGCTGGATAACATAACTAATAACATAGACAGCCATGTGGTGGTTTTGTCTCTAATCTCTAGCACATCCATATGGCCCTTGGGTGTTGTTTATGATCCTTAAGAAAGAAGACTCCAGAAACAAGCCATGAAAAACTGAAAGGTGAAGCATCATCTTTGAACAATGATCCTGTTAGAATCATGGACATACACCAACATTTGATTCCTTTCCAGTTCGATTTTAATCTTATCTGTCTGGTACACTTTTATCCTGCTCTTCTTCCAGTGACTTTCCCTCTCAATTTTCACTTTTCACATATATTTATTTCTTTGATTTATTTATTTTTCAGTTCCGCAGGAAACACAGCTCTAGCTGTAAACCCCACCACCATCCAGTTTAGATGAACTTGTTAGGGACTTCCATCCAAGATTTTCCATGTAAAATTTTACACAGAAAGGAAAACATACCCCATTTTATATATCATTAATGTTCTTGATAGCAGAGCAGGCATGAGGAGCCATTTGACAATCCAAGAAAGCAGATAATGGAATTATAAAAGGCAGGCTTCCCAGATACTATTCTGCACAGGTGGCATATATAAAGGAAAACAAAGTACACAAGAGATGGTTACAAGAGAGCAAGCCATGACTCAATGATAAGCTTTGCACATTGGAGATTCCCAGCTCAGTCCCTCATGTCTTCAGCAAAAAGATCTCAGATAAAAGATGTCATCAGAAACCTTTTTCTGCCTGGAGAGCCACAGCTAGCCAGTGAGAACTGGGGAGAAAAATTGCTGAGTGCACTTTCCAGACATTTAAACATTGTGGAGAAGCCTTTTAGAGTCTATATGATCAATATGTTTGTTTGACTTCAAAATCAAGATCAAAAATGTAGTGACTGGGGTAAGACATTCTTCAGCTTTTCAGAAACCACAAATAGAGAAACAGGAAATACAGATGATGATGGTTAAAAATAACCATAAAACACAAAATGGTCTTTTAAACAGAGCTTCACTGATCTGCTTTATAAGTCCAAAGACAAACCTAGAAATGTCTTTAGACAAATTATTTAATTGTTAGTCCTTCTTAGGTTCTAATAATTATAAGTTTAAGATAAAGCTGTAGTTGAATTGGCTGGTTAGAAATGAAGTGGGCTGGTACTGTCTTCTGAAGCCCCATAGCCTAACAAATTTTAAATAGCTATCGGAAGAAAGCTTTGAGAAGAAAATTCAGCCATTTATGTTGTGCAGCTTCATGATGTGAGGTAAATGACTTGATTCCTACATTCTTATTTACAAAATAACTATTGTCCTAAAACTATTGTCCATAAAAAGACACAGCATACTTTGGGTTCAGCTAGGCTATTAAAATTGGTGATCTATATAATAGCTATTATTCTGCTTTTAAGAGTGGGCTGCAGCACGTAGTCTTTCTTGGCTACCAATGTTTGCACAACTCTACCTTGGTTCCAAACTCAGCAAGCAAGATACCATTGGCTTTGTTTATCCTCATCTGCACATGCCTGTGTTGAGAAGTGCCAAGCTTCATCATTCTCACCTAGCATGCCATAAAGACAACTAAGTCCACATGACTGCTCAGCATGGAGAATGTCCTCTATCTACATGTTGTGTTATAGGGACAACCAATGGACTATTCAGGGACAGCTCTTCATCATGACAGTGCTCCTCAATTCATCCTACCTATTATGAGCTAAAGCTATTCCTGCCAAGCCTTATGGCCTAACTAGTCAAAATACCAGACCTATTTATCCCAGCCCATTCTTAGATAATGTGAAGCTGTTTTAGGTTGCCACTCACGTCACTTAAGATTCACTTCACTTAAGGTTCCATACAACAGGGATCTGAAGAAAGTTTTATCTGTCAGGCAGGTTGATTTAAAATGTACTTTTATAATACTACCCAGTAGCATAAACCAACTTTTGAACTGTGACTGTCTAAGAATACAGAGCTGATCTGCTTTTACTAAACAGATTGCTAACTTGAACTGATTTGCAAACATATCCTTGAGCAACCTTATAAATATTAATGCTCTTTTTTTCAGCCACCACTTGTGAGCCGATCACAGAGGTGTCTTTTACGAGATCTTGACTATGTTTATAAGTTGGAGAGTCTTGTCTATTTAAAACAACTCTCCCCCGCCCCACACACACCCCTTTGGTAATTTTTCATATTTTAAGTAGATCTTTTCATGTTCGGCATTCAGTAGATTCTTGTGCTTTTTCAAGCATGCACACACAGACACACACACACACACACACACACAGATTGCATTATATCTGATACTTGTTCTTGCCATTCTTGCCACACTTTTTCCTGTTCTGAATTTTTGGATGTCACCTGTTTTCAACAATCTTCATAACTTCAAAGTAGGCTCTAGTAAGGCTGTGTATGGAATGAGATTCCAGAATATTATTAAAAAGTTGAAGACAAGTACAATGGGCTGCTATGACATCTCAGAACGTGCATGCTGATGGAAAGCACCTGTTAAGCCTATGTAGTTTGCATTTTCAAATAAAATTAAGACTATTAAATCGGCAGGGTATTTGCTGTTCAGATTAGTTACCATTTAAGACTTTCCATTTGGCAGAATTATAAATAAACTATACAGTGATTAACCAGGTCTGTGTCGACATTGAAGTCCTGATATCAGGTTCTCAGGCTACATAATCAAAACAAACAAACCAACACTTGCACAAAAGTAATCCAGTTTGACAGAGGTTTCATTTTGTAGATTGTGAGATTGGAAATAGTTCAAGACTGTAAATAGTTCAAGATTATCTACAGATAGGCTTTCCAACCCTCCCACCCTGGCGGGGGACCCCAGGATTTCCACCCTCTTCCCCCGCTCCCCCCCAAAAGGAAGCGGGGGGAAACGGCGCCGGGGAGCATGGCAAGCCGCCCCATCCTGGAGCGGGCGAGGCCGCCGTGCCACGCCACTGCCACCCCCCCCCCCTGCCCACTGCAGCTGCTCCTCCAAGATGGGCCCAGGCTGAGCCCATCTCGGAGGAGCAGCCAAGAAGCGGCAGCAGCGCAGGCAAAACCAGAGAAGAGGAGGGCGGAGGCAGACCAGTAGCATGGCGAGATGCGAATCCGGGCCCTTCTAGGACCCGGACTCGCGGCTCGCCACGCCCCCGGCCCGCCTCCACCCCCCTCCGATTCCACCCCAGAGGCGGAGTGGGCGAGGCTGCTGCCGCCCCCCCACCCCACCACAGCTGCTCCTCCGAGATGGGCTCAGCCTACGTACCCTAATGAGGTCACCCTCAAATTTAACATCCTCCGCCTGAAGAGCTCGACCTGAGGAATCATGGCGCGGCACTAGCTCGCTAACTCTGAACTCCCCAAAGAAGGCTGTTAAGGCCGCAGCGTGGAACAGTAAAGCCTTGAACGTAGACTTACACACAACAACTCTCACAACAACTTGGCGACAACTCTCAACATGTGGCATTATGACTCTGGAGAGCACCAGTCTACATTTGAGGCAGAGCATTGTTGTGTTTAAGTCTTGAGGCTCATGTCACACACACAAACACACACTCTCTCCATCTCATAGTCTAGAGTTGCCAATCCCCACTTGGGCAAACAGAAGAGAATCACAGATGCAAGTGGCAAAGATTAAAGTTCAATGGTTTTCATGATGAACCAGCCTTCCATAAAGATCTTAACACATATAACAATTTTATCACTTCCCTTGAAAGTATATACAACAAGTCTTAAAAGACAATTCTCATACAAACAGGCCGGCACCAGGGTTTCTGGCACACTAGGACCTCCCCACCCCCATGGCGGTGAGGGCAGTATGGCAAGGGAGGCACCAAGCGCCTCCGAGTGCACTGCACGCTGCCCCTCTGCTCTCACCTTCCCCAGAAGCACAGACCCGGGGAAGGCAAAAGCAGCTGGGTGGCGCATACACAGTGTGCTCCACAGAGCCTGCCTTCCAGTCTTGTTGCTTCTGTACTTGAGAGTAAGCTGTGTTTGTAAGCATTCTTGCCATGTCTTAATGAGTGAATTGAGGGAAGCTAGACAAAATGATAGTGAAATGAGGAACTTCAAGTACTGTCTTGTCGCTGGAGATTTTGTGCTTTTTTTGGAGGACTGACATTTATCTACAGAAGGAACTGCATGGACACTACTCCGGATGATTTATATATTAATTTGTTTGATGAACTTCTGAATGGGGGTTTCTTGTCCTTTGGGCATTCTGTTCTGTAATTAGGAGAGGGACGGTGGCTCAGTGGTAGAAGGTCCCAGGTTCAATTCCTGGCATCTCCAACTAAAAAGGTTCCAGGCAAGTAGGCGTGAAAAATCTCAGCTTGAGACTCTGGAGAGCCGCTGCCAGTCTGAGTAGACAATACTGACTTTGATGGATAGAGGGTCTGACTCAGTATAAGGCAGCTTCATATGTTCATATATATTCATAAATATTTTGTATGAAAATTTTCTTATAAGACTTTCGAGTGAAATGATAGAATTGTTATACATGTTAAGATCTTTATTGGAGGCTAGTTCATAACAGAAACTGTTGGGTTTTGATCTTTGCCAATCCCCAGTTGGGGGCAGGGGATTCCCCAATATGGAGGCCCTCCCCCGCTTCAGGGTTATCAGAAAGTAGTTGCGGGGGGAAGGGAATGTCTGCTGGGCACTCCATTCCCCATAGGGAATAATGAAGAATTGATCCGGGGGTATCTAGGGCTCTATGGGGAGCTGTTTTTTGAGGTAGAGGCACCAGATTTTCAGCATGACATCTAGTGCCTCTCCTCAAAACACCTCCAAGTTTCAAAAAGTTTGGACCAGGAGGTCCAATTCTATGAGCCCCAGAAGAAGGTGCCCCCATCCTTCATTATTTCCAAATGGAGGGAAGGCATTTAAAAGGCATGCAGTCTCTTTACATGGGATTAAACTCCCTCTGGAGTTTAATCATGCTTGTCACACTCTTGCTCCTGGCCCCATTCCCAAAGTTCCCAGATATTTCTTGAGTTGGACCTGGCAACACTATCTCATATATAAACATGGCAAGTTTTTTTTCCTCACATAGAGACATTTATTTATTTGGTATATTTCTGTACCACCTTTCCAGACAACCTGTCCAAGGTGATTTACAAAACAAACATAATTAAAAAATTGAACACAGCATAAAACGTCTTTAACCCAGCATTAAAAACCCAGCCAGAGAATAAAAACAAAACATTATGCAGTTTAGAATGAATTGTAAACATTTTTCAGACTACAAAGCACAGTATACAAATGGCATTAAAGCAACTCTTTAAAAAGAGTGTGTTTTTGCATTCTGCAGACAAGGAGCCACCACTAAAAAGCCATCTCTCGGGTCACTAGGGTTCCCAACCCCCTGCTGGGGGCAGAGTTTCCCCCAATCTCTATGGCATCATAGAGTGTTATACCAAAATGCTAGAGTGTCCCCGCGTGACATGCTTGGAGAGATTACATCACTACTGAGTGACATCACCATGCCAGGCATGTTGGGTGCACACAAGTGAAGTCCCCCGCTCCCGCTGGCAGCCGGGTAGGACCTGGCAACCCTACTGATTACCACCCATGTCATTTTTGAAGACTGGAGTGCAAAGAGCAGGGTTTGTGAGAAAGAGCATGCAGGCTGAACAGTATAAGGCATGCTGCAAATGAGTATAAGCTTATGTCTAGATTCTTGCACTCCAGTCTTGATGCTTGGACATTCAAGGAATCAGTAGCCATAAATTCCTGGCTCTGCCATTCTATTTCTTTGGCATCTTGTCTCTCCTCTTGAATGCAGTAACTTGCTCTTGCTTGGATGCACAGAGGGAGAAACATAGATTGTCTGATTTTTCACCCCCTTTTGTGACTACTAGCTAATCAGGGTGTTGGTGATACAATTTTTACCCAGGAAACAGAATGGGAGTGGATCATTCAAGTGCCATGGCCATGATCTGAATTAATCCCCTTGTGGTAACTTTTATAGTACATCAAAGATATTGGGAAGTCTGATTACAGCTCTCTCGCATTTCATCGTTACAACTTGCATCTCTTTCCAGACAGCAGAATACAACGGAGGAAAAATAAAAATAAAACCCCCAAACAGCACCTGCATTTAAAAGAATTTAATTAAAAAGAATTTAATTTCTTGCCCATGATAATCATATAACTAAATGGGGGGGGCAGGGACATGTGTTGTTAGCTACACATGGCATTACTTCCAGAAAATGCTAGGATAGATAGATAGATAGATAGATAGATAGATAGATAGATAGATAGATAGATAGATAGATGATGGATGGATGGATGACAGACAGACAGACAGATAGATATTCTACCAGCTGCCAGAGTGCCAGCAGACATAGCAACCCCTAGAACTAAACATAACATGTAATTCTGCCATGAGATAGTAACCTAATTGTGTGAAGATTTTTCTATCTGTGAAATTTCTGTGTGTAACAGTTCTCTAGCTCCTCCCTATATTCCCCCACCCTGGGTTTTTTTTCATATACTCATTACTTTTAGCCATTTGGGAAAAGGAAGAAACCTCCTATTGTGTTCCCTCTTTGGTTTCAGAAGCAATAGAAAATGCCAACCCTCCTACCCCACCCCTGAGTGAGCTACAGGAAACTCTGTTGAGATGTCAAGGGAAATTCCATATGACTAAAATGAACAGTCAAAATAAGTTTCAGTTTTACTAAAGAAAATGATTGTATTTCTGGTTATTTGCTTCAAGTTCTAGTAATTGTGCTGCTATAATAACAGTGCAGGAAAATAATATTTACAAACAAAAATGCATCCAACTCCCCCTCCACATCCTAAGAGAATATAAACTAGAGTCCTAGCTTATGTAGACCTCTTTAATCCAAATACTTCTCTCCCTCCCCTTCCCCCCGGATATACTTTTATATATGTCTCCCACCTACGTGCCATTCCCTATAGAATAAAAATATTTTCTTGCTGTGTCTGTGCAGTACTTTTCTTTCCTGGAACTGTAATATGGAGCGGACTGTCAGGGAATTTTTAGATAGCAATAGAAGTGGCTGTAGGGTTGCCAGGTCCCTTGGAGCAGCTGGCAGGGAATGTGGGGTATGCTTACCAGGAGCAGTGAGAAATGCCAGAAATTAATGCAACATGCCTACATGACCCAGAATTAGTTCTACAACAGAGTTTTGCCCCCAAACTAGAGTATCACTTCTCGATGTCCCTGATGTAACTTCTGGGTCACGTAGACATGTTGTGTTAATTTCTGGTGTTCCTCCCTTTTTTTGGAACTCTGTGCTGTTATAATAACACTATAATAACAATTCCCCCATGCCAGCCAGCTGGCCAGTGATGGAGAGGTGGGAGCTGAAAGCAGTTGACCTCCACTCGCACTGGGGGTCTGGCATCCCTAAGTGGCTGACAATGCACTCATTGCGAATAGGGGTCTGTAAATATTTAAAAACAACAAGACAGTATGCAGCCATGTATCCTATGCTCCTATGCAACAGCAGAAGTTGTTCTAGGCCCAGTGGCGGAAGCCAGAAGGTGTTCCAGAACCAGCTGCCATGGCAGCAGGTGCTGGAAAATGTTCTGAGCCTGACTGTTGTGACGTCAGATGCCAGGAGCTGCTCCAGTCTTGGAGTGGCCTGCAGACACTGCCACTGCTGCAGCTGGGCTCAAAGGTGGACAATGGGCCCTGGAGCCGTGCCAGGCTCAGTGATGGGGCAAGGAAAGATGGAATTCCAATATTTTAACAATGAAGTTGGCCATATCTGAGGATACTTAAGTCCAGCAACTGAAGTAAAGTTGCCAGGTCCAACTCAGGAAATATCTGGGAATTTTGGGGGTGGAGCCTGGAGACTTTGGAGGTAGAGCCGGGAGACTTTCCCATTCCAAATAAATAAATAAATAAATAATAAAGCAACGCAGTTCTGCTGAAGACAGTTTTCATTTCCTTGTCCTTTTTTTGAGTCTGTTTTTTGCTCTCCAGCAGCTGCACTTCCACATTCACAAAGCAGCCCAAAATAAATCTTTTGCATGCCCAGACTTGTGATTTCCCTGGGGCAATGGTATAGATAGTTTTACTCACTGGAGTTGCAATGCTGAATGTAACAATCTGCTGTATTTCAACCAACTTAAGGAGAGAGAAGTCTAAGGGGTGGACCTTGCAGAGTTTTTCCAGGAAGAGGCTGCCAGTGGGAGAAAAGGAAGGAAAGCTGAAGGTAGGGAGAAGATAAAGATAAGCTGGCTGGTGGGTGGGAAAGAGAAAAGGGAGTAAGTAAAAGGGAGAGGTTATCAGGAAAAGAGTAGTGGAGAGGAAAAGAGATTCAAACCTTTGCAGGTCCTCCACTCATAAAGTCTAATTTCAGGGTTCATACTGGGCATACTGGATGAACGTGTTATTGTATATGTCAAGGAAAGCATAGTGTTCTAATAAGCTAGAAAACACAAGGCAAACTTCTCCACATAATCGCTGGGGATGACAGTACTGGGCTCCAATTAGGGTGGCCATAATGTCTGAAGGCCAGCCAGGGACACCTTGGGGGGGGGAAGGTAGGGGTGCGCGCACGCGAAGCGCGCGCGCCGCCGGAAACAGGAAGTGACGTCACTTCCGGTGATGTCATGCCACCGCCGGAAACAGGAAGTGACATCACTTCCTGTGACATCATTTTCCCCACACCACCTGCCGGAAACAGGAAGTGACATCACTTCCTGTGACATCATTTCCCCCAAATGCCACTGCCGGAAACAGGAAGTGACTTCACAGCACTTCCTGTGACGTCCCCAAAAATCCCCCAAATATCACTGCCGGAAACACCAAGATTATTTATAGAGAGGGAAAGGGGGAAATAAAGTTAAATAAAACTCTTTTTTTACTTTTTTCAAAGTGAGAAGACTAGAGAGAACGGGTTCCACGCTGAGAAGCCAGTCAGATTCCAGTGAGATTCCAGTGAGACTGTGCTGCATAATGCAGCCTATTTATTTTGTCCTGTTTGCTCTGTTGGCTCTATCTGCGCCACCTTCATCACTTTCGGGGTGTGGATCGCCCAGTGGGGTGGTCTCCCGACTCCCTTCGCCGGCTGTTTCTGATAGCCCTGTGCCCCCTCTTTCATTTGATATGTGTCCCGTGCGGGTGCCACCCTCCCGCCGGGAGATGCCGCAAAATGAGCCCCCTTGAGGCTTATGGCGGCAGGGGTTGGGGGAAGCGAGCTAGACTGCTGTTCTTTTGAGGGGTTATAGAGTGTTTCGAGCCCGTCCCTGTGGCATCGGTCCCATCGTTGTGGGGCCCAGGGGGCCGGCGCAGCGGCCCGCTGAAGCAGCCTGTCACTAATAACACAGGTCGAGATGCAGGACAGGAACCCGGAAGTGACCGACAGGGTGCTTCAGCGTGCCGCTGCGCCGGCCCCCTGGGTCCCACAACGATGGGACCGACGCCACAGGGACGGGCTCGAAACACAAAACTCCCTTACACTGAATCAGTGCTTGGGTCCACCAAAGTCAGTATTGTCTAGTCCAGTCACAAACACAAAGCTCCCTTACACTGAATCAGTGCTTGGGTCCACCAAAGTCAGTATTGTCTAGTCCAGTCACAAACACAAAGCTCCCTTACACTGAATCAGTGCTTGGGTCCACCAAAGTCAGTATTGTCTACTCCAGGGGTGGCCAGAGGAAGGGAGGGAAGGAAGGAAGGAGGGAGGGAGGGAAGGAGGGAGGGAGGAAGGAGGGAGGGAGGGAAGGAAGGGAGGAGGGAGGGAGAAAGGAAGGAGGGAGGGAGGAAGGAGGGAGGGAAGGAGGGAAGGAAGAAAGGAAGGAAGGAAGGAGGGAGGGAGGGAAGGAAGGAGGGAAGGAAGAAAGGGAGGAGGGAGGGAAGGGAAGGAGGGAAGGAAGGAAGGAAGGGAGGGAGGAGGGAGGGAGGGAAGGAGGGAAGGAAGGAAGAAAGGAAGGAAGGAGGGAGGGGAGGAAGGAAGGGAGGGAAGGAGGGAAGGAAGAAAGGAAGGAAGGAAGGAGGGAGGGAGGGAGGAGGGAGGGAAGGAAGGGAGGAGGGAGGGAGGGAAGGAGGGAAGGAAGAAAGGAAGGAAGGGAGGAGGGAGGGAGGGAAGGAGGGAAGGAAGAAAGGAAGGAAGGAGGGAGGGAGGGAAGGGAGGGAGGAGGGAGGGAGGGAAGGAGGGAAGGAAGAAAGGAAGGAAGGAAGGGAGGAGGGAGGGAGGGAGGAAGGAGGGAGGGAAGGAAGGGAGGAGGGAAGGAGGGAAGGAAGAAAGGAAGGAAGGGAGGAGGGAAGGAAGGAAGGAAGAAAGGAAGGAAGGAGGGAGGGAGGAAGGAGGGAGGGAGGGAAGGAAGGGAGGAGGGAGGGAGGGAAGGAGGGAAGGAAGAAAGGAAGGAGGGAAGGAAGGAAAGAAGGGAGGAGGGAGGGAGGAAGGAAGGAGGGAGGGAGGGAAGGAAGGGAGGAGGGAGGGAAGGAGGGAGGGAGGGAAGGAAGGAAGAAAGGAAGGAAGGAGGGAGGGAGGGAAGGAAGGGAGGGAGGGAAGGAGGGAAGGAGGGAAGGAAGGAAGAAAGGAAGGAGGGAGGGAGGGAGGAAGGAAGGAGGGAGGAAGGAAGGGAGGAGGGAGGGAGGGAGGGAAGGAAGAAAGGAAGGAAGGAAGGAGGGAGGGAGGGAGGGAAGGAAGGAAGGCCGCCCCCTCCCACCAGCCGCCCCCCCGCTTTCGCCCCCCTCCCTCACTGCTTCCAGGCCCTGCTTACCTGCTTCCAGGGCGGCGGAGAGGCCGGCGGCGGCGAGGCCGGGGGCGGCGGAGAGGCCGGGGAGGCATCGGAGAGGCCGGCGCTGGTCGCTGGAGGGCCTCCAGCGACCAGCGCCGGCCTCTCTGACGCCCTCCCCGGCCTCCGCCTGCACTGGAGGCCCGCGCGCGGGGCCCTGCGGCGGTGGCGGAGGCCGGGGAAGCGTCGGAGAGGCCGGCGCTGGTCGCTGGAGGCCCTCCAGCGACCAGCGCCGGCCTCTCCGACGCCCTCCCCGGCCTCCGCCTGCACTGGAGGGCCGCGCGCGGGGCCCTGCGGCGGTGGCGGAGGCCGGGGAGGCGTCGGAGAGGCCGGCGCTGGTCGCTGGAGGCCCTCCAGCGACCAGCGCCGGCCTCTCCGACGCCCTCCCCGGCCTCCGCCTGCACTGGAGGCCCGCGCGCGGGGCCCTGCGGCGGTGGCGGAGGCCGGGGAGGCGTCGGAGAGGCCGGTGCTGGTCGCTGGAGGCCCTCCAGCGACCAGCGCCGGCCTCTCCGACGCCCTCCCCGGCCTCCGCCTGCACTGGAGGCCCGCGCGCGGGGCCCTGCGGCGGTGGCGGGGATGGCAGCGAGTGAGGGAGGGAGCGTCCCCGCGCATGCGCAGAGCCCGCCACGATCGCCCTGCTCACGCGCAGGGACGCTCCCTCCCTCACTCGCCGCCTTTCCCGCCCGCGTGCGCGGCCCCCGGCTCTCTGGCTGGCTAAACCGGGACCTCTAATGGTCCCGGTATAGCCAGCCCGGGAGCCGGGAATTGGGGGCCAGAACCGGGACTTTCCCGGGAGACCGGGACGGTCTGGCCACCCTAGCTCCAATAGTAATTTGATACTGGGGACATGTTAATGGCCCCATATCTAAAATGAGATGGAGAATGGAATGAGGGAGAAATCCAAAGGAGAGGTGGAAACTTACATCAACAAAAAACATTCTGTTGACTATAGCTGCCAATTGAAATGAAAACTCAAGTTGCTCTTGCAACCTTGTCATTGAGGCTCGGCCAATCACCTCCCTCCCTGGGGTGGCCAAGCCCCCTCCATAGCACCCAATTGCACCCCTCACCCTACAAAAACTTCTGCCATGACATCCTACAACCAATGTTCTCTCTAAGCTACAGCGTCTTGTGGGCAAAAATTCTACTTTGTGAGCTACTGGCATTAAAGTTGTGAGCTACTGCATAAATTATTGGGCTCTGGCACCATCCTTCCTGAGCTAAGACAAAAATCTGTGAGCTGGAGGCTAAAAATCTGTGAGCTAGCTCACACTAACTCAGCTTAGAGGGAACACTGCTTACAACTCAGCAGCTAAGGCTCGCTGCACAGGACTCTTTCTCAGAGCTCCCTGCCATGCAGACTTTGAGCAAGCACTGAGGCACTTCAGTGGTGGGAAAGTACAGAGAGGGCACTTAGTACTACAGGGTGAGCACTTAGTGCTAATAATCAAGGGGGAGAGCAAGCTTGCCATGTGACTGACCTCTCCCTTTTCAGGACCCTAACAGGTACCCTACCTTTGGAGGTTCAACCTATAATATAGCAGGTTCCATGCTATGAAGAAACATGGTTGCTGTAATCATAGCTTTTTAATTAAATAAAGCATGGTAGTGGCTAAACTCTAAGGTTGGAGAACTGGGTCAACTATATACACTTCAAGGTTCCTGCACTAGGATGCCATTGGATCATTCAAACCAGCAGGGGGCCCATGATTGGAGCAGGGCAGCAGGGATTTGGATCCTACTGCCCATTGTTTCTGAATCCCCAAGTTCAGTCATGCAGGCTCCAATTAGTCAGGCAGGAACACCTTTAATTATACACAACATCAGTCCACATACACAACACAACCCAAAAGAGCAACCTTGCACCAACAGGTAAGCAAGGGCAACAATCTCAACCTGCTCCCCCATCCCCCTCAGTTGAGACTGGGTGCCATGGCATCACATTCTGCAATCAAGCCAGCATTGAGTTTATGCAGGGGCAGCACAAGCCACAGACTTGCAGCACCTTGTTCCCAGACATGCTATGGGAAGGTTCCCAGCAGATCTCAGAAAGAGGGGAATACTCTGTCATTTGCTTGTTTCTCAACCTTTGCAGAGGATAGGGCATGTCTGTATTTGGGGGGTCTGGCAGCTCTTACATTGTATGAGGTGAACAAGCTTGCTATGCAACCTTTTAACACAGTTCCTTGCAGAATCAGAACCTTGAGCAGCAGCTGCAAGTGCTGCTGTGGATTGGTCACCAGCAATCAGTGAGTGCTTCAACACAGGACAGGTGAGTGTAATTTGTATGGTACCATCATGTGCCACAAAGGGGGGGGGGGGGTTGTGGTGAAGCCCCCTATGGGGCTGCATTTGCAGACCCTGTCAGGACAACACATTCATGGCTGAGCTCAGTATGGCACTTGTGCCCCCATGCCATGGCTGGATATATCTCTGTTTTATATCTTCCTGCAGGTGAAGAGTCAACAGGGAGACTTGTGAGTGTAGTCCTGCCTCCCCCAACACTGCTCAGTCTGCAATTCCAGCCCTTTTCTTGAAGTGTGATTCCAGCCCTCTTGAAGCACCAGTCCGCGGTTCTGGCCCTCTTGAAGCACCTGGCCAGCCCTTCCAAGTTCCACCTGCAGTGCCATCCCACATAAACACATGCTATGCCAGGGATCCTCAGACTTCTTCCTCGTGGCCCCAGGGTGGAAGTGAATGGAGTCTTCACACCTCCCCATGGTGTATAGTTCAACAGAGTCTGTATTGTGCCACAACTGGGTCTCTATTTGGTTTTGACTACATGACAGTGTCACGATCCCTTGCCATTTTAATGTTTTGTTCTATTACTGCTCTGTTCTGAAACAGCTATGCTGCTGGAAAAACAAAAGTATTTAGGCCCTCTAATACTGTCTGTCTTTCAAAGTCATCACCATCTGTTAGAGTGTTTTGCTAATGAATATTACAGTGTGAGAATGTTTGCCTTGTAACATTTTAGTGTTTTGCACTTATCTCGCGTATGTAATGGCTAACTGCTTCTATATATATTCACTCACCTGCAACCCGCCTTAATTTTGTCATTGGCTTTGTCAGTGGTACTATCCTGTCTTACAATAAACACTAATCCTGATGAAATGGAGAGTTATTGTTGAAGATAGTCGTAGACCTGACAGACAGGAGCTCCATACCCTTCCCTGCCCCACTCCCTCGCTAGCCCATCTGTGACTCCCCCTGAGGGCTTCCAAAGAACATATCTAAGAGGGAGGGTTCTCAGGTGCCTTGGGTGACTGTTGATGGTTGTGCAGGTTCCACTGGTTGTAGTCATCTGCCAAACATAGCAGGGGCCCAGCAACACCTCCAAAGCTGACCTAACATCAGGCTGCTATGTGAGGGGAGGGAAGGGTGGTCTGGGTGAATGGACCAGCTTGAACAGGTAGTTAGAGCATAAAACCAAGATTCTGGTCCCTGCTTGTACCATGGTACCTAGGTGGCTGGCCTTGGGCCAGATTAACACTCTCAGCCAAATCAACCTCACAGGGTTGTTGTGAGCATAAAACAGGAGAGGGGAATGATGTAAGGCACTTCAGGGAGAAAAGAGGGAAACGAATAGAGTGAATGAATGGAGTTCATAACTATGTGTCTGCTCTAGGTAGGTGGGCTTCTTTTACCTGGGGGAACTCATCTGTGAAGAAAACACTGAGAGGGCAGGAAATTATGGCTGTGTGGGTAGACTCAGTGTTTTTGGAGGTGGTGGGGTTTTGAGGGGTATGCCATTGGACATACTGGCAGCCAGGAATATCAAATGACTTGCATGTTTCCATTGCAATACATTAGTACCACATTACTACTCATGGCAGTAATGATGAATGTAGAATGGATTTGGAATGACAGTTTCTGGCCAATAATTGCTCTGGGGCTGAAATGACAGAATCCAGAGCGGAATGACAGTAATTCCAGTGCCAGACCACCTCTGCTCCACTGAGGAGGGAATTGGGGGATCTGAGGATGGTGGTACATGCCCTCATATCTGAGCCCATTCTAATGGCCCCCTCTGCTGCTCTGCTAGTGGCAGGAGTGGTGCAGGAATGCCCTAAACAATGTGGCTGGGCTCCTGGTGAGCAAATGTATAGGGTGGAAATGACAGTCCTCCTTCTCCTTCTACCCTTTCAGAACCTGTGCTCTGTGTGGGCATTGAGACAGCTGTGGACGCCTGAGGGGTGGACAGCTGGAACCCCTTTCCCACTTTCAGGTGGCTGAATCTGTTGACAGGTTGGTCCCTGTGAGGAGATGGGGGTGTACTCCTGACAATGAGCAGAACTCTTGTGGCCCAGACCTCTTGCCAGGGGTCATTTGGTAGAAAAAAAGGTGCAGGAGCTCAGTAGCATATATCATTTGCATATGCCCCAGGATATGTGTGCAGTGGGGAGAGAACTCCCCACTTCATGCAGACCCTGGCTGGAGGTTCAGGAGCTGCGTTACTGTGAGCTCCTGCTGAATTCAAGCCCTGCCTCTCACCCAGGCCTTATTTTGGGTAGGAACTTCTAAATTTTATTGTTTTTTTTTTCTTTCTTATTCCCTACCCACATATACTTGCTTCTGGGCTCCATTGTTCAAACCTCCTGTGAAAATTTTGCTGAACTCTTAAATTTTGACAAACTTTCTTATATTTCCCCCCACAAAAAATGGGGAAATAACCGAAACATATAAAGCAGATAGCTTGAAATTGTGCCACTGTGGCCACACAGGAGAAAATAATTTAAAAAGTATGATGGGAGTAAGGTTTTGTTATGACAATATAATTCAAGAAGCATTTTAGGGTAGATGCTGAGCTGATATAACTTAGTACACCTTCTAGTGATGTCAGGGGTGTGTGGCAAATGCAAATGAGTTATGCAAATGAGTTGTGCTAATGAGCTCCGACACCTCTTTTTTCTATGAAATGACCCCTGTCTCTGCCCCTTGGCTGAGATGGATGCTGGCTCCACCCCCTTACCACATGACCCCTGATTGGTTTTGGCAGTCCTGTCCATCATTGTGCCACCACTATAAACACTACCCTGAGCCCTCTGACTTTATCTGCTGGCCATTGCATAACTCATACCCATAGAGAATGGACTAGTGTCACCATAGTTACCCAGCAGTGGGCCAACATTGCTGCAACACAGGATTGTTTTTTTAAAGGAAAATAAGTTGCTTTCTGAGAAGCAAAATGATTTTTTTTATCTGTCTTTACAGCTGAAGATGCAGGGCAGATACCTGTTTCCAAACAGATGTTTTAAGGAAGAGAGAATGAAGAGCTGGGCAAATATTGGTGACAAGGGAAGAAGTTCTTGAACTTATAGATTGCAAAGTAACAAATCACCAGGACCAGATTGTATGTACCTTAGACTTAAGAACTCATATGTGAAACTGCTGATCTTCTAACTAAGATATGGAATGTATCCCTATGATCCACCTCTATACAGCAGGACTGGAGACTGGCCAATGTAATACCCATTTTTAGATCCTTCCAGAGTCTCTGGAAGGCCTTCCGGGACCAGCACCGGCTGCTCCGCGGCCTCTCCGCGGCCTCCGCTGGTCCCGGAAGGCCTTCCAGAGTCTCTGGAGGGCCTCCAGCGACCAGCGGAGGCCGCGGAGAGGCCTTCGCTGGTCAGCGCTGGTCCCGGAAGGCCCTCCAGAGTCTCTGGAAGGCCTTCCGGGACCAGCGCCGGCTGCTCCGCGGCCTCTCCGCGGCCTCCGCTGGTCGCTGGAGGCCCTCCAGAGTCTCTGGAGGGCCTCCAGCGACCAGCGGAGGCCGCAGAGAGGCCTTCGCTGGTCGGCGCTGGTCCCGGAAGGCCCTCCAGAGTCTCTGGAAGGCCTTCCGAGACCAGCGCCGGCTGCTCCGCGGCCTCTCCGCGGCCTCCGCTGGTCGCTGGAGGCCCTCCAGAGTCTCTGGAGGGCTTCCAGCGACCAGCGGTGGCCGCGGAGAAGCCTCCGCCATTGCTGCCGGGCCCCGCGCGCGGGCGGGGAAGGCGGCGAGTGAGGGAGGGAGCATCCCTGCGCGTGCGCAGGGGCCCTGCGCACGTGCAGGGACGCTCCCTCCCTCACTCGCCGCCTTCCCTGCCGGTGCCCGTGGCCCACCGCCTCCGGGGCTGGCTAAACCGGGACCTCTAAATGGTCCCGGTATAGCCAGCCCGGGAGGCGGGAATAGGGGGCCAGAACCGGGACATTCCCAGGCGCCCGGGACGGTCTGGCCACCCTATTAAGATACCCCTTTGTAATATGGGATCTGAAATGATGATATTCTTTGCAGAGTCCTTTATCAGTCACCAGTCATCTTCCTTTTGATTTTGGTATGTTATTCTGAAGCAGATCTAGATTACCCACTCACCCGAGTGGCTCACTGTTTCTGTGTGTGCTGTCACTCACTTTACAATAGACTGAACAACCTTAATGTGAGGTGATAGTGTACAAATAAATCACTTGAAATGTGGCTTGATCCTGGGGAATGGGATATGATCAAGAAAGGAGTAAGAGTTTAATACAGCAATGAAGCCAAGCTAATAAACTGTATAATCTAATCCGAACTATAATTTAGAAGGAAAATGAGTGCAGATTTATTAGATTCTTACAGCAGATTCAAACTGTGATTTATAATCTCACTTGCTCCACATTCAGAATGAACTGTTTTGTTACTGTACCTATAGGGAAAATGATTTCACATAATAATATGATTCCATCTTCTTCAAGTATGAACTTGATTAAAGTAACATCTGGGAGGGGAAAAATATAAACTGATGTGCATCTCACTTTTCAAATTTGTTATACTTGATAGCCCTCATAAATGTACTGTTAGTAACATTATCTTTTATATGAATTCCAGGCCTTTCCTCATATCTTTTCCAATATGCTGTATTATGCTTTTAAACGCTGTAATAAACATAGTTTGTGATGCACTACTTTCCAAACAAGTTATTTACTTGAAAGGTATCTTGCCACTGGCTACAATAGAAATCAGTCCCCCCGCTCCCCAATCCAGAATGATTTCTGCTTCATAATCACGAAGCTACTATTAAACCAGTTTTGCAAAGGGAAAAAATGGCTTTAATCTCAAAGTCAACATTAAGCATAGCGGGGAAAATCAATGAAGGTAAAGGTCAAAAAAACAGATGACTAGAATGTCCAATAAGTCTGTTTCCTATACAATAAGATTATAAAATAAACAAGTACACAATATGCAAATCACAGACACCCTAGTTAGCATCCCCTAAGACTGCTGCTTCAGTTTATTTACTTCAGGGGCCGTTTAGTGAACATCTGAGGTAAAATTAATGAAATCTGGTAAAAAGACAATAAAATTTGAAAGATCTGACGTGGCTTTCAGCCTTCCCAACAATATGAAATGTATAAAATATACTATCCTAGTGATAACATAATGTATTCCAGTTTAGGTAAAGAAAAGAAACAACAGACCTAGAATAAATCCCAGCCAAAGCACTGCTTTTGTTATGTGTATTAAATGTTTAAAATGGTGACAGTGACTGAAAACTGGGGGCATATCTTGAGAATTAATTGCCAGCTGGGGTTAATGGCTTAAGGTGATTAACTGATTCTAGTCAGTCATTAATCCTCAGGAAATACCCCAAGCCGTGAGCATTATCCGTTCAAAATGATACTCCAGAGCCCTGCTACAGTAGCTTGCTCATTTATTTTTCTAAAAAACTGGAGGCTGACTTATTAAAATAAATGTAAGCAAGCTAGTGTCACCTTTGTGATTTCTACCGTTGTATAACTAAGTTCATTCAGAAGATCCAGTACAGATTTCCTCGGTGACAGACTTCAAGGTTGAATACCTTATGTTAAACCGCAGATATGCCTGTCTCACATGGTTCATACCTATGCTGCTATGATATACAAAATGGCAAAGAAAATTATTGCCATATAGACAGTTAAGCACATTAAGGGCAGAAGGTTTTATCCTGACAACAATTGCTGGACACTGCCTGGCAACCAGCAGTCAATGGGGGAGGCATGAACATGGAGGGGTGCCATTGGATGTGATATCACTTCCAAGGAAAACCTGAAAGTGGTGTTAGTCCTCTCTAGAAATCTTACAGAGGAGGACTTACAGATTCTTACAGAGGACTGATGTCACTTCCAGGTTTTTCCTGGAAGAGACATCATGTTGCAGGCTGAAAGGCCATTTCCCCCCACTGCCAGTCTGAGTAGCAAGAGGAAATGGGAGATGGGGGACCCCCTGCCCCCACTGTGAGCTTCACAGCCCTAGTCCTGTGGGGACTCTGTCAGGTTTGAAATGAAGCACCAAATTAGAGGATGCGAGCAGTATATAAGAAGGTTCCACCTCAAGATGACACAGGAGATGTGAAGAGCCGGCATGGGTGTCTGAATCTCCAATCCATGAAAGTTTGCTGGGTGAGCTTCGACCAGTCATACACTCTCTCAGAGAGTTGTGAGGACAAGATGGAATGATGTAAACCACTTTGGTCCTCACTGACAAAAAAGGTGGCATGTAAATGAAGTAAATAAATAAAGCCAGAGCCAGTTCAGGCAAGTGTCTATGCCTAAAGGGGGTGAAACGAGGATGTAGAGAAGCCACAGCAAGGAGTGCTGAAGGCAGATAAGGCGAAAACTAGGAAGGCATTTAAGTTATGTATATATACAAGGCCAGAGACTAATACATGCTGAACTATACACTTAGGCTTGATTTAGGAACATTATCAGCCAAGCTAGATCAGATGGTAAGAGGGGTGGGCCTTGGAACAGCTTAAAAAGATATATATTATAGTATAACCTTTTGTTATTATCAGATGTAAGCACTGAAACCCCCTATCAAATATATATTCACCAAAAGCAAGTAAAAGCGGTTATGAACTGTGGAATTAGTAATCATAGAATTATACAGGTTAAACCCCTTCAGTTTTATGTTGTTTTAGTCTTATCACTCACTTTCCTCCCTCCCTCCCATTTGTATATCACATACTGTGGATAGTTCACTTCATGTGTCTGAAAAACAGGGCTCTATCCTATGAAAGATTGTTATAATACAGCTCTTCAGTCTTTAAAATATAACAAAACTCCTTTTTTATGTATTTGGTGTGATGTTTTGTACACTCAGAGTTTAACTATGATTTATGGATAGCCACCATATAACTTAAGAAAATAATCAACATATATTCTATCTGCAATATTTTTGTAGAATTATAAATATATGGTGGCACATACCATATACTAACCATCAATAATGTATTTTGTCTGAAAGGTTAAATTGCATAATAATGGTCTTTCTCTCAACATTTTCATATATTTTGTTCTAACATAAAGTAACAATGTACTTTCTCTCCTAGACAGGGAAAAATATGCCATTATAGCCCCACTCTAACTATGTAAATGACCTCACAGATAAGTGGAAAGGGATATTTCAAAACTCTGGTTTATTATAGCTTGATGGCATGTCAGCCTTATCACTCAAGACTGTATTTAACTTTGAATAATACATGCTGTCTTTCTGAAATGGTCATTATGAGGTTTTAATGCACCATAAAGCAGGTCTTATAAGTTCCTGCTCACAAAGACATCAGTCTAACATATAATTGCAACATATATCATAGAAAACAATAGTTTGGCAACACTGCTCTTAGCTTCTTAAAGGTTATTTTACTACATTCCAAGTGCATTTTTAATTGTTGGGATTCTTTCAGTTATTTATTTATTTATATTTATTTATTTAGTAGGCTTATATTCCGCCTTCTCCCGTAAATGGGCTCAAGGCAGATCACAACATATAATAATAACAATAAAAACCCTACATATCAAAGTTAAAACACCATATTAAAATTAACAGTAAAAACAATAAATAAAATGCACCACTGGCGGACAAGGCACAGCATATCAATAACCATTTGTAGGCCGCCTTAAATGATGGTAATAACAATGATAGCACTATAATAAAGCATGATGTCACCACAAGGGAGGTCAAATGACGGAATAATAGGATGCCCGCTGCCTCAATCATAGGCCCAGCAGAACAGCTCCATCTTGCAGGCCCTATGAAATGGCAGTAGTTCAGGTAGGGCAGTTACAGCCAGTTAGTGGGCATCAGACCAGAATCCTAATAACAGCAAGAGAGACTGTCCTTATCCTGAACTATCATTTTGAAGATATTAGGCTGAAAAAGAGATCTGACATCTAAGGCTGGATGTTAGCAAGAACCATGCACTTGTCCTGGATATATTGACACTTTTATTCTACCATATTCTGAGAACCGTACACATTTTGTGGCAGGAGGCAATCAAGGACATCTGGAATTGTTGGGACAGAAGGAACCGGAAGAACATCTATGCCATGTTCTGTACTGGCACTGTTGAACAAAACGCATGCAAAAGTTTAAACTACTGTTTCTAAGATGCCAAGAACTGCAACACAAATGCAATTACTAGTTGAATTTGCCATGACTCACCTCCTTGTTTATAGCAAGCTGATGTCATTTTCAAAGTTATCTCTTGAACTTTGTTGAGAATCTTGGTGCCTGCACAGTAGCCAGTTATGCTATGGAGTCATAATCTGTCATTTCTTGGTAAATAAGATATATTTGTAAATTATGGGACCACTTCTATGCTACTGGAGAACTCCATCTTTTCAGTCACCGTAGTGAAAGAGACATAGCCCTCAAGGTCATGATTGAATCATTCCAGTGGGCTACATGTCAAGCACAGAATTACTTCAAACTTTGCACCTAGGTGGTCAGATGCATGGTTGTTTAATAGTGCAATCCTAAACAGGTGTACACAGAATCCTACTAAAGTCTATTCAGTGGGGTTACTCACAGGAAAATGCTCTAGGATTGCACTGTGAATGACCTATAGTGATGAGTTTTCTTATGAATGTGCAATGAAACAAAAATATGGTGACTTCTGAACTATAATGAGCTTGCTTTGTTTTTAGAGGTTTTTTCATCCAAACTTCCCTGCTACTATAGCACTTGATGCTTGACAATATGAAATTTTAAAATTTGACTAGCTGAATATATGAAATTGCCTTTCATTGAATCAGACCATTTGCCTGTTAAAGTCCATATTGTCTAACTGGTGTCGCTCTCTAAGGTCTCAGGTAGAGGACTTCAACATCATCTACATGGTCAATTTATCTGGAAATGCTGGGATTGAATTTAAAACCTTTTAGATCCGAAACAGATGTTGATGAGTCATAGACACTCTCCGGTTGGTTTGTAATTTCTAGAGATGGGTACAAATTGCCTCATGAACTAAAGTTCATTATGAATTTTGGATGGCTTGTGGTTCATATAGTGATGCTTATGGAAAGGTGCCCAGCATGAACATTTCATGAACTTTGGTGCTGTTTGTGGCGATTTATGGTAGTTTGCAAATGATTGCATTTTCCAGACAAACTGCCTCTGCTCAATTAAACTGTAATTAAACTCAATTAAACTGTCCAAGGCAACAGAGCGGGGGGGATCTCCAGCCTTGGAAGTATCAATAAGAGCCCTCCAGACCTTAAGAGGCACTGCAGGCTGCCAATAAGAGTTCCCATTCTGCTCCATATATGCTTTATATATGTTCCACTGTGCTCTGCAGCCTCTTTTCTCTCAGCTGTTCTCCGTTACAGAGAGAGGCAGGGAACTTCTCAAAAGCAAATTAGCAGAGCAAATTCCCTAGTGATTGGGAACTCCTTTCCCCTGCAGGAGTTTTGGTGTTAGGTGAACTCAAGGCTCTGAGCCACCCTGTCTCTTAGGGCATGCCAAGCAGAAGGGTTTAGCTAGTAAGTACCTCAGCTAAGGACCCAAATTTTGATTGTGATTCTTCTCCCCTACTGGTCTTAGGTGGAATCAGGAGGACTCTGAGCGACCCTATTTCTCAGCTCACACTGAGCAGAGGTGCTTAGGTAGTGAGTTCCTTGATTGAGGACCCAGATTTTTATTGTGATTCCTCTCCCTTGGTGGGGTTTGGTGGGTCTTAGGTAGGGCTCTGAGCCATCTGTCGCTCTGCTCATGCCAAGCAGAGGGGCTTAGTTAGGGATTCCTTGGCTGAGGACCGACATTTTATACCCTCCCAGCCCTCCTGACTGTGAAACAACCTCTCTGTACCATGAAGTTGAAAGTAGTTGCAAAGGATGTTTGTTATGGAAGGAAGAATTCCACCCTCATATCACAAACCCCCATCCCCGGGTACCAAACCCATCCTGTCAGCCCACAGGAGCCCACCCCTAGCATGGCATCACCAGAAGTCTTGGAGTCGTCCCCCCCCCCCCCTGATCTGAGGTTGATAACACTCTTTGGACAAATCTCTGACATTGATTCAGAAGAGGAGAATGCATCCTCCCCTTCCACACAACTCCCTGTTGCTGCAACCTGCCTCTAGTATACCTCTCTGTGGCCTCTCCTAGCCCAGAGCCTGAACACCAGCTCATCCTGGGTATACCCACCCACTAGAACTCCACCTATGACACACAATTGTGCATTTGGTGGAGCAGAAGAGTGTGGTGCAGGATGTCATCTCCTCTATGATCATCCTGCACAGGGAAGAGGATATCAGCATCAGCTCCAATGACTTTCTGACCCTCTTCCAAATGGTACATGTCCTCAAGCCCTTCCAGGACACCACTGACAGCCTGGGACAAGTCATCCTCCTGACTTGAGAGCTGGACTGGGCATTGGCCTCTTCACTTCTGCCAGAGGACAGCTGCTCTCCCACAGGTCAGGGACAACAGACAGGTTGCAGATGGGCATCACCTCCAGGTTGTGTCATCTTTGCTGTTGATGGGCGGTTGACCAAACACTGCTCTCTTGAATTTACCCAAGGATCTGGAGGCTGCCCCTCCTTTCCCCCCTCCTTTCCCCCCTCCTCCGCCAGCGGTTCCACTCGTGGGCCCACCATCTAATGCCCCGGGACGAATGTTCCGTGAAGTTTTGGAGAAGGAACTTGGTCAGACTAAATTGGAAGATGTCCCAGAATTGGTGGAAATGTTGTCTGTTTGCCCTGTACATTTGAGAGATCAGGTTGACAACCAAGGAAGACGCTGTGGTGGGATGGTTAAAGCAGAGACAGTTGAAATGGAATCCTAGCAAGACAGAGGTTCTGTGGCTGGGTGGAGGAGGACCAGGTATGGGATACCAACTCCCAACCCCTGATGGGGTGCCTCTAATAACTGAACAAAACATCAGGAGCTTGGGTGTGACACTGGATGCCTCATTGACAATGGAGGCCCAGGTTGCTAAAATTGCTAGGCTGGCATTCCTTCAGCTATGCCAGGCCAGGCAGCTTGTCCTTTACCTGTCCTACTTTGACCTAGCTGCAGTAATCCCGGCAATGGTAATATATGCAATGGTCACCTCCAGGATAGACTACTGTAACTCACTGTACATGGGCCTACCCTTGGGACTGACCTGGAAGCTTCAACTGATCCAGAATGTGGATGCATGGTTCCCCTTGGATAGCACACATTTGACCTGTGCTGTGTGAGCTGCACTGGCTTCCAGTGGGGTACCAGATCAGATTAAAGCTGCTGTTTTTGACCTTTAAGACCCTGACTGGTCAGGAACCCACATACCTTTGGAACTGCTTCTCCTGGTATGCTCCAAGAAGAACTCTTTGCTCTGAAAATAAGAACTTACTGGTGGCCCCCAGTCCAAGAGAGATCTGGCTGTCCTCAATCAGTACCTTTTTGACCCTGGCCCCTACCTGGTGAAGCTCTCTGCTGGATGACATCCATGCTCTGCAGGATTTACTTTCTCTTCACAGGGCATGTAAGGCAAAGATGTTCTACCAGGCATTTGGTTGAGGCAGTGATGGTACACTGAGCAGTATGGCACTCTCATACCCCTCCCCATTCTTCATAAGGTTCTCCCAAAGGGCACTGAAAAAATTATGTTCACCATCTGTAATAGAAGGAATATTTTCCAATTTTGTTTTAAATTTGAGATATTTTGTTGTTAGCCACCCTGAGCCCTGCTCCTGGGATGGGTGGCCTATAAACAGAATATAATAAATAAATAAAACGAAGGGGAGTATATACTGGCCTGTATGTGTGAACCCCAGATAAAAGGCAGTGTTGCTCTCTGGAATACAAAGATTGGGCAATGGAAGTGTGAGCTCTGCAAAGTGCAGACACTATAGACCAACAGACATCCGAGAGGGAACAGTGGGTGGAAGAGGTTGGGGGGGGGGGGAGGAGGGGGAGAAGGAAGAGCTGCAGTCCAGCACTTCTAACTCAAAGAGCCCAACCAGGGAGAAGCCTTGCTACTGGTTTTCAGTGGTGAACTGGGAGGTCAGCTGCGGCAGGGATGCCAGGAGTGTGATAGCAGAGGACTGGGTGGTGGTGAGGGAGTACCTCACCAAGCCCCCTGATCCCACCTCCATTGATCACCTGGACTACTGGTCATGCAAGGCTGCTCTCTGGCCCAACCCCTCTTGCATGGCCATGAGTCTCCTCCCCCACCTTCCCATTGGTATCCAGAACAAGTGAGTGTCAGACATTCTCACCCCCCCCTGCTCCTGCCCACTGCTCCTGCCACACTGCTCCAGCTAGGATGGATAAGTTGACCTTCCTGAAGGTCAACCTCTCCCTGCTGGCCTACCTCTCTCTGGACCTCACAAGATCCAGGCCTCCTGTTGTCCTCTAGCATGTTCCCCCATTCTTCCTCCTCTCTGGGTGATCCGGCCTGTGGGTTGTGCACTTGGCACTTGGGTGAAAGGATGGCAGCCTTTGCTGAGTGGGAGAGGGTGAACTCCCTCACTCAACACCTACCTCATGAAACAACATCTACTTCATAACATAATACCTAATTCATTATCACTTTAAATGGAAAAATCTGATTTATACTAGTCTGTTGGGGCTGAAGTGCCCAGCAAGCTGTTGTGGTGCAATTTTGAGAGACCCCTGTCAATACTTTGGGGTGTCTACCTTTCAGTACTTCAGAACCTGCCTTTGGAGACTGGGGGGAGGAAAGATAGATAGATAGATAGATAGATAGATAGATAGATAGATAGATAGATAGATAGATAGATAGATAGATAGATAGATAGGAGAACACAAGGGTAGACAAACAGGGTGATATTTACCTATCGTAGTCTTCCAGGAAGGCTCCAATGGTGACGAAAAAGGGATGGGGGATATGGGACCCTCAACTGGCCAAGAATCGGGGATGGATCTAGACAGTGGAGATGGAATACTGCTAGATGCACACCTGAGTGGAGTTGGGTCAGAGGTTAAATAGACTACCTTAGACCCTCCGGGTATGGGCCGTACAGGGGAGGAGAAAGGGGAGGCTCTGTAGTGACCATAGGGGTTGGACTTCTGCAGTAGCCAATGGGACGTTCATTGGTGGCACCTAATTGGTTGCCTATGGCTGACCAATGAACAAGCTTGGTCCAGAGGTACCTGAGTAAACTTTCAGGTTGAAACGGACGTGGGGGGGGGCTTCAAAATGACAGTTGGGAAGAAGAATAGAAGTGACTACTGGGTGGGGAACCCTTAAGATTAGGGAACTTATCTGAAAGGGTGACAATAGAGTCAAATTGTGGCCTAGGTAACACCCAGTATATACGAAAGGAACTTGGTTCTGGCTGAAGATGGTCTTCCTCTTCTTCTGTCTTCTTCTGGGCAATAGTCTTTGTCCAGAGTTCCGTTGAACAATGAAAGTGGCAGTTGGACGATTAGCCACTCCTGGGGTGGGTAGGTTGCTTGCCGGCCAAAGGTGACATCTGGTGTGTACGTGAGCCGTCCGCTTCGATGAAATGGAGTCAAGCCTGGTAGGAAGATGGCTGCGTGCGATGTTAGCCCTCCATGGTGGATTCCATGGTCAGCTCTTAATAACCATTCGCCTGGATGGCTCCTGGCGGTGCAGTTTCTTCTGCTCCATGGCTGGTGGACGAGGAAATGTCCATTCTTCTGATAGGCTCCCTTGTACCGGTCTAGAGATCCTATGTAGCGTTATGGCTGCTTGTACTTGTCCAAGTCCCTTTATACCTGGCTAGGTATACTCACACTCTCTGGCCAGACGGGTGTGAGTTACTTCTCCAGGGGCGTTGGCAACCATGCTGGTGATAACGATGTTCTATAAGGGGCATTTTCTTACAATCTCACAGACTGAACCAGTTCATCTAGCACAAGAAAGTCTGTGACAGTCTGTGGCTTGCAAAATGTGCACATCACGAACCAAACCAAACTGTGTTTTCCTCATTTGTGCCCATTCCTAATTATTTCACATATTAGGGACAATTTATTTTCTTTACTTCATTCACAGTTAACTTTTTTATAATTTCAGCAACAATGTGATTACTCTTTGTACTACCAAGACACTTTTTTTCCTGTTCACTCAGCTAGAACTTCCCAAAGTACTTTTAATCAAATTATGAACTTGATCTATTCCAAGAGGTGCTCACTGACCTCTTTCAATAAAATTTATACAAATGCAGAAAAGGTATAAAATCCTAAATCAGTGAGTCCTACTCAGGTCTATTCAGTGGGGCTTACCCCCAGGAAAATGATTTTAGGATTGCACTGTTAAGGCAGCTTTTTTGTAGAAGAAAGACTTCACAGAAGCAAAAAAAAAAAGTGAGAGCCCTCTCCAGCCGCACTCACCTCACAGGGTGTCTGTTGTGGGGGAGGAAGGTAAAGGAGATTGTGAGCCGCTTTGAGACTCTTTGGAGTGGAGGGCAGGATATTAATCCAATATCTTCTTCTTCTTTCTGACAAACTCTTTAATAATGTGGGATGTCTTTTTATAAGATTCAAGATGAGAATAATTCTAAACAAAAAAATTATTCATAGTTTGCCTGGGTTGTTATATAAACAAATCTGTCATTCACATAAAAAATGCAAAACTATTCTCAGACCAACTATACTTCAGAGGTATTTATGTCAAGGATATTAGTGTAACTGATAGGAGTGAATTTAACATGTTTGGATGAATTGATTTTTATAATTTTCAAAAGCAAACTTCAGTACAATTCCATGCAACAATATAGGTGATTTGTTATATAAATTGGGGGGGGGGGGAGTATCTTCATAAAAATGTTGTCACTGGTCACCTTGTTGCCACCTGGCAAAGTAATACTAGTTCCCATGCATCAGTGTGCGATAAAGTTTCTAATTTTACAACTGAAAACTGATTCTTTCATTTCATGCCCCACCCCCTCTTCTCAGTACTCTTATAGTTGAGATAATGCTCTGTTTCCAAAAAGCCAGTTGCAGAACTCCAAGGTTCTGGATTTCGTTATATACCACATTATTTAATATTGTATCAAGGAATAAAGAAATGTAGCATAAAAGAACTGGTGCAATTAACATAAAGGAGGAAACCCAGTAAAACTCTCTTCTCATTTAAACTAATACTAATTTGTTCCAAATTGTTTAAGATCTAATTAAAAGAGCATCACTGTCTAACTTTTCTGCATGCCAGCAAAAAATTACCTCAGAAGCTTCTGCATCACCTGGTCCACCTTCTGACTATGGCTTTCAATTGGCTGTGACCAGGGTAATATAAGTGCATTGTACATTTCTTTCCAATTCCTGAATGGATTCTGTCAGGAGATTATATTAATGCACCTTTCCCTTAGGCCGAGGAGGAAAAGCTAAGGCAAAATATCACAAAGTATCCTCTTTGAGAACTGATCACAGCTGTTGAGGGAGGCTGGAAATCCCACCAAGTGTGTGATAAAATGGAGCCTATGAGCAATCTCTTCTTTTCTACGATAAAGGTCAGGCCAAATGGCCTTTTCATCTCCTGGTATTTGTAGATAAGGACATGAGTAGCAATCTGTCTCCTTCAGACATGAAGCAATATATTGCAGATAGCACCTGCATTTATGCATTAAAGCCTAAAGGGTGAGCTACTTGATAAATACATTAGGCACAATCCTTTTGATAATTTCTTTTGTAATTGCTTGTCTTGAGAAAGTTGTGGGTAACTCCATCCATGATGGGACTCGTGTACTGTCATAATTATTTCTGCTACTAGACAGAGCATACACAATGTTCATTAACCTTGAAGTCTGTGGGCTGCCATTTCAAGGTGTGTTTATGCATGCTGCATTTTCTGGTTCCACACATGCAGCCATTTCCCAAAGGATGTCCCAGTGGGTTTGCAGTGTTCGCAAGGACTTAGCCCTAGAGCTATTAATGATAGTATTATGGTACTCTATGGTACCATAGAGTTTTTACTGTGAATCCAAGTGCATGAGCCCTGCATGATGATGTCCCCTGGAAGTAATTATGAGGCTCTTTGGGGGTGGGGATTCCCCCAATGGCCTGCTCTAGTTCAGCTGGTTAGGGCCCCTCAAACCAGGAGATTCCCTGCCCCTGGCAAGAATTTGGCAGCCCTACGCTGTAAAGGAAGCAAATTAATGGCACTGGAAATCCCACTTGCCACTATGGACCAAAACCTGATATTCAGATGGCAAGTAAGGTAGACTGATATGGAAGGCAGTCATAGGGACCATATCACTCCAGTCTTGTTTCACCTACACTAGTTTCCAATTTGCTTCTGGGCTTAATTCAAGGTACTGGTGTTGACTTTTAAAGCCCTGTATGACCTGGGACCAAGATACCTTACAGACCCCTTTCTTTCAAATGAACCTACCCGCTTACTCTTGTCATCCTTGGAGGGCCTGCTTTAGTTGACCTTGTCGTCTGAGGCTTAATGGGTGGCAGTCCCAGAAAGGGCCTTCTCTGTGGTGGCACCAAAACTTTGGAACTCCCTCCCTAGGGAGATTTGTCTGTCTCCTTCTATTGATGTCATTTGCCCACAGGCGAATACTTTGTTTAGTCTGGAATACTCCCAGTAATGGTTACTGACTCTCCTTCTAGTATTGTTAATGTGGTTTTACTTTAATTTCATGATTTTAACTGTATTTTTAATTATTTAAGTATTTTAATGTTCTTATGTTCCAACAACTTGTTGGCCCTGATTGAATGGAAAGGTGGCATAAACTATTTGAAATAAATAAAAATAAACAAATATGGAGCAAAACTGTATTTGAGTGAGAAACTCCCATTCTCAGGCAGAGCAGGGTATAAATTAACAGAAACAAACAAATAAACTCAAATGCAAATATTAAGATTGTGAACAGTCCCAATGGAATGCCATTTCGTCTGGTTTGGCTTTGCTTGCTTTTGTTGTCTACTTGAGTGGTTTGTTCTGAATCCACCTTCCTGGCTGTGATGCAGTTAGTTCATTTTTGCCTTTGGTCTTAAGACTTAATGGCCTTATAAAGGTTCCCCACTCCTGACTGGTACAGGATCCAGCTGATATTAACCTCTGCACACTAATTTGGGTGTGAGTCCAACTGAACTTATGGAAATTTTTTGTAGTTGAGTTTTGAAACTGTGAATCTTAAGAATGTGAGACAGAAATCTGACCAACACAATAAAAAAGATATATTTGTTGTCTGTTAATGTAAACAACATGTGTAAAGCATACATAAGCAGAAGGCTATACTTAAGGTGCATATAATGCAGAATTTTATATCAAAATGTTTTCTTCACCACTGAGTGAAACCACAAGGGAGAGACTTCAATGTAGACAAAGGCCCTTTCTGCATTTGTATTTTGCCTTGATTTTTGAGCACATCCAAGTCTTCCCTTCTACATTATATCCCACTTTCACAACTGTCTTGCTATGCTCCTTGTTATGTCTTCTGCATTTGTTTACCATCATTCAACATTCAAACCACTTCCAGCGCTCTGCTGCCCCACAGCAACCAAAACTTCTTTTGCTGTTCTTTGTTCTCATCTGCTTTTGAATCACTAATCCTTTCTAAAGTAGAATTGTTTCCAGGGGTATTTAAGTGCCACTCGCTGTCCTCCCCTGTTCCTGCCCCTCTTTGTTTAGGTTGATGTCCCTCCCCTTTCTGTTTTCTTTCTCTCCTTCTCCAAAGACAAAGAAAGATATGTCCTTCTGTTCAGGCAAACTTTTAAAAAACCAGAGAGACCATAAGAAGGAATCAATAAATATAAAGGACTACGGGATTCCCTGCTCCAAAATGTGTCAGTCTTGCATGTGTGGGCCTGGATTTTCCCCTCCTTTCCATTTATTTTTGCAGAATTGTGGAGACAGGGAGGGGTTGGGTCTGCAGTTAAAAGTTTTGAAAGATGCTTGCTCGTCTCTTCAACTTTGACAAAGCAGCCAATTGGCTCAGAGAGTTAAGCTTTGTACTTACTACACAAGGGTTGCGTGTTCAAACCCTGTGGTGGGCAGGTAGATTTTGCAAATTAAAAAAAAAGTTATTTTTTTAAAAAACTCAGGTATCACTGATGGAAAAAATTACTGAACAGTGAGGTCAACAGAGTGATTTCCTGCTTTCCTTTCCTCTTACAGGGTCTTATTCTCTGTTCTCATGCCCTGTCAGAGGAAAATGCCAGCAACTTCCAACTAGGAATCTCTTGAGCTCTCCCCTCCCTCATTAATAGTTTTATTGATGGTTTGTGGGGTGCAGGCATAGGGAAACTAGTGCAAAAAAAAATTGAAGGAAATAAGTTGGGTTGCCAATCTCCAGGTGGTTTTTTTTTTTTTTAAAGAAAAGCTCTACAAGCCTGGTGCATGAAGCATCGGGTAGGGGCTGTTTTCTCTGGCTTCTCTTTCTTCTTCTTTGGCAGCAACAGCCTCCCCAACTTGGAACTTCCCTATCTCCAACTAGTCAATCCAGCTGCAGATTCACCCCTTACCTCCCCCAGAATGCAATGGAAATACAGAAGGCATAATCCACAGAAAGTGATGTTGCAGGCACGAAGTACTGAGGCAATTCAACATATGCAGATTGAAAGCAAACTATTCTGATAAAAGGCATAATGACGAGTTCTGGGAACCTATGGAGTAAAAATAGAATGCAGAAAGGGCCCTCATCAATGTAGATTTCAATAGATAAAAATCTTGTGAAAACACAAGATAGAGTAATAGCCACTAGGGTAGGGGTGGCTTTAATTGAAAGATTAGGCGAATTCTACCCATAGATATTAGCTATAGTAGTTAAATGAAACCACCATGTTCAGAGGCAAATGGCAATATACTTCCCAGTACCAGGTGCAGAGGCAAAACAGGGAGGGAGACATATATAAGCCAAACACAGATTGCAAGAGTCTAGACTGGAGTATCTCTACATAGGATTATACAGTTAAGAGACTTACAGTATTTTCTAATAAGACCTAGCACAGAGATACAAAAATTACAGCTGAATGTGTGCCCCCCCCCAAGAGCTTTTACCATAAAGCAGCAATGATTTTCATAGAAAATAAACATAGCAAGATAAATATTAAAAGTCTATAGAAGAATGGTAAGTAAAGGCACTTGATTATAATAGTTCTTATAATACAGAAGAACTCTTCTTCCTCATTTTCCTGGCAAGATTGTGTATGAGAAAGGGGAGGGGTGATGGAAGGAAATGTAATCACCACACAAACATTTTAAAAATATTTTGTTGAAGAAAGTCTTTTTCTGTCAGAGAAAGACAGACTTGGTGGAAGGGAGCCTCAGAATACAAGTTAGCTAAAGGGAATCCAACCTTTCAGTTTTGGGTCTGGTTAGCTTTTACCGTTTTCGCACACAGCTTACCTCGCAGTCACAATCCTGTTCCCTCCGCAGCGTTCGGTTGGATTTCCCACCATCTGCGCCGAAGTTACAGGAAATGCCGCGGCTTCTGTGTAGCAAACGTAAACCGCTAAAACCCAGTTTACGTTTGATATGCAAAAGCCACGGCACTTCCTGTAACTCCGGCGCAGATGGTGGGAAATCCGACAGACGCTGCGGAGGGAACAGGATTGTGACTGCGAGGTAAGCTATGTGCGAAAACGGTCTTTGTGAATAAGTGATGTGGCTTTTCTTCCCTTTTCATTAATTGAACATTATAGCAGCCTTCTGTTCATTTATCCATTTCCCCTTTACTTCCCTTCTCTTTCCAGGGTACTTTTGTCCACCCTAGGAGGGTATGGTTATTAATACTACTTCTGGCACTCTGTAATATCTCAAAAACATAGGGTGATTCTGCACTCACGTTGGTCCGGGGCAGGCTTCTATTTTGAGGCAGAGCAAGCTAGCGATTTCACACCAGTTGCTCTGCGCCGGCATTTTGCACAGGGCAAACCCCCAATTTGCCCCGCCACAGTGTAAACCGCCCCAGACCAACGTGAGTGCGGAATCACCCATAGTTTAAAATGATTCTCAGCATGTAGAGGGAGGCTTTGCTTTGTATACCTGTTATAAAGAAGAGTATAAAACACAGCACCCTTCTCTGAATATCAATAAAAATACTTAATATTGTTTTCTAATTTTATCCATATCATTCTGAGTCATTCAGTTTTTCATAGGTGACAAAGGTTGCAGAAACATTCATACTGGTTTATCAGGATAGGGCAGTTCTATCAAACAAACAACAATGGATATTAAGTAGTTTAAATCTGCACTTCAGACTGACTGTCTAAACTGCATAACCTCTTGGCCTAATGCCAGCGAAGTAGGCAAAATATAAATTTACTTACAGCCACAATGGTCACAGTTTTATCAATGCAAGATAAACCAAGACAGAGTTTTTGTATTTAATAAGAGCTTATTTCTATGTCTGTGCCATACCTTGTGAACTTTAACATTCTCAAATCCCAAAGTAAAAGCACAATCCCAAAAGACAAACTGTGATTATATTTGTATATAAATTTCAGATTCTTATAAATGTGCCTACTACACAAAAGGAACTTCATAATTGTGTCTTGACATACAGGGGTTTTTTTTTGGGGGGGGAATCTAGGTAATGTAATATTACTACAGTACATAATTGTATCTAAGGTCTTCAGTCTCTTCCAATGTTCCCTCTAACATGCAGAGTCTTGTGAGCAAAAATTCTACTTTGTAAGCTACTGACATTAAAGTTGTGAGCTACTGCATAAATTATTGTGCTCTGGGGCCATTTTTCCTGAGCTAAGACAAAAATGTGCGAGCTGGAGGCTAAAAATCTGTGAGCTAGCTCACACTAACTCAGCTTAGAGGAAACACTGGTCTCTTCACAGTGAAATTCTTTCTGTGTTTAGTTGTTTGGTTTGCAAAGGTACCAGGAAATGAGGAACACAACATGTCTGGATTTTCTTTGTGCTGTTCCATTTTTACTACATATGGAATCTAATTATCTATAGCCTCTGTGTAGAACCATGTGAAATTTAAACCTTACAGACAGCCAAATAAGATTTTGTACTTGGAATTCACTCTCTGGATCTAGTACTCCAATTTAAATAGATTAAAACATATTCTAATTTGCTTTTACTGGAAACATCAATATATTTAGAAGTACATTCTTGGCCTAACAGTTCACTTTACTAGTTCTAACAAGAGACCACTTTCTACCTGTGTTCACACTGCTATACAATGTACAGTTACTTGGGAGTAAGGCTCATTAAGTTGCATTGGACTTACTTTTGAGAAACCATACACAGGACTGGGTTGTTAATTGTGTGAGTCAACTGGAACAGTTGCCTGTGACCTGGATTGCATGTTTGGTCTGTTCTATTATTTTATTATCATTTCTCCCCTTTATATACATGCCTTTTTTGCCATATAAATGTGATCAGGCAGTACATATCAAACTTGGGAAATGAAAATAATTGAAATCAGGAGAGTTATAACTGCTTAGTACCTGGATAATTAATGCCCCAAATGGCAGATATCGGTTTCTTCATTGTTGGAGCTCTTAAACTGTTGTCAGTGATATCAATAATTGGAGTAACTCCAGAACTCAAGCATCTTCCATTCAGTCAAGAGATAAAAGGCAATAAGAGCTTAAGGGCTATGAAAGAGTTTGATTTTTTTTTGATGGATCAGCTAAAGTATTTATCAGTGTTTGTATAAACAACAGGAGGGTTACCATGCATTTCAGGTTTTGCACTTAGGCATATTATGGCTGCTGATGGTTTATATGGAATGCCAACTGAATCCATTGTTCTGAAAGCACCTGAGGATTAAAATGATCTCCTGTGGCTTGAGCATCTGTGCATCCAATGGTAGGCAAAGGAACCCTCCATCAATGTATAATCGACTAATGGAAAAGGGGATTAACAAACAATAGCTGTCCTTTGTAAGCAATTATTGGTTACACAGATAATTCTCATTATTTTTACATGTGAGATATAGCCAGTATCTCAGTCAAAGTGTAATGTGCACAACATGGAATTCATGGTGGTATATTATAATAGGTGATACTTTTCCATATTCACACTTCATTCCCTTTTCATTATGCAATGAGTAGATTTTTAAAACCTCATTTGTACCTTCTGGTTGCTGATAGCAAAGACTTCTACAATGGATGAACTGGGAGGTATTTTCGACATAATGAACATATAGGCTCCAATCAAAAGCACATTTAAATGGAAGAAAATTCCATGGATTTCAATGAGACCAAACTTCCAAGTAAGTGGATTTAAGTTTTAGACATAAATCTAGGAAATTAATGGTTTGATTGTTACTGTGGTCTGAAGATACATGTGCCCTAGATATAGTATATGATCCACTCCCCAGTTTGAGCCCCAAATAGCGTGAATATAAGGAAGCTGCCTTCATCTCACTGCCTTTCACTTCTAAAGAGATGCTAGTTTAAGTTTTACCCTTATTCCAATGAAGCCCACATAACTAAGCAATGACCTTATGCAACTGTACTAAGGGATTTATCACTGTTATGAAATGCCACTACAAACATGGTAGGAACACAGATACCCACATGGAATAAAAACAAGAAACAAGTTTACGTTGCTGTGTCAGAACTTGGAGGAACTTCAAGCGAGTCCAATACTTGTTGCAAGTTAGGATCTTTATTGAAGAACAACAGTACTATAGTAACGAAATAACAGTAATGGCGAGTCTGGGCAGTTGGTTACATTTTATGCCCACAGTAAAGCATAATAAAACAATAATTCACACGGGCTCAAGCGATTGTCTCTTCTTCCCAGCCTTCGTTATCAGCAAAGGAGGATGCCCCCCTATTGCGAAGGCCAAACGGCTTGGCTTCAAAGGGCACCTGTGGATATTGAGCAGAGACTTTCTGCCGCCTGTCTTGCTGCCCTAAATATTTTGCATAGCAAAGGGGCCTGGGTCAATGACCGCTGTCAGGCACTCTAAGTTATAACATGGAGTCAGTTTAGTCAAGCAAAGCACATAAAGTTACAAGTTCTGACATACTGCCCCCCCTAAGCTCTTCGGCTTGGGCTTGTGTGGGTACAGTAGGTGAAATTTTTTGAGCAATTGCGGTGCAGATACATCACTAGCCTTCACCCATTCATCACAACTAGGAGGAAAGTATTTCCATCTTATCAGGTAATATAGCGCCCCCCTTTGGACCTTAGAGTCCAGGATTTCTAACACCTCATGGTGACTCTGACCCTTCACTATAGTCGGGGGTGGCTCCGGGGGACGAGGATGGAATTGCGTAGCTCCAGGATCCTTGCGAAGAAGGCTGCAATGAAAAACAGGGTGGACCTTACTCAAGGATTTGGGTAGCTCTAACTCCACAGTCACTTTGTTGATCACCTTTTTTATTTTGAATGGACCTAGGTATTTTAGAGCGAGTTTGCGACACCCTTGGGGCAGGGGTAAATTCTTGGTGGACAGAAATACAGTTTCACCCTCTTTCAAATCCCATTGGGGGGCGTGTTTTTTGTCAAAGTGTCTTTTGTACTCCTTTTTCGCCTCCTCCAAGTTTTCCGGTATCACCGCCCAACTGGCTTTTATCCCCTCCCACCATTGCTGACACGACGTGGGCTCGGCAGGCCCCGCGGGGAGGGGAAGGTTTGGGAAGGGCTTCCCCTCGTAACCATTCACTATCTGGAAGGGGGAGGTTTTTGTGGAACTGTGGAAGCTGTTGTTGTAGCCGTATTCGGCGAATGGCAAGAGATCGACCCAGTTTGTTTGTTGGTAGTTAATGTAACATCTTAAGTACTGTTCCAGAAGCCCGTTCACCCTCTCAGTCTGTCCGTCCGTCTGCGGGTGGTAAGCGGAGCTAAGACCCTGTTCGATGCCAGCTAGCTTGCAAAACTCCCGCCAGAAGTTGGCAACGAACTGTGGCCCGCGGTCACTAATGACCTTCTCAGGGAATGAGTGTAGGCGTACCACGTGGTTAAAGAATAGTTGAGCTAGTTTCCGGGCTGTGGGTAATTTCTTACAAGGGATGAAGTGGGCTTGCTTTGAAAAGGTGTCCACTACCACCAGTATCACCGTTTTCCCTTGGGAGGGGGGGAGCTCCACTATGAAGTCCATAGATACCACGGCCCATGGGCGGCTTGCGGTAGGGAGGGGGACTAGGTGGCCGGGCGGCTTCCCCCCCTGCGTTTGGACATGATGCATGTGGGGCACGCTAGCACAAATTCTGAGACATCTCGTTTTAGTTTCGGCCACCAGAACTGTCGGGTAATTAGGTGGAGTGTCTTTACATACCCGAAGTGCCCTGCCAAGCGACTGGAGTGACTTTGTTCTAGGACTTCTTTTCTCATGGACTTAGGCACGTAAATCTTCCCTTTGTGGAGCCACAGTCCTCCCTCCCCTTGCTCTAGCCCATCGGGCCGCTCCGTTCCTTCTAAATCAGCCTCGGATGCCAATCGCTCAGTTGGGAGGGAGTCTGGGGCTTCCGTCTTTTTCCCGGAGCGGGTGGTGACCCCCCCTGCAACGGCCGAGGGGGGAACGAGGGAATCAATTACTTCCTCTCGCTGGCTATCGTGCTGGGGCATGCGTGATAGTGCGTCGGCCAAAAAGTTTTTGGTGCCCGGGATGTGTTTGAGCACAAAGTCAAATTTAGCGAAGAACCCCGCCCACCGGATTTGTTTGGCAGTCAGTTTGCGGCGGCCCATGAGTGCTTCTAAGTTTTTGTGGTCAGTCCAGATCTCGAATGGGACTCGGGCCCCCTCCAACCACGACCTCCAAGTTTTCAGGGCGAACATTACAGCAAAAGCCTCTTTATCCCATACTGACCAGTTTCTTTGCTCATTGGAAAATTTGTGAGAAATGTAGGCACAGGGGCGCAGTTCCCCCTCTTTGTTCCTCTGCATCAATATGGCTCCTACGGCGACGTCGGAGGCGTCGCATTGGACCACGAATGGTTTTAATTCATTGGGGTGAGCCAATATTGGTTCAGAGGTGAAGAGCTGTTTGAGTTCCTGGAAAGCTCTGTGGCATTCCGGCGTCCAAACCAAGCGCGCTCCGGGTTTTTTTGCTGCCTCCCCCCTCCCCTTTGTTTTTAGCAGTTCAGTGAGGGGGAGCATCACCTGGGCGAACCCCTTAATGAATCCGCGATAAAAGTTCGCGAACCCGAGAAAAGATTGTAGCTGCCGTCGGGTTCGGGGTGGTTCCCAATCTAGAACTGCTTGGATTTTGGCGGGGTCCATCGCCAGTCCCTCCCCCGACACTCGGAACCCCAGGTAGTCTAGTTCCGTTTTGTGGAACTCACATTTGGACAGTTTAGCATACAATTTGTTTTTACACAACGTGGCCAACACTTTTCGCACTAATGGCACATGGGACTCAAGGTCTTTCGAATAAATAATGATGTCATCAAGGTACACCACCACCCCCTTGAACAGGAATTCCCTCAACACTTCATTGATAAAATTCATAAAGACCCCCGGCGCGCCCTGGAGTCCGAACGGCATCACTAGATACTCGAACTGTCCCATGGGGGTGTTGAACGCTGTTTTCCACTCGTCTCCCTCCTTAATCCTTACGCGGAAGTACGCGTCTCGGAGGTCGAGTTTAGTGAAGATTTTGCCCTCGGCCACCGTGTTCAATAAGTCCCTTATCAGCGGGATCGGGTAAGCATTTGACATAGAAATCCCGTTTATCCCGCGAAAATCTGTGCAAAGCCTAAGCCCCCCATCCTTCTTCTTACGAAAGAGCACAGGGGCTGCGTGGGGGGCCGTAGCGGGTCGGATGAAACCTCGTTTCAAGTTTTTGTCAATGAATTTCCTCAGTTCTGCTTTCTCCGCCCATCCCATCGAGTACAGTTTTGCCTTTGGTAGCGTTTGCCCGGGGATTAGCTCGATGGCACAGTCCGTAGGGCGATGTGGGGGGAGTTCGTCCGCTTCTCGCTCACTAAATGCTTTTTTCAAGTCCCTGTATTCTTTGGGGATCGATCCCACCTCCTCGAGCGTGAGGCAGAGTCTCTCATTCTGGGGGGGTGCTTTCGGGCCCCATTCGGACCTCCAGTGGTGGTGCTCACACCGCCAGTCCGGGAACCTCACAATTTGTTCAGCCCAGCGGATGTCCGGCTGGTGCTTGGCCAGCCATCCCGACCCCACCACCACGTCAAAAGAGCATGAGGGGGCTATGATGAAAGCTTCTATGCTCCAATGCTCTTTAGTCCCCACAGGGGTTGCCTGGGTCTCTAGAGTACATGGTTCCCCCCGCATGGGCGACCCGTCCATCTGTTCAAATTGAATGGGGTGGGGAAGAGGGGATGTGGCCAACCCAAGTGCTTCCACTAAGCGTGGAGTGATAATGTCTCTCGTGCACCCGGAGTCAATTAGGGCTCGGGCGTGCATGAATCTCTTTAAATTCGGGTTCAGTAGGGTGACCGCCATGAACAAAAGCCCCCCAGAGACTCTCACCGTTAGTAGCGCCGGCGTTTTGTCGACCTGCCTCGCGGCACTGATTAAAGCAGGTCGCTGTCGTTTCCCGCCGACTCTTGGTCCCAGGACTCCTTGCTGGACTCTTCCACGGTGGTAACTTCCTCGTCAATCGCCAAGGAGGTGGCGACGGTGCCCCGACTGGGCTCCTTTGCGCGCCCACCTTTCTTCTTCGGGGCGGTGGGCGTTTGCTTGGAAGGCGTCGGGGTTGGTGGCGGCTTCACCGGGCAGTTTGCAGCTAGGTGATTCGGATCCCCACACCTAAAGCACTTCCGCGTGGCGGTTGAGGGGGTTGACGTGGTGGGGCCGCGTTTGCCCTCTCCTTTGCTCGGGGAGGGGCTCGCCTTGACTCCTTTCTTGCCTTGTTGTTGGCGTCGCATCCCCACGTGCTGGAGGTCGGTCTCTACTTCCCCCGCTAGTTGAATCCACCCCACCAGGGTGTCTGGTCTCCCTTGATGGTAACATCGATCCAAGATGTTGGCGTTCAGGCCGTTTTTGAACGCAGTGTACTTCATTACTTCGTTCCAGCCTCGGGCCGCTGCGCAGTAGCCCATAAACTCAGTGGCGTACTCACGCGTGGAGCGGTTGCCTTGTTCTATTCTCTGGAGGGCCGCCACGGCTTTCTCCTCGCGTAGAGGGTCTCCGTACTGGCGGAGCATCGCCTGTAGAAAATCTGCAACTGTAGCCAGCTCGGGCTTTCGACCGGTATAGAGCCCCACGTACCATTTCTGAGCCGGTCCTTTCAATCTGGAGGCGATGTGGGCCATGCGGCTGGCCTCTGTGGGGTAGCCCGCTCCCCAGTGCATAAAAAACGTGTTGCACTGGATGGTGAAGTATTCCACCGCATCCCCGTCTCCATCAAATGTGATTTTCAATTCTCGGTGCCCCCCCCGTCCCCCCCGACTGGGGCGACCGGGGCAGGGATCACTGGGGCGACCGGCCCGCCTGCCGGCGGGGCCGGCCAGCAGACTGGCCGGCGGCCCCGCCGGGGGACCGGCCGGCGGCCCAGCGGGGGACCGGCCGGCGGCCCCGCCGGGGGACCGGCCGGCGGCCCCGCCGGGGGACCGGCCGGCAGCCCAGCCGGGGGACCGGCCGGAGGGCCCACCGGCGGGCCGGCCGGTGCGCCGCCGGGAGGGCCCGCCGGTCCTCCCCCTGGGACTTGCCCAGCGGCCACGATTCCTTGGAGCGTGCGGATCTGGTCGCGGATCGCTCCTATGTTCTGCTGCATCTCCTCGGCCATCAGGGTTCGGGATGCATGGACCTCATCGTGGATCTCTCTTACCCAATCGAACAATTCATTTCGCAGTGTTCGGATCGGGTCCCCTCCGCCATAGATGCCGAGTCCCTCGTCTCTGGGCTCGTCCTCTTCCCCTTCTTCAGCGCCCGTGGCGAGGATGCGGTAGCGCTGCTCTGCGGCCTCCATCGCCACTGTGGACTTCCTCAGGCTGTAGGTTCGCTGAGGAAAAGCATCCACGGAGAACGGCGCGGGGACTTTAATCTTCCTCCTCGCCCCCGTTACCTTCGGGTCGAGCGGTGTCTCATCGGGTGGGAGGTTGGGCTCTCCGTTGTCTGGAGCCAGTGCCGCCATCGGCCAGGTTGCCAGCACAGATAAGTCCAAATAAAAGGATTACTGTTATAATGTCAGAACTTGGAGGAACTTCAAGCGAGTCCAATACTTGTTGCAAGTTAGGATCTTTATTGAAGAACAACAGTACTATAGTAACGAAATAACAGTAATGGCGAGTCTGGGCAGTTGGTTACATTTTATGCCCACAGTAAAGCATAATAAAACAATAATTCACACGGGCTCAAGTGATTGTCTCTTCTTCCCAGCCTTCGTTATCAGCAAAGGAGGATGCCCCCCTATTGCGAAGGCCAAACGGCCTGGCTTCAAAGGGCACCTGTGGATATTGAGCAGAGACTTTCTGCCGCCTGTCTTGCTGCCCTAAATATTTTGCATAGCAAAGGGGCCTGGGTCAATGACCGCTGTCAGGCACTCTAAGTTATAACATGGAGTCAGTTTAGTCAAGCAAAGCACATAAAGTTACAAGTTCTGACATGCTGAAGGCAGACTTGGCCAACCTGAAAAATCAGCAGTGGCTGAACATAGCCTAACTCAAACAGGATACAGTATCGTATTCCAGGACACTGTAATGCTGGACAACACATCCAATTACCATGTTAGATTATACAGAGAATCCATTGAAATCCATAAACATAATTTCAACAGGAAGGAAGAAAACTTAAAAATGAATAGGACATGGCTTCCAGTCCTGAAAAACACAAAATGCCCTACAGCTTTCAACAGCACTACAGATAAGATTAGAATTTCTATAGCCAATCCATATACAAAAGAACCCCCTCGGGTAAGCTCCTCCATTAGCATGCCACAGCCCAGGAAGCTCCCACAATATCATGACTCAATCCTACCCCACCTGCCTGAGTAGTTATACATTACCTGCCTACCAACGTCATTTCAATTTGACCCAGAGAGAACTCCAGTTTCTGGGTTACACCTCTGAGGATGCCAGTCACACTTACTGGTGAAACGTCAGGTCTCACAATGCCAAGACCACGGTCACACAGACAGCCCAGAAAATCCACAATGACCAAAGAAACAATGTTCATTAAGGCAAATAAAACAACTATCAAACAATGTCAATATCCAATACTAGTAGCCTACTAAGACAAGGGCTGTCAAGCCCCTGATCTGGGTGGGGGTTCTTCCGCCCGGGAGGTTCCCAATCCGTCGGTCCACACTGGGCTGTGGGGGGAAGTTCCCCTAATGTTGTTGGCGCAATGACGTCACCCATGAGTGACATCATCACATCGGCAGCATTGCGTGCCGGCTGCTTTAGGCATTTCCAGGAAAACTGTATGGTTTTCCTGGACACTCTAGCAATTTGGGAGGGAAAAGAGAGTTTTTACCTCCCCAAATGCTAGAGCGTCTGGAAAAACCATAGAGTTTTCCCAGAAACATCTAGAGCGGCCAGTGTGCGGCATCACCGGTGCTATGACATCACTCACGGGTGACATCATCACACCGCACGTGCTTTGTGCATGCAAAACAAATCCCCCACCATAGGCTGGGGGGAACTTGGCAACTCTAACTCAGACCAGGCATTCAAACATTGCTCCATTCAAGATGCTCCATTCAAGATGTGAGGCAAGATCCCAGAGAGGTAGAGAGTGAAAGTGACTATGGCAGTTATAGCTTCTGATTACTGAAGGTCCATGTGTGTGACAGAGAGGGTAAAAGCACAGATGCAGAGGTCCAAACTCCTAGGCCAGTGAGACTGTGACCAGGCTTTAGAGTCGGTAGATCATAATTCTCTTATAGGTGGATTGTGAGAGTAGTGGAGGTGGAGGTGGGTAAAGCAGAGTGAACTGGGAGAAAAGACTTTTGGAGGCTCAATGGTAAATTTGGGTTTGCCTTTACATAACATGAAATATCCATGAAATATCATGTTTCCCAGTAATGCTATATTTTTATGAATGCAAAGCATGAAAAATAAAATATAAATTCATTTAGTGTTGTGATATTCTTGTGTTTTATGCTAAAGAGGGGATAGTAATGTGGAAATATAGTACTCTTCAGGATTTAAGTAACTTCTAAAGTGGGTCTCTGCAACATAATTCTATGAGTTAGCTCAAGCTACCCCAATCTTGTCAGATCTCAGAAGCAGGATCAGCCTTCTAGTATCTGGATGGGAGACCACCAAGGAACACAATGGTCATGACATGGAGGCAGGCAATAGTAAACCATCTTGGGATGTCTCTTGCTTTGAAAACCCCACGGAATTGCCGTAAGTTAGCTGTGACTTGGCAGCACTTTTCCATTACCAGTATATACAATATTTGTACCTCACCACACCCACTCAGAGGTCAAGTACTTAAGATACATTTTTGAGGTAGAATGAACAGTAATCATGTTCTATGTCTGTTTGTGTGTACATCTTCCCACACTGTAACTGAGTATCACCATCTACTTCTGCATTTTGAAAGTTTTGTTTTTTACTTGCAAGTTTTGCTTGTATGCACAGTGTTTCATTAATTAATGCAAACTGGATCCAGGGTCATGCATGTGTTGTAGCAGCTTGTCCACACACTGACCAAGGTGTTAATGTATAGTAGAGTCACCTTTCTGGTTTTCCATCCCTTGTAGACAAGCACACTGTTTCCCAGATGTTGCACTATAATATGCATGATGGATGCTGCTTGGTAGCCACTTAAAATCACTCCCACATTATACATAGGGGGGAAAAGGAGGGAAAAATCTATACTGAAAGTACTGATCATGACATCAATATGCCAAGTAAACGACCCTGCCACATAAAGTGACTGCATAAGCAGTTACCACATTGCTCATAGTGCGATTACAAAATCCAAGTCCTGGTTCTGAATGTTCTAAACCTAGCACGGGGCAACAACCGTACTCTCATGCTGAAGAACATACGGTCCCCTCACTGCCCTATGTTTTTAAAATATGACCAACTACCTCAATAGCTTTCTACCTAATGATAACGAGGAGCCCTCCTGTATGGATTTTGAAAGATGTGAAAAGGGGACTACATAGGACTAAGGTAATCCCCTGGTTTCCCTCAAATATTAAAAACTGACAAAAATATGGTGGGTTAATCCTACTCAAAGTAACTTGTCATGCCTGTAAATATATAGACACTGTGAAAACAAAAAGGAGCCAAAAAGAAAAAGCAGGAAATGGCTATGGGAAGGAGGGAAACCCAGCCAATGCAAGGGGAAGTGATCATACAAGCTGGGGAGTGGGAAAGAAAACAGGTGATCAGGCATGCTCAAGAGGGGTGAAGAATCGGAACCTGGGCAAGAGAGGATGCGATTTCTCCTCTCCATGAGTTCCCCTTTTATCTATAACATTTCTTATAAGACATAGGTCAGTTATTTCTTCTAAGATATTGGGCAGTTCTAGGCAGCAAGCTCTGTCCTCTCAAAGCTTAAGTTCATTCTTCAACTGCAGTAACAAGGTTGTCTGTGAGATATAGCAAACTGTAGACACTAAATTAATACTGTAGGTTTCTTCTAACAGTTCAATCCTGACTTACACCCTTCAAAATCCACTTAGAAAGGTGGGCTTAGAAGGGTGTAACTCTGCTTAGAATTCCACTATAAATGGGAAGGTGTGTCATTCTGAATTTTGCTAGATTCTAATTTGCTGTGATATAATTCTAGGAATCTTTCTAGGTTATTTTAAATATTTCTAGAACAACAAATATCTGCCCCAGAAAGAAATGGTTTTCATCTATTCCCAGGACTATATTGTTAGAGCATGTGGTCACCAATGGTGTGATTCTAGTTGAGTATTTCAGTTTTTTTGTCCATGCATATTAGTTTTCTAATAGCTAAGAACATCATGTTATATCTTTGTTAAGCTCCAGCAGGTATCAACAAAATCTAGTAGCATTAGAAGTGGCTCTTGAGAAATAAAATTGTATGTATTGTTAACTTTAGAGTCAGCATTTTTAATTTTTGCACTTTTAAAACAAAATTTAAAAGTCTTGTGTATTTCCTTCATCTCTCTCTCTATTGCCTGACTTGCTTATTGGGTATAGTGCTCCAGCAATTTACCAGGATTACTATTCCGGTGGGAGGAGGGGGTCAGATTTCAGTAGAGAGCAGCAAAATTTACAGCAGAGATTAAAGACCTGTTTTTGGATGTAGGCTTTTGTAAAATGCTGTAATTGTTTTATATATCTCATAATAACTATAACAAGGTTATCAGTACAGGATTATCAAATACCCTTCCTCTTTTAGGCAGAGGGATGTGTGCTTTTGGCATGCATACTTACTACCTACATTCATGTAATTCTTTATGTCCCTTGGAATCAAACTGTGTTACAGGAAATATACATGATAAGATCTTGCGGTTTATTTATTTTTATCTTGAAAACACTTGCTGAAAGTAAGGAGGTCTGGCTCTGGTCACTACTTGAAGCCAGTGTATGCCACTTTGCATCCTTATGTAGCTATATATCTATCTCTGTATCTAATGAAGGAAATAAATAATAAGGGCCAGTGGAAGATGGAAATGAAACAGGTTCAGAAAGGGTGTGAAATGAACACATACCCTGTGTGATGGTTTTTGTCCTTATAACCTAAATCCTTTAGACTGCCATTTTCCAGACTGCAAGCCCTTCTAGGTTTTTGTCAGGGTTGTGACAGTTCCAATGACTGCACTATCAATGTGATCATTACGCACTCTAACATTTTTTCTTTGTTTTTTCCCTGTCAATGTTCCATCTGTTCAAATTCTCATTGTGGATTGGTTTTCTGCTTTTGCGGGGAGGGTGTGTGCGCATGTGCTGAAGCACTGCAGTGCTTCAGCAGTCTCAGGTGGACTGAGAAATCCCTTTACAAGTATATTCCCCATCCAGCATGCCAAAACCAAGAGTTGGACCTGGTGTACGTGTCTCACCCCTTATTGGTTGCCTCTTTTTCCGCTTTTGAGCATTCTCCCTCATTGGATGCCCCTCAGTTCTTAATTCCTTTACCTGACCTCCCTCAAGGACATAGCTCACAGCAGCTTGTTTCCTTCAGTTGCATGTTTTTAGGCTAGCTGCATGCACTGCAAAATATATTTGAAAATGGCACCCAGGGACGTGCTACAATTTGCTGAGAGTGTGAATGAAGGAATGGTGAGGAGGGCAGTGATTGGCTGCTGGTGTTGGGCCTCCCAATGGGTCTGACTGTTTCAGTGCAGACGCCCTCCAGTGCTGAAATGCTGGCATGCAGATTTAAGAAATGCTCACTGCCCAAACCCACCTTTAGGTTCTCTTATCTTAGTCTAGCACCATTCTTTAAGGCTTATATCCTCATCTGTGGGGCAATAGCACTGACCTGTTTTAAAAGCTGGAATGGGAGACCCTCCTAGGTCTCCCCTCAAAATGCCAAAAGTACTCCAGTGGATTTAGAAAGGTTTAACTTTGCTGAGAACTGTACTGGTATGTATGTACTCTGTCTCCATCCACGTACTGGAACCAACATAAAAAAGTAGTCCCATGAACACATATATGTGCATATGTGCAAGTGTTTTCATATCTTTGGACACAAATACTGGAGCTAGAGACAACGGGTGTGTGATCCTTCCCATGTACTCACTGTCCACTTACTTGCTTATTTACTTACATATACTTCATTTATACCTCACCTTTCTCCTCTAGTGGGGCCCCAAAGCAGCTTACGTTGTCCTCTGTTTTTACCTCACAACAACCCTGTGAGGTAGGTTACACTGAGAGTGTGCAACTGGCCAAAGATCATGCAGCAATATTCACTGGCAAAGTAGGGAATTCAAACCTGGCCCTCCCAGATTCGAGTCTGATACTCAAACCTATATACCTTACTGGATATGTCAATTGAACAGGGTTTTGTTTCTGCTCAGTTTACTTCAGCCTTATTCTTATGTTCTTTATCCTGCTTCTTACAAATCCATTATTCTATGGAATATAAGGACTTTTATACATTATCCTTGGTAAAAGCAAACACCAGGCAGGTATGGAAAAATTGTGTCTATTGTGCCTTTTCTGCAGTCCCATCTTTCCCCCATCATTTTGCCTTGCTTTGATCCACCATTTCTTCCTGAGCAAAGTACATAAGAACATAAGAGAAGCCATGTTGGATCAGGCCAATGGCCCATCCAGTCCAACACTCTGTACAAAGACTGTGGCTAATATACACACACACACACACACACACACTGTGGCTAATAGCCACTGATGGACCTCTGCTCCATATTTGTATCCAATCCCCTCTTGAAGCTGGCTATGCTTGTAGCTGCCACCACCTCCTGTGGCAGTGAATTCCACATGTTAATCACCCTTTGGGTGAAGAAGTACTTCCTTTTATCCGTTTTAACCTGACTGCTCAGCAATTTCATTGAATGCCCACGAGTTCTTGTATTGTGAGAAAGGGAGAAAAAGACTTCTTTCTCTCCTTTCTCCATCCCATGCATAATCTTGTAAACCTCTATCAAGTCACCCCGCATGCAACGTTTCTCCAAGCTAAAGAGCCCCAAGTGTTTTAACCTTTCTTCATAGGGAAAGTGTTCCAACCCTTTAATCATTCTAGTTGCCCTTTTCTGCACTTTTTCCAATGCTATAATATCCTTTTTGAGGTGCAGTGACCAGAATTGTACACAGTATTCCAAATGAGACTGCACCATCGATTTAAACAGGGGCATTATGATACTGGTTGATTTGTTTTCAATTCCCTTCCTAATAATTCCCAGCCTGTCGTTGGCCTTTTTTATTGCAATCGCACATTGTCTTCACATTTTCAATGAGTTATCTACCACAACCCCAAGATCTCTCTCTTGGTCAGTCTCTGCCAGTTCACAACCCATCAACTTGTATTTGTAGCTGGGATTCTTGGCCCCAATGTGTACTTTGCACTTGGCCACATTGAACCTCATCTGCCACGTTGACGCCCACTCACCCAGCCTCAACAGATCCTTTGGAGTGCCTCACAATCCTCTCTGGTTCTCACCACCCTGAACAATTTAGTGTCATCTGCAAACTTGGCCACTTCACTGCTTACTCCCAACTCCAGATCATTAATGAACAAGTTAAAGAGCATGGGACGCAGTACCGAGCCCTGTGGCACCCCACTGCTTACCGTCCTCCACTGTGAAGACTGCTCATTTATACTCACTCTCTGCTTCCTATTAATTAGCCAGTTTTTGATCCACAAGAGGACCTGTCCTTTTACTCCATGACTCTCGAGCTTACTAAGGAGCCTTTGATGAGGAAATTTATCAAAAGCTTTCTGGAAGTCAAGGTAAACAACCTGTATTGGGTCCCCTTTGTCCACATGTTTGTTCACTCCCTCAAAGAACTGTAACAGGTTAGTGAGGCAACATCTTCCCTTACGGAACCCATGCTGAGTATTCCTCAATAACTTGTGTTCATCAATGTGCCTACTCATTCTGTCCTTGATAATGCTTTCTACCAACTTTCCTGGTATTGAAGTCAGACTTACTGGCCTGTAATTTCCCAGATCTCCTCTGGAACCCTTTTTAAAAATGGGGGTGACATTTGCTACCTTCTAGTCCTCAGGAACGGAGGCAGATTTCAATGAAAGATTACATATTTTTGTCAGGAGATCCACAAGTTCAACTTTGAGTTTTTTCAGAACTTTTGGATGTATGCCATCCGGACCTGGTGACTTATTAGTTTTTAATTCATCCATCAGTTGTAGGACCTCCTCTCTTGTCACTTTAATCTGACTCAGGTCTTTCAACACCCCTTCCAAAATTAGTGGTTCTGGAGCAGGCAAACACTTCTCATCTTCCACAGTGAAGACGGAGGCAAAAAGTGCATTCAGCTTCTCAGCCATTTCTCTATCCTCCTTCAGTAATCCTTTTACCCCTTGGTCATCCAAGGGCCCCACTGCCTCCCTGGCTGGTTTCCTGCTTCTAATATATTTGAAGACATTTTTATTGTTGGTCTTAATGTTTTTTGCAATATGCTTCTCATAGTCCCTTTTTGCCTGCCTGATCACAGTCTTGCATTTGATTTGCCATAGCCTGTGTTCCCTTTTATTAATCTCACTTGGACTAGCTTTCCACCGCTTAAAGAAATCCTTCATACCTTTTACAACTTCCATTATTTTTTTGTTAACCTTGCAGGCCTTTTCTTATACCTGTCTGTGCCTTTCCTAACTTGTGTTATATATTTTATCTGAGCTTCTAGGATTGTAGTTTTAAATAGCCTCCAAGCTTCCCCAAGGGTTTTGACGGTATTTACCTTTCCTTTCAGTTTCCTCTTCACATGCCTCCTCATCTCAGAGAATTTACCCCTTTTAAAGTTAAACGTGGTTGTGCTGGTCTTTTGGGGCAACGCCCTATTTATATAAATGGTGAAATCAATAACATTATGGTCACTGCTCCCAAACGGTGTGATCACTTTTACATCTCTCACCAAGTCTTGGGCATTACTTAGGACCAAATCCAGGATCACCCCACCCCTGGTAGGTTCTGTGACCATCTGCTCCATAGTACAGTCATTTATTTATATTTATTTATTCTTCGCATTTATATCCCGCCCTCCCCACCGAGCATCTAGAAACTCAATCTCTTTTCTCAACCAGAACACATATTGACCCAATCAACCTGCAGGCAGTTAAAATCACCTATTACAACACAGTTTTTACATTTAGCTGCTATCTTTAATCCTTCCATCATATTATAATCATCATCTATCTTTTGATTTCCTTTTGGGCCCTCTATTTCGACCCAAAGCATTGCTAGAAGGGAATCTAATTTTTTGACTTCAGTCTTACTGGACTGTATACCCTCTCTGACATACAGAGCCACCCCACCTCCAACCCTTCCCTCCCTATCCTTCCGATATAACATATCCAGGAATCACCGTGTCCCACTGATTCTCCTCATTCCACCAAATTTCTGAAATTCCCACAAAGTCTATGTTTCCCCCCAACACTAAACATTCCAACTCACCAATTTTACTTCGAACACTTCTAGTATTAATATACAAACATCTATAATTTCCCAGGCAAGTTAGGCCCACAACCTTTCTCCTGTTGCCTCAAGACTTTGGCAGACACTCCATACTGTTTGTCACCATCTCAGTGGACAACTTTGATCCATTACCTGGTAGAAAAGTAACAACTAACCCTTCATCTCTTTGAGATGAGTTCTCCTGAACCAGAGACATTTCATCTCCTGTCAGCTTTCCCCCAAGATTTAGTTTAAAAACTGCTCTGCCATCTTTTTGATTTTAAGCACCAGCAGCTTGGTTCCATCTGGGGACAAGTGGAGACCATCTCTTTTGTATAGCTCCCACTTGTTTCAGAAAGCATCCCAGTGCCTAACAAACTTAAACTCTTCCTCCATACACCATCGTCTCATCCACACATTGAGACTTCTAATTTGTGCCTGTCTCTCCAGCCCTGCACATGGAACAGGTAGCACTTCTGAGAAGGCTACCTTGGAGGTCCTAGCCTTAAGTCTCCTGCCTAGCAGCCTAAATTTTTCCTCTAGGACCTCACGATTGCATTTCCCCACATTGCTGGTGCCAACATGCACCATGACCACTGGCTCCTCCCCAGCACTATCTAAAGTAGGAACTAGAACCCTAAGGGTCAGACACCACAGAAATTCAAAAGGAACAAACTTTTAAATATAAACAGGGGTATAAAGAGTGGCTTTTAGGATAAAACACATGACACAGATTCCAATAAAGCTAAAGTATGCTGTGTAAAGATAATTTATAATGGAACACCTGCATCACCTGGTTTAGCAAATACATTTTCAGAAAGTGAATGTAATCCTTGAGAAAGATCAGAGCTGCAAAAGCACCAAATGTGTAGCGCCTGGCCCTAAGATTTTAATCAGTTTTGATCAACAAAAGTAAACTTACAGTCTAGAAATGGGAAGAAAAATACAAAATGAGGCCTGCCTACTTAATTTATAGTATTTCTGTCTGGATGGTAGAAAACCTTAAGATAACAGTAATATTTGCATTACTTGAATATACAGGAATCTTCTTTTGGTATTATAAATGAGGTTCATTTCCGTCTCCCTACAGACGGCTGACCTTTGTGCTGTTTTATTTTACTTCGCTTCCCCCCCCCCCAATGTAAAAATAACTGAAGAAAAGCAGGGCAAAGTGATATTTAAGTGAATAAAGTTTTAAAACTATTCAAATTGAGGTTTAAAATAGGCAGATTGACTTAGAATGTTTTTATACCAGTTGCCTCTTTCACACTATTTATATGAACTTTTGATCACTGTTGAGATGGAAGAGAAGCATTTGAAGTGGGAGTAAGGTTATTTTTAGCCAATATGGGTTTATATTTTCACTTCAAAGTGATTGAATAAAAAACCACTCAGAGCCTCAGCTGTGAAAATATCCTTCTACAGCAGGGATGGGTGGATTTAATCTACTATTCCTTGAAAAAAATCTAAGGAATAGGTAGTAAAAGAAGATACCAAATGTCAGTGTGGTAGAGTGACTCTTGGATTTGAACAGGAAGACCTGGATTCAAATTTCTGTTTAACCACAAAAGGCACAAGAGTATCTCAGGACTCTTTCCACCTAAATCTACTTAAGAAGATTGTTAATAAGGATAAAATTGGAAACAGTTTGTATACATCCCACTGAGTTTTTCAGAAGAAGGGTGAGATAGAAATGTGATTAGAAAACATTATTATTTGAAGGCAAGCCAAGATGAATGTGAGTGGTGGCACAGAGTTGACCTTGATTCATCACCTTGCAGTAGCTTCTGTTTACTTACACTTGAGTCACAAGTGGTTGAAGATCTTGTTGGGACATGAATATCATTAGCTAGTTCAAGGCCAGGAAGGTAAGCGTGGCAGGATCACTGGCAGGCAGTCATAGGCACCAAGAGCTGCTGACAAGACAGCTAGCAGCCTCCTCCTGTTTTCTTTTACATTGGCAACTGGCACAATGAAAGCAGGCAAAGTAATAGTGGCAGATGACTGTAATGGAAAGTGAACAAGGCAAACCCAACTGTGACTTCTGAGAGCAACAGTCTTTGCTTTCCCTGTTTAGATACAAACCTTGTGGTAAGAGGAGGGGAATTACTTGATTATAAATTATAATGCAGTAAAACGCACACAGACAACTTTCCTGAATCACCTTCAAGATCTAGAGAGTCAGCCTAGTATATTGGTTGATCTAGGAGAACATGGTTCAGATCCACACTCTTGCCATGGAAGCTTACCAGGCCTCTCACTCTTAGCCTAAACTTACCTCATAGCTTTGTTGCGATTGTGAGGATAAAACAAAGGAGGGGAAAATGTGGTGTACATTGCTTTGGGCTTTCATTGGGAAGATGTGGGATATACATCAATAAAAAATAAACTATGGCATAAACTTGGATTTGGATAGAAGATTTGGATTCAAATTTCTTTTAACCATTAAGGGCACTTGCCTGAAGTATGACTGACTTATTTGATGAGCTGTCCCTAAATTAAAACAGCTTGAGATGCCCCGAAAGCACAGTCCAAGAAATAAGAAAACAGGGAGCAAATTCTCACCTAATCTCCAGTACACTTCCTATGATGACATACAGCTTAGAAAAGGAAAGGTCCCCTGTGCAAACACCAGTCATTTCCGACTCTGGGGTGACGTTGCTTTCACAACGTTTTCACGGCAGACTTTTTACGGGGTAGTTTGCCATTGCCTTCCCCAGTCATCTACACTTAAATGCATAGTAATTGACAATGCTTAAACACATTAGTTCTGAATATAGTGTCAGTCAATTGCTTTCCTGAGATTTTCTGCCCTTGACAATTAATACCAAAACCTGGCAGAAACTAACTTCAAAGCTAAATCCCCTATTGAAAATGCTTGTGGAAACTAGTAGCTTCAAAAAAAAAAAAAAAAAACACCTTAAGGCCAGTTCAGAAGCATACCAATTATCCAAAGACAGAGTGGAAAATCAGATATTTTTCTTTTTCTTTCTGACTGTCTTGTTTGCTTGTGCCTTCTTCTCTCTGTATTATATCAATAGAATTTTATTTCTTGCTTTGGATACTCAAGACATTTATTAATCTTGGAAGTTCTATATTCACTTAATATGCTTCTGTATTATTGATTGAAGAGGGTTTAGGGAGCTTAAAAAGCATAGGCATAACAGATGTGCCCATATCATGTAGGTTCCTGAGGCTGCCCCCCCCCCCGCCGCCTCCCCAGGTACCAGGGAGGGAGTCACTATAGAAGACTGGAAACAGCAACTTTCCTATGGGGTGTGGTCCAGAACTTGTTTTAGCAGGAACTTGCCTGTCCCAGTGTAAAAACAAGCAACTGGGCTCCTCCAAGTGAGTGCTCTGTGACAAGGTTATTTTATTCCTCAGGCTTGTGGTAGGTTTTGTTTCTACTCTTACTTACCCTGTAAAAGACTGCGAAGGGCAGCCCTGAAGGAGCTAGAAACAATCCTTAAGTGTATGGATGTGTTGCTGGTAGTCAAGATCAAAATAATTAAAGCCATAGTATTCCCATTATTAAGTATATGTGTGAAAGTTAGATAATAAAGAAAACTGATAGAAAGAAAGCAGATTCATTTGAAATGTGTTGGAGAAGAGTTTTACAGAGACCATGGACCGCCAAAAAGACAACTAAGTGGATTCTAAATCAAATCAGGCCTGAATCATAGAAGCTAAAATGACTAAACAGGCTATTGTACTTTGGTCACATTATGAACAGACAAGACTCATGGAGGAGGCAATTATACTAAGAAAAGTCAAAGGCAGCAGGAAAAGAGAAAGATCCAACATGAGACGGATTGACTCAATAAAGGTCGCCACAATCCTCAGTTTGCAAGACCTTAGCAAGGCTATTAACAAGAGGGCATTTTGAAGAACATTTATTCATAGGGTTGCCATAAGTTGGAAACAGCTTGATGGCACTTACACACACAGTCATTTTATGAGCTGTCAATACTAAAATATAGTAAATATATTCCAAATTCTTCCATCTCTTGGTCTCCCCTACCAGTAGCCCTGGCCTTGTGGTCAGTGGCCAACGTCATTGGCACCATTCAGAAGGATATGTCATAGCGTCACTATCACTATTCCCTATGCTGGTTTTATTACCATCCTATTTTTCTTCTTAATTCATATAACTGTGATATTGTATTGTTTTATTGTCTTAATTTATGTGACCTGTAACTTGCCCTGAGCCTGCTTGCAAGAAGGGTTGAATATAAATTGAATAGATTATGATGATGATGATGATGATGATGAAGAAGAAGAAGAAGAAGAAGAAGAAGAAGAAAGAAAGATAGAAGATAGATATATGATTGATAGATAGATAGATAGATGGATGATAGATAGATAGATAGATAGATAGATAGATAGATAGATAGATAGATAGATAGATAGATAGATAGATGATATTAAAAATGTCAGCTTAGTGTCTGGGAGACCCGCGTTCAAATCCCCACTTGTGCCATGGAATTCTGCTGGGTGATCTTGGGTGAATCACATGTTCTCAACCAAATGTACCTCATAGGGTTGTTGTGAGGATAAAATGTAGGAGAGGAGAATAAGTCAGCTGCTTTGGGTCCCCATTAGGGAGAAAGGCAGGGCATAAATGAATCAAACAAATAATAAAATGACATAAGCCTTAATGATGGAACAGGATCATAGAATCATAGAGTTGGAAGGGCTTCTAGGGTCATCTAGTCCAACCCCTTGCACAATGCAGGAAACCCACAAATGCTTCCCCCTAAATTAACAGGATCTGTATTGCTGTCAAATGGCCATCTAGCCTCTGTTTAAAAACCTCCAAGGAAGGAGAGCCCACCACCTCCCAAGGAAGCCTGTTCCACTGAGGAATCGCTCTAACGGTCAGGAAGTTCTTCCTAATGTTGAGCCAGAAACTCTTTTGATTTAATTTGATTTAATTTCAACCCATTGGTTCTGATCCTACCTTCCGGGGCCACAGAAAACAATTCCACACCATCCTCTATATGACAGCCCTTCAAGTGAAAAACCTCAGAAGCCAGATGGAGCAGCTGGATCTAATTTTTCTCTCCAGAATATCATACACATGGGATCCAAATGCACAAGAAACAAGGGGGGGGGGGAATGGTGAATCTTGTATTTCCTATATTTTGTTGGTAAGGTATGTTGCACATGTGTGGGTATCTAACAGTGATATTCTGTAGGTACAGAGTCTATGGAACTGTGTGGTATATTTGTAGTTCACAGCAGTGAGCCATATGGAATGTTGCTTTTTTATATGCCTATGCAAAGAGAGCATTGGAGAAGCATTCAGACAACACAGTGATGTATGCACTATAAATGACTAAACCCATTAGGCAGGAAGAATAAAACATGCTTAAATTAGCCCCAGGCAGCTTTTAAGATCTGAAGCTGGAATGGATGCATGGCACATGTCTGTGAAAAACTCGATTTAATGAGGTCAGATAGTGTGTACTGAGCAGAGCTGTGGAGAAACAGGATAGTCTAACCATCAGTATTTGAGCCAAAAATGAACTACTGCCTTTGGGGACATATCTGCTGAAGAATCCACAAGAACAAGTTGAACAATGAGCTTCCCTTGTGACATTCTTAAACTGACAAATGAATAAGTTCACATGTGCATTGGGCTTTGAAAAGCATTTTGCCCAAAGTGGTGTGTGAGAGTGAGTGTATTTTCCTGTACTGTATCTCTGGAATAATATATGAAGTTCAACCACAAGGGTAATTATACTTTTGCAACTAGAATAGTTTGTGCTGGTATGCTAACTGGAAATTTTTGCCTTATGCTTCTATTCTGGATGAAAGCTTTATGAGCACAGTAATCAGTCTATTTGGAGATGAGAAATTGCCTTGTGCTGCCTGAGTCTCCTTATGCAAGATATTTTCTCTCCTGTAGTTTACTATCATTATCATCCATGCTTCTGATGAACATGGAGGATAATTCACATGTAGGATTCTAAGGCTGCAAAATTAAGCTGCATTTAATCCAATCATTTTAAAAGATCTAAATTTCAAAGCCAGCTACTGTTTTTTAATCGATACATGTACCACATGTGCCATTCATGCTTTCATACTTGGACTGGTATTGACAATTTGAGTTGGCAGCCAGATCTGCCAAACATTTTATATTCCACCAAATGCCCTTTGAAATAAACTGTCTTGCACGCCTTCCTAAATGCACCAGGTAAAGGGTGTACCACAGAAAAAGCCCATGGACAAAGTGTTGCCATATGGACCATCCCAGGAGAGGGATACTTCTAGGATAAGGCTGTTTTAAGAGTGTAACTGGTTTACGGGAGTTTATGAGATTTATTTAACGGACTTCATTTATACCCTGCCTTTTGCCCAATGGGCACAAAAAGAGCTTATGTTGTTCTTGTCACCCCCATTGCTTCAACCTTGCCAGTTAGATTAGGCTGAGAGTGTATGACTGACCCAAGGTCACCCACCAAGCTTACATGGCAAAGTAGGGATTTAAACCTGAGTCTTCCTGATCCTAATCCAACACTGCAACCACACTGGCTCTATGCAGGAAAAAAATTCAGATATATTTACATTGGTAATGCTTTTGTTTTAAAGTGGACACAGGCCATTGCAATTCACATAGATCTTAAATGTCAGAACAGCAGAAAATGGGGTCTGGAACTCATGCTCAGCAAATAGGGCACAAACATGTCTTCTTCTTTGCAGTCTTCCTTTAATGGTAATGGTGCTTGATCTCATCAGATCTCAGAAGCTCCAGCAGAGTCAGCCCTGGTCAGTATTTGGATGGACCACCAAGGAATACCAGAGTCACCATATCAGAGGCAGGAATTGGCAGACTGCCTCTGAACATATTTTGTCTTGAAAACTAGGGTTGTCATAAGTTGGCAGTGATGTGATTGCAAAAAAAAAAAAAAGTATGAGATGAATATTGGGTTGACTCTTTACTCTGAGTCCACATACAACTAAAGCACAATTCTGCTGGCCCATGTCACTGGTCCTGTTTCACTGACTCCTCCAATGACATTGGCTTTCTTGCTCATGGCAAGTCACCTATACCTTCTTTATTCAAGCTGCTGGAATTCCCAACAATCTCATGCATGTATTCTCCTTTTTGTTGATGCACAGTGATCTTAACCTGTACCTTGGTCTGTGTATTGCCCTTCTTTTAAAATCTAGTCTGAATTCTGGTGGATCACTACAACTTTTTTTTTAATGAGAGCCACAGCTGCATTTTACGCTTTCATCAAGTATTGTTTTTTGCCTTTGAACTAATGCAAACACTGCCAGTGCCCACCAACAGGCAGGAAGTTTGTGCACATTCTATTTATCATATGAAAATAAATACATGAAACTGTTTGAATCTATCTTTAGGTGGTGCAGGTAATATTTAAGCAGTTGGGCCAAGCTTTGAGCAGACAGAAGAACCTTTGTTAACCAATTATCTGATTCTCAAAGACTGCTTTCAGAGGCTGCAAATCAGAGTACATGAAACGTGGAGTTGTTCTGGTCCAGCCTGAATGCAATGAAAAGGCAGATATCAGAAGCTACTTGGCTGGCTTGAGAAGCAGTTTCATCTTTTTTCTCTGAACGACTCTTCCAGGACTATTTGAACAGCTGCTCCTTACTTATCAAGTGTTTTCAAACAGCATGAAACAGTCATAGCATACTAAAATGTTTGGTGTAGGGTAACTAACAAGCTGTTTTTATACACACACACCACTCACATTCCTGAAATGCTTCAGAAATGGCAATTCAGAGGTATCATTCATTTTGCCATTTACCGTCAATACAAACCTGAAGTTATGTGCTGCTTATAGAATCAGAATCATAGAGTTGGAAGGAACCTCTAGGGTCATCTAGTCCAACCCCCTGCACAATGCAGGGAACTCACAAACATCTCCCACTAAATTCACAGGATCTTCATTGCTGTAAATTTCTACACTAAATTCACAGGATCTTCATTGCTGTAAATTTCTACACTAAATTCACAGGATCTTCATTGCTGTAAATTTCTACACTAAATTCACAGGATCTTCAAAGCCTCTGAAAGCAGTCTTTGAGAATCAGATAATTGGTTAACAAAGGCTCTTCTGTCTGCTCAAAGCAATGACAGCAATGCCATTTAGCCTCTGTTTAAAAACCTCCAAGGAAGGAGAGCCCACCACCTCCCGAGGAAGCCTGTTCCACTGAGAAATCACTCTAATGGTCAGGAAGTTCTTCGTAATGTTGAGCCGGAAACTCTTTTGATTTAATTTCCTACCTTCTGAGGCCACAGAAAACAATTTCACACCATCCTCTATATGACAGCCCTTCAAGTACTTGAAGATGGTGATCATATTACCTCTTAGCCGCCACCTCCCCCGGCTAAGAATCCCCAGCTCCTTCAACCTTTCCTCATAGGACTTAGTCTCCAGACCCCTCACCATCTTCGTCGCCCTCCTCTGGACCCATTCCAGCTTGTCTATATCCTTCTTAAAATGTGGTGCCCAAAACTGAACACAATATTCCAGGTGAGGTCTTACTAGAGCAGAGTAAAGTGATACCATCACAGGAATCTATTTGACTTTTCATTTTTAGCTTATCTTTGCAATCAGTGGTGTTCAAATTTTCTGCTCTAAGAGAACTCTTTCTACATTAATCTATGGGTCAGAGAGCTGTTCCTCAGTGCTAGGGATTTTAGGTCACATGTTTAGTTACTGCAAAGTTACAGTGAAACTTGGATGCTGCACTACATAAGCTAGAGCACATCTGACAAACTGCCTGGCACTGCCTGTTGGCTAGTATGTCCAATAATTAGGGTTCCCATTAGACTGCTTATGGTGGGAGACCTTCAGGTAATTGTGGCCCTTCCCCACCAATGCTCATTGATCAGCAGGAAGAAATGGGAGTCAAATTGGGGGGCACAATTGTTTTGGGGAGAAAAATTAAAATAAATACTTCAGAGGCAAATTTAAAAAACTGGTCACTGCTTGAAGAGGATGGGGAAATTATCACATAGTTAAAAAGAAACCCACACCATTAAGCAGTAAAGACAAAGTGCGCATGCAGCTTATAAAAATTAACTTACAAAAATTTTAAAAAGAAACTAGTAACATTATTAGCAACATAAAACTATAAAACTTCAACCCCATTTCAAATCCTCAAAAACAGCAGTAAAAACAGCAATAAAACAGTAAGTGCTGCTGTGACAAAGAACATACCCATAAGACCAGCACTAAAGTAATCAGTGCTAGGTCTACCTTCTTAAGTGGCCCTCTGGAATGAAAGTTATCTTCCTTGACTTTTGAAAGGGGAGTGATCAGGAATCCTGGGGAAATCCTACCCTGAAGGCAGAAAATCCCTCTTCCATGTCACCACCAAGCTTACCTCACACACAAAGAGAAGGACCACACTAGCTGATCTTAAGCTACAGGCAGATCCATATGGAAAAAGTGGTGATTTGATACTAGATTTGCATAAATTTGTTAACTAGAAGTCTGGACTGAGGTTGTTCAGAAGATAGTAAATTTCCATCATAATTGATTTCTGATGATCAACAGAGGGTGGGATGGGGGAGTAGTGAGAAGATGGAACTGGTATTTGCTCTCAGCAGTTAGCTAGTGGTCATTCTTTTGGACGCATGTTTGACACTGGCACATAGTCCATTTAGTCATTGCAAACTGGCCACTGGGAAAGCTCATCTTGGAAGGCTTAAACAGCAATCTCCTTTATGGTTGACACAAAGCAAAGCCTCTATATTTGCCTTAATAAAAATAATAGGATATATAAATATTCAGTAAGGTATATAGAATATAGGTCAAGGCCATGGAGGGTTTAAATAACACCTTGAATTGTGTTTGGAAGTGACCCAGTAGGCTGTGAAGTTGCTTCAGTACAGATTTAATGTGCTTATCATTCCCAGCACCCACAAGGAGGCAAGCTGTGCTTCTTGCACCATCAGAAACTTCTGACTCATTTGTCTCAAAGTTCTTTGGGAACATATGAAACAACCTTATACTGAATCAGATTGTTGATCTTTGTAGCTTAATACTGTCTACACTGAATGGTTGGTAACAAATTCTTCAACAATTCAGAGGTCTTCCCATTCTGTGTTACCTCCTTTAACAAGAGATGCCAGGATTGATCCTGGGACTTCCTGCAAAGAAAGCTTCCAAGTCTTGCTATTTTGGGTTGTATGGGTGATAGTAAATTCCCAAGCAGCTTTACAGAATCAGAGGTACTGAAGATTCATGGTGCTTTATAGTATGTTTAGCTAGCAGTATGCAGCAGAGAGAGTAGGAAGAAAACAGGCCTACACTGGTGGGCCTTAAAATAACAAAAACAAAGCAAGCTCCTTAAAAGTGGTTTTGCTAGTCAGAAACATATTAATCTTTCTTAGCCAGCTCCCTTAATCAGTATAATTTTCTCTTTCTCTGGCCGGATGCAAAACAGTTTTCATTCCAGGTCCCTTGGTCCCTACACCACAATTAAACTGGTTCCACAGCCTCCTACAGTACTGCAGGTGGATGTGAGATGATCCACATTGCTAAGGAGATCTGTTTTGAATCATTTATTCATAGTCTGCAAGTGACCAAGCCAAATCCTAAGTTAAAGAGAGGTCTTTTGCAACAGGACAACACAGCTCCTGATAATACAAAATTGAGTCTTAATGACTACCAACCTGGTAGCAAGCCAAAACAAGGAGTGCCATAAAAAGCCCATTCTGTACAACTGGAGTAAACTGGAGGACAGAATGTGGAGACACAGTGAAGTTGTTTGTTTTCCTTTTTCTTACAATTGTATCTTCTGCTCAACACCGTACCCTCCATCATTCTGTTCGTGATGTCATGACTTAATTCCCTTGGAGTCACAACCCAGTAGTGATTTTAATTTTACAAAATACCTTTTCCTATTATTTCTTTCTCTTCTCTAACAGAATTTTAATTTCCCCATCTGTCCCGCTGTCCCTAGTTTTAACAATTTTATCCCACAATTGATTAGAATGTTTAGCAAGATTGTAGGCCTGCAGACAGTACCATTATCCTTGAGGGATATTTCAACATTATGGGTTCAGTTCTTCTGGATACAAAGGAGATCTGTCTGTTGAAAGCCACCAAAGACTTTACTATTTGTAGAAGGGACTTTACTATCTGTAGAACAGAGGAAATATTTCTACCCAAGGAAGAACATTGTAAAGACTGAAGAGGTACTCTTTTTGCAGAAGCAGTAGGTACTGCTCTCTGGGCCTATGCTACTTATGTTCAGGAATTTTACACACTCCCTTACAAGTTCCATTGGTGGTTATTTACACAGGTTGCCAGCAATACTCCCTCTAAGCTGTAGAGCAGGGGTGGAGAACCTCCATCCCGAGGGCCATATATGGCCCTCGAGGTCACTTGGTGTGGCCTTCGGGGATTGTTGGACCACACCAAGTCATGTGGCAGCCTCCCTGAGGTCTGGCTGGCCAGTGAGGATCATGAGGCCCAGCTGCACTGTGTAGCAGCCTCCCCAGGGCCAGGCAGGGATCACAGGGCCCAGATGTACTGTTTGGCAGCCTCCCTGGGGCCTGGCTGGCCTGCCAGAATTACTGCAGGGCCTGGAAAAGTTACTGTCACAGTTCAGTTTGCACTTGATTATCCCAGATGGTGTGGCCTAATATGCTAATATTAGGGGATGTGATCTAATATGCTACTAAGTTCCTGTTGGGTTTTTTCTACAAAAAAGCCCTGGACCTATGCATTTGCCTAGGGCAGCCGGCCGGCCGGCCGGCCGGGTGTGTGTGTGTGTGCGCCAGATTAGGCTCTCCCCACATGACTTCAAATAGAAAAACAATTATTTGCATTAATTTTGCTGGCCTGAATCATTCTCCCTCTGCGGAGCACTGGTTTTTTAAGTTGATAATTTTTTATGGCCCGCGAATGATGTTATAAATATCCATATGGCCCTTGGCAGAAAAAAGGTTCCCCACCCCTGCTGTAGAGCCTTGTGCGCAAAAATTCTATTTTGTGAGCTACTGGCATTAAAGTTGTAGGCTACTGCATACATTAGTTTGCCCTGGGACCATTTTTCCTGAGAAAGGCAAAAATGTGTGAGCTACAGGCTAAAAAACTGTGAGCTAGATTACAGTAACTCAGTTTATCTGGTTGCCAGTGGTATCTTTTGCAAGGAACACACAACAAAATGTGTTTTATCAAGCTGTGGTGCACTTTGGGTCCAATGTGGAGTTGCAACAAGAAAGTTCAGATGTAGTTTGTAGTGCTTGGTTGGTTTCTGAGATGGATGCTCTGTTGTGTCTTTGCAGAGGTCAAATCATCATAGATTTGTTTCATATAATTTGCATCCCAGTTCTGGGATAGCAGATAAAAAAAAACAAATAGGATCTCATTCTATTTCTTTTTTACAGACATAGCATTGCTTCAATACACTGTACTTGTTGTTTTGATAGTGTAGTGATAGTAGGGGTCCCAAATCCCCCGCCTGGGCGGGGGACCCCCGATTTGGAGCCCCCTCCCCCCGCTCAACAAAAATCTGGAAAGCGGGGGGGAATGGCAGCCCTTCCCACCAAGACGAGCCGAGCGCGAGCGGGCCTCTGGCTGGGTTGGCTGCCCACCGAGGTCTCGCGCCGCTGGAGCTGGGCGCTCCTTCTCGGAGCCCTTTTCTTTCTGGTGGCGCAGCTTCCCTTCCCGCCTCAGCTCAGCTGGCTGGGGGCTCTTCCACGCCCTAGTGGTGGAGGGCCGGCTGTCCCCGGAAGGAAGGAGGGAAGCGCGCTTCTGGGCCACTTCTGCAGTGGCAAAAACATCAAAGCTAACTAAGGCAGGCAAACAAATGAAAGAAAAGTGAGCTCCGTTGCTGCTGGCCGCGCTCGCTACCTTGGCGCCCGCAGCCACTCAGCAGGCGACGACGGCTCCAGCTGCATCACCACCCCACGACGAGCCGGCGGGTGAGCAAAGGCCCAAGAAGAGAGTCGCTGCTGCCGAGGTCTTCCCGAGAGGAAGGGCAGCTTTCCCAGCGGGGCCGGGGCGACTCGCCTCCAGCCCTCCCCGTCCAAGACCAAAGGAGCGGCGGCGGCTGCAAGCTGCGCGCTCGGCCAGCCGGGCTTGGGTTTCTTGGGGCTTCTTGCTCCGAGTGGGCTTTCTTCTTTTGCTGCTTGGTCGCCGCTCGCCTGCCGGGTAAGAGACTTGCACGTGGCCAAGATCCCCGGAGAGGAGGCGGGCGGCGGCTGAGAGGGGAGAGGATCGCCGTCTTCAAGTCCTTGAAGGGCTGTCCTAGAGACGATGGGGTGGGATTGTTTTCTGTGGCTTCGGAAGGCAGGACCCACTGGTTCTATGAGCCCCCAAAGAAGGTGGCTCCGTCCTTCATTATTTCCAATGGAGGGATGGAGGGAAGGCATTGAAAAGGTGTGCGGTCCCTTTAAATGTGATGGCCAGAACTCCCTTTGGAGTTCAATGATGCTTGTTGTAACCTCGCTCCTGGCTCCGCCCCCAGAGTCTCCCGGCTCCACCCCCAAAGTCTCCTGGCTCCACCCCCAAAGCCCCCAGATATTTCTTGAATTGGACTTGGCAACTCTAAGTGATAGATTGATTTGAATTTGTTCCAAAAGAGAGTTGTGGGTGCCAGATGATAGCAGCGGAGAATTGCCAATTCCCACCCCCCTCCAAACTACTAATTCCAGTTCCAGAGTAGTTTATCTGGGCCTAGGGACTGTCATTCCACTCTGTGTGTGGTGTCATTCCAGTCACAGAATATTTTTTATTCTACTCCCGGGGACTGCCATTGTATTCTGGGGGCTATCATTCCAATCCTATAACAGTTTATCTAGGCCTAGGGATTGCTATTCCACTCTGAGGGCTGTCACTCCAGTCCCAGAACACTGATTCCTCCCATTAGTGCAGTCAGTTTCCATGTGGGCCTGGATATCTCCCAAAATGACCACTCATTTCCAGATTACAGAGAGACATCCGTTCCTCTGTATAAAATGGCTGCCTTGGAAAGTGTATTATATGGCGTTATACCTCACTAAGCTGCCTTCCAAATCGTTGCCCTCAGGAGGCTCTGTGCCAAATCTCCAGGAATATCTCATACTGGAATTGGCAACCCGACGTGGTGTCATTCCACTTGGCAGGCTGCTCAGGGCAGGTTTCCCAAAGTATATTCATTTAAACTTTTATAAGCTGTAATGTATTTGAATAGATCCTGTGGAAGTCAACTGGCATTCTTGGCTCCCACAGAGTTTTCAGACCTCTCCTAGTTTCCAGAGGACATTCTTGTGTCAGACGTTTTGGCATCTCTTCCCTTCTTTTCTTGCGGTTTAATCAAACGTGGCTTCGCGCTTCCCAGCTCTTCTTTTCCCTATATCATTTCTGAATCATGGGATGGCGTCGGGGCAATGAAAAACCAGGACCGGTGCTCAGCACAGTCACGTTCGGGCAGCAAAAATACAATACTTTCAAATGTTGCTGGCATTGAACGTCTGCTATGCACAAGGAAAGATACACGTGAGTTGAGCAAAAGTGGGAGTACTGTCACGTCCGCTTAGGCAAATCCTACAGTCACAGTTATGAATTGCGCTAAAATAGGGCACGGCTTATGTCCCTTGGTACGGAGCTAAACAACATCCAGACTCCGTTGGAGAAAGCAACTCCAGATGCCATCGGATTGTAAACAAGCTGACTAGTTCTGGAGGAGTCAGAGGGGTGGCGGTGAAGAAGAATGGTCGATATGTCTCTTCCAGAGGGCCGCTGCCACTCTGGCGAGGAAGTTCGCGCTGCTGTCGCTTCTTTCTACCAACGCCAAACACTCCATTCCCAAACTGAGGCTGCGGCTGTTTCCCAGCCTCGGCAGCCAACGCAGCTCCAACTTCTCCCTCCTTCTATTTGTTTACAATCAGATGACATCACTCCTGCCCGAGCCCCCTCCGCTCCAAAGACAACGTCACAATGGTGCGATCACCGGATTGGCAGCGGCGGGTTCTCAGTCCCTCGCCGACGCCATTGTCGCCCGACAGCGGCTATAAAAGGCGGCGCACGCAGCACCACTTCCTTCGTGCCGTAGACGGGAGATGGTTGAAGTGTTTGTCGACGTCGCTGCTGCCCTCCTACGTCAGCGGGAGGCAGATGAGTTGGGGGGAGCTTTTCACTTCAGTTCTCTGAACACGCTCAGTGCTTTCCCTAACTCTCCTCTTTTTCTCTGACCCCCGCCACTCGCGCTCCCCTCCGCCCCGTGCCCTCCCACTCAACCACCGGAGCTGGCTGCCCCTCGCCCCCGCCGCCTCCATGCATCCTGCCCTTTACACCCGGGCCAGCATGATACGCGAGATCGCCGCGGCTGTGGGCTTCATCTCCAAGTTCCTGCGCACCAAGGGACTGATGAACGAGCGGCAGCTGCAAACGTTCAGCCAGAGCCTGCAGGAGCTGTTGGCAGGTGAGAGGCGGGGGGGACGTCAAGAACAGCCATGATCCCATCGTCGTGGTTAGTAACAATAATCAGGGAGAAGACTATTTAGATTCCCTCTCCCCTTCTGGTCCTTGTCTCTCTAAAAGGTCTATCCTTTTCAGTGACATTTGGTCCCCATTCCGCCTGTTCCTTTCCCCGGATAGTTGTGCGTTGAGGGGAGATGGAGGGGTGTTGTTTTGTTTGTGTAATTGTGTTATTTTAAGGCGCGTAAACGAAACCGGGAGACGAAACTGATCTTTGTACAAAGCACAGGATTAGGAAGCAGCCCCCCCCCCCCGATACTGCAGTTCTTTCTTGTAGCATCAACTATGCTCGCACTAATACTTTTTTTTTTTTTTAAGAAAAGGTCTGCTTTTTTCCCTTGACCCATTTTGAGATCTCTGTGTGGGTGTCTTTCCTTCTCTGTATTCCTGTTCGAGATCACGTCATTCCGATTAGTTAACCCCTTTCCTCCAGACACACATATACGTTTCTGCCCGGAAAGGGGAGGGATGGCGTATTCCCTTTCCTTTCCCGGTGTGGTTCTCTTAATTCCCATTGTACAGTGTGGAGGTGGTCTGGTTTTGATTGAATCGTTTTATATTTCATTAGGGTGAAGAAAAAAAGAATGTGATTTTATGTAGTGACTCCAAATCTCAGGAAGTCTTGTTTTGTATATCCTGCTTATCTCCATTCGTGCAAGTGGCCATAATGGCTTCTGTGTGGGATGTCAGCAGAATGCCCTTGGAGATGACCCATTTGCCCCTTGGACTGTTCTGGGTCTGAGGGTGGGCTTATGGGCTCTCTTCAGCAGATGTGTCCCTCAGCAGCCCATCCACAGAAGAACTGTATCCTGAATCATTCCACATTTTTCATTTAGCAGTTAAGACAAGGCAAGAAGTGTTAGTTCTTTTTCCACTTAGCTTCTGAGAGAAGCAGATGGGGTATTCATGTCAGCTGAGTGAGGGGTGACAAATGGCAGTATTCATTCTTTGGCTAGAGCCCAGCTATTATGGAGCTGGTGTGTATGCTTAGTCCCAGAGGCACTTCTCACTTCTTCCTTTTCACTACCTCCAGCTTTACTTTAAAACCCAGAAGCACTCACCTCCCTTTCTTATTTCTGGGACAGCTTGTAATAGTATATCTGTACAGATTCCTGCTGCTCCTTTTCTGCATCTCACAGCGATCCCTTGTTTTCATTTCACTGTCTAAACGTGGCTTCTTTTCATTGTAGTAAGACAAAGAAATGCCACTAGTGTGTGAGCAAAGCAGTTGTAGTAATTCACTGTACTCTGATGTGCTTGTCCAAGATGAGCATTGAAATGCGAATGTTGTAATAACTATCAAGCATCATTCTGTGGATTTCACTGCTGCTATTCCATGCATTTCTAATTTTAAAAATTAAAGGATGCATTCACTCAATAATATGTAAAGCATTTCAAAGTACTCTATAGTTCTGGAAATATTTTCCAGTGGGTAGTACTGAAATGCTTTAATGAAGCATTTGACTCTACTGTAACAAGATTCTTTGGAAAGCATGGGAACAAATATCCTCTCCCATAGAATTAAAAGTATCATAATGGAGCCATGCAATTTAAGCAAAACATCGACTATTGACAGGAGTATAACTTTTTAGATTGATTTTCAAAAATCTGTCACCTACTAGAATTCATACTGCTCCGCCTGTGTAACTAATAACAAAGATGCAAAAGGAGCTCAGATGTGACAAATATATGCAAACTTCTACAGATTGTGTTTTTTAGAATGTGTTACTGAACATAAATTATGTGGTACTTTTGTTTAGTATCACAAACTTAAGTATTTAGCCAGAGAATACAGGTCATCTGCTTTTCATATTTTCATGCATGGATATTCATGTATGAATAGATGTGTTTTGTGATGTGAGAATGTGGCTCCTGTGTCTCTTTTAATTTAATACACATCTGGAGGCAGATTTCCTGCTTCTGGCTGTGTATGCAAATACACTTGAGCTTGCATTACAGAATGCTGATTACTTTATATACAAGTGTGAGTCTGTGTATAAAACAGCAAAGTTTGAAACAGTAACATCTTTTTTTGTATTGCCACTGGTTTCTACCCAGTGAACCAATTACTTGTGCATTTTTTACTCCCCTTTAGGGGGTATCTTTCAGAATAAGTTAGTTGACAAAGAGATCTACCCATAATTTCTCTAGAAAAGGTGCAGTGATTGAAGCATCTCTGTTTCTTCAAGCCTACCACTAGGCCAGTAAAAAGGCCAGTATTCCTGTACTTTTGTACAGGATGTACTTTTAGGTTAACCTACAAAGTTCCCTTATAACAAGTTAGACCATCAGTCCATGTTGCTCAGTAAAGACTTCTGTGATTGCCAATGGCTTTTCCGGACTTCAAGCAGAGAAAGGTTTTAACACCTGTTATCTGATCTGCCTCTTCCCCCTGAAGATGACATGGAATTGAACTGCAAAAGATGTACTATATCACTTAGCCGTGGCTCCTCCTTCACAGCTACATATGGCTGTGTTATATCTGATCTTATGTAGGTTTTTTTTTATTGGTCTGAACTGACTTTTTTCTTTATGTGTAAGAAAGGGGTTATATGTGTTTCTGAACTGGTTATGAAAAGCTAAGTGTGATCTCTTTGTTGCCTTGTTTTTGTTCTGTAGAACATTATAAACATCACTGGTTCCCTGAAAAGCCATGTAAAGGATCAGGCTACCGTTGTATCCGGATCAATCATAAAATGGATCCCTTGATTGGGCAGGCAGCACAACGCATTGGAATCAGCAGTCAGGAACTGTTCCAGCTTCTTCCAAGTGAACTCACTCTCTGGGTTGACCCTTACGAAGTATCCTATCGTATTGGAGAGGATGGCTCGATCTGTGTGCTGTATGAAGCTACACCAGCAGGAGCTAGTCAAAATAGCACCAGCATGCAAATGGTAGACAGCAGAATAAGCTGCAAGGAAGAACTTCTCTTGGGCAGAACAAGTCCCTCCAAGAGCTACAATATGATGACTGTATCAGGTTAAGATATAGCCTATGGACGGATCATCTTATAATGGATGGATAAATTTGTTTCTTTTTCTTTGGGTGGGCTCCTTTGGGGATGGATTATGGAATTTAAACCATGTCACAGCTGTGAAGACCTGGCACAAGATAGAGTGGTAAACTTTATTTTATAGTGGCAGTGCCATAGTTTCGACAGTACCTTTCAGTGATTTTAATAGCCTGTGAGTAAAGATGATCACTTTATTTCCTTAAGGTGTGAAGTTGTCCCAGGAAGGCTGAAGTTTTCTCTCAGATGTTGTGCTTAATTTTTTTTAAAAAACACAATTCTTTCAGCCCAAGTCTGTAGCTATAAAAATGTTCTCTGCAGTAAATCTTGCTGAGTAAATTTGCACTATGACATTTTAAAAAAATTGTTACCATTTTTGGCAGCTCAGTAACACAATTTGTTAATGAAATGTGGTAGTACTGGAACTTTTATCTTACAGGTCTTTTACCTAGCACTTACCAATATGTATAAACTGTACATAAGTCACACATAGTGAGCATGAACTGGGAAAAAAATGGTCAGATCTCTGTGTTGCATATTGGCCTTCAAGGTAGCAAGTCAGCAGGCTCCACTATGTCAACAGGCTTTAGAGAGACCATATAAAGACACTGTCTGAACTGTGGTGTGTTTACCAGCCAGCTATCTGTACATTTGCTAGCTTGTAGTTTTCTAAGACTGAGTAAACCTCTTATTTTTAGAAAGTGGAGGTCTGGTTTGTAATTTCCTTGTACTTAATTGGGTAAAAGTCTTTTCCACAAACCACCATCTATTTTGTGAACTTTGTTAGTCATATTTTCTTTTTTTTTTTGGTAAATTATGAACTGGTGTAAATTTGTACAGTTCATGTATATTGATTGTGGCAAAGTTGTACAGATTTCTATATTTTGGATGAGAAACTTTTCTTCTCTATATAATAAATTGTTTCCTATCTTGGCATTTTAATTTAATCTCTTGTCGTGCTTGCATAGGATCAGTTAAACTATTTTTAGGTCCTAGTGGACTTAATGTAAAGGATAAGCATTGAAAGGGATAAGCATTGAGCACTGATGCAGGGGAAAGCTTGGTGATGTTACAGATGGATGGATGATGTCTGGAGAGCCACACTGATGTGCTGTTTTAATATCTCTTTTAAAATGGGCTATACTGTGGAAATAGCATAAGCATCCAGTAATTCTGAAAATACGCAGAAATAGTACTCAACAAATGAGTGCTGTGAATAAATCCAGAGACTAATGTTTACATGGCTTCTTGCTGAACAAAGATTTAGCTAACTTAAACTGGCTATTCTGAACTTCCATTTAAAATAACAAAAATATTTCTGATCTGATGGATGCTCTTACTCAGTGTTTACTAGGATAAATATTTCACAGTTCTTAGGAGCAGTTTTATCACTCAACAGAAAGACTGCCAGCAAATGCAGGACTCTCTTAGAATTCAGTAAAGATGCGAGTCTACAAAAGGAGTGTGTGTGCTTTTCCTTCCAAATTTTAAGTAGACGTTCTAGAACTAAATGAGGCTAAAGGAGAGGCCATCCTAAGCACATTTACCTGGAGATATCCTGTTTAACTCAATGTAATTTGCTTCTTAGTAGGACCAGGCTACTCAGTTTATATATATAAACTTTCTGTTAAATATAGTTTGCATTCTGAAAGCATAGATATGTTCATGGTTCATTCAACATGTGAAACTCCCACACATTAAGTGGTTCTTGACCTTGAATACATTCTGCTCATTTGAGGGAGGGTTGGCCTAGCATATTTTGACTATTAGGTATACAATGTCTCCAATTATAAGTAGCATACCTTAGACTGCTCAGTTAACTGTAGAATTCGCTTTGCTTTTTTAGAGCATCCTAATGTTCCTGTCAGTGTGTGAGGCCCAAGATTAGTTAAATAAAATACAGCTTGTGTTCTGGAAGCACAGGTAAATTGTTGGCTGCTGGAGGTCTTTCTTCACATCTGTCCCAAAACCTGAAAGACAAAAAATAGTTAGGTCACAGGAAGGGGGGAAATTAATTCTCACAACTCAACTTTTTACCCCCTGTGTGACTTATATGCGTCAATTTTAAAGAAAACACAATATTCTTTCAAGATAAAAGTCTCTTTCAGGCCATCTAGGTTTCTTGGACTACATATATTCTAAATAGTAAAGAAAAACAGTGACGATTTTTAAAGCCTACACTGTCAGTGAACCTCAGGCATCTATATGAAGATGAAGAGGAATTTCAGCTTCTTGGCTGAGGTGTATTGTTCACCTAAGCACTACACAAACACCAGTTTTACAGGACCAAGGTACATTGAAGACCACATCTCTCTAAGCATTTCCTGTAATGATGTTGATATATTTGATCATAGCGGTCATGAGTACTATTTCCATGATCTCATGCTTAAAATATTTTCCATGAGTTTAACTAAATGTCTACCAAACTCAGTCATTTCAAGTAGTGCAATACTCTACATAAAGATATAGTTCTGACTTTAGATAAAAAAATACAAGAATTGTCGTTTTTGTCACGTGTATAAGAAATCAATTCCTACCTCATGAATGAAAGGATATGCAAAATAGGAATGATGAACTGGAACTGTACTAGAGTTTTCAAGTATCAGAACAAACCAGCCCAAATCAAGGGTAGACTGGCCTTTGTAAATTTAAGCCCTGCTGCTTGCTTCCCCTTTTCTCTTATGCTATTTTTCACTTTTTGGAGGAACATGTTGCATTACATGTTTGGCAACTCTTCTGCATTTGTGCATTGGTGTCATTTGCTATACAGGCTAGCTACTAGAGAAAAAAGGTGCTTTCAGATAGCTCTCACAACAGCTGTTTCCAGCCATTACTGTCTCTAAACCATCAGGGTTCGTTAATTTGAAGCAGTTGCAGAAACAACATTGGTGTTCATACCTCAACATGCACCAGATACCTTAACAGAAAACAACCCTTGCAGGAGCAAAAAAACCCAGTAATCGGAAGTACACTGAGGTTTCCTGTGACTGTGAAATAACCGTTTTGTTTGCAGTTTCCTTTTTCACACATGAAGGACGTACAGATGTAGTGCTGCTTGATCTAACATGCTTGTGTCTGTTTACTGGCTCTTTTTATCCACCTAGCAACAGAACATGTAACTGTAATGGTTGGCTTCCTGTTGTCAGTTCTGGAAGCTTCACAGGATGGTACTTGACCTGTAAGGTTGCCTGCTTGTATAGGGAGGCTTGCGTGGATACTGAATTTGGAATAGGCATCCTGGTGTGATTTAATTCCTAACCCTTCCTAGATATGAACCACACAACTTGGAGCTGGCCTGCCCCGTCTCTTCGAACTTGTATAATGCTTCCTCTCTAGTACAAACCAAGATTGATTTTTCTGTTATCCACTTTTGAAAATGCAGTTCCCATAAATCAACAAATTTCCCTCCTGAACGTAAGAGTTCACAGGCAAAAATCAGTTGTCACACTGAATACTGATATCACTTATTAAGCTGCCTTTGGATTTAATAATCGCAAAGTAATGGTCTATTAGTTTTTTTTATATTTTGTGAAGTTATTTGTAGCCTTAAACTGACCTCACAAAACCCCACCAATGAAGGTCACTGACAGTGCCATCCTAAGCATGTCTACTCAGAATCATACTCAATTCTATTCAGTGGGGCTTATCCCCAGGAAAGTGTTTTTAGGATTGAACTGTCAAACACCCATCTTACAGATGTTGAAGATGACCTGATGCATTCAGAGCTGAGGGATAGGTATGACGTTAAGCATCCAGCTATCAGATCCCTGTTTGCTAGTTCTTGAGGCTTTTTGTATGGCATCCAAGTGCAATTTTATGGTAGTGACCTTTCTTTCCGTCCCGCTTTTCTTAGCAAATGAATGTATTTGAATGTTTCTTTGGGGCTCATTACTGCCATTTTTAACTGGCATTAGAGTTGCTAGTAAGCAGATGTATTTGTCGCCTCTCCCTCCTTAGTACTTAAACATGTTGTTAAATACAAGGGAAATGTAGGTTGAAGGTCCTTAGTATCTGTGTTTAGGTTTTGACATGAATTGTCAGACACTGACTCCAACTGATATTTTCCATTTAAAAACTGGACAAACTGTCTCTAAAGATTTTGAGTAGCTATGGACATTTATAGCATTGTGTGCCACCATGCAAGTATGCTAGATAACCACTGATGGGTTTATTATCAAATTTACAAGGCTATTCATCTGGTGCATGAATTGTGATATGGTGCTACTGCTTCGAATTCCATTGGGATCAAAAAGAGGCACTATTTAGCAATTTTCAGTTTTCAAGTATTCAAAGTTTTCACCAATGAAACTTAAGTAATGAGTCATCTTTGTTCATAAATGCAGGTACTGCCAGAGAGTGTTAGAGCAAGATTTCTGTGTGTTTGCATGTGTAACAGATCTTCTCTTGCCAAAGGAGGCTTCCAGGCAGCTGAGGTAACTGAGAGGCCTGATCTTTTTAATTCCTTATATTCAAATTATGAGTCATCTCAAACATTATCTGGGCTTAGAAATCATGGTTTGAAAGCAAAATACATGTTTTGAAACATTTCTGTCAGTTTCTAAGGTACACTACTTATCGACCTTATATTTTCTCATGAACCAATCTCATATGAATCATGATTCTAATGAAAACTTTAAGGTGCACACTACATCTAGTTACTATGTCTTCTTTGATTTTTCAAAATCTTGTCTTAAATTTTACAATCTTTTCTCTGACTTATGAACTTTTTTTTTTTGCATGGATAAGCTTAGCTTTCCCAAATAGCCTAAAATGTCAGTTTGCTCCTATCATTTCCTAGAGCAGAAAAAGATGGTAATGTTAAAAGATATAATATGCAGTGAGTGATTTTGATCAACAAGTGTGGAACAGAGACCTTGATTTGCACTGCTAAACAAAATCCAAGGTTTATGTGTGTCTGCCATTATCCAGACTGAATCAATTCTGCAGAGTGTTCCAATTTTTGTAAATACTTTTTGGGCCCTACAAATGTATTCTGTAAACTATTTGTAATAACATTTGTACTAAATGTATGGGTTCTACCCTAAATCACCGTTTTAGTGTATGTGTCTGTCGACCTAATCAAAGACACTTGGCAATCAATGTGAAGAGAGATCACCTTAGCATTCACATATTTATTTAGTTAATTTATTTAAGATTTATACCTTACCTTTCCTTGTGGTTTTAAGGTGGTGTACAATAATAGATGTCGCTGTCCAGGAATCCACTTTGGTCCCCACAGCCAGCCAGGCCAAGGCACAGAGCAGCAGCAGTTGAAGCCAGGGGCCAACTCTCTTAGCCAAAAAGCCAGCCAGCAATGGAGTCTAGCTTAGTCAGCAGGACATCTTAAATGCTCTCTGCGCATGCACAGAGCAGTTTCAAAAAAGAATACTACCTTGTGATTGGAAAGAGAGCATTGCAACTTGCAATTCTATTGGCAGAATTGCAAGCCACCCCCCCCCCTCAACAAGCAAGGTAGGGGGTGCTTAGCTGGCTGGTATAGCCCAGCAGTAACACCTACATAAGTGTAATTTGCAAATGCATGGCTGTGATTGGCTCCTGGGGACCCCTCCCCCCTCCCCACAATCCTAGGGATGTTGAGGAAGAGGTGGGAAAAGCCCAGAGAAAAGAGGTAAGTTCAGTCCCTTTAATCATTAAACCCTGTTTCTCACCATTACTTGGGAGTCCCGAATATCTGGGGGGCTGTTTTGACATTAAAGAATCTGATTTCAGCTGTATTTGGCCCCTGGAGGTTCCTTCCAACTCTATTACTCTATGATTCTATAATTTAGGGGGATGTATTTGTGATTTTCCATGATTGTGCAGGGGGTTGGACTAGATGACCCTGGAGGTCCCTTCCAACTCTATGATTCTATGAATCTGCTGGTATTTGGGGCTGTATTCGGTTTAGCTAGTTGTGAGGATAAAATGGAGGAAACCACAATGATACTAAAATGGTTTGAGTCTCCATAGGAGAGAAAGGTGGGGTACAAATAAATTTTATTCCAAAATAACCTATAGTGAAGTCGTCAGATATGTATTGCCTTAAAATGAAGAAAGATTTGTATATCTGAGTTCTGTGAATGCTAGACAAATGTGTACTTGCAAGATGAATGTTCCTCTGCCTTACAGCTGTTGTCCTTTATAGATATGTATTGTCCATTCTTTTTGTGTGATCACTTGCCTTCTGGATGTATATGTACAGGATCTCAACTTTAGATAGCTAGTGCTGTCATCTTACAAAGGAGCTGTTGGATGTCACTGGCATCATTTTTCTTAACACAATATATTTTTGAATGATTTTTCTGTGTCTTGTAAACACAGCCTGAGAGCTATCTGAGGTATACTGCGTGGCTGACAAAGTAGGTCAACAACAGCATGGCTGACTTGCCATATAATTGGACAAACATGGACAAATCCACACAATAATACATTCTATTTTAAGGAAGAGGCTGAAATTTGAGAATCTCTTCCCAATATCTGCTGTAGCTCTTTGGTTTCTCATTAATGTTGACTTGAATATGGATTCATGTGTTTCCTTTTCTTCAAAAAAATATTTTTAGTCTGTTGAAAATTAAATGTAGGTTGGAACCATGCATGTATGGTATTGCACTTCTTCCATGTCCTGAATTTTAACATTGCAGAATCAAGCAGAAGTAGGTATTTAAGTTATGCAAAATCACATTGTGCACAAAGCATTAAGCATTATCTCAAGCATTAGACATTTTTGCTGATGTTTAATTAGAATTTCAATTATTCTAGCAAGTTCTCAGCAAAGTAGCTGAACTCTGGTTTTGTGCCCTCTGATGGAGGGTTCTGTCCTAGAAGACAGAAGGTCATTCATTTGACCTTGATGCCCATGGCTTGTTTACCCTTTTATAGGTGTTTTATTTTCTGATTTGATTCTGGTCATTCCTAACTTTGTTTTTTTCTTCAAAATGTCAGTATCACTTGTGGTTTCTGTTTGTTTAACATTCCTTCAAGTCATGGCAGAATCTGGATGTTCTTCAAATTTTAATGTAATATTAAAACCATAATCATTGTAGAGTAGTTGCTAGTTATAGTACTTTTTAATTAGACTAAGTGATCTTGAACATAAGCATACTAACCATGCACTCCTAAGCAGAGTTATCCTTTTCTAACTACAGTGTTAGCTAGGTTCATAGACGGATAGCAGAGGTGCACAAAAGCACCTGAGTAATAAATCTGTATTCACAAATTATTATCAGATTTTTTTTTTGATAATGTGCCTTTTTAACAGTTATAAGGGGTAGCAGCAGCAGATGGGTGGAAGGGGTTGCAGCTGTGAGAAAGCTGTCAGTGACAGTGCAAATGGATAAATCTACATCTAAACAGCTCAGTAAAGATCAGGCTATTTATTTATTTATTGTTTGGACTTTTAGGCCACTCTTCCCTGCAAGCAGGGCTCAGGGGTGGCTTATAACAGAATGAAAACACAATAATTTAAATCCAGTTAAGTTAAATTAACATTAAAACACAATACAGTTCCAGATAAAACAGTTCCAGATGGCAAATAATTGACTCGAAACTGCAACTTCTCAAGGCCTCTAAGGGGAAGGTAAGGGATGTGTGTGAGACGCAAGAGCTCCAGACTGCTTGCTGTCCTGTTGCTGTCCTCAGCCAAAGGCCTGGCAGCATATCTCTGCCTTGCAGGCCCTGCAGAAGGTTCTCTACAGAGAGAAAAGGTCCTGGCCTGGTTGAGGACAGCTGGATCTCTCTTGGGCTGGGGTCCACCGGAAATTTTTAGTAGCTGAGCATGGCAGTCCATTGGGGGCATATTGAGAAGGGCAGTCCTGAAGGTATGTGGGTCTCTGACCATGAAATGCTTTAAAGGTCAAAACCAGCACCTTGAATTTGATTCGGTGCTCCAATGGAAGCCAGTGCAGCTTGCACAGCACAGGTTGAATGTGAGCCACCTGAGGGATCTACGTAAGGACCTGTATGGCTGCATTCTGGACCAGCTAGAGCTTCTTGGTCAATCCTAAGGGAAGACCCATGTAGAGCAAGTTACAGGAGTCTATACTGGAGGTGATTACTGTGGCTATGTCAGAGTAGGACAGGTAGCGAGCCAGTTGCTGAACCTGGTGTAGTTGGAAAAATGCTAGCCTAGCAAACTTCATGACCTGAGCCTCCATTGACAGCATGGCATCGACTGTGTCAAATGTTGCTGTAAGAGCAAGAAGCATCAGCAGCACTGAGCTGCCTCAAACCAGCCGCCTACAGAGATCGTCTGTGAGGATGACTAACATCATCTCCATCCCATGGCAGGGAAGCCAGATGGGAATGGATCTAATACTGATGTGTCATAGAGGAACTGCTGGAGCTGTTTGGCTACCATCCTCTCAGTTATCTTACCCAGAAATGAAAGATTCAGAACTGGGTGGTAATTTGACAGATCCATAGGATCTAAAGTGGGTATTTTTAAGAATGGAACAACCACCACCTCTTCAGTCCCACTGCAAAAGCTCCAGAACCCAGGGATAGATTGATAATATTTTCCAGGGAACCTCATAGCACCCCACCACTGGCCTTCACCAGCCATGAGGGGCACAGATCTAAGGGGCAGGTGGTTGGCCAGACAGCATCTAGGATACCATTGACATTGGCTTGGGAGACCTGGTTGAAGGTGTCAAAGACTGAATCCAAAGATGGCCAAGAGACCCTCCAGTTCAAATACTGTATCAGTTGGCTGGGAGGTCATGACAGAGTGACAGGACTTTGTGTGCAAAAAAGCTTGTAAATGCTGCACAGCTAATTGCTGAATTTTTAGCATTCTTGGTCCTCTCAGAGAGGGATATAAGAGATCAAATTGTCCTAAAGAATTGGACCAGGTGTGAAGTAGCAGACACAATGGAGGCCATCTCATAGGGTTTCATAAGTGTCCTATAAGTGTCATCTCAAGGAGAACATATGACATCCTAGAGAGCTATCAAATATCCATGATTTCAACTTTAAACATTTTTATTAAACTATTATAGATTTTACAGTGTTTAATTACATTTTTGAAACAATATATTTTCATTGTAATTATGCCTACACATACGGTACTAAAGTTACCTACACAGGTCTTTTCAGAATTATTTTAGAAAGGTTGTTTGGTGTCTGTAATACAGTTGTGGAACTCTTGTTGCTCCTAATCATTTTTTTCTTTAAAAATGTTATTAAAGGCTTCCCATGTGTTAATTGAAGCCTGGAATTTAATAGGTATTAATGAAAACAAATGTTTATAGAATATGTCCTTACATTGACTGCAACTCCTTTGTAATTCAGCCATTTTCCTACTTAATTTCTGAAGTATGTATCTTATTTACAATCCGAAGGGTGGGGAGAAACATATATTACAAATAGTGGAAAAGCAAAAACCAGATCTTTCTTCGATAAAATTTTTCCAAAGAATTACAAGAAACATATACCACATCCAAAATTTAAATTGTTTCTCTTTGAAAAAGAGAAAGGATAACACAAGTAAGCATTAGGAGACCAGCATTAGGAGAACATAGTTAAATGCTGGATTGTAACATTACCACTGCCCCCTCCTCCAGATCTAGCAACATGTGCACTCTGCAGAATTGTCTATTTTCCCAATAAGTATTCTGTACCTTCAAGACCACCCTAATGCAACAGGTAGATATCTGGGGTATTTGAATGTAAAAGACATGGGCTGTTCTGACAAAGCGGAAGGGGCACACACTTCATTTCCTAGATTGTTAGGAAATGGAGGTTGTACGAGATGTTTCACCCCACCTTGATTTCCTTAAGAGCAATTAAACAAAGTATTATGATTGTGTCTGCAAGGTGTAGAAAGGAACTACTTATAAAATATACATATAAATAATCCTAGGTATAATATTCAGGCATCTGATAGTTGGTTCAACCTATGCTCAGACATCTCATAAATACATGAAATGAGAAGTTATGCTTGGAAGGAACCTGGCTTTACCTTGCAAGTTTATAGTGTTTTGAAGATGACTATAGCTAATTAATAGTAAAGGAAAGAGTGTATAATTGTAAAAAATGTTGTTGGTTTGAATGCATAAGGGCCAGAATAGAGCCAGCGAGGCAGATAATATCTTCCCCAAAGGTCCACAAGACCCTGGAGACATCTCTGCTTTTGCAGCCAGAAGCTAAAATCTCAGGTATTGTCAGTATGGGTTTTACATCTTTTTGGTTATTAGTGTAGCTTAAACATTGCAAGCTGGTGGCATTAGATTAGTAAATTCACAGAATTACATGGACCGTTACTCCACTGTCGAGTACTCAGGAATGAGGGTTGAAATGTCCTGTTTACCAGTGTGAGAAACTGAATAATTGATAGGAGGTTTAACCCACACTTACTGTGGTGTTACGGGTATGATCTTGAGGCTGGACTTTTAACTGGTCAGTTTCAGCTTCAGTTTGTTTGCTCTAGTCTCAATTGGGCTTTTGCAAGGATTGCTTAGTTTGCTATTTCTAGACTGTTTTGAGGCTTTCTGTGCGGTTTCAGTTACAGTTGCACAATAATTGAAGCTACCATGTTTGTTTATGAGTGAAGTTCATTTTGTTGTAGCTCATTCTTATTCAATTTTTGCTGTTTCCCAGGGCCCACCCTTTCCTCTTGAATGCTGAGATGTGAGGCAATCACCTCCTTTTTGACTTCTTCTCAAAATAACCCATTATGGTGCTTCAAAAATGCTTATTTATTGCTTGAACCAATTCGCAGGCATCCAACAAAGGAAGGCAACAGATAATATGTTAAGGTGGTGTAGTAAACTACTTACTGGGGGGGGGGGAGCTAGTTTCACTTTGAGGCTGCCTTTATTTACCAGTGAATGTAAGAAGCTTAAAGTGGGTGTATGTTATAAGCTGCCTTTTGTTTGTTGGCCTTCAACCTTTGTCAGACATGGCCTGAAACTCATATTTAAGGACTTGAGTAACTGGCAGAGTAGAACTTATCTCAGTGCCAAGATGCAAGGGAAGAGTGAGAGGGCAACAAGATGAAGGCCTGATGACAACAGAATGGCCATGCTTAAGTTTTGTATGTTTCTCTTCTCAACTCAAGCTTGATCTCCCTTCCCTTGCTTTCTATTTATCAAAGGTTACATTCTTTTGTTTTAAGTAGGGTTGGGGGCAGGGGACCCCCTGGTTTGGAGGCCCTGCCTCTGCTTCAGGGCTATCAGAAAGTGGGGTGGGGGAATTCCCACTGGATGCTCCATTATACCCTATGGGTATCTGGGGTTCTGGGGGAGCTGTTTTTTGAGGAGAGGTGCCAAATTATCAGCACAGCATCTGGTGCCTCTCCTTAAAAAACCACCAAGTTTCAAAAAGATTCTGTGAGAGCTCTCTCAGTCCCACCTACCTCACATGGTATCTGTTGTGGGGGAGGAAGGTAAAGGAGATTGTAAGCCACTCTGATACTCTGAGAATCAGAGTGAAGCGTGGGGTAAAATCCAACATCATCAGTCATCATCAGTCTTCTTCTTCTGAGGCTCAGGTCACGGCTGTTGCCAGAACTGCTGTTTACCATCCTCAGCTGGTCAGGCAACTGGTTCCCTGTCTCTCTCCCTATGACCTAGCTGCAGCGATCCATGCTGGATTACTGGAACTCTTTCCATGCTTGGCTGCCATTGAGGTGGACTCAGAAACTCCCAACTGGTTCAAAATGCAGCAGCACATGTCCTTATGGGTGCACCTCTTAGAGTGCATAGCCAACCAGTGCTGCATTGGCTCCTAGTGGAGTACCAAATCCAGTTCAAGGTTATGGTATTCACCTTCAAAGCCCTGAGCAGTCTGGGACCTACATATCTTCAAGACCACCTCTCCAAAGAGCATTACACTCATCTGAACAACAGCTGCTGGTGGTCCCTGGCCCAATGGACATCTGTTTAGCCTCAGCCAGAGCCTTTTGGGCTCTAGCTCCAGCCTGATGGAACACCCTTCCTAGTGAGGTCAGGGTCCTGCGGGATCTGCTTCAGTTCTGCAGGGTCTGTAAAATTGAAATGTTCCACCAGACCTTTGGTTGAGGTGATGAGTGTCTCATGTATTTTGGCCTCCCCTGCTCCACCCCTGACCTGGTATATTTAGTGACTATTGTGGGTGATTGCCCACTGCCTTGCTTCATGTTGGGCACTTTTATAAACTTATAGCAGCCTGCTCCTAGGTTTATGGGCAGCCTTGATGTATCCAAGCCTAACCATTTTTTAGAACTGTAAAACGTTTTTATTGCATTATTTGTGTTTTTAATTGCTGTGAGTTACCTTGAGTCCTGCATGCAGGGAAGAGCAGGATAAAAATCTAACTAATAAACAAACAAGCAATCCTTCCCTACAAAATTGCAGTGCTCTTGACGTGACAGCACTTTGTGAGCATCTTGCTGTTCCATACAAAAGGCTGCTTCTTCGGTTGTGATTTGGAAATAATAAATTAATGTTTCTGAGTGCATGCTGAAGAAATTGGTTGGTGATGCATCATGGAGAGTTATGTGAATTCAGAATAGTTTTAATGACTGTTCAGTTTCACAAGTTTGAGAAGCAAAGCAATCCGACACAATCACTGACTGTGTGATTATTTGAAGTGCTGTCCTTGAATGAACCCATATGGAGATGGAACCTCTAAAGAGACTACTCAAATGAAACATGTACATGCAGGCTTTATAGAGGCGAGGACCTCTGGTTCATTAAGAGAGTATCTGAAATTTAATCCCCAGGATCTCCAGTTAAAAAGATAAGGAAACAGGTGATGCAAAAGCTTGAAACCATAGCCAGCTGCTGTTGGACTGAGTAGACATGGCTGACCTTAGTAGGCTGATAGTCAATAGTCTGATTCACTATAAGGCAGCTTCATGCATCTGGCAGATCGCATGGCAAAATGCTGCATGTAGCCAAAATGGTTAAGTAAACAAGCTCCAAAATATATACGAGGGACCACAGGCTCTGGGAAAGAAAATATAAATCAGTAATCAGGCCTGCAAAAAGTGATTTTGAGGAGCAGGTTGCTAAAAGCAACAAGACAAACAATAAACAGTTTTAAAATCCAGAGCAAGAAATCAGCCAGAGAAGTAGTGGGGCCTTTGCATGGCAAAGGAATAAAGGGATTGCTAAAGGAAGATGGGAAAATGGCAGATGAACTCAATAACCGTTTTGCTTCTGCGTTCATTGTAGAAAGTGTAGGCTACATACCCATGCCACAGTCCCAATTTTCAGGAAGGAAATCAGAAGAACTGAGCCAAATTGAGGTGCGCAGAGATGAAATTCTAGACCTACTGGGGAAGTTAAAAACTGATAAATCTCCAGGTCCTGATGGAATACATACAAGGATTCTTAAAGAATTCAGAGGTGAGATTGTAGATCTACTAATCTATATATGTAAACTATTACTAAATTCAGCTGCTGTACCAGAAGATTGGAGAGTAGCAAATGTCACACCAATTTTTGAAAAGAGATCTAGAGGGGAACCATGCCAGTAAGCCTAACATCTGTCCCAGACAAATTAGAAGAAATTATAATAAAACATAGAACATAAGGATATAGCGGGACAAAATCTGATGAGGGAAAATCAGCATGGCTTCCGCAAAGGGAAGTCCTACCTCAGCAACCTTTTGGAGTTCTTTGAGAAAGTGAACAGGCAGGCAGACAATGGTGATCTAGAAGACATTATATACCTGGATTTTCAAAGGACATTTGACACCAAAGACTCCTGAGCAACCCTCACTAAAGACTCCTGAGGAAACTTAGTAGTCATGGGATAAGAGAGTTCTCTTATGGGTTAAAAACTGGCTAAACATCAAGAAGCAAAGAGCAGGAATCAATGGACAGTTCTCACAATGGAGAGAAGTAAGCAATGGTAACCAGCAATGGGGCTGGTAATTTCAAATTTATTCATCATTGATCTGGAACTAGAGGTGAGTAGTGTGGTGGCCAAGTTTGCAGATGACACAAAATTATTCAGGATGGTGAAAACCACGGTTGACCGTGGAGAGGTCCAAGAAAACCTCCACAAACTGGGTGAGTAGGCAGTAATGTGGCAAATGAAATTCAGTGTTAGTAAGTGTAAGCGAGTGAACAACAACAAAGTGTAAGGTGATGCACATTGGGACAAAAAAAATCCCTACTTCAAGTATAGGCTAATGGGAACTGAACTTGCTGAGACTGACAGGGGAAAAGGTTTTGGGGTTGTAGTGGATAGTTCAATGAAAGTGTCAACCCAGTGTGCTGCAGTGGGGAAAAAGACAATATGGATTATTAGGAAAAGGATTGAGAATAAAATGGTCTGTATAGATCTATGGTGCAGTCTCATTTGGAATACCATGTATAGTTCTGCTCACTCTATCTCCAAAAGGACATTGCAGAGCTGGAAAAAGTACAGAGGAGGGCAAATAAGATTATTCATGTTTTGGAACCCCTTCCCTATGAGGAAGACTGAAGAGTCTGGGACTTTTCAGTTTAGAAAAGAGATGACTAAGGGGAGGGACATGATAGAGGTTTATGAAATTATGTATGAAGTAGAGAGATTTGATAAAGATAGTTTTCTCTCTCATTCCCAAAATGCGAGAATTCGAGGGCTCTGAATCCCAGAGCCAGGAGGCAACATCAAGGGAAGACCTTGGCCTCTATGCCCTGTTGTTGGCTGCCAAGAACTGGTTGGCCACTGTGTGACACAGGATGCTGGACTAGGTGGACCACTGGTTTTATCCAGCAGGGCTCTTCTTATGTGTGTATTTCATATTGCAACAATGATAATGAAATTTTTTTCACTATGCCTAGTGGAACAACATCAGTACAGTAGCAATGACATATTTAAAATGAATCCAATTTAAAATGAGTCCAAGGGCTAATCAATACATTCCACTTCTTTCAGAGAAATATCACAGGATGCGGGAGTAGATGGGACATTGGTTTGATCCATCGATGCTGTTCTTATTTTCTTACAATTACCCCCCCCCCCCAATTAAAGATAAGTTTACTTACCCTTCTTGGCTGTTTGATTTGTTTTCAGGGTTGAGTGTTCCCCCCCCTTTTATATTTGAGACAGAATGTCTCAAGCCAAGAAAGGGGCTTAGATTTTCATGCTATCCCTCTCTGAATTCCCTTCCCCTTTCTAGCCAAGTCCACAGTACATAAAGGGTCAGAGTTGAACAGTGGAAGGAAGAGAGGCATTTGGCTCAAGAAGATATGGTGGCTGAGAAACAATCCTATTCACTCCTCTGCAAGATTAAACTTTTTTTGTTGGTGGTGTGGAGGAGCAGAAAAGCTGAAGGACAAACTGGGGCACCAGGCTTGGTCACTGAGGAACAGTTACTTTGACACTATGACACTGAAGCTGAATCCTTTGGGTGTGAGTTTTGTCATTGACACACCTCACTCCTGCAAGTTTCTTCTCAAATCCTTAGTCTCAAAACCCCCTGCAATCCAGTTGGGCAATACTGGCAAAGTAGGGCACTCCCCAGCACATAGCAGCTCTTTCAGGGAATTTATATTGGTGCATCAGCCATCTGGAATGTATTTGGTAGATCTCAGTTCCCTGCAGCCCACTTAAACATGACTGTTCTGATCGAAGGCCACATGGCCAGGGTGCCTGCCTCTGTTTCAAGCTTGATTAAAAGTGCTGTTGCTTCTGGGGGGTGGCCAGGATGGCTTTTGCGACTTGCAAGTAAAGGATCTCCATGGCATCATTCTCAAAAGCCAGCCAATTCTTAAGGTGTGAGCTGGAATGTAGAGAAGTGGAGCGTGGTGGGGATCATGAAGTTGCCCTAATATGAGTAGCAGTCTGGAATTCGTTCCAAAGGAGAGTTCAAGAGAAGGAGGAATGAGCCAGTATTCCTTTTAGCAGCAGCTCCACCAGCATTCTCAGCACCAGAAACAGTTTTCTCTGTTCTTTCCCCTGCCATAGTGGTTTGTTAAAGTGTGTTTGCTTCTGTGTGGCACTGATTGGAGTGCACACATTATTGAGAAGATGCTCTCTTGGGCATCCAGGAGATGCAAGCAAAATGGTTCTGTCTGTTCTCACTCTCTTCATCCCCCATGCCTCTCTCTGCAAAAGCTGAAACAAGTAATAAATACTAAGTGGGGATAAATGTACCTTACTCTGCATGAATAGCAATTGCAAAGCACAAGATAAGCTCAGGTAAATAGGATCCACTGCTTATACAGAATCAAATGCTGTGAAAGCCAGCAGTTGGAAATAAAGACCTATAAGGAAATATCTCTTATGTTACAAGACTTGTTTGACTCTGGTAAGTGGAAAAGTTGTGTGTGTTTTCCAGAATCTTCCCTCTGTCTGACCTTTTGAACTCCAAACTGGACAGCCAGGCACCAGGATCATGTGCAAAAATGAGTATCAACAAATTCTGTTGTTTTCCAATTCCCATTTGTTTTATATATTTGAAATATTTATATCCCAGACACCCTATTTTTAAAACTCATAACATTACAAACTTTACAGTTATAAAATCACACTAATATGATCTAATAAGATAAAAGTAGCAGCACACAATTGTTCCCCCCCCACAGCTACTTATCAATTAAAAGAGCCATGTTCTCTCTCTCTCTCTCTCTCTCTCATATTGTTTAGGCCGGTTACTGTTAGGTGTAGACAATATAATTGTAGTAATGACAGTAATAGGGACTTTCTCATTGTGTTGCTTTATTCATTCTGAAAAATTTTATGCCACCTCTCTGGGGAACCTTTCTGAGGTGGCTTAAAAACAAAACATAATATTATACTATGTTAATTAAAACCCAGTTGGAGTATAAAAACTTATTCCTACAAAAGAAAGCTTGATAAGGGTGTTAGAATGATAATACTTTCCCCATTTCTAAGTGGATAAGGCCCATTATTATGGGAGCTTGCAAAAGTCTGGGACATTACCTGAGACAAAGATTATGACTGACTCTCCTGAAGAGGCAGTCGCATCCTGGTACCACTTCGGTCTAGCGCTTTCTGAAATGAATTGTGTGTCTCAGTTATTTCTGCTTTTAAAATATACTATTATATATATATATATATATATATATATATATATATATATATATATATATATATATATATATATATATATATATATATATATATATATATATTTGGGGGGGGGGGGGTTGTGCTTACAACTTCAGAATTTATCTAGGAAACTGCAGAAGGGGATGTGGTTTTCTTGTAGGCTCTCCTTTCAGCTTTGTCTTCTATTTTAAGCTGTGGAACATTGCCCAACTATTTTTGGATACCAGAGAGAAACCAAGAAGGTCAGCTCACAGGTAAAATCAAAGCAGTGGCCAGAAAACATTTATAGTGATATAACAATACCCAGCCACATATTTGCTGCCAATCTTATATATCTGAATTCAATATGTATTTCCCAAATGGTTCATTTAAATATAAATTCATGTAATATTATTTCTCTTGAATGGATTCTTTTCTGAACAATCAGTACTTATTGCATGGATTTAGTCGATGCAGGAAGGGGACCTGCAAGGACTTGCTGGGTGTGGTTTTTTTTTTGGGGGGGGGGGTGTCATTTCTTTCTCTTTCATTATTTCCTCTTTCCCTTTCCTGAAAGCCTTCATAGCCTTTTCTCTTTTCCTGATTCCTTCTTTCCTACACACTCACCAGCTAACCTACCTTTATCTACCTGCATTCCCCCCCCCCCCCCATTTCAGTGTTTCATCTTTACCTTCTTCTGGAAGTCTCAGCCTGGGAAGGACTGTGGTCCAGCTGTATGATGTTGACTGCCAGGCAGGGCCTAGTTGCATGTAAGGAGCCTGCAATGACATCATGGTATTTAGCTTTGTGAGGTTAAAAAGTATCTGTCATCATGTATATAGAGAGAAGAACTGTTATAAGCTATTCACCTCCAAAATGTTCATGGCATTTTCTAGGAGTGAATAGTCCTAGAAATGGAGTGTATCAGCCACTCAACATCTGTTGGCTGTCCCCTGCCCAAGAGAAGCCCGCCTTGCCTTAACTAGGCCCAGGGCTTTTTCAGTCCTGGCCCCGACCTGCTGGAATCAGCCCCCTACAGAGATCCGGCCCTACCTGGCTTATTAGCCTTCCGTAGGGCCTGTAAAATGCAACTGTTCCACCAGGCTTTTAGTTGAGGCTGAGGGCATCTATTCTTGATCTGGTTGGCCTCCCCTATTGGCACTGTCACCTGTGCTGTAAAATGGAATAATATCTGCCATCTCTATGAGATATCATGATGTGAGATGGCCAGGCTGGGCAATATGTAATGATATGGTAAAGTTTTCTGAGTGCTGTTGAGTTGTTTGTTTATAAAATGTTTTTATTGTATGTTATTGTTTCATCATATGTTGTACTCTGCCCTGAGTCCTACGGGAAATGGGCGGAATAGAAATATACTAAAATAAATAAATAGATCATTCTCTCAATAGTGTTGGGAGGAGTTTTGATTCCATATGAACATGCGTCCTGTTTCTATGAGCTATTTTGGTATTTGCCCTGTGACTTTACTAGGGCTGTCATCAAGACAGGGAGGGAGTGGGAAGGGGGAAGATGATATGCTGACAGCACGCTGTCACCTCCAATGAATACCTGTAAATGATGCTGTGTCGCTAGTGTGATGTTGATATGATGTGCAAGGATTTGGACAAAACTCCAGAGCTTTGTCTGAATCCTAGAGCATTCTGCTGATATCACATGGACAATATGATGTCACTTTTGAGTGTTTGCTGCAAGTGACATGGGGTCAATACAATGCTGCTTTTTTGAACCCCCTTCCCTCCCCCAGCTTTGGTGGGGAAGAAGATAACAGAAATGGAGGCTGGGAGGTCTCCCACTGAAGTGAAATACCTGGTGTCCCTAGACCTTGCTAGGTTTTCTTGTACCATCCTGGCAGGCAGGCAGGCAGGCAGGCATGGAAACTGACCAGATTTCACAGATTTGGGAATTAGATATATGTGGTGGTGGGGGGAATCTAAATGCATGTGATAACTATAATAAATTAAATACAAAATATTAATGAAAAAATCAAAATCTGTGCAGAATTCTAATATTCTGCTTTAAGAAACACTCATGAGAGTATTAGGGTGACCTTGCAGAATCCAAAGATAGTTGTAGTCCAGCATCATCTTTCCCAGCAATTATCAGCTATACCCCCCAGGAAACCTCAAAAGCAACCCCTTCCATGTTCTGTGTCTCTGTCATTTACCAGCCCAAGATATACTGCCTCTGCCCTCTACTTGGCAACCAGGTTCAGTCAGGTTTCCTATAGTGGCACCAGACCCTTGGACCTTTGGCAAGCTAGTGCCTAGTGGATTAGTTGATTCAGCAAGGCTGTCTTCCTAGGGCTCTGCTTAACTAGGAAGGGAGGTCACTGCACCCAGCTGTACTGCCAGCAAGTGCGGGAGCTCTTGAGGTTGTGCTGTGCTCTGGCCAGGATCCTGTGAAGTGCTACTCTCAGAGCACTACTCTAAATTCCCAGTGGGGTTCCACACAACTAGTTGTTGGGGACTTTGCCTACTTTTTGCTACCCCAAGCACAGGCCTTCTGCTGCTACCATTTCTGCGAAGTAGGAGCAGGTCCTAGGTGCTATGGTGCTAAGGTTTGCATCCTGCTTGGTGGAGGCCTGGTGGCTATCTCAGGGGCTCTTGGTGAGCTTACTTCCACAAATGCTGGCAGGGTGGCCTGTAGTTCTGCTGGGACATTGTCTTCTACAGTGCCAAGTCCTCCCTGTTCCTTAGGCCTTGACCCCTAGGACTGTTCCTCTGAGGACTCTCAGACATTGGGCTGGTCAGAGAGGGTCATGACGCCCTCTGAGGATATTCTTCCTGAATTTACCTTACCCTTTGTTTATAAGCCACAGACCCTCAAAATATCCTGTGGTAAACTATACACTTAGAGAAGTCCTTCTGTTTGTCTAGCCAATGCTTATAAGTTCATGTTATAATGCTTTCAGCAATAGCGGAAGTGAATAATTTATTTTCTCTGTGTTGCTTGTCATCACTTCAATAATCCTCTAATATTTTTCTTGTTCTTTTTTTTTGGGATTAGTCTAAAAAAAAGATTGAGACAGTTAACATGTATTGGAAAGGGAGGTGCTCTGGTCCCCTCATTTTAGTTGCTATTTATTTCTGCAGTTCTATTTTTAATCTGTGTATATATAAAACAATTGGGAATCATGAATGCTCTCTTTACCTATCTAAAAAGATAAGATGTTGGCTGCGAGTGCTGTATTACAAAGCAGTTGTGATGACAACTCTCATCTACGGCTCCGAATCGTGGGTTTTATACCGTCATCACCTGCGACTCCTTGAGCGCTTTCATCAGCGCTGCCTTCGCACCATCCTCAACATCCACTGGAGTGACTTTGTGACCAACACTGAAGTCCTCAAGAGGGCGGAGGTTACAAGCATCGAGGGACTGCTGTTGAAGACGCAGCTGCGCTGGGCAGGGCATATTTCTAGGATGGAAAACCACCGCCTTCCCAAGATTGCTCTGTATGGCGAACTTTTCACCGGCCATCGAAATAGAGGGGCACCAAAGAAGAGGTACAAGGACTCCTTGAAGAAATCCTTTGGCACCTGTCGCATCAACCATCACCAGTGGTCTGACCTAGCCTCAGATTGCAAAGCATGGAGGCACACCATCCACCAGGCTGTCTCTTCCTTTGAGAATGCACGCATAGCTGGTCTTGAGGACAAAAGGAGATTGAGGAAGAATCGCACTGCTACAGCACCAACCCCAATTCAGACTTTTCCCTGCAGCCACTGTGGCCGGATCTGCCTGTCCTGCATTGGTCTTGTCAGCCACCAGTGAGCCTGCAGCAGATGTGGACTACTGCACCCTTCTTAAATCTTCGTTCGCGAAGTCAAGCCGAGAGAGATTAGCAAAGTGAACATAAAACCCTCCTTGTCTTTTGTGCCTTTTGTGTGAAGGCTGGTGTGCACATGATGAAAGCCATGGAAATCTTGGGCAAATGTTTAAAGAGGGACTTGCGCAACAGAGCTGAGTAAACAGTCAGGCAAACCTTTTTCACATTGTGAGAGTACACATTGCAGTAAATGTGCTCACATCAAGTATGTTGAAATTGCCTTTGTGTCATGAAGTAGAAATGGCATGAAAATGTAGTTCCTGCTGCTGTGTTTGCGGGGTGGATGCTGTGCATTCACATGGTAGTCTGAAAGCAACATAATTCAGAGGTGTCCCATGGAAGGTTAAATGACTGTGTTAGAATAACAGGCAAATTTATATCTGCATGGAATTTCTCAGCTGAATAAATACGTAAGCTGTTTTAGTTCAGGAAAATGGTGTTGAAGGAGAGATGTACCTTCCGCACTTGTGCTATGGTCCTTATCAGAATCTGGGCATCCTGTGCTTGGGAAACACTGCCCCCCCCCCCAATGCTCATATGATAATCCAAAATCCTTCTGCCTTTGCATCTGCCAATCAGCCCTAAATTGACGTGTCATGTAACATAGCGGCTTGTGGCTAGGGCCCCTTTCACGTTACCATTTTAAACTGGATGTTATCCATTGCTGGCCAAGTTCTGAGTAAAATGATACAGGGACAGAGGTGTCACACAGTGAATTTCATTACATTAATAAACTGTCTCTGAAGCAATCTGGCCATTTCAAAAGTGCTGCCCTTTTTTCCTGCCCTTTTCTGCCACGTGATTGAGCTCAAACTTAAAAAAAATGTTTTATGTTGATTGCTAGACCAATATAGCAGGTTAGTGAAACAGTGGAATCACTGAGGTGCCTTGGTACCATTGAGATGCATTGAGACTGTAGCTGTTAGCAGCTTCTGTAACACCAGTCTCTGATGCCCTGAGCATCCACTGCCAAAGAGCTACTTTTCTCTTGACTCTTCGGAGTGGAGGGCAGGATATAAATCCAATATCATCTTGTATACATGTAACAGCAGCCTCAGTCTCAGTGTATCTCAGTGGTGCCAAGGCATCTTAATGGTTCTGCTGTAGCACTGAAGTGCTATATTGGTCTAACACTATAGGTCAGGGGTGGCCAACGGTAGCTCTCCAGATGTTTTTTGCCTACAACTCCCATCAGCCCCAGCCAGCATGGCCAATGGCTGCGGCTGATGGGAGTTGTAGGCAAAAAAACATCTGGAGAGCTACCATTGGCCACCCCCACTATAGGGATCAACTTTCAACATTTTTGAAAAAGTCAGAGGACGATCTCATGGTGGAAAAGTGTGTGTGGGGGGGAAAGTACCGTGCTACTGGAATAACTACAGACATTTTAAACAGCACATGACAGTGATTCAAGTAGCACATTACAGCAATTCAGAAGCACAAAGAAGCAGTGAAAATGGAAGACCCCTTTCAGACAGCCTTTGTAACCTGTTTTAGTAGTTGGTTGCCAATAGATTTTTTGTGTCAGTTCAGAAACAACCATTTTAGCAACTTGTAGCTAACAGATTTATTTACCTGTTCATACAAAGCCACTTGTGTCCCATTGGCAAAGCAGGACTGAGCGGTTTTTGAGAGAAACTGCTTTCTTCCATTTCTGCCTCTTCATTGCTGTGGCGTGCTTTTTAAAATGTCCATAGCATTTCCTACAATGCCACTTCCTCCCTTTATGCTGTGCAATCTTCCTCTCTCCCCCTCCCCGAAATGTTCTAAGTTGAGCATTATAGTGCTCAGCCAACATAGCACTTCAGTGTTACAGTTGCACCACTGAGATGCCTTGACTCCACTGGGAGACTGTATTGGTATAGCACTATAGCGCTCAACTTAAAAAAAAAATGGGGGGGGGGGAAGGGCAAGGAAGGTCATGCAGTGAAAAAGAGCAGGAGGGGAAAGCAATGCAGTTTGAAATGGCCGTAGTGCTTCAGAGATGGCTCATTAATGGGATAAAGTCTGCTGTAAGAAACCCCTGTCCCTGTATTACTTTACTTGGAACTGGGCCAACAACAGACAACATTTGGTTTAGAATGGTAATGTGAAAGGATCCAAAGTAGTTTACATCAAGAACATCTCAGCTATGGTCTGCTAACTGGATGCAAGCAGCTTTGTATGAAAAGGCAAACAAAATCAATTAACAGCCAGTTCTGTCTGAAATGATACAAAAAAATCCATGAGCAACTGGCTACCAACATGCAGTCTGAAAGGCTACAGAGGCTTAAAGGTTCATAGTTCAAATACTGCCTTTCCATTATTTCAGTAAGTTCTCTTAGAAAAAGAATTGACTGCCAACCGCATTGTGAAAATAATAATTTCTGCTCACTTTACAAACTTGTTGCAAAGATTACAGAGGCAAAGTATGAGAAGTACTTTGGAAATTTAGTTTCCCTCTAACATTATACATGGAGATTAATGTGAAAAAGTTCTGCTATCACAATTCCCAAAAGTAGAGGTGGGCTGTGTGGTGGGGGTATGGTGTTGCTTAAGAGAGGTTTAAGAAAAAGCAGAAGACAAAAGACACAACAGCCTCTCTGAAACACATGGGGATGCCACAAATCTGAAGGGATTTCAGAAATGAAGACTTGTAAAGACTGTCTGTTTACAATGAAGTAATTTTTCTAAATTTTATTTTAAGTACTTGAGTATGCAAAACAATTGCTACATTGAAGCTATTTTGAATTGCTTCCTGTGTGGCAGCTCTTTTCACACTGTAATGCATGTCTGTGGAGTAGTAGACTGAATAATTTTCTCCACACTATCACAATATTATCCATGCCATCGTTGAAGAAAATCAGATTGTAATGGCCTTGAATTTTTAATAGAATCATATTTGGGGTGTCATAATTTTTTAAAAAAAATGAAAATAAGTCTTGGAATTCAGTACTAGGTCGAGTTTGATAAGAACATAAGAGAAGCCATGTTAGATCAGGCCAATGGCCCATCCAGTCCAACACTCTGTGTCACACAGTGGCCAAAATTTTTTAATATATATATATATATATATATATATATATATATATATATATATATATATATATATATATATATATATACACACACACACACACACACACACACACACACAGCCACTGATGGACCTCTGCTCCATATTTTTATCTAAACCCCTCTTGAAGGTGGCTATGCTTGTGGCCGCCACCACCTCCTGTGGCAGTGAATTCCACATGTTAATCACCCTTTGGGTGAAGAAGTACTTCCTTTTATCCGTTTTAACCTGTCTGCTCAGCAATTTCATCGAATGCCCACGAGTTCTTGTATTGTGAGAAAGGGAGAAAAGTACTTCTTTCTCTACTATTGGCCTCTGTCTTAAGAACTATTCCTTGCTGTTTAATTTTAATGATGTGGAGAGTCTTCTATCAGAGATCACATCAAGCCAGGTTTGTTCATTTGTTTTTTGAGAGTGGGGTGAAATTATGGCTCAAATTTGGAAAGAAGAGGGTGCTCAGTTGGGATGTGATGCCACAGAGTCTACCATATGAAGCTGCTATTTTCTCCAGGACAAGTTATCCCTGAAGTCTGGAGATCAATTGTAATTCTGGAAGATTATCAGGCCCCACTGGAGGCTGGCAATCCTACTTGGATCATATGTACACTGGGACCAATTCCTCACTAGCTGTTGCTCCACCCCTGGGCTTCTCCTTTCTCCAGCTCGAGTGATCAATTCCCCACCAGTTGCTGCATGGGTGCATTTTGATCCTCAGCTCCCTCCAATTTCCCTTGCAGCTTCCAGGTCTCCAAAAACAAGAGCAAGAAACTGCATGGGAAATTGGAGGAAGCTGCAGAACAAAATGTACCCTGCAGCAAATGGTGAGGAATCAATCACTTGAGCCAGGGAAAGCAGAAGCCTGGGGGCAGAGCAACTGCTAGTGAGGAATCTTCCACTTTGTAAAGCAAAATAAAATTAATGAAATTAAAATACATTGAAATTTCCAATTCTATCTCTATTAAGAGCACCACAGGGCTAGTCCAAACAGGTAGATTTTATAATGCTTCCTAAAGATATTAGTGTGTCAGAGAGGCTAGAGAACTCTCTCTTCCTTCTCAAACAATGAATTGGTTTTCTATAGAAAGGTGCTCAATCTCTTGTAGGCAGATAGAATTGAAGAGCTTTTTTTATCAAATGGAAGATTGTCCTAATCTCTTCATACAGATGACTGTAAAACTGCTTGAGGTTATCTGCAGATCCCACCTTCGATGCAACGTGTTTGTCAAATAATTCACATCCTTTCATTTTATGTTTGTTTCCTTGTATTGTACTATCACAGCCCTGTGTCTTGACTCATTAACTGTTAGCATTGAAAATGTTGTTATACCAGTGACCTTGCCTTTAACAGTGTTCGGTGCTTTTCTAGAAAGGTTAGGACTTCACCCTGGCATTAAGTGAAGTGGAAAGCGGTAAGACCTGAAGGTTTTTTTTTTTAACTTCATACTCCACCTGAAACAACATGGTGAGCTGATAGTTTGCTTTGCTTTCTCTGTCATAAACCATTTGGATTCCCAAGGGAATGTGTAGATTTGTAGAAGACTTTAAAAAAAAAAAAAGCTGTTAAACCAAAATAGAGTTGAAATAAAGAATAGTCTGCTAGCAAAAATAACTATACTGAGGAAACAGTTAGCTTTGCTATGTTAACTGGAAAAATGACGAAATGTCAGAAACTCAAAACCATAGCTCAGCAGCCAAGTCCCTACTTTGTAATTTAAGGCCTCAGGTTCAATTGCTGGAATCTCTATTCAAAGGATTTCAGGTAGCAGGCCTGAGATAGACCTTTTGTGCTAAACTGCTGCCAGTCAGACTAGACATTACAGGTTTGCATAAGCCTGTAGCCTGAGTCTTTATAAAGAAGCTTCATACCTTTTATGAAAGTTTGGGTTTTTTTTTCTAACAGGTGCACTGGATGGGAAATCATGGTTGTTTTATGATGATTTCCCCAAGAAACTCTGGATAGTCTGCCCCATGATGGTAACAAAATCTCAGTCCATGCATCAACTTCAGCTTGTCTATTTTTTTCTGCCTGCTCTCCTCCCAGAAAGAAAACTGTCTTTCCTTTTCCATCTGTGTTAGCAAGTATTCATGAAGGACAACACTACTCAACAAACTGTGGCTTATGAATTCGGACAACAAACTGTAATTGCAAGCACACACCCAAATGAGGACAGCTGACAATGTTATAGATTAAGCTGAAGTTTTAGTAATAATTAAAGCTAAACTGAAGGTGTCCTAAACGACTTCCCAGTGGGTGTGCCAATATTTGGGCAAACACACGCTGGCTCAAAACATGGATTGGTAAAATTGTCATGCCTTACTTTTCATTGCTTGCACAGTAAGCATGTGCTGAGAGACACAGTTCATTAAAGCATTCCCCTATACTAGTCAGCATGTGGGTTCTGATGCTGCTGCCCAACTTCGAGAGAGTTCCCAAACTATAGTCAGTGCAAACTGCAAAGCCTAGTTTGATATCCTGGTTTTGTGCTAGCCAACAAAACTTGGGCTTTTGGACCATGTATATATCACAAGTAACTGGAAAATGATAAACCATGGTCTGTTGAGGGGTTTGAATGGAATACAAATGCCTGACACTGTATCAATTCACATAACCAAAACAGGAGGGCAGAAGCTGGCAAGCAGGGGATTCACATATAATAGACTACACATATTTTTATAATGTACTGCGGGTTACAGGGTATTTTAAAAAGCCTTAGTCTGATCTGAAGTGATGTTTTGCCATTGCTTGTTTGTTCCATTGTCTCTTGTCCACTATCTCTTCCTTTGTTCCAACTGCAGCATATCCGGTAAAGCAGCTGTTGTGTTAAGGATTTCATTGGAATATGCAAAAATAATTCACAACTGTGTAAAACATAATTTGACTTTATTGCAACATCACAGGTCTTAGTGATAATTTCCACTTAGAAGTTACAGCTAGGAGGAAAACTACAGATGCCAAATAGGCTTAAAAAACACTGGTTTGGGATTACTTCCCCTTAAAGCATACATAACAGTCACTAGCCTGGACGTGTTTTAACAAGAGCTACATTTTAAATAATATAATAACAAACAAACAAACAAACAAACCCCTATGTGTTTGAAGCTTTGCTTTGTTTTAGATAAATAGTTGATTCAATACAATGTCTATCAATTATAATTTCAAAATCGAAATCAAAGAGTGCTTGTGAATGGTTCCTCATCCTCTTGGAGAGGAGTGACAAGTGGAGTGCCTCTGGGATCTGTCCTGGGACCTGTTTTGTTCAGCATCTTTATAAATGATTTGGATAAAGGAACAGAGGGAATGCTTGTTAAATTTGCAGAAGATACTAAATTAGGAGGGGTAGCAAATACAGTAGAAGACAGAGTCGGGATACAAGATGATCTTGACAGGCAGGGAAACTGGGCTAAAACAAATAGTGGGGATAAATGTAAAGTTCTGCATTTAGGTAGGAAAAATAAATCTATTTATTTATTTAATTCAACTTTTAGGCCACCTTCCCCTGAAAAACAGGACTCAAGGGTACTACAGCGTAAAAAAAATAGATTTTTTCCCCTATACAAAAACAGGTCTAGACAAATGGATGGTCAAGCTCCACCCCCTCCCCCCTCCCATCAAGCAGAGGATAGCAATTTGGAGGGATTAAAACTAGAAAAATTTCAGGAAGAAACCATGAAGGAGAACAGCTACTAAGTCTGGGAGTCCTTGCATCCTAGAGGAAGTAAAGCCCCAGTGAGACCTGGGAAATACTATCGTAAAGTGAGTTCAGCCAGCTCTTAAACAAAAGAAGAAACAAACATACAGCAACAACAAACTATATATAGTTGGAGCCAGGGAAACCACACCCAGCAGGCAGGCACTCACCAATCCTGTTCCGCTTTCCAGGATCCTATATTTGCATTTCCTTGTGAAATGTCTCACATTCTGATTGGCTGGCTCCAAGAGAATGGCCAATCAGAATGTAGGCATCAGGATCCTGGTTTGCAATGAGTGCCTGCCTCATGCTCAGTCAACGTGTGCTATACATAACCCAATACATAGGGTTGCCAAGTCCAATTCAAGAAATATCTGGGGACTTTGGCGGTGGAGCCAGGAGACTTTGGGGGCAGAGCCAGGAACAAGGGTGTGACAAGCATAACTGAACTCCAAGGGAGTTCTGGCCATCACATTTAAAGGGACAGCACACTTTTTAAAATGTCTTCCTTCCATAGGAAATAATGAAGGATAGGGGCACCTTCTTTTGTGGCTCATAGAATTGGACCCCCTGGTCCAATCATTTTGAAACTTGGGGGGTACTTTGGGATGAGGCACTAGATATTATACTGAAAATTTGGTGCCTCTACCTCAAAAAATAGCTCCCCCAGAGCCCCCGAAACCTCCAGATCAATTCCCCATTATACCCTATGACCATGATGGCGAACCTATGACACGCGTGTCACTGGTGACACGCGAGGCAATTTGGCTGACACACCGGAAACCAAGGAGCGTGGCGAGCCGCGAGTCCTTCAGAGGCTGCTGAGCCCGTCTCGGAGGAGCAGCAGCTGCTAAGATGAAGGTGAGAAGAGGCAGCAGCAGCGCAGCGGGCCGCAGCCACCGCCTCTTTCCCCGGCTCCAGGCCGGGGGTGGGAGGGAAGGTTGGGGGTGGGAGGGAAGGTTGGCCGACGCTGCCAGCGCCTCGCCTTGACCTGGGGGTGGGAGGAGACAGCCTCCTGGTGCAACCCGTCCCCCACCCAAAGCAGAGGCAGCCAAACGCGCCTCCTCCTCCTCGCAACAGGGCCGAGCTTTGCAACCCCCTTTTCCCACCCTCCCCGGGGCCTGAGGAAATAGGTGGGTACAGCAAGAAAGAAAAAAACAGCATTGCAAAAAAAGAGGCAGGGGGGGGGGGGAAAGAAGTGCCCTCCTCGGCGGGTCGCGCCTTTGCAATGCCAGGGCTTTGCAAATGCAGGAGCAAGGCAGGTGTGTTTTTTTCCGTTTGTTTGCACGGAGCGGCGGGGGGGGGGGAGGCAGAGATGGCATTGCAGCAGTGTGTGTGGGGTGCAATGCCCGAGGGGGCGTCACTCTTGGGCCTGTTGTGGGGCTGCCCCCCCCCATCCTCCTCCTCCACCCGGTCCTGGTTTTTTCTTTTTGCAACCAACATGATCTTTCTCACTTTGCATCTCGCTCTTTCTCATGGCCGCCTGCCGGAGGCGGGGTTTCAGATTTAAAGGACAAGCTGCCCTTTTCAGCTTGGAAGAGGAGGAAGGGGGTGGGCGATGGGGGCTGTGTGTGGGTTGCAAAAGAGCAAGGGGAGGGGAGCATTGGGTCACCCCCCCTTGGCTTCCCTTGGCAAGTGCTGGGGGAGAAAAGGCGGGAAGAAAAAAAGATACATCCTTTCCCGCAGGGTTACAATCCCCAAGTGGGGGCAGGGGATCCCCCTCTCCCCAAAATACCCCCCCCAAGTTTCAAAACGATTGGACCAGGGGGTCCAATTCCATGAGCCCCAAAAGATGGTGCCCCTATCCTTCATTATTTCCTATGGAAGAAAGGCATTTTAAAAGGTGTGCTGTCCCTTTAAATGTGATGGCCAGAACTCCCTTGGAATTCAATTATGCTTGTCACACCCTTGTTCCTGGCTCCACCCCAATGTCTCCTGGCTCCACCCCCAAAGTCTCCTGGCTCCGCCCCCAAAGCCCCCAGATATTTCTTGAATTGGACTTGGCAACCCTCTTTTTTTATTGGGGCTGCAAATATCATCAAATTATTGATATTTCTTGAAGTGACACGGTGAAGTGACACGCGACCCGAGGAAGACTACACTTTTTCCCGATTTTCGACACACCAAGCTGAAAAGGTTAGCCATCACTGCCCTATGAGAAACAATTCACAAATAGGGAATAATGAAGACGTTTCCCTCTCCTCCACACACACACCCACCCACACACCCCTTCTCGCAAATGTAGGGGATTGGCCTCTCTACTCACCAGCCAGCTTCTTCACAGACACAGGAAGTTGAAGCCTTTCACCACCTCTGGAGGTGCAAAGGCACATGGTCCTTTGGGGCGGGGCAGGAAGCAGCCTGGGAAAGCTCCGGCTGCTGCGATGTAGCTGGGTGGGAAGGGGAGGGGCAAGGAGAAGCTGCTGCAATCCGAGGTAAGAAGGGAAGGGAAGGGAAGGGTAGAAGCATCGGGGATCGGTGGTAAGGGGGGAGGAGAAGCTGCTGGGATCGGGGCTGGGTGGGAAGGGCTGCCATTCCCCCCCCCACTTTCTGAATTTTTGGCCAGCGGGGGGAGGAGGCTTCAAAACTGGGGTCCCCCGCCCAGGTGGGGGATTTGGGAAGCCTACCAATACATAACAGATACTATCCTGCACAAGAATACAACAAGGTACAGTTTCTGGTGCACTGACAGTCCAGCAACCTCAAGGCTTAACTCTTATTTCAAGGCCTGAAGCTATGACTAAAAGAACTTGAGACCCGTGCCTGTGCCTGAAGCCATCCTGGAACCTAGGTTGAAGCAGGTGTAAGTGAAAATGGGAGAACTGGTCTCCTGACTAGAGTTGGACTGCAAACTGGTATGAGTTGGCTGTTATGTATAAGAGAGCAACTCAAAGGCAAAACTGCAATTCCTGGTAGTTGAGTCTTCTGTGTTGGAGAAGTGTGAGGATGGGAGACCTTAATGGGAATAGCCTCTGGCCCTGGGGTATTTTATGCTATTATAAATAATTATTTTGCTCTCTTTTTCATAAGACATGTTATTTATTAATTCATATTTGTAATCTAATTACATATTAGTTGTTATGATTCTTTACCATATACATGCAAATATAAAATAATTAAAATAAATTAATAATAAAATTTTAATTTTTTAAATAATTTAATACATAATTATGGGACGGGAGACTTGTCTCAGCAGTAGTATGTTCAAAAAGGATGTAGGGGTCTTAGTAGGCAATACACTGAACATGAGTCAGCTAAAATGGCAAATGTGATTTTGGGCTGAATTGACAGAAGTATTTATAATCAGGACTTTTTTTGAGCAGGAACGCACAGGAACACAGTTTGGCTTGGCATCAGGGGGTGTGGCCTAATATGCAAATGAGCTTCTGCTGGGCCTTTTCTACAAAAATGCCCTATGCTAAACAATGGTGATGTCAGGGTGTGTGGCCTAATATGAAAATGAGTTTCTGCTGGACTTTTTCTAGAAAAAAGACCCTGTTTATAATTATTGGTGCTTTGGATTTTTATTTCTGATTCTCTGTACTATCATGCCATTAAAGGTCTGTGAATGTGTGTGTGACAGAAGTATAGTATCCAAATCAAGTGAAGTGATGGTATCATTTTACTCTGCTCTAGTTAGACCTCACCTAGCGTATTGTGTTCAGTTTTAGGCACCACAATTTAAGAAGGATATAGACAAGCTGGAATGTGTCCAGAGGAGGGCAACAAAGATGGTGAGGGATCTGGAGACTAAGCCCTATGAGGAAAGGATGAAGAAGTTAAATATATTTAGCCTGCAGAGGAGATGACTGAAAGGTGTTATGATCACCATCGTCAAGTACTTGAAGGATTGTCATATAGAGGATGGTGCAGAGTTGTTTTCTGTTGTCCCAGAAGCTTGGACCAGAACCAACAGGTTGAAATTAAATCAAAAGAGTTTTCAGCTAAACATAAGGAAGAACTTTCTGATAGTTAGTGGAATAGGCTTCCTGGATGGCCAGCAATATGATTCTGTGAACTTTGGCAGATCATGAGAGAGAGAGCAGGAAGGGTTGCATCAGTGCTTCTGCAGGCCAGTTTTGCCAGGGATCTTGGAGGTGTGTGTGGGTTTTTTCTTTTCTTTTTTGCCATCTTCCGGTCATGGAGTAGGGGTCACTGGGGTGTGGTAGTTGTGAATTTATTTATTGGATTTGTATCCTGCCCTTTCTGCAAGCAGGCTCAAAGTGGGTTTCATCACATGTCAGCAACAGTTAAAACCACAGCATGGTCATTTGAGGCCTTAGGCCCTATGAAGAGGCCTAATAACAAGGCAACATCTGCTGCTTCAACAAAAGGTCCAGTAGAACAGCTCTGTTTTACATGTCCTGCGGAGCTATAATAGGTCCTGCAAGGCCCTAATCTCTAATGGAAGCTCATACCAACAGGTGGGGCCAGGGCCGAAAAAGTCAAGGCAATTCAGATGTCCCTGGGGCTTGGTACCAAAAAGAGATGCTAATTCCCTAATCGTAAGGTTCTGTGGGGCTCATATGGGAAGAGGGAGACCGAAGATATGCTGGCCACTGGCTGTATAGGCTTTGAAGGTAAGCACGAGTACCTTGAATCTGATCTGGTATTCAGTATCCTGCATTGTGCAGGTAGTTGGACTAGATGATCCTGGAGGTCCCTTCCAACTGTATGGTTCTATCATTCTATGAAATACTAATTCAATAAAAATGCAAATTGGAATACAATATCTATATACAAAACACCAGTCTTAGTATTGGGGAGAGGGGAGGTTTAGTGCACAAAGAACTTCATGTATGTTATTTCAGTAATCCATATAAAGAATGTGAGCATTTCTTTCCCCATTATAGCTACCCCATAGGCACAGAGGAAAGTTGGATAGATTGATAAGGATCTGCTACCAAAACAGAGATCAGTGGCAAGACAGACTCAAATCCTCGCTCTGTGAAAAAGGGTCTGAGACCTTTCAAAGGCTTTGCTTTCTCATTAAGTGGCTAAGCATCCATTAAGAAGCCTTTTTCTCAAGGCCAGTTTGGCCAGGGATACTAGAGTTGGGTTTTTTTGGTCATCTTCTAGGCATGGAGCAGGGGTTATGGGGGTGTGGTGAGGGGAGGTATTTGTGAATTTCCTGCATTGTGAATGGATTAGAACATAAGAACATAAGAGAAGCCATGTTGGATCAGGCCAATGGCCCATCCAGTCCAACACTCTGTGTCACACAGTGGCCCAAAAAATTATATATATATATATATATATATATAATTAGACTAAATGATCCTGGATCTCCCTTCCAACTCTATGATTCTATGATTCTTTACAATGCTAGCCCATTTCTAATTCAGTTTGACCATGAGGGAGGTGTATATTTATTTAATAAAATTTATTTAATTAGATATAGAATAGCATATATTTTTCTAGTAAAATTGTCACTGGAGAAAGTATAAGCAAAAGTTCATACAGTTGCTTCTGTTGTCTGCACTCATCACAGGGCACTTGAAGGACTTAACGGTGAAACTGTGTCTTCTGGAACCTGTATTGTTATGTCAGGTAGATTTTGTGTGATCTGTCAAGCCAATGTATCCATCTGCATGCTGGAAATGTTTATGACCTCAACTATTCTAATTTAACATTGACTGTATATACATGAAGCTTTTCTTGCCTTGAATGCTGTAGTGCTTGTTTAATAATTCAGATAAAGAAGCTTTTAGGAGGAGAAACAAAACTGAGTACTATGTGAATTACACAGCAATGTTTATTTTACATAAAATGAACTGTAGCAGAAATAGAGTCAGCTCCCCTAGCGCTCTGATACCATTATTAAAAAACAAAATAAAGAATTTCATATCAGTTTTCCTAGATCCCAGCCTCTATAGAGCCCAATAGGGTTGCCAGTTCTTTCTGGAACTTGGCAGTGGAAAATGGCCATTCACCTGAAGCTACGCAGACATGTACCTATAGTACCTTTTCTCTATCTCATTGGCCTCATGTCTCTGCTCTCATATGGAGTCACATGCTTGGAATATCTGGCTTATTTTGCTTGGTGTTCCATTACTTGGCAACATATTGAATGCTTGATGTGACTTTGAGTTCTCTAGTCCACAAGGCTGGATTATTCCAAGAACTTTATTTCTGATTTTGCTTTGTCTGGATTCCTTCCAAGCTTGCAGAGATACCTCAACACTGTCAGCAGATCCTTTATAGCTGTTTTGTTAGGTTGCTTCGCAGACTGGGGGATATTCTTTTCAGCTAAACCAGCAGGTCCTTATTTTTAGGCTTCTTAGAATTGCTTTGTGCTGTACTGGAAAGGGGACCATATCTGTGCTGAGGTTGTATGGTTGCCCACTGTGGGTAGAAAAATTCTTGGAGATTTGGGAGTGGAGCCTGGGGATGGTAGCATTCTGAAGTTGTCCTTTCCTCCAGCGGAATTATCAATGTGGCCTGGAGGTGTGTCATAATTCTGGGGAAACTGGAGATTTGTAACTCTAGTGACATGGTTCTAGGGTGACTCCATGACCACACACAGTTCTGTTTGGCTTACCAAGCTGTTTTCAAAACTAGCTGTTGAAGTCTCCAGTTCTAGATCACCTGCCAAACTTCAGGAACTGGGAAAAGTAAGACTTTGAAGTAGACAGACAGACAGACAACCTTTAGTGGCATGTCAAAAAATAAGAAAACTACTATAAAACAGTACAAAAATGGACAGAACACATCAAATACATCAAATAATGGCTTCCCTGGTTTGATTTGCAAACTGGAGAAAGTAGGTAACATTAGCAGTTATAAATTAAGGCAATGCTTTTGTAATCCGGAAGCCATTGAATCTGCCTCTCATGTTTTATTTGATTGTCCATTTTACACTAAATTATGAGAAATTTTTTGAATTCCCTTTTCTGTACAAGAAGTGGCTTGTCTGATTGTGCCAAGGACTTTGAAGTAAATACTTCAATTGACTTTGATTATTACTACAGTCAGTCAATCTCAGTTGGGGAAACACCTTTTTGATACATATAGCAAAATTTTCACATTCTTTTCTTTTATTCTGGTTTTGATGGGCCATGTGAAAACATGGTATGAAACTATACTTGCCTGTGAGCTTTAACCAGTTTTATCATCATTGCAGCTTGCCAAGTATTTCTTTTATCCTTGCAGCAGAAAGCATGTCTTACTTTTCCTGTACTATCCTGTCTCTTTTCCACAACTCTTCACAAAATAGCAGACAATATTGTATTGAGGCTAGTAAGGCCAAAGCTATTTTTTTTTTTAAAAAGGAACATGATTATAGATTCCAGCAGCCCCTCCCTCCCTCCCTGAGACTGGTTTCCAAATTCATTTGAGATAGAAATCTGACTGTTAGGCTACAAGAGGGTATATTTCAGCTACAGGTGTTCACTGCCTGAAGTAAATGCAAAGCAGAGGGTGTTTCTGGAGTGACGCTGGGACCCGTTAATGCTACCATGTGTATCGAAATGAAGGCTGCAAGTTTTAGCTGATTGATAAATGAAAAGTAAGAATTTTGTGGGTGTGTTCAGAAAAATAACAGGAATTGGAAACACAGAGCTTGTGTACACTTAAATGCCTTTCCATTCACCTTAATGCATAAATGATGTAGCCACCTCTTAGAAGCTGGTATATAATTTCTTTTTTCAACATTTTACTAAATCATTTCAAACAACTTCCAAATTGCAAATATGATTAAGAACAAGAGGGTTCTTTTCTTCTGAGATTTATCATTAAGACAAAAAGTAAACACAAATTAGGTGTGTAGCCTCTCTTTGTTTTTTAAAAAATGAGAAAGGAATGCCACTCAATAAAACAACACAGTTACAAAATAGGATCAGTTGATTTCTTTCATGAATAAAATATTATGTACTGCTAACAACTTTTTGCATCAATCCATACTTCATTAAAATAAAACTATAAAATCTCCTAAATTACACTAAATTCAGACAGTGCCTGGAATACAGTGCATTAACAGCAGTAATGCCAACTATCAGTGCCAACATAAAAAATGTTTTAGAAAGTCAAAAGAAGGCCCCACCTTTATTCCCCTAGATGAACAAAATTTAAAATAAGGGGGAGCTCTGTTTCACAAGGAAGGATTAAGAATGTGGGCAGGGCAGGCTGGGGACACCAGGCAAGGAGGCTGGTGCTGTTTGCTTCCTAGTCTTAACTGGCATTTAGCTTGGCTATTTCTTGCACATAGTTCCCTATCACTGTCAAAAAGCACAAAATACACTGTCTTGATTGAAGAAGACATCATTGACACAAAATAGCTGAAAATGGCTTTCAGGATCAGCTGGGCAGCAGTCTGTTTTGGGAAACCATTCCTGCCACTTCCAATGCAATTGATTTTACAATACAATTCATTTCAGTTTCTTCTCATCTGCCAAAGCTAAGCAGTTCCTTGCTGAGTTCCCTCCCTCTTAAACGTTACCCTCCTGAGGTTCTACTCCCAAATCTCCAAGAATTTCTCTACCCACAGTGGACAACCCATACAACATCGGTATAAATAGGGTCCACTTTCCAATTCAGCACAAAGCAATTCTAAAAAGCCTAAAAATAAGGAGCTGCTGGTTTAGCTGAAAGATCAGCCTTAGTTTTCCAGACCCCTCGCTACCTTTGTTGCCTTCCTTTGAATATGTTCCAGCTTGTCTATAACCTTCTTAAATTGTGATGCCCAAAATTGAGCACAATACTCCAGGTATAAAGCGATACCATCACTTCACTTGATCTGGACACTATACAAGCACTCTTTGGTCCACAACTTTACAACACAGATGTGTCATATAATGTAAATGTGCTGACACAAGCAAATATAAATGACATAAAAACATGGAAGATCTTTATACTGGCCAGAGTTAGAACAATAGTGTTTGCTCACAAATATGTGAGTGTATATTTGTCAGGAGAGCTACCCCTTCCAATTTAATATCAACTGCAAATTTAATAAGTATTCCCTCTATTCCTTCATCCAAATAATTTATAAAAATGTTGGAGTGTGTGTGTGTTAATGACCCACGTGTTGGCAAACTATGGTCTGAGGATCAATGTGACTTTGGTGATTATACTGTCAGACTATGATAGGAGAGGTCTAGGTTTGAATCACTTTCACCACTCTTCCATGGGAGCTGAATGACAGGTATTAATTATGCAGACTCAGTCCCTTAAGGGCCGAAGAAAATTCACTGAGACAATTTATGCCTTACTAAAACACTTGGAATACAATGTAATTAGTTTCTGGATGCCATTGTTTTACTGTACAGTAGTAGTATTATACTGTGATAATTTTGAATACCTTAAATGTATATTGTATTATGTTATGTTGTAACCTACCCTGAGCCTGCTCGTGGGAAGGGCAGGCTAGAAATCAAATAAATCAAATCAAATCAATTACCTTGGGACCAGTCTGCCCATGTGCCTAGCATATGACTTTTGAACACTCTTTGAGGGTTTTTACTAATACATAAACAAAATATTAACCATAGTATTTTTCAATTATTAATAGCTCACAGTGTTGCTGCTGTGAGGATAAAATGGAAGAGAGAATGATGGTGTAAGCTGCTTTGGATCCATTGGGGAGAAAAGTAGGGTACAAATATATGCACGAATAAATGAAATAAAATAAATGATGAAAAGTGACCGGAGGTAGCAGAGACATCATAAAAAGCATAGAAACTGCACTATTCATCTGGACACAACCTGCATGTTTTTAACCACCAGAGCTAAAAGCCTCCTCTTTTTTTAAAGTTGTAAGTTTAGGATTTTTGTGCCTGTTGTTAGATTCTGTTTGATTTTACACAATATTCCACCTGTGCCAATGTCTGCAAATTGGTAAACTGCCAAACGTGGTACTCCTACCAGCCTCCCAAAACATTAGCCTACATCATCTTTATCGTCACATATAGGAATGTGTGGGGGATTAATGTTTTGAATTACTGCACTATGGATCAGACACAGAATAGAACCAATAAAGCATGAATAGTAGCTCTAGGCATTGTCATTCTTTGCAGGCAGCTTTAGTGTATGTGTTTGTGTGTGAGGGGGGGTTGTATGTGTTTTTAATAGTGAAGTGAGAGTTCCCTTTCTATCCTAGCTGAGCAAAGAATCTAATGAGAAGGCTGTTTTTCATGGTCTGCCTATTTTGTTTCAACACAAGGTCCCACCTCCTACCTTTGTCTCCTCCCAGCTCTTGGCAGTTTTGCTTAAGGAAAACAATGGCTACACATGATAACAGCAACTTGTGCCAAGGTCCTTGTGCTGATGAGGATTAACTGTTTCAGCAATAAACAAAGCAGAGGGCAGATAAGGGTTTCTGCACCTGCCCACCACTGCTTCTAGTGGTTCTGGATTCCAGATGGCACCAAAACAAAAAAGAAAAAGATGCAAACTGAGGAATGTTGACTAGGCTGGATTGCTTTTACCCTACCACTGTTTGGAAATAGTTTGGCTGCATAGCTCTCCCCCCTCCCTCTCTAGATAATGAAATGCAGCGGCAGCTGGCTGACGGCTGGGAAAGTGCAGACCTGACACTGAACTCTTCCCATTTGACTATTCAGCAGCACCAAGGCTATGTCAGTCTTAGGGAGTGGGCAAAAGAAAAGAGGCTGGGTGCCATGTAGCTTTGGGAGAGGCAGACTGCCATAGGTGAGGCTTTCTTTCTAGGTTGAATAGAGGTGGGGTGGCAGAGGCAAAGTGAAAATTGGACCCTGGGGCATTTTCTCCTTTCACCTTCTGAGCACTTCAGAGCAAGCCAGGCGATAGTTTTTAATGGAATGTGGTCATTTGGGCAAAGATGAGAATTGTGCCTTGCTGGAGAAAAAAGTCATCTGCATTGGAATGCAGAAAAGGAATCTATCTTTTTCTGATCTTTCTTGTTGGGAAGAAAGAGGCTTTGCACTTCAGCTGAATAGATACAGATCCAGCCTTGCAATTCCCAACATGTGCAAGTGTGCTCATGCTCAAACTCTCCATCTGTTTTGTATATGCACTGTATATCAGAGAACAGTGACCTTAGTTAGCAGATATTCATAAAGGTGTTTGGGGACTGGGAAGATGATCTAATAACTACTGCAGAACTGTAAGTTCATTGGGAAATAGTGGCAATCATATTGACCCCTCTCACTTCCTTAGTCTAATGGGTCCCATTTCATGTCTAACATATATAGTCTGGACTAAACTAGGAAAGTTTTGGGAAGGAAGGGGAGGAAGACAGATAAACTCAGGGTTAAGGCATCTGGTCTGGTCTCTGCTCACTAAGAGGCTGACAACTGCAAAATATACAACTTGGGTTGCCAGTCCACCAGCTGTTGGTGGTGGGTAGAGTTGACAGTTCCAGGCTGGGGCACTCCTGGAGATTTGAGGGTGGAGCCTGGGGAGAACAGGGACCTCAGTGGGGTACAATGCCATAGAGCTCACCCTACAAATAGGCTTGCCAGTTCCCAGGTGGGTAGGGGAGATCCCCCAATTTTTCAGGCTCTGGTACAATCCCTGCCCCTAAACAGCTGTCCCCATGCATTGTCAGCAACACTTCTGTAAGTGATGTCATTGTGTCCGTGACACTGGGGTGATACTCTACTCTTTGGGCAAAACTCCATGGTTTGCAGCTGCTTTTACCATAGAGTTTTGCCCAAAAAGTAGAGCGTCACTCTGCCATTGCTGATGTGATGATGTCACTTCTGGAAGTGACATCAGTGCATCACTGACATCTCCACCCACCCCTGGAATGCCCTCCAAATGCCCTCACCAGCTGGCAGAAGACACTGGCAACCCTACCTCCAAAGCATTCATTTTCTCCATGGGAGCTGATCTTTGTAGTTGGAGATGAGCTCTAATTCTGGGGGATCCCAGGTCCCATTTGGAAGCTGGCATCCTTATGTACAACCTGCCAAGTAGTACTGATCAAGGCAGCCATGTGTCATGATTATGCCATGATTGGCTGGAAAGTTGTGGGCAGTAGCAAAGGAAGCTAGGAATTTATATCCGACAAATCTCAGGGAGAGAATGAATATTCCATTGATCCTAACATTTTGATCTTTAAACATGAGAACTAGTACAATTTTAAAAAATAAGAGTTATATTCTAATTTAGGGCTGCCAACTTTGAGTTGAGAACTTCCTAGAGATTTGGAGGAAGGACCTCAGCAGGGCATATAATAGAGTCCACCCTGCAAAACAACAATTTTCTCCAGGGGAACTAATTTCTATCATCTGTACCACTTGTAATATTGAAGGATCTCCAGACCCTGCCTGGAAGTTGGCAACCCTATTATGGAACTTAAAGTTATCTATATATGCAATTCTCAACTGTGCCCCCTAGATCAAGAGCACACTGACAGTAAACATTTTTCTGCAAACTTGGGGTTCCCAACAAACTTCCCAAGGTTGCAGAAAAACATTTTTGAAAATACACTGGGGTTAATTCCCCCCCCCCAAAAAAAAAAAAATTAACAGAATGTGTTGTCTGCACATGCAGAAACAATGCATTTACCAGTTGAGCTGGCAATGGAGGTGGCCACTGCAGATGGGAACTCTAGATCAGCCACCATAGCAGAGAATGGCAGAAGCAGCTACAGGCCCGGCTCTTAGCCTGGGTTTTTTAGCCTGGAAGTCTAGACTGGGGGTTCTGTAGGAAGGTGGGTAGTTATTCACAAGTAGTTTCAAGTGGTAGTTGGTAGTGGGATTTAAAGAGAAATCAAGATAAAGAAAATTTTGAAATGGATTGCAGCAGTATGGCTGGTGAGGGAGCAGAGGCAATGATGTATAAAGACTGTGGGATGTTTGTATTTCTACCCGAGAGCAGCAGCAATTACATTTGCAGCAAGTGTAAGTTAGTGGCCTTGCTGCAGGAGAAGATACAGGGACTGGAGGCACTATTGTCCACACTGCAGTGTATAAAGGAAGGTGAGGATTTTCTTGACAAAATGCATGAGGCACTCTTGAAAGGACAAGAGGAGGAAGAGGAAATGGTATCTCAGCAGTTAGAAGAGAACCCAACACAGGAAGAGGGTTCCTGGAAAAATGTAACTCAAAGGAGAAAAAAAAATCAGGAGATGTTCTAAGCCTCTGCTGCTCAGCAATAGGTTCCAGGATCTCCCCACAGTAACTGATTCTGAACCATTGGAACAAGGGCTACTTCCCCAGTCTCCATGAAACTTGAAGAAAATTTCTCAGGATCCTGTGGATAAGAAGCCTGGAGCTTCTGCTCCCCAATATAGGAATAGGAAGGTGGTGGTGATTGGAGACTCCTTGCTCAGAGGGGTGGAGCTCAAAGTGTGCCGACCAGACTTGTCATCCTGAGAGGTCTGCTGTCTGCCAGCTGCACGCATCCAGGATGTGACAGAAAGGATTGGAAGACTTATCAAGCCCTTGGATTACTATCCTTTCTTGCTGATCCACGTGGGAATGAATGATACTGCCCATCATAGCCCTGAACATATTAGAAAAGACTACGTGGCTCTGGGTCAGAAGGAGAAGGAGCTGAGCGCACAGGTTGTGTTCTCGTCATTTCTTCCTGTTGAAGGCCATAGCTTAGGATGAGAAAGAAGAATACTTCAAATAAACGACTGGCTACGTCAATGGTGTTGTCAGGAAAGATTTGATTTCTGGACCATGGCTTATGCTTTCGAGAAGGTTGTCTTCTATCAGGAGATGGTTTGCACTTTACGGCGGTAGGGGAAAGGGTGTTTGGTAACAGCCTTGCTAACCTAATAAGGAGGGCTTTAAACTAAATGATATGTGGGAGCGAGACAATAATTCAAAGCCTCATATGATGCCAGAAACTGGGGATAAGAACATTAAAGATTTGCAGAGAGTGGTGCATATGCTAGGTAAACTTGCAGGTTTGTATGGAAACTAAACCCTTGGGATGCATAGAACGTGGATTCCGACATCTCTACATTAATGCACAGAGTATGGGAAACAAACAGGAGGAACTGGAAGTCCTAATACAGGAAGGAGACTATGACATCATAGGCCTTACTGAAACTTGATGGGATGACACTCACAACTGGAATATTCAGATTCAGGGTTACAACTTATTTAAAAGGGACAGGCAAATGAGAAAGGGTGGAGGCATAGTAGTATATGTGAAGGAGGTATATACTTGTGAAGAAATATGTGAATCTGAGCATGGCAGCTCAGCTGAGAGTCTCTTGGTAAAAATAAAAGGAGTAAATAATAACAGTATTATTGTGGGGGTCTGCTATAGACCGCCAAGCCAGGTAGAGGACTTGGATGAGATACTCCTACAACAGATTGCAAAGTTCTTCAAGAAAAGGTATACAGTGATCATGGGAGATTTCAATTACCCGGACATCTGTTGGAAGTCCAACTCTGCTAAAAAGGAAAAGTCAAATAGATTCCTGACTTGTCTTGCTGACAACTTCCCTTTCCAGAAAGTGAAGAAGGAAATAAGGGGATTTGCTATCTTGGATTTGATTCTCACCGACAAGGAAGAATTGATTGAAAAAGTGGAAATAGTGGGCACCCTGAGCAGTAGTGACCATGTGATTTTGGAATTTACAGTCTTAGGGAAGGGGAAAGCTATATGTAGTCAGACTTATAGGTTAGACTTCAGAAAGGCAAACTTAGACAAATTTAGAACTATGCTGGTAAAATCCCATGATCAGAAATACTTAGGGAGAAGGGGGTTCAGGAGGGGTGGGAGTTTCTTAAAATCGAAATATTGAAAGCGCAATCTCAGATAATTCCTATGAGAAGAAAAAATGGAAAAAGCCTAAAGAAGCCGAGTTGGCTCCATAAATAGCTCTCCAAAGACTTGAGAAATAAAAAAAAAAGACTCCTTTAGGAATTGGAAGGAGGGCCTTATAACCAAGGATAAATATAAACAAATCACCAGTGGTTGTAGAGAAAAAGTTAGAAAAGCTAAAGCTCAGTATGAGCTTAGGCTGGCCAAAGATGCTAAAAACAACAAAAAAGGATTCTTTTCTTATGTTCAGAGTAAGAAAAAGAGCAAGGACATGGTAGGCCCATTGCGAGGGCAAGAAAGTGAAATTGTAACAGGTAATGAAGAGAGGGCGGAACTGCTCAATTCCTACTTTTCCTCAGTCTTCTCTTCTGAGGGAAACGGTGCTCAAAATGGCAAAAACAAAACATATAAGGAGGGTATGAAGTTCCAACCTAGGATAGGCATAGGGGTATGTGACGGAATTGGAAGGGTTAATAGAAAAGCTAAGGACTCAGGGAGTCTGAGTCATGTGATCTGAGGGTGGGGGCCGGCGTGCTCGGAACTCTCAGGATGAGTGAGTGACAGATAACGGCTGGAGAGTCAACTGTCAGCAATGGTCAGAGGGAGACAGTTGAAGTGGGCAGTATATGGTCAGCAGGAGAACTGAAGAGTGAGCTGATACAGAGAGCTGTGAAGAGACTTCTAGTGAAGTGAAGCTCGCTGTTAGCTTTGTAGAGACAGCCAGATGGCTGAGAGTGACAATTGAGTGTCACAGTGAAAGACCTGAGTGGTCACAGAAATATTTACACTACTCTTAAAAACTAACAAGGTTGCTGAGGGAGAGATGTGGGTCTGAGGGCGTCAGGAGGGCTGGGAGCAGAAACACCAGTCGACTCAAGAGACCAGACACATAAAGCCCTAATTACAGTTTGGAGAGTGAAGAATATAAGAACTGTGGACCCTGAGATACCTCAGTGAACCTCTGTATTGTAAAGCCTGAACTGTTTAGCAACTGTTATTCATCCAAGATACAAAATAGCCTATGTAAATACACCCCTTCCCCCCAGCTGAAGACTGTGTGTAAATAAAATCTGTGGTTAACTGTTAAATTCTCTGGTGCCTGAGTATTTGGAATCAGCTGCAAATCAGCAGTGGTCCCCTACATACATAGTTATCTGCCTATCTGAAAATAAAAGAGAACCCCGAAGAGACTAGAAATCCTTATTATACCCACCCCCTTTACTCAGTAGTCGTGAGGTAAAACCAGAAGGAAGAAACAGAGGCTGAAAGAGGGGCTGGGGCCTCCATAAGTTGCCATAAGTCGCCTTAAGTGGAGCAGGGTGGTCATAGGGTAGTACATGAACACCTAGTTTCTTTAAATGAAACTAAGTCTTCAGGGCCAGATGAATTGCATCCAGGGGTTCTAAAAGAGCTTGCGGATGTAATTTCTGAGCCTCTGGCTATTATTTTTGAGAATTCTTGGAGAACAGGAGAGGTGCCAGAAGATTGGAGGCGAGTGAATGTTGTCCCCATCTTCAAGAAGGGGAAAAAAGACAATCCGGGTAACTACCGACCCGTCAGCTTGATTATCCTTGTTGACAAATTCGTAAAATGTGGATTGGATCCTGTTACCATTAGGTGGATCTGTAACAGGTTGACAGATCACACCCAAAGAGTGCTTGTGAATGGTTCCTCATCCTCTTGGAGAAAAGTGACAAGTGGAATGCCTCAAGGATCTGTCCAACATATTTATAAACGATTTGGATGAAGGAATAGAGGGAATGCTTATTAAATTTGCTGATGATACGAAATTGGGAGGGGTTGCAAATACAGTAGAAGACAGAAACAGGATACAGAATGACCTTGACAGGCTGGAAAACTGGGCTAAAATCAATAATGATCAATGAATTTTAACAGGGATAAACATAAAGTTATGCATTTAGATAGGAAAAATCCAATGCATGGTTATAGGATAGGGGAGACTTGTCTTAGCAGTGGTATGTGCAAAAATAATCTAGGGGTCTTTGTGGATCATACGCTTAACATGAGTCAACAGTGTGATGTGGTGGTTAAAAAGGCAAATGCAATTTTGTGCTGTATCAACAGAAGTATAATGTCCAGATCACATGATGTGTTGGTACCGTTTTACTCTGCTCTTGTTAGACCTCACCTAGAGTATTGTGTTCAGTTTTGGGCACCACATTTTAAGAAGAATATAGACAAGCTGGAATGGGTCCAGAGGAGGACGATGAAGATGGTGAGGGGTCTGGAGACCAAGTCCTATGAGCAAAGTTTGAAGGAGTTGGGGTTGTTTAGCCTGGAGAGGAGGCGGCTGAGAGGTGATATGATCACCATCTTCAAGTACTTGAAGGGCTATCATATAGAGGATGGTGCGGAATTGTTTTCTGTGGCTCCAGGACCAGAACCAATGGGTTGAAATTAAATCAAAAGAGTTTCCGGCTCAACATTAGGAAGAATTTCCTGACTGTTAGAACGATTCCTCAGTGGAACAGGCTTCCTTGGGAGGTGGTAGGCTCTTCTTTCTTGGAGGTTTTTAAACGGAGGCTAAATGGCCAAATGACAGCGATGAAGATCCTGTGAGTTTTTTTGGGGGGCTGTTTGTGAGTTTCTGCATTGTGCAGGGGGTTGGACTAGATAACCCTGGAGGTCCCTTCCAACTCTATGATTCTATGCTGCTGCAATAGAAGCTGACAGAGGCTCTAGGTCTGGCAATACCAGTGAAGCACTTTGGGAGCAGCTCAAAAAGTATTTGTGGGGAGAGGTATTTGTGAATTTCCTGCACTGTGCATAGGTTGCACTAGATGACCCTGGAGACCCCTTCCAACTCTATGATTATATGATTGATCCCTGCCTGGCTGCCATCATGGTGTGCTCTGGGAGCCATGCTGGGCCCAGAAACTGATGCTGTAGGTGGGTGGTGGGGCCTGGAGTCATGATGGGGGGAAGAGATGGTATTCTGCCCCCCCCCCCCCCGAAAGTCTTGCAGACCTCCCACAGGCACCACCGCTGTTAGGAAAACAGAAGGGAGGGAAAGTGATTTGATGGGGTGAAAGAGAAACAAGAAGGATTGTCTGGGGGTGGGGAAGAAAAAGAGAACGTAGGGAGCTTGGCTTGGGGGAAGAAAAGAGAAACAAGATGGGAGAGAGAGAGAGAAAAGTTAGGGGATTGTTGCTGATGAGAAACAGAAAGAATGGGAGAAAGGGAGAGAGAGAGAAAAGGGGAAGATTGTTGGGGGAGAGAAAGAGAGGGGCAGACTGAGAAGGGTGGGGGAAAGAGGATATTGTCTGAGGGTTGGGGTAAGAGAGGAATGAGGCATACAAGGGGTGAGAGGAGAAAGGGGGTAAGAAAGGATTGTTAGAGAAGGGGGTAGAGAGGAAAGCTGACATAGAAGGGGTGAGAAGAGGAGAGATATGGCAAAATTGATATATAAGAGGTGAGTGCAGAAAGAGGAGGGAAGTTTGTCAGAGAAGGGGAGAGAGGGAAGCAAAGACTGGGGAATGCCCTTTCTCCACAAGTTTCTTATAGGCCCCCCCTTGTCACATCATAAAACATATACAATGGCTGAGCTCATTTTTACTAAGTATATATTTTACAATTACAGCAATATGTGAAGAAAACTCTTTTGATTAGTCCAACTCATTAATGCTATTATTGTTTGACTTTGGTTTTACACTGCTAGAGGTAGCAGCGTCAGGACTTTTAGCCTTTAGGTTTCTTTAAAGCACTTTTACATAAAATACCTCAAACACAAAAGGAACTGAAATAGAACCTTTTCTGCAATGCATTAAATTTAGGTAATTTTCTCCTCTGTAATTTCAGGCTGTCTGCTCCCTGCTGGAAAGGACACAGTTGCAAAGTACTAGCACAAGTTAAATACTTTGCTTCCTGCCACAATAGTGAACCTTTAAAGATGGAAATAAATTGCATTTTTAGATGATTGTTCTATAAAAGTATACACTGGCCATACTCAGTAAATGCAGTGGGTTTGCTTGTGATTTATGGTTGAAGCATTTTCCTCCTTAGGGAAAAATCCTGGGTTGTTAAGAAATTCCCATGCATTTTATATATGGACTCTTTGTAGTGAAATATGTTCGTTTGCATTGTGTGGCATGAAATGTGCAATAGTTTTTCTCCACAAAATAAGCAATTTGTCAGTAGTCTTTAAATTCATAGTTGTTCACAGATTGGTATCAAAATCCCTAACACAAAGCCAGTAATTTAAGGATGACTTTAGCAACTTGAATTTACCATTTTAACCTGGGGTCCCCATGGCTGCTATATCAGGACACCTTCTGGCCACCTGGTATTTTGCTGGTTGGCACCTGAAGCACCAGTGAGAAGAAATGAGGGGAGGGATTTTGGCTACATGCTAGCAGCAGGGCTCACACAAGCATGTTGATATCACTTCCAGTAAAAACCAGAAGAGACATCACAGGATGCTGTGGGATTTGCTAAAACTTTGTTTTTATCAGAGTTTTTACAAACCCTAGAGCATCCTTTAGCATAACTTCCATGGTGCCCCTTTAATTCTCCTGCTGGTTGCTGGCTGCAGCCTAGTAACACTGTTTAAACTCCAGATTTATCCAGGCACAGGTCCTTGTAAAGTTAATATTCATTGGCTCTTCCTTAGAAGCAGTTGTATGTGCATTCACTTTAATGTGAACAGGGTTTCACATATAAGATAGTTTTATATGTGCATGCATGTTTAGATCAGCGGGCCTAAATGTAATTTATGCTAGTGTTTTATAGATCTTATGTGGGTTTTGTAGCTTGTTATTCTGGTGCAAATGCTCGGAGACAAATGCTCGGAGACAATGCTTATTGCAACCAAACCTTCTGAGTTCCATCTAGTGCGTTTGTGACTTTGTGAGGCTGGTGAGATCATTGCTTTTTTAGCCTGAACTTTAATTGTGCAACCAGACTTTCTTTGAATCATTACTAGATCATCTAGACTTTGTCTTCAGTTATCTATGAACTGCATTTCCAAGTTTAAAGATGTGATTGTGACTCTCTGAGATGTGGCATATCCCTTTATGATTTTATGAAATATATGTTATATCTAATAGTGAAGAGGGAGGTGCATCAGCAAATACTTCAATCTGAAGATGGGGTCCATTTATACAAAAGGAAGATTCTCCAACAAACTTTGGGGGTGTCAAATTTGCAGAAAAATCTGAGCGCTTCATAGAAAAATGGACACAGTAAATTCCCTCCAAACACAGTAATTAGGGCTGCCAAGCTCCTGCTGGGAGTGGGGGATTCCTCGGTTTGGGGGCCCTCAACCTGCTGGCATAGAGCAGGCTGCCAGGGGGATCCCTGTCCCCAAAGGGCCTGTCATAACATGTGCAATGATGTCACCTGGAAGTGATGTCATCACACAGGCATGTCATGCTGAGGACACTCTAGGATTCACAATACTATAGAGCAGGGGTGGCCAACGGTAGCTCTCCAGATGTTTTTTGCCTACAACTCCCATCAGCCCCAGCCATTGACGATGCTGATGGGAGTTGTAGGCAAAAAACATCTGGAGAGCTACTGTTGGCCACCCCTGCTGTAGAGCTTTTACCATGAATCCTAGAGCATCCCCAGCACAATGTGCCCAGTGCAATGTCATCACTTCCAGGTGATGTCATTGTGCCATGTGTGTGAAATGAGCACAAGAGGAGTCCCCTCTGCAGTGGGACAGGGACATGGCAACCCGAACAGTAATGCTTTCTGTGCTTGCACATAGACTACATCTCTGTTAGCCAGCCTCATTGCCTTCCTTGCAGCAGTAGCAGCAAATGGAGGGAAGGCCACATCTGACAGATGAAGGAGGAGGTGGAGTAGAGGCTCTTTCCACTGCTTGAGATAAGCAGGTGGAGGCTGTAAGTGAAAGGGGAGAGAAAGGGAGGAGGAGTGGCTAGGGCAATGGGATAAGCAGGTGGAGGCTGTAAGTGAAAGGGGAGAGAAAGGGAGGAGGAGCGGCTAGGGCAATGGGAGCACACCTGGTGTGTAGAAAAGGAGGAGTGGAAACTGCTGCCTCCCCCTGCTGAGCTGCAGAGACAGGAACAGCAGCAGCTGGCAAGTGGTGGGCCCAATGGGGGAGGGAGAGGGTAACAAGTGTGCATATGTGTGGGGGCACCTTCTTTGGGGTTATATCAGGTTATATGCCCTTCAGTTTTCTCAACATAGCAAAAGGCTAGCAATGCAAATGCCAGATTACTCCCAAAGGTTCACAGTTCAGGTACCCTTCATGGAGAAGGCCCTGGCATGTTGCCACCTGCCAAACCCCTGAAAGCAGGGAATTCTCTTGTAGTCAGACACGTTTGAGAAACAGTGGCAGTCGCACTTGATGTATTTACCCCTAAAATTAGTTGACAACTTCTAATTGGACTCAGAAACAAATGGAGAGTCAATAAGGGTGTAAAAGAATAGGTGACATGTGTTCAAATTTCCTCTCAACAACCATAATCAGATACGGTTATGATGAAGTTTTCAAAGGCAGCCCTCTTCAAAGAAGGTTGCACCTGGATATATCAGCTGAGGAAAGTCACTACTTGCTACAACCAATATCACAACATCCCAAAGAAAGACTGGTCCAGGAGCACTAAGCTGCATAACCGACTTAAAAAGAAATAAAACTGTATCCAACATAGGTTGAAATCATCTCATTGATGGGCTGCATCACTAGCCAACGGTACCATGGTCTTGAATGGATTAAACACCAGTTAGTAGGCCCTCATCTAGTCCATTAATGCTCCCCTGATACATCTCAGCTTATCCACAGGCTCCTTTTGTTCTGTTTATGAGGAAAGGTAGAGTATTATCTGCATTTTGATGACAATGCACCCCAAATCTTTGGTTGATCTCTTCTAATGGTTTTCATCTAGCTATTTAAATGACATATCTGATTTAGGATTGATACTTGTGAAATTCTACAGGTCAAAGATTATTGGAAGAGTAACAGTTCCATTGGACAACTTTCTGGACCCTGTATTCTAAGAAGGAATGGAACTACCACGGCATAGTACCTCACCATTTTTCTCCTGCCAGTTGACCCTAAAATATACTATTGAAAGCAAGGGAGTTAGCAGAGATGCACTTTCCTGTCCATTTGTGAATGAACATTGCTAACTGAAGTAACCAAAACTGTTTCATTGCCAAAACCACAATGGAATGAGGTGGGTCCAGTTAATCTTTACTCTCAAAAAATTCTACAGTTGTGGAGTTGCTACATGCTTTATTGTCTTGCCCAAGCATGGAATACTGGAAACAGGCATAACATTGTTAAAACTAGGGGAGATTTTCGCCAGGTGCAGTAACAGTATTTACTCTTTAAATCAGAAGAGATCATCCTCTTCCACAGAAAGGCATTAATTAGCTTTTCCATACCATTTTATCCCTAATGCTGTTTAATCTGTATGTAAACCCTGCTGGCTGAGATCATAGGGAGCTCCAGAATAGGTTGTCATCAGTAGGTGATGAGTGACAAGGGAATAACCATTCTGGATGAGAGGGCTGACGTGGCATGTATCACTGAGACTTGGCTAGGGTAGGGGGATTAATGTCTTGCAACAATTTCCCCCTTTGGTGCTCAGTGATACATCAACATTGGTCTGGCAGGCAGGAAGGTGGTATCACTGAGTGTTGGTGTCACTGTTGTAGGGACTCTATTTCCCATCCAAGACACTTCCAGTGTCTTTTATTTTCCCAGTGAATTCTATTTTTGATTTTTAAAGGGGACACAGAGTAAAGAAAAGGAATGAGAGGAAAAAATGGAAATCAGAATAATAAAAATACAATACGGAGGGCAATTTTTGCAGATACTAAGGATAATCCTTGTTTTTAAAATATGTATATATAGAAAAAATATGACATGGTAGCTTAGGAAACCACTATAACAACCTACTCAACTTATTCTACTATTTTCTTGTAATATATTTTCATTTTTATCCTATCATCAATATAATATAATACAATAAAACATTAATAACCTCTCAGAGACCTTGTAGATAATTTTAACATAACAGTTTGTTATAATAAAATCATACAAAAGATAATATTCTTAATATTTCATATAAAACTCTCATATGATGTAAACCATTAAAACATATAACTACAAAAATTAATAATAGTAAGCATAGAAAGTTCATCAGTTGTTTTCAAATTCATTTTTGATTAATGTAGTTTGCCAGTTTTGCCATAACTGCGTATTCTTGCATTTGTCTACCAGAAGAACTGGTAGACAACCCTCAACTTTCCACTTTGCTGCAAATACTATTCTTGCTACAATTAACATACCGTATTTTTCGGACCATAAGGCACTCCGGACCATAGGATGCACCTTCCTCCTGGGGGGCGATCCGCTGCCTCCGCCTCTGATCCCAGCGCTTCCCCCATGCCTGCCTGCCTGGCTCCAGCTTCTTCCAGCAAGTGCTGGGATCGCTCCACGCTGCCCCCACCGCAAACCCAGCGCTTCGCGAGCACCGGCTGCGGAGGGGGCAGCGTGCTTCCTCTGTGCCTGTCTGCCTGGCTCCAGCTCTGATGCTTAAAGCAAGCGCTGGGATCGGAGGGCGGAGGGAGAGATCCTGGCGCTTGCTGTAAGCATCAGAGCTGGAGCCAGGCAGACAGGCATGGAGGAAGCATGCTGCCCCCTCCACAGCCGGCGCTCGCGAAGCGCTGGGTTTGCGGAGGGGGTGGGTGCTTCCTCCGTGCATGTCTGCCTGGCTCCAGCTCTGATGCTTAAAGCAAGTGCCGGGATCGGAGGGCAGAGGGAGCGATCCTGGCACTTGCTGTAAGCGTCAGAGCTGGAGCCAGGCAGACAGGCACGGAGGAAGCACGCTGCCCTCTCTGCAGCCGGCACTCGCGAAGCGCTGGGTTTGCGGTGAGGGCAGCGTGGAGCGATCCCAGCGCTTGCTGGAAGAAGCTGGAGCCAGGCAGGCAGGCGCGGGGGAAGCGCCGGGATCAGAGGTGGAGGCAACAGATTCCCCCCCCCGAGGAAGGTACCTTCGCTCCATAAGACGCACACACTTCCCCCCCACTTTTTTTTTGGGGGGGGGAAGGTGTGTCTTATGGTCCGAAAAATACGGCATATCTAAGCAGTTCATGCATTGTTCTATCTTTCACTGGTAAAATTCCTAGTAACATTGTCTCTGGTAACATAACAAATTATATATTTAGGTGTTTTTTAAAATTAATTTTTTTTGCAAGACCACTGCATATGGTACACTTTACATTTCCAAAACAATCCTTTCTAATTTTTTATCTGTCTTCTTCATGTTTCTTTGGGTAATGTACCAGAGATAAAATATTTTGTACAAATTTTCTCTAAGTCCTTGACTCGTTGTAAATTTTGTCTTTTGTCCATAGCTTTTCCTATTGCTGAAAGGAAACCTCCTTCCCGAAGTTTTGCAACCATTTCACCATGCATGTCTTAATTTGTTCTGTTTCTGTGTCATATTGTAATAAAAGTTGGTAAATGTTTCATAAAGATTATCTTTTTTGTTTAATACTATTTTATCAAATTCAGTCAGATTTCTTAGCCTATCTTCTTCTCAATGCATATCATTTAAAGCCTCAATGAAAATTGAAGATAAATTACCGGTAAGCATTGTATCTTTTCCTTCTTCATTAATAACTTGCCAAGATTTAATTTTCACTTTCTTATTGATGGTATCTTGATATGTTATAAAGTCATTATTTTTCCTCTCAGTCTTGTTATAATAAGCATCTAGCAATGATTATAGGTGATACAGTTATTTTGTGTGTTTTCCCAGTTATTTTAATCCAAAAATGCCTGTGTAAGCCTTCGAACAAATCTGCTGCCTCCAATTTCATGAGTCTTTTATTCAGATTTTTAATCAAATCAAAGATCCAAATCAGGCCAGCAGCTTGATAGCACAGTTTGATATTGGGGACAGCTAGTCCTCTCCCCTCCCCCCGGATCTTAAATCTAACTATTGGTTTCTTGCCTTCCATATAAATGTGCTTATCCATCTTAGCCAAGCCTTCAATATCTTATCATGTATCTCAATTGGGAGCATTTGGGATAGAAAATAAATGTTTGGGAGGATGTTCATTTTTATTGTACACATTTTTAAGCTAAGAAAGCTTTTAATTAGATCATGTTTCCAAATCCTTTTGAATTTTCTTCCAAACTATTTCACAACTATCTTGAAAAAAGTGTTTTTTCCCCCACCAGACACATTTATTCCCAAATATTTGATTGAATTGGTGACAAGATCACAGCCTGTAATTAATTTAATATTATCTTCTTGTTCTGATGAAAATTTTGAGATCATTTTATTTTTGCCCTAGTAATTTTAAATCCAGAGAGAAAACCAATCTTTTTATTTATTTATATTTTATTTTATTTATATCCTGCCCTTCCCATACAGGCTCAAGGCAGCTAACAACCAATAAGACAATAAGATATAAAACATTAAAACAATAATATTCAATAAAATCAATACATTACAAAACTTGATGCTGGTCATGGTGCTCATAATGCTGGTGCAGTGGTGTTGAACGATATTATCAGGCATCACATCTGTCTCCCCTTAGTTGTTAAATGCCACACAAAAAACTTCAGTCTTGCAAGTCCTGCAGAACTTAGGTCCCGCAGGGCTCTGATGTTCTCAGGGAGCGCATTCCACCATGTGGGGGCTGCTACAGAGAAAGCCCTGGTCCTAATGGTAGTTAGTCAGACTTCCTTCGGTCTGGGAATCATTAACAGATTCTGAGATCCTGAGCGCAGTGCTCTCTGGGGAAAGGTGGTTTTCTATGTGTTCCGTAAGAAATTGTATTGTATTTTGTGGATTTAAGATTGTCAATAATACATCATCTGCATGACTATTTAATTTGAATTCTTCTCTATCATCTCTCAGTCCCTTGATTTTTGATCTTGTATGATTCTAGAAGCAAAAGTTTCCACTGCAAGGATAAATAATAATGGTGATCCTTGACTCATCCCCTTTTCTACCTGGCATCTATCTGTTAACATGCCATTAATTTTTTTTTTGCATTTTGTTTCATATAAATATCTTAAAAATCTAGGCCCATAGTTTATATGCTGTCATTCTCTTAGCATAAAAGTCCAAGACAGATTGTCTTTTATATATCTCATTGGGACAAAATCTATTTGGTCCTGGTGGATTATCAAGACACTTCCAGTTCTGATGTTGGGATTGAGAGACATAATTAGGGTTCTGTTGGTATACAGCCCACCCCATCTATCCTGTTGCCTAGCAGTCTTCCTGCCTGAGCTGACAGAGGTGGTTTTAGAGAAGCACCGCTGCCTTCCCCCTTTCTCACCCTCCCCAAAGCACCACCAGGGCAGAAGATGGTGCTTATGCTGCCCCCTTGCAGCAGGTGGACCTACCATCAGTCTGAGCTGGCTCAGCCATCCTGGGATTCATTGCAGTGCCCACCATTGCTACTGCTGCCACCCAGTCACCTCCCATGCTATGGCCAGCCCTCTTGCCACTGCCAGTTTCCCTCCATGGCCCACCAGGGATGTAGCATTTTTAGCTCCAGCACCTGCCGCTAGGGTAGTTGCTGTCAGGCTGACACAGGTGCAAGCAGGGGGGAGAGGGCAGGCATGCACGCTAGGGACCTGGCCAGCAGGTCCTCTCTCCCCCCCCCCCACCAGCTGGTTGTGTGCTGCACTCATGGTGGAGTACTTACTCCCAGCAGCAGCCCGGCCAAGGAAGGACAGCAGCACCCAGATGGACATGACCAGCAGGCGAGGCAGGGATGGTGATCCTCCCTCCGCACTGGGCTTTTAAGGTCCCCCCTGCCCTACACCACCCATTGCTGGCCTCTGCAGAAGCACCAGCAACCCTTTGCCACCTGCCTCCCCTCTGGACCAGCCAGCAGTTGAAAACAATGGCTGGGACCTCCCTGATGCCCCCCTGAACCCAAGCTGTAGATGCAGTCTCCCCACTGACCTAGTATCTCTTCCCAATCACCCCCCTCCCTTAGACCACAGGATAATGGATTCCTTACTGGCCAGCCCAGCAAGGGGGGTGGTTGGGAGTGGGGTTCCTCAAAGTTAACCCCTCTGCCCTTCGGGAGAGGTTGGAGGGCCCTGCAGCCAGTGGCCAGTGGCCAGGACCACCTGCGCCAGCCATCCTCTGCAATCACTGCTGATGGCTGGTTGGGCTAAGCAGACTTCTCAGCTGAGGAGGGTGTGTGCCTGCCCTGTCCCCCCCACCCCTTCACCTAGGACACCAAAAAACCTGGCCCCGGCTTTGCTCCTGGATTGAATCCTGGAACATACTGAGACCTAGGTTTCCTTCCTCATTACCAATGCTGATATCTCTGTGCTTATTACCCCTTTGTATATCACACCTAATCCAATCAAGCCTGCTATTGTCATCCAGCATCTGAAATCATCTTTATAAAGTTTACATCTCTGGTGCCTCGTTACATTTTATGGCACACATGGCCCAGCCCAACAAAGTGACATTTATGTCAGATCTGGCCTTCATAGCAAATGAGTTTGACCAATATGATTTGAGGTTGAAATATATGGATGACCTACCCGCTTAGGAACTGACCTGACCACTGAAGATCTTCTGAGGACCTGCTTTAGGTTCTAAACTCCTGCCTTCTGAGATTAAGTGGATGGAAACCATGGATAAGTGTAGTGTATCGGCAGCCATACGCGCCATGCGCAGAGGCGACGGGGCGGTCCCAGGCGCCTCCAGCACGGGGCGCGAAATCCCCGACAATCACCAGCTGTGGCGGGAAGTTTAACAGGTCTGGATTGGCCTGACCTGTCCAGCAGGCTGTACCGGGGATTGTACATAAGCGGGACTTGGCCCGCGTGTTCTCTCTCTTGCAACGTGCTCCGAATAAAGAATGTTGCCCTGCTCGCGTCTCCAGAATGAGTACGTTACACTGGCGACGAGGATGGGATTCTAGCCTCACTGGCTACGTCGGAGACCAAGGGCACCACCGACCACGACCGCCGCCGCAGCCACCATGGCCAACCAGGGCGGAACCACCGGTCATGTTGAGCCGTTCGACCCAGCGAATCCAGAGGCCTGGAAGTCCTACTTGGAAAGGGTCGAATGCTACCTGAGGGCCAACAAGGTCACGGAGGACAGCATGAAGAGGGACGTTCTCCTGAGCATCTGCGGGGCGGCCACATTCAAGATCGCCAAGGGTCTCTCGGCCCCCGCCCGCCTCACGGAGAAGTCCTTCGCCGAGGTCAGCAGACTCCTCACCGGCCACTTCTTACCTCAGCCTTCGCGGGTGGCCCGCCGGTTCCTGTTCCACAGAAGGGACCAGGCTGCCGGAGAATCGGCTGCCGACTACTTAGCGGCCCTCCGCAGGATCGCCGGGAACTGCAACTTCCCCCAGCTGGAAGACACCCTGGCCGATCGCTTCACGTGGGGCCTCCGCGACGAGAGGCTCCAGCAGAAGCTCTTCGCCAAGGAAGAGCTCACCCTCCAGAGCGCTTTCAACGAAGCAGTGGCGTTCGAGAGGACCTCCAGGACCTTTCCCAAGGCCCGGACAGACGCCGTCCACCACGAGGAGCTGGACCACGACCGCCCGGAGGAGGGAGAAGCCTACCAGCTGCGTCGCCCCACCGGGCCACCCAACAGAGCAGCCCAACGCCCCCGAGCGCCCGATCGACCACCAGCGTCGGAGAGGGTTCCTGCCACCAAGTGCGCCAGCTGCGGCGACCCCCACGACCGGAGAAACTGCCAGTACCGGACCTGGGACTGCCGGAGCTGCGGGAAGACCAGCCACATAGCCAGGGCTTGCCGAGCCAAGCCCAACCGCCGGAGGCCGACCACGCATCATGAGTCGGCGGAGTTCCACTCCACAGACTCCACGTCCCTTCAGGTACTGAACTTGCCCCTCGCCACCCCCGACAAAATTAAAATGGCGGTCCTCATCGAAGGGAACCCCTGCCAAATGGAGGTGGACTCAGGTTCCTCCATTTCCATTATAGTGGAGGAAAACCTGAGGAAACTGTGCCCCCGCCAGTGGCTTCAACTAAGTCCGGCGGACTTCATACTCCGGGACTTTCAGAAGAACACGGTGCAAATCGCGGGGTGGGCGTGGGTGCAAGTCGAGCGGGGGTCCTTCTACGGCCCGCTGGACATCCTGGTGGTAAAGCGCCAGCTTACCACCCTGCTAGGACTGGCGTGGTTCAAACCCTTGGGGATCTGCTTTGAGGGGGTGGGGCAAACCCTAACGCCCAGAGGGTTTGGGGAGATATGCCAAGAGTTCCCTGACGTATTCGATGGGTCCCTAGGAAGCTACAAAGGGCCGGCCATCTCCCTACCACTAGACCCCACGGTCAGGCCGATTTGGCTCAAGGCAAGGAGGGTCCCGTTCGCCTTGAAGCCAAAAATAGAGGCCGAACTAGACCGCCTCACGGCCCAGGGAGTCCTGGAGCCAGTGGACTACGCCACCTGGGAGACCCCCATCGTAACCCCAATCAAGCCAAACGGGGAGGTGCGGATCTGTGCAGACTATAAATGCACGATAAACAGGGCACTGCAGGATAACCCCTACCCAGTGCCGGTGGTGAGCCACGTCCTGGCTGCCCTCGCGGGGTCTAAAATCTTCGGGAAGCTGGATCTGGCACAGGCCTACCAACAGCTCCCGGTAGACAATAAGACGGCCGAGGCCCAAACAATCGTGACACACAGGGGGGCCTTCCGGGTGAGGAGGCTACAGTTCGGGGTAAGCGTCGCTCCGGGGATCTTCCAGAGTATAATGGACGCTCTCCTTAAAGGGATCCCCGGAGTCCAGCCGTTCTTCGATGATGTTTTAGTCGCCGCCCCGGACCCCGAAGAGTTCGGCAACCGCCTACGAGAGGTGCTCCACCGGTTCCAGGCAGCGGGGCTCAAGGTTAAGAGGGAGAAATGCTTGCTAGGGGTCCCATGGGTGGAGTTCCTGGGGTTCGCCGTAGATGCAGCGGGAATCCACCCAACGGAAGAAAAGACCCGAGCCATCGTGCAAGCCCCGGCCCCCACCTGCAAAGCGGAGCTACAAAGCTTCTTGGGGGTGCTTAACTTCTACCATTCATTCCTCCCCTACAAGGCAGCCCTTGCAGAGCCCCTTCACCGGCTGTTGGACAAAAAAGCCCCTTGGGTTTGGGGCAAATGACAAGCCGCCGCGTTTCAGGCGATCAAGGACGTCCTGGTGTCCAATGCAGTGCTCCACCATTTTGACGAGGGCCTCCCCATCATCCTGGCCTGCGATGCATCGCCTTATGGGGTGGGAGCAGTCCTGGGGCACCAACTCCCGGACGGGAGGGAGGTATCGGTAGCGTACTACTCCCGCACACTGACTCTGGCAGAGCGCAACTCTGGCCGGGGATGGATGGGGAGATCGAGAGCTGGGTCCGGAGGTGCCAGATATGTCAGGAGTCGCGGCCCGAACCTCCCAGCGCCCCCGCCACACGGTGGGAGTCAACCAGGAAGCCGTGGTCGAGACTCCACCTGGATTTCGCGGGGCCATTCCAGGGGCAGGTCTTCCTGATAATCGTGGATTCCTACACCAAATGGTTAGAGGTCATTCCCATAGGGTCCACCTCGTCCGCAGCCACGATCAGAGCGCTGCGCAGGGTCTTATGCACACATGGTATCCCGGACACCATAGTCTCTGATAACGGGACCGCGTTCACCTCGGCCGACTTCCAGACGTTCCTCCAGAGATATCTGATTAGGCACATAAGGTCTGCCCCCTTCCACCCAGCCACCAACGGCCAGGCAGAGCGGATGGTCCGCACAACAAAAGAAGCCCTGAGCTGAATCGTGCAGGGCGACTGGGACCACAGGTTGGCCGCGTTCCTTTTCGATAATAGGGTCACCCCCAACCCGGTCAAAGGGGTTAGTCCGGCCGAGCTCCTCATGGGGCGCAAGCTCATAACCCGACTGGACAGACTACACCCTGACAGGGCTTCGGAGACCCGCGGAAGTCCCGAGGTCCGGGACGCGGCCAGGGGTTTCTTTGCGGGTGACCCAGTATACGCCCGGAACTATGCGAGGGGGCCTGAGTGGGTGGCAGGCAGAGTGCTACGAGTAACGGGGTCCCGCCACTACGATATATCAACCGAGGGGGGCCAGGTATTACGGCGGCACATAGACCAGCTATGCCGCCGCATGCTACCGGAGGAACCGGCGGATACAGAAGGGGCGAGATCCGGGGAGGAGCCAACCGAGGCCCGACCAGAGGACGCGGCCCCAACACCGGCAACACCGCCGCACGAAGCGCCGGGACCGACAGAGCCTGAGCGACTGACGGAACCAGACCCGCAGCCTCTGGCCACACCACGGCCCACCGACGCACCAGCGGCGGAAGCCGTGCCGCCTCCACCGGACCTCCCCAGAAGGTCCACCAGGGAGCGCCGACCTCCCGCATACCTTAAGGACTATGTTCATTAACCGGGGGGGAGGGATGTAGTGTATCGGCAGCCATACGCGCCATGCGCAGAGGTGACTGGGCGGTCCCAGGCGCCTCCAGCGCGGGGTGCGAAATCCCCGCCAATCACCAGCTGTGGCGGGAAGTTTAACAGGTCTGGATTGGCCTGACCTGTCCAGTAGGGTGTACCGGGGATTGTACATAAGCGGGACCCGGCCCGCGTGTTCTCTCTCTTGCAATATGCTCCAAATAAAGAATGTTGCCCTGCTCGCGTCTCCAGACTGAGTACGTTACAATAAGGCTTTTTTAGTTGTAGCACCTAAACTCTGAAACTTTCTTGTCAGGGAGACTTTTCTGTCCCCTTCTGCTGCCATCTTCTGCCCCTGATTTTTTTTGTTTCATTTGGCATTCCCTCAGTGATTCCTCTTTATTTCCCAACATTTTAATTTTAATGTTTATAGTTTTGTTAATGTATTTTAGCTTTGATTTTAATTGTTTTTATGATGTGCTTTTGTTGGTTTTAGTTTTTTTAAATATTTGATTTTATTAAGTGTATTTTTATTTAAAAAAATAGCCACTTTGGTGGCTCTTATAAGGGCAGTATAATGGGGTATAAATTATTTTAAAAATGCAGATGACAGCCACCTAAGCTTTTAAAAGCTTTCTAAGCTTTCAAAAGCATCTACAAAGGTCCCCATTCAGTGTTTTGAGATTGTGGTCATCATCATTACCATTATTATTAATAATGAAACTTAATTAAATGCCCCAACCCAGCTCACACCAGGCCCTGGGTGATGTACAACATGTGCCCATCAATAAATCAGTTAAAATGATACAATATAGTGATTAAAATTATAAAAATCTTAGATGGCTTTCTGTAAATTTGCCATCCAGGACTACCAGGTGTCATGCTGGGGATGGGGAGGAAACTTAAAAGCATATGGGGGGTAGGTGAAGAAGTGCCAGCTGGGTAACAAACCATAGCTGCCCTCAACCAAAAGCCTGGCAGGACATCTTTGCCTAACAGGCCCTGCAGAATTGCATAAGGTCTCATGGGACTCTAATGCATCTGCCAGAGAGTTCCACCAGGTTGGTGCCAGGACTGAAAAGACCCTGGTTTTGGTCAAGGACAGCTGGACCTCCTTAGGGCCAGGGATCACCAGAGTGTTGTTGCCAATAGAGCACAAGGCTTTTCCAGGTACATACTGGAGAAAATGGTCCTGCAGATACATTGGTCCCAAACTGCTCAAGGCCTTAAAGGAAAAAACGAGAATCTGACTTGGTACTCCACTGGGAGCCAGTGTAGCTGGCTGAGAGTGAATAACTGGAATCTTAATCGAGAGAAAATGGAAGTGATACTAGCCAGGAAATCGGTGTCTTTCTAGCCTTAGATGGTGTTAAATTTTCTCTGGTAGATCAAATCCAAGATCCTGGGGGTGCTTCTGAACCTACTCTTGTCGGTGGATAAGCATGTCAATGTTGTTGCTAAGAGCACTTCCTTTCATTTACATCTGGTTTGTAAACTAGCCTCTTATTTATACTGCTGATCTAGTAAAGCTGATCCATGCTACCCTCATACCTCTCAAATGACATCTCCCAGTATGTTCCCATATGCTAGTTACATTCCTTGGGCAACCTTCTCCTAAAAGTTTTCTCAGCTAGGATGGTCAGTTGGGCAACAGTTCAGTCACAGGCATTCTTTGTGGTGGGTCCAGTCTTCTGGAATGGCCTAGTGGGTACAATGGATTCCTCCATGTGCCACATTCAGAAAAGCATGAGAGACTTCTGTTCCAGAGGATGCCCCACAATGACATCTCCCAGAATTGACATCATCATGTTGCCAACATAGAAGGAGGTGATGCTCTAGTTTTTGGGCAAAACTCTATGGTTTCCCCCTATCATCCAGCTGGCTGGTGGCTGGGAAGCACCCCACAAAAGCAGGAGTGCCTCTGCCCCAGTGAGGGTCTGGCAATCTTACTACTCTTCCAAAGGCCTTCATTTCTGTTCAGGTTTCATCTTACACTTTGCTTTAAATGTACACATAAATCTGCCGAGTATGGATATTCAATATATTCAGCTTAAGATCACCTCTTCATTCTCCTACCCCTGCCCTTAATGTAAGTGGTAACCATGTGATAGTTCTTATGGGGTTCTAAGTAGCTGTACAGATGAAGACTTTTCCCAAGGTAAGAGATTTTAATCATTCTTCTGTGTGAGTGTAAAACTCATCATGAGAATTTTCAGCAGCATGCTTGTGGTTCACATAATGTATAGTGCATGATAAGAAAACTGAAGTCAAAAGTATATGAGAAAATGGATATAACTTTTGGACATTTTATGCAGTCCTCAAATAGATATATATAGTGTGTGTATTGCCCAGTGAAAAGTTGGGTCCCAGAAGCAGTCTTACTACAGCTCTTGGATGACCTTGCAGTCCATTTGATTGGCTGTGGTGTCTACTGAAACACTGCCTGCCAGCACAATTTAATGCTTTCTTAGAAAACCGTCACCAATGCTTAGTTGAACTTTACAACATGAAGTGAATTATCCTCTTTGATTTATATACTATGCACCTCCCTGATTTAATTAAAAGTTGCTTTCTGGAATGTGTAACACATGAGCAAGAAAGTAAGTGTATGGACTGGTTACAGTCAATTTTATGTCCAAATGATACTGAAGGATCATAAACAAACATGGAGCTTACATTCAGGCATTAAAATGGCTGAAGAGAAAAATATGTATACTGAGTACAAAATAGTGCTGGTACCTGACAGCCATGATCAAGGGAATAATATTCTATGCCAAATGCGTCTTTCTCTTTATTGCCTATACCATCTGCTATCCTCCCCCATGGTGATATGTCATCTGAATTATTATATCTGGGGCATTATATTCCATCCTGCACTATGAGCCTGCCCGCCTTTGTTGTATAGTACTGTGTTGTGTTGTTTTGCTTTTAATTGCATTTTATTGGTTTTATTGTATTTGACTGGTTTTACTTGGATGTAATCTAGCCTGAGCTCGTTTGGGAAAGGGCAGAATATAAATTTACCAAAATAAATTAAAAAATAAAATAAATATTCTGAGTTACAGAGTTTGGTCTCAAGGTCTTGCTACTGGAAAGTAGGGGGCAAATCTTTAAGGAAGTTGTACTAGAAAGACTCAAAGCAGGATTGATAAACTGCTTGTAATATATGCTAAGTATTGTCTGTGGAGTTCCTAATTATTAATAGTTATTATGCTAAGCAGTTGTTAATTCATACAACAGGTAAATCTATTTGATTGATGAGGAAACCAAGCTTAGTGACCTTCACTAAGCTTCCATTGCCTAAGTTTGAGACTGGATGAGGCACATGATTAGATCACCTCAACATTCCAAATATGCCAATAGACTTTATGCTAAATTATGTTAAATGTGAATCAAAATGGTTTTAAGACAATGTTGATTTTAAAGTTTTTGTATAACTACTGTATTGTATAATTATTCTATGAATGCTGTTAGCCGCCCTGAGCCTGCCTCGGCAGGAAGGGCGGGATATAAATAAAATTTTATTATTATTATTATTATTATTATTATTATTATTATTATTATTATTATGCAAGAAATTGATTTGAATCAGCCTTGCTGGCAGGAAGAAAGGGAGCTTAACTTTCCCCCCAGCATAGATTTCATGATTGACCCCCTTTCCATTGCTGGAAAACCTCAAATGGAAACAACTAAACTAAACCAGAATTCCTCCCTCCTCCCCTGAGTTCTAATCAGGGCTTTTTTTTTTAGAAGGAATGCACAGGAATGCAGTTCCAGCTGGCCTGGTGTCAGGGGGTGTGACATAATGTGCAAATGAGTTCCTATTGGGCTTTTTCTACTAAAAAAGCCCTGGTTCTAATAATAGTATATGCTCTTGTAATGTTTGATCATGGAAATGAAATGGGAGGGGAAGAATTAAAGTCCCCATCTTCCATAGCCCTGGTCCAGTTTGGATTCCCACACAGTTTCTATTAGCATGTTACAAATGTTGGGATGATTCATTCACAGATCTCTTAGTGTCTTATCTGTTTTGACCAGGAGGTATGTTTAAAATATAATGTCCCAGATCAAACCACAGTGACTCAAAGAACAGCAGAGTATTTACTAACCAATCAATCTCCTCAAAGCCTTAAAAGAAAAACTTCCACTTCAGATTTTCCGGGGGGGGGGGGGGTGTGGGTGTTCACATTGTGTACAAAAGTACACAAGAATGTTCTAGCAAAAGGCTATCTGATGTGATCTAATGTCAGAACAGCTTTATTAAATACTTCCCTGAGCAAAAAAAACAAAAACCCCTTTGTGTCAGATGTCTGATTCATAAAGTTTGTTTTCACAGGGAGAGAAAGAAAATGTTCTACTATTCCAGGCTGAGATCAAGGCCATACTCCAACTACAGGAGAAAAAATAATAGAAATATTTATTCTAGTTAACTATAATCTATGTTTAGCTATCTGGAGGCCAAGTTTTTCAACTGAATCAACATATTCTAATCTTGTATGTATTTTATACTATACATCCTAGCACAAATAGCTAAATTCCTGTCCAGCAGCACCTTAGAGACCAACAAGATTTGGGGGTGGGGGTGGGGCGGAGTATGAACTTTTGAAAGTCTAAGCTCCATTCCTCCTTAACACAAATAGTTACAGTTTCCCTATAAACAGGTCCTGGGAACAATTTACGATCTTTCAGTGAATTTATTTCCTATATGCCAACACCTTGAGAGAGTGCATTGAATTTGCCCAGGAAAGTGGAAAATGGCAAGTTTTGTGGATGGTCCCTTTGAGAAATTTTACATATGCCAAAAATATACATCAAAGTGGTCAATTCTGAGTAGTAGCAGGAATATGTCAACACGCTGTATATAGTTCTATATCCTATCCTGGATAAACTTCAGGGGTCTGTTGTTAAAAATAATATTGAGTGGTTTTCTACACCCATTTTTAGTTGGTTTTTTTGGGGGGACTACACTTATTTGTTGAACTACACTTATTTCAGCATTTGGCAATAAAGTTGAACAAAGGAGGGGAAGGGAAATGTTCTAGAACTGAGGAACGCTTGATAAGTGACCAAACTTGTGCGCAGAAATCATTTCTGTACTGGATCCCACCCCCCCCCCCCCAAATATTCTTTTGTAGAACACAGTTGAGGATCCTGCAGTGTAGTGAACTTCTGCATGGAATGAGTATCACTAGAGTCATCACAGGCTACAATCTATGATGACCACTGCTCAGTTTGGTGGATGGAACCGATTTCTGATTCGACAGTCTGTAAAATAACCCCAAGATTAGCTATTCTTTCAAGACCTTTCAGCTGCCTTTGGAATTTCACACATCTCTGCCATGGTGTCTTTTGAAATATGTATGATTCAAATCTATTGATGATGTGCTCTTAGAAACACTATTTCTGTCATCTTCTAATATAGAGGGGTCTGTGCTGGTGTGAGGTTATATATGTAGTAGCTAGGGTTGCCAAGTCTAATTCAAGAAATATCTGGGGACTTTGGGGGTGGAGCCAGGAGACTTTGGGGGTGGGACCAGGAGACATTAGGGGTGGAGCCAAGATCAAGGCCACGTGCCCTGTCTTGAACCCGTGTTAGAGCTCCCTTCCTCCTGCCTCCCCCGCCCGGGAGACTCACTTGAGGTTGTTGAGGGAGTGGACGTTGCTGGCGGTGCTGCCGTGCCCGCTGCCCCAGCTGCACGACCGCCCGAACATGCCAGCGGCTGACTCGCCTCACCTCCGCTCTCTGGCTATGGCCTGGCTCCCCTCATTGGCATTGCCTCTGCTGGCCCCGCACTGCCATTCGGCCACCACACACAGCTGCCCAGCCACGGAAGGAGCCACGTGGGACACGCCGGGAAATGTAGTCCCCGAGGAGACGCCACCCGGCAGCCAAAAAGGACGCAAGGACTATGAGTCCCAGCATGCACCTCGCGAAGGGAGGCCGGACTGGAGCGAATAGCAGGCCAGCGGTAGGCGGGTCTTTGTGACCTGGAGGAAGGGAGGAACCTGAAGCCTGCGAGGGAGGCAGGCAGGGAAAGAATGTCTTTGTTTGAGAGAGTGGCACCAAAATTGGCGCTGTTCCCCCCCCACTTCCGGATTTTTGGAGAGCGGGGGAGGAGGCTGCTAATTTGGGGGTCCCTTGCCAGGGCGGGGTTTTTGGGAAGCCTAGTAGTAGCAACAATCCCCAGTTCAGTTCTGCATACTGAATTGTATGCTGCAGGCCATTTGTTTAATATGCAACAGAAAATATAACTTCAGAGAGATGCAATGCAAGCAGTTTTACTGACAATGGACTCCTGTCTTTTGAAATAGCAAGACTATGCATTTATCTATTTATTGTTATTTTCATGAAGGGCAAACATTGCTGGTTAAGATTCTAAGTCTCAAGCAAGAAAACTCTGTTGGTCTTCCAGGTGCCAGAAATATGTAACTTTTGCTCTTATCCTTTTTTATATTTCAACTGTACCTTTATTCCTTTTGGAGTGGTCAAGGCAAGGCGTCTATTTTATTATTTACACAGTCTTGCCATTCCTCTTGGTCAATAATTAAACTGTGTGTTTTTATTTCAGCCCTTATTCAAATAGTAGGACTAGCTAATGAATAAGTCTTAGTACAGGTAATTTGGATTGAAGAATGCTTGCCTTCCCCATCCCATCAAACAAGCTTGAATCTAGAAGCAAACAAGCTTTTAAAATGAGACTTAGAGACTTATGACACTATTAAAACCCTATTTTACAGTTTGTCAATAGACAACAACAACAACAATGTAATACAGGTTTAAGGCATAATACAGTTGTAAGCTGATTTGCCAACTTTGGCTTGGGAAATTCCTGGAGATTTGGAGGCCTTGATTGGGGAGAGCTAAATTAGGAGAGAGCAGGGAGCTCAGTAGGAATGTGATTTCATAGAGCTGCCATTTCCTCCAGGAAAAGTGACCTCTGTAGTCCAAGAAAACTGCAGTTCCCACTTTGAGTTTGTTAACTGGTTGTTTTTAAAAATATATTGCACATATTAGGGAGTAACACATTTGTAAGGCTGCCATTCTGTTTTTTCTTTACAAACCTGGTTCATGCATGACTTAAGCTTTTAATTTCAAAATGTACTCAATGCAGATGTCAAAATACTGGTGTAATGTCCTTTAATTCCATGCTTTAGGAAGATTAACAAGCAATACAAAACACAGAGTAACTGCAAAGGATTTATGGGATGGCATCTTGCAGTTACTCTGCTTTATTCCACCATTTCCTCTTTCAGTTTCCCGAAAGCCCCTGATCTTCCTTCCTTTTGACTTTTCTTCTTGCTACCCAACATACCTTTATCTGCCCTCATCTTCAGCTCTTCTACCTTCTCTCCCCCAGCAAAAACTCTATGTTGTTCCAGCCACCAGACTGAACCCAGTTTCTCTTCCCAACACTATTTCCTCTTTTTCTCCTCCTGGCAAACCCCCATATCCTCGCCTTTCCCCAGGGCTGGATCTACCTATTTTTAGTGGGGGCAAAACTAAAAAATGGTGCCTCTGCTCAAAATGGTGTGGGGGCATATTCACTGCCCCAGGCAATGTGCCCCCAATGGGCAAAGCACATCCCACCCCCACAGGCACCTGCCCCTTTTCTCCTTCCCAGATCTGTGCACAGACCTAGGAAGGAGAAAGGGGGGGGGGCAGTGCAGCCACATTTGCTCTGTCTTCGGAGCCAAGGACAGAGCACACTCTGCTGTGCTGCCCCTGCTTTCTCTTTCCTGGGTCTGTACACAGGAGAAAGGGGTGGGGGTGGCACAGTAGTGTTTGCTTCATCCTTTGAGCCTGAGAAGGCAAGCTCCAAGGATGGAGTGTATGCCGCCCCCCACTTTTCTCCTTCTGGGTCTGTGCAGGCTCCAAGGACAGAGCAAACATGCTGCCCTGCTGCCCCCACATCTGGGGGTGCCCAATTCAGTGCCCCTGGGCAGCACTCCTCTGTGTCCCCTCTGTCCCCCCTAGATCCAGCCTTGCCTTTCCTTATTTTCTACTCTCCTTCCCACCCAGTAAGCAAACAACTCACTCTTTATCTGTCCTATCTACTATTATTATTTGCTTCATCTATACTAAGGGTGTTAAACATGTAGTTTGGGGGCCTAATCAGACCCCCAGAGGGCTCCTATCAGGCCCCCGAGCAACTGGCTGTCATCTTGTTCCTTCTCTCTCTTGCTTCCTTCTGCATCACAGCTTACATCTCTGTAGCTCAGTTGCACAGGAACTACAGAGCAAAACCTCTATTTTTTCCATTAGCTGAGGCTACTCCCTTGGGGAGGAAAGGAGGAGGAATAGCTTGCTTTGCCAGGCTCTCTCCATCACACAGCAGAGCTACTGAGCTAAACCTGTTTTCCTTCTATTGACTGAGGCTCCCCCCCAGTCCCTGGGGAAGGAAGTAAAGAGTCAGAGCTTCCTTTGTCCAGTTCCCTGGATCCCATGGGAGAAATACAAAGAAAGCACCTTTAAGACCAATTAGTGCTAATGTTTTAAGCATGTTTTAAGTTTTTAAAAATATATATATGTGTGTGTTTGTCTGCTACCTAATCTTAAATAGGTACACACATGGCCCAGCCCGACATGGCTTAGCCCAACTTGACATGGCTTGGCCCCTCAAGGTCTCATTTATGTCAGATCTGGCTGTCATAACAAATGAGCTCGACACCTATGATCTATACCCTCTCTTTATAACAACAACAACAACAACAACAACAATAATAATAATAATAAAATTTTATTTATATCCCGCCCTCCTCGCCTAGGCAGGCTCAGGGCGGCTAACAAAATGTCCATACAATAATTATACAAAACTTTTAAAATCAGTATTAGTCTTAAAACCATTCTAATTTACAATTAACAATAAATTAACAATAACAGTAGGCATTTCTGGTGCTATTCTTTCTCAATAATGAGCACCCAAAGCAGCTTATATTGTTCTCTTCTCCATTTTATCATCACAACAAACCTGTGATATGAATTTGGACCAAGGTCATCCAGTGAGCACCTTGACAAATTAGGGATTTGAACCTTGGTCCCTAGAAACACTACCCACTACACCATGCTGACTGTTGTAGGGTGGTCACTGTTGAACAGTAGCTAGCAGTCATGCCTGGGTGACTAATGCAAGTAATGTGGTATCACGATACCCAGTGGTTTATTTTACTGACAGAAACCAAGACATGAAGGCTAACAATACTGTTCTGGTTGCCTAGCAACAGCCACAAAGGGCATTTATTTCTTAAAGCTATATGCATTGTTTCTATTATTGGAGGCAGGTTAATCCCCAATTCCCACCCACCTCCATTTGGTTTTTCTGGAAACCTGGGACTTTCTCTAGTTTGTAGAAAGATCTGTCATGTGTGTTCTTGGCCCCAGTTACTGGATTTAAGTATGCACATATGTGACCATGTTGCTGGCCTCATGACAGGGTTCTTGAAATTCAGTCACTGATAGAATTGCCAGCTGTGGGTTGTGAAATTTCTGAAGATTTGGTGTTGGAGCCTGAGGAGAGGAAGGACCTCAGCAGGGTATAATGCTACATAATCCACCCTCCAGAGCAGCCATTTTCCTACAGGGAACTGATCTTTGTAGTTTGGAGAAGAGCTGGAATCCAGGTCTCTAAGTCCTACCTGCTGGCTGGCAACCCTAGCCCCTAAATAAAGAGTTTGAGCTATAGGCATTAAGCTATAGCCATTAGGAGGCTAGCCCATGTAGGGGTGAATGGTTTTACCAGTCTGAAATGAAAGCACCTGCATTATAAAACAAACATATTCTTCAATTGTAATTTTTCTCATATATAATGAATTTGGTTTTTTCCCTTCAAGTATTGTTGGGTCCACAGCTATTTTGGCTGCAGAGGAGCCATTTCATCTTTCTCTGAAGCAATCACAACTGGCTTCCCTAGAGCCATTTTCCACTGCAGGCCCTAGAGAACGGAGATGGTTCTTGTACTGTTTTCCCTTTATAGTTCCTCTTTAAAGAGGCTTTTGTTGGCAGGTGGGAATTGTTGGCTGTTGATATTAAACTGTAAAACTCTTTTGCAAGAATTGTGTCTTTATAGTCCCTTTACATTCATTGCTTCAGTTATTGTAAAATGTTGTCTTTGTAACATTTAGAAAGAATGACTTATTTGCTTGTATGTCTTTTTCTTAGCATTATACTTTGAAATCTATTCTGCACTCTTAGGGAATGATTAATGTTTCTTTTTAATTGAAAATTCCCCCTCTCTGGCTGTCCTCACACATCAGGCATGAGTTAGCATTCTTTTGATACTTGGTTGGCTGTATAATGTATACTATACTTGGCTGATAATGGATGTCTCTTAAAATCCTTCACCAAATATGTTGTTTTTACATCTCATGTTTTGTATGTGGAAGAAAAACTGGGACTATTTAAGGAATATGAAAAATACATTTATATGTTACGTTTCGTTTTTCCCCCCAGAATAAATTTTTCCATCCAAACTACATAATACATCTATCAGCTATCTGTGAGAAGCTTTATAATGATGGTATTCTGTCTTCAGAGCTTTACAGAATGTTACTCATATTGAACCATATGGATTTTTCCACACTCAGTAAGGTCACGTTTGACCTTTATTCTCAGCTGAAAGTCTGTTGTATTTTAGAGATTATCTTTACTTATGATGAAGCAATTATCATTTTATGCATGACTCAGCAAGTATTATAAGAGCTTGGCAAAGAATCAGAATGGGTATGGTTTAGCCATGTTCTTTCTAAACAAAACCCATTAATTAAACTAAGAACTAACTAATTTCAGGCATACTTACTTGAAATTAAATTCCACAGAATTCAGTGACCATACTACTGAGTGAGTATGTCTAGGTTAGTAGCAATGCAACCTATGTCAATTTGTATTTTCTTAGTATAGTTCCACACTAGTCAAAAACAGGGCAATTACCATCATTCATGTGCTCAGTTATAACGTGAGTCCTAGCTAACATTGTTATCAATCGTTATCAGCACATTTTTCTCCTGTTTGTTCATTATTTTGGTTCCATTTTTCTAGGAGATAATTTGTGATTGTTGGGTTTTTTTTCTTTTGTGTAAAAGTGTGATCTCTGTGATGTATGGATGGTGATTGTGCTACCATTGTGCTGTTTTTTTCAAGATGACATTTTTGTCCATGGTCTGGAAAGCATTGTTCCAGTTGTCAGCCTCCAAACTACTTGTTAAGATTGCCTTTAATTTTTTTTTTTAACTGACACTATTATACCTTTGTCAATTGGTGTAATTTCTATTACTACTATTATGTGCTGTTTCTGGTGTCATGATGTAATCATGCTTATCAGCATAAATGGGAAAAAATGAAGGTATACACTGCCATTTCAGTATACAGATTCATGATTATAAGTGAAAAGAACCGACTGAGTGAATGGGAAAATTTGGAAGGTAATTTATTTCAAAGTCTTAATATGCACCAACACATGACTCATACATTTTAATTCTGCATACAGTTAATTTCAAAATACTGACAACTTGATTGTGAACAATGGTCCCAGTATGGACCCAAGAGATAAATTCCACTGGGTTTGGTGGGGTTTATTTCCAAGCACATGAATATAAGATTGCAGTCATATTCACAGAAAAATATAGATTTTTTTTAGAATGTTCTTCTGTATCTGAAACCTTTCTTCCTTTCCAGATATAAATTCCCATTTTGATAACATTTTTGTTAAATTCCCTATGGATTACAAGATCACCTTTCAGTTTGGTCTAAGGAAAAACCTTTTCAAAAATCTAATTTCTGTTTTCTTCTCGTGTATTGACTTAGTTACCATGGCTCTCTCATCCTTGTGCTGGCTAGTTATGTTACTGCTGTGAATGCAACAATGTACAGGCATGCCAAAATAGTTTCCCATTCTTTCTTCAAACATAAGTAAGACTGAAAACAAAAGGATAAGTGATGTTGTTTCATGTGTGGTTCCCTGCTAGAACATAACACAGTGGAGATACCTTTATCTTATACATGGTCAGCTAGTTGTTTAGGAGTCTGGAGTTTTCGAGACTGAATGTTCAGGATAAAAGGATTAAGTTCTTGTATGTTAGATTATGCTGGGGACAATGTCTGAGCTGTCAAATTATTTCTACTATATTGTTTCACTCTAGTAGAAATGGATTAACAATGGGAATGGTAAAGAAACAACCAATTCATGTTTAATCATATATTTATCCAACTCTGAGAACAGTACATTCAGCTGTAAAGAATCACCTCATGTTCAATGCTGTCCTGCTGCTGGGCTTGATTTGTGCTCAAACTCTCCCCAAACTTTATCACTGGTATTCTGTTAACATTCATTTGCTGTTATGTTATGTACGCTCAAGAGAAAGGTAACATATTCTGCTACCAGCTGGAACTGTGGCGTAACAGTCTTGTGCTGATTTTCTCTGTGGAGAATGCTAAAGAACTTTTTCTATGTCAAAAGTAATTGCACTATCAGGTGCAGTTGAGCAACTGTGTTTTGGTTGCGACACTGCCATGTCTCACTGCTTACCACAAATGTTGATATATAGATATATGCAAGTAAGAATCAGTTCTGCTTTTATAACTCCATCCAAACTGCCTGAAAAGAACTGCATAAACAAGGGTAAAGAAATCATTAGAGACAGAACAGCCAAACACCCACTAGTTTAACTGTCCAGAGGATGACTAACAATAAACAGTATTTCAGAAATCTGTGCTAGGGGTGTGCATTCGGATCTTCCTCAGCTGAAAATATACTTTATCAGTATTTTGGGTATATTTTGGCATCCCAAATATATCTGGGTTTTCTTGGGAAAACAAAACAAAAATCTTGAGAAAATCCCAGTTATATTCTGGATGTACTGGTAGATCTGAAAACAGCAAGAGGGAGGACCAAATTGCTCCCACCTCTCAGCTATTTCTTGGGCTTCTGCAGTCCCTTTAAACTTTAAAGAGCCTGCAGGAGACTGACTGGCTTCTCCTGCAGCCCAGTTTAAACCAGGCTGCAGGAGAAGTCAGCCCATGATCAGTCAAGACTAGGGCTGGGTCCTCTTCCAGCTCAGTTTAAACTGATAGAGACAGATGAGTTGGGGCAGTAGGAGCTGAGAGCTTCACGCCACCTCAGCCGAGTCTGGCTTCTCTTGCACTTGGTTGAAACTGAGCTGCAGGAGAAGTCAGCCCAGGATTGGCTGGGGTGGTGGGAGCTGAAAGCTCCCCTCTGCCTTGGCTTGGTGTTGGCTTGTCTTGCAGCCCAGATTAAACTGGACTGCAAGAGAAGTCAGCCCAGGATCAGCTGTGTCTGCAAGGAGAAGACTGTTCTACACAGGCACATATTCTGGTGTGTAGCTTCCTCCCCTTTTATCCTTGAGTCTACTGGCCCCCCTCCCCCCCCCAAAAAAAGTCAAGATTTTTGAAAAAATCCTGGATCTGAATACTGTACCAGTATTGGAATCTAAGATTTCTTTTTTAAAAATGATTTTTTTTAGTTCAATATACTCAAACCAGAAACAAAAGGGAAAAAATGTACCAGGCAAAACACTGAAAAAAATGTATTTGTCACCCTGGGGGCCTTTTTAGGCTGAGAGGCAGAATATGGATATATTTAGAATAGAAATTAATATGAGGTCTTCATTTGACTTTATGTAATATTTTGCATAGGCTTGAAATTATGCTCAAGGCAGCCCATTGTTTATTCCAGTTCCAGCCACATTTTTTTTGTTGACTTGGATTGTCCTTGGTCCCATACAGTCATGAAGGATAACTCCATCAATGGCTGTTAGTCATGGCAGTGAAATGGAACTTCCATAGGCTTCCCAACCCTCCCGCTCTGGCGGGAGACTTCTGGGTTTGCAGCCTCATCTCCCGCTCTTCAAAACTCTGGAAGCGGGGGTGGGGGTGGAGGGGGGGAGAACATACCTTTAGGCTTCATGTTGTAGAGCTCCTGAGCCGTTTCCTGCCCCTTTAAGGCTGGGCAGGAAGCAGGAAGCAGAAAGGGCTTCTGAGAACGGCCCCTCCCTTTCTTTGCTTTCGTTTTCACAGCAAGTAGAGTTGTCCGGAGGAAGATCTGGTAAGTGTGTGTGTGTGAGAGGGAGGGGGCAGGGGATTCCCTGGTTTGGAGGCCCTCCCCCGCCTTTAGAAAGCGTGGGGGGGGGAGGGAAATGTCTACTGGGCACTCTATTATTCCCTATGGAGAATGATTCCCATAGGGAATAATGGGGAATTGATCCGTGGGTATTGGGGGCTCTGGGGGGGCTGTTTTTTGAGGTAGAGGCACCAAATTTTTAGTATAGCATCTAGTGCCTCTCCCTAAAATACCCCCCAAGTTTCAAAACAATTGGACCAGAGGGTCCAATTCTATGAGCCCCAAAAGATGGTGCCCCTATCCTTAATTATTTCCTATGGAAGAAAGGCATTTAAAAAGGTGTGCTGTCCCTTTAAATGTGATGGCCAGAACTCCCTTGGAGTTCAATTATGCTTGTCACACCCTTGTTCCTGGCTCCGCCCCAGTGTCTCCTGGCTCCACCCCCAATGTCTCCTGGCTCCACCCCCAAAGCCCCCAGATTTTTCTTTAATTGGACTCGGCAACCCTAAACTTCCATGTTCAGAAAAGGAATACTACTGGAAACCTTACCTATCCCAGACACGTAAGGAATTGACAGACTGGTATCTCTTTCTCAATTCTGTGGATGGTGCTACACGACCTTTCTTAGTTGGTGATGGTCGTTCTAAGTTGGTGGAGCAATTTATGTAGCTAATTCCAATAATGACCAAGAGGCTGGCATGCTAAAGTGGAGCCTGTGGCTTAATGTGACACAACATAGGATACCTCTAAATGCCAGCTGAAAGTGGCAATAACAAGGGCAAGTTTTGATTTCTAAACTTCTGCTTGCGAACCTTCCAGAGCAGGATCATGTGATCTTTTGGGGTCTGACCATAGAAACATGTAAACTGCATGGGCTAGGGGAAGTACGGAGGTGAGCTGAGTGGTAGATGATAACAATTAAGTTTGCTCACTTTCTAATCTCTAGCCCATCCCCCAGCAATGGGAAGGAAGCACTCTCCCTTTAGCACATCCACTGACCTTGATGTAATACCATTTCTGTTAAAATGAAGTTTCTCTTTTATGTGACCTTGTTCTTAAAGAGCAATATTACCTGGCATGATTGACCAAGACTTGGCTAGATGACTGACAATGTTATCCTGTCTCAGTGGGTCCCAGCTAGACATGTAGTCCTTCACCGACCTCAGATGGGTTGGGGCTGGGTAGAGTGGCAGTTGTTCTTTAAGAGTCTCCTTCCTCCCAGTATGTTCCTGTACTGAACACTAGGGATAGATTGGGTGCCTTTTCACCTATCATCCACCTGCTTGCCCTTGAATGTCCCATCTGAGCTGGTGGAAGTGGCCTCTAGTTTGGTGTTAAAATCTGTCAGAGTATTGGCTCTGAGGGGTTTTAATATTCATGCAGAGGCTGCTTTTCCAAGATCAACCCAGGACTTCCTGGTCATTATGACCACCATGGGATTATTCCAGATTGTAATGAGCTCAACACACACACAAAAAGATCACACACTGAATCCAATCTTCTGTACTTGGCAGGTTTCTGGTGATCTGATTAAGGGTTTGGTAATTCAGCTTGTGTTATGCCAAAATCAGTATCTACTGAAAGCTTGGCTGATGATGGCTCTGCAAGGAAAATGGACCTATTAGGTTAGTCCGTCCCAGAGGCTAATGTATCCTATGAGATTCCAAGAAGTGCTGGAGATCCTAATTGGTGCCTGTACGGAAAATCTGGTGAGAGTTTGGACTGTGTCACCCCTAGGTGTTTTCTATCACCATCAAATAGAACTCTAGCCTCTGGTTCACACAGGAGCTGAGTTTATTCAAAGGGGCTGATATGTGCTTAGAGAAATGGTGGTGAAAATCTTGGGCCAAATCTGAAAGAATACATCATAAAGACCACTGGAAAACCTATGAGGTGATGGTGAGGACAGCAAAGAAATCATACTTCTTGTCTACTATTGCATCAGCTGAATTGCATCTAGCACAAGCATTTAGATTAATTAGGCAGTTGACAACTCCCAGGAGTGAGCCTCTAAATGTTAGTGACTTGACTTTTATCTCTAATGATTTTGCATTGTTCTCTGCCAATAAAATCTCTTGGTTCTCTTCCAATTTAGATGCTGAGTTAATTTGTACACAGGAAGTAGAGGTATCTGTAGCACAGTCTATGTGTTGTTGCTTGGATCAGTTCAGGGTGGTTTCTAGGAGTGTGAAGGCCACTACTTGTAATGTAGATCCATGTCTTTATTGTCTTGTAAAAATCCTGTGGGGGGGCATTGGGTCCTTTGATTCAGAGAACTGTAAATGTCTCCCTGAGGGAAGGTTTTTCAAAGTCTCTGAAGAGGCAGTCATAAGACCTTTATTAAAGAAAGCATCTTTAGATAAACAGGTCTAGGTAAATTATAGATGTGCACTGAATCTTCCTGTCTTTGGGGAAGCAGAATGAATGGTAGAGGCAGAGCAGAAATGCTTGGATTAGACACCTGCCCTTGATTCTTTTCAATTTGGTTTCAGGCTCAGATTTAGGACAAGCTTTGGTGTAGATGATCTCTATCTTTAGATGGACAACAGGAATGCATTTCTATGAACCTGCCTAAATGCTATGGTATGGCCATCTTTGGAGACCCTACTTTGAGTGCCACCATCTTCTGAGATTAGGTGAGTGGCAACCCAGGAGAGGGCCTTCTCTGGAAATCTTTTAGGGAAAACCTGGGAGTAATGTCAAGCCAATCTAGGAAACACCAGTTTTACCATATAATTTCTGGTGATTCCTTTACATCATGACATCACTTATGGGTCTTACGTAGAAGTGATGTAATGTCATTGCACTGACAATGCCCCCCCCCCCTTCTTGACCTCCTAGCCACTTGTTCTGCTGGGGGAAGAGCTCCTGGGAGATCTTTCCTCCTCCCTTTCTGCTGCCCCCAGCTCCCAAAAAAATCAACTATAAATGGGTTTGCAAGCAGACACTACATGGGAGTGGAGTTCAAGTGGTGAATTCACCACTTCTGAATGAATTTAGACTCCACTCCCAAGTGGGGCCCACTTACAAAATACATTTGAAGGGAACATTAAAATGCCTTCCCAGTTCGCTCGCTGAGTTGCACCGCCACGGCAATGCAACTCAGCAAGTCAACTGCCTTCTCAGTTCATTTACATTAAAATGCCTTCTTAGTTCATTTGTGAGTCATGCCACTGCAGTGGCAGAGGTACAGCTTGCAAAACCTGTGCCACTGTGGCAGCACAGCTTAGAGAAGGCATTTAAAGAGATCATGGTCTCTTCAAATGCCTTCTCCAAGCACTACCACCAGTGCCAACATGTCTGCTGATATGAACCACACAAACCTACCCGAGAGGTTCATGAAGCTTGTGAGGGCAGGATGGCACAAATCGAGGTTTGCAAACCACAAACTGGGTCTGGTTCATGATGAATTTTGGTCTGTAATTCAGTTCATGCTCATCTGTACTCCTGATAGAGGTTTTCTGAACATCTTTGGGGACAATCTGAGCCTGGGCATAAGAGGTATAATGCTGATGGGACATGATGTGTTTTTAATTCAATTTTTTGTTCTAATGTTTGTTATTTCAAACTGTTTTTATTGAGTTACTCTAAAAATCAGAAGGACGGTGGGCATATAAATATTTTAAATAAATTAATATGTAGAATACTGGCCTGATCTTGTGGGAACATCTTACGTTTTTATACTCCAACTATCCAGCACTCAGTTTGCTGGTCCTCGTTCCTAGCAGATTACTGTCCCTATGTTTGCCTTTTGGCTTGTTAAAGTTTTGTTAATGTGAGTGAGTTGCTCATATTCTCATTCTTCATATCCCCAAGACTCTTGAAGTTAATAAAGTATGGCCCTTTTTAATTTAATAAAGTATGGACCAATCTCTACATGTCGAGGGCATTAAGGATCCTACCATGTGCACATCTACCATTTCACATACTGCAACTGTTGAGATAATTATTTATTGAATTCATTTGTATCCCGCCTTTCTTCCCAGTGGAGGCTAAGAGTGGCTGGCATTGTTCTCCTCCCCTCCATTTTATTCTCAGAACAACCTTGTGGGTTAGTTTAGGCCGGGAGGGAGTGTGATTGGCTCAAGGTCACCCAATGAGCTTCCTTGGCATGAGTGGGGAATTCAAACCTAGGACTCCCAGATAATAGCTTGACCCTCTAACCACTATATCATGCTGGCTCTCATTTTGTACCATTGACAATGTTTTGTGAAATCAGGGCTTTTCTTGAGCAGGAATGCAAAGGAATGTAATTTCAGCTGACTTGACATCAGGGGGTATGGCCTAATATACAAATGAGTTCCTGCTGGGCTTTTTCTACAAAAAAAAGCCCTGTGTGAAATAATTGTATTTATATTGGTTAAAATATAAACAGGCTGTTGGGTTTTTAATCTGTGGAGGACAGGGTTATTGCAAAATAAACAGCAAAGCATGCAGCTGGTGGGGCAAAGCCTTCAGCAATGTGAAATAGTGGGTTGGCAAAGAGATTTTCTTGGCTATCAGAGTGGGGGATAACACACAGGTTCCTCTTTTCATTTAAATTCTGTGGTCAAAAAGCAAGATCATAATCAATTTATTTTGCAGTAGCTCCACTGCCTCTTTTCTTTCATGGCTGTTTTAAGGCACTGAGGCAGTTGTGTTAACTGCCTTTGTTGGGTATAGATGAGAAAACTGCCTTTTCTCACCGTTTAAGGTGGCTTTGGAAGTCTTGCTCAAAGTAATCTCTGAAAGAAATTCTGCAGAATATCAGAGCAGGGTCTTTTTCTCTGCCCATGAATCCATACTACTTTGTTCTACTCTGATGGATTTTAGGAAATGATGTAAACAATTCTTATTTAGACAGGTTTTTCAGAAGGATGGATGATGGGCTGCATGGAGGTTGCTGTTTAAATGACAGTATTACATATTTTTAATTCTGAGGTTGTGGTTTAATTGTAATTTATATATATTTCATGGTTTTTCATTATCAGTTGCTTTGAATTTTATTAATACAAGGCAGGATATAAATGTTATATATAAACAGGTTGGATTCAGACTGCAGTCTTGTATCTATTTACTGGGGAGTAAACAGCATTAACCTCAGTGGGATTTACTTCTGGGTAATTATGCTTGGGGCTCTGTTCATACCATGAAACATAGTGACTAATCTGTTTTCCAGATTATGAAATAATGTCTCCATGAAAGGCTAATCAGAAACATGGTCTTTTATGTGAAAGATTGATGAAAATGTCTCTTCCTTGCAACAGCAGGGAGATTAAGCGTTCATATTAAATTTACATTTGGGAAAAAAAATAAAGGAATTGTGATCTCAGCAAAACAAGCTCAGTTGCTAGGAGTTTTATTGTTTGGTGAATGACTGGAAGCAGATTGCTCAGCATATGTAACACCTTTTAAGCAGCCCTTAGTATTTGTTGTTATATTTATTTCTTTGTTGCTTTTCATTAAAAAAAATACAACTTGTGCAGTGTTCTGTTGCTGCTCTTCTACGTGTCAAGCATTTGCTTTCAGAGTCTATTTTGCCCCTGCTTCTTCCTGGAGTAGAAGCAGGACCCTATCTTTTGGGCTATGTCAGCTTGACAAGAATAAGATTGCTACTAAATCTTTGTGTTGGCAGAACAAAATGGTATGCTGGCATAACAGATTTTACAGTGGTGTAGCAAAACTCCTGTGATGACAGAACACAAGGCTATTTTAACACTTACCCTGGCAGGATACTACTAGGGCAAGAGATAAAAAAAATGCAAGATGTTATGGGAAGAACATAATTTTACCATTGTTTAAAGGTTGGTCCCACACACACAGTGATGGTTTTGTGTGCAGTAGTCTAAACATTGTCACTGTGAGTACTTGACCTTGATCCCTTCTTCAGTTTATTGTCTAGACCACTGTGATTGGGCTGTGAGAAGTTCTGACTGGAGGCAGGGATGAGTGTTGTTCTTGGCAGTCCATGTGCACACTGTGGCAGAGGGTGTTAGGTGTGTTCTGTGCCTTCATCATGGCATTTCACTGTGTGTTAGGGGTGCCAGTCTCCAGGTTGGGCCTGGGGTTTTCCTGGAATTACAGCTCACATCCAGACATCAGTTCCCCTGGAGAAAATGGATACTTTGGAGGGTGGACGATGGAATTGCACTCCACTGATGTTCCTGTCATACCCAGGATCCATCTTTAAATCTTCAGGAGTTTCCCAATCTGCAGCTGCAAATCTCTCTGCCACCCTCCCAGTGGCTGGGGGAGGGGGGCTTGCCAACCTTACTGTGTGTTGATTGGTGTCTTCTGTGCAGCTATTGTGGATAGTAGTGGAGTTGCCGTTGGTGCTGGTGGACTAGATGTTGGTGTTACATTAGCTTTTGATTCCACTTCTGATCTTGTGATTTTGACCCTACTTATGGGAAAGCAAGGACCACAATTGCATTATGCTGGTTCAGACTGGCATAGCAGCTGCACAGTGTAGAAAAGCCATAGGATGGGTCTGCCAATAATCCAGGGGCCTAATGTCTGTGCAAGATGACTGCATATTTTTATAATCAGAGCAGCTGGTAGTCCTTCAGTTACTAGTGTTTGTTTTTTCAGTCATGCGGGTGTGGGGGCTGGTGAACAAGATGGTTCTGCATTTCTTTTCTTTTTTTGAATTTCAGTTGTTATTTAATTCCTCAAGCGATCAGCTACTTCACGTGTTCAGATAAGACATCTGTTGTTCTCTGAAGTATTGATGAGAGGTGGGGGAACAGCTCTATTGAAACTGAAAATCTCTTTCTTGGAAATATTACTTGGTACTTGTGTTAATATGTTTCCTTTTGAGAAGGTTTTTCAAGAAATGGCTATGTGAAAGTAATTATGTCCGAGATGTGTCAAATCCCAGAAGCACATTTATGGACATTTCATAGTTCACATGAAGTTGACAAGGAAACTTCCACTCTTTTCTCTGTTTTTTCAGATGTCACTCACTGACATGTAATGTTATTCCAACCAAATAAACAGCTTAAGTAAAAACATTCCTACTGGTGTCAGTAGAGAACCCTCGACAACTGCCTCCATGCCCTCCCCTGTTTCACTCCTCTGCCACACAAGGGGATAGGATTCTGACTAAGGGTGAAGAGAGCACCAGGAGTCCCCAGGGGTCCCCAGGTAGATTTTCTCTGGGGTCTCCTCACACTCTCCAGATATACACCTCAAGATACATCATATGAAAGCAAAAGATGTGACTTGCCCAGCTGCGGGTTGATCAGAGCACTACATGTAGCATGTTTGTATTGACATTGGTAGAAAATTACCAAGGGAAATTGAGGGTGTTTTTTTTTTAGCAGGAACGCACAGGAACACAGTTCCAGCTGACTTTGTGCCAGGAGATGTGGCCTAATATGCAAATGAGTTCCCACTGGGCTTTGTGCAAAACAATGGTGATGTCAGGGGCATGGTCTAATATGCAAATGAGTTCCTGCTGAGCTTCATCTACAAAAAAGCCCTGAGAGATTGTATTGACATTGGTAGGAAGTCATACACACAAGACAGCAAAGGCAAAGGAAAATCAGCAACATGGGCTGTGCTGTTATAGACAAAGAGCAAAGGAATAAGAAACAGGGAACTTGGGTGGGAAACAGTGATGTAAATTTTTCTGTTTGGGTGTTGTGCTAGCAACAATAAGTCCAAATGGAAAAGAGAATGAGGATCCTTACTCCAGCTAACTATAAAGCAGAGCCAGTTGAAATTGAAGCCTAGTAAGACAGAGGTTCAGTGACTGGGCAGAGGGGGGCTGCATATGGGATGCCAACTCAAGCCCTTGATGGGGTACCTCTAATACCTGCACCAACCATCAAGAACTTGGATGTGACTATGGAGGTACAGGTTGCCAAAGTTGCTTCAATTATGCCAAGCCAGGCAGCTTGCTTCCCTACCTGTCTCACTCTGACCTAGCCATGGTAATCCATGAAATGGTCACCTCCAGGAAAGACTACTGTAACTCACTCTATGGGGGCTTACCCTTGGGACTTATCCAGAACCTCCAACTGATGTGGCCATGCAAGTCCTTACTGGTACCCCTCAGATGGTACATATTCAACCTGAGCTGCATGAGCTGCACTGGCTTCCAGTGGAGTACTGGATCAGGTTCAAGGTGTTGGTTTTGACCTTTAAGACCCTGAGTGATCAGGGACCCATGTACCTTTGGGACTGCCTCTTCTGGTATGCTGCAAGAATAACTCTTTGCTCTGAAAATAAGAACTTCCCGGTGGTCCCCAGTCTGAGAGAGATCTGGCTATCATCAACCAGGACCAAGACCCTCTTGGCCTCGGCTCCTACCTGGTGGAACTCTCTGGCAGAGGACATCCATGCCCTGTGGGATTTACTTCCTTTCCACAGAGTATGCAAGGCAGAGATGTTCCAACAGGCATTTAGTTGAGGCAGTGATGGTACACTGAGTAGTTTGGCACTCTCGTACCCCCCTCTTCTCCATAAACCTCCCCCAGGAGACACTGAAGAAATTAGTGTCACTATGCATCTGCTCTAGAGCATTAGTGAAAATATCCCCCTCATTGTTAAGTTAGTGCCACAAGACTAAAAAAGCTCTCCAGAGCTCCTACCAGAGGGCTTCTTCCCCATACACATTGCAGCCCTGTGCAAAAACTACTGGAGTTGCAACTAACTTTGTACAGGTGTGTGCACACACACACATGTTGCCAATTATCATAGCTTGCAGTGCCAGTGTCAATGGGTTCTACTGTGTATTCTGTACACACATGTTTTCCCATATTATGAGATCACTTAATTCTTTCCAATTTTCACTGTGGCTGAGAACACAGCAGAGAATCCCCTAGTTCTGGGCAATATGGAAAAATGAAGATTCTCAGCTGCTTGTCAGGTTAAAAAAAAAGTCTGGTCAGTTTCAACTTTGATTTCCTCCTTTGCCTGCATTCCTTTCTGTTCCATTTCATTCAACAAACTAACATTAAAATTAATGGGCAAAACCTGAACCAGGAGTATTTAAATGGATGGAGCTTACTGAATGCTACTGTGCAGCTGTGATAGGACAATTGCATAACTTTTAAAAAAACCCATCTTGGATGCTCCCCCACAAATACACATGTCACAAGTGAGATTCCACCCTGATTTAGAAAATTGTATTTTCCTGATTGTAGCTGAAAAATAAATACTCCAAATGAAAAAGAATGGTGTGTAAGGTGGACACAGAATCCAAAGTCAAGATTAAATCTGCAGTAAGATGTATGTGCATAATGGTACTAAGTCTAGCACAGTATTGGCTCCACAATTAATAAATTGTGTATGATAGCATAACTCCCAGATTGTGTTGGAAAACTGAGGGGGCTGTCATTTATATTGCATTTTTATAACAAATCAAAGAGTAGTCAGATATCTATATTTTCAGTGGGGGTGAATATTTTCAGTATTTTAAATACCTCCAAATGCATGGTCTGATTCAGCCTCTTATTTACCTGCTAAAGAATGCATGTATATATCAAGTAATAAATGGGGTATGAATGAACCTGAGTGAAACAATTTTAAATCCCAATTGTTTCAATAGGGGAGATTTAAGCACTGCTTAAATGCTCCCATTTAATATCAACATGACTTAAAAGCACTTCACTTTGGCTGGAATGTGCTCATATTGTATTATTCAGTGAGTGCTCTTTGATAAATATAATCTCATTTTACCTGATTCAGGTCAATTTTCTGTACAGATGGCTGAGTTTAAAAGCTCTAGAGGAGCATACATGAAGCACAAGAAGATGGTGCTAATCTCAGATTTCATGGCTCTTTTATAGCATGACTATTATCAGATCCTTTTTGCCATCAGTGCACATGAATTCATAACTCAGAGAACTAGAAAATTATTTTGCCTGATTAATTTTAAGTTGGAATGTCAGAAAACATCAGGGAAGACTCCATCTGCTTCTCTGTTTCTGGTCTTTGGAGGGGAGGGGAGTAAATCTCATCCTAGAACGTGTTTTTGCTGATTTGGAAAAAGTGTATTTTCTATGAAGTCTGGTGACAATATCTACCCATTCTGGAATATCAGTGAGTTCTGCTTCTAGGATTTGTCTTATTAAAAAAAACTACCATTGTCTGAAAAATGCTAATTTCATGTTAATCGAATAGCACCAGTTATTGACTGCTTAACTGTGTTGCTAAATGTGTGCAAAGGAAGTGTATAGTTCAAAGAAACTTCTATTTTCTGTTCTCATTTCATTCACAAGCATATTATTTTGGATGGGCTAATATTTTAATTAACTTTGCCATTTTTACCTGGCTGAAAGGAGGATTCGTTTAATGAATGCTTTCCATATTATGACAAAGTAGGTGGGAGCAGGCGGAGGAAATACACAGACTTTGGTCTGTGCTTTGAATATGTTAACATTGTATAATGTTAATGGCATAGTTTCTTAAAAATAAGGGGGAAATATTTAGGGCCTTTGTGTCACTGCTTTTTTTCTCACTACCTTACAGATATCCTTTGGGACACTGGGTTTATCTCAGGCTATGGAAGAATTCATTGGACTGAAACAGAAATCTGCTGGCAACAAACCACTCATTTTTGCACTAAGGAAGATATCAAGGGACATTTTGCCATATGCAGAATAAGGGAAGAGCACTGGAAAACATGACTCCCGTGATATTGATTGGAAAACAGAATTTTGCCCCTGGCAGTTATTTGTTTTTTAGTTTTAACATAAACATTTTATAACAACATCTGCGCTGTTATGTTTTGGAAATTAAATCACCACCTCTTGCAAATAGCTGCTTAACTATTATGACCTAATTTTGTCACAGAAAACCAGTAAACATATTTCTGTGAGCCACACCTACAATTGATAAACTTCTTACAGATGAATGAGGATGCTGCCACAAGGAAGATGTACCTTCTGACTGGTGAGAAGTTATATCAACCAGACAGACATCTGATGAGTAGGGTTGCTACCTTTTATGTGTGACCTGGAGTTCTTCTGGAATTAATAACTGGCCTCCATACTACTGAGATCAGTTGCCTTGACAGCTTCAGAGGGTGGACTCTGTGGCATTACACACCCATTGAGCTTCTTCCCCGCCCTATACTCCTCACTCCCAGCCTGAGGCAGAACCCCATCATGCGCCCCCCAAGTAAAAACTTTTGTGTGCGCAAAGCACATGCGGGGTGTGATGATGTCATGGTGACATCATCATTCTGGGCACTCAGCATCACTCTTTAGGCTCTGAGGAATTGGGGAGCTCCTCCAATCCCACAGAGTGAAAGAATGCTCAGCCTTTCCCTTCCCTAGCAGCCTTGGAGGATGCCAGGGGAGGGAAATGTGGCTCTGAGAGATTGAGGGAAACTCCTTTTATTCCTTCACAGCCAAAAAAAACACCCTTGAAGGACACCGGGGGAGGAGAACGCAGCTCTTTCAGATCTGAGGGATCAGGGGAAACTCTTCCAGTGCCTCAGAGCCAAAAAAACACTGGGTTTTTCCCTTTCCCGGCGCCCGCAAAGGATGCTGGGGGAGAGAAACCTCAGATTCAAAAGAGCGGTGGAGGCTCAAGGACAGCGTGAGTGGAGAGGGACACCCGCTCCTGCTCAGAGCTGGTGCCCTAAGCGATCACCTAGTTTGCCGACTCCCATGCACCGGCTCTGCTCCAAACCACTGTCCCCACCATCCAGGGGAGCATCAGATCAAATTCAAAGTGCTGTTTTTGACCTTTAAGGTGGCCCCCAGCCCGAGAGATCTGGCTGTCCTTGACCAGGGTCAGGGCCTTCTTAGCCCTGGCCTCTGCCTGGTGGAACTCTCTGATGAAGAACCTCCCTACACTGCAGGATTACCTTTTTGCAGGGCCTGTAAGGCAGAGAAGTTCTGCCTGGCCTTTGGCTGAGGACAGTAGCAGGACAGCAGTCTGGTGCTTTCAGGTTTCCAACCATCCTTTAGCTGCCCCTTTAGAAGCCTTGGGGAGTTTCAATTTTTAACTCAAATTATTCACCACCTTGGAACTGTATTTTTTATTGGAACTGTACTGTGTTTTGATATTGGCAATTTAATTTAACTTAGCTTATTGTGTTTTTATTCTGATGTCAACTGCTCTGAGCCTTGCTTGCAGGGACGGGTGGCCTAAAAGTCCAAATAATAAATAGATAATAAAGATCTCCAGGAATTTCCCAAGCCGCAGTTGACAACCCTAGTGCCAAGCCACAGCTTCACTGGATAAAACAGGCTTCTCTCTGTGTGTGCCTGCTTCTTGGGATGTTTGTTTTTTTTCCTTTGTGATTATCTCCTGCTTGTTGTAGTCTGGAAGCTGAGAATGTTGTGAAGAACCCTTTTTGCATATTATTAGGTATACTAAAAGAGGAAGGTAAAGTAACTCTTATTTCCTCTTCTGTGCCTCCAAGGTAAAAGTCAAAGTATGAATCAATGTCACATCCTCCTGTGAAATTCTCAAAATGTTGTGTAACTCAATCTTCCTACTTTGACCCCTTTGATAGCACTAAAAACCACCATAATTTGCATCTTTGAACCATTTGAAGAAAGTGACTATATTATTGCTGCTCCCTATAAACATTGCTGAAGTGGGTCTGTTTTACTGGGCAATCACCATCACCATAACAACTCTTAAGCAGGTTTGTGCACGTCAGGCAACACCCATAGTTCTAATGACTGGTTTTAAATAAAATCCATGTTCTTTGGTAAAACCAGACAGGAAGATACAAAAATACTTCTTATATTTTATTTTTGTTTTTTAAATCAGGATACTATGAGGCTACTTACCAATGATATCAATAAGAAATGTCAAATTATGTCTTAGCATATTAATACTTATGCATACTATCTTGAAAAAGTGGTGGGGGACTCATTATTGTCTGGTTAGATAGATTAAAAGGCAAATTTTATACTAAACCGTTGTATAATTTAGCAGAGTAAAAGACAATGACATAGCACACATGTAAATTAGCTAAAAGAAAATTTGCTAAGAAATTAGGAAGGGTTACATAAATGGATAAAAACAATAAAACAGCATAGAAGACTAGCTACATCTTTTTTGTTACTGTCTGCTCCATAATGGTTGTTGTATCAGATGAACAATGAGAGAAAGAAGATCCTCTCCACAAAAATGCATATGTGCAAAATATCAGGTAACATCACCAAACTATTGATTAGCTTAGCCAGTGACCAGGCTAAAGGTCACTTCATTATGAAGTGAAGGAGAGACCTCCATTTCTACCTGAGGAAATACATACATGCCAGTTCATTGGTCTTATGCTAACTAAGAATTAGCAAACACAAACAGATTAACACTTTCATGACATCAGGGAGAGAACTTGCAAATATCTCAATGTAAATGAAAGAAACTATTATTTGAACAGGAAGAAGACTTATATAGTCACAATAGGACTAGCAAAATATTGGGATATCCCGTTAAATTTTATAACATCAAGATAGATCCCAGTAGGCAGCCGTGTTGGTCTGAGGCAATAGAACAAAACAGTAGACAAGTGCACCTTTAAGACCAACTAAGTTTTATTCAGAATGTAAGCTTTCGTATGCTGTTAAGCAGACTTCATCAGACATATGGGAATGGACACAGCAATTCTTAATATAAGTGTGCAGTGTGGAATCATGGGAATGTTTTTAGCAGATTAAAAGAATCACAAATAGGATCTGTGTTTGTTAGTGTAGAACAAAATGACTGAAAAAACACTAGGTGATAAAAAGCAGACTGCCATAAATCTAGGTGACATTCTGGCTTTGTTAGTTTAAATAGAGGGCATGTTTACTCAAGAGATTATAACATCCATATAGTTTGCCATAGGATGGGTTGGTATATGCAATAAGACAAACAGCCAATATCCCCTATTTGAGTATGTCAATACAAAAAAAACAAAACAAAAACAAACCCCCCAAATATTCTGATACACTGTTCTAAAAGATAAATAATATAGGTTAGCCCTTAGAAAAGCAGGGTGCATTAAAGTATAGTGGAAGCTGGGTTAGTATATGTATTGAGACAAACAGCCCACATCCCTCATTTGAGCATGTCAACACAAAAAAACATTATTCTGATACACTGTTCTAAAAGAGAAATACATTGGAACACTGTGGATACACAGCTATACTCAGTGAGAGTTGGTTTAGTATCTGTAATGAGATTAAAAAAACCAATATCCCTGTTCAGTCCTGGGGAGGTGTTCCAAGTTTCAGGATAATTTGTAATTCAGCAGTTTCTCTCTCCATTCTGTTCTTGAAGTTCCTTTGGAGTAAAACAGCTACTTTGAGGTCACCCACTGAATGCTCAGGAAGGTTAAAGTGTTCTCCAACAGGTTTCTCAGTTCTGTAATTCCTGGTGTCAGGTTTGTGTCCATTTATCTTTTGGCGTAGGGTTTGTCCTGTTTGCCCTATGTAGAGAACTGAGGGGCATTGTTGGCATTTAATGGCATATAATATGCCATTATTAATATATAATATATATATTCCCATGATTCCACACTGCACACATATTAAGAATTGCTGCATCCATTCCCATATGTCTGATGAAGTCTGCTTAAGAGCATACGAAAGCGTACATTCTGAATAAAACTTAGTTGGTCTTAAAGGTGAACTTGTCTACTGCTTTGTTTTATAACATCAGAGTACTGAAATCTTTTAAAAGGTAAACAAACACAACATGTTAATTATTGCCAAAATTATTCAGTTTTTCCATAACTGCCTAAATATGCTGCACACATATGCTGCACACAAATATGCTGTTGATTCTTACATATACATTTTCATGCTGCACCTTTTGTATGAGTAAAATGTCATTTTAAAAGCATTTCATCCATTCCTATGAGAAAATCCTTTACAGTTTTTTTTCCTTTGCTCCTCCCAATTTTTCCAATGGAAAACTGAAAAAAAAAATGAGAAAAAAATGAAAAAAACTCTGCTCTCCCCCGTGTTCCTGGGTTTTCCCCCTGTCTAGGACTTCATATCTCTAGCCTAACTAAGGGGAAGCCTGGCTTTCTATTTTCCTGTAAGTATACCAGATCCAAAATCCCCACAGAGAGCATGTCTTTAAGCCTGGGCAATGCCTATTCTCACTCAAAATGAGCTTTAAGACAGACAGCATTTGCTGGTACAGCCTTAAGATCTGGGGCCCTGAAAACTGTCAGATGGTAGGGGAGCTGTTGGGAAATTCCTGGAGATTTGGGGATGGAGACTAGGGAGGGGAGGGTTTAGGAGGGGGGTACCTCAGCAGGCTATAATGCCATTGGGGCCCCCCTCAAAAGCAGAAATTCCCCCCCACACACACACCCAGGAGATCTCATCTCTGTAATCTGGAGTTCAGTTGTAATTTTGAGAGATCACTGGGTCTCACCTAGAGGTTGGCAAGCCTAAGTTCAGAGTTAGGCAGGGAAAGGATGTCAGACCCTGTCATCTTTATTCCTGCACCACCAACACTCTGTTTGTGTTGTAAACCTAGTTGGTTGAACTTTGAGCTTCTATGGCATCATCTGAGGACCTGCCTACCTGAGGGACCGTCTCTCCCCATATGAGCCCCAAAGAGCACTGAGGTCAGCAGGGAAGAACATGCTGACTATCCCTGGGCCAAGGGAGGCAAAATTACAGAGCACCCGGGCACGGGCCTTCTCTGTTACAGCCCCGTGTCTCTGGAATCAGCTCCCAGAGGAGGTGCGGGCCCTGCGGAATCTGGACCAATTCCGCAGGGCCTGTAAGACCATTCTTTTCAAGCAGGCCTTTGTAGACCGCTGACAAGATGGCTGTTCAACCCACCAAACGATTTATCTAGTGATCTCTGCCATTATATAAATGCACAGAATAACATCAGGAACATCACCGCTGCTGTTAAATTAAACTATGGAATGGCTTAGACAACCGGAACTGGTTTTAGATATTGTTGTTTTAAATTATTGTATAATTTAAATGCTGTTTTAAACTTATTATATATTGTATAATTTTATTGAACTTGTTGTTAGCCGCCCTGAGCCTGCCTAGGCGGGGAGGGCGGGATACAAATAAAACGTATTATTATTATTATTATTATTATTATTATTATTATTATTATTATTATTATTATTATTATTATAGTACCGCTTATGCTTGACCACAAGGGTCCAGCCTTATTTTTCAGAATCTCTAAAGTCCTAATCTCAGCACTTGCTACTCGATGTCAGCAAGTTACCAGTTGGGTGAGGTCATTCCTTGGTTAAAGTACCTGCTTCTCTTCTTGATTATTGCTTTGGGAATGTGACCTTGACTTCATGCTGACTATGCTCCTGTTTCTGGCCCAGTTAAACTGACAGCGAGCTCTTCTTGGTTGAGTGCCAGCAGCCTGTGGCTGGACAGCAACTTCCTATCCACCCTGATCCTGCTTGATTATGCATTTGAATGTGGCTGATAGCTGATTATCAGGAGTAACACCAATAACATAGCAGGTATCTAAAATCCTTTCTCCAATATCTAGGCAATTTCTCTGCAAGAGTTGGGAAATAAATGTAAAATTAAGAAACCTGGATTTCTTGAAAGTCCATGTCAGATGCTTCAAAGCCACTGGTGGGACAATGTAGAGAGCATCAAGGTAAATGCATGGGAGAAATGATGTCATGGTTTTGGTCCAGCTAGGACGTGAGAGCCCTCTCAGCCCCACCCACCTCACAGGGTGTTTGTTGTGGAGGAGGAAGGTAAAGGAGATTGTGAGCCGCTCTGAGACTCTTCGGAGTGGAGGGCAGGATATAAATCCAATATCTTTTTCTTCTTCTGAAGTCAGCCCTTGATGCCCTGGCACCACCAGATTTTGAATGAAGCTTGACAAGAAGAGGGAGGAATAGAGAAGCAAAAGGAACAGAAGAGGATAAAAGCAGTGTTCCCTCTAAGCTGAGTTAGTGTGAGATAGCTCACAGGTTTTTGGCCTCCAGCTCATACATTTTTGTCTTAGCTCAGGAAAAATGGGCCCAGAGCAAGCTAATTTATGCAATAGCTCACAACTTTATTGTCAGTAGCTCACAAAGTATAATTTTTGCTCACAAGATTCCACAGCTTAGAGGGAGTATTGGATAAAAGCATAATGGGGAAAATGGAAAGGGTAAAGAGTCTGACCAAGAATCAAACACTTAAAAACCAGAAACCATATGTAGAAGCAATCAGATTTGCCATGAGATCTTTAGAGAAGGCAGAGTCTGAAGAGAAAGGGAAGTCTTCAAAGGCTGACCTTCTTTTCCAGAGTTGCTCAAGGTTCAAATTAGAGGACTGTCCAGACATGGTTGTCTCTTGCTCCTATTTCAGGAAGCCCCCCTTCCATTTGGGAGGAAAGAGAGAAGCAGCTGCAGTTTTCACAGATTGTTATCCATAAACTACCTTTCAGTCTGCTTGCATATTATCCTGAAGGAAAAGAGAAGGCTAAGTAAGGCCAGACTGTGAAAAGATGACATGATTATGTAGGTCATAAACAACAATTTAAGAGAAATATTTCTGCTGATTTGCTTCTCGAACAATAACAATAACACTAAAAACTGGTGTCAGAGCTATAATTTAGCTCAGATAAGAAGTGAGCTTAGCTCTCAGTTGCTATCTCTATAATTATCTGCTTCAATTTATATCTTGTTTTTGTGAACCAATCCTGGCCAGCTATCATCAACAGGTTACATCATGCAAATGTCCACGCAACAGTAAATTGTTCCCCAAAATGAAAGTCAATGGGAGAGCTCTAAACATTTATAAGAGATTGGTGTTTTGAATATTCAAGCCCATGTAACATTCATAAAATCCAACTCCCATGACATGAAAATACAGTGTGATAAAATGCTATGGTTATTTATTTATTTAATGTTAATTATCATTTGCCTTCCTCCCTGACATTTAAGGCAGATTACACAGTGTATGTCAATACAGTCAGAGGTGTCACTAGGGTGGGTTGCACCCTGGGGTGCAACTGATTCAAGTCACCCCCCCCCCATTGGGCATCACCCCTTTTGGAGGGCTGCGTCACCCCCTCCGCAAGCGTCGACGGCCGCCTCTAGTTGCTGCCCGCCCGGAGCCTGCGCCTGGGGCAGAGCGGGCGGATGTGCCCCGGTCGGTAGGCGCCGCGAAGCCCCCTTCCCTTCACAGGCCCGCCAGCACCCGGGAGGAGCTGGCACCCGGCATCTCAAGAGCAGCGCGACGACACTTGCCAAGAAGAAATTCCCGCCGAGTTTCCTCGCCTGCTAAGTAGAAGGAGACCCCGCACGGCAACCTCCCCGCTTGCAACCGGTCTTGAACCACTCTCCCAACTTTCACCGGTGGCCATCAACTCTCTCTTTCCGCAGTGGCAGAGCGGACGCCTCGCCTGGGAAAGGCGGGAAGCCAGCTTCCTCGGCGCACAGGCTGCCCGCCGCGTATGCCCCGGGTTTCCCGCCCGCGCTTAAATAGCATCCCTTCCCTCCCCCCCTCTTCGCCTTCGCGGCGCGCATGCTTCCCTCTTGCCCACCCTGCTGGCAGCATGTGCAAGCTCAGGCGGCCGCCCGCTTACCTGAAGAAAAGTTTGGAGAAGACATTCGCTTTCTCCAGGGGCGACCTCTGCATGATTCCCACTGCCCCGCGCCTGCCACACGCAGGGGAAGGAGGGGTGGGTGCGGAGGGAAGCGACCCGAAGAAAGAGCTCGGCCGAATGGCACTCTTTAAACTCTGCTTGCCTTAAAAGTGAAATCCGGGCTGTTTGTACCTTCTGGGCTCTGATGTCACTGCCTCCCTCCTTCCCCTGCCACCTCTCCCTGCCTCTGCACATTTGCCCTGCTGAGGATGATGAGTCTGCGTACAGGAGGGAAGTTCAACAGCTGTCCCTTTGGTGTAAAGTAAATAATCTTATTTTAAATATAAATAAGACAAAGGAAATTATAGTGGATTACAGGAAGAGTAGTTTGGACACCCAGCCGTTGTTTATTGATGGTGTTATGGTAGAACAGGTGACAGAATGGAAGTTTCTGGGAATTACCATGAAACAGGATCTAACATGGGGGGCAAATACTTTAGCTCTAGAGAAGAAGGCCCAGCAACGACTATACTACTTAAGACTCTTAAGATCACTACAACTGTCAGGGAGTCTGCTGGTTGCCTTTTATCGTAGTTCCATTGAGAGCATTTTATCTTATTGCCTCTGCGCGTGGTTTGGGAGCTGCACGGAAGCAGAGAGAAGGGTGCTCCAAAGAGTGACGAGAAGAGCACAAAAGATTTGTGGATGTTCTCTCCCCTCATTGGTGGATCTGTATAATATGGCATGTAAAAGGAAGATACAAATGATCCTAAGGGACCATACACATCTGGGCCATTTGCTTTTTGAGATCTTACCGTCAGGTAGACGATATAGAGTGTTGAAGGCTAGGACAAACAGATTTAAGGACAGTTTCTATCCAAGTGCTGTGGTTAGGTTAAATGCAGGGTTATGAAGGATTATCTGTTTTAGATGTATTTAATGGTTTAAATGGTTTTATGAATGTTTAATGGTTTTATGAATGTTTATTTAATGGTTTAAATGGTTTTAATGGTTTTATGAATGTTTATCCGTTTTAGATGTATTTAAATGGTTTTAATGGTTTAAATGGTTTAATGGTTTTAGATGTATTTAAATGGTTTATGAATATGTGTGTTTGATGTGTTGGTATGTTTGTGGAAGAGCACCTCATTTCGTTGCTCTCTTTTTGTTGAGAACAATGACAATAAATTCATCTATCTATCTATAAGCCGGCCCTCGGCTGCCTGCCCCGCACTCCACCTCGCGGGGAACCACATTCTCTCCGAGCGGCGGCCGCCACAGCACCGCCTCGCCTCAGGTGCCTCTCGGCGCGAGCCCCCCAAACCCAAGGAGGGCTCTTCTCAGAGACTTTCGCCTGCCTGCGGAGAGCTGCGCTTTCCTCTTCCCTCCCGGCCTTCTCTCGCTTCTCCCAACCTTGTACGCGGTCGCCACTGCCTTGAAAGAGCCTCCCCGTGTCTCCCACCAATAAAGAGCGTTTTCCTCCGCTGTGATTGCTTGCCACCTGCCGCCTTCAAAGAGCCCTAGGGGGGCCAATGAGAATGCTCTGGGGGAGGGCCAATGGCCCCCTTGGCCCCGCCCTAGTGATGCCGCTGAATACAGTCAATGGCTGGAACATCCAATAAACTACACAATCAAGTTTGGATTGCAGAAATATGAAAACAAGCAGAAATCTGAAACAGAACTGAAGCAAAATATGCGGGGCTTTTTTTGAGTAGGAACACATGGGAATGCTTGGCATCAGGGGGTGTGGTCTAATATGCAAATGAGTTACTGCTGCACTTTTTCTACAGAAAAGCCCTGTAAACATGACACTTTAAACATTGCAGAAATTAGCTAGTAGTAGCATACTTACAACAAGAGACGTTACTCAGAGACGTTACTCAGTAGTACAGTCCCTATCCCTTTTTCATAGTATCTTTCTGAACCATTTTCTCACAGTACAGCCCGATTACATATGTTAAAAAGCCCTTCTGAATAATTCAGTTTTGCATAGTTTGTGGAAAGCCAGGAGAGTGGGAGCCTTCCTAACCTCATTTATTATTTTATTTACTTCATTCATCCTCTACTACTCTTCCCATAGGAGTCCCAAAGTGACTTACATTGTTTTCCTCTCATCCATTTTTTCCTCACAGCACTATTTTAAAACACTGGTTGGTTTTAAATGTAAATCCCAATACGGACAAGACTGAAGGGGAAGTCTATAGCAAACATTTTCAGAAATGTCAAACTGTGCTTTTTTAAGGGGATTGAATCAGAAGGAATGAAAGCTTTCAATCATTTCAAGAGAGGGCATTCCTTTTTGAAGACTGTTTGCTTCACTTGCCCTCAGTAACATCAGCACATAGGTTAGACTGGCTGCATAAAATTGTGACACTGTCCCACTTGCTGCATGATCCTGATTGGCTGAGGTCATTATTATAATTGATGCAGGAAGTGTTGCTCTTGTTATCACTTGGGTTTGCTTGTCCTCAGTTAACACTGTCATATAACTTAATCTAATTGCCCGTCTAGCTTCATTATTATATAGGGCATCTCTTGGAGCAGTGGTAGGCAAAGAAGCAACGCTTCCATGTAAAACTTCCAAACAATATTATTAAAGAAATAACTACCAATAACAACCACTTAGGAAATTATCTTGAATTCCTTAATAGTACATAGCAAAGCATACACTTATAAAGGACAGAGCAAAATATTACATTTAAACAGATCTCTCTCAGAAGGGCTTTTTCCAACGTCTCTTAAAGAGGCAGTGGTCTGCCCCCTCTTGAAAAAGTCCAACTTAGACCCGGCCGAATTGGCACACTATTGACCGGTCTCGAATTTAACCTTTTGGGGGGAAATTATTGAGAGGGCAGTAGCGTTACAGTTACAGAGTTTTCTGGAGGACATTCCATCCTATATTCTCACCAGTCTGGCTCCCGGCCTGCTCATGAGATGGAGACAGTTCTGGTCGCCCTAGTGGATGACCTCCAGCGGCATCTGGATCAAGGCAGCTTGGCGGTACTGATATTGTTAGACCTATTGGCTACATTCGATACAGTCGACCATCAGTTGCTAGTCCACCGCCTTGCCGATGCAGGGATTCAAGAGCTAGCCTTACAGTGGCTTTCCTCTTTCCTATGGGGTCGGGGACAAAGGGTGTCAATTGGGGGAGAGTCGCCCCAGAGACAGCCGCTTAATTGCGATGTGCCTCAGGGGGCGATTCTATCCCAAATGTTGTTTAACACTTACATGCAACCCCTTCCCAGATTGTCTGAAGGTATGGGCTGGGTTGCCATCAGTACGCCGTATCAGCATATGCTTGCTAGTAAGACTTCAGGCTGGAGTCTAATGCAAATGACAGTTCATGATCTGTGACAGTTCCTGAGAGCTTCCCTCAACAGGTGCATACTGGTTCTGTCCAGAGTACTTGTGCCTATGCAGAATGACTCAGCTCTGTGTGCTGATTGGTGCTTGTATATATCTATATGTATATAACTGGGAAGAGTCTATGCAGTGTACCTCTGTTCTCAAATGTAGTGTCTGGCGAAGCACTTTGTTAAAGTGTATACCAGAACAACTATAACTTGTATATTTGTAAATAAATGTAAATAGCACAAGTCAGTGTGCTGTCTATTCTTAAGCCTCACAAATCCAGAGCAGACCAGCGAATACGCCAACAGGGTTATGGGCCCAGCACACTTCTGCTGCGCCATGCTCTGGAGGTTCTGAATGAGTCTGAACTGCTGTGGTGACCTGTGACTGAGTGGATGTCTGCAGCTGCTGCTTCTGGAACTGAGGAGGAAGACGTGCTCAGCCAGGCTCCTGATAACAGCATGGAGGACAGGAGTGATTCTGAGGACCAGCTGTCAGATGGAGACGACAGCATGGCCCAGGCACCAACTGCTCTGCTGGTGGAGAAGCTCACTCTGCTGGTGGAGTGTGGCAGATGACCAGCTAGTGCACGTATCTGGTAAGCCAAAGGCTAAACAAGTCTGAAGGCTGTGTACGTGCAAAGCACAGCTGGGTCTCTAATAGCAGTTACCTGTCGCATGTACTGGACTGTAATGAGACAGAAGGAGTCTGTGAGGGCTCATTTAAACACTCTGGCTGAATGCTTTCAGCAACTGGAGCAGCGTGGAAAAACTGTACCAGAGGAGGATGAAATGTTTGTTATTCTCAGTTCCCTGTCTGTGGATTACAATATGCTGATAACTTCGCTAGAATCAACAGAAGCGAGCGAATTAACCTTAGCTTATGTTACTGGACACCTGCTGGAAGAGGAAAACAGGCAGAGGGAGTTGCGTTCCTCAGAGACATGACAGTGTTCCAAAGTTTAGGTGGCGAAAGGGGCCAGCTGCGAGACCAGCCGAGCAGAGAGTGAAAAGCATGGAGAGGCATCTCAAATTGCTCTGAATGTACGTAAATGCTTCTGCTGTGGGTCTACAAAGCACCTGAGATGATCATGTCCGGAGTAGAAAAAGAGAGGCAAACCTGGAGGGCCGCCTCACAACTCTTCACACAATCAGAAGGCCACATTGGTGGTCACAGATGTGGCTGTTGCACGTGGCACGTGGATTCTAGACTCTGGAGCATCTCAGAACTTTTGTAGAGATGAATACCTGCTTCATGACATTCATTCCTCAACATAACAACATGTGAGTCTTGCTGATGGCAGGAACTCTGCTGTGCGGTGTCAGGGAAGTATCACATTCCCAGCACTTCAACACACTTTTAAATAAGTGCTGTGTGTTCCTCCTCTGGAAAACAATTTACTAAGTGTGCTGGTTTTGGACAAAGCTGGTTTTACTGTGACTTTTGCTAGCAACTCATGCAAAATAATGAAGGGTAGCCAAGTGTTTGCTGTGGGAAGGTTGCAAAACAATGTTTATGTTATAGTAAATTCATCTGTGGAAGCACAGGTGGTAACAAACACAAAACCTCATGATAATTGTGTGCACTTGCTCCACCGAAGGCTGGGACATGCCAGTTTTAACACTATAAGCAAAACGCTTACTATTGTGGGGCATGAAGGAGTGAAGGAATGTAAAGAGTTCCTTGACTGTGAAGTGTGCAAACGGACAAAATCAAAAGCATTCCGGTTGCCAGGAAAAGTGATAGAGTGTCTGCAAAACTGTTGGCTTTAGAACATGCAGATGTGATAGGATCTTACCCCAAAAGCCACTCTAATATGAGGTTTGCACTAATCTTAGTTGATGATCTTTCCAGATTCTCATGGGTGTATGTGCTCAAAAAGAAGTCTGAAGTGTTCACAACAGTAAAATATTGGGCAGAAACAATTGGGTGAATTATGTGCTTTGCAGACTGACATGGGAGGTGAATTCACGTCTTCTGAATTTGACAAATGGTTGCAAGCACAAGGTATAACTCATAGAGTGGCAAATGTGTCAACACTGCAGGAGAATGGTGTGGCTGAAAGAAGGGGGGAGTTTTGCAAGATACAATGTAGTCTATGCTTACTGATGCCGGTTCATCACTTACTGGGCTGAAGCATTAAAAGCTCCATGCTATATAAGTGACAGGATTTGGACTAGGTCCATAGATAACATTCTGTACAAAGTATTGTACAACAAAACCCCCAGTTTGGGACATTTAAGAATTTTTGGCACCAAGGCCAGGGTGAATGTTCCTTTAAACCAGAGGAGGAAAGGGGGTGCTCGTTCTAAAAAGCTTATCTTCCTCGGCTATCAGACAGGAATGAAAGCATATAGGTTTGCTAATGAACATCAAACGCTGAGCTTTAGCAGGTCTGCCAATTTTTGTGAAGACTAGAATTGGCACAGAGTGCATGCTAATGAATTGCCTTCGCAGGTCACACTCCCCTTATCAGAGGAAACCATAAGTGTAAAACAAGAGATTGTGTCTCCTAGGCAACAATCCTCTGAGAGTGAACAGAGTGATCAACAGGTGCCTAGAGTGCCTACCAGAAGTACAAAAGGTATACCTCCAGTCAGATTTGGATTTGATACCACTAAACAGAGCCCTGTATGGCTTAAAGCCGAGTGCAAGAGCATGGAATCAATGTCTGAGCAAAGCCTTAACTGATCTTGGATTGACACAGGAAATTGCTGACCCATGTATGTTTATCAAAATCATTGGGAAAACTAAATGCTGTTTGTTTTTGTGGATGATATATGTTTTCTGTTCCATGATGATATGCAGCTGCAATGGTTTATACAAACAACTCAATGCCTGTTTAAAATTAAACATTTGGGCAGCATTCAGCATTACTTGGGTGCAGACTTTACAAAGAACACAAATGGATGTTTTCAGCTCAGTCAGGAGCATAAAATGACAAAGCTGCTTGAAGAATACAACATGAAAAATGCAAACTGTGTTACTACACCAATGACCACGAACTATGGAAAAGAGCCTGATGACAAAGTGTTTGAAAACAAGGCATTGTATCAATCACTAATTGGGTCCCTACTGTATATAGCATGTTGGTCAAGACCAGATATCTGCATTGCAGTTCGTATATTGTGTGAAAAGTGTGCATGTCCTTTTATGAAAGATTGGACTGCTGCAAAAAGGGTATTGAGGTATCTCAGAGGTACTGCTGCAAAAAAATTGATGCTAGACATTACTGCAGCACAACAAGTAACAGTTTACAGTGATTCTGGCTGGGGAGATAGAAAAGATGGAAGGTCCACAGGTTATGCATTAAGTGATTGTGTTGTTCAGTTGGAATGGCTATATCAACTACTAATAGACCTGAACATGCAATGTAACTTACTGATATGTGTATTTTGTGACAATACTGCTGCTCAACAGTTGGCAAATGCACAGGGTGTCAAAATAAGAAGTAGACACATTAACATTCACTATCAGAATGTCAGGGAGACTGTACATAGAGGTTTGATTATGTTACAATACTGTTCCGATGTAAATGTAGCAGACATGTTCACTAAGTGTTTAAATGTGGACTAATTTATAACTCTGAAACAAAGGCTGGGACTCACCGCCTCAGTCTTAGGGGGAGTGTCAGCATATGCTTGCTAGTAAGACTTCAGGCTGGAGTCTAATGCAAATGACAGTTCATGATCTGTGACAGTTCCTGACAGCTTCCCTCAACAGGTGCATACCGGTTCTGTCCAGAGTACTTGTGCCTATGCAGAATGACTCAGCACTGTGTGCTGATTGGTGCTTATATATCGCTCTCTCTCTATATATATATAACTGGGAAGAGTCTATGCAGTGTACCTTTGCTCTCAAATGTGGTGTCTGGCGAAGCACTTTGTTGAAGTGTATACCAGAACAACTATAACTTGTATATTTGTAAATAAATTTGTATATTTGTAAATAGCACAAGTCAGTGTGCTGTCTATTCTTAAGCCTCATAAATCCAGAGCATACCAGCGAATACGCCAACATGCCGATGATACCCAGCTCTATCTACTGATGGATGAACTTCCTGGCACTGTCCCAGAAAACCTGGATCAGACGTTGAAAGCCGTGGCTGGTTGGCTTAAGCTGAGCTGATTAAAGCTGAATCTGATGAAGACAGATGTCCTTTGCCTGAATCGTGGTGACCTGGGCAGGGAAATCCCCCTACCAGCCTTTGACGGGGTGCCACTGTCAATGGCACCCAAGGTCAGAAGAGATTAGTGACCTCCAGGGATCGGGCCTTTTCAGTGGCAGCCCTGCCCTGGTAGAATTAACTACCGGAAGAGGTTAGGGCCTTATGGTATCTCGTCTAGTTCTGCAAGGCCTGTAAGACCGTTCTCTTCCGGCAGGCCTTCAACCTACCGTAGGAGAATTCTGGAATAACCGCCATCCTGGAACTATGATGAACATCTAATGTGTTAGCACCAAGCTGTATATTGTTTTAATCTATGTGTTTTAACTTATATATTTAAGTGGTTTTATTGTTTTTAAGACTGTGATCATAGCACGCTATGACTTTGATGCAAGCTGCCCTGAGCCCGCCTTGGTGGGGAGGGCGGGGTATAAATTGAATTAAACATGAACACAAACATTACATTTAAACAAGAAGGGGAACAATTAATTCCCAAAACCGAACAGTTCAACAGTAAGTTTGTTTTTCTTTCTTTTTTAGGTTTACTGTCCACTCCTCCCGTGGTGTAGATACTGAAAGGATGGACCTCAGGACACGAGGAGAATAGTGAACTGCAGTCTGAGAGATTCTTTGATGTGCAGTGATATTTTAATCCTTATACAAACTGAAGGGGCTCTCCCGGGACTTTTGAACCTCGTTTTCTCCCAAGTTTCAATACATGACAAGGCACTTCTAACTAATTCAGTACTTCACATTCTTAGACTTCCCAAAAAGGTTTCACCCTTCAGGTGAAAACAAGGTTCAAAAGCGCCAGGAGAGCCCATTCAGCTTGTATAAGGATTAAAATATTACTACACATCAAAGAATCTCTCAGACTGCAGTTCGCTATTCTCCTTGCATCCTGAGGTCCATTCTTTCAGTATCTACACCATGGGAGGAGTGGACAGTTGTGAGGGACCAGTCAGGGTCAACTTGGGAGGGTGATCACTAAAAATTCCCCCCCCCAGTCACCTTCCCTCAGTCCCTCAGGCACACATACAGAAATCCTGTCAAACCTCTAAAAAATAGGCACCAGACAGTTTTAAAGTCCAAAACCAAAGAAATATTGGATTACAAAAGGCAAGGGAGAGGGGTAAAATAATATTGATTAGATCTGATCAATAACAACAAATTAGTTGACAGGTAGATGGTTGGCAAAATATTCAATTACTAAGCACATAGATTTGTCAGGCTTAGGTAAAATTAAATATATAACCCTGGCAGAAGATTTTTAAACTACCAGACCAGTAGGTACAGAATTCTACAGAATTTTATAACAGGTAGGCAGTGCCTACTGGGCACTAGAAATGCTTTGCCGTTCAAATGATATAGCACTATGCTCTGGCTACTCAAATCATACAAATAACAAACTAACAGTCACTCTTTTTCACACACACTGAGAACTCCTGACTGGTGCCAGATTACTTCTCCCTCGCAGACATTCCACACTAGCATCCAGGACTCAGCCCCAGCTAGTTTCCTGGTCTGTATCTTGGGAAACTCTGCTGACCACCAGAATCCAGTCCTTCCTTCTGAGTGTTTGTGTGATCTCCGTTTGTACAAGGAGCTTGCCTTGATGTGCTGGCAGATCTCCCACAGAGAGAGTTTCCCTAACAGAAGGTACCTGGTTTTGCCACCTTCTGACTTCAAACTCTCTCGTTCAACCAGAACTCAACCCAACTCTGCCTCCACAAGGAACTCAGCTCCACTGGCTGTTCTCAGCTCCTTGTCCAGTTGCTTCCACAACTGATCAGTTTAAGCCCCAGTCTTCACTCTCCAGACTCTCATTGAAGGCTCCCAAAATTCAAACTCAAAATCCTGAGGTGTTCCTTGCAAGCCTCTTCATTTTGCTACATTTCTGTTACCATGACTGTGTCCCAGCTGATTGCTGTAAGGCTTTTCCCAGCTTCTCATGCTACATTCCTGAGTCCGTCACAACAGTCAACCTAAAAAAGAAAGAAAAACAAATTTACCTGTTGAGAGCCAGTTTGGTGTAGTGGTTAAGTGCATGGAATCTTATCTGGGAGAATGGGGTTTGATTCCCCACTTGCAGCTGCTGGAATGGCCTTGGGTCAGCTATAGATCTCATAGGAGTTGTCCTTGAAAGGGCAACTGCTGTAAGAGCTCTCTCAGTCCCACCTACTTCACAGGGTGTCTGTTGCATGTGTGTGTGTGGGGAAAGGTAAAGGAGAGTGTGACCGCTCTGAGATTCGGAGTATAGGGTGGGATATAAATGCAATATATTCTTCTTCTTTGTTATGTACTATTAAGCAATTCAAGGTAATTTTCTAAGTGGTTGTTATTAGTAGTTATTTCTTTAATAGTATTGTTTGGACATTTTACATGGAAGCATTGCTTCTTTTGCCTACCACCTCCATCTGTGAGCCTCATTTTGGTTGCCATATCTCTTGGAGCAGTGGCAGGAGAAAATAAACAAAAATGGTGTATTGGTTTGATGTCACTTCTGGGAAAAACCTGGAAGTTAGTCAGTACTCTTTAGGAATTGCTGGGTTTCCAGTGATTTCTAGAGGTGTGTGTTATCGCTTCTGAGTTTTCCATGGAAATTATGCCATGGCATTGCTAACAGTGTCTCAAATATCCCTGCTCCCAGCAACTCTATCAATGGCAATCACATACAGTGTATTAATGAAAGCCCAATTTGGAGGTTACCAATTGTATGTATACTCAGAACATACAATCTGTAGGTTGGAAACCAGAAACAGCTTGTCTGATGCTTCAAGCAGTCATTGATCTGATAACCAGATCAATTATCTGGAATCAGGTTGCAAAATTTGGTGAGTTTCACATGCATCAAGGCCTCTTGGACATATAAATGCTTTATCTATATTTGATCAATCAGATTGTTTTAGTTTTTGTGACTGCTTTTTTAAAATCTGGATTTAGTTAAGAACACTTGTTTCTAGGTGGATAAAGAAAATAGTGTTTTGCAATGAATGCTTATATGTGGCTGAAGTAATATGCTTCTAGTAGAAATTATTGCAATATCTATGGAGAATGTTGATGCTTTTCAGACTTATCTCACCAGTCACCAAGCCTCTTAAGTTGTCACAAGTCATTTTGCAAGACACTTTTAATTTTGCACAGACATGTAAACTCCAGTTTACTAAGTAAAGGTTAATCATCCTAGAATTCTACCCTAGCTCTTCAGTAAATAATACATGATAAACAAAGCTGTGTGTAGCTGAGCATGAAGGATGTTGTTGATTAGTCATTAATCTTTTAAGACAGACCCTTCCTGCCAATTGGCAAGTCCTTTCTTAGGCAGTTGTCTTGTGAAATTCCTTAGTTCAGGTGATGGTAAGAAAAAACCTTTTTTTTTTTTAAAGGACATCTATTATTGTATGGTAGGCTTGCACAACTTGTGACTTGCCAAGCCAGACTCCTCCTACCAGCCATGTGTTGTGTAACCATGATGCTTGGCAGGAGTCTTTTGGAGCCCTGATAGCAAGTCAGTGTGGTACAGTGGTTAGAGAGTCAGTCTTGAGTCAGGTGCCAGTCTTCATTTACTCTCACTCTCAGCTTAATCTACCTCACAAGGTTGTGTTCTGGTGGGTAGCCATGTTGGTCTGAAGCAACAGAACAAAGTTTGAAACTTTTGTGTGCATGCACACTTCACCAGCCACATGATTGTGTTCGGTGAGGATAAAATGGAGAAAGGGAGAATGATGTGGTAAGCAGCTTTGAGTCCTCGTGGCAGTGAAAAATGGGGTATAAATATACAGTACATAAATAAATAATAGTGTACCATTCGTGGCTGGTGGGATCTGACACAAGTTACAAGCCTGTTGCTTGGTGCTGGTTTTAAAAATGACAACACTCGATTCTTCAGAACCTCATGCAGTTTATGATAGTATTACTTAGAAGTACAGCTTTCCTATGATTCTATACAGGAAAAAAAACTGTACTTGTTCAGTTTCTGTCTGCTGGGTTACTAAGATAAGCAAGAGCCTCGCCAAATGACCTTACTGTTCATCTAAAAGAGTGGTGACCATATTTCCTATCACCCACCCTCAGCTTAATCAAATCACAGGAACAATCCTGTCTTTTCCTCCACTTCAGTAAGGGTGGTGCTTCAGAAGACCACAGGTAATTTCATCCAAACCTCAAGATGTTATAGTCCCGCTGTATACTGCCTTGGTCTTCCTGTCTCATACAGTGACCAACCAGTTCCTATCGAGGTCCAACAACAGGGCATAGAGACTAAGGCCTTCACTTGATGTCACCTTCTGGTACTGCTATGCAGAGGTTTACTGCCTCTGAACATGGAGATTCCTTAAAGCAGAAAGCCCAGCAGGAACTCATTTGCATTTTAGGTCACACCCCCTGATGCCAAGCCAGCCAGTAGAAAAAGCCAAGCAGGAACTCATTTGCATTTTAGGTCACACCCCCTGATGCCAAGCCAGCCAGAACTGTGTTCCTGTGTGTTTCTGCTTAAAAAAAAAAAGCCCTGGCAATAAGAACTCCAGTGTTGCTCACTGCTAGGAAGATAATGTTTTAATCCTTCCCTCAATACCACTGTCCCAGTCTAAAGCCCCTCTCAAAATTACTACTTGTTCCATGGGAAAGATTACAGTCACAGTGTAGGTTTGCAGAACTAAATGTAGTAAGGAAGTTATTTTGGATGAAAAAACTGTTACTTGGGAGGAGCTTAAAAAGTCTTTGATTTTGTCAAAACTAGAGCCTCCCAGTCTTCTTTTAAACAATTTTTAAAAGAATCAGGAGATGTAGTCATCAATCACTAATAATGAGTGGACTCTGCTTCCACTCCAATTGTACTTGAGCTCCTGATAGTACTAGTACTCTGCTTGGGGTCTCCCACTCTTGCTGCCAGGTCAGGGGCTGCTGCTTGCATTCTCTGCTGCTGTTGCTGACATCTTCTGCTGCCATGGCAGAGCCTAGAATGGCTGCTGGTGTCTTCTGTGGCTGCTGCTGAGACCAGCATAGTTGCAGGTGCCTTCCACTGCCACAGCTGAGCCCAGTACAGATGCTGGCATCCTCCATGGCTGGGCCCAGCATGGCTGCTGGTATTCTTCACTGTCACTAGGCCTGGCTGCTGGCATCCTCCAGCTCTTCTTCCAGTAAGAGCACAAACAACACAAATGTATTTGGGGGGAGATTTAAAATCCTCTTTAATTTTCTTTTATTTCAAATTTTTCTGCAAACTTGAGAAGTCTCCCAAGCTTGAAAAAAAGTTTGTTTAGCTTCCATACGGCCCCAATCTGCAGATTTAAGTATCCACAGATGGCTAATAGTACATAGACAAGGGGAGACCCTCAAGAAACTTGTGGAGAGGGTGCACTTCTACTCCCTCTTTGCTTCCTTCCCTCTTCCTCCTTCTCTAACATTCTTCCCTGTCTTTCTCCGTGTTCCCTCCTCTGTCAATCTGTCTCTGTCCCACCTACCATCTCTTTTGCCTCATCCCTTCTCTGTCAATGTACCCTTCCTTCTTTGATAACCTATCCTTCTATTTCCCTCCTTTCTCTCATTCCCTTTTTTGTCAATTTGCCCCCATCTTTTCTCCATCAATCTACTAGGGTTAGTAGGTCCAATTCAAGAAATATCTGGGGGTGGAGCTAGGAGACATTGGGGTGGAGCCAGGAGCAAGGCTGTGACAAGCATAATTGAACTCCAAAGGGAGATATGGCCATCATATTTAAAGGGACCACACACCTTTTAAATGCCTTTCCTCCACTGAAAATAATAGATAGGGGCACCTTCTTTTGGGGCTCATAGACGTGGACCCCCGGTCCAATCTTTTTGAAACTTAGAGAGTATTTTGAAAAGAGGCATCGGATGCTATGCTGCAAATTTGGTGCCTCTATCTAAAAAAGCAGCCCCTCAGAAAGTGCCAGATTAAACCCTGTAGAGGCCCCTAGGCAGTCGAAAACTTGGGCCCACCCTCGCAAATTATCTCCTAATATCTCCTGCAGGCACCTTCTCAAAAGCCCCTTTGATAAAGCTGCAGGGGTGAAGCACCCACCCCCACCCCATTCATGGTACTCCAGTATCCCACATCTTTCAATTTCTCTCTTCCTCTTAAAGGTGTGGGGGCCCATAGGCCGGTGCCTACTTGGCCTATTTGTTAATACAGCCCTGCCGGAGCCCCAGATAACCGCAGATCAATTCTCCATTATATCCTATGGGAATGGGTCTTCATAGGGAATAATGGAGTGCCCAGCAGACATCCCCCCCAGGTTTCTGATGACCCTGAAGTGGCGGGAGGGCCTCCAAACTGGGGGATCCCCTGCCCCCACCTGAGAATTAGCAACCCAAGAGAAACCATGGATAAGATGAAGCAGGAAAAAACCAAGGTTCCGTGATAACCAGCCTCAATTTTTTTTATCACTGTAACACTCTAAATTTAATTTTGTAGAAAGGAATACTAACAGTACAAATCATTAACACCAATTAAGTATGCAAAATAAATCCAAAAACATTTATAAAGCAATCCACAAGAAGGATTCCTTGGATAGAGTGCATCCAAAGGAACAAAAATACTCAGGCATTTTAGAAGAGAGCCCACCACTCCTGAGGAAGCCTGTTCCACTGAGGAATCCACTGATGAATTCCACTGAGGAATTACTCTAACAGTCAGGAAGTTCTCCCTAATGTTGAGCCAGAAACTCTTTTGATTTAATTTCAACCCATTGGTTCTGATCCTGCCTTCTGGGGCCACAGAAAACAATTCCACACCATCCTCTATATGACAGCCCTTCAAGTACTTGAAGATGGTGATCATATCACCTCTCAGCCGCCTCCTCTCCAGGCTAAACATCCCCAGCTCCTTCAATCTTTCCTCATAGGACCTGGTCTCCAGACCCCTCACCATCTTCATCACCCTCCTCTGGACCCATTCCAGCTTGTCTATATCCTTCTTAAAACGTGGTGCCCAAAACTGAACACAATACTCTAGGTGAGGTCTAACAAGAGCAGAGTAAAACGATACCAACACATCATGTGGTCTGGACACTATACTTCTGTTGATCCAGCCCAAAATTGCATTTGCCTTTTTAGCCACAGTATCACACTGCTGACTCATGTTCAGTGTATGGTCCACTAAGACCCCTAGATCCTTTTCACACATACTACTGCGAAGACAAGTCTCCTCATCCTATAATTATGTATTGGATAATTCCTACCTAAATGCAGAACTTTACAGTTATTCCTATTAGAATTAATTTTATTTATTTTAGCTCAGTTTTTCAGCCTGCCAAGATCATCCTGTATCCTGTCTCTGTCTTCTACTGTATTTGCTACCCCTCCCAATTTAGTATCATTTGCAAATTTATCCCTCCTTTATTCTTTCATCCAAATCATTTATAGAGATGTTGAACAAAACAAGTCCCAGGACAGATCCTTGAAACACTCCACTTGTCATTCCTTTCCATGAGGATGAGGAACCATTCACAAACATTTTTTTGGTGTGATCTGTCAACCTGTTACAGATCCACCTAATGGTAACAGAATCCAAACCAAATTTTACCAACTTGTCAACAAGGATAGTATATGGAGCCTTATCGAAAGCCTCACTGAAATCAAGATAAACAATGTCTACAGCATGCCCCTGATCCAGCAAGGTAATAACTTCCTTTTAAAATGGAGATCAGGTTAGTCTGATATGACTTGTTCTTGAGAAACGCATGCTAGCTCTTAGTAATCCCAGCTGTTTTTTCTAAATGCTCAAGGTCCGGCCAATGTTTTGTTCTAAAACTTCTCCAGGTATAGATGTCAAGCTGATGGGTCAGTAGTTACCCAGATCCTCCTTTTTTCCCTTCTTGAAGATGGGGACAACATTTGCCCACCTCCGATCTTCCAGCACCTCTCCTGTTCTCCAAGAATTCTCAAAAATAATGGCCAGAGGCTCTTTTAGTACCCCTAGACGCAATTCATCTAGCCTGGAGGATTTAGTTTCATTAAAAGAAACTAGGTGTTTATGTACTACCCCAATGCTGATCCTATGCAGCAATTTTCATCCCTTATCATGTGTTCCATTTTTTCCAGGTTGAACACCTTTTCCCTCACAAGAGAAGACTGAGGAAAAATAGGAATTGAGCAGTTCTGCCCTCTCTTCATCATCTGTTACAATTTCACTTTCCTATCCCTGCAATGGTCCTACCATGTCCTTGTTCTTTTGCTTGCTTTGAACATAAGAAACAAACCCTTTTTTGGTTGTTTTTAGCATCTCTGGCTAGCCTAAGCTCATAGCTTTCCTAACCTTCTCTCTACAAGGACCAGTATTTTAGCCTTCCCCATTTTCCTTCCTTCCTTGTGCTTTTGGTCATGGGAACAATACCTAGTTTTAAGTAATGTATTGAAACCCAGTCAGATGATGTCTGAAGCTGGGGTAGAAATTACAGCCTTGGTTGGACTACAGATTCACCCTGTGTTCTGTACTACAATTGGCCCTGTGCTGTAAGTGGTGAGTTGTGAGGTACGGTATGTGATTACCCTCACTCACATGACTGTGGTTAATCACATATATCCTGCTGTCATGTGGGAAAACAACTTAATGAAGCAGTTCTGGATTTCAGTGTGTGTGATGGGATAGATCTGTTCTGTGAACTGACTCAGCTGTGTTGATATCCATGCAAATGCTGTCACTTTAGGTTGGAGGCCATAAATAGAGACAGAAAATAACATCTATTTCCTTCCCTTCTCTTGCTACGAAGCAGTATTTTTAATCATGGAATGTGTGGCCAGATGAGATAAATCATATTGTGGCAACCCCTCACTATCACATGCAGAAAAATAAAATATGGTTTGACATACAGAAGCTCAAATATAGTGACTATACAGCTCAAACTATATTCTCTGATATTACACAAACACTGCTATATACTACAACATAGTAGGTCTTTGAAGGAAATGATTGAGGTGGATAATCTGACATTAAAATAATAAACCTTGATTTTATTATATAGGCAAATGAATTTCATTTAACAAGCAGTTTCAACCACAACAGATCTATATGCCCTAACAGCAGTAATAATGAGTTATTACTTCATTCAGAATCTGCCTTGGAATTTCACAGAGCAAATTATAATGGATAGATATTTCTGGTATCTAGTAATATTCAGAAAAGGTGATTTAATCCTGCAGTCCTTGGTTTAGTTTCTGTTTATGGGACTTGTTAACATGCAGTGTTTGAAGTTCTTTGTTTTATAGACTAAAATGAAGGGCTGCAGCCCAGGCTAAACTGAACCTGGTCTATCTCTGAAATGAAACCATACCATTTCCTCTTTTTCTCCCTGCTTTTGGGCAATGTGAATGAGGAAGAGTTTACTCTTTTCTCTGCAAGTGCCACATTACACATTTATTGATTTATTTAAAATATTACTAATGCTCCTTGTCTCCTCAGATTCAAGGTGGCTAATAAAACAGAGGAATCTGGAAGGACATTGTAAGTGTCCATTTAGAAACATTACATACCAATCCATGTGATGGTAGCCCAAAGGGCCTTTGTTCACAGAAAACTGCTTTGCAAAGCACTACTGGGAGCCATGTGCTTTGTATATGATATATAGTGTTGTTCTAAACTAATAAGCCAGGACATCTCCTCTCATATATTCTCTTGCCTACAAAATCTTCACCAGATGGCATAAAGTAAGAGTCAGATGATTCTTAAATCAATGGGAAATGTTTTGCTCCTCTTCATTTCTCTGGTTGGAGAAAAGTATTGGAGGCCCCTCAAAATCACAAGACTTTCTTTTGGTCCTTGGGCATTTCTTCATTGGCTGCCTGTCTGTGTTGCATTTTAGAACTTTCTTTGACTGTCCTCCTCCAACTCTTCTTTCACATATTTGCATGTGCACATGAATCACTTGGTCTCTTATCTGTTGGTGCCTTCACTTGATACATTTATTTATCTGTTTGTTTATTTATATCCAAGGTTTCTCCCCAGTGAGGACCCAAAGCAGCTTAGAACATTGTTCTCCCCTCCTCCATTCTCTCACAACAGCAGCCCTGTGAAGTAGGTTAGGCTGAAAGAATATGACTGACCCAAAGTCCTCCTGTGAGCTTTAGGGTTGCTTGCCATCAGCTGGTAATCCTTGGAAGAGAGAGACTGCTGGATGTCACTTCCCATTTTAGGTAAGGGATTGATGTCAGAACACTCTAGGAATGTACAAATCTATGTGTTTTTTTACAACAATGATCTGAAGATTCATAGAGCATCATGGCATCACTTCCTATTCTAAAACAGGAAGTTACATCCAGCACGGTTTGCCCCTTCATTTCTCCTCGCTGGTCAATTGATCAAGGGTGGGGGACAGGGAGCATTGCTGAGGTTCCCCTCTAGAAAGTGATAAGTGGCCATCCTAATGGGCTTTCATGGCAAAGTGAGGATTCAGACCCAGCTTGTCGAGGATCTTAGTCTGACAGAAGCAGAGGGAAGGGACAGTGATGGGGATAATATCATTTCTGGAGAATTTCTGTAGGTGAAATCACATTGCCATGAGACACTCTGGGATTCCCCTAAACTCTGTGTTAAAACTACAGAATCCTAGGGGGTCATGTTGGTGGCATGCTAGTGATGTGACATCATTTCTGGGTATTCAGTGGAAGTGACAGCCCACTATCTGTGTGATGCCACTTTTCCAGCTACACCCCTCCCTTCTGCCCCAGTGAGTGGTAGCAGGCAGAGAAGAGGGAGGCCAGGAAGTCTCCCTAAGGTCTTACAGTTCCCAACATAGCCTTTTTGGTGGTCAAATGGAGCCCCCCCCCTTCCTTATTCACCTGCAGAGAAGCTTCCTGGATTCCAGCCATTGCATCTGAGGTGGCATCTAGTGATAATGAAATTCTGAGTTTATTTATCTTTGATTTGGGATCAATTGAGCCTGCAATCACTAAATGTGAATTGACTGGGAGGAATTTGATTGTCTGTTGTTGATTTCTTTCCTGCCACTCTGATACTGACCTTGCTCCTTCTGTCCGATTGTTTACCATATAAAAGCAGCTCCTGTTTATATCAAACAGAGTTCCATCCCATGCAGAAATGCATGTCACAACACTGTGGTACTGTATTCCCTTACCTGTGCAGATGTATTTATTTTATTTTTATTTATATCCCACCCTCTCCGCCGGAGCAGGCTCAGGGCGGCTCACAACATAAAAATCCACAATAGTAAAATATACCAGGTATAAAAATAATACATTCAATAAAATTATACAATCAGAATTAAAATCAGCATTACATGTCATTTGGTGCTAAGATTTAAGTATTATTCTATTTTCCAGTGTAATGGCATTCCATCTGCATTGTAGGCACCATGTTAGTTAAAGGCCAGCTTGAAGAGGATGGTTTTGCAGGCCCTGCGGAATTGACCAAGATCCCTCAAGGCCCGTACGTCTTCTGGTAGCTGGTTCCACCAGTGGGTGCAGCAATTGAAAAGGCTCTTTCCCTGGTGACTTTCAGTCTGGGGATTACCAGTAAGTTTTGAGAGCCAGATCAAAGTACCCTCTGGGGAATATACGGGGAGAGACGGTCCCTAAGGTAGACAGGTCCTGGACCTTATAGGGCTTTATAGATAATAACCAGCACCTTGTAACGAATCTGGTACACTATTGGAAGCCAGTGCAGTTCCCACAGCCCCGGCTGTATGTGCTCCCACTTAGGAAGCCCCAATAACAGCCTGGCCACTGTGTTCTGCATTAGCTGGAGTTTCCAGGTTTAGCTCAGGAGCAGCCCCACGTAGAGGGCATTACAGTAGTCCAGCCTCGAGGTGACCATTGTGTGGATCACTGTTGCCAGGTCATTGCGATGCAGGAAGGGGACCAACTGCCTCACCCGCCTAAGATGGAAAACAGCGGATTTAGCAGTGGCTGCTATCTGGGCCTCCATTGTCAGGGCAGACTCCAGTAGTACCCTCAAGCTCTTGACCTTGTGCACCACTTTCAGTGGCTCACTGTCAAGCACTGGTAGGGGAATTTCCCTTCCTGGACCGCCCTGACTCAGGCAAAGGACCTCTGTCTTCGCTGGATTCAGCTTTAACCTACTGAGTCTGAGCCACCGCGCCACAGCCTGCAGCACCAGATCTAGATTTTCTGGGACACAGTCAGGCCATCCATCCATCAGTAGATAGAGCTGGGTGTCATCAGCATATTGGTGATAGCCCAACCCATACCTCCAGGCAATCTGGGCAAGCATGTAGATGTTGAACAACATTGGGGAGAGAACCGTTCCCTATGGCACTCTGCGGTAAGTGGATGCCTCCGGGACAGTTCTCACCCAATCGCCACCTGTTGTCCCTGACCATCAAGGAAAGAGGAAAGCCATTTCAAGGCCAACCCCTGAATCCCCGTGTCAGCAAGATGGCGGGTCAGTAACCTATGGTCTGTCGGCATATTTGCTGGTATGCTCTGGGTTCAAGAGGCTTAAGAGGCACACTGACTTGTGCTAAACTATATACATTTATTTACAGATATATAAGTTATAATTGCCGTGATATACACTGGACCAAAGTGCTTCGCCAGACAATACATATGATAGCAAAGAATACGCTATACAGACTCTTCTCAGTTATATACACATGGCTATATACAAGCACCAATCAGCACACAGTGCTGAGTCATTCTGCTTAAGCACAAGTCCTCTGGACAGAACCGGTTTGCACCTGCTAAGGGAAGCTGTCAGGAACTGTCATAGATCAGGAACTGTCAGTTGCATTAGACTCCAGCCTGAAGTCTTACTAGCAAGCATATGCTGACATGGTCGACTGTATCAAACGCAGCCAATAAGTCTCACAGCATCAGCACTGCCGAGCCTCCTTGATTCAGATGCCACTGGAGGTCATCCACCAGGTGACCAGCACTGTCTCCGTCCCATGACCTGGGCAGAAGCTGGATTGGTGAGTGTCTAAGACAGAACCATAATCCAAAAAACTCTGTAATTGTAACGCTACTGCCCTCTCAAAAACTTTACCCAAAAAGGGTAAATTCGAGACTGGCCAGTAATTTGCCAATTCGGCTGGATCAGATGTAGCTTTTTTCAAGAGGGGGCAGACCACAGCCTCTTTAAGAGGTGTTGGAAAAAGCCCCTCCAAGAGGGATCTATTTACAATGTCCTGTATAGGACATCTAAGCTCCCTCTTGCAAGCTTTAATTAGCCAGGAAGGGCAAGGGTCCAGATCACAAGTTGTTGGGCATACAATGGAGAGGATTCTGTCAACTTTCTCCAGACTGAGCATGTTGAAGCAATCTAGAGCTGGTCCAGAAGACAGGCACGGGGCCTCAAGTTCACATACTGTTTCCAATATGGCAGGGAGGTCGCAACAAAGAGACGAGATTTTATCTACAAGAAATTCTGCGAAAGCCTCACAGCCTATCTCCAATTCCCTAGCATTTGGCCTGCCTTGCGGCAGTGTTGTAAGAGTCTGAATTGTCCTAAACAATTGTGCCGGGTGTGAATTTGCAGATGCAATCTTGGCCGCAAAGTAAGTTTTCTTTGTGGCTTTGACTGCCATCTCATAGGATCTCATAAACTCTCTATAAGATGTTCTAGTCTCTTCGTCTCGAGTACGCCACCATTGCCTCTCTAGCCGTCTGAGCCCTTGCTTCAGCTGCCGCAATTCTGGGGTGTACAATGGTGCCAGCTTAACATGAGGGTGCAGAGGGCGCCGAGGTGTGATGTCATCAATGGCTGTAGAGATCCAGACATGCCAGGACTCAACCAGGTCATCAAGAAAATCACCAGGGGGCCAGGGTTCCCGTAGAGCTGTCTGGAACCGCTCTGGGTCCATCAGGCTCCGTGGGCGAGCCAAAATATGCTCGCCGCCTAAACGGGCTTGGGGTGGGACATCTGCACGAACCTTAGGGGCAAGGTGGTCTGACCATGCCACTGCTTCTGCAATAATATCGTCCACCAAAACCCCTGCTGCAAAGATCAAGTCTAACATGTGCCCTGCCTGGTGGGTGGGCAATGTAACAAATTGGGAGAGTCCCAGTGTCACCATGGATGACACTAGGTCAATCGCCTGACTGGAGGCCGCATCATCAGCATGGACACTGAAGTCGCCCAGGATCACTAGCCTTGGTACTCCAATGCCCAGCCTGCTACGGCCTCCATCAGGGATGGTAAGGCACTGGCCAGTGCGTTAGGAGGACGGTACACCAGCCATATCGCCAGCCCCTCCCCCACATCCCACGCCAGACTGGCACATTCAATGTCATTGATCTCTGGGGCCGGGAGCGCCCGAAAGGAGTAAGTGGGTGATTATGTATTTATTTATATTCTATTTATTTATTTTTATAACATTTCTCTTCAACTAAGAGCTTAAAGTGGTTTTACATCAGTGAACAATTACATCAGTTAAAACAGATACAAAATAGAAACAAAATAAATATCTAATAATACTCTGTAGAATAATAAAAACAATACAAATACATAAAATCAATCTATTCTCAACCCTAGAACCATAAGAACCCCTGTAAGTAACATCAAATGTTACAATACTCACAAGTCAACTATACTTCATGATACAGAGATATTATAAGTCCAAAGCATGCTGGAATTTCTGCCTTATAGAGTCCCTGAAACGTCATCAGATCCTGTAGTGCACGGCTGTTTTCTGTCAGTGTATTCCAGAGGGAAGATTCCAGTCCTGAAGGCCTCTCCTGGTGGAAGGAAGTTGTGCTGCTCTGTGGGACAGAGCCTCTTTAGAAGTGGCATAAAGGTTATGGATTTTTTTCCCCTTTGGTAAAGTTGTCTTCCTCTGTTTTTATTCGCTTCTATGCAACACGTGTCACTGGTCTATTTTTTCAAATGGTTTTAGAGGCTGAGTAGATTTATAGCACCCTGACTGCTGAGTAATGTTCATTAATTTTGACACACACCCCACTCCCTACAATGTGAAAATTGACGAGTTATTAATGATGCATAGTGTCTGCAAGCAGTGTATGGGCGTTTTCGCACTGACCTTACTCGGCAGCGATGTCCCTCTTCACCGTGCAGCGTCTGCGCGGATTTCGCACACGTTGCTCCGCAGAACCCGGAAGAGCCGCAAAGTCCCGCGGCTTTTGCGTCGCAAATGTAAACTGGTTTTTGGCCAGTTTACATTTGCGATGCAAAAGCCGTGGGACTTTGTGGCTCTTCTGGGTTCTGCGGAGCAACGTGTGCGAAATCCGCGCAGACGCTGCGCGGTGAAGAGGGACGTCGCTGCCGAGTAAGGTCAGTGCGAAAACACTCTATGCTTTCCCATTGTTGCTTGGGAAAGATGGGGAAGGCAGCACATTGCTAAGGAAACCAAACCACATTCCCTTTCCTTTTGTGTACTTCTATGTTGCGTACTTCTATCCCACTTCTGTGTTCTGTATTTCCCAGGATGCATCCATTTGTAGAGGGCAAGCAGAAAGTAGCAGCACCTCTAGCAGTTTTTAAAACTACGTTTACAGAAGTCCAGTAAACCTAATCAGGTTAATTTCACGGAGACCAAATAAAGGTCCAAAGTAATTTGCTTCTTTGCTCTGCTAGCACTGGTCACTGGACCCAGTTCTCTGGTGTGATGAATGTTAGCCAGGCAGGTGCAAAAGTAGGGTATAAGTTCAGTATCCATTTCACTTTAAATTGATTTGAGGCTAAGAGAGACCAACTCCTAATAATTAAGTATTGTGAGCAGGAGGAACTTGAATGAACCATGCAGCATCCCTGATAGTTTTTACTGCCTCCCCCTTGGAACGGCTTTGCATCCTTCATGAGCCAAATCTGACTTCTGGTTATTAGCTAAAACTACTTGCCATAATTGTATTTCTTTATTAGAGCTCAAGAAAAGTGGTTCAGAAATATGACTGTACTCTAGGCTAGGTGGGGCCCTGAAGGAAGCAGGAGAGTTGCTGTGAAGATCAGTGGCAGGAATGAATGCAATCTTCTTAGCAAGGTGAGAAGGCTTCCTTCATTCTAGAGCAGTCTCTATACCAAGTTCTGCTAGAATGATAAAAATAATCTGCTACCAGGCATATAGCAGTGCTTAATGACAGCTGCATCAAAGTTCATCATGTACTAATAACATCCTCTGCCTCTGTGGTTGTGATGTGGTGTACTCATGCACACACTCTTTTTCTGTGTGTCAATAAAATCTCATGCTATTTTCACAGTGGTTAAGTTTCCTACTGTTTCTCAAATGTGCCTTCCTGCATTTCTTTGTTTTTCTTTTTGTGAGAGGGAGAGAGAGAGAGAGAGAGAGATCCCTGATTGAACACAGTATGGTTATATCTGCTAAAAAAGTGTTTTTGGAATGAATTTTATTAAAATATTGATTTGCTGATTTTTAAAAAAAATTCTACCGTATTTTATTTCTGATTAGCACTCCATGAGAGAGCCTTGTGGCACAGAGTGGTAAGCCTCAGTACTGCAGTCCAAGCTCTGCTCACAACTTGAGTTCAGGCCTGGCAGAAGTTGGGTTCAGATATCCAGCTCAAGGTTGACTCAGCTTTCCATCCTTCTGATGTTGGTAAAATGAGTACCCGGCTTGCTGGGGGCAAAGTGTAGATGACTGGAGAAGGCAATGGCAAGCCACCCTATAATGAAAAGTCTGCCAAAAAAAGTTGTGATGTGACATCACCCCATGGGTTGGTATCAACTCAGTGCTTGCACAGGGGATTACCTTTACCTTTTTAGTGATCCATGGCTTTATCATGCAGCTATCTGAGCTGAAGATCAGTAAATTATTTTGATATGCCATTTCTACATGTCAGGACTTTGGCCCATCCAGGTGTAGATCAGGTTGACCAAAGTCACTAATCAATTTGACTTGAGGTGGAGTTAAGCTACATTAACTCCATTTTCCCATTTTTGCAAATAAGATATTCAAAATTTAACTTTACATTGTTCACAATGGCATTTTCTCTGGAGTGGAACACTTCATGGGATCATGTTATTTGTACTAGGGATGGGCATGAACTCCATCATGAACCCAAGTTCCTGACAAACATCACTGGTGTGTGGGTTGTGAATTGGAACTTCATGTCCATCTCTATCTACAACTCTCCCATGACCCTTCACATGGTTTCAGAGCTCCACTGGGTTTGTGTTGGGAAAGGGAGCGGGGAGAGAGGGATTGCTGAAATGGATTGCATCCTTTTCAGCCTAACAGTGGGACTGATGCTCCTGTTCACCGCTTCTGGGTGAACTTGCTGCTTGGACATCACTTGCACTTGGCACCCACTTGCAAAAGCCATTTAATGTGAACAGTCCAAGCAGTTTCACCCAGAAGCAGCAACCTTACTGCTTAGGCTTCACTCATGCTCAGCACCCACTTGCAAAACCCATTTAAAAGGAACATTCCCATTAAATGGCTTTTGCAAGATTTCCACCCTGCCTCCATTCTACTGGCCTCAGGGAACCACTGCCAGCAGAACAGAGGGAAAGTAGGTCTCCTGAGAAGGGAAATGTTCCCCCTTCTATTCTCAGATCTTCCCCCAAACCTCACTAACTGGTTCAATAAACAGGGAGGTTCACAAAGGTTTCTGTGACCTCATGAACCACAAACTGGGATGAACCTCAATTTTCCCAGTTCATGAACATTCTTAATTTGTACCTTAAAATAAGCAGTATGTCAATGGTTTGTTTGTTTATTTAGTTGGTTGGTTGGTTTGGGCAGTGTTAATATTCCAAATGGAAAATGACTTGCGGAGCCACCATTGGCTCACACTTGTCATGAGCCCTGATGAGGAAGAGCTGGAAGGGTTAACAGACCTGGAAGAGTTGCCAGCCAGTTCCTCAGCTGAACAAACAGCAGCTGGCCCATCAATCACTCTCCAGGCACCAGTGTCAGCTGTTGACGATCAAGCTCCTCCAAGCTCTCCTCCTCCTATCTCAAGTTCAAAGCAGGCTCTGGAAAGAAGTTTCAGAGTGAAGACATGAGGCACGCTGATGCTTCAGATATCTCAGCCCTGAGTTCTAGCAGAGTCGCTGCCACCCAGGGAACAGGCTGATTGAGATTCCCATATAGCTCCCTTCCAGGACCTGGTAATCTTGTGGAAGCAACAAGTCTATTCTCTGGCTTGCATCCATACTCCTTCCTGATCCTGACCTGCTTGATTTCCTTGGCACCCTGACCTTTTGGCTTTTGGACATTGACTTCTGATTCCGGATTGTGATTCTGCATTGGTGACTTGGCTCCTACTTGACTTCCTGGACTTTGACCTTGGACTGGCTTTGGACTCCTGCCTGCCCCCTGAGAATGTGACAACACTCACTATTTATATGCTTGTTGGTTTCACACTTGCTCCAGGGTTTGCAGAGGAAATGCATGATTGATTAAAAACAGTTGAATTTGGAACACATTTGCTGTTTTTATACGTTTATGGTTGACAGCCCTGATCAGTCAGCAACTTACATCTTCTTGTATGCTTAGAAAACAGCACTTCTCAGGCTGCAATCTAGTTTGCCACACTGGGTTAGTATTAATATTCTCAGTTTTGGGAGTTAGGAATACAAAATGTAGAAGGCTGGAATACTGAAGAGATGAGCCCTGAAACTTTCACAAGTAAACTTGATACAACCCAGAATAGAACCCTGTTTTGAAAGTTGATTTTTTCCCTGTTTGGTGGTGGTTGGACAAGGGAAAGCAATGCATGAATGTACATGTGCAACACATTTACAGTACAGTTTAGAACAATTTTAAGCATTTGAAAAAATTAACTTTCACCCCATTGTTTCAAAGTGCCGCTCACATTTAGCAATCTACCTGTGATTCCAATAGATGGATGTTTGCTCAATTATTAGTTTGGTGAGACGTAACACAGTCAGAAACTGTGGTTTAAAGTGGGTTTGCATAGTTTTTTCAGAAAGAGGTTTGCTGATGTTATGTATCACTCCAAAGCGAAATGATGTATAGCAGTCTATATATGTAAAATATCGTAGTCTATATATCACGTTGATTGTTCCTTGTATTTAGTACCCATCTGGGGATTGATAACCCTAAAGACAGGGGTTGCAGCTGGCTCCTGGATCCTCTTTCAAGATTCAAATAAGTGTTCCATACAATCCATATGGAAACTGTTTTGATCCCTTTGTTGATCACTGCAAGTCCAGACAGATCAGTGGGATTAATGTGGATGGCATTTCCAATGTAGTGCTCAACAGCAACAGAAGCATCCACCTCAAATCCCTCTGTCACATATCCCCACATATTTCCCTTCATGCATCATTACTACTGTGATATATTCCTATGGGAAGTGTTTTAAATGTCAGGTATTTCTGGGTTGCATCATAATGATGTATATGGAGCAGCTATAAACTTAGCCTGGATTGTGTATATAGCTGTGTTTTATTTATAAATGTTTTTGTGACCTAGAACTATGAGCCTTGTCAGGTAACTCATTCTGGCTGGTAACCACTACACCAGATGACAAGTGAGCAGAAATGTAGGAGCGTCTCATTGGAAATGAGAGAGACAATGATCTTTCATTTATTTGAAAGGAAAAATATTCCTGACTTGAAACGTGATTTATGATTTTTTTGTAGTGTTCTGTGCTCCAATATTTCTGTCAAGCAAAACTGGTCAAATACTGCACAAAAAACCATGATTATGTTATGCAAATCTATACTATTTATTTCTCTTTATATATACTTTGTACATAATTTAACTTTCTGAAAAGAGCCAAATGAAGAGACTGAAACCAAGCTGAAGACCATTTTCAGAAGCAGAAGGAAAGTACCTAGCCAAATGGATACCATACTATTTACCTTACCAATGAACCCAATATATATAACAAAGAGAGAAATAAGGGAAAGTCATGAGAAAGGCACAACAGATGATAGTGATTATGGATGACAAGAACTCACACAGGACTTTGCAGCACATATTTTAATGTTGTTCTATTTTGATGATCTTGGATCAGGGCTACTATTAGATATGTGAATTTTTCTTTTTTGTTTAAAATGTTTGTTTTTATTTCATCATCTTATTGTTTGTTATTACCATTAGTTGTGTGACCTATTTTGCTTTGTTTTTGCTTTTGCCCCAGTCTGGATAAAACCCTCAAGGGTTGTACACTCGCCAAAGAATCTTTTCTGCTAAATTTCACTGATAGGAGAATGGGTCCTCATTTTTATAGGCAGAGTGGGTATGTGGCAGTTTGAGAAAGTAGGTATTGTAGCAGAAAAGGCATAAATTATATATGAATAAAAATGGCATCATGTGAGCATGTGATGCCATTTCTGTAGTACTTTACCACATCTATAGGAATTGGCTAAAAATGCAACTAAAGCATTAATCAAGTACAGTCTTGAATAAAACCATCTTCAGCTGCCTCCTAAAGATTGAAAATGAAGGGGCCAGCACACCTCCCTGGTTCATAATTGTTGGACTGCCTCTGAAAAGGTCCTGTCTCATGTACCTATCAAATGATCTTCTTTGATTGATGAGACAGTTAGGAGGCCTCTTCCCAGGGTCTTACATTGCAGGCAGGAACATATGGGAGAAAATGGTCCTTCAGATGAGCTGGTTCTATACCATGTAGAGTTTTAAAGGTCAAAAACAACACAAATTGGGCTTGGATCAGTAATATCAGGGGACACCTGCTCCCATGGCTGGCCCTAACCAACAGTTTAGCGAACAGTTTGCACTAGCTGCAGCTTCTGAATATTCTTCAAGGGTAGCCCCAATTAGAGCACACTAAAGCAGTCCAGTCTAGCTGGAACTAAGGCATGGATCGCTGTAGTTAGATCCATGCTTTAGTTATATATCCTGAATTTGAATCCTGCACACCACATTTTCAAGTCAGCCTGCGATGTGGCTAGTGAATTGTTAGGTTGGGGTGTCCTGATGGGCAGCCATCTTCAGGAGCAGCAATTTTCCCCTCTCCCTTAAGGCCCCAGGTCCATTTGGACATTTCCTGCCTCTGGACAAAAGGAAAGCTGATGAAAAACTATTCTGAGCCAAAGACATCATCCTTTGAGAGGGCCCAGAGGCATGTTCGGAAAAGTCTGGTCGTGATCAAGGTGTCTCCCCTGCCAGGTAAGTATTAATTAATATGGTACTTGCTCTCAGCTGCTAGGACATTGTATGCGCAGTTGTGGAAGCAAGAAAAAATACCAGAAAAATGGGACTGGATTATGAAAGTTATGTCATGGAGTGAAATGGACAAATTAACAAGAAAATTAAGAGACTGTGATTTAGAACTTTTTAACCAAGAGTGGAAGAAATTCAGAAGATATGTAGAGAAAGAGTGGAAAATAAAAGGACATTGGACAATTTTTGAGGATTAAGATTTTTAAGATAACAATACAATTCTTGAAGGGGGTTCTTCTTCCCTATGTTTCTTTTTTGTTTCGTTTTTCTTCTTGATAGTTAAGGGTACCTTTAATATCTGTTTTTTTAAAGAAAATAACACTGGCGGGGGTCAAGTAATTGGGGGAGGGGTGGGAGAAAGTAAGATGTGGGGTAGAATGATGGTCTTTTTCTTAATATATATTAAGCTTTTTATAAGTTGTAGTTATAGTTCTACTACCATATGTTACTAATAAAATTGTTTATTCAAAGGAAAAGTCTGGTCGTGATTCCTGCTTGTGTGTGTGTGAAGTAGTTAGGGGGAAATCTGGAATGGGAAAAACAAGGCTGGAAGGGAAAGGGCTAAGCATTCACCTCACCATGTTGCTTATCTCTGCAAAACCACCTCCTCAAGTTATTTTCCTTTCAAGAAAAAATTAGGTTGGTGCTTTGTTACAGTCACGTGCATTGTAGCTGACCTCTTTAAAGTCAGACCCATTTCCTTTGAAGATTAAATTCTCTTGTCAGAGCCAAAACAGCTTAGTTTAGTGACAACAGGATGTGACATTGGTGTCATGAATTCAACAGTAAGGAATCTCCCTTTTAATACAGAACTTTAGAGTTTCCATCTTGCTTCAGTAGTCTTTAATACACTGGCTCTTCTCACATGAAACCCCGCTGGACAGTGTAATTAAGAGAGTTTCAGTGATAATCATAGCTTAGCTACGACTTCAATTTCTGTGGATTATGCAAGGATATAAAAGATGAGTGCACCAATCAGTTAGGCCAGTGCTTAGTGGTGCTTACTTTGTTTTTGGGATTCATGCGCTGTGCTATCATATTGCACTAGGGGGTAAATTTGACACAATTTATAATGCAAAATGTAGAGAAGGAATGCTGTAACTTAAGCAGCCAGTACTTTGTCAGAATGATGCAGATTTGCATGGCTTTTAAATGCTTGAATGATCAATTATTTTTGCTGAGAGTTATTGTGCAAAATATTTTTTTTTCTTAATGGTCTGTGTCTCTCAGGCTATGAGAGCATTGGAACTGGGTGGTACGACTAAGTAGGATGACAGAGAAGGCATGGTGAGAGAGTAGGCAATCAGCCGCATCTTGGAAAGATTAAGGCAGGCTCAGTCCAAAGGCTTGTAGAACAGAAGGATCACGCAAAAAGAAGGAAAGCCAAAGGAACAAGATAAGTGGGTTGGGGAGCCCAGATCTCAAAGTGGGGCTCAGACAATGAATCCTGGGCAGGTTAGGGCCCGATATCTAAGGAATTATTTCAGTAGTCCTCAGTTAATAGCCAAAAAGGCAGCATTGAATGTGCACTTTTTTTTAAAAAAAGTCTTTATTTTAATTAGGGATGCCGAAAGACCTCCTGATTAATCTCATCTCCTATTCAGCAGTAATTAGCTCCCGTCTGATCATGGTATGTTAGACTGGTAAACACAATCGCCATGGAACTAATGGCATCCCCAGTTTTACTTATTATATATGTTTGTCTCTGTTCTTTATGACAAACATACATTTTTATCTATGGTTTTAATGAACTTTTTCTTAATGATGTATTTTATATTTCGTATTCAGTATATCTGGTTATTTGATTATCTTTTGTATTGCTGGATTATATTATTCTGTATCTTTGAAATGCTGAATATGTCTGCTTGTGACCTATTGGTCTGTGAGCATGAAGTATAGAATAAAGGAAAGGAATCATACAAGCTATCATACCAAGTGAGACTATTGCTCTGTCTAGCTCAGTGCTGCCTATTCTGTTTGGCTGAGGTTTTCCAGAATCTCAGGCAGAAAAAGGGTTTTCTTTATGGGATGTGCCAGAGATTGAACCTGGGACTATTTGCATGGCTGAGCACAATCTCTACCACTAAACCACAGCCCCTTGGCAAATTCATTTCCATTGGGTTCAATGCTGCAGCATGCCAATAATCTAGTTGGGATGAAATCTCAGGGACTGTACCTAGATGAAAAGCATGAACCATTCTCCAAAGTAAGAAATGGGATGTTTAGCTCTTTTCTCTACACAAACTAACTGCCCTCTTTTATGGAGATAGATCAAGATGGGTAGCTGTGTAGTCTGTCTGTAGCAGTAGAAAAGAACCAAGGGTCCAGTAACACCTAAAAGACTAACAAAATGGTTTGTCTTTCAGGTGCTAATGGACTCTTGCTCTTTTCTAATGGACTCTTGCCCCCTTTCCTGCTTCTGTTTCTCTGTAACCCTTCCACATACCTGTCTTCTAAAAGATACATGAACTTAAGCTCCAATTCCTGCCCCCCTCCCCCCATGTTTACTGTTATAGAATCAAGGCAGCCTCCCCTAGACCTATCAGTTGAGATAGACTAATATTTAAATATGATAGATTTGCTTCACACAGCAGTGCCTTTCAAGAGATGATTTTCTTTGGCATGACCTTATGCTATCCCTTCTGGCTGGAAGATGCCCTAGTCATTTCAGAGAGCTGCTATGTGCCTCCTTCACCATTCTGCTGTTATCAGCCAGTGCAACTGTGAAAAGCAGTCAGAGTACCAGAGCAACAGTCTTAAATCCATGATTGCCATTATTTGTAGCAGCCTGATTTTGTCTATCAAATATATTAAAGAAGAGAGGAAAGTTGATCTAAATCATTTTGCTAGTTTAATTTGTGGATGCACAACCAAGCTAATTAATGTTGGGTTGTGTTCAAATATCTGATATCTGAAACAAAATTCCTGAAAATCCTCTGTATGACAATTTGAGATAGTGCTCTGGGTACCTATTGTAGTGGAAAAAATTCTGGCATTGGATTCACACCCACCCTGGAAATTACTGGAAGATTTCAGTTAATGGAGTGGTTATGCTTTAGGCTGCCCCTTTGAGTTGGATGTGTCACTTATGGATTCAGATGATTGATTCTGTGTGCTCCAAATTCTGTATTTTTCTGTTTTCTGTATGGAATTTCAGAATGTGTGTAAAGGTATGCATTTGGATATACCTGAGCTGAAAATATACCCCAAAATACGTTATCGGTATTTTTCAGATATATTTTGACTTCTCAAAGATATCTAGGATTTTTTGAGTACATCTGCAATTTTCTGGGAAGATTGGGAGCCAGCATTGCAGCTTCCCAGCTTTCCTTTTTCTTTTTTCTACCGCTTTTACTTTGTAATACGTTTCAGTTTCAAGATGTTTCCTTCCCCGTTTTGTCAGTGGTGTTCCTTTGTGTTGCCTTCCCATTTTCTTGTACATAGCTTGCAAAACACATCTCTTACATGGACTTGTAACTCTGTGCTTTAGGATCAATCCTTTTAAGCTTGCAATGCCAGTGGCACTGAGTTCTGCTGGGCATTCTGCACATTGTAACTGGCTGTGCTATGCTTGCAAAATCCTCCCCCCCCCCCAAGCTTGGATTTCTTCTGACTTTACTTTGAGATTAGTCCTTTTTGAGTTTGCAGTGTCACAGTGGCACTGAGTTCTGCTGGGCATTCTGTACCCTGAACTGTTGTTCTGGACTTGAAAAAAGTTCCCGCTTCAGTTTGTATTGTAGGGATTCTCTGGTTTTACATTAGTCCTCTTTTGCTTGCATTGCCATGGTGGCACTGGGTACTACTGAGCATCCTGAACACTGAACTGATTGCGCTGGGCTTGCAAACTGCCTCCCCCTTGCTTGGATTGTGATTCTGTGCTTTACATTAGTCCTTTTGACCTGGAACTGCGAAAATGTCACTGGGTTCTGCTCGGCACTCTGTGATTGCACTCGTACTGCTGGGCACTCTGTACATTGCACTGGTCCTTTAGAGTTTGTAAAAGGGCTTCATTATTGCCCTTGAGTTTTTTTCTATGTCTTTCCTCCATTAGGAACAATGGAAGATGGGGGCACCTTTTTTGGTGCTCACAGAATCGGACCCTTATTTGTCTTTTTGGTGATCCATGCTATCCTTAAAACTTCATTAAAGTTTTCATATTAATTAAAATTGTGCTTCATTGCATGCTCCTTGCTCAATTTTTTCCAATAATATTCGCTTCTACTTTGTTTCCCACCTTTGTGTTTTAGTCACCTATGATTATTAGCACATTTTGCTTAGGTGCATGATCACCCCCCCCCCCCGAAACTTGCATAAAAGCTTTCCATTTCTTCCACTTCAGCATCTGTAGTTGGGATGTAAACTTGAATGATGGTGTCCAAGGTCCTCAATCCTGAATGGTGTGGCGTTGTTTTCTGTTGGTCCAGAAGGTTGGACCAGAACCAATGGGTTGAAATTAAATCAAAAAGTTTTCAGCTAAACATTAGGAAGAACTTCCTGACAGAGTGGTTCCTCAGTGGAACAGGCATTCTCGAGACATGGTGGGCTCTCCTTCTTTGGAGATTTTTAAACAGAGGCTAGATGACCATCTGACAGCAATGCTGATTCTGTGAACTTGGGCATATCATAAGAGGGAGGGCAGGAAAGGTTGCATCAGTACTTAGTTCTCATGGTCCTTTCTTAATGCCCAGGGAAATGCTGATCACCACTTTGGGGTCAGGCAGAAGTTTTTCTCCAGGCCAGTTTTGTCAGGGGTCCTGGAGGGTTTCTGTCATCTTCTGGGCATGGAACAGAAGTCACTGGGTGTGTGTGGGGAGGTATTTGTGAGTTTACTGCATTGTGCACAGGGTTAGACTAGATGATTCTGGAGGTACCTTCCAACTCTATGATTCTATGAAGGGCTGCAACAGAACAAAATCCTAGTATGTGACTGTCCACACATTAGTCTGGTAGGCTATCAGCAGCCCTTTCAACCGTCGTAGTGGCTTAGAAGTAAAAAGGTAAACTTCTAGCTTTCCAGGATTTAACCAAAAAGATGAATGACCATGCAGAACAAGTTCCCAACAAAGTCAAGTTACCTGGTAGGTGGTCACTAGATCTAAAGTGCTGGAATTAGACTGAGGTCAGTTGAAGGCAAAAACCACAAGCAAATAAAAATATTTTTTAAGGTGCAAGGATATTTTTAAAAGAACTAGACAGTGAAGGAAAACAAATCTAAAAAAAATTAAATGCTAACTAATACAGTAATAAAATGGTTCTAAGTTACCAGATGTTACTCCATCTTATGCTGAAGGCTCTCATCTTCAAGGCAGTTCTCTCCAGATACAGCCAGGACTAGCAATTTTTTTGGCCCTCTCAGGCAAACAATCAAAATGGCTGCCATAGGGTGGCCAGACCGTCCCGGTCTCCCGGGACATTCCCGGATCTGGCCACCCAATCCCGGATCCCGGGCTGCCTATACCGGGACCATTAAAGGTCCCGGTTTAGGCAGCCCCGGAGCCGGTGGGCCGCGGGCGCGGGCGGGGAAGGCGGGGAGTGAGGGAGGGAGCGTCCCTGCGCCTGCGCAGGGCCCCTGCGCACGCGCAGGGACGCTCCCACCCTCACTCCCCGCCTTCCCCGCGCGCGGGGCCCGGCGGCAGTGGTGGAGGCCTCTCCGTGGCCTCCGCTGGTCGCTGGAAGCCCTCCAGAGACTCTGGAGGGCCTCCAGCGACCAGCGGAGGCCGCGGAGAGGCCGCGGGGCACCCGGCGCTGGTCCCGGAAGGCCTTCCAGAGCCTCTGCAAGGCCTTCGGGGACCAGCGCCGGCCAGCGAAGGCTTCCCCGCGGCCTCCGCTGGTCCCTGGAGGCCCTCCAGAGTCTCTGGAGGGTCTCCAGGGACCAGCGGAGGCCGCGGGGAAGCAGCGGGGCACCCGGCGCTGGTCCCGGAAGGCCTTCCAGAGGCTCTGGAAGGCCTTCCGGGACCAGCGCCGGCCAGCGAAGGCTTCCCCGCGGCCTCCGCTGGTCCCTGGAGGCCCTCCAGAGTCTCTGGAGGGCCTCCAGGGACCAGCGGAGGCCGCGGGGAAGCCGCGGGGCACCCGGCGCTGGTCCCGGAAGGCCTTCCAGAGGCTCTGGAAGGCCTTTGGGGACCAGCGCCGGCCAGCGAAGGCTTCCCCGCGGCCTCCGCTGGTCCCTGGAGGCCCTCCAGGGCCTCCAGGGACCAGCGGAGGCCGCGGGGAAGCCGCGGGGCACCCGGCGCTGGTCCCGGAAGGCCTTCCAGAGGCTCTGGAAGGCCTTCCGGGACCAGCGCCGGCCAGCGAAGGCTTCCCCGCGGCCTCCGCTGGTCCCTGGAGGCCCTCCAGAGTCTCTGGAGGGCCTCCAGGGACCAGCGGAGGCCGCGGGGAAGCCGCGGGGCACCCGGCTCTGGTCCCTGAAGGCCTTCCAGAGCCTCTGGAAGGCCTTCCGGGACCAGCGCCGGCCAGCGAAGGCTTCCCCGCAGCCTCCGCTGGTCCCTGGAGGCCCTCCAGAGTCTCTGGAGGGCCTCCAGGGACCAGCGGAGGCCGCGGGGAAGCCGCGGAGCAGCCGGCGCTGGTCCCTGGAGGCCTCCAGAGGCCAGCCCCGGCAGCTCCCTCCCTCTCTCGCCGCGAGGCCGCCGCCGGAGGACTCCCCGCCGCCGCTGGATCCGCCGCCCTGGAATAAGGTAAGGGGGCCGAAAGCGGGGGGGGCAGGGGGCGGCCTTCCTTTCTTCCCTCCCTCCTCCCTCCCTCCCTTCCTTCCTTCCTTCCTTTCTTCCTTCCTTCCTTCCTTCCTTCCTTCCCTCACTCCCTTCCCTTCCTTCCTTCCTTCCCTCCCTCCCTCCTCCCTTTCTTCCTTTCTTCCTTCCTTCCCTCACTCCCTTCCCTTCCTTCCTTCCCTCCCTCCTCCCTCCCTTCCTTTCTTCCTTCCTTCCCTCCCTCCCTTGCCTTCTTTCCTTCCTTCCCTCCCTCCTCCCTTCCTTTCTTCCTTCCTTCCTTCCCTCCCTCCCCCCTTCCTTCCTTCCTTCCTTCCTTCCCTCCCTCCCCCCTTCCTTCCTTCCTTCCCTCCCTCCCTCCCCCTTCCTTCCTTCCTTCCTTCCTTCCTTCCTTCCTTCCTTCCTTCCTTCCTTCCTTCCTTCCTTCCTTCCTTCCTTCCTTCCTTCCTTCCTTCCTTCCTTCCTTCCTTCCCTCCCTCCCTCCCTTCCTTCCTCCCTCCCTTCCCTTCCCTCCCTTCCTTCCTTCCTTCCCTCCCTCCCTTCTTCCTTTCTTCCCTTCTTCCCTTCCTCCCTTTCTCCCTTCCTTCCTTCCTTCCCTCCCTCCCTCCTTATGTTGTTATGTGATGCAGAGTGTTGGACTGGATGGGCCACTGGCCTGATCCAACAGGGCTTCTCTTATGTTCTTATGTGACGCAGAGTGTTGGACTGGATGGGCCACTGGCCTGATCCAACAGGGCTTCTCTTATGTTCTTATGTGATGCAGAGTGTTGGACTGGATGGGCCACTGGCCTGATCCAACAGGGCTTCTCTTATGTTCTTATGTGACGCAGAGTGTTGGACTGGATGGGCCACTGGCCTGATCCAACAGGGCTTCTCTTATGTTCTTATGTGACGCAGAGTGTTGGACTGGATGGGCCACTGGCCTGATCCAACAGGGCTTCTCTTATGTTGTTATGTGATGCAGAGTGTTGGACTGGATGGGCCACTGGCCTGATCCAACAGGGCTTCTCTTATGTTGTTATGTGACGCAGAGTGTTGGACTGGATGGGCCACTGGCCTGATCCAACAGGGCTTCTCTTATGTTCTTATGTGACCCAGAGTGTTGGACTGGATGGGCCACTGGCCTGATCCAACAGGGCTTCTCTTATGTTGTTATGTGATGCAGAGTGTTGGACTGGATGGGCCACTGGCCTGATCCAACAGGGCTTCTCTTATGTTATTATGTGACGCAGAGTGTTGGACTGGAGGGGCCACTGGCCTGATCCAACAGGGCTTCTCTTATGTGACAATACTGACTTTGGTGGACCCAAGCACTGATTCAGTGTAAGGGAGCTTTGTGTTTGTGTCTTCTAGTGCAATTTTGTTCTCAGATCCTGTATTTACTTCATCAGTATATGGGATAAGGCACTTTCTCAACTGTGCTGCATAATGCAGCCTATTTATTTTGTCCTGTTGGCTCTGTTGGCTCTATCTGCGCCACCTTCATCACTTTCGGGGTGTGGATCCCCCAGTGGAGTGGTCTCCCGACTCCCTCCGCCAGCTGTTTCTGATAGCCCTGCGCCCCCTCTTTCATTTGATATGTGTCCCGTGCGGGTGCCACCCTCCCGCCGGGAGATGCCGCAAAATGAGCCCCCTTGAGGCTTATGGCGGCAGGGCTCGGGGGAAGCGAGCTAGACTGCTGTTCTTTTGAGGGGTTATAGAGTGTTTCGAGCCCATCCCTGTGGCATCGGTCCCATCATTGTGGGGCCCAGGGGGCCGGCGCAGCGGCACGCTGAAGCAGCCTGTCGGTCACTTCCAGGTTCCTGTCCTGCATCTTGACCGGTGTTATTAGTGACAGGCTGCTTCGGCGTGCCGCTGCGCCGGCCCCCTTGGTCCCACAACGATGGGACCGATGCCACAGGGACGGGCTCGAAACACTCTATAACCCCTCAAAAGAACAGCAGTCTAGCTCGCTTCCCCCGAGCCCTGCCGCCATAAGCCTCAAGGGGGCTCATTTTGCGGCATCTCCCGGCGGGAGGGTGGCACCCGCACGGGACACATATCAAATGAAAGAGGGGGCGCAGGGCTATCAGAAACAGTCAGCGGAGGGAGTCGGGAGACCACCCCACTGGGGGATCCACACCCCGAAAGTGATGAAGGTGGCGCAGATAGAGCCAACAGAGCCAACAGGACAAAATAAATAGGCTGCATTATGCAGCACAGTTGAGAAAGTGCCTTATCCCATATACTGATGAAGTATATACAGGATTTGAGAACAAAATTGTTTCCGGCGGTGATATATGGGGGATTTTTGGGGACGTCACAGGAAGTGCTGTGAAGTCACTTCCTGTTTCCGGCAGGTGACGCGGGGGAAATGATGTCACAGGAAGTGATGCCACTTCCTGTTTCCGGTGGTGGCATGACATCACCGGAAGTGACGTCACCGGAAGTGACGTCACTTCCTGTTTCCGGCGGCGCGCGCACTTTGCGCGCGCGCACCCCCCCCCCCCCAGTGTCCCTGGCTGGCCTTCAGACATTATGGTCACCCTAGGCTGCCAGGAGCCTAACAGCAACTGCATGGTGCAGTAGCATGCAGTCACATCAGGCTAACATTAAGATGAAAAACTAACTTCTTTATGGATAAGGGTCCAGTGTGGTCCCAGGCCTGAAGAACCAATAGGAACCCTTAATGGTGATGTAATTCCCTACTGCTGGGCAAATGACCTATAAGGTGACTTGACCAGGATGAAAGAAATATACTGCAGATTGTCTCAGCCTCTTTCCCATTGGTGAAACCCATAGACCTCAATTGGTTGGAATGTGTTAATTGCAAATTGATACTAAGCACTCACTCCTCTGCATAGCTGTGTGTTATCTAAGAATAACAAGGTCGGCTTGCCTTGCTAGCAATGTCTCTTTCTATCTCTGGGAACTCACACTAGGCCACATTTGAAGCCTGAGCCAAGGATTTTAAAATTATCAGAATTTCTAGGGAGCTACTTCCTTCACAGATGGTTATGTTCATAGGCTTGCCATGACATTTGACTGATATTATTTGGTTAGACTTGCTAATTGCTTATGATACATCTCACCTTATTATTACAGCAACCCTGTTTCTTCTGTGTTTGTCATTTTCCAAGTAAAATATGTTGTAATCTTTTGACTGAAAATGTCCTAATCCAATCTACTTTAATTCACTCACAGAATTGCAATGTTTTAATGGTGCATTTCTCATTTTATGATTTCAAGCTTACCTTGATTCATACCTCTCACATTCCATGTTCCTATTGTATGTGTTAAACAGCTTTGGACTTTTGCATCCATTCACATCAAGAACTGAATGTCCTTTTGGCTTTGATCCAGTTGCATCATTAAGAATAGCACTACTTGTACTTGTCCTCTGCTCTTCTCCAGGAGCTGATTAAGTGCTATACAGCCCGGAGGTGCTCTCTTCCAGTACTGCATCTTTTTTTTCCATTTTGGATTGTCTCATCCTGAGGTTTGCAAGGTAAGAGATTATCAGTAGCGGCTGGCTTATTTGTTTGTTTGATTTTTATTTATCATAAACTTCACTCCTTTAAAGGGCTCAGGGTGGTGTACATCAGGCTAAGCATACAATAAATAAATATCAATCCATTTCAGAATAAAACTATTAAAATGCAATTATTGATGGTATTTAGTGTATCCTTTCCCTCTGTAAAAGATGAAGTATGGGCCAGGAGGGGGATGAGGAGGGGGGCCATTTCTGTTTTCAACCATAGGCCTGGTGGAACATCTCTGTCTTGCATCCTAAAGAAGTGTTCAATGTACCACAGGGCACAGATGTCACCAAAGAGTTCCACCAGGCAGGACTAAGGGCCAAAAAAGCCCCGGATCTGGTGGAGGAAAGCTGGACATCTTCTGGGCCAGGAACCAGCAGTAAATTCTGATCTTCTAAGCATAAAACTCTTTGGGGTACATATTGGGAGAGGTAGTTCTACAAGTGCATTGGCCCCAGACCATGGGGGCTTTAAAGATAAAAACCAGAACCTTGAAGCAGACCTCATACTCAATCTGGAGCCAGTGAAGCTGGCATAGCACTGTTTGTTGTCCTTGGGGTACCTGTAAGTACCCACTCTGCTGCATTCTGGACTGATTGTAATTTTCAGGTCAACTTCAAGGGAAGCTCGACGTAGAGCAAGTCACAGTAATCCTGCCTCAAGGTGACCATTGCATGGATCACTGCTGCTAGGTCAAGGCAAGAAAGGGAAGGGACCAGTTACCATTGCCTTGTTCTGCACTGTACTAACCAAGGTCAGCTGTCTATGATAGATCCTCCATCATTCTACTACTGCTCCTGCCCCGTATCTACTCTTCAAGGATTCCTTCACTCCCATCACTACTGGAACTGTCCATTCTGTTCTGCTGATGTAACTATTGACTTCTGAAAGAGGCAGTTATATCTGGTGTTTCAACTGTGACCATTCTGCCTTGACTGCCTCTGCTAGGAGTTAAACATCTTTACTGTATTTCCCTCAGTTTTGCTGACACACATAACCCCCTTCACAATTTTCAGGTGTGTGTCCAAGAGGGAATTCCAGAATACCCATTGCCAATCAACAGCTATAAGCATAGTACACCATGCATTTATTTTAGATTTTTATGCCACCCCACCACTGTCCTGTTTGAGGTGGTTTACAATTAAAGTTATTAGCTATTCCCTTCTTGACTATATACTTCTATACCATATAGCAGGGGTGGCCAACGGTAGCTCTCCAGATGTTTTTTGCCTACAACTCCCATCAGCCCCAGCCATCAGCCATGCTGGCTGCAGCTGATAGGAGTTGTAGGCAAAAAACATCTGGAGAGCTACCATTGGCCACCCCTTCCATATAGAATTAAATAGTATGATAGAAGTCTACACAGCACAACATGTAAAAACCAAAGTGTGAGAAAAAACAGGGCATCGTAATGACCAACTTGGATGCCAGGTCACCTGGAGAAGTGGCTCACACATGTCTGGCCAGAGAGTGTGAGTAAACCTATCCAGGGGCAAAAGGGACTTATGTAGTACTAGCAGCCACAATGCTACAAAGGCACTCAAGACCGGTACAAGAGTGCCTGCCAGGAGAACAGAGGGCCTTCTGCCGCTCTGTATGACGTCCATCTCAGCCATGAAGCAGAGGAGACTGCGCCGCCAGGAGCTATCCAGGCGAACGGTTTTGAAGCACTGACTATGGAATCCACCATGGAGGGCTAACACCACACGCAGCCATTTTCCTACCAGGCCAGACTCCATTCCAGCGAAGCGAATGGCTCACGTACTCGCAAGATGTCACCTGTGATTGCAGGCAATCGACCCACCCCAGGCGTGGTTAATTGCCCAACCGCCACTGTCTTTGTCCAGCGGAACTCAAGACAAAGAATGGCACCAAGAAGAAGATAGAAGAAGAGGAAGACCATCTTCAGCCAGAGCCAAGTTCCTTTGTGTAAACCGGGTGTTACCTTAGATAACAATTTGACCCTCTATTGTCACCTTTTTAGATAAGTGTGATAAACTGAAGCACACCTCCACCCAGTGATTTCCCCCATTCTTCTATAGACTATCCCCTTGGAGCATCCCCACCCTGGTCCATTTCAGCTTGAAAGTTCACTCAGGTATCCAGGATCCAAGTCTGTTCATTCGTCAGGAATGGGCGCCCAATTAGGTGCCACCAATGAACTTTCTATTGGCTCCCGCAGTAGTCCAGCCCTTATGGTCACTGCGAAGCCTCCCCTTTTTGGGAGGTCATGCATCAGCTGACCACCGTCCTCCTCCCTCGTACCTCCCATGCCCTAAGGGCTCAAAGTATAACCTGTGGACTAGCTACCCACAGGTGTGCTTCTAGCAGTATCCTAATTCCGCTGTCTAGATCCATCCCCGATTCTAAGGCCACGTTTCAGGTTCCCTCTCCCATTTCCTCGCTCGTCACCATTGGAACCTTCCTTGAAGACTACGATCTGTAAATATCACCCTCTCTCTCTATTTTTCTTAGGACTGTATGTATGATTTTATGAGTATTTTATCTTGTATGGAAGCCTATATTTTTCTGGAATAAATTTTAATTGTTTTACTTAATTAGAGTCCCTAATATTTTTAAGCACTAATTTCTGGATGTGGAATCCTGTATACACAGTAAAAGATCTGATTAAGCCAGGTGCCCACCTGACAATTCCCCAACCTCGTTTGAGGGCATTTTGGCTTACAAAAGAAATGTATTTAGATTTACTAAATGTAACATGAATGAAGAAAACCATTTAGCAGGGTTTTCTAATCAGGATATGGACTTTGCGGCACTGTAATTTTGTTTTGTGTACAAACAGGTAAATAGTAATTCTGTATTTCAATTATCTTTGATGATATGTTTACAAATATATTTAGGGTCAATTATTCTTTCCACGCACTCCAATGAACATATTGACTAAATATTTGCAAGACCACAGGCAGAGGGGTTTTTTTTCTATTTAACTTTTCATCTTTCAAATTGTGATATTTTGTGAGAATCTTTATATTGAAGGAGGAGGAGGTATTGGATTTATATTCTATCCTCCATTCTAAATCTGAGTCTCAGAGCAGCTCACAGTCTCCTTTATCTTTCTCCCCCACAACAAACACCCTGTGAAGTAGGTGGGGCTGAGAGAGCTCTCCCAAAAGCTGCCCTTTCAAGGACAACTGCAAGAGCTATGGCTGACCCAAGGCCATTCCAGCAGCTGCAAGTGAAGGAGTGGGGAATCAAACCTGGTTCTCTCAGGTAAGTGTCTGCACACTTAACCACTACACCAAACTGGCTCTCTTTGAGTTGTGCAATGAGACTGTTTTCCCCAGTTTGAAGTGGCTGCTGATAAAGCATGGATTGTCCAATCATAGCTCATGTTGAAGGCTTCAGGTGTTGAAGGCTTCAGGTGGTGTGTGGTCTTGAGAGGCTCCATATTGTCTTCTCAGAATACTTCCTGGGTTCCCTTTCTCTGGGGAAATGCCAATGGAACATTAATACTCAAAGGTGAATCTGCTTCTTACTGAATCCATGTATTGATTGGTTCATGCAGTTCAATATTTTCTATTCTGACAGCCAGCAGCTCTTTAGAATCTTGGATAGAATCTAGGCTTGTGTATGAACTGAACTACAAATGCCCTGTTTGTGGAATGTGAACTGAAGTTTGTGATGGGTCCACCAAGTCCATTTAAACCCCTGCTTTATGTTCCCCATGAAAGCTGCAAAAACAACTGAACAGCAGGGAGCAGGCTGCTCCTGGCTACTCAGCTGTTTTCCAGGCTTTCTTGTGCAGCCCCTTTAGTTTTTAAAGGCCTGAAATAACTGAGTCCCTTTACACTTTAAAGAAAGCCTGAAAAAGCTGAGCAGCACAGAGAACAATTTGCTCCCCACCACTCAGCTGTTGTTTACACTTTCTGCAAACTGTATTTAAAGGGACCATAAACCAGTTGGCTCACAAATTAACCTCCTGATTAGATTTGGTTCATGGTTCAGTTCATGGTTCAGGCACAAACCATGAACCACATTTTTCTCGTTCATGCCCATCCGTAGTAGAATCTTTTCCCAATGCTGCTAACTTAAATTCTTTATCTTGAGATGCCAGTAAGCGAACCTCAGACCTTCTGCATGCAAAGCACATATGCTATTACTGAGCAATGGCTTCACTCAATAAAGCACCTCAAAGATCTATATGTTCTCTATTCAAAAGTTTTATGTAAATGTATTGAGTGACTGAGTGAGTTGGTCATTGGCTGTAACAATAAACTGAACTGAACTGAACTAAATACTTCCAAGTAGAGAGATCCAAATAGACAGTGTTGGTCTGAAGTAGTAGAACAAAATAGGAGTCAACTGCACCTTTAAGGCCAACTTAGTTTTATTCAGAACGTAAGCTTTCTTATGCATGCACACTTCTTCAGACGAGGAATGAGGTACAGTAAGCAGAACCACATTTAGCTGGGCTTTCTCAACCATCTGGTTAGCCTCTGTAGAAAACCACCAGATCCAGCAAGGCTCCTCTTACATCCTTAAGTGCAGGGGGTTTTTCCCCAGTTACATGAGATCTTTGTAATCCAAGATGCTGGGGGATGAACTGGGGATCTTCTGCAAGTGCAGTTTATGCTATACCACTGAATTATTGTATGGCTTCTTCCCAGCTTTGAAGTAAAGAGGCAGTTTTTTTTACTGTGGTGAATACTTGGTTTAGCTCTGAAAACTGAAGAGATAGCACTCGAGTGAAAAATATGATCTGGCATAGCAAAAGGTTTTAAAACTATATAATTTTTAAAAGCATGTCTTATGTTCTAGTATTCACATGCCAAAATATAGTGATTCAGTTTGTGGTATATATTTGAACTATTGTTTTGGGTACTTTTGGTAAATTTGATTTTATTTAGGTCTATGATAAGAAACATATGGCATATATAAACTTTTGCCTGACCCAAAATGTTATTTCTCCTTATAGAATCCACTGAATTTAACTGTAGGAAACTTCTGGACAAAACTGGATTTAACTAATGCCACAATACATTTATTTTGTTGTTGTTCAGTCGCACAGTCGAGTCCGACTCTTTGCAACCCCATGGACAAAGTCACGCCAGGCCCTTCTGTCTTCCACCATCCTCTTCCAGGGAACAGTCTGGGTTGATTTCCCTTAGGACTGACTGATTTGATCTTCTTATGTTAATAGAAGGAATGTAAAATCCTTGGACTGAGTCCTATATAATGCCAGTGAAAGGCACTGACAGGCAGACTTTTCTGCCTTCTCCTTCTTCAGGAGCACCAGTGTATGGCAAAAAGCTGAAGCTAAGATTTAGGTGATCCACATAAAATAAAAAACCATGCTATACAGGCTGTTGTTGTGAAGAGGGATTGCCCTTATCTGTAGAGCTGCCACCATCTTTGGAAGGCTTTGTCTACCAGCAGAAAGGAGACATCAGATCCAACTTAATACTTGACAATCATTTATGATTTATTTAGGTAATTTCAATTTCACATTAGTAACAATCAGGTACAGGGACAATAGAATCGCAGTATTGTACCAAGCAGCTGATGGTAGGTAGTGAGAGAGAGACCGTTTTCGCACACAGCTTACCATGGGGTCACGTTCCTGTTCTCTCTGCAGCATCCGGCAGATTTCCCATTATCTGCGCCAAAGTTACAGGAAGTGCCACGGCTTTTGCATAGCAAACGTAAACCGCTAAAACCCAGTTTACATTTGCTACGCAAAAGCCGTGGCACTTCCTATAACTCCAGCGCAGATAATGGGAAATCCAACAGACGCTGCAGAGAGAACAGGAACGTGACTGCGTGGTAAGCTGTGTGCGAAAACGGTCAGAGTTTCACAACCATTCTCTTGGTCCACATAGTTCCAGTGACTTCACTTCCCTCAGAATTAATCATTTTTCTGCTGCTGCTGTCTGCCCCCCAATTCACTAAAGTAAAAGTGCATGAACATTCTGCTGCGGATATTGTCCAATTACCATTTATATGACAGTTACAATACCAGTGAATAAAAATGAAGCAAGTTGATAGATAGATAGATAGATAGATAGATAGATAGATAGATAGATAGATAGATAGATAGATGATAGATGATAGATGAATTTATTGTCATTGTTCTCAACAAAAAGAGAGCAACGAAATGAGGTGCTCTTCCACAAACATACCAACACATCAAACACACATATTCATAAACCATTTAAATACATCTAAAACCATTAAACCATTTAAACCATTAAAACCATTTAAATACATCTAAAATGGATAAACATTCATAAAACCATTTAAACCATTAAATAAACATTCATAAAACCATTAAACATTCATAAAACCATTTAAACCATTTAAACCATTAAATACATCTAAAACAGATAATCCTTCATAACCCTGCATTTAACCTAACCACAGCACTTGGATAGAAACTGTCCTTAAATCTGTTTGTCCTAGCCTTCAACACTCTATATCGTCAACCTGAAGGTAAGATCTCAAAAAGCAAATGGCCCAGATGTGTATGGTCCCTTAGGATCATTTGTATCTTCCTTTTACATGCCATATTATACAGATCCACCAATGAGGGGAGAGAACATCCACAAATCTTTTGTGCTCTTCTCGTCACTCTTTGGAGCACCCTTCTCTCTGCTTCCGTGCAGCTCCCAAACCACGCGCAGAGGCAATAAGATAAAATGCTCTCAATGGAACTACGATAAAAGGCAACCAGCAGACTCCCTGACAGTTGTAGTGATCTTAAGAGTCTTAAGTAGTATAGTCGTTGCTGGGCCTTTTTCTCTAGAGCTAAAGTATTTGCCCCCCATGTTAGATCCTGTTTCATGGTAATTCCCAGAAACTTCCATTCTGTCACCTGTTCTACCATAACACCATCAATAAACAACGGCTGGGTGTCCAAACTACTCTTCCTGTAATCCACTATAATTTCCTTCGTCTTATTTATATTTAAAATAAGATTATTTACTTTACACCAAAGGGACAGCTGTTGAACTTCTCTCCTGTAGATCTGCTATAGTGGTATCGCATTAGAAAATTTTGGTTATGGAGTTTGTGGATAGTTTTGTATATTGAAAAATTCATTCAGTTTGCCTTTATTTTTATAAAACCCTAGATTACTACAAAGGAATTCTGCTGCTATCCTCAAATGCAAACTAGAAGAATCAAAAGTTAAAGTAATAGGTAGATGAAACAGTGTTCTACCTAAAGTAATAGGTAGATGAAACAGTAATAGGTAGATGAAACAAGCCGCCCTGAGCCTGCTTTAGCGGGGAGGGCGGGATATAAATTAAAAATTATTATTATTTTGTTCTTTTACAGGAACTAGCTGTATATACATCTGTTACCCAAGTTTTGTTATAAGAGGTTTCATTTCTTGAAAGGAAACTCCTCCTGTATTATGTGCATCACTTTTAAGTTGTGCCTTAAACATTATGACGCTTTCTTTGCATGATGAATCCTTCTGAATGAAACTATTTCAATTATGAAATAAAGAGAATCAGAACTTACTGAAACTATTTAAAGCTTTTTTTTAGGATTCCATAGAAAATGGTGTTCATTTGATCCTGTGTCATAATGGAGGAATGGGAAAGATTCTGTGTGGTGAATTGACTAGGTAAGACAATAATGTGTTCTCTTATAGTTAGCTGCTTATTTTACTCCTCATTTTTAACCACTTATTTTACTCTCCTCATTTTTCAGATCCCAGAAGTTTCATTTGTATGCTAAATATGAGGAGGGGAGTTGGAAGCAGATTTCTGCATATATAGAATCCCAAGAGAAGTATACAGAATGTGTATTTATACTATCATTAAGCTTCTCTATTTTCCAGCTGAGCAGTCTCTAGTCTCATTTCTTACTGCTCTATCCACTTAGAAGGAAATTGTAGCTGTATTAAAGCAAGTCAGTTGGTTGTTTATCTGGTTTCTTACTTTATCCATTTTTTTTTTAAAGTTGCAATTTATATATGCATACTGCTTCAGAGTTGGCCTAGCAGGGTAAATCAGCAGCCTTGTATTCTCATTTCCCTGCCCATCCTTTAGCCATTCTCAGAACACAATTTGCAACAGCTGTTTTTTACATTAGGAGCAACCTATTCCTCTACCCTTCAGAGTGATCGTAAGAATTATAAACATTTGGCAGAGAGACATACACCACAGTGTATTATTAGGGATCTGAAACCAGTGTGTACAAAGAATACACAGTAAAGTGGTGAATTTCTTGAAGCATGATCAGATTGGAGGGGGGAAAATCTGATTTGCTTCTTTCCAGCCTTGACAGTTTTGACCATTACTGCCTTTAGCTTGAGAACTCTCCCCCTCCCAGCTTGCTGAGACAGTTATTCAATAGCCAACCTTCCCCCCCCCATTATTCTTTTAAAATCCTTTTGGCACAGACCTTTAATATTTGCAGCTGACTTTAGTTTTAGTATGTTAGAGGTGATAAATATTAATATTTATACTTCTTCCCATCAATTTATGGGCTGTTTGTACCATTTTCCCCAAACCTTCACTGATTTGCATGACAACACTGAGAGGGTGGTTGCCACGCTCAGAATTATACTTGTACATGTGTTCTTGATGATTTTGAAAGATTTTATGTTTAAAACGGGTAAATGGACAAATCTCCTATTGCAGAATGAGTGGAATTTATTGTACATGGCATTTTGAATTATTGAAGTATATACTATCTGGCTGTGTTCAGACATCACAACAAGCTGCAATTAAATGGCAATCAGGCATGAACATGTCTTGTTGCTATACCTGTACACCCTCTTCCCTCATCTCACGTCCCTCTTCCTTTCAACGGCAGTGCTTGATTGATAACTTCCTTTTTTTCAGACTCCAGTTTGCTAAGATGTTGAATGCAGGCATCTCAGTAAAAATCAGGCCTTGAATTCAGCAGGAGCTCACAGGTGTGCAGTTCCTGAACCTTTCTGAGGGTTCCCCCTCCTCCTCTCCACCTACTTACCTTGTCCATTGAGTAGTAGATGCAGCTGCATAACAATCTCTGGATGAGCTCCACCACCTATTTTTCTACAAAACGACCCCTGGTAAAAATGGAGTTGTTCCTCATAGAAGCCAGAATTCTAAACCTCTGCTAAATCTCTCTTTGGAATCCCAACTTGAAGGAAGGAAACACTTTCCAGAGGTACCTGGTCTTGGATGTCATGGAGAATTGATCTAACTGGGGTGTTTTCAGGGGAATATGCAAGCATGGTAACAAGGAGTTGATGTGACACCAAATACAGAAACATAATTATTAGAGTATATACAGCTTCAATAATGACATGGTTAAAAAATATAGAGTTAGTTTCAGTGATAATTTTCATCAGAAGGAGTTCTTCCACTAACAGAAAACACATTCCATGAGAGGAAGTACTCTTTCAATTAGTGGAAAGGCACTTTGAATCCAATACTCTATTTTGGTATTCAACCCTATATACTTACAAAAACAATGAACTCAGACTAGTCCAGCATTCTAATAATGATCAACTACAGCTGTTCTACACTAGCTCTGAACTGCTGAAGAGCCTTCATGTTGATCCAGCTTCAACACATGGCATTATAAAGCAACCTTCCTTTTTTCTAGTATATATTTGGCATATGATTAAAATTACTATAAATGTTACAATATCCTGTATTGACTCTCTTGGGATTGTTATCATTTGTTGGCTCAAATAGTGGGAATAAAGTATGGCAATCTGAAGTTTGGGGAAGAAAGTATACACTTCCATTTTTGGATTTACAAATTTATTTATTTACTTCATTTATGCCCTGCCTTTATCTCTAATAGGGACTCAAAGCAGGTTACATTGTTCTCCTCCCAGAGGTGTCAAACTCATTTGTTATAAGGACTGGATCTGACATAAATGTTACTTTGTCAGGCCATGCCATGCCATAAAATGTAATGCCAGGAATGGGAGATACAAACTTTATAAAGGACACAGGTAATAATAATAATAATAATAATAATAATAATAATAATAATAATAATAATAATAATAATAATAATAATAATAATAATAATAATAATAATAATAATAATAATAATAATAATAATAATGTTTTATTTATTATTGCCCAGATTGCTTGGAGGTTTGGGCTTGGGTGCCATCAATATGCAGATGACACCCAGCTCTATCTACTAATGGATGGCCGACCTGACTGTGTCCCAGAAAACCTGGACATTGCATTGCAGGCAGTGCCTGGCTGGCTCAGACTGAGTGGGCTGAAGTTGAATCTGGCGAAGACAGAGGTCCTTTGCTTAGGTCGCGGTGCCCCGGGAAGGGAAATTCCCTTGCCAGCTCTTGACGGTGTGCCGCTGAAAGCGGCCCACAGGGTCAGGAGCTTGGGGGTTCTTCTGGAGCCTTCATTATCAATGGAGGCACAGATAGCGGCCACTGCCAAGTCTGCGTTTTTCATCTTCGGCGGCCAAAGCAGCTGGCCCCCTTCCTGGAGCGCCGGGACCTGGCAACGGTGATTCATGCTACGGTCACCTTGAGACTGGATTACTGCAACGCCCTCTACATGGGGCTGCACCTGTGCCGAACTCAGCGGTTGCAGCTGGTGCAGAACGCAGCGGCTAGGCTGCTATTGGGGCTCCCAAGATGGGAGCACATGCAGCCAGGGCTGCGCAAACTGCACTGGCTGCCAGTGGTCTACCGAGTTCGTTACAAGGTGCTGGTCATGACCTTTAAAGCCCTATATGGCCGAGGGCCTGCCTACCTGAGGGACCGTCTCTCCCCATATGAGCCCCAGAGAGCACTGAGGTCAGCTGGTAAGCACCAGCTGAATATCCCTGGGCCAAGGGAGGCCAGATTAAAGACCACCCGAGATCGGGCCTTCTCCATTGCAGCCCCACTACTGTGGAATCAACTCCCGGAGGAGGTACGGGCCCTGCGATGTTTAGACCAATTTCGCAGGGCCTGTAAGACATACCTCTTCAAAATAGCCTTCGCCCATACCGAGCTAAGATAATGCCGCTGTGTATGTTTTCTTTTCTTTCCGCTGAACTTAAGAAGATCTATTTAGCACCTTAATGTTAATTTTAATGTAACTGTATATTGATTTAAGATGATTTTATTGCTATGTATGATTTTATTGCATTGTATTGCATTTATATGTTGTGAGCCGCCCTGAGCCTGCTTGTGCGGGGAGGGCGGGATACAAATAAAAAGTATTATTATTATTATTATTATTATTATTATTATTATTATTATTATTATTATTATTATTATTATTATTATTATTATTATTATTATTATTATTATTATATTAATATATATATTATTATATATATTATTATATCCCGCCCTCCCCACCGAAGTAGACTCAGGGCGGCTAACAGGACATGGTATATACCATGATCAATTATACAATTCATAAAGATACAGTTAAAATACAGTTTAAAAGTTACATAAAAATTATAAAACCATAGTAAATTAAAGGTGCTACATTCAGTGGGATGTCTATCCAGATGGCTAGATGTCACATCCAGAGTTCCCTATAAGCTTGTTGGAAGAGGGTAGTTTTGCAAGCCCTGCGGAATTGGTTAAGGTCCCGTAGGGCTTGCACTTCCTCCGGTAGCTGATTCCACCAGTGGGGAGCCATTACTGAGAAGGCCTGCTCCCTTGTTACTTTCAATCAACAACAACAACAACAACAACAACTTTTATTTGTATCCCGCCCTCCCCGCCGAAGCAGGCTCAGGGCGGCTAACAACATAATTCATACATTAATTAGACAAATGGAATAAAACTACATTTAACAATTTAATTAAAATTCTGATTAAATTTAAAACTAATAAAAGTGCTAGTGCTATTTTTACTTTTATGATGGCAGTTTTCTTAACAATTTCATTCTTCTTCAGTGAAAGCCAGTCGGAAGAGGATGGTCTTGCAGGCCCTGCGGAACTGTTCAAGGTCCCGCAGGGCCCGCATTTCCTCTGGAAGTTGGTTCAATAGGCTGGGAGCCATGGAGGAGAAAGCCCGGTTACGGGTGCTTTGCCTCCTTTGGTCCAGGGATTTTTAGAAGACTTTGGGAGCTGGATCTCAGTGCTCTCTGGGGAACATATGGAGAGAGGCGGTCCCTAAGGTAGGCAGGTCCTCGGCCATATAGGGCTTTAAAGGTAATAACCAGCACCTTGTAGCGACTCAGAATACCTCATTAACACTATTACATTATACTCAAAATACAAACATACTTAAAACATTAACACTTTTACAGTATTTCCTTACAGCATCTCCCTGATGATGCCCTCCCACTTCTATCATTCATTACACACGAGCACTTGGACAGTAGACAGGGGCAAAATGCACAGCCTTTGTCATCTGGCAATAAATGTAATGACCAGTTGCTCACAGGATGGATAAGAGCCTTGGATTGGCTAAGTCCAGCCACAGGCCATATGTTTGACACTTATTTGGATAAATATGTGTGTAATATATATATTGATCCCTCCCTTGCTTTCAGTAGCAGTACATATTAAGGGCAGGAAACTGGGAACATCTTAGCCAGCTAAATGAGATGTGGGCTGAGCATCTACCTTTCTCTTCTTGCAGGTAGCTTAGAGCTAGATGTGTGTTTTTGGCATGAGCAGCAGGGCAAGAGGAAAAGGCTACTTGATCCTTGGTTCTTAGCATGCGGCTTACAGACTATGGCCCTCTGTGAGCTGTCAGTGGGACCAGTGTCAGCTTAGGCTTCCCAAACCCCCCACCCTGGTGAATTAGCAGCCTCCTCCCACACTCTCCAAAAATCCGGAAGCGGGGGGGGGGGGGAACGGCACCAATTTTGGTGCCACTCTTTCAAACAGAGACATTCTTTCCCTGCCTGCCTCCCTCTCAGGCTTCGGGCTCCTCCGTTCCTCCGGGTCACAAAGACCCGTCCACCGCCAGCCTGCTATTCGCTCCAGTCCGGCCTCCCTTTGCGAGGTGCATGCTGGGACTCATAGTCCTTGTGTCCTCTCCAGCTTCTGGGGACTACTCGTAGTCCTTGTGTCCTCTCCTCAGGGACTACATTTCCACGGCTGGGCAGCTGTGTGTGATGGCCGAATGGCAGTGCGGGGCCGACAGAGGCGATGCCAATGAGGTGAGCCAGGCTGTAGCCGGAGAGCGGAGGCGAGGCAGCCGCCGGGATGTTTGGGCGGCCATGCAGCTTGGGCAGTGGGCACGGCAGCGCCGCCCACAATGTCCGCTCCCTCGACAACCTCAAGTGAGTCTCCTGGGCGGGGGAGGCGGGAGGAAGGAAGCTCTAACACGGGTTCGGGATGGGGCACATGACCTTGATCTTGGATCCACCCCTAATGTCTCCTGGCCCCACCCCCAAAGTCTCCTGGCTTCACCCTCAAAGTCCCCAGATAGTTCTTGAATTGGACTTGGCAACCCTATGCCAGCTCAAAACATTGTGTGGCCTTTGGTAAGTTTCGATTAGGGAGGGGCTTGTTGGGTTGTGTGTGTGTGTATATATATATATTTAAAATTCCATTTATTTATTTATAATACTTATGTGCCTGTCTTTCTTTCAAGAACATCAGGATCCAAGGCAAGTAACAGAAACATAAAACCAATGTAAAAACAATAAGCATTATAATATCATATAAAAACATTAAAACCATATTAAAAATCAGTCTAAAAAATCTTTATGCTCCCCACCCAGTATTGCTCACCCTTTGTGCCTAGGCTCAGGTTGCCCTAAAAGCTCTCTAGAAAAGCTCTCTATTTTGCAGCCCTGCAGAAAAGCCAGGTGGGTAGAATCCCCTTGACTTCTTCTGAGAGGCTGTTCCACAAGCATGACCAGATACTGGGTCCCAAGATGTAAACAATGGACATGTGCATGTGTGCACTTGCCTTCAAGTGTCTCAGGGCCAACTACACATTCATGTTCTCTGAAGAGTTAGGCCCAACTCAAGTTCCCTACCGCCACACAGGAGCTGTGTGGAATGGCACTTAAAACACACACAGGAGAGGCCAAATGGGCTCAGAATATCGATTTGAGTGTTTAGTTTAGTTTAGTTTATTTACGATTTATATCCCGCCCTTCCCACTGAAGTGGCTCAGGGCAGCTCACAGCACATAAAATCTAACATAAAAGTATTAAATTTAAACATTTTACGCAGTTAAAACATTAAAAAACATAACCAGTCTATTAAAACTACACTCAGTTCCCAATTCCGGTTAGTTATAAGCCAACTGGAAGAGGGCTGTCTTACAGGCCCTGTGGAACTGGGCAAGGTCCCGCAGGGCCCTCACCTCCTCCGGCAGCTGGTTCCACCAGGAAGGGGCCATTACAGAGAAAGCCCTGTCCCTGGTAGATTTCAGGTGGGCTTCCTTTGGCCCGGGGACAACAAGCAGATTTTTGAGTTCCTGATCTCAGTACTCTCTGGGTAACATGTGGGGAGAGACGGTCCCTCAGGTAGGCAGGTCCCTCAGGTAGTCACCTCCCTGGCCCCAAAGCATTTCCTGGGTGGAAACAGTGCTGGGATGGAGAGAGTTGTTTCCCCTTTTTTGCTGCTGCATGTGCACAGGATGTTTCACAGGCATGAAGGTTGGCCCTTAAAATCGATTGGGTTGGATCCAGCTCAGTGTTTCCACAGGCACAAAGATTTACAGCCATAGAGTGTAATTTTCTCAACCTTCCCCACTTCTGCAGTCGCATCCCCCAAATTCATTCATTCATTCATTCGGTTAGGTCTATGACTCCCCCCCTGGGGTCGTTTTTTAGGGGAAAAGGTGGTGGAGCTCATCCAGGGATTGTTATGCAGCTGCACCTACTATTCAATGGATAAGGTGGGAAGGAAGAGGTGGAACTGTCAGAAAGGTTCAGGAGCTGTGCTGCTGTGAGCTCCCGCTGAATCCGAGGCCTGAGTCCCCTAATCCTTGCTATTGCAGGCTCTGGGAGTTATAAAAAAAAGGTAAAGGTAGTCCCCTGTGCAAGCACTAATTGTTTCTGACTCTGGGGTGACATTGCATCACGTTTTATGGCAGACTTTTTACGGGGTGGTTTGCCATTGCCTTCCCCAGTCATCTACACTTTACTCCCAGCAAGCTGGGTACTCATTTTACTGACCGCGGAAGAATGAGAGGCTGAGTCAACCTTGAGTCAGCTACCTGAATCCAGCTTCCACCAGGATCAAACTCAGGTCGTAAGCAAAACTTGGACTGTAATACTGCAGTTTACCACTCTGCTCCATGGGGCTCCTCCTCTGGGAAGTATACAACATAGCAAAACATCTACAATTTAAATAAATAAAGAATTCTACAGTAGTCTGACTATCACTGTATTCAAATGATGTTCCTTAGGACGAAGAGACCCCCAGGATTTTGGGGGCTGGGGCACTCGGTTATCTACACATAGATTTATAATTTAAACCTGGATCAGCCATATTAACACCTGGATTTCTAAACCTGAGCAGTACCCATAGCATTAGGCTAAAGCCTAGCTTCATTCAATGCAGGCTGCTCTCAAGGATGTCAAAACAGCCAAAAGCACTTTAAGACTGCCACCCCTTCCCTTCCATGTAATCCACACACTCTCTGGAGGAAATTAATCCAAGGAGACAGAATTATGTGGGCAACAAACAGTTGTGAAAACTTAATCCAGTGGTATTTCATATGCAAATGCCCTGAGCATTTTAAACTCTTCTGCCTGAGCTATCAGGTTTTCTGTTTGTTCCTATATCTGACAGCCATTGCATAATTCATAGAATCTCTTTGGAAATAAGAGGCTATTTAGGTATGCAAGTAGTCTTCTCAGAACAATGCAACAATTCTTCTTCCAAGGAAGAAAACCAAAGTGTATTTCAGGAACAACCCTTTCTTTCTTTACATTTTCAGAATGGATGTCTTTTCATAATAAGGTGTTTTGACAAAAAGTATACTTTCAATTCCCACAGTCATTCCAAACCCCCACCCCACCATAGCACTAATGTATTTTTTCCACAGAGAGGTCCCAGTGAGGTAATTTGTCCCTCTTTATAGGAGTGTACTTTTTCAGCCTATACCAATTTCCAGTTTGTTTGAATGGGGAAAGTACATCATCTCACACACCACAGATGAAAACAGAAACATTTGTGTAAGGATAGTATTATAGAATACTAGGGAGATGATCCCATGCTATGATGAAGACATTTCCATGTCGTCTAGGAATTGCTTAAGAATGCTGGAAATTTTAACTTCACAATTTACATTTTCTTATTTATGGTAATTATTCAGTAATCATAAAAGTGCCTGTTCTGAACTATTCTGCTCCCTTAGAGAGGAGCATGAAAAGGGAAAAAGAATGTGGAGTGGAAAGGAAAAGTATGAGAGAGAAAAAAGAGTCCGTAGAAAATGCCATTGAGAAAATGTTTTCAGACATCATAAATCCCTAGGTTTTAATATAACATAGCTCTCAAATAAAATAGCTTTAAGCATTTTACAAGAGCAGACTGAAGAAAAAGTGCATATGGTAGGAAGGGGACCTGAGATGGTACAGAAAGGGATCTAGGTTCCAGGATGGTAAATCAATGAATGTGCTGTTTGGATGATTGTGTGCATGCGTGCAATTGAGCACACCAATTGTTTAATCTGACAGAGGCAGATAGAGAAATTTTGATCCAAAGAGGATGTGACATTGATGTGACTCTACGTAAGTTTCACAACACAGCTGGTAGTTTCCAAGGGTAGTCATGTTGGTCTGCAGTAGAAAAGCTAGATTCAGTTCCAGTAGCATCTTAAGAAACCACCAAAATTTTGGGGATATAACTTTTTAAGAGTCAAAGCTCTCTGATGATACCTGACAAAGAGAGCTTTGACTCTCAAAAACTTAAAGTCCCCAGATCTTGTTGATCTCTAAGATGCTACTGGACTCAAATCTACACACAGCCAATCGTGGCTTCCTAGAACAGTTTGAAAATGTGAAAGCAACAGGAATTGAGGATGTGTAATGTTCAGTAATTTGTTTTCATGTTTTATATTAGTTCTAGAATACTAGAATCTGGAGTAGTTCCAGTCCAGGTTTTACTCATGTCTCTGGATAAGCTATCTGGATGAGGTACTATGAACGATGTCACTATTATGTGTAAACAGACAGCTTATAGCATGTGCTGCAAAACAGAAAGTAGATCTAGAGGCAGTAGATGATCTACTTGACAGCTGGTGGCTGGCTGCCAGAAGGATTGCATCAGCCAAGCAGAGTCAGCATGACACAGCAAGTTGCTGATTGGCTGTCCCATGTATAAATGTACAGAGCAACTGTGGTGATTGTGGGGTTTATGGAGTTGGAGTGCAGCGGAGCATATTGTCAGTCAGGAGAGTGAGTTGGTGTAAATAAATGTATATAGTGGTTTTACAGCTACTGTGTACAGCCTTCATTCTTGCGTCGCTAAGCATCACCCTCTGGGTCTCTCTACGCGCATCGACAGGGTTATGGGCCCAGCACGCTTTTGCTGCGCCTAGAACCTAGGAGTGGAAGACCTGAGAGAGAGGTGGTAAAAGAAACGACGCTGACTTGCTCCAGGAGGCTGCCTAGGAGGTGAGACCAGCAGTGGCTGAGAGGAGTCTGAGCAGGATGGCTACAGCAGCAGCTACAGTGCTGGTGGATAAGCTCACCACTACCAACTACAACACCTGGTCGCTGAGGTTAGAGCATTTCCTGAAGAAAGAGGGGCTTTGGGACTGTGTGTTAGCTCCTCCAGCTAATCCCACAGCGGCAGAGGCCGTCAAGGATCAAAAAGCTCTAGCCAACATCATCCTAAGTGTTGCAGACGACCAGCTGGTGCATGTCCGTGGGCACCAGAAAGCAAAGGAGGCTTGGGAAGCTCTCAAGGCTGTGTATGTGCAGAAGTCAGCTGGCACGCTGATATCCCTATGGAGGAGGCTCTACAGGAAACGTATGCTGGCCGGGGAGTCGATGAGGGACCACCTCGACGGTATGTCTAATTGTTTCCAAGACCTTGAAGCAAGAGGGAAGGCCGTGGCTGACGAAGATAAGGTGTACATCTTGTTGAGCTCTCTGGACGAGAGATATGACATGCTAGTGTTAGCATTTGAAGGGCAGGATGCTGACAAGCTAACTTTGCCTTATGTGACCGGCAAACTCCTGGCTGAAGAGCAGAGGCAGCTGGAAAGCAAGAGAGAGCAGACTCGAGCCAAGGAAGAAGAGAAGCCGAGGTCTGTTGGGGCTGGTTCCAGCCGGCAAGCTAAGGAGGAGGAAAAAGCCTTACAGGTGCGGAGGAGGCGCTGCTATCGGTGTAATCAGGTCGGACATTTACAAAGATTTTGTCCTCAGCAGCAGCAGAGAAAGAGCCGGCAGCAGTCTTCAAGGACACCCCAGGTGACTCTAGTAAGAGCTGGTCCGGGACTGCAGAGTCAGCCTTGGGTTGTGGATTCTGGGGCTACTCAGATATTCTGCTGCTGTGAAGAGGAGCTGCAAGACTGCAAGCCAGCTGAGCAGAAGACTGTCAGCTTAGCTGATGGGAGGCAAGCTAGTGTTCTTTGCCAAGGTGCAGTCTATTTTCCTGGACTGGAACACAGGTTTGAAAATGTGCTATGTGTGCCAGAGCTCGAAACTAACTTGTTAAGTGTCTCTGTTCTAGCAAAAGCTGGGTTTACCGTAGTATTTGATAAGCAGGGCTGTGCAATTTTGAAACAAGGTAAACAGCTGGCTAAAGGCACTCTAAGAGCCAATGTGTATGAGCTCATGCAAAATGTGGGAAAAGCTCATACTGTGTGGAATAGGCAGCCACACAACAGGTGCATCCACAGGCTGCATAGAAGGCTGGGCCACGCCGGCTATAATACAATAAACAAAACTCTGGAAATATTAGAGGGAGTGAAGGTTGACAAATGCAATGCCTTTTTAGATTGCAATGTTTGTAAAGAATCCAAATCAAGGGCAGTTCCATCAACCAGAAGGAGTGTACGTGTGTCGGAGAGACCACTCCAATTAATACATGCCGACCTGGTGGGGCCGTATGCACCCAGTGTTTCTAAAAATAGGTTTGGCTTAATTTTGGTCGATGACCACAGCAGGTTTGCATGGGTATATGCTATTAAACACAAAAGTGATGTCTGTGCCACCTTCAAGTACTGGGCTAGGAGAGTGCAAAAACAGCTAAATGCTAAGATTGCCTCAATTCAGACTGACCAGGGGGGTGAGTTCCTGAATAAAGAGTTTGCCAACTATTTGAGGCAAGAAGGGATAGAGCACAGGGTGGCCAATGTTTCCTCTCCGTGGGAAAATGGGATTGTGGAACGGAAAGGTGGTGTACTCCAAGGTATTTGCCATGCTTTGTTGCAAGATAGTGGTCTAAGGCAGGCATATTGGAATGAAGCCTTAAAGGTGTCCTGTTCTATTTCTAACCGTTTATGGACAGAGGCTATAGACGATATACCCTACAGGGTTTTGTATGGGAGGAAGCCATCCCTAGATCACCTCAGGATATTTGGTTCAAAGGCTTGGGTGAACATCCCTCTGGATAAGAGGAGAAAGGGAGGTCCCAAAGCCAGAAAGCTTGTATTTATAGGGTACCAAAATGGCATGAAATCCTGGAGGTTTGTGGACAATAATGATTTGATAAGGCTGAGTAGGTCTGCCTCGTTCTGCGAGGATGAAAACTGGTCTAAGATTCATGCAAATGAAATGCCTGGAGATAATAAACTGCAACTGTCTTTGACAAGTGAGGAGGGGCAAAAGCCAGAAAGCTCACTGAAGCAGGAAGAAGACAGTGACAGCAGGGCAGGCAGTAGTCAACAACAGGAGACATCTGAGGCTGTAAAAAGGGAGCCGGACAGAGTCTCTGCAAGAGAAAACAAGGGTGTGCCGCCAAAAAGATATGGTGTTGACACTGATGTGAACTATCTGGGCAAGGGAAACAGTTTGCCAGATGGAAAGCCAAGAGGCTGTATAAGTGCACCAGAGGTACATGTGGATACTTCCTTCACTAGGGAGGAAAATGGTTATACTTATGTATATGATGACCATCCTAAATCATATCCCAGTGTGCTGGAACTGTTGAATGAGATGTCTCTTGGAGAGGAAGGAGACACCTGAGCAAAGCCTGGAGGAAAGGCTGTAAGCAATAACTGAATTAAAAAGGGTGCAATGTACAATGAATAAATGCTGGAATGTAAAAACAATGCTGTAATGTTAAAACAAACTTACTGTTTGAATGTATGTATTAAGCTGTAACTGAAAATGATTGTTTGTAAAAACTGAGCTGAGATGTAACAATTTCAAAACTGCTATGTGTAAAGGCTGTGATCTGTAACAAGCCTGTAAGCAAATGTGATTTGAAATGTATGTGCACCTTTACACCACAAGGTACGGTAATGTATGTTACTGACAAGTCTGGGAAACAAGCCAGCAAAAAAGATAAGGCGAGTGCTCAGTCTGGGCAGAGAGGCAACTGAGGAGATATGGTCAGTCTGGGCAGAGTGCCAACTGATAACAATGTGCTTGCAGGTTAATTGGCAAGCGGAGAAAAATGTGTGTGTGTCCAGGAAGAATGGAAGCGACTGAACTGTAAAAGTAACTGAACTGTAATGTATATATGGAAAGCTATGTAATCAATATATTGGTGAAGGAATAATCAATATGTATAAACAATGATGTAATGGATGGATGGCAGCACCGCTATAACCTGAGGAGGGGTGTCACTATTATGTGTAAACAGACAGCTTATAGCACGTGCTGCAAAACAGAAAGTAGATCTAGAGGCAGTAGATGATCTACTTGACAGCTGGTGGCTGGCTGCCAGAAGGATTGCATCAGCCAAGCAGAGTCAGCATGACACAGCAAGTTGCTGATTGGCTGTCCCATGTATAAATGTACAGAGCAACTGTGGTGATTGTGGGGTTTATGGAGTTGGAGTGCAGCGGAGCATATTGTCAGTCAGGAGAGTGAGTTGGTGTAAATAAATGTATATAGTGGTTTTACAGCTACTGTGTACAGCCTTCATTCTTGCGTCGCTAAGCATCACCCTCTGGGTCTCTCTACGCGCATCGACAAACGACTCTGGTAGGTGCTGTGTTCCTTCCTTCATTTCTCCTGAACAAAGTTATCATATGTTTATTACAGAGGCCCTCTGCATCTTCCTGATGATTGCATCATCTGACAGTGTGCCTCTGGGAGGCACAATACTCCCATCACATGTGTGTTACAAAGACGATGTGTTGTTCCGCCCCCCCAAATAAGATTATGTAATATGTAGATAGAACCGCACACTTGAACCCTTATCAGGTTTACTTTTTTAAAAAGTGCAACTATTTATGTGTATGTGCCTGCCCATACAAAACATTAGAAAGCAGAAGACAGTGACAGATCACAAGATTTAGTGCAGATTATTTTTCTTTTCAGACAAACAATAGCAGGGTATTATGAAAAACAATGTTACCCTGGACACAGCCTTAAAAACAAAGTTGGCAGAAACAGGAAACTCGAGTACATATTGATAAAATATGGGATGAGATGGAGGACCTTGCTCAAGAACATTTATTGTGAATGCATGTGTAGTCACACAAACCAGCCAAGACACAGAGAGCTCTGTGTATGGAGCTCCCAGGGCTTTTTACTTTTAAATAGCTGGTGAGAGAGAGCAGATACCACTTAGGAATGCAGCATGGGGGAAGGGGGGTGGAGTCTTCACTGTAAGTGGATCCTTGCAATGCAATTATTTCGTATAGGGGAAATATAGTGAGGATTCACTAAAGATGTGGTTCTAGCCCAAGACATTTTAGAGTGAACTAAAATTTTATTCATTTGTAAGGTGCCTTTTTTTGTTGTTGAAAGAGCAAAATGGCTACCTCTCTAGAATGGATGACTCATCTGAATTCACCCCACAAGGTTTTATTTTAGGAGTAAATGTTGAATTGATAATTGTGTTTTGTAAACCACTTCAAATAGGTTTTTTGACATTTCAAATTTCAGTTTTATTAAAGGAATAAAACTAGAAGACATACAGAGAAAGTCCAAAACCAGACACCATAAAATAAACTAAAAGGAAAAGGTGCAGTAGTGGGGGTATATAGAAGGCTTCCAATTTTCTCTACAACAAATATAATTTTGATTTCAAAATTTTCTGTGCTTATAATTACAAACATAAAATCTCTCTCCTTTCATTCCCTTTAGGCTTATAGAGAAACCACAAATCATCAAACATTCTTATCTCTTTCATGCAAAAAGTCAATGTGGAGTTTTAAGTCTCTGATACATGGTGTAATTGTCTTTTTCTTAACCAGAACTGTAAGCTTAGCCATAGCTACGTAGTCCAACATCATCTCCAACCATTTTTCTACTGAGGTATTGCCAGACATTTCCATTTCACTTCAAATAGTTTTTTGAGAAAGTGTCTTAGACTTTTTAAAAAACTAAATGTAGATGTGAGTGCCAGAGATACATGTCAGTATCTTTAGCTGCTACAAGCCGTAAGGCTCATTGAATACTGCAGTTGGAAACAGAAGGAACTCCTCTTTTGTCATCCCACCCCCAGCCCCATGTGAGTAGTATTTTCCTTGCATGGCACAGACGGAGATAAACTGTTATCTTTTGCCAGACCTTGACGCCTAGTGTTGCAAGCTGCTCTGTACTCTGGTTCTCAGGGTAGGGCTGTAAGTTGGAGGAAGATGCTTTTATTATTTGGTTTTTATTTTAAAAAATACCCCAGCAGCTGAACTTCTTTTCGATAAACTGACAATTATTACCTATACCTAGATGGCTTTGTGGGAATCATTTTCTCTGTTCCGTCTGTCTTATCAAGTTCTGGTATATGCAGCAGTGCTGATAAGGAATGAGAAATGTCACCCATGGGACCAACATGGATTATTTTTATTCACAGTTGTATAATGAGACAGCCAATTGCTTAGAATTGGAAAATATTCTATTGTTCTGGTTGGGCAGTTGCTATTATTTCTCTAGGACATCAGGGTGGGGGTGAAGGATGCATCTGGCATTATGTGACAAACTGAGGTTACATTGTTCCAAGAAGTTCAACAGTGCTGCCCAAAGGAGGTCTCTTTATGCAATTTCTTTGAGAAGGCAACAGAAAGCAGCAAAGATGTAGGGATAATGGACTGAATGAGCTCAGAGATTCTAAGCTTTTACTAAAGATAGTGGTGCAAGAAAAACATAAAGTTTTAAAAGCACAGTCCTTTCATGAGTCAGAGAAATAGTGATGAAAACTACACCTTGGTTTTTCTTTCTTTTGCTTTGTCTGAGAGACATTTCATAAGGTTTCATCTTGTATAGCTTTTTTTCTGTATTCATAATAGAGAACTGAGGGTGGCCATGGTACTTATAAGCTACACTTAGCCTTCCACATTGATTGAATTTATAAGGTTTGTGACAGAACTAATAGTTCCTTTTTCCTTTCAAACCCCAGATCTGCACAGGGTGCATGAGAAGAATTAGAAAATCAGTCACCTCTGGAAAGTGTGGGACCACTAAAATTAGCTATGTACATAAGTTACAACCAGCTTATGGTGACTCCATCAAGGGGCTTTCAAGGCAAGTGAGAAGCAGAGGTGATTTGCCATTACCTTCCTCTGCATAGTTTTCCTTGGTGATCTCCCATCCATGTACAAACCTGCCTAGCTTTTGCGATCTGATGAGATTGGGCTATACTATACCTCCTTCCTTCCCAGTCCAGAGCTAGCTAGTTTACCCATTTATAATTCCTTATCTGTACTTCAAGATATATTATGGTGAATAGGTTTCATGTTCAATCAAGCTCTTTTCCTCTCCCTTTCCTTGTCGGCATTTTCTTCAGGCATGATTACTGTCCAAATGCACCACAAGATGCTCAGTCATTACTTCTAAAGGAAGCACCACTTAAACCTTTCCTAGGTAGTTCCAGCACTCCAGCTCCTCCTCAAGGCCAGGTTCACAGGATAAACTGCATGTATGTAGATGTGGAAGAGGGTGGCTTGCGACTATGATGGTTTCTGAGGATAAGATTATTGAAGGGGAAACATTGCTTTGAGTCATTAGAGACAAAAAATTAACTAAGGCCCATGGTTCTAGCAAGAATTTTTTTTTAAAATCATGAGTTTTGACATTTGAATGGGGTTCCATAGTATTTGAAGCTGGGTTGTTAATTAGTGTAGATAACTGGGGAAGGCAATGGCAAACCACCCCATTAAAAAGTCTGCCATGAAAACGTTGTGATGCGACGTCACCCCAGAGTTGGAAATGACTGGTGCTTGCACAGGGAACTACCTTTACCTTTTTACCTTGCTAATAAGTATTAGGAGATCATGAAAAAACAGTTATCTCGCACTAGACCTTTAATCCTGGTTTAGTTCTGTCCCCAAACTGACATTCTACACTGGAATCATAGAATCAGAGACACCAACTCTATGATTTTAGTGTAGAATATCAGTTTGGGGACAAGGCTAAACCAAGATTAAAAGTCTACTGCGAATTTGGTGTGTGTGATCAATCATGCAGGATTCCATGGGGCACAATCTGACCCCCCCCCCATGCTCTTCAATCTCTATGCAAAACACTTGGGCTAAATCATTTGTAGTTGGGGGCTAGCTGTCATCAATATGCAGATGACACGTTCTACATATCCTTATCAAAATCTCCTGGTGATGCAATAGAAGTCCTGAATTACTTTCTGTCTGCTATCATTAAATGGCTAAAAGTGAATAAATTGAAACTAAACTTTGAAAAGATAAGAGGATTGCTGGCTGAGAAGGTGGAGGTCTTGAAAGACTTTGTACTCTCACTGGGGATAAACTGATCTTTGCTAACCCAGTCAAGGACTTTGGGGTTATATTGGATCCAGCATTACTGCTGCAGAAGCAAGTTAATGTGGCTGCAAAAAACAAAAACAAAAGCCTTCCTTCAACTCACTCTAGCTTGGAAGATGGCCTCCTACCTTGATATGGACAATCTGGCCACCTGAATCCATGCCATGGTAACATCGAGACAGGACTACTGTAATGCATGCTCTATAGGCCTCCCTTCAAAGTTAGTTCGCCACAGCTCAGCTATTATCAGAAGGCAGAATAAGGTACGTAAATAAATAAAGTATTATTACTTTCAAGTCAGTCCTGGGTGATAAAAATTAAGCGCAGTCCAGATGAATAGATTTAAAATATAAAAGCTTGTTCCTTTTATTTTTTTAAAGAATAAAAACATTTTCTAAATGCTATATATGTCTTGACTAATAGTAAATTAGGCAAATATTAGTAGATCTCCACTTAATTTCTTTTCTGACTCTACAGAATGAGCCTTCTAAATATAGCATGGATTACATTAACACACTCTGGGCAAGAATCTTATCTAGTTTCTGGGTGGAAGCCTGTATTTGGTTCTGTAGTGGCTGTCATCTAATTCTCAAGTTTTTTCTGTTTTGGTTCACATGAGATAATGCTGTACAAGTAGCTGACTGAAAGGAATTTCATGCAATAAGCCTTTCTGCAGAATCCTTTCTTGCAGGCTTACAAAACAGAAACATGAGGAATGCTTCAGATCCGGATAAGGTATCTTATCTAAGCATTGCTATTGTTATTATATTTAGAAAAACAATAGGGGAAGTGGAAAGAAAAGAACACAATGCTATACTTTGTCGAGTTTGGGCAGAAGCTTTAAACCACATGTTGAATGCAAACCATGTTTTGGCTAGTGGGTAGCTATTTCTGGAGCAGTTTATCTGGATAATTATAAAGTATGCATGGTCTGAGTAACAAAGAACTCTTCCAACTTATGAGAAACCTTTTCTAGTTATAAAACTCAACAATATCTAGTTGATGGAAGCCAATCTGCAAGTAAAGATAGAGGTGAATTGCTGTTAGCCTAAAACAACTGGTTTGAACATCTGCAGCTGAAAAGATCATTCATACATTTTAACAATTGCATCATTCATACATTTAAACAATTGCATGCATCAAAATCAGCTGGAAAACAGTCATATACCTACTTAGAGGCAAAGGAAAAGGAAAGGAAAGGTCCCCTGTGCAAGCACCAGTCGTTTCTGACTCTGGGGTGACGTTGCTTCCACAATGTTTTCATGGAAGACTTTTTATGGGGTGGTTTGCCATTGCCTTCCCCAGTCATCTAGAGGCAAAGAGTAACCAATAAAAGATCTTGGCCACTTTCTTATATGTGTTAACTAACAGTATTATCCATGGATCACCATTGTGTAATCTTTTTTACCATTAACACTCTGTTTCGTCACCTTGTGGTGATTATGGGAAGAGGCTGAGTAGGATAAAGCTCTGAGACAACTCGAGCCTAGGCTCATAGCTTTATTATGTTTAAGATTATGTTGTATTAAATCCCTTCAGGGTCCTCTGTAGGACTCTCAACTGCAGCCTAGAAGTTACAGCCTTTCCCCCAAGGGTTTTGTAACTGGCCAAACTACAATGTTTATTTAAAAAATGAGGTGAGATTCTGGCTTCCTTTCCCCAAAATATAAACCACAGCTGAGGAAATTTACTGGTACCTTGTGGTCATAACCAGGTCAGGTGCTAGGGCCTGGGGCACCCCAGGCCAGCACCTGCCCCGCACCCCCCCATACCTGTGTCTGTCCCGCTGCTGCACCCCCACGAGCATGGAGGGCTGGGCAGACTTCAAAGAAGGGCAGTCTTAGAGTGCCTCCAAGAGCATATTGTGCAGGCACAGCTCACCCACAGCCCCCGCTCAGCCTTCTTGGGTGGATCCGAGAGGGCTGAGCATGGTCTGTGGGTGAGCTGCACGTGGACTCTCGGGGATGAGTGAGGTGAGACTGCCTTCAAGGTGAGAACAGCCAGGCAGGGTGTATTCTTCTCTGAGCCTGGCTTCCCTTGCAAGGGAAGGTGGGCTTGGAGAAGACACACCAATGCCCTGCCCAGCTGCTTTTGCCTTCAAGGGGAAAGCAGCTGGTAGGGGCGCATTCTCCTCCAAGCCCGACTTCCCTTGCAAGGGAAGCTGGGCTCAGAGGAGAGAACAAACCAATGTGCTGTCCTGCCACTCTCAGCTTCCTGGGTCTATGACCCAGGAATCCAAGAGTAGCAGGGAGGGGGTGCCTGACGGTGCCGCCAGAGGCAAGGGTGTGCCCTAGGCGGCCACCTACCTCACCTACTCCCACACGCTGGCCATGGTCATAACATAGGATCCCTCAGAGGTATAATTTCAGAGGGCAGCCATGTTGGTCTGCAGTAGAACAGCTGAATTGAAGTTCAGTAGCACCTTAGAGGCCAACAAGATTTTCAGTGTATAAGCTTCCTTGGAGATCTCTGAGTCTTCATATACCCTCAGAAGGTGGGAGGGCTGTTGCAAAGAAGCAGCTCAGGATGCAGGGATAAAATTTTCTGGCTACGGGGCACCATAGTTATCGGCTTTAAAAAGATTAGTGGGCCCATCATGACACCCAGGCTCTCAGATGGTGACAAAGGTACACTGTGTAAAGTGGGTGGTACCATATAATTTAATAATTTTGACTCCTGAAGCAATTATTGCTCCTCTTGGTCACACTTGCATGGATTTTCAAAATAGGTTTGTGGCAATCATCATCACCCAAAGTCTCACCTCTCTTCCAGAACTCTCAACTAGCCCTTGTGATTCTAGTTTTAGGCAAATCCAAGTAATGTGAGCCAAACACAGCCCATGGAACTCTACTGGATGGGAGGAGATAAGCAAGCATCAGTTTTAAAAGGGGCAAGAAATAATCTTCTCTCTACATAGAAGAAAGGGGCAGTTTTTGATAAGAGTGCCAGTTCAGCCAAAGTTTTTATTTGCCTTTTTGTTGGAATACAAGTTATTTACATTCCAGCCGTTATAGAGTTAAATGTTTGTTTACCTGACAGAGGAAGTGATGTATTGTAACCTAAACCCAATTGTGAACCGAGTCTTCTAAACCCAGGAAACATGTAAACATAGTATTAGTCAGAAAGGATGTTAGGTGTGAAAAGCTTTGATCTTGTATGCAAGCTGAACAACCTGTCTTCCTGTTTCCAAATGCTTTCTGGGAACAAGAAGCTGGACAAAGGGTTGTAATCCGTAAGCATGTAGAGATCAGACATAGTTAGACAAGCTGGTAAGCTGTATTTCTTTTTATCCCAAGTATTCTATCCTAATGTTTTCTAGTAAACTTTATTTCTTTTGATAAGCTTAAACCTTGCCTCCAATTATTGCCACTCCACACCTCTGAATTTTCATGTATCTCCAACACTTTTAGGTACAATTGGGAAAGGCTTATGGGAGAAAGCTTAGATTCAGATGGCTAGCCATGTTGGTTTGAAGCAACAGATCAAAGCTGTCAGATCCATCAGAATAGAGATCTCTGAGTCATATCCCACAGTCAGATGGTCAGTGGCACCTTTAAGATCAACAAAGTTTCATTGTAGGTATAAGCTTTCATGTGCATGCACACTTCTTCAGAAAGCATAGTTTCTTTAAGTCAGGGGTGGCCTAACTGTGGATCAGGAGCCACATACAGTTTTTTCACATATACTGTGCAGCTCCCAGAAGTCAAGGAGGAACTTAATGAAAGTTTACTCTCAAGTAAGTGTGCTTAGCACTTCAGTCAGCCTCTGACTGATAGGTGACTATTTCTGCCATGTGTGAAGAGGGGAAGGAGGGGAAAATAGGCAGGCTTGTAAACTCTTTTCCACCACCACAGAGGTTGCCTAGGGATCTAGAGTGGGGAAAGAGAGCACAAGAGCTGAGAAAATCACTGGAAGGAGAGAAGGAATTAAAGAGCGCAGTGCAGGGTTCTTGCTTAGTTTCATTGCTCTTGTAGGAGCTATATTTACTAATCCTGGTGTCAAGGCAAAGAGAGATGCATAATTATGCAAATGGTGATCAGTGATTTATATGGTACGCATGTTTTTCATTCTCCTTCTGGTGCCAAAAAATAATTTCCTAACCTTTCCCTATGCTGGTCATATGGGGACTGTTATTCCCAACCTTCCTTCCTTTCTTTCTTAAAAAAGGCTCCTTCTAGCATGGTTGTGTTGTGAAGTGCATACATATGTATTTTATAGTTCCATGCAAAGAAAGTATTACGAGTTTTAATACAGACATGTGTAATCTTTGTTCATGTCTTGTGGCTCTCAAACATTTGATGTTTATTCTATTTGGCTCTTACATTAAGCAAGTTTTGCCACCCCCGGTTTAAGTGGTAAATAAGCACCCTGGTAAAACCATCAAATCTACCTGGGCATTTTCTGAGAATCAGAGACTGACTGTACAGTGAAAGGGGAAATTTATACCTTTGAGCAGCTAGTCTAGTAGCACCTTAGAGACCTACAAGATTTTTGAGAATAAGCATTCTAGAGACAAAACTCCATTTGTCAGATATATCAGAACGGAGTCGTTATATCCCAGTCAGTCAGCATCTGAAGGAGTGCTTTCATCAAGAACAGTAGATGGATGAATAGGAAACATCTTCACAACATAGCAATCCATGATCTACTTTCAGGGCCGGCCCTTCCACTAGGCAATTAGGCATTTGCCTAGGGCACCGCCCTGGGGGCACCGAATTGGATGCCCTTCACATGACTTGCAGAGGCCTTCCCTGTTCTTGCACCACATTTCTCACTCTTGTGCTGGCTTCCCGACCCTCATGCCAGCTTTTTCACTCTTGTGCCGGTTTTCTCACTCCCACACCGGCTCCCCCACTCTCATGCCAGCTTTCTCACTCTCGCACCGCTTTCTCCACTCTCATGCCACTTTCTTGCTCTTGTGTAGCCTTCCCCACTCTCATGCTGGCTTTTCTTGCTCTCACGCCGGCTTTCTCACTCCCATGCCAACTTCCCCACTCTCGTGCCAGCCTTCTTGCTCTTGCACCGCCTTCTCCACTCTCATGCCACTTCCCCTGCTCTCCTGCCACTTTCTTGCTTTTCTGATGCCTTTCTTGCTCTTGTGCCACCTTTCTCACTCTTTTTTTTAATAGTCTTTATTTGTTATTCTATTTAGTCCATTAAAACAAATATTTGTATTTTCAACACGCCCTTCCTCCCCCCCCCTTTACTCCTAGTCTCTTTCCCCCAGCCATGGGCACAAAGTCTTAGTCTTCCACTGAATGTCCGTCCTTCCTTCTATCGCTGTCCATTCTAGGTAGGTCTTCCATCTGGTCGTAATTTCCTTGGTTTTCACATCCCATGTTGTCTCCTTATTAAGTACCGCCACGATGTCTGACTGTATAAATCCAAACAAATAATTGTGCCAGATTTCTACTGTCCATTTACTTTTGTCCTTCCAACCCAAAGCGATGACCACCTTACCCGCCAACACCATAGCCTTGACTAAATTTTACATACTCCTGTCTATTATCGGGCCACCACCTTTCTCACTCTTATGCTGGCTTCCCCACTGTTGTGCCAGCTTTCTTGCTCTGCTGCTGGCTTTCCCACTCTTGTGCTGGCTTCCCCGCTCTCCTGCCACCTTTCCCACCTCCATCTCTCCTCCCTTGCTGTGTGGGCAGTGGGGTGCAACACCATGGGGCACTGCCACAGAGGGGGCGCTGCCGCAGAGGAGGGCAGCAGGGGGGCGGTGGGTGGTAGGCCTGTCCAGGGCACTGCACACCCTAGGGCCAGCGCTGTGTACTGTTGAACAGCTGCCATCTCTTCCACTCATCATTGAATCATAGAATCATACAGTTGGAAGGGACATCCAGGGTCATCTAGTCCAACCCTCTGCACAATGCAGGAAATTCACAAATACCCCCTGCCCCTAAATTCACAGGTTCAGCATTGCTGTCAGATGGCCATCCAGCTTCTGTTTAAAAACCTCCAAAGAAGAGCCCACCATCTCCCAAGGAAGCCTGTTCCACTGAGGAACCGTTCTGTCAGGAAGTGTTTCCTAATGTTGAGCTGGAAACTCTTTAGGCTCCTTCTGGGCTGGGAGGGGGGTGTCTGGCATCTACTGCTGGGCTCTTGCCTGGAATGCACTCCCTTCCTTTTGCCTGGAAGAAGTATGGCCTGGAATGAGTACAGTCATGTTCCCCAGGCTCCTTCCAGGCTGGGTGTGTGTGTCTGGCATCCTTCCAGGCTGGGGCATGGGCTCATGTGAGGGGGCATCACCCCACTGTGCCTTACTGGGCAGCCTTATCTGGCAGAGACATTAGCTACATATCTAAACATATCTAGCCCTGCTGATTCATGCAACAAGAACCTTGAGGCTAGACTATTGTAATACAGTTGATACGTCACACCCTTGAAACTGACTTGGAAACTTCAGCTGGAACAAAATGTGGTCACTTGGTTTTTATCAAGTCAAGTCAAGTCAAGTTAGCCTTTATTGGCATAAAATATATATATCAGAGCAAATTGGTTAAAAAAAGGTAAAATGGAACGATTGCATACATATACATAGGAAAAGCATAAACATAAACTATTTCTATGAGAACCTCTGGCGTGCCTTTAAAACAGAATAAAGAAACTTAGTCACTTTCTCAGTGACACTAGATGAAGTATCATTCAAAAGACTATAGTCCTTAAGTGCATCAGAATAATCACCCATGCTAACTAAGAGAGGATGTAAATACTTGTGACGAAGATCTGTATATAAATTACAATAAAGAAGAATATGAGTAACTGACTCCACATATTTTTGCTTACAGAGACAGCATCTGACTGAGTAGGCTGTCTTGTTAAATCTACCATAAAGAATGGCAGAGGGCATGGCATTGCATCTGGAAAGGGAAAAAGCTCTACGCTGCTGTGGCACCTGCAAAATGGATAGATATGAGGCCATTTTCCCAGTACTAAGAGAGAGCTCAAAATTCAGTGGGGAACAAGTTTTCTTAGCCAGACTGTATAGGTCTTGGCACTCAATATCTAGCAACCTGTTTTTAATTTGTTGGACTGCGGTGGTGAAGGACAGCACGGACAATAGTTCTAGGGACAAACCCATTGCTTTGGTTTTTCTCTCAATGTGTGCTGACCAATTTGACAAATTAAATTCAGAGAGCATTTGAGAGACATAGCTTTCCAGTTCAGAGTTGTAGTGCAAACGTAGCCAGAATTTGAAGGTCATGAGCCATGCACAAGTAACCATTAAAGACATGCCAGTTTCTAAGCAGATAACTGCATATGGGACACATTTGGGCATGCCCAGAATTTTACACAAGAATTTGGATTGGACATGTTTAATAGCACATTCATAAGATCCAATCCAGATTGGGATGCCATACTGAAGTTGTGAAATAACTTTGGCTTTGAATATTTTTATGGCAGCTGGAACAAATTGGTTACCTCTGCCATAAAAAAGCGAGCTATGGCAGATGCAGTGATGTTAGCTATCTTCACTGCATAATTGCGATGGGTAGACCAAGTCACATTATATTGAAAATAAACACCTAAATATTTAGAATACTTGACTTGCTTTATCTCTTTACCATCAGTAACCCATTTGTAGTCTCCACTTTTTTGAGAAAACTAAGATTTTGGACTTCTCATAATTGAGCTGGAGGTTATTACTAGTAAAATACAGAACACAATAGGACAACAGATGTCTTAAGCCCACTCTAGAGCAGGACAACAGCACCATATTGTCAGCATAAAGTAACAAGGGTACATGTAATGCACTGAGTTTTGGACTTTGGCAGTCAGAACCAGACAGCTGAATAGCCAGGTCATTAAGGAAGAGATTGGAAAAAAAAGGAGCCAAAATGCAACCCTGTTCTTCAATCTTCAATGTTAGGTTGCCTGCTAATGAACATTTTATCTGGCAGGTGGTAGAAGTGTGTAATCTCTTAATAAGCATAAGGAGTCTTTTATCCATGTTTAGTTTATCTTAATACAGAGGAGGTCCCTGTCAACTGAATCAAATGCACATTTTAAATCTAAAAAAGCAACAAATAATTTCTGGTTATTTTGTACAGTGTACTTGTTAACTAGATGGGATAGGGTAATGCAGTGGTCTAAAGTGGTCTTCCCTTTGCAGAAGCTCAAATGTTCAGGGCCTAGAATTTTTTCCTGCAACATCCAGAGATTGAGCTTGACTAATAGATGTTTGGAGTAAAGCTTGCCAATGATTGAGAGTAGGCTAATTGGCCTGTACTTGGCAGGGTTAGTGTGATCACCTTTTTTGTATAGTGGGAACACTATTGCATTCAACCATGCCAAAGGAATTATGCCAGTTCGATCTACAATTGTAAACAGAGATGCAAGGGGAGAAGCCCACCAGTCTGGGTCTAATTTTAAGTTTTCGGAAGAAATGGCATCTGGGTCATCAGCCTTTCCTAATTTCAGTTGTGTAATTAATTATTTTATTTCCTCCGAAAGGACAGGAGGTCCTTTCGGTCAGGTAAATCGGCTAGAGGAAAATCAGATGGTTCAGCACAAGTTAGATCCTGATGGAACAGAACTGAGAAGTGCTGAAACCAAACATAAGAGGAAATGGCAGACATAGATGGGTCATTGGCCCGGAATGCACCCGAGACTATGGCCCAGAACTTATTAGAATTTTTTTAAGGCAGTAGCATGGTATAGCTCTTCCCATTGAATTTTAATATAATTGTGCCTCTCTTTTGTGATAAGGTGGTGCAACTGAGTCTTAAGCTCAAAGTATTGTGATGACAAGGTCAGGGCCTTTGAATTGCGGTATTGGTTATAAACTTTACGCAGTAGAGTTTTTGTTTCTTTACATTCTCTGTTGAACCATCGGTGTGTAGAGTTTGCTAGAATAGTTGCACCTCTGCTTGGGCACCCTGAACTGATACTCAGTGATTCAGAGATTATAAGATGTTAAAAAATTGTAAGTTGATACAGATACATTAGGGCCAGATGCACATATTAAAGAGGATCTGTATTCTACAGCAGGACCAGATCTGAAGAGCTGTTGGGTTTTCCAAACGGTGTGATCATTCCATGGAATTCTGGGCAATAAGTCAGTCTTGTAAGGTTGCAAGGACAAGTTACAGGAGGGATAAATGTGAGGACCAATTTGAAGAGTCAAAATGAAGAGAAAATGGTCACTAATAATAAAATCCCCCAATGTAAAATCTTTGACATAAGGTTTCAATAAAGGAGAGATTAAAATGTAATCAATTACGCTACAGCCCCTTGGGGAGACAAAGGTGAATTCTCCTGAATTTGGGTAGTCAATCAAACCATTTAACCAAATTCTGTTGTATTGCACACAGAATTTGGCAAGACAGATGCCTGCTGAATTTAGGTTATCCTTGGAATATCTTGGATAGGAGAAAATGGGCGGGAAGGATGTTGTCTTGGTTAAAATCAAGAGCTTTAAAAAATATACTACAGTCCTTCCCTACCCTAGCATTAAAGTCGCCCGCTAGAATTATTTCTATGGTTGGAAATTTCCTCTCTAATTCTTCCATGAGTGTGGCCAAGTGTTCCCAATATTGCAAAAGAGTTCGCTTATCTAGAGAGGGTGGTACATATAAATTCACAATAATTAAGGAGAACTTTTTGAGGAGAAGCTTGACGACCTGCACCATAGAGATGTTTGCCTGTAGAGTGATGTGTTCTAAGGCAAAATGTGAGGAGACAAGTATAGACAATCCTGCTTGAAAATGACCCCATGTATTACTCCTGAAGGCTGGGAGGGAATAGGACTTGTACCCTTCTAGTTGGACCTGGTGTGGAGTCCAGGTTTCTTGTAGTAGTATAACATCAAACCCCTTAACATATCTTATAAACTCAGCATCCTTGGCCTTATTCTGCCAGCCAGCCACATTCCAGGAGACGATCTTAATATCCAGAATGGTGAAGGGTTTGGATGGCGAGAGTATGAAAGGGGTGGTGAGTCAGTCTTCTCTAGTTAGTTGTTCAAGGGTGCCATTGGTATCATGAAACACAGATCCATTACCCAAGCCGCTCAAGATGCTCTTAATTAGTTGACTTGTATTTGGCCACACGATCTCACTATTGCTGCTCAGAAGGGGGTTTTCAGCCATTACTGGAGACATATGAACTTCAGCTTGTGTTGATGACTCTACATTCTCCTTGAGATCCAATTTACCTTCTGTGGTGGAAATTAAATCAGTCTTCTCTTCAGGATTCATTTGTTGGGAGGGTGAGTGGTTTACTCCTGTTTTCCTTTGGTCTACCTCCATAGAAATGAGAGGAGTTAGAGGGATTGATAAAGCTGTACCATTCTCAAGAGTAAGTAAGTAAGTAAGTAAATTTTTATTTATACCCCACCCTCCCCACCGAGGCAGGCTCAGGGCGGCTTACAGAGCATGATACAGTATCATGGTATAACAATAACAGATAAAATCAATCAACTATATAAATACAAAATATAAACTAATTTTAAAAATAAGCTAAAACAATACAGTGGTGCTACAGTCTCTATTTATCCAGGCAGCGTAATATTTATTCTGGTTACGTCTTAAAGGCTTCTTGGAAGAGGGCAGTTTTGCAGGCCCTACGAAACTGGTTGAGGTCCCTCCGGCAGCTGATTCCACCATTGGGGTGCTTTTATAGAGAAGGCCAGCTCCCTAGTTGTTTTAAGTTTGGCCTCCTTAGGCCCCCGGATTTCCAAGAGATTTTGTGAGCTGGAACGCAGTGCTCTCTGGGGAACATATGGAGAGAGGGGGTCGCTGAGGTAGGCAGGTCCTTGGCCATATAGGGCTTTATAGGTGATAACCAGCACCTTGTAACGAACCCAGTATACAATTGGCAGCCAGTGCAGTTCTCGCAGCCTAGGCTGCACGTGTTCCCACCAAGGTAATCCCACTAGTAGCCTGGCTGCTGTGTTCTGCACTAGCTGCAGTTTCCGCGTTCGGTACAGGGGCAGCCCCATGTAGAGGGCATTACAGTACTCTAATCTCAAGGTGACCATCGCATGGATCACTGTTGCCAGGTCGCCTCGCTCCAAGAAGGGGGCCAGCTGCCTCGCCCGTCTAAGATGAAAAAAGGTGGATTTGGCAGTGGCCGCTATCTGGGCCTCCATTGTCAAGGAGGTCTCCAGTAGCACTCCCAAGCTCCTGACTTCATGCACTGGTACCAGTGGTGTCCCGTCAAAAGCTGGAAGGGGAATCCCTCCTTCCGGGGCGCTGCGGCCTAGGCAAAGGATTCAATTTCAACCCGCTCAGCTTGATCCAATCAGCAATGGCTTGCAATGCCTGGTCCAGATCTACAGGGGTGTCGGCGGCCTGGCCTCCCATCAATAGATAGAGTGTTGGGCATCATGAGCAGATTAGATACTTGTTGTGTGCGATCACTTTTTGTTTTCAAAAGTTTGTCCCTCAACACTTTGCGTTTAGTTGTGATTGCAAGTTGTTCCGTAGATGGGAGGGCTGTGAAAGAGTTAATTAGATCCTGTTCTATGGAGTTCTCAAGAAGGAGCTGTTCTGAAGCTGGGTTCAGGTAGAAAGGTGAATCAGGACCCTGAGCCAAGTCACTCTGGTCTACAGCTTTCGTCATTCCTGCCTTGAAATTGTTATCCTCTGTCAAAGAGCCCTCTTTTTGCCAGTGGGGTAGCAGGGGGTTTATAAGAGAATTGACAAAGACCCTAGCTGGAAAAATCTCCTTGGTGTGAAGGAAGTCTTTCAGGGACTGCAGCAGACTGGGGATCCTGGAACTGCTGAAAGTGAGCAAGATTCTTTGAGCCTGATTTGGGCTGGTAAGAGGTTCCACCATAATTAAGTCAATTGATGGTAATTTCCCCCTTAGAAGGGCTAATTAATAGGAAGCAGAGAGTGAGTATAAATGGGCAGTCTTTGCAGTGGAGGACGGTAAGCAGTGGGGTGGGCAGTTTTTAAACTAAATCTTGGGGGAAAGCTGACAGGAGACTAAATGTCTCTGGTTCAGGAGGACTCATCTCAAAGAGATGAAGGGTTAGCTGTTACTTTTCTACCGGGTAATGGATCAGAGTTGTCCACTGAGATGGTGACAAACAGTATGGACTGTCTGCCAAAGCCACAAGGCAGCAGGAGGAAGGTTGCAGGCCTAACTTGCTTGGGAAATAATATATGTTTGTATACAAATGCTAGAAGTGTTCAAAGTAAAATTGGTGAGCTGGAATGTTTAGTGTTGGGGAAAACATAGACATTGTGGGAAATTCAGAAACTTGGTGGAATGAGGAGAATCAGTGGGACACGGTGATTCCTGGATATAAATTATAGCGGAAGGATAGGGAGAGAAGGGTTGGAAGTGGGGTGGCTCTGTATGTCAGAGAGGGTATACAGTCCAGTAAGACAGAGGTCAGAGAATTAGATTCCCTTCTAGAAAGGGGTTGAAATAGAGGGCCCAAAAGGAAATATAACTATGGGAGTTTATCACCCACCAAATCAAAAGATAGAGGATGATTATAATATGATGGAAGGATTAAAGATGGTGGCTAAATGTAAAAACTGTGTCGTAATAGGTGATTTTAACCACCCACAGATTGATTGGGTCAATATGTGTTCAGGTTGAGAGAAAGCGATTGAGTTTCTAGACGCTCTCAATGACTGTGCTATGGAGCAGATGGTCACAGAACCTACCAGGGGTGGGGCGATCCTGGATTTGGTCCCAAGTAATGCCCAAGACTTGGTGAGAGATGTAAAAGTGATTGCACCGCTTGGGAGCAGTGACCATAACGTTACTGATTTCACCATTTGTATAAATAGGGAGTTGCCGCAAAAGACCAGCACAACCACGTTTAACTTTAAAAGGGGTAAATTCTCTGAGATGAGGAGGCATGTGAAGAAAAAACTGAAAGAAAAGGTAAATACAGTCCAAACCCTTGGGGAGGCTTGGAGGCTATTTAAAACTACAATCCTAGAAGCTCAGATAAAATATATACCACAAGTTAGGAAAGGCACAAACAGGTATAAGAAAAGGCCTAAATGGTTAACAAACAAAGTAATGGAAGCTGTAAAAGGTAAGAAGGACTCCTTTAAGTGGTGGAAAGCTAGTTCAAGTGAGATTAATAAAAGGGAACACAAGCTGTGGCAAATCAAATGCAAGACTGTGATCAGGCAGGCAAAAAGGGACTATGAGGAGCAAAAAACATTAAGACCAACAATAAAAATTTCTTCAAATATATTAGAAGCAGGAAACCAGCCAGGGAGGCAGTGGGGCCCTTGGATGACCAAGGAGTCAAAGGATTACTGAAGGAGGATAGGGAAATGGCTGAGAAGCTGAATGTATTTTTTGCCTCCGTCTTCACTGTGGAAGATGAGAAGTGTTTGCCTGCTCCAGAACCACTAATTTTGGAAGGGGTGTTGAAAGACCTGAGTCAGATTGAGGTGGCAAGATAGGAAGTCCTACAACTGATTAACGAATGAAAAACTAATAAGTCACCAGGTCCGGATGGCATACATCCAAGAGTTCTGAAAGAACTCAACGTTGAACTTGTGGATCTCCTGACTAAAATATGTAATCTTTCATTGAAATCTGCCTCTGTTCCTAAGGACTGAAAGGTAGAAAATGTCACCCCCATCTTTAAAAAGGGCTCCAGAGGAGATTCAGGAAATTACAGGCCAGTCAGTCTGACTTCAATACCGGGAAAGATGGTAGAAACCATTATCAAGGACAAAATGAGTAGGCACATTGATGAAAACAAGTTATTGAGGAAGACTCAGCATGGGTTCTGTAAGGGAAGATCTTGCCTCACTAACCTGTTACAGTTCTTTGAGGGGGTGAACAAACAAGTGGACAAAGGGGACCCAATAGATGTTGTTTACCTTGACTTCCAGAAAGCTTTTGATAAAGTTCCTCATCAAAGGCTCCTTAGAAAGCTTGAGAGTCATGGAGTAAAAGGACAGGTCCTGTTGTGGATCAAAAACTGGCTGATTAATAGGAAGCAGAGAGTGAGTATAAATGGGCAGTCTTCGCAGTGGAGGACGGTAAGCAGTGGGGTGCCGCAGGGCTCAGTACTGGGTCCCATGCTCTTTAACTTGTTCATTAATGATTTGGAGTTGGGAGTAAGCAGTGTAGTGGTCAAGTTTGCAGATCATACTAAATTGTTCAGGGTGGTGAGAACTAGAGAGGATTGTGAGGCACTCCAAAGGGATCTGTTGAGGCTGGGTGAGCTGGGTGAGTGGGCGTCAATGTGGCAGATGAGGTTCAATGTGGCCAAGTGCAAAGTAATGCACATTGGGGCCAAGAATCTCAGCTACAAATACAAGTTGATGGGTTGTGAACTGACCAAGAGAGAGATCTTGGGGTTGTGGTAGATAACTCACTGAAAATGTCAAGACAGTGTGCGACTGCAATAAAAAAGGCCAACGCCATGCTGGGAATTATTAGGAGGGAACTGAAAACAAATCAGCCAGTATCATAATGCCCCTGTATAAACGATGATGTGGTCTCATTTGGAATACTGTGTACAATTCTGGTCCCCACACCTCAAAAAGGATATTATAGCATTGGGAAAAGTCCAGAAAAGGGTAACTAGAATGATTAAAGGTTTGGAACATTTTCCCTATGAAGAAAGGGATTTAAAACGTTTGGGGATTTTAGCTTGGAGATGAAATTGTATGTAGCCTTTTTAGACTTAAAGGGAGCATTTGATTCAATTGACAGAGACCTGTTGTGGGATAAACTGGAACAAACAAGTATTGATAAAATACTTCTTATGCTCATTAAAAAATTATATACTTTCAACTTTTGTCAAGTCAAATGCTCTTTATCAGGCAATCTTATGTCAAAAATTCCGTTAAGAAAGGGGGTTAAACAAGGTTGTGTGTTGGCCCCCTTTTTGTTTTACCTCTTTCTTAATGATCTTGCTCCCTTTTTGTCAGATACTGACCATCATAGTCCAAAACTTGGTGCCAGACATGTTCCGTTACTGTTATATGCGGACAATACAGTCTTACTACCTTGTTCCAGAATTGGATTAAAGTGTTTGCTTGTTCGCTGTATCACCTTCCTTAACAACAATAAGTTCCTATTGAACTATGACAAATCTAAAATTGTTGTTTTTTCCAAATCTTGGAAACCAACTAAATGGCCAATAGGTGGCAAAGAGATAGAACAAGTAAAATACTACAAATACCTAGGAATTCATTTTCAATATAACACACTTTGGACTAATCATCGTAACTGTATAATTAAGTCAGTCAATGTTAGCGTTGCAGCTATCCAGCGCTTCTTTTACAGCAGAGGCAATCAGTTTATCCCAGCTGCACTAAAAATCTTTAAGGCTAAAGTGATACCGCAGCTTTTATATGGGGTCCCATTGTGGATCACAGCCTTGGATAATAACATTGAAGGTGTCCAATCAAAATTCCTACGGAAATTTCTGGGATTCCCAAAGTGCGTATCATATGCAGTTTTGTGTTTAGAAACAGGGACGAATCTTGTGGAAACACAAGGATGGCTAATGTCATTTAAATACTGGCTACGGCTACATTTCCACTCTGACTCAGAGAGCCTTTTATATCAACTGCTCTCAGAATCTAATTTGACAAATTGGCTAGTATTTATTGAGAGGAAAATTAAATCTATGGGCATTGATTTAGATTCACTTCTTATGCTATCCTTAAAAGATGCTTTTTTGGAACTTAAGCTCAGAATTCTAGATATTGAAATGCAAACGTTATATAGCCTGGCCAACAAGTCTTGCTCCCCGCTGAATTTCGAACTTCCTCTCTCAGTAGGGAAATTAGCGTCATATTTCTCCTCTCTACAAGCTCCACAGCAACGGTGGGCGTTCTCATTAACGAGATGTAATGCATTACCATCTGCCATCTGCTTGGAGAAATGTTGACCGTAGGGTGACATGTTAGAGGTTTACAAGATTATGCATGGGATGGCAAAAGTAGAGAAAGAAGTACTTTTCTCCCTTTCTCACAATACAACAACTCGTGGGCATTCGATGAAATTGCTGAGCAGTCGAGTTAAAATGGATAAAAGGAAGTACTTCTTCACCCAAAGGGTGATTAACATGTGGAATTCACTGCCACAGGAGGTGGTGGCGGCTACAAGCATAGTCAGCTTCAAGAGGAGGTTAGATAAAAATATGGAGCAGAGGTCCATCAGTGGCTATTAGCCACAGTGTGTGTGTGTATATATAATTTTTTTGACCACTGTGTGACACGGAGTGTTGGACTGGATGGGCCATTGGCCTGATCCAACATGGCTTCTCTTATGTTCTTATGTTCCTTTAGATGGTAAGTAACCCAAAGAATTGAGTTCCATAAGAACTTCTGTCCTTTGTAAGGTTTTTATCAGATTTGTGACACTTCTATTATGAGAAAACTGCTTGATTGCTCCCCCCCCCAGTGGTTCTGGTTATTACCTTTAAAACCTTTCCTGGCCTCTGGCCCACATATATAAAGAACAATCTCTATCAGTATGACCCAATACAGCAGCTTCATTCCTCACACTACTTCTCCTTGTTGTCCATTCTGGCAGGTCAGTGAGATCAGCCACAGCTTATCCTCTTGGTAGCACCTGGCTGTGTAACACTCTTCCTGAGTTTGTGAGGAATGTTATCAGAGCCAGATTAACAATTAGGCCAAGTAGGCACTGGCCTATGGCCCCCTGCACCTTTAGGGGCCCCAGGCTGGCTTCCTCCCTGCTTGCAGCCCTCCTAGTCTGAATGTGCAGCCAGCAACTGAGCTGCTCTTTGCCCAACTTGCCTGGTGAAGCTGCTGCTGGCGTCATTGCCAAGGTTGCTTCTCTCCGCCTCTCCCCTGCAGCTTTGTCAAAGGGGCTTTTGAAAAGGTGCCTGGAGGCTGCCATGAGATGGTAGTGGTGGGATACTCTGACTCTAAGATAATCTGCAAGATTTTGACGGCCTAGGGGCCTCCACAAGGTTTAATCCAGCACTGAATGTTATGCAAGGCTGAGGCTTTTTTTTAAAAGGTCTTTGGATAATGTCTTTGATATAGTATTTAAGTAATTATTGGAATGGCTTTAGTGCGTTGGCTTTTGCTGATTTTAAATAGTGGCTGTTTTAAAATTGATGCACATTACCCTGAATTCTATTTTAGGGAAAAGGTGGCCTATAAATGCTACAAATAAAAATTTTAAAATCCTCAATAGTCTATTAGCCCTGTGGCGCAGAGTGGTAAAACAGCAGTACTGCAGTACTGTGGTCTGAACTCTCTGCTCACGACCTGAGTTCAATTCTGGCGGAAGCTGGATTCAGGTAGCCGGCCCAAGGTTGACTCAGCCTTCCATCCTTCCGAGGTCGGTAAAATGAGTACCTAGCTTGCTGGGGGGAAATTGTAAAAGACTGGGGAAGGCAATGGCAAACCACCCCGTAAAAAGTCTGCCATGAAAACGTTGTGAAAGCAACGACACCCCAGAGTCGGAAACGACTGGTGCTTGCACAGGGGACCTTTCCTTTCCTTTTTCCCAAATAGTCTATAGGAAGGCAGAAGCCAAGCAAAGAGACTTGGAACTCATATACACCATGAATTGAGCTGAAGTGGTGGGACTAGGCTTTATAAAGCCTTCCTGATTACTTGTCCAGCTATTCGGATAGTTCCATTCTGTTTTTTCTGCCCTTATTAGAAGAAAGCTATGGTGTAGAGTAAATTATGTGACCAGTTGTTGTAATTACTTGATTGGGGGGAGCCATCCTAAGCAAGTATTACTAGGAAGTCCTTTTTATTCAGTGGGGCCTACTCTCAGGAAAGTGCCCTTTGGATTTTATGGTAGGTGTATGAATTTAGTTAATTTATAATTTTCAGCAGCCTCAGCTGAACTGAGTTACATTTTCCTATGGAAGTGTTCTCCTATGGCTGAGAATAGTAAATTACATTTTCCTTATATATGGTCTTTGTTTAGAAGGGAGATGCCCAAAGCCAGGTTATTTTCAAAGAAACTGTTGTTGATTGCTGTGAAACTATAATGAACTACCAGAACACAGAGAAATTAACTCATTCTCAATGGAAGCCTAATAGAATGGAATGAAGATAGATCCAAGTGGGCAGCTGTGTTGGTCTGAAGCAGTTAAACAAAGCAGGAGTCAAGTGGCACCTTTAAGACGAACGAAATTTTATTCAGAACATAAGCTTTCGTGTGCTAAATGCATGAAGCATGTGGGTAGATCAGTTCAGATTTTTGTTTGAAAACAGAACGTTGACTCTTTCAAGCTTATATGTGGTTTCGGCACCCCCCAATGTTTAAAACATTTTTCTTCTCAGTTGTGTGTGTTTTGGGGAAGGAGGCTTAAATCTCCAAGTGTCTGCCTGCTGTGGTTGGTGCAGTGGATTGAGTGCTGAATAGCTGAAACCAAACTACAATTCCCAGTAGGCAAATGAAACAGTGTACCATCCATATACATGCAGCAATATTACTTACTAGGAGAGAACTGTTAGAAAGCAGGCAAGCTTTTCAAGAACTCTTGCCTTGAAAGCTCACAGATTCTGAACTGATTCTGAATTAAGAGAAATTTGGCTGTCACCTGGTAGTGGGCCATTTCCCTTCATTCCTGACTAGTACTTCAAACACTGGACTGGAGTGAATTACTTGACATAAGAACATAAGAAGCCATGTTGGATCAGGCCAATGACCCATGCAGTCCAACACGCTGTGTCACACAGTGGCCAAAAAACCAGGTGCCATCAGGAGGTCCATCAGTGGGGCCAGGACACTAGGAGCCCTAACACTGTTTCCCTCCCCACAAGCACCAAAAATACAGAACATCACTGCCCCAGAGAGTTCCAACAACGGCAGCATTTTAAATGTGGTCTTTAGAACACCAACTAAAGTAAAGCTGTGTAGAATAAAGTTTTTAAATAATTTGGTATGCCCATTCATCACTCATCCTGTTCTGATTACATAAAGAATCACATTCATTAGTAAGATCCAATGTTCAGCTTGCTGTACAAAAAAATCAGGTCAGTTAATAGCAATGCCATCCCTATAGTAATCTTTTTTTAAAACGGCATTCTGTCTTTACAGGCACTACATTCATTAAATTAGATTCTGAGTGCTGAAAATTCTCCTCTTGATTTGAAATGAGCTCAACTATACTACTGTACTTGAATAAAACAAACTGATGGAGGGCTTTCAGTGCAGCTAATGGGGACATAATTAACTGATACATACAACTTGCAATGCAACTCTCATGTGGCCTAGAGCATTGAAGACTCACATAAAATTTGCATGATCCTATTAATGTTCTAATGAGGATGCACCACATCATCATAGTCAGCAACGGTGGAATTAAAAGGACAGGATGTTGTTACAGGGAAAATATGTATTTTATTGGGAGATGTCTAGAAAGTAAAAGGGCTTTGGTATGAAATGGCTGTATTTTAATGATTCTGTTGTATAAGTTGTTAAAATATATTCTCTTCACCTAGACTGATAAATAGAAGAAGAAAAAAATGATGCTATGGACCTCCTTTTGAAGCCAGTGAGCATTGCAACATTGATTTCACTGTCTATTGCTTCTACTAGCAGCTTCCATGGATGCAGTATAAAAGTTATGGCCATTGTACTTGTAGCAGAACAGGCACCTGACCTCAGTCCTTGCAACTGTGCAGCCGTCTGAGGCTTGCAAGTCCTGCTGCCGCCCTACCCCGCCCCCTGGTGGGTGTAACCTTTCCTTAGTTCACTGCCACCACTCACTGAATTTGTCACTGCCACCTTAGAGGGACAGTGAGACCCCTCTGGCTGAATCTCCTTGTTTGCAGGTGAAATCCCCAATCTTTGGGGTGGCCCTGGAGAGTTGGCAACCCAAAAAACCAGGCCTCTCTTTTCTCTTCCCAGGGTTCCCTTTTCTTTCTTGGTAATGTTCAGAGCGGGGGAGACTTAAGTGGTCAGATTACGACTCCAGTAGTTAACTTCAAAAATATATAAGTATTTATTCAAACTATTTACACTATAAACAGGGAACACATATATTGATTGGGTAAGACACACTACAAGAGAAAACTTAAACTGGACCAACAGGGCACAAATAAAACATAAGGAAAACGCAGTCCTCTCTCCCTACACACTTCCCTAACTTCTCTACCTGGGAGGCTGCAGTGCAGGACAGGGTCTCTTCTCCAACAGGCCTTAAAGCACTCCTTCACCTCTCCATCTCTCTATAGAGAGAGAACAGAAAAACTTCCAGTCCACCCCAGACTGGTTGCAGCTGAATCCCTTGGGTTCCCACTTCTGACTTGCAGGGTTCTCCACCTCTGTGGTCTGGTCACCCTGCACAGCCCTTCCACAGGAGTCTCTCCCACTCTCCAGTAGAACAAAGACTGCCTGCTTCCTGGTTGGATAGGAGTCTATATAGAGGTCACCCTGCCCCTTGGGGAAGTTCTTTTCTACACTTTTTAGATCTAAGGGCTGCTGGGCCTTGTAGGTCAGAGGAGGAGGACATTTTAACATCAAAAACTACAAACAACAGCCATTTTAAAACCAGCCAACTGTCAGCACTTTAACCATTTCGTTACAGTACTTATGCAAGCATATAAGATTCTTGCAAGCATATGGGTTTCTTCTTTCTCAGCTGACCATGGGAAGCCCTAATTGCTCATATGCAAGAAACTTTGCTTATTTATTTATCTATCTATCAAATTTATGTCCCATTCTCTCTTCCACAAACAGGACCTGGAGTGGCTAACATAGGCTTCCCAATCCCCAGGTCCCAGAGGGGGATCCCCCGGTTTTACAGGCTTCCCCTCCTCCCCCAGCCAGCTGGCCGGTGGGGGAAGCCCCGCCCCCACAGCTATCATGCACCTCCATGAACAATTCCCATAGGGAATGATGGGGAATTGATCCACAGGTATCGGGGGCTCTGGGGGGGGCTGTTTTTTGAGATAGAGGCACCACATTTTCAGTATAGCATCTAGTGCCTCTCCCCAAAATACTCCCCAAGTTTCAAAAAGATTGGACCAAGGGGTCCAATTCTATGAGCCCCAAAAGAAGGTGCCCCTATCCTTATTTCCTATGGAAGGAAGGCATTTAAAAAGGTGTGCTGTCCCTTGAAATGTGATGGCCAGAACTCCCTTTGGAGTTCAATGATGCTTGACACACCCTTGTTCCTGGCTCCACCCCCAAAGTCCCCAGATATTTCTTGAATTGGACTTGGCAACCCTAGGCTAACAGCATATAAAATACACCTAATAAATATATTACAAAAGATACAATAAATAAACTTTAAAACTATAAAGTGATTAAAAATCTAACCCCATTAAAATTTATCCACTATCAAGCTGAGTAAGATGCATGGATGGTGAAGACACAGCTGAAGCATAACACATGCCTGGTGGATCACAAATATTCAAAGGCCACCCAGAAAGAACAGCCTTGCATGCCCTAGGGAGGTCCTGCAAGGCATACACCTATTCAATCAGCTGGTTCCACAGGATGGGAGCCACTACTGAGAAGGCCCTCATCCTTGTTGACATAAGGCACACAATTTGTGGGCCAAGGGCCTTCAATAAATGCCAAGATCAAGATTGGAGAAGATGGGGAGGATCATGCTGGGCAAGGCGGTCTCAAAGGTATGATGATCCCAGGCCATTTGGGGCTTTAATTACCAGCACTTTGAATTAGCACCAGAAACTAATTGGGAGTCAATGACACTGCTATAGGATAGGTGCTATATGTGCAGCTGGCTGCTGTGTTCTGGACCACATGCAGTTGAGACTGGACTACTGTAACATGATCTATGCAGTCTTCAAATATAGTCCTGCACAGAGAATGTTACAGTAGTCCCCTCTCAAGGTGACTGTTGCATAAATTACCGTGGCAAGGTCCTTCCAAGACAGATAGGGAGTCAGTTGCAGGCCCAGAGTAGATGGTAAAACACAGTTTTTGAAATCAAGGATATGTGTTTGTTTATGGAGACATAAAAAATCAAATCATACCCTTAAACTCCTGACAGAGTCAACCGTAGAAAGTCGAACCCATCAAGGGTCAGTAGAAGTGGCCACCTCAGAGATCCAGGCTTCCCCAGCCACATGATCTCTGTTTTAGATGGATTTATTTATGTTTGTATTTGGTTTATACCCCACCCACCCCCACAAAGCAGGCTCAGGGCTTTAACCAACTCTCTTCTCCTCATTCCACCATGGCATCCAGGCAGAAGACCAAGACTGAAATTTCAGTTACTGGCCACTTCTTAAATAAGAGGTAGAGCTGGATGTCATCTGCATATATTCCACTCCAAACCTCCTAACAATCTCTGCCACTCCAAACCTCCTGACAATCTCTGCCAGAGGGTGCATATAGGTGTTAAAAAGAATACTGGGGAGAGAATTGATCCCTGTGGAACTCTACAGATTAGGGTCTGAAGTGATTACCTCTCTCCATACAGAATTACTCTCTGGCACTGACCCTGGAAGAATGAGGAGAACTAGCTCGAGGAGAACATACCCCTCACACCCATGGTGGCTAGGCAGCTGACCAGGACCAATTGGTCTTCTATGCTGCCCAAGAGGTGCTGCCTGATCATGGAAGACCCCAATACCTAATGGGGCCCTCATATTTGTAACTGAACCAGAGATCCTACAAAACAGGACAAGTTATGCAGTAGCTCACAACTTTAATTCCAGTAGCTCACAAAATAGAGTTTTTGCTCACAAAACTCCACAGCTTAAAGGGAGTATTGCTCAGGTCTGTTCAATAGGGCCTACTCCCAGGAAAGAGTTCTTAGGATTCCGCTATAAACTGCCAGCGCATGGCTAACATCTTAATAGCTCAGTGTCATGTAGATAATTGTGTTTAATATGTTTTACTAGTCCCAAGTAATATTTATGGAATTGCAATCTATTGCTATGTCACTGCTGATGCAGCAATTCAGGGGACTATATTTAATGATGCCAACATAACTCTTGCCCACTGAAGCTCCAATCACATTGAAGCTTAGACTAATACAACTCAGAGATCATTGCATTATCTTAGTTAAATATTTATATATTATTGTCACCTTTCCTGAGAGCCAGTTTGGTGTAGTGGTAAAGTACACAGACTCTAATCTGGGAGAACTGGGTTTGATTCCCCCCTCCTCCACCTGCACCCATTGGTATGACCTTGGGTCACTCATAACTCTCTCAGAGCTGTTCCTTTCAAGAACAGATCTGGCAGAGCTCTCTCAGCCTTACGTGTCTCACAGGGTGTCTGTTGTGGGGAGGGGAAGAAGTTGTAAACTGCTCTGAGACTCCAAGTGAAGGTTGGGATATAAATCCAATCTCTTCTTTTCTCTCTCTCTTACCTAATTTTGGGGCTTTGCATATTAGGCCACACACCCCTGATGTAGCCAATCCTCCAAGAGCATACAGGGCTCTTAGTACAGGGCCTACTGTAAGTTCCAGGAGGATTGGCTACATCAGGGGTGTGCGGCCTAATATGCAAAGGAGTTCCTGCTACAAAAAAAGCCCTGATAAGCAGGAATTTTTGGACATCCCAGATCCAGTGACAATACCTGAAACATCTTATAGTGAATGGATTTTATGTAATAATACAAGTAGAATTTGATGACTGTTCCTCTTCTCATACTTAGGCTTCTGCTGTACTAACCTCAGCAAAGCCTGTGCCACAGCAACTAAAGTAACGTTGGGTTGCCTGTTCCAGTATACCCATATCTAAAACAGAAAGTTCTTTTAGAATTCAGCATTCACAGTGCAGTTGAAAATACTAGATTCTAGAGGGGAAAATATTTTAAAACTCCAGGCTGCAGAATTCTGAGACACATACAGAAAAGGCAGTTAAAATGGATGGGGATGAATGTTCTTGATGATTGATTTATAGGGTTGCAAATCCCCAGGTGGGGGCAGGGGATCCCCCAATTTGGAGGCCCTTTCCCCGCTTCAGGGTCATCAGAAAGCGGGGGGAGGGGGATATCTGCTGGGAACTCTATTATTCCCTATGAGACTTATTTCCATAGGAAATAATAGAGAATTGATCTGCAGGTATCTGGGGGAGGGTTGTTATTTGAGGTAGAGGCACCAAATTTTCGGTATAGCATCCAGTGCCTCTCCCCAAAATAATCCCCAAGTTTCAAAAGGGTTGGACCAGGGGGTCCAATTTTATGAGCACCAAAAGAAGGTGCCCCTATCCTTATTTCCTATGGAAAGAAGGCATTTAAAAGGTGTGTGGTCCCTTTAAATGTGATGGCCAGAACTCTCTTTGGAGTTCAATTGTACTTGACACAACCTTGCTCCTGGCTCCACCCCCAAAGTCTCCTGGCTCCACCCCCAAAGTCCCCAGATATTGCTTGAATTGGACCTGGAAACCCTATTGCTTTAAAAGCAAACATAGCCATTAAAAACAGTTCTTTGCACTGCAGATTAAACAAATAGAGATGAAAAAATGTTTTTCTTTTGCTTATAATTAAACATGGCTTCAAAGCCGCAGTTAGGGTAAACATTGTTATCATAACTATTTTGTATTCACATGTCTTATATGATTGACTTTACAGTTTTCCAGCGGTGGGGATGCGTAAGAGTTAGCAGGTGATTTCTTCAGCAGTGTTTCTAATTATTCCCAGACAAAATTGACTTTCACTATGAAGTTTTAGTTGAATACATTTGTGTTTGATTGCAACAATGACTTTGAGCCCTGAGTGAAAATCATATCCAGGAACAGAAGTCTATATTTATAAAGTATTTTGGAAAGAAATGGAAAAATGGTTGCCCAAACTCTACGTAAAAAAAAATGTTCATAGTTTGCAAAACACCTTCATATCATCAATATATCTAATTCTCAATATGGCCCTATCTGTGGATACTTAAATCCAGGACCATGAACAAAGAAGTCAGAGCTTTCTGCAAATCTGAGAAAAGTTCAAGAACAATCTGAAAAAACAAACAAACCATTCAGGGATTAAAATGTCTCTTGGAATTGCTGAAAACTATTTGGTAATACCACAGAGTCTGATGATTCCTGGAGAGGGCCTAAATACTTCTAGGTTTCCCTCAGAAGTAATGTAATTAATTAGACAGTGATTGTGTGTGTGCATCTGGGTATTCTTCACCTGTCTTTGCTTTGAAAGGGAGACCTGGGAATAGGGATGGGCAGAAATCAGGAAAATGTGCCCCATTCATGAACCATGGATTGTTAGGAATTTTTAGCCACCTCACAAACTGGTTAGGCTCATGACGTTTGTGACCTGGTAGAGCACCTCCCCTCATATGCTAGAGACACTACACTTGCAGGAGATTTCTGGATGATTCTTCTCTAGCAGCCCTTCAAGTTTGGTGAGGATTGGATTTACAGGGTCTGGGTTATCCCCCTCCCCTAGAAGATGTCCCTGGAAAGTGCTTTCTGGAGAAATGACTGCCTGTCATTTCCCCAGAAAGCACTTTCCTGGGGGCACCTTCTTTGGGGGGCTATAACTCAGACCCTGTAAATCCATTCCTCATCAGTCTTCACCAATCCTCACCAAACTTGGAGGGCGGGAAAAGGAAAAGGGCAGGAAAAGCATCTCAGCTGGAGATCCTCTGAAAGTTTGGAGTCTTTAGCTTGCACAGGCTCTGTTCTAGACACTCCTGAACCTGCATGTGTCAAAATCATTGAGGTTCAGGAGTGTACAGAATGGATCATGTGCAAGCTAAAGACATCAAAGTTTTAGGGGACCTCCCCTGGACTTTCTTCTGCATGCCCTCTAAGTTGTTGCTTTGAAATTCTGTAAACATTTTGATTGAACAGAGACAGTCTGCCTGGGAATATCTCCGCTTACAAACTGGCATGAACCTCCACAAGCAACTTGGAAGTTCATGGGAAGTTTGTGCTAGGTGACCTGCCATGAACTTGACTTCCTTCTCAATTTCACAGGGCCTGAAAGACTGTGCTCTTCCACCAAGCCTTTGATAGCTAAGATCAGAGACTGCAACAGTGAATGAAGTGAACTGAACTACCTTGAAGCACAGCCCTGATTCAATGACTTTTATGGAACATCTGGATGTAACAGTTGAAGATATGGAATGGACATGCAGCTATCCGCCATCATTAAAACACCATCATTTTTAAGATTGTTTGTTATAGCACTTGCATTATCTTAATGTTTTAATGCATTATTGTTTATATCTGTTTTAACTGGTTTTATGTAATGTTTTATTGGTATGTAAGCTGCCTTGACCTGCTTCGGTGGGGAGGGCAGGATATAAGTCTAATAAATAAATAAATAAGCATGAATCAATAAAAACTCATCACAAAATTTAGTTCATGAGCTGGTTCGTGCCCATCCCTGCTTGAGAACTCTCATTCCTGGGTCCAAGTTATGCTCAGGCCTTGCCTCCTAGGAATCTTAAATGTGTTTCCTTTATTTCTAAAGTAGAGCCCTGGAGAAAGATAATTTGTTTGGAGAGTTCTGTTAATCATTTACTGGCTTCCTGCATAATCAGATGTTGGGTCAGAGGAGGCAGCTGCTGGTATTTCCAGATGAATATTTCATATAACAACCCAAAGTCCTTCTGATCTGGACAACCAGATAATGCTACACAGCCAACCCAGATCCTCTGAGGGCTGCTTTTCTTATTTATTTATTTATTACATTCAACTTATATCCCGCCCTTTCCGCAAGCAGACTCAGGGCGGCTCACAACATCAGATGTGGCAGTTTATAAATGAGAAAGGCTGCCAGCCCAACATTGGTGTGAAATGTAGAGATTTTATAGGGGATCAATACATTTTTTAGTAATAGCCCAAACTTATTTACAATCCTCATGGCATTCCAAGGTCAGGTATTCTGATAGGAGCAGGGCTCATTTCCAGGGGGAATGCACAGGAAGGATGCTCCTGGAGAGAAGATACAAATTATTTATTTATTGCCTTATTAGGCCACGCACATGGTGAAGTTCTCTGTCTCTCGAAGTCTGCTGTTGCAGGCTTCTAGAGCTTCACAGGCTACAGTATCAGCTAGCTCATCTGGCCCCACCCCCTTTGGCTGGGGGAAGGGGGCCCTGATCCAATCACAGCCATGCATTTTGCAAAATGCATGGCTGAGGGCTGTTGTGTGCTCCAGCAAGGGAAGGGGGAATCTCCATTGCTGCTGCTGCTATGTTGCCAACTTGCCATAGAGAGACTATGAGTGAGCTCTTGTGTCCTTTGGCTGTTTTCTGCTCAGCTCTCTGGACCTGGCCTTGGCTGTTGGCGTTCCTGGCTGTACTACTGGACTGGAGTCATCTGGTGAGATGACTCCTTTTTTGTGTTTAAGGGGGGGATTTCTGTTCAGATTAGAAGCAGGTTTTTATTTTTAACTTTTTGAAAACCTCGAGTTTTCCTCCTGCTTTTGGTGGTTGGTTTTCTGTTGGGGGCTGGATTGCTGGGGGGCGGCGGCTCTGGCCTGGCCTGGCTTAAAGTGTTTATTTTTATCTGTGTTATTTTTATAATCTTTTCTGGGTTTTTTAAAAATTGGAATTGCCTGTTATTTTTTTTAATTGCCTGTTAAATTTCTGCCATGCTTTGGTTGACCTGATTGTGTGGGGTTTGATTTCTTCCTCTGTTTTCCCTTGGCCAGGCCAGGTGGCTTACTGACCTGTTGAACTGCTGGTGGCGTTTTACTGTTTTTCCTGGCTATGTTGGGATGTATGTGTGTGGTTTGGATGGCTTTTGGTTTCTGAGTGGTTGGCCTTTGCTTGACTGTTCTGCTCTGGAGCCTGAGGCAAATTTGGCCAGGCCTGGAGATAACCTGACCTGTTGAACTACTGGTGGTGTTTTATTGTTTTTCCTGGCTGTGTTGGGTGTGTGTGTGTGCCATTGTAAAGGCTTTTGGGGTGCACACAGATAGGTCCAGCCTTTTTTGGCCTTGGTGGTTCCTTAGGGGAGAATCCCCTGCAGCGGCCCTGCAGTTTGGAGGCTTTCCCTCAAACCCCCTGTCTTCTAGTTGCCTTTCATTATACTCTATGTTTTGCCATTGACTTCAGTGGCCCATAGGGTATAATGGTGGGATGGGGGCACCCTCTTTGGATGTGCCTGGAATTGAACCCCCTGGTCCAATATTTTTGGAACTTCGGGGTTCCTTAGGGGAGAGTCCCCTGCAGCTGCCCTGCCATTTTGGGGGCTCTCTTCCAAAACCCCTGTCCCCCCCAGCTGCCTTAGATTATACCCTGTGTTGTGCCATTGACTTCAGTGGCCCATAGAATATAATGATGGGATGGGGGCACTCTCTTTGGGTGCCCCTGGAATGGGACTCCTGGTCCAATCTTTTTTGGACTTTAGGGTTCCTTGGGGGAGAGTCCCAAGGAACTGCCCTGCAGTTTTGGGGGCTCTCCTCCAAACCCCCTCCTCTTCAGGCGGCTTCCATTATACCCTATGTTACCATTGACTTTAATACCCCATAGGGGCTATAATGGGGCCAAATATCTGGAAATATCTGGATATCTCCTATATACTGATATAATAGATACTGGTATTCAGAAATATCTGGAATTCTGGATAGTTTGGCCCTGAGTATTTCCGGATCTGGATATTATTAATTTTTTTTGTGTGTACAGCCCTATTGGCAAAATAATGTTACAGAAACAAGAACAAAATCAATGTAAGGCCTTTTACTGGACCAATCAAATTAGTGCAAAATAAAATTAGCCATGAAAGAAAATGGTGTAAGCCAGAAAGAAGTGGCAAGTCCCAATCAGAGAAACCAGCCTTGACTTTCTGGACTTCTAAAAGACTCTCCAGAAAAGGGTTGTTTGCAAGAGCTGTTGCAAACTTAACGGCCAGATAATCTCCCTGGGATGTGGGTCATAAAAGTTTGGAGTGCAGAGTAAGAAGCATCTCTCACCCCCGCTCCTTCCTTTCTCTATCTCCCCCGCCTTCTGTCCCCCATCTTTCCATCCCTCAGAAGTAATAACAGGCCATGCATCCTCTTCGGCTGGCATGCATCCTTTGTCTCCTCATGGGGATTCCTCCTCCCCCTCCACAGGAGGCAAAGAGCCAGTCACTGGTGGCCAAGGCCAAGACCTCCCTCCCTACAAGCTGCCTCAAGTCTCTTCTTCCTTCCTCCATCTATTCTCTCTCTCCATTCCCACCTCTTTCACTCTTTCCTCCCATCTATTTCTCTCCCTCCCCTCCTGTATTTGTCTCAAAATGAGGGAGCTATTGCGTGTCAAATGCATCTCTCTGTGAAAGAGTTTGTAGTGGTGGCTGTTGAATGAATACAGTGGAAGCCAGGCTGTTTGTGACAGGTGAGCTGCTTTTGCTTTTCCAGTGACTGCTTCTGGATCTTGTATGTCAGAATAGGATCTCAGGAACAGACATGGTTCAAAAATTTCAGGAAAGTAAAGTAAAGTTGGATTTTTGTGCTGAAGTTGTTTCAGGCAAACACATACGTATGCCTATCACCACCCAGCTTTAGAGGGAGGTGGTGTGCTTGTTATCATCATTACCAATGCCGTGAGTGTTCTAAGATGGGATGCAGAGACATGTCCACATAGCATGGACCCTTCACGGGCATTAGGAACAGAGGTTGCATGTTCTGTCATGCCAAAGCTTCCTCCCAAGATCAATCCAAGGTGGGATGCAGAGGAGTGCATCCTATGCCTGCAGCCTCTTGGAACCCGAGTGTCACAAGTGAGCAGAAAGCCTGCATTCTCTCTGAACTGCTGTCATTTGCTGCCCTGGCTCCACATGGCTACAGGGAGTCCGCCAGCATTTCTTCAAGCTAGTATGGATGCAAGGGAGAAGTAAATTCTCCCCCCCCACACACACCCACACCCACACACACGTGACACCTGAAAAGTGCACAGGGGAAGTGGGAAGGGCTGTGGTTCAATGGTGGGTCATGTGCTCAGCATTCAGGAGGTCCAGATTCAACCCCTGGCATCTCCAGTTAAGATCAGGTTGTAGGTGATTTGGAAGATTTTATTTTATTTTTATTTTATTGGATTTATATCCCACCCTCCCTGCCGAAGCAGGCTCAGGGTGGCTTACAACAATAAAAACATTTACAATATAAAACAGTAGCTAATTAAAACTTTGAATAGTATAACAGTTAAAACATTATTAAAGCAATTTGGTGCTAATGTTAGATTTCAATCTCTTCAGCCTTCTTGAATATCCTCATATATTGCTATCCATTAAAAGTAAATTGAAACAAAGCTGTCTTATAAGCCTTGCGGAACTGGACAAGGTCCTGCAAGGCTCTTACTTTTTCCAGAAGTTGGTTCCACCAATAGGGGGCCACTGATCTTCAATCTTGCCTCCCTCGGCCCAGGGATCGATAGCAGATTCTGTGTCCCAGATCTGAGTACCCTCTGGGAAACATACGGGGAGAGACGGTCCCTAGGGTATACAGGTCCTCGTGCATATAGGAATCTCTACCTAGGGCTCAAGAGAGCTACTGACAGTCTGTGTGGGCAATACTGATCTTGCTGGACCATGTGTCAGATTCAGTATAAGGCAGTTTTATGTGCTCATATATGGTCACCTAAACCTGGACATCTTGGAGCTGGGCAGCAGTGGCATGAATGGTGAGGCACCTCCTCCTGGGCAGCACTCCCACTGCTTTGGGGCAGCCAAGAGAGCTGAGTCAGCCCTGCCCATCCTCCAGTCTGACTCACAAGAACTCATTGGCTTGGCTTGGCATCGTATTTCTTTTCTTTGTCTTTCTTTTCAGTGAAACTCTGTCAGTTCAGTAAACACTCATTTGTGTATGGAGGCACAAATTTATCAAGCTCTACTCAGCCTGCTGAAGGAAGGCTCAAATAGAAATAGTTTCAGCTAAAAGAAATTGAAAATAAATTGTATTGTTTGAATTCATTCTGACATTTGGGAGCTGTTGCACTTCAAGTGATATTTCAGGAATGTAACAGGGCCCAGAATGCTTCACCCCACAGAGCTCAGCCTTCCCCCAGCCTGTCACTTCCTCCAAAATACACTTAACAGTGGTGATGGCAACATGGGAGGCTCATGATTTTATTTATATACATTTATTTTCTTTCTTATTTGCTTTCTTCATGTATACTCCCACCTTTCTTCCCAGCAAGGACCCAAAGTGACTTTCAAATTTTTCCTCTCCTCCCTTTTATCCTCACAACAACCCTGTGAGGTAGATTTGGCTGACAGTGTGTGACTGGTGCAACAGCACCCCCTAAGCTCCAATGAGACAGTGGCTACTTGAACCTGGATATCCCAGATCCTAGTCTGACACTGTTACTGCTACACCATGCTGGCTTTGATGGCGATAGTAATGATAACAGAGCACCCATTAATATCTGGAAAGTTGCCATAACAGTGCCCCAGAAAGCAAGACTTCTGGTCCAAAGCATCTGGCAAATGTAGTTACTTAGTGCCTCTCTAGGGATGCTGCCATGGTAGTATTCTGAAGCATAAAGAGGCCTTCATATCAGCCTAAAAGAAAAGCGGCAGCTGTGGAGATGGGGAAGGTTGGTGCTGTAGTGAATGATGAGTCTTTTGATTGCCACCCAAACATGGCTCCTAGGGGTCTTGGAATTCTGAATTGGGAAAATTCCTGTCCTCCCAGTGCTGAAATTCACCACCACTACTAATGCTGTTATATATACAGAAAGAGCACCACCACTACAATGCTATTTCATATAAGAGAGAGAGAGAGAGAGAGAGAGAGACTGATGTTCACAAATGTTTGTATTAGCTGCATTTTTTTTTTTTGTAAATAGATTTATTTTGGAAAATGTCAGTGTGGAAACAAATCTTTCAATCATACAAAAGACAATGAAATACAAAGAACAGGTCCAGGGAAGGACTATTTGTAGAAAAAGCCCAGCTGGAATTCATTTGCATATTAGGTCACACCCCTTGGCACCAAGCCAGCCAGAACTGTGTTACTGTGCGTTTCTGCTCAAAACGGCCCCCCTGTGAATTCCCATATCCCAGACATTTAACCCTGAAGAAGTTTGCACCTAACTAATGAAGCACATATGACTCAAATCCAACCAACATAAATCTAAGAGAGTCCCTGGCTCTGTAAAACGCTATTTAATTTGTATTAGCAACCATGTCAATATCTGCTTCTGGTGGCTGTCCAATTCCACTAACTCCCTAGTTATTAATATTCATTTTGACATTGAGATAAGGTTCCTAGAGGTGGTTAGAGAGCTGAATCTTGTTGGGGGTGGCTGGCATAAAATGCTCAATGACACGTTGGAAATGTATTTTCTGTGGAACTCTTTTTTTAAAACCTACCTGCTCAGCATCTGGGATTTTCCTCAGGAAGCAAACATATTTCTTGAGCTCAATCAGGACTAAGGCCCAATATCAATATGAATGTTTCCACTGACCTACATAGCTGTAAGTTTAAATGATGTTCTGAGTTCCAATAGAAAGACTTTGCATAAATAAACTGTTAATACACAGGTGCAACTGACTTCAGAAAAGAATACTGAATGCTATGCTGAAAGTGAATTCCATTTTGACACACACAGAAGTTGAGAAGCTCTATCAGTTCCTAGTCAATGAGTAGCTTTTAACAGGAGAATTATAATAAAGCTGACCTTAATTATCAAGGTTTTTATAGACTAACTTATTATTTATAACCAGGGCTTTTTTCATAGAAAAAGTCCAGCAGGAACTCATTTGCATATTAGGCCACACCCCCGACACCAAGCCAGCTGGAATTGCATTCCTGTGCATTCCTGCTAAAAAACCCTGTTTATAACCCAAGAATGTTATTAAATGATGTGTACAAGGCATTTTAACTATTTCAGTGTGGTTGTAATAAATCCAGTATGATGCAAAGTTTGGTCTGATATTTTTGAAGGAAATTTATTTTAAAGCAGAACGAAATATAAACAGAATGTCACAGTTCTAAAAAGAACTTTTGCAATTAGCAATTAGTATTTTTGCTACAAGAATAAGGTACAAGACCACATCTGCTTTCTGCTTTGTACAGTGCTCAGACACAGGGCCGGATCTAGGGGGGAGCAGAGGGGGGTGCTTACCCCGGGCGCCAATGGAGGGGGGGGCGCCAAATTGGGTATGGAGTCTATTGTATTCTATGGGACCATCAGAATGGACATAAGGGGGCATCATTTTTTAATTTTGCCCCCCCTCCTCAAAAAACATGTAGAGCCAATCCTACTCAGACACAAGCTCAAATAGAATCCCACCATTACAAATAAGAAAAAGTGTCCATACAAACTAAGAATACACAAGTCACATACCACTTTAAGTGTATTAATTAAAATGTTTCAATCTAAATTTAAAGGTGGTTTTATTTAATTCTGTGGAACCAAGGGGATTGCTAAAAATATTCTGTTTTGAGTTTATTGAATTATTTGATCTATATAAATGCTGGGGATTGACACTGAAACAAATACTTTCTGGAGCAGAATGGAAGGCATTACTAGTTAAGGGACTGGCAATCTGCACTAATATGAAAATCTTTAAAATATAAAATAGTCTTTTGACACTTTACACCTCAAAAGCTGAAAAATTGCTTCCTCTTGACTTTCCATAAGTGCTGGAAATGTGGTCTGAGGCTCACAGACTATATGCACATAACTTGGGAATTTCCAATAATTAGAAAATGCTGAAGGAAAATCTTTGCAGAAATTAATTTTAAAATTTCAGCTCCTTAAAAATCCTGTATTTTTCTATTTATGTATTTATTTATTAAAAATAAAAAAGAACTTGTAATGATTAGAAAAAAAGTTCTTAATGCAAATTAGACTGTGCAAACAATTATATATCCCATACTTGATGACAGAGTTTGAATGTGCAGGAAGGTGTGGTCCCCTGAGTGAGTAGGTAGTTGGGTGCACCCCAGAACACTGTGGTAAAAACACAGACTCCACAACAGCCAGTTAACAGATATATTTTGGGTTAGACGGAAGAGGCAGTCAAAACAGGCAATGGTCATACACAGAATAGCAGTCCTCCAATATGCAGCACCAAATCACAGTCCAATAGAGAAGTCAAAAGTCAGTCCAATACATTACATGAATCCAGCAAGTCAGTCAGTTAGTCACTCCTTCAAAGAAACAGTTCAACAGAGTTTCTCCTTCACATATGTTATTCATACAGCATCGCCCAAGGCCAAGGCACGGCATGTAACCAAGGCAAAGTGCTGTGGCTAATGCTACCACAGATATAGTGCAGCCACCCAATCCTAAGCCTGATTGGTAACATGAGCTACACCTGTGACTTCTCGTGACTTCCATTACAGCTGTATAGTTTTAGTTGCATAACCTTGACTCAGCAGTTTAGTTCTTAAAGGAACTCAAACACTGACATCCTCCCCTTATGAAACTAAAAACATTCTATACAGGTAACATAAACTATTTACATTCATAGTTCACATACATATCAACAACATGGCAGTAATATTGCAACTTCAGACTATTTAGACATTACACTCTCTTACATTGGTTCATTTCATAGCTCTTAATCAACTGAGCTACCTTACCCTTCTGTGAGACACGATACCCACCATTTACAGGTTCAATGTCTAAGCCGACATATTGTCTGATGTTGCCCAGATCCCTCACAGTAAACTGTTCATTCAAAGTTTCAACAACAGATTTCATCATCTTTTCATTTCTACAAATCAAAGCTAAATCATCAACAAAGACAAGGATTAAACATTGCTGCTCCCCTTTTCCTTTGAGAGATATACAGGGGTCAGCTATGCCTTGCTTGAAACCAAGCTTCTTTAAACATTCAGTTAAGAACTGATTCCATTGATGCCCAGACTGTTTTAAACCATACAGTGATTTTTTAAGTTTCCAGCAAACATTTGCATTGTTATTTCCACCAGAAACACCAGGTGGCAATTTCATATACAATGTGTGTTCTAGAGGAGCGTGTAGGTAAGCGGTCTTAACATCTAGATGTTTTACAACACAATTATGCCTGGCTGCATAAGTCAGAGCACAAAAGATTGATGTAGCTTTGAGTGTGGGGGCAAATGTTTCGTCATAATCTTGCATGGACTGCAAGTACCCCTGTGCTACTAGTCTAGCTTTATAACATACATTTCCGTCTGCCCCAGATTTTAATTTGTAAACCCACCTACAACCCAAGAGTTTATGATTAGGTGGTAGTACAGACTCTTCGTAGACTTGTAGCTCTTTTAACGACTCAAGCTCCGCCTTCATGGCTGCGTTCCATCCAGCCTGTTCGTCTTGCGTGAGATGCTTGATGCTGTCGTAGCAGGAAGGCTCAGCAAGGACGACACACGCCTGACCAGGACTGTAGCGATCTGGAGGACGAGTTTCTCTCGTAGATCGTCTGAGAACAGGTTCTGGTTCCTCATCTGACACTCCATGTTGGCTCACCGGCTGCTGCTGCTGCTGCTGTGACACTCCCGCTCCAGAAGATGCAGGTGTAACAGGTTCCGGCTTGATGACTCTGCTGCTGGGTGAAGGACTCCGCCTCTCGCCTCCAGTTGGTAGTTGCGAATCAGTTTCCACTGCTGTAGGTAGGGATACTGTAGAGGACGTTCTCTCCCAACCGACAGAGGTTTCCAGGAACTTAGCAGAGCAGGACGTTGTTATCTTCTTGTCACCTACTTGGGAAAATCTATAAGATTGGTGATTGTTGGAATACCCAAGAAATAACAACTTTACAGCCTTATTACTCCCCTTTCGCTGTAGCTGTTTTGGGATGTTTACATAGGCTGGTATCCCAAAGATCTTTATATGGCTAATGGACACTTTCCTGCCGTACCAGACCTCAGCAGGGATCTTTCCAATAGCAGAAGACCAGGAATAGTTCAGCACATGGGAAGCACTCATGATACTTTCCCCCCAATAACTCATGGGAAGGTTACTGTCTCTCAACATAGAGATACACATATTGTAGAGGGTGGCATTCCTCCTCTCGACAAAAGCGTTATGCTGTGGCCTATAAGGTGATGTCCGTTGATGGCTGATGCCATATCTCCTAAACAGAGAAGACATGCGGTCATTACAAAATTCTGTGCCGTTATCAGAAATAATAGCCCTTGGAACTCTCCCAGTTTTCCTGTTGACAAAACGAAGCCAGTTGCTGATGTTTTGGTAAGTCTCAGCCTTGGATTTAAGTAAATAACAAAAACCATAGCGAGAATAGTGATCTTCTATGTGTAAAGCAAACTTAGCTCCGCCCACACTTCTGGTTGGGAATGGTCCAATCAGATCCATGAAAACTAGGTCCAAGATTTCTGCAGACTGGAATTTTGATGGAGACACTGTGGGTGCTGCCTTTGATTTCGTTGCTTTGCAGATCTCACAGTCAACAAAACAATGACAGGCTCTGGGGGTAATTCCTGCAGCTTGCAAGGTTCTCTTGACAGCTTGGAAATTTATATGCCCCAGTCTCCTGTGCCACATGTGTATGCATTCATCATGAGGGGGTCGGTTCATACTCACATGTTGCACAAGGTTTTCTTTCTCCAGAAAATATAAGTTGTCTCTCCTTTTAGCCACCACTGAAACGCCATCACCACTAATCAAGCAGCTCTCAGCTGTAAAAGACACTTTAAAACTCTGCTCAGTTAAAGTGGAGACAGATAACATGTTGTACTTAATGCTGGGCACGTGAAGCATTTGGAACTTTCTCCTTAGACAAGGAATGTTAACAAGCCCAGTTCCTTCTACGTTGGCACAAAGCCCATCAGCTAACATAACACACTGACCTTTAATTGGTGTGTAGGTGTTGAAGAGACTCTTGTCCTTGATAATGTGCACAGTCGCGCCGCTATCAAGTAAAAACTGATTGCAGAAGGAAGAATAGTTAACAACAAGGTTCACATGCCTGCCTCCCACCGGAGGTACAGAAGACTGTTTCCTTTTGGAATGTTTACAGCTCCGTTTGAGATGATTAGGGCTGTTACATATAAAGCATCTCCTCACTGAGTAAGTTTTCCCAGCTGCTGCATGACTGTCGGCCCCTTTAAATTCCTCCCGGGCGGGAGACTTGGCTGAATGAGCTGGAGACACACCGAACAAAACTGTGTTCCTTCTCCTCATGTCCTCATTCAACAAACGTTGAGCGATGTTAGACATAGTTATCTCAGCTTTAGGCAAGATATCCAAACAGGATACAAACTGATCATAACTAGCATCCAGGGAGCAAAGGATTATGTAGGCTTTCTGCTGCTCAGAAAAAACCACCTCCTTCTCCTGTAACTGTTGCAAGGTACGTTGCATAAACTCTAGGTGGACATTCATTTCCCCACCAGGCACATATTTTGCACTAAGGAGTTTCTTCATTAAGTATATGTGGGAGCCCACACTCTCACTGACATAGAGAGACTTTAAAGCGTCCCAACAAGACTTTGCACTGCTGGAGGACTTTATGTGGATAAGCTGGCTGTCTTCCAACGTTAGACCAATTAGTGCGCAAGCTTTATCCTCATTACTCCTGTGTTTTGCTATAACAGCTGCGTCATCAGCAGCGTCTAACACAGCTATATTGGGTGGACTTGTCACGTACTCCCACAAACCATGATATTTGAGGATCATTGTGACCTTCTCCGACCAGGTGCAGTAATTCTCCCCGTTCAGCCTCTTGATGAGGAATCCGGAGACTTGGATACTGGACTCCATTCTGCCTGTGTAAAAAACAAAAAACTGCCACGCCCAAAAATGGCTGTTACTCACGAGTAGACCTCGAGTAGACCACAGGAACTGATGGCACGTAGCACTCTTACTCTCCAGGAGACCTACGCACTGGGCCCATAACCGATGACAGAGTTTGAATGTGCAGGAAGGTGTGGTCCCCTGAGTGAGTAGGTAGTTGGGTGCACCCCAGAACACTGTGGTAAAAACACAGACTCCACAACAGCCAGTTAACAGATATATTTTGGGTTAGACGGAAGAGGCAGTCAAAACAGGCAATGGTCATACACAGAATAGCAGTCCTCCAATATGCAGCACCAAATCACAGTCCAATAGAGAAGTCAAAAGTCAGTCCAATACATTACATGAATCCAGCAAGTCAGTCAGTTAGTCACTCCTTCAAAGAAACAGTTCAACAGAGTTTCTCCTTCACATATGTTATTCATACAGCATCGCCCAAGGCCAAGGCACGGCATGTAACCAAGGCAAAGTGCTGTGGCTAATGCTACCACAGATATAGTGCAGCCACCCAATCCTAAGCCTGATTGGTAACATGAGCTACACCTGTGACTTCTCGTGACTTCCATTACAGCTGTATAGTTTTAGTTGCATAACCTTGACTCAGCAGTTTAGTTCTTAAAGGAACTCAAACACTGACACTTAACTTGTCCCCAGCATGTAGATCAAAAACTCCCCACAACAGGATCACTCAGAAGGTATTTCCTCAAGACCCGCTGGAAGCCTTCTGGGTCTTATATGACTCAAAGAACAGAATGTTTTTAGCAAATTTCGTATTTGTTATCATAACATTTATTTACAAAATATTTGTATCCTGTCTGGCTCTACAGGCAATCCTAATAATGTACACAGAGCCCAAAGTGATTTATACACACAAACACAAACACTGACTACTCTGCACAAACATAAGCCTGGTACACATATAATAGCTGGTAATACCTTTTCATAGAGGACCTAGAATGCATGCTGGAATATGTTTTGCTGCATGAGTTTTTGTTTGTCTCTGAGAACAATTATAATTAGTTGCCATGTATGAACATTATATTGCAAGATCTATTCAAAATAAGTCAGATTAAATATGAATTTTTAGTTCTCTTCAGTGGCTGTTCATCATACCGGCATCTCTCTCTCTTTCTCTCTTTTTAACTGTATGAATGCAGTCACTACAGGCACGGCACTGATGGAAAATATTTGTTATTGCTTTTGCTGAAGTCAGAGCTGATTTATGGCGACCTTGTAGGATTCTCAAGGCAAGAGACATTCAGAGGTGGTTTCCCATTGCGTGCCTCCATGTCATGACCCTTGTATTCCTTGGCAGTCTCTCATCCAAATGCTAGCCAGGGTTAACCCTTCTTTGCTTCCAAGATCTGACAAGATTGGGCTAGCCTGGGCTATGCCAGGGGATGGAACCACAGTTTCAAAGTTCTTAGATCAGAATGTTTGAAAACATGGATGTAAAGGGATGCTGTTAGTATGACATGGTTCTTACATGGGACTATTAAGAGCCCCATGGTGCAGAGTGGTAAAGCTGCAGTCTGAACTCTGCTCATGACCTGAGTTCAATCCCAGCAGAAACTGGGTTCAGGTAGCCGGCTCCAGGTTGACTCAGCCTTCCATCCTTCCAAGGTTGGTAAAATGAGTGCCCAGCTTGCTGGGGGGAAAGTGTAGATGACTGGGGAAGGCAATGGCAAACCACCTCATAAAAAGTCTGATGTGAAAACGTTGTGAAAGCAACATCACTACCTTTACCCTTTTTTACATGGGACTGTCATAGGCTACCAAATGCCCACTTGGCTTGCAAAAACACAACTACTCACAAATTCCTATTTTAAAATTTTATTTTCCATTTACTGTCAGTGTAGGTATTTAATTTAACTTTGTGTAGCCTAAATTTATTTTTTTTACTTCATTTATATCCAACCTCTCTCCCCAGTGTGATCCAAAGTAGCTTACATAATTTTCCTTTCCTGTGTTTTAAATCTTGATTAGGGTAAAATTGCTGTAAAATTAGGGTAAAATTTGGATTGCTATCTGGGTGTCCATTAGAAAAAAATATTAGTGTTCCACACTAATCAGCCTTATTAATTCTCTTAAGGAGTCCAGGTCAAGTCTGTGCTGTTGCTAGGGTTGCCAGCCTCCAGGTGGGACCTGGAGATCTCCAGCTTTTACAACTGATCTCCAGCTGGCAGAGATCAGCAACCCTGGAGAAAATGGTTGCTTTGAAGAGTGGACTCTGACATTGTACCATGCTGAGGCCCCTCCTCTCCCCACCCCAAATCCCACCCTCTCCTGGATCCACCCCCATAGTCTCAAGGTATTTTCTAACACAGACCTGGCAACCCTTGGTGTGACTATGATGTTGGAGAATTCTAATGAAGTCCTCATGCTTAGAAATTTTCAAGGGTTAGAAGAACAGTTGTCTTCACCTTGCCTATCAGTAGGTGGCCATAAAAATGCTGAAGTTGTCTTGATTTTTCATGGCAGATTTATCTCATCAGTCTACCTGGAACAGACAGTCAATGAGAATTAAAAATATGCACAAGCTCTTAGGGGCATTTTTTTCTTTTAGTGTTTGCAAGATCAAACTAAAAATAATTCCAACAGCTCAACTAACAAATGAATGTATTAACATGCATACCTTTCTCCCTCCAGCAATCTGATGATACCTGCTATCTTTGCAATTCAGTTTTGACTACTTTGCCAAATTTCCAAGTGAAGAACCCTCATGACAAGCATTCCCCTGAGGTGGGTCAGCTAAAGCGTAAGCTTCTGATTATAGATGATATAGTGCTACCCTTGTATATCTCAAGGTTGCTGAGCTGCCAGAGTGGGTCTCCAGGCATTTTTATGACCTATTTATATTTCATATATCACAGTGGATTTTTTCAAAATGTGAGAAGTGCGCACTACAGGTAGCAAAACTATGATTGTCAAACAGCCTGTGAAATTGTATTGGCAACAATAATTATATTTTCCTCAACAATGCCTTGTTTCTTTTCTCATCATCTCAGCTTCATAAGACTGATTCACACATAGATTTTCACTTGATTTTTCTGTTGTGTTCTTCTGTACACTTGATCATTTATACCTGAATTGTATAAATTTATTCCATCAAATAGCATTGTATGAAATGTTGCAATATGATATGAAAGTTCTATTCTGTGTTATATTGAGAATGGCCCATTCAGACAAGCAGATACTGTGTGTGTGCTAAGTTAGAAGCAGTGGGCTACACCTAAAAAATCAGCAGTGGCCAACCTGAAAAATCAGCAGTAGCTGAACACAGCTTAACTCAAACAGGACACAGTATCTTATTTCAAAACACTGTAATGTTGGACAGCACATCCAATTACTGTGTCAGATTACACAGGGAGGTCATTGAAATGCACATAAACACAATTTCAATAAGGAAGAAGAAAGTTTAAAAATGAGTAGGGCGTGGTTTCCAGTCCTGAAAAACACAAAATGCTCTATAGCTTACAACAGCACTACAGATAAGATTAGAATTCCAACAGCCGTTCCATATGCAAAGAACCTCCTCAGGAAAGCTCCGTATACAAAAGAACCTCCACAGGAAAGCTCTTCTATTAACATGTCACAGCCTGGGAAATCCCTACACGATAATGACTCAGCCCTACCCCACCTTCCTGAGTAGATAAAAATTCCTACCATTTCTTTTTCTTTCCTCTCACTTTGACACAGAAAGAACTCTTATCTTTCTGTATTATACCTCTGAGGAATGCTAGTCACAGCTGCTGATGAAACGTCAGGTATTACTGTACCAAGACCACAGCCACACAGCCTGGAAAATCTACAACAACCAGTGGGCTACACTACTTGGCTGTCACTATTTAGGATATCTGAAAGGATAAAACATTTGCATATGTAGCAGTGGATGTCATGGGGATGGGGGCCATTTCAGAAAGTCCAAATGCTTTTATGCGGAATCTGTGCTGTGGCACAAATACATGATGAAGACATTGCACAGGTCCCAGAGGACTATTGAAATGATCCATCAGCATATTCTTTATGTAGCCTGGTCTGCTTGACTCCCCCTCATTCTCTCAATTACCATGTATGCATGGCAGTAGGTGGTGATGCGTTTGTGACTACTCTTCTCTTAATCGCTGCTCAGCAAAAGCAACTGAATCATACAGCCTGTCATTACTGTACTTCTTATATGGTGTATATAATGAAGAAACAGGCTTTATCTTGAAACATCTGTAGAAATCAAGCTCTTGTGGTACCGATGGTACTGTCCACTTGTTAACATTCAGACCCCTCCTTTTGCTAAAGAGCAGTTTATAGGACAGAAAACCCATAAACACCTTTCCTAATTTATATACATCAGATGAAATGTTGTAAGCTGCAATGCACTGCCTGGCCTAAAATGACACAAAATGAATGCTAGCAAGGAACAAATCTGGGCATATTGGTGTGGGAAAGAGCAGCTAGCCAGCTAATGACCTCCTCCCCACTCTAAGGAGATGCATAATTTAGGACAATGGGTTACCTTGGATTAACCCCATCCATACCCAGCCTCACTTCTCCTTGCCCATTTACCCTAATTAAGCAACACTTAACACTATTCACAAAACCTTCTAGCTTTTCCTGTCTGGTTCATCAAACACCATTAGCACCTATAGTCCACCTCAGGTAAACCCATCAACTTCCTAACAAATCATTGTTCACATACATCAAGTTATTATTTTGGGGCAAACACATCAGACTGCCCTAGGTAGCCTTTCTCTCTATATTCATAGCACTCTGTTTCATAGCAGTGTGTATGTCCTTCTCTTCTCTGTGAAATGTGGGTTATTTTGCTGCCCTATAGGCCTCTTTAATCTAGATTGGTAACTATAACTTTCCCCTAAATTGCTTCCTCTCCTCTCCTCTCCTCTCCTCTCTGATTTCCTCTTCGCTAGCTTGTCTGTTTTAAGTCTGAGTGTGTGTGTGTGTATGTGTTGCCCTTTTATTTCTCTTTAACAATAAGAAAAACCTTTCCAGCTGATAATCTGTCTGGTTTATTTGAGAGTTCTCTTAAGGGAACCCATATACATAGGTGAAGAATTCCAGTTACTCCCTCTTGCTTTGTCTCCCTTAAGCTAATTCCCCCAATTAAATAAGAGACTGCCTCTTTGGGTAACACACCATGGTTATTACCAATACTCTCCTCCCATTCCTTAGACATTCTGATCAGTTTTAGTGTGGGTCACTAACTATTCTATTAAACCAGGCACGATCTTACTAACACTATCTGTAATGCAACAGAGTCACCAGTACATTTAGAGAGGGAGAAAGTGTGTGAACACAGGTGAGATTATCACACCATTGTTCCATCATCTGTATTATTACAAATGTAGTGTCAGAATTATCTATCTCCATGTTGTGCGTGGTAATATCCATGGCTTGTCGCATTTCCCATATACTCAGATGGACACTCATCTCTTCTAGTTTTTTAGCACTGTTGTGTTAGTGAATTTATGCTCAGTTGTAGTGTAAAGTGCCAAAAACACATGATGGTGCTGAAAGCTATGGTAACCTGTACATGCACAATTCTCTGAACAATTTTTTTTTAAGAAAGAGAAAAAAGGAAAGTATAGAGAATTCCAAATGCTCCAGTCCTGCCTCAAAAATGAGAGTAGCTAATAGGGCAGAAGTGATTTTCTAAGTATCCTGGTGTACATTCAAGCAATGATACTATACACATGTACGCTGATTAGAACATTTTAAAAACACAGGATCATCTCTCAGCATTCAAACAGGCACTCTGACATAAAGCTCCATCTGCTACAACTCTTTCTTCAGCAAGGAAAACCAGCCATTTCTGCCTTTTACCCTAGATAAGACAGGTTGGATCTCTTGTCACCTCATTTCTATAATGGCAATGTGCTATGTTGCAATGGAAACATTTCCCCTCATTGTTTAAATTTCAGAGTACTCTCCATGAATTGTGAGCATATTTCCCTATAAGAACATAAGAGAACCCATGTTGGATCAGGCCAATGTCCCATCCAGTCCAACACTCTGTGTCACACAGTGGCCAAAAAAAAAATTATATATATATACACGCTGTGGCTAATAGCCACTGATGGACCTCTGCTCCATATTTTTATCCCCCTCTTGCAGCTGGCTACGCTTGTAGCCACCACCACCTCCTGTGGCAGTGAATTCCACATGTTAATCACCCTTTGGGTGAAGAAGTACTTCCTTTTATCCGTTTTAACCTGACTGCTCAGCAATTTCATCGAATGCCCACGAGTTCTGGTATTGTGAGAAAGGGAAAAAAGGACTTCTTTCTCTACTTTCTCCATCCCATGCATTATCTTGTAAACCTCTATCATGTCACCCCGCAGGCGACATTTCTCCAAGCTAAAGAGCCCCAAGCGTTTCAACCTTTCTTCATAGGGAAAGTGTTCCAGCCCTTTAATCATTCTAGTTGCCCTTCTCTGGACTTTCTCCAATGCTATAATATCCTTTTTGAGGTGCGGCGACCAGAACTGCACCCAGTACTCCAAATGAGACTGCACCATTGATTTATACAGGGGCATTATGATACTGGCTGATTTGTTATCAATTCCCTTCCTAATAATTCCCAGCATGGCGTTAGCCTTTTTTATTGCAATCACACATTGTCTTGACATTTTCAGTGAGTTATCTACCATGACCCCAAGATCTCTCTCTTGGTCAGTCTCTGCCAGTTCACACCCCATCAACTTGTATTTGTAGCTGGGATTCTTGACCCCAATGTGCATTACTTTGCACTTGGCCACATTGAACCTCACCTGCCACGCTGATGCCCACTCACCCAGCCTCAACAGATCCCTTTGGAGTTCCTCACAATCCTCTCTAGTTCTCACCACCCTGAACAATTTAGTGTCATCTGCAAACTTGGCCACTTCACTGCTCACTCCCAACTCCAAATCATTTATGAACAAGTTAAAGAGCATGGTGTTAGAGACAATTTGGCTGCCTCCCCTGGCCCCTCCAGGAGATGCAAAGAAAAAGAGCTGTCAGTCGGGAGTCTCCTTTGAAGTATACAACTTTATTGATATCAAGAAAGAGGGGAGTCGCTTTTCAACGAGCTCCCTGATTAGTTCCATATATACCCTTTTATCCTTTACTCCCGGCCGATGAGTCCCTCCTCCTTTCCCCATAGGCTGAGGTACTTAGAGGGTACAGGCTACCCGGCACGCCTACTTCACCCCCTCCTTGACATGTACCCCTCCCGTTACATACATTGCATGTGCATTTAAATTTACTTTTCCCCGAGGTGGGGTGTGTCAGTTAATATTTATTACTTGATTACGCCTGCGTACTTGCTGCTGATTAATTTCTATTGCTATTAATCTTACTGTTGCCATGGCTTGTTCAGCCATGTTATTTCTTTTCGGTTTCTGCATTTTAACAACGGCTACTACCCCTGTGCTATGGTTACTAAATGTTTGTACCCGGTTCTGCTCCTTGCACCTTAACAATCACTAAGACATTACATTTGGTTCCTCCTGTTTCAGCTCATTTCATTATCTCACTCCTCTCAATCCCTACTCTTTTATTTTTACCTGAGCTGAAACATTCTCAAACTTTGCAACCATCAGCTGAGCTTGCCCTTTCTTGGTATGCTTCTTTATTGCTGACTGGCAAGCACTGCTACACACCGGTAAGCAGTGGAGACAACAACAACAGATGATGCTGATTACTACTATGATCATACCGATCTGCAATATGCTCTTGAGCCACCCCCAGCCTGGTAACCAGGAGGTAAGCCAGTTCCAGGGACTTTGTATTCCTTCATAGTTTTCCTTTGAAGTAGTTTGCATTTCTTGTAGGTGCATTTCTATGCTTTTGTTTAAATCATGAAACTGCACATGACATTGTGTTCCTATCACCTTACAGAATCCTCCTTGCTGTGCTAACAAATAGTCTAGGGCCATCCGATGTTGTAGCTGGATTTGACTTAATTCTTCTATCTCAGTTTGCAATTCTCTGATGACCTTCCCTGTTGCATTCACCGTTTTCTCTAGTCTACAGGTCAGACCTATTATGCTATTACGATTTTCTTGTGCCACTATTCCTGGATAGGCTCCTAATGTTAAAAGACCTGTTATTAATCCTCCCCCTATGCGGCTGCCTGCATCATCTGAGAGCTGATGGCCCACAATTACTTCATCTTTGCAATTTGTTCCTAACTGTCCGTCTCTGGGGCCGAGGTGATCTTCCCTTTTTACCCGGGAATGCTTGGGCAACACCTGCACCAGGAATGTTAAGAATCCTATCCCAACACATGCCCCTCTCTTGTACCCAGGATGATAATTAGTGGCCCATTTATCAAAGAAAAACCACAGGTTGGGATCTTTTATTTTCATCCCTGAACATATACTACCTTTACCTGAATAATCAGCCTGGAACATTGGTATGTCAGGAAAAATATCTCCCAGAGTTGTCTAGCCCCACAGGAGAGTTTTGTTCCCCCATGTATGATTTCCTGGTTTTGACAACCAGAAGTAGTCTGTGCAAGCACTGTAGTTACTCAGCTTGCTCATTCTTTCTTGTGCCTCTTTGAAGCCTGGCACTATAGAGTTCCATACCCCACTATGAATGCAACAGAAACATAAGCCTGGGGTCAACTTGCTGTATCTAAACCACCTTAATCCGGTTTTTCCTATTTTTGAGGGGGAGACAAACAATATTTTGCGTTCTGATCATTGAGATAATGCTTGTAAGGACCCTACTACTAATGGGGGGCTCACTTATTAGTCCAGGTAGCAGACTCAGCGTTGCTACTGATGTGGGATGCTCATAAATTAATCTAGAGCTTTTCCCATGCTGCTGAAACATATAATGAGCGTGGCGGATCCAGGTATTTCCTCCAGTTCCAGGACATTGGACCTTAGAGATCAGTATTATTAACAGAGGTTTTTGTAAAACGAGATACAATCTTCGACATGATAGGGTCCAGTCCCCTGTCATTCTGGTAAATCTTAACCTTATATGTGTTTACACAATCTCCCTTTTGCAACCTACTCCAAAGTTCTAATAATGTATCAAACAATATGAATTATATAAAGCAATATTTTTAGAGTCCATTTAACACTTAGAAAACTTAAATTAAAAAGTTATTTGTTTGTGATTTTATGCTACTGTTCAACAATTTTATTTATCAGCCATGTAATTCACTGCTGCTGGAGCCTCTTTCACCACGTGTAATACATCCAGCCACTCTCTGCTGTGCCAACTGCTGTTTACGTTGTTAGTGTCACCTGGCAAGGTTCTAACCACTGCTGAGACAACGGCCTTTCCTTTCCAGTCTTGACTAAAACCCAGTCACCCAGTCCATGTTGGTGTAGGGACAGCGTTCGCATCAGCAAGGCTTTTCTGTTGAAGAAAGAAAACAGCACGGACAGTAGCTGATCCAAATAACACATAATAACTCAGCCAGTTATTCCTGACTGAGGCAAACTTTTTAGCAGCATTTTGATAGATAGAAGTAGGTATATCAAGGTAACTGATAGCCTTCCTCTGCAAGGCAGTACAATCCACTTTTATACACCACACACACAATATAGGTTTTATTTTAAAATTTCCTAAACACACAAATTTCCTATATCCATCTTGGCTTGAACTCCCTAATACTTCCCTTCATACAACCACTTTAACACTTATTTAATTAATGGCTTGGAGAGCCACTGTTTTTCCTTTTACAGTCTCCTACACAAATTATACCTTAAGTTTAATTAAACTTTATAATGCCACTTTTCCCAAAACCCTGTTATTGTTTCTTCTTTAGCTTTTTTTTTTAACTGCCACATTAGTTAGCTTATTCTCTATAACCTTATCCAAAAATTAAATCTGATACCTGCACACACATAATTAACTGTTCTGTTCCCTTTGCTTCACCAATCCTTAATTCTTCTGATATTAATTTTATCAGGGGTATTGTAAAAAAAAATAGTTGGTGGATTTCATCCAGGGATTGTTATGCAGTTGCACCTATTTTTCAATAGACAAGGTAGCTAGATGGGGAGGAAGAGGTGGTGCCATCAGAAAAGTTCAGGAGCTGCTCTCCTGTGAGCTCCTGCTAAATTCAGGATCTGAATTCCCCACCCACTTTTACTGGTTAGCATTTTCATTTTCTTTTTTCCTTCAAAATGTTTAAGAGTTTTATTAACCTAAATAAACTACCCTTTCTCTTTAATAGAGTTTACATTTGAAAACATAAAGTACAGGTTTGGCCAGACCATCCCAAATTAATTATTCTTGCCTTTTGTTCCCCCTTGTTCCCTTCATATCGTTGCACCTTTTCTCCTCTACTGCTTGGAAAGAACCAGCACTTCCCTGGAGTAGAGGAACATCTTTTAGATTTGGTTAGCTTTTTGATCTGGAGGTTTTGTAAATTTTACATTATCATGTTTCTCCATTCCTTGTTATTTAAAAGTCTCCAGATTCCAAATATAAAGTTAGTTTTACATTTTAGAAATCTGGAATTTGTCATAACTAGCATTATTCTGTTTTATTGCTTATAAACTACTATTAAAAGTATTTCTCAACAAAAGTTATTTCTCTAGGCAGCACACAAGTTTGCCATTCTCACCCCACTGCATCTAGAAGGCTGGAGAGATCTGCCCTGACTACCTTTGGATTAGAAATCTCTAAATTCACATCCTTAAAACTTTGAGTGTGCTTAAGAGAATGTTATTTCCTCTGGGGGTCCAATTCAGATATCTCACTTTTTATTCCACAACTTCTGATATAATAGTGCATTTTTTAATAGTGCATAATTTTAACCCTACCAATGTTCCTTTTAAGCTGCCGAGTACTGGCAGTTGTGCTCTGGGACTACTTTTACAAAAAGTGTGAGCTGAAGGCTAGAAATCCATGAGCCTGCCCATGCCAACTCATCTTAAAGGGAACATTGGCCCTCACCCTTTTAGGGTTAAAGCATCATGTTCTTTATAACCAATGACATAAACATTGCACTTTCTTCTCCCACTAATTGTGCTTCAACAACTTCCTTGTTTATCTACAGAACATTGATAAAAACCAGGTTTAAAAGCCGTAAATGCTTAAAATTAATTTATCTACAACTGTCCTTTTACTTTATAAAAACTTTAAAAGTATTCTGAATACTTAACTCTGCTTTGTTTTAAGGCAAACCTCTGTTCAGCAAGAAAAAAAAATCCTTGGAGAAAGAACCTGCTTTCTCCATCTTAGCTACATATTGTATTGTTTCCTAACATTCCAAAAGGAGGGGCTAGGACTTGGAGGATGCCAGTCTCCTGGCAGGAGAAAGGCTCAAAGTTTGGTCTATAAAAGATTTTGCCAAACAATTTACAAGGAAAGCAACTGAATCTGTTTCAGCTACTCAAAATATGTACACCAAAGTAAACTCTTAACTTTTACCACCACTTTAAAAGAAAGAAATCCTTCCTAACACTTTCAGCTATTTTAACCTTCTATGCCACAGTTATCCTGCTAAACTCCAACCATGAAAGCAAACTTTATTTTAACACTTTACTACCTTCCAAACACTTTTAATCTCTGACTATATAGACAACACTCTCTTTATAATGTATTTCTTTATAATGTTCCAACATTTCCAAATTAGTTTACTTATGCAACGCAGAACTTACACTTTTCATTAAGTGTAAAGATATGTCACTTCTTTACAAATACCAAATACTAACAAGAACAAAAGAAGGGAAAAGAAAGGAAAAGGAAAAAATATTCCAACAGAGTGGGGGGGGGGGTTGACCAGTTCTCTCCCCTCTCTGTTTCCCAACACTCATTACTATAAATACTTTATTTACTACAAGAGGATTATCTGACAAAGATCACCCAATAACCATGTCCAGGTTGAAGTTCCTGGAATACTTTAAGAATGCAGCTGCAATCTAGAGAAATTGCAGGATGTCTCCTGGCTACACCTGGAGACTGGTATCCAGACTTGAACATGAACATATGAAGCTGCCTTATACTGAATCAGACCCTTGGTCCATCAAAGTCAGTATTGTCTACTCAGACTGGCAGCGGCTCTCCAGGGTCTCAAGCTGAGGCTTTTCACACCTATTTGCCTGGACCCTTTCTGGAGATGCCAGGGATTGAACCTGGGACCTTCTGCTTCCAAGCAGATGCTCTACCACTGAGCCACCGTCCCTCCCCAAGAGACTTTAGCCAAGAGAGTTCCCTTTAGTGTGGCCACACTAAAAGCAACCATTTCTTTTTGTTTTTCCCTTTTAAATTTCATCATGCAGACCAGTGATCCTGGTTGAGGCATCCATGCCCCCACATAACTGGATTCCTCATTTCAAGGCCTCCTTTCATTAATATAAATGTTTAACAGCTGTCTCACTGTTACATCAAAGCTACCAAAGGGAGGCCAGATAAGTCCCCGCAATTTATACTTTGGCCACACGAAAGCAGAGAAGTTTACCATCTTCTCCTTATTTAGATCTTTAGTCAAATTACCCTCTTCTCAGTTTTTCAGCATCAATCCTAAAGGACTGTCTGCCGGGATCCGGGGGGATTACCCGATCCTTCCCAAACCCGTTACTCCCTTTAAACTGAGAATCTTTATTCCCCATTTGCCGCGGTCTTACCTTAACTAGACAGGACGTCCCGATTTCCAAGTTTGTGCGAGCTTGTCTTTCTGGCAGGCCCCTCCTGCCTGGCAGGCCCCTCCTGCCTGGAGTGTCACTGACTGACTGCGATCTACAGTGTCACGGGTCTTGAGCTGTCTCCAATCCCAGCCAACAGAGATCCAATGGGTCGTGAAATACTCACGAGGTGCACCTTCCCAATTGGAGTTCGCTGAGTGGGCTGGCAACAGGTCACGTGATCCCGGACGAGCCCCCAATTGTTAGAGACAATTTGGCTGCCTCCCCTGGCCCCTCCAGGAGATGCAAAGAAAAAGAGCTGTCAGTCGGGAGTCTCCTTTGAAGTATACAACTTTATTGATATCAAGAAAGAGGGGAGTCGCTTTTCAACGAGCTCCCTGATTAGTTCCATACATACCCTTTTATCCTTTACTCCCGGCCGATGAGTCCCTCCTCCTTTCCCCATAGGCTGAGGTACTTAGAGGGTACAGGCTACCCGGCACGCCTACTTCACCCCCTCCTTGACATGTACCCCTCCCGTTACATACATTGCATGTGCATTTAAATTTACTTTTCCCCGAGGTGGGGTGTGTCAGTTAATATTTATTACTTGATTACGCCTGCGTACTTGCTGCTGATTAATTTCTATTGCTATTAATCTTATTGTTGCCATGGCTTGTTCAGCCGTGTTATTTCTTTTCGGTTTCTGCATTTTAACAATGGCTACTACCCCTGTGCTATGGTTACTGAATGTTTGTACCCGGTTCTGCTCCTTGCACCTTAACAATCACTAAGACATTACATTTGGTTCCTCCTGTTTCAGCTCATTTCATTATTTCACTCCTCTCAATGGGACCCAGTACCGAGCCCTGCGGCACCCCACAGCTTACCGTCCTCCACTGCGAAGACTGCCCATTTATACTCACTCTCTGCTTTCTATTAATCAGCCAGTTTTTGATCCACAAGAGGACCTGTCCTTTTACTCCATGACTCTCGAGCTTTCTAAGGAGCCTTTGATGAAAAACTTTATCAAAAGCTTTCTGGAAGTCAAGGTAAACAACATCTATTGGGTCTCCTTTGTCCACATGTTTGTTCACCCCCTCAAAGAACTGTAACAGGTTAGTGAGGCAAGATCTTCCCTTACAGAACTCATGCTGAGTCTTTCTCAATAACTTGTGTTCATCAATGTGCCTACTCATTCTGTCCTTGATAATGGTTTCTACCAACTTTCCCAGTATTGAAGTTAGACTGACTGGCCTGTAATTTCCCGGATCTCCTCTGGAACCCTTTTTAAAGATGAGGGTGACATTCGCTACCTTCCAGTCCTCAGGAACGGAGGCAGATTTCAATGAAAGATTACATATTTTTGTCAGTAGATCCACAAGTTCAACTTTGAGTTCTTTCAGAACTCTTGGATGTATGCCATCCGGACCTGGTGACTTATTAGTTTTTCATTCGTCTATCAGTTGTAGGACCTCCTCTCTTGTCATCTCAAAGACTCAGGCCTTTCAACACCCCTTCCAAAATTAGTGGTTCTGGAGCGGGCAAACACTTCTCATCTTCCACAGTGAAGAAGGAGGCAAAAAATGCATTCAGCTTCTCAGCCATTTCTCTATCCTCCTTCAGTAATCCTTTTAGCCCTTGGTCATCCAAGGGCCCCACTGTCTCCCTGGCTGGTTTCCTGCTTCTAATATATTTGAAGAAATTTTTATTGTTGGTGTTTATGTTTTTTGCAATATGCTCCTCATAGTCCCTTTTTGCCTGCCTGATCACAGTCTTGCATTTGATTTGCCACAGCCTGTGTTCCCTTTTATTAATCTCACTTGGACTGGTTTTCCACAGCTTAAAGGAGTCCTTCTTACCTTTTACAGCTTCCATTACTTTGTTTGTTAACCATGCAGGCCTTTTCTTATACCTGTTTGTGCCTTTCCTAACTTGTGGTATATATTTTATTTGAGCTTCTAGGATTGTAGTTTTAAATAGTTTCCAAGCTTCCCCAAGGGTTTTGACCATATTTACCTTTCCATTCAGTTTCCTCTTCACATGCCTCCTCATCTCAGAGAATTTACCCCTTTTAAAGTTAAACGTGGTTGTGCTGGTCTTTTGGGGCAACTCCCTATTTATACAAATGGTGAAATCAATAACGTTATGGTCACTGCTCCCAAGCGGTGCAATCACTTTTACATCTCTCACCAAGTCTTGGGCATTACTTAGGACCAAATCCAGGATCGCTCCACCCCTGGTAGGTTCTGAGACCATCTGCTCCATAGCACAGTCATTGAGAGTGTAAAAAAACTCAATTTCTTTCTCTCAACCAGAACACATATTGACCCAATCAATCTGCGGGTAGTTAAAATCACCTATTATGACACAGTTTTTATGTTTAGCTGCTAGCTTTAATCCTTCCATCATATTATAATCATCCTCTATCTTTTGATTTGGTGGGTGATAACAAACTCCCATAGTTAAATTTCCTTTTGGGCCCTCTATTTCAACCCCTTTCTAGAAGGGAATCTAATTCTCTGACCTCAGTCTTACTGGACTGTATACCCTATCTGACATACAGAGCCACCCCACCTCCAACCCTTCCCTCCCTATCCTTCCAATGTAACTTATATCCAGGAATCACCGTGTTCCACTGATTCTCCTCATTCCACCAAGTTTCTGAAATTCCACAATGTCTATGTTTTCTCCCAACACTAAACATTCCAACTCACCAATTTTACTTTGAACAATTCTAGCATTTGTGTACAAACATCTATAATTTCCCAGGCAATCTAGGCCACCCACCTTCCTCCTGCTGCCTCGAGACTCTGGCAGGCAGTCCATTCTGTTTGTCACCATCTCAGTGGACAACTCTGATCCATTACCCGGTAGAAAAGTAACAGCTAACCCTTCAACTCTTTGAGATGAGTCCTCCCGAACCAGAGACATTCCATCTCCTGTTGGCTTTCCCCCAAGATTTAGTTTAAAAACTGCTCTGCCACCTTTTTGATTTTAAGCGCCAGCAGCCTGGTTCCATCTCGGGACAAGTGGAGACCGTCTCTTTTGTACAGCTCCCACTTGTTCCAGGAAGCATCCCAGTGCATAACAAATCCTGTTCAAATTGCATATACAGAATCCTGTTCAAATTGCATATATGCAGATCAATAATTTACATGCCCCTTACTGAGCAAGCAAGCATAACAGATGCTTTATATTCCTCCTTGTACTATGGCTTCCGTCTTTGGTTTCTTTAGCGCTAACGTTTAACATTATCTGTCTTTAAAAACAAACCTGGACAATATTTTCTGGAACTTCAGACAGCACATCTTTTTTCTAGAAAGACGATCTATTTGAAGTGCATAATAATTGTGATGTAAGGCAGAACACATTCCTGTTTCAGGAGTTCATGGCATAGAGACTCATCCTTAGATACTGGCAGCATGAGAGCTGTAGCAGTGAAGATCCTTTCTGTGAAACAGAGTAATGTGAAAAGTTCTGACCTACGCAAGAGGAACCCATGCTGCAGGGACTCCTCATAATTTTTATCGTGCCATCATGGAAACACTTTGACTTGTGAAAATTTAAACACGGCTTACTTTTCAGATCACCAAAAATCCACACCTAAATAATCTGAGCATGAGGAACAAACCTTCTCATTCCCATGCTAAATAAAAATGCCTAGGCTCTACTCCTGTCTTATGTGAATGCCCCCAATCTGAGAATTGGCCAATAAAATGCCTGCAAGGGATCTTTGACAAGGTAGTGAGGCACCTCTGCAAGCTTAGAAGGAACACTGAGAATCTGGACAGAGTGACAGTAGAAACAGTGTTCAGTTAGGATAGTGACAAAAACTATAAAGGCTGGAGAGATAACAATCTCAATCTGTCAAAATTATATCAAGTATTCAATACAAAATCCACTAGAAGCTCATTAACAGGAGGTAAATTTTCAAAGCATTCACTCTCTGTGTAACGTGCTCTACTTGAGAGAGCAGGCAAGAGGTAGTGCAAATGCTAAAGCAGGGGCAATAGCTGCCCCTCCATGCAAATTCCAGGCAACGATCCAATTTTCAAGCCCAGGCAGAAAATAATCCAAAGAGGGGAAGAACAGCAGAGGCACATGATGGGTTATTCAAAATGGGAACTTTGCTGCTTAGATGTCAGGGGTAGTTCTAGGCAGGCAAAAACCCAGACTCTAAGGCAGAGATCTAAGTGTAATCCAACAGGGATACAAAGCAGAAGAGAGGACATGTGGCAAATGTTAACAGGGGGCATTTGTAGAAGTGCATGAGGGTGAAATCAGCAGAAATATACCTTCTGGCCACAATCATAGGACAAGTGTCTTGAGTAAAAAAAGAAAGGGTTTTTTTTTTGCCAGGTTTAGAAATGGGAGAGGGGGCAAGGTTAGATTAGTTGATTGTCCAAAGGTGTTATAAAGGCAGTTCAAGATCCTAGAAATATTTTCAAATGACAAAGCAGAGAAAAGAGTGTGCAATGGGGAATGTGACTGACATTCATATGAGGAACTCAAGTGCAGCATGAAAATTACATTTCCCAAGTCACCAGAGACACTGTCAGACTGTGATCAGATGGGCAGTTTGTTCTGATATAGTTGCTGTTCCCTTATGGATTAAATGGGCTTGTTCACACAGCCATGTCTGGCACCTTTTCCCCATTTGTACTCACTCCATTGTATGACAAGTTGGATGTGAAGTAAACAGCCACTGGAGAAAGTCCGGTGCTTATGGATGTCCATGCGCCCACCTAGCATTTCCAGATGTCAGAATACATGTGAGCATACACAAAATGGATGGGAAGTCTGAACCCTCCAACCTGTTCCAGGCAGGTTTCCACCCCTCCTTGCAAAGTGCACCTAAGCACATACACCAGGAAAACTTTATTATTATTATTTTTTACTCTAGAATCTGGCACTAAAAGCACCCCATCAAAGGTTAGTAGAGGAATCTGCCTTCCCAGACCACCGCGGCTTAAGCACAGAACCTCTGTCTTTGCTGGATTCAGTTGACTCTGCCTGAGCCATTTCACTACGGCTTGTAATTCCAGGTCCAGATTTTCTGGGGCGTAGCTGGACTGCCCCCCCAATCAATAGATACAGTTGGGTGTCATCCACATACTTATAGCATCCCAGCCCGAATCTCCAGACAATCTGGGCAAGGGGGCACATGTAAATGTTAAATAACATCGGGGAGAGAACTGCCCCCTGGGGCACACCACATACAAGTGACTGCCTCCAGGACAATTGATCCCCTATAGTCACCCTTTGTCCCCAGCCTTGGAGAAAAGAGCTAAACCATTGAAGGGCAGTACCCCCCACGTTGGCGAAGCAGTGAGAGAATAGCTGGTGGTCGACTATATCAAGTGCAGCCAACAGATCTAATAGTAACAGCACTACTGAACCGTCTTGATCTCAAAAGATCATCCGTGAGAGTGACCGGTAGCATCTCTGTCCCATGGCCTGGGTGGAAGCCGAACTGAAATGAGTCTAATACAGAAGCGTCATCCAAAAATCCCTGTAGTTGTGCTGCCATGGCTCTCTCAATGACTTTGCCCAAAGAGGACAAGTTTGACACCAGCCTGTAGTTGGCCAATGCGGCCAGGTCCATAGATGGTTTTTTAAGGAGAGGGCAAACCACTGCCTCCTTAAAGGGTGTGGGGAAGGTCCCTTCCAACAGGGGCCTATTGAGGAGACTGATGTAAACTGCTTTCATCTCCCCCACCACCAGTGTGAAGAAAGATTGTTCTTTTCCTATGTAGAAGCTTCAGGGAGGGAGAAGGCAGTGGAAAGCACCTGCCTTCCATTGGATGGATGGAAGACAGCAAGGGTGGAGGTCTCTTTCTAGAGCCCATTGTATTTTTCTTCACAACGGGCTTTATTGCTAGTATTTATCTTAATGGTTAATGAATCATTTCACAAAGAACAAGGCTGCTGTACTTTCTGAGGTCTTCTATGTAAATTGCAGAAGTATGTATGAAAGAGAATCCTTTGATGCAATGCAAACATTTTTATTTGTGCTCAGGTGTAAGGGTTGGATACCTACCAGTTTAATTCCTTTTGGTATTTAATTATATTTTATTCTTCTTTTGGCATGTTCAGTGTTTTGAATCTTTTTATTGTATACGCATGCCCAGATGCCTTCAGGATCTGGATACTTTTTTTTTTAATCAAGTACATAACTAAAAGGAAAACAGCAACTCACAAGTGCAGCTGTGAGTATAATGTCTAAGCACCATATTAAAGTTATCCATATTCTTAGTCATATTAAATTGAAAAATTCCAGGCAGTGGCATTCTCACATTATCATGGCTTCTGTGAATAATATAACAGCCAAAGATGATATGATTTAGAGATAAAACCATGTTGTGTGAAAGTGAAAATAGGTACTATGAACCCCAAAAAGATATTATTTTCTCATTTCTTTATAATGTAACTGTCTCAGAGGATTCCCCCTCCCCCATTCTGTGTTTATACAGAATCCTATGAGCAGGATTTTACTCTTCATGTAGCTGGGTGGTCCTACTGAGTTTCTTGTTTATCTTGTTTCCAAATATTTAATCTGGTGTTGTTTCCACTTGGTTGCTGCTTCTTGTCATCTTATTCCAGTTATGCACTCCTGAATATCTAATAGTTACCTTGAGGTCAAACATGATTTCTTTTTGTTTGGGACATTACTGCCAATGCACCTTTAGTGTATATCATCTGCTGGGGGCAAAGGGAGAGGTGAACCTTAATTTCCTTTTTTTGGTGGAATATCACACTCTCCTATTCCCAAACAAACATGCACAGACCTACTAAAGCATATCTGTCATCATTTTGATGTAGATGTGAAAATTTAGGGCAACAAGTAAGCCTATTTTTTTGTGCCAAATATTTTATGAGTAACATTTTTGCATGAAAAACAATGATTTTCAAGATTTGTGTAAAACTGAGGAGGGCAGGTAGGGATAAGTCCTTTTTTATATGCCCAAGGTAATGCCAATCATCACTATGTGTGTCAGAAAGACTGACCAGTAGTCCTGGAGGTTTCTTCCCCTTCCTCTGGACTTAAAGCAGAGGTCAATGGGGGAATGGAGGGGCGGTAGTTGTGAATTTCTGTGCCGTGCAGGGGGTTGGATTAGATGACCCCATGAGATCCCTTCCAACCCTGTTTCTGTTTTTTATATATTTTGGAACATGGCCCAAGAAAGAAAGAACCTCTAATATTGTCAGGAATGTGACTGGTCCAGTATAATAAACTTAGGCTCCAGTCCTAGAATAAAACTCTAATATCAAAGTGAATCTGAAAGGAACACATCATTAATCATGTTTGGCATACCAGGCTGCTCCAGTAATCCATCACTGGAATGTACTTACAGATGAAGATTTCTGCAGTAACCTCAGAAATATTGATTCATGGAGTCACAGGATCTGTGTCACTAATACCTACATGGATTTGTGAACTGTTACCCAAATTGGTATGTGTGCTGGACCCATAATGTGCAAAGCATCCTTTGCATGTATAAGGTATAGGGGGTGTCACCAGGATAATTGTTTCAGAGTTGAACAGTGTGGTGTATACTCATTTGGCAAAGCACTCCAATTAGGAAGGGAAAATAAGATGGAGAGAATTTCAAAAAGAAATAATCTTTATTCCCCTAGCAAGATACAAGGCCAGAAAGATTGAATGTAAGGAACAGCAAAAACATGAAATAGTAACACAATCCTACAGTGCTGTCTTTGGTTGGGGTGAATGACGAATCTGAAGAGAAGAGTACATTGGGGCTGTGTTCCAGGACAGAAAAGGAGGGAAGCTGGTTTGGAATAAAAGAAAAATCCAAACTGAATCCAGCTAAGAAGGAGGATATCTATAGTAAGGGACTCAGTGATTCAATACAAGCAATAAAACTGTATGATTCAGAGGGGCCTGAGATGCTCCTTCTATAGGGGCTGGAGCAGCCAAGTTAGAATCAAGAGTGTAGGGCAGTCTAGGGTGGCCAGATTGTCCCGGTTGCCCGGGAAAGTCCCGATTCTGGCCCCCAATTCCCGCCTCCCGGGCTGGCTATACCGGGACCATTAGAGGTCCCGGTTTAGCCAGTGGGGAGCCGGCGGGCCGCGCGTGCCATCGGGGAAGGCGGCGAGTGAGGGACTGAGTGTCCCTGCGCGTGCGCATGGCGGTGTGGCGGGCTCTGCGCATGCGCGGGACCAGGAGAGTGGGCAGCGTAGGGCCCGCCACACCGCCATGCGCATGCGCAGGGACGCTCGGTCCCTCACTCGCCACCTTCCCCGACCATGCGCGCAGCCCACCGTCTCCTCTCGCTGGCGGCAGCAGAGGGGGAGGCGGCGGAGGCGGCGGCGGAGGCCGTGGCCGGAGCGGGAGGCGGGCTGGCGGCGCCTGCGGGGGCGGCGGCGTGGTGGGAGGCCCCGGGTCGGTGGGCTCGGCTGCCTCCTCCTCAGCCGCCGCCAGCCCCGCCAGCAGCGCCAGCCGCCGCTGCGCCTCCTGGCCAGCCCGCCCGCCCGGAGGGGAGGCCGCGCCCTGGGAGAAGGTAAGCCGGCAGGCAGGGAGGGAGGGAGGGGGCCAAAAGTGGGGGGGGTGGCTGGCGGGAGGGGCCGGCCTTCCTTCCTTCCTCCCTCCTTCTTCCCTCCCTCCCTCCTTCCTTCCTCCTTCCTTCCTTCCTTTCTTCCTTCCTCCCTCCCTCCTTCCCTCCCTCCCTCCTTCCTTCCTTCCCTCCCTCCCTTCCCTCCCTCCCTCCTCCCTTCCTTCCCCCCTCCTTCCTTCCTTCCTCCTTCCCTCCCTCCCTCCTTCTTCCCTCCCTCCCTCCTTCCTTCCTTCCTCCTTCCTTTCTTCCTTCCTCCCTCCTTCCCTCCCTCCCTCCCCTCCCTCCCTCCTCCCTTCCTTCCCTCCCTCCCTCCTTCCCTCCTTCCTCCCTTTCTTCCTTCCTTCCTCCCTCCTTCCCTCCTTCCTTCCCTCCCTCCCTCCTCCCTTCCTTCCCTCCCTCCTTCCTTCCTCCCTTTCTTCCTTCCTTCCTCCCTTCCTTCCCTCCTTCCCTCCCTCCCTTCCTCCTCCCTTCCTTCCCTCCCTCCTTCCTTCATTCCTCCCTTTCTTCCTTCCTCCCTCCTTCCTTCCCTCCCTCCCTCCCTCCTTCCTTCCTTCCTTCCTTCCTTCCTTCCTTCCTTCCTTCCTTCCGTCCGTCTGTGGCTCTCAAATATCCGATGTTCATGTCTTGCGGCTCTCAAACATCTGACCTTTATTCTGTGTTGCTCTTTTGTTAAGCAACTCTGGCCACCCCTGGAGTAGACAATACTGACTTTGGTGGACCCAAGCACTGATTCAGTGTAAGGGAGCTTTGTGTTTGTGTCTTCTGGTGCAATTTTGTTCTCAAATCCTTTATTTACTTCATCAGTATATGGGATAAGGCACTTTCTCAACTGTGCTGCATAATGCAGCCTATTTATTTTGTCCTGTTTGCTCTGTTGGCTCTATCTGTGCCACCTTCATCACTTTCGGGGTGTGGATCCCCCAGTGGGGTGGTCTCCCGACTCCCTTCGCCGGCTGTTTCTGATAGCCCTGTGCCCCCTCTTTCATTTGATATGTGTCCCGTGCGGGTGCCACCCTCCCGCCGGGAGATGCCGCAAAATGAGCCCCCTTGAGGCTTATGGCGGCAGGGCTCGGGGGAAGCGAGCTAGACTGCTGTTCTTTTGAGGGGTTATTGAATGTTTCGAGCCCGTCCCTGTGGCATCGGTCCCATCGTTGTGGGAGCCAGGGGGCCGGCGCAGCAGCCTGCTGAAGCACCCTGTCGGTCACTTCCGGGTTCCTGTCCTGCATCTCGACCTGTGTTATTAGTGACAGGCTGCTTCGGCGGGCCGCTGCGCCGCCCCCCGGGTCCCACAACATTCCTTCCCCCTCAAGGTGTCCCTGGCTGGCCTGCAGATATTATGGCCACCCTAGGGCACTGAACTTGGAAAGAAGCATGTAGTGATTTAGTTACCAGGAGATGGGGATGGGCTGACAAAAGCGTGATGATATTTCTCTAGGTATGGGTTGAATTGCCCTTTCTTGGGTAGCCTGATATTGTCAGATATCAGAAACTAATCAGGGTCAGCTCTGGTTAGTACCTGGATGGGAGACCACCAAGAAAGCCATGCTGGGAATTATTAGGAAGGGAATTGAAAACAAATCAGCCAGTATCATAATGCCCCTGTATAAATCGATGGTGCGGTCTCATTTGGAGTACTGTGTGCAGTTCTGGTCGCCGCACCTCAAAAAGGATATTATAGCTTTAGAGAAGGTGCAGAGAAGGGCAACTAGAATGATTAAAGGGCTGGAGCACTTTCCCTATGAAGAAAGGTTGAAACGCTTGGGACTCTTTAGCTTGGAGAAACGTCGACTGCGGGGTGACATGATAGAGGTTTACAAGATAATGCATGGAATGGAGAAAGTAGAGAAAGAAGTACTTTTCTCCCTTTCTCACAATACAAGAACTCGTGGGCATTCGATGAAATTGCTGAGCAGACAGGTTAAGACGGATAAAAGGAAGTACTTCTTCACCCAAAGGGTGATTAACATGTGGAATTCACTGCCACAGGAGGTGGTGGCGGCCACAAGTATAGCCACCTTCAAGAGGGGTTTAGATAAAAATATGGAGCACAGGTCCATCAGTGGCTATTAGCCACAGTGTATGGAGCACAGGTCCACCAGTGGCTATTAGCCACAGTGTATGTGTGTATATAACATTTTTTGCCACTGTGTGACACAGAGTGTTGGACTTGATGGGCCGTTGGCCTGATCCAACATGGCTTCTCTTATGTTCTTATGTTCTTAAAGAGGTGGGTCACTCTGCAATGGCAAGCAATGGCAAACCACTTGTGAATGTCTCTTGCCTTGAAAATCCTGTGGGTGCCATAAGTCAACTGCAATTTGACAGCAAAAGCAGCGTTTTTGAATTACTGGGGGTAAGCTAAATGAAGAAGAGTGTTCTCTAACCTTAGATTATTAGCCAAGAAACTTGTCAGCCAGTCTCAGGCGCAAAGGAGCTTCTGGAGGCTGAGGACAAAAGGCCTTTAATCAATGTGCTTTTTGGAGCATTCCAGCAGGTGGGCTAATCCCATGTGGAAGTGTCTTAGGGAAATTCCTGCTAGTTAAGGGGCCTGCATTTTGATATCAAGCTGGATTATGTTGTCCTCTGGCAACTGTCAGATGGTCTTTTGGGGGTATGCCGATATAAGGGTTTCTGGGTGGGGAGAAGCCATGCTCAGAACAGAGCTACAATGAAGGAATTAATTTTACTTGTGTCAGAAGAAACTGCTGTGAGAAGGAGAATGCAGCTCATATCCTTGCAATGACAGATGGCTGGATTCATCCCAAGGATACTGAATGTAGCCCAGTGCCACTATAATGGGGTTAGGGCCTATAATTATAAATAGAACAGAGAATTGTATTTGAAGTCTATAGGAACTCCCGCACTGCACTGGTGTACAGACACTGACTGAAATTGTTGGAGGCACCTGTGCAGTATTTTGCCCATGACAGCTGTATCAGTGCAAGCCTACATACTTTTGTTTGATTGCAAGCTAGAATGAAAAGACTGTAATTGACAGCTAAATCCTGGCCATTCCAAACAATGGATGAGGTGGAAAAGTCGTGTTTGGGATTTGTCTGTTTATACTGCAGACAGGAACTCTCATAGTTGAGTATTTTTCCATTTTAAAAAGTCCCTGAAGAAAGAAAACTAGATTTCAGGAAGCATGGATCTAGCCTCATTGTCTTCCTAAAACTCTGCTTTTCTGTGGGTATGAATCTCTTCATAAGGGGACACCTAGGTTTGAATCTCCACTCTGCCATGGAAGCTTGCAGGTGATATTGGATCATTCATATACTCTCAGTCTAACCTACCTCACAGAACTTTTGTGAAGATTTAAAAAAGAAAAAGAGGAGAGAAGAATGATGTAAGCTGCTTTGGGTCCCCATTGGGGAGAAAGGCTGGATATAAATAATAATAAGTGGAAGACCATTCTACCATGTGTGCTCTCACTTGCAATCTAGATACAGATTTACCCTAGGAAGTTTAAAAGGTCTAGAATAAGACAAGCTGTGAGCCAGCACTGCAGGTACCATTCAGCTTAGACCTGGATCATAGCACTCAACATGGGCATTGGTTCACCCTCTGCAGTGTTGCAGGAGGAGGCAGCAGGTGATCTGACACCAATCATTGGTGCTGCTGAAAGCTTTGAGCCAAGTGACACCAGCAGCACTAGTGATACTACTGGGGCCTGGCTCTGCTTGCTGATGGGAATTTTCTTACACATTAAACGGCCATTCTGCCTGGGATTCTCCACCTCACCTGCTGTTTGTGTGAATGAGATCTAAGACTGATCTGTCTTCTCACTACAAGATCTCACAGCTGTGTACATGTTTAAGATAGGAGTGCCCAAGGCCTTTAAATATAAATTCCAACTTGTTTCATAATTATAGACTCAACCCCCAGCAGGAATGATGTTTAATCTTTTTAAGTTACATTCTGGCCATATTAAATTGCACAGTTACAGTATAAACTTGTTGAAACCTGCATAAACAAAATCAAACCAGAATGTATGACTTGCAGTGTGTGGTGGAGGCGCTTCTGATCAGCAGATATCTCAGTTGTGGGACAGGGTGCCTGGTAATTGACTTTGTATTTATTTCCAAAGGTCACTTTGAAGTTTCTCTCCTGTTCTCCACTCCAGGTTTTCCCCGAGGTGTTATTTTGTCTGTATCCTGTTCTCATCTCCTCTGTACACACTCACACTCGGTACTGTAACTGTCAGTTCGGATTCTACATCTCCTGTAAACTCTGTGTTTGCTTCAAGTGGACATACTAATGGGAGACTTTTTGCCTACTAATGGGAGACATGGCTACTAGCCATGGTGACTGAGGGGAACCTCCACATTCAGAGGCACTAAGCCTCTGAATCCCAGAGCCAGGAGGCAACATCAGAGGAAGGTCTCAACCTCTATGCTCTGTTGTTGGCCATCCAGAGGAACTGGTTGGCCACTGTGTGAGTCAAGATACTGGACTAGATGGATCATTGTTCTGATTCAACAGGGTTCTTCTTATTTTCTTATATCTAGTTTGTTGGGCAGCGAATGAAGGATGTCTCCCAGTGTGTCCACACTATCTCTGTAGCTGCAGAACTCAACTGTTCTACCACAAACATGTTGGCCCTCAAATCTTTATGTCTGAAGGGTAATCATCTCCCCTTCTCAAACTGTGTTCATCCACTATATACAAAGTGTAAAACAGACAAAAACTTCCAGTCATGTTCATACAAGGCTCCTGAGATCTCTCAGTTCTAACATGTAATTATTTCTCTTCATGCTGAGTTACAGAAAAGTGGGGGTTATCTATTTTCAGAGTTTAACACTGCAGTCCTAAACAGAATTAGAAGGATGCAACTCTACTCAGGATTGCACTGTTAGACTCTGAAATTGAGTTTCTATGGATTTAGAAAGATGTAATTTTGTTTAGAAATAGAATTACACCATCATCAGAGACCAAAGCATTAAAGGAAATCCTTGTTATTATTTAGGTGGGGTTTTTTTGATTTTGTTTTTTAGTATCAACTGTTCCAATGCAGTCACATCCACTTAGAGTACTGGAGAAGATTCTCTTCCGTTAGTGAGACGTAAGTTGCTTGTGCTGAAGCAGAAGTTCTGTGGCACAGTTCCTGTTTTCTGATTGTCAGTAGGGTTTTATCTGTAGTAAACAACAAACTTACTCCTGAGCATAACTAGTTGGTAATATGCAGCACAGCCATCTTTTCTTTTATAGTTTTAGGGCTGTTAGGACTGGGAGGAGTGCTAAATGTTGTTTGTTCTGTTCCAGCTACGTCCCCCCCGCCCCCGGCACAGCGCTTCTTCATCTACTAATGTAACCTCTGGCAGATACCCTAGCATAAATTGGATTGGAACAATTTGAGTTTCCTGTTTTCTTTTTTTAAAAAAATCAGTGATCTTATTTGGTTGACAAAAATGTTTTAATAGTAATCAGTGTTCATTCTCTTGCTCTAATAATTTGAAAAACCTTGCCTCAGTTCTTTCCTTATCTAGTCTGTAAACCAGAACCTCAGATTTTGGCCAAAGATGTTACCTGGGAGAGGACAAAGGTTCATTATGATTTTGAGACAGGATGTCTGTCCTAGAAAAAACAAAACAAAAACGTGGTAACTTTTTCCTTCACTGCATCTTTTCAACCATATCCACAAATTTGCAGGTAGTTAGAATGTTCCTGTTGTGCAGAGTGTGTTTGTGCGTGTGTCAATCTTTTTTAAAAAACATTCTTATTAGTTATCCAAGATGTTCAGTTTAAGAGCTTCTTTTCAAGCAGCATTCACTTAGCATCACTGGTTTGCCATTGGATAATTCTCTGCAACCCTGTGCAAAATAGCATAGATGTGTAACATCAGGAGAGTGGGGTCATGCTCTTCCCAAATAGACTGGAGTAAACAGTTTGTGCTTGAAAATGTACTCTGTTTTCCATTTATGGATTATGACAGTCATTGATAAAAAGTGCATAAATAAGGAATCATGCCCCGATTCTTTATGTGGCATATGAAAAATATATCACATACTTTTGCTGACATAGGATATGCGAGGCCCTGGTTACTAAGAGAAAAATTGAGATTCTGACATGAAAAAAAGATACAAATTCCCAAGATTTAGCTTGAACTAGAACTTCTGCTCTGAAAATACCAAGAAGGAAATAGGCAGACAGTTGCCTGGGGAATAGTTTCCAGGACATGCTGTACCATCAGCCAGATGTTCACCACCTGCAAGTATCCAAACAGCTTAAATGGATCCGATTAAAGAAAACAAGATGACTGCTCATGTAGGACCATACAGCTTTCTCACAGCTGTTGCTGCCTTCTACTTAAAGGCATATCGTTTGTAAAAATATTTAACAGTTTGAGTTGAGACTTACTACTTTTGTGTCTCTTAGTACTTTATGACAGCATGTTTCATCTGCCAGCGTCTGTTTCTGGATCAGCTGGCATGTGAGTATTCTCACACTGTCTCCTGGGGATTATAGTTTCTCTTTTCAAATCCACAGGAACTCTCCCTCCCACACCAATAACTTGTAACTTGAGGGAAATAAATTGACGTTAAATATACATCACAGGTCTGAGATCTATGTAAAATAATGACAATTCTTATTAACACTGAAAATTGTGGGATTGGATCAATCCTAAATATTCCATTTGCTGAGTGAAACTTCCCTATCACCCACTCTAGCCAACTAGTCTCATACATAGAAACTGCGCTGATAGTTCAGTTACAATGATATGTCAAGAAAAAAGCAGTGATAAGGAAATTCAGTTAATTTCCCATGTGTTGTGATAGCTGATTCCATATGATATTAATATCCAAGGATAGTAATAGTTTATAGTTTTGTAATAACAAATTCCAATATTTGTCTATGAATCATTTATTCAAAACTTCATAAATTGTTTAAACTTTCTAAATTTATATTCTGATTTTAAAAAAAAATCTGCAACTGGGGGCCAAGGGGCCCTGAGGCACAACACAGGGAGGAGGCTGAGGTAGGAAAGGAAATTGATAGAAAATGCTTGTTTAGGAGGGATCCAACCCACGTACTAGCCTTGTGTATTCTAACCCTGTACTAGCCTTGTGTACATTTTTATTATGCAACTGTGCTCATTCAACAAAACAAATTGTCACTGTTCACTTTCAAGTTAGCAGTGTGACAAACCAAAACATTTATTATTCCTACAACAATCACTAAGAAAATAGCAACATTAATGAGCCAAATATATATAAAAATGACAATATTTTTGATGCTAATTAAAATTTCACAACAGATTAGGCATTATTCTTTCTAGTTTGTGAACATTAAACAGTATTGGAAAGATATAAATAATTCCCTTGGGTTTATTGCCTGGAGAAACATTTACAAGCCCAAAAGGGAAAGTATTATTAGGGTACATAATAGGCTACATAATCCAAATATGCAGTTTGGAAATCAATTACATTTAAAAAATATTTACTGGGATATATTACCCATAGTATAAGCCTGTGCGGTTACTCTAGTTCATGTGCTTCAGTGGCCTTTGACTGGAGTAAGGGTTCATAGGATTACATTGCAGAGAATAAACCAGGAACAAAGTTTCAGATGGGTCCCCATGCTGGTCTGCAGTAGAAAAGCCAAATCAGTCCAGTAGCATCTTAAAGAACAGCAAGATTTCCAGGGTAAACTTTGACTTTCAAGAGTCAAATTTGTCAGATACTTATGCATCTGATGAAGAGAGCTTTGACTTGGGAGTCCTTATAAGCAGGAACAGTAATTCTAACCCCAGCAGAGGCAAAAGTATAGCACTGTTTTATTAGCACTGACCCCCCAAAACCAACCTGCAACCTGACACCAGCTGCTCCCCCTTTTTGTTCTTCCCTTGGATTAGGCCACATGCTTGCTGCAAGAACCTAAGCCAGAGAAAATATGTTAACCAATTAATTTTTTTTTACCGTGTGATTGAAATTTGTGGCACTCAGTGTCTATTTCTGAATAATCTTCTTCGTGGTCTCTGTGCATCACACTGATGGGAAATAGGCGCCAACGCTGATCACGATCAGTAAATTTAAAAGCTGCAGATTTCCGCACCGATGTCCCGATGTCCCAGTGCGCATGCCCAGAAGCCCCACTGCTCACTGAGATCCCGCCAGTTCTCTTCTGACCGCCATGCTGATCAGTCGATGGACATTCATTGTGCCTGTTGTGCCTTGGGGAGTTCCATAGAACGGACTCTTGTACACACTGTGCAAAATTTTCTAAGCAAACCAAGAAAAACAGAGCTGCCTGCCTTGCTGCAGCCCTTATGGAACAGGCGCTCTCCCCTTGGAAAATGTCTGCGCTGTCTTCATCGGAACGGGTCAATCCACCGACCACACCCGCCGAACCATCAACCTCGAAGTCGCGCGAGACCGATCGTCCCCTTTCCAATGCCGATCGCCCTAACAAATGCTCGGGCTCAGCTGCTATGTCGGATTCCTCTATGCCTGCGAAAAGGCATAAGGAGGATAAGGGTTCTCACCCAGAGAAGAAGAAGAAGGCTAAGAGATTGGATAAGCCGAAGCATAGCAAATCCATCTCTCCAGCTTCTCCGACTTCACCATCGGACCCGATGGCACCCATAGTTCCACAATTGAAGCTCTTCGCTTCACCGGGTCGTCGGGTAAGCCCCCCGATCCTCGCTTTGATGTCAACTGAGCTCGTCATATCTTCCGACTCCGATCACGAGATAGAGCTAGCACAACGCTCCGGTACCGAAGGGAGCCCACCCAATCAGCCCCGAATGGTAGCTAAGACCACTCAATCTCGAAGCCCACTTCCTCGAGGTTGACCGCAAGACTCGCAAAGGGATCGCTCTTCTCCTCACCACCTGCCTTCACAGATCCCGTGGGATCAGCGTAAATGGCAATATTTATACGGGGCGTATCCCATGCAACCATCGTTTCCTTGGCTCCCTCCTCGCCAGATGGACTAGGATCAGTACTCCGAAGCCTCCTACCGATCCCGAACCTTTTATAGACCACCCAGATGAGCACCATCCGCGTCGGTATCGAAGCCGCCCGATGCCGAACCGACTCGACATCATCGGGAACCCACTTGACAGAGCTCTTTGGAGCGAACGAAGGCAGTAACAACAGACCCTGTCTCATCTCTGACTCCACACTTATCGTAGCGCTCTGACTCTCCTGATGCATCACCCAGGTCCATTGATGGGTCAACCCCGGAGGAACAAGAAACAACCTCATCACCCAGGGAACCCTCTCCACCACAGAAGATAGCAGAGGAACAACCCATTTCACCTTCGGAGTACTTAAAGTCTTATGGGGACCTCATTAAATGTATGGCTCAATCTCTGTTCCTCCCTACAGTACAACCTCAACCAGTGATTATGGACACCATCTTTGACATTGTTCAAATGGACACTTCTACTGCAGTAGCTCTACCACTAACCACCGTCATGTTGCATACTGCAAAATCTTCCTGGGAGAAACCAGCGTCCACTCCCATTTCATCGCGTAGGCTGGACCACATGTATCACACACAAGAATCCAGTGCAGACTTCCTCTGCACCCACCCCAATTTTGTGGTAATGTCCTCATCTTCTAAGGCGAAGAAGACACACTCTGCTCCGCCTGACAAAGAGGGGAAGAAATTAGACAACCTAGGAAGGCGGTTATATTCTGCTGGTTGCTCGGGTGTAAAAATTGCCAACTATACAGCTTGTATGGGTCGTTATCAATACGCCCTCTTGCCTAGTCTTCCGGAACAGAGCAGGAATGCTCTCAAGAAGATGCAAAAAGAGGGAATGACCCTAGCCAAGCAGCAACTTAACTCGGCTAAGCATTCGGGTGACACCTGTGCCAAGACTTTGACAACAGCTATTACTCTGGGACGCCATTCCTGGTTGCATTCTACGGCCTTACAACCGAACACGCAGGCTTACATCAAAGATTTTCCCTTTGATGGCAATGGTCTCTTCAGCTCAAATACCAATTCCATTTTGCAGGAGATGGATAAGAGTATCCGAACCTCCAGAAATCTGGGGGTTTCCACACCACGTTCCCAAAACAAAAGGCCATGGCCAAAACTGTGGAATAAGAAACCTTATTCCAAATTTCCCACAGATCAATCTAGGTGTCCGAAATCTACACCACCATTCACCAAGCCGTCTTATACTGCCAAACCTAAATACTCTCCCTCGTCTTCTCAATCCTCACGCCAGAAGGGCCCTAAACAGCCCAAACAGGGACTTTGACTGCCTTTTGTTCTCCCTCCCTTCCCACCCATCCTCTTTGGGCCACACCCACCTTTTCCCCTTTTTTCAGGCATGGTCCAAAGTAACCTCAGACCAGTGGGTCCTATCCATAATCCGGCTGAGTTAAGTGATCGAATTCCATCAGAATCCTCCCACCCTAACCTTCATCTCCACCAGCCTTTCAAACACCTTATGAGAGGAGGTTCAGTCACTTCTTCTCAAAGAAGCCATCGAACAAGTTCCCTTAAACCAAAGGGGACTCTGCTTTTACTCACGCTACTTCACGGTCCCAAAACAAGATGGAGGTCTTTGGCTGATCATGGACCTTCGAGCCCTGAATTTGTTCATCACCTACCACAAATTCAGAATGACCTCGCTACCCAACATCCTTCCTCTTCTCAATCGAAAAGATTGGATGGCCACGCTCGACTTACAGGACGCATACTTCCATATTTCTATTCACCCCTCTCACAGGAAGTACCTAAGATTCACCATAGGAGCAGCCCACTTCCAGTACCGGTCTTTGCCCTTCTGTCTTTCTACAGCCCCCAGGGTTTTCACCAAGACTATGGTGGTTATCACAGCTCATCTGAGATTGCAGGGTATAACCCTGTTTCCGTACATAGACGATTGGCTCCTCATGGCAGAATCCAAAGCCAGTCTTTTGCAGCACATCACCATCACTCTCTCCCTTCTTCGGGAGCTAGGATTACAGATCAACCAAAAGAAGTCGCACCTACAACCCTCCCAGAAGGTGCAGTTTATAAGGGCCATAATAGACACCCTTGCCTGCAAGGCCTTCCTGCCACCAAATCGAGCATATGACATAGTCAAGCTTGTTCAGACCTTTCAGCGCAGTCCCATGGTCACAGCTCACCAGGTGCAGTGTCTTCTGGGCCTTATGGGTGCCACCACTTCTGTTCTGGTCTTTACCAGACTTCATATGAGGATTCTGCAGCTGTGGTTCCTCAAACTCTTCAAATGTAATCTCGATTCTCCATCTCGGCTGCTAACCATCCCTCCAGAAGTCCTATCCTTCCTCACCTGGTGGCAACAGCGGCATCATCTGATGGAGGGAGCACCCTTCCACAAACCATCCTCAATTTGTATTATTTGCCTTTTATCACTGCTCCCTTTATACTTGTATCTTCTCTTATCTGATTATTTAGTATCTCTAGAGATAGAATAAAAAGTAGTGGTGACAGTGGACAGCCTTGTCTTGTACCTTTTTGAATATTAATTGCTTCTGTTAGTTCACCATTCACTGTCACCCTTGCTCTTTGAAAAGAATATATTGCTTCTACTGCTCTCAGAAAGTTTTCACCACATTCCATCTCTTTCAGTTGCTGCAACATAAACTGCCAACAAACATTATCAAAGGTCTTCTCTGCATCCAAACAAATTAAAGCCAATTGTTTCTCTAGATGAGTTTCATAATATTCCAAAATATTACAAACTGTTCTAACATTATCTTTCAAATATCTTCTTGGGAGGAACCCAGCTTGGTCTTGATGTATTATAGACTGTAAGACTTTCTTCAAACGTTGAACCAATATTGCAGCAAAAATTTTGTAATCCACATTTAAAAGGGATATTGGATGATAATTTCTGATGTCCTTCAAATCTGCACTTTCTTTTGGAATTAGAGATATTATGGCTTCTTGCCAGGAAGCTGGTATTTGACCTTCATCTTGAATCTTTTCCAAAAGATGCTTAAATGGTAACAATAGGGTCTCCTCATAGGCTTTATAAAATTCCGCAGATAGACCATCTGGGCCAGGAGCCTTGCCATTTTTTGAGATGCCATTACTTCTCTGAATTCTCTTATTGTTATTGATTCATTTAAAAATGTTTGCTGCTCCTCTGTAAATTTATTAAGATTATTCTGTTTAATATAATCTTCTAAATCTGCTTTATGGACTTGTTTTTCGTCATATAATTTTTTATAAAACTGTTCCACAATTTTGCATCTTTATCTTTCAAAATTGAAATATTTAACCTCCAAGATAGTCTCATTCATGTACCTTTGAGCTTTATCATTACAGGACTATAATCTGAAAAGACTCTTGTTTGAATATTTGTCTCAATTAGGTCTTTCACCAGATTTGTAGAGAGCCAACACATATAAATTCTTGACCATGTCTGATGGCTATGAGAGTAGTAAGTTAAGTCTTTAGAATTTGGATATCTTGTTCTCCATACATCAGTCAAATCCAATTCTTCAGCTAGTTTCCAAAAACTTATTGGCAGTTGAGAGCTTTTACTTTTAATCTGTTTATGGGCTTTTTTGTCTATTATATCAGAGACTGCATTAAAATCTCCTATTAGGCAGTATTCTGCATATTCCAAATTTGATAGTTTCAAATGTAAGTCTTGAAAAAATTTCTCTTGTTGGGCATTTGGTGCATAAATATTTGCTAATAAGATTTTTTTATTGTCCAGTAAAATTTCCACTAATAAAATTCTACCATCTTCAGAAGCATACTGCAATTGTGGATTGAGTTTGGCCTTAATATATATTGCCACTTCCCTTTTCTTTTTATTCTTGTCTGTTGCTGTAAATAGATTACCAAGTTGCTTATTTTTCAAAAGACTTCTGGTTTCGGCGACAAGCTTGTAGCAGCAGCTCGGACCGGTGTGTCCAGAGCCGCTCCTACATCGGACATCCGAGGGGTCCCCTACAAAGGGTGACCCAACTCTGGGGCCCAGGAAGGGTCCCAGAAAGCAAGGAGCTCAAGTGGTCAATCAGGGGAGACAGTGGAGGCAGCTGCCCCCCGATCCCGCTCACTTCCAGCCTCGCTGCTCTGATCGCCATTTTTAAATGGCACTAGGGTCAACTGCTGGCTTTCCATCTTCCCTTTCTTCATCTGAGAGATTCTTTAATGGAAATACAAGCTGCATCTATACTACTTGATCTGTAAGTGTTCTCGTTTTAATGTGAACTCTGAAGGCATTCTTTTATCACAAGCAGGAAAATGGAGACCAAAGACTAAGCAGAATTTGCGTAGAGGCAAAAGAAGGGGGGGGGGACTCTCCCTCCTTCTCCTATAAGGCTTCTAAGAGTTTCTGCTAATCTGATGATTTAATTATACCTGCATGAAGAACACACCAATTCTTAGTTTCAGAAGAGACTTGATGGCTGAACTTAATTAAGTTGTTTTAAACCAATGTTTGGAGAGAAAGATTTGACTTTGGGAAGGTGGTGTCTAAACATATGCAGATGTGAAGGACAGTTGGCTTAAGAATTAACTAGCAGTTGGATCTGAAGTGCTCTGAACAAATGCACATGAGCTTTGATTTGACTTTTAAATCCCAATGGGTATTGGATATTAATCTATAAAGCATAGGATTCCTGGCTGAAAGAAGACTATTTGTATCAAATTTAAAGTGGATTATAATTCCCTTCTGTTGGAGTTTATTGATATAACTTTTTAACTTTGTTTCTATTTTGCTTTTTTTTGTATTCTTGGTTGGACTATTTCTGATAGGGTTTGAATACTTTTGGTTCTGGATTCATCTTGGATCTATTTTTTTTCCATTTTTTCCCTCTTTGCCTATTAAGGTTTTTTTTTGCCTTCTTTTTTTGTTGTTGTTGGGATTGTAAGGTTTTATTTTTTCCTTGGATTATGGGTTTGGTTTTTAACATTTGATCTTATTTTTGGGATTACAAATAGGGCATTCAGCCCTGGATTATAAACTGGTACTTTGAAGCTGCTGAAAGATTTGACAGTGATTTGAACTTCAGGTGCACTTTCATTGACAGTGGTCTTCTTTTAGGAAATTGCATTTGTTGTAGTGAACTGAATTGTTGCGGTTCTGTGGTATCAGCTGTGTTTCTCTACAAAGTCTCTATTATTAACTTGCCTACTGTTTTGACTACATCAAACTGTTGATGAAAACTAGAAGGTTGTTTTCCTTTTAAAACTATTTTTAATTAGATGTTGTTTGGCAGAGATTAGTCTATCTGTTATAAACAGCATTACTGAGCTTCAAAACAAAATTTGAAGAGGCAATATACAGATCTGGTGCTATGACTGTAGTTACTTTAATAAGAATGGAAAATAAAGCTGCGACTGGTTTTAAAGAAACAGTAAAAAAAATCGAGAAGGAAAGCCACCAACATCCTCACCTAGCGCCCCAGCTGGCCCAGAAAAGTTTGCAACTATATGCAAGGAGATATGAAAGAGATGCAAAACACCCTACTGACTGCCATTGCACAACTGACCAGCAAAGTAGAAAATATTGGTGAGCAGATGGCAGAGATCAAGCAAGGACTCCTGGAGAATAGCAAACAGACAGCAGAGACTAATAAAGCTTTAAAAGTATTAGATCACCAGGTGACAGAAAATACACAAAAGGTGGAACAACTGGGAAAAGAACAGAACATACATGATTCTAGACTTTTGCAGTTGGAAGTGGAGAAAGCTGCCTATATGCTGAGTTTTCAAAACATACCAGAAGACAAAACTGAAGATTTACAGAAAATATTGAGTGAAGCCTTGGCTGAAATTTTACAGGTGACTCTTCAAAGGATGGAAGAAGAGTTTGATCAAGTAAAACGGGTACCATCAAGCTATTCCAGAAGGAATAAATTACTTAGTGAAGTATACCTGAAGCTAACAAGAAAAAAGACCAGAGAGGAAATTTTGAAGCAAGTAAGAGACAAACCTATTGAAATAGCAGGAAGCAGGGTGAAAATTTTAAAAGAGGTGCCTTGGCCAGTGAGACAAAAAAGGAGAGAATATAAAATACTAACAGATTTTTTGAGAGTGAGAGAAATTCCATATACATGGCTAATGCTGGAAGGCCTTCTTTTTACTTATCAGGAGAATAGGTATAGGATTAATTCCATTTTTAAAGCTCAGAATTTTTTGGATAGAGTGAATGAAAAAGAGGGCAAAAAAAAAGAAAGATGATGAAGAAGAGGTAGAAAGTTCTGGTGAAGAGAACCCAAATGAACCACAGAGATATCAGACAAGGCAGCACACCAAAAAAGATAAGATAGTGATAAGAAAAACCCATAATGGCTTCAATAGTATCCATTAATGTCAATGGATTTAACTATTTTGCCAAAAGGAGAAAAACCTTTAGATACTTGACAAAATTGGAAATGAATATAATTTGCTTGCAAGAAACCCATATTTCCCTTCCCTTTCCCTTTCCCAGCCCCCCACCCCTCGCCAGCAGCAGGGAGGCTGGGGAAGGACAGGGAAGCCGCCCTGCCACTTCTGGTCAGTTTCACTCCTGATCAACAGCTGTTAACACCAACCGTGCATCAGCAGGAAATGACTCTGACCAGAAGTGGCAGGGTGGCTTCCCTTTCCTTCTCTAGCCTCTGCTGCTATGGGGGCAAGATGCACCAGGGGTAGGTCTGGCCTCTTCTCAGGGTGCATCAGTGGTTGGGCTGTACCAGAAAATGCCCCACTTTGGCTATGGGCCTGCTTAAATCTGAGGATTGGGGCCATGCAGAGGCTAAAGAGATTTTTCTGCATGCTTGGGGCATTTCTCAGGTTTGCAGAAAAATGTGAAAATTAAAAAAAATGCAGGAGGGTTTAAATCCCTCAAGAATTAAAGTAGTGGTCTCTGCAGAAGCACAAAGGATGCACTTACCTAAGCAGTAGGCAACAGGACGGGGAGCCACACTGGATTTAGCAGTGGCAGCCTGCCAACAGCTGCTCGGATGCAGCCACTGCAGCAGAGGGTGCCAGCTGATTCTCTGTCTTGGCAGTAGCAGAGGAGCATGCCAGCAGCTCCAGTCCAGCCACAGTAGGTCCAGCACAGTGGCACAGAGGGTGCCAGCTACTGCTCTAGGCCTGGTTGCAGAGCACACCAGCTGCTGCTCTTGGTCCAGACACAGTCTGAAGGGAAGAACAATAAGAAAGCCTCAGCAAGCCTGCCTGGAGCCACTGAGAGAGGGAAGGGGAGCAAAGAAAGCCTTGGCAATGAGATCCCCCCTGAAAGTATTGTGGGCCTCCACTTGTCAAATTCTAAATCAAAAACTCTGACACATGCCACAGCAAAAGAGTTACAGTTATGTAACTGGGCTGCATTTGATTCCATCCATGGGTACAAGTCATATTTGCCCCTTGTAGCAGAGCTCTCCATTTCTATCACTATACTCAGAAGCTTATTTCATCACGAGATTTGTATAGAGGAAAATAAAATAACTGCTCTTGGATTCAGAAAAGGCAAAGGGAAGAAAGGGAATAATTTATTTATGCTGCTCATGTTAGAGCCATCATTTATTCATACTGTTGATATAATTCTTTCATTAGCTTCATATCACAGCTGACCATGCCTCCAAATAGTGCCTGGATCCAAAACAGGCAAACATGAATCTCAGCTACTTAATACTACAGCTTCATGCTCCATATTGCACAACACACACTCATACAGTGGTATCCCAATACATATCTCCCCAAAAGAATTACTGCATTTATAATGCAGCATTGTAGTCTCTTTACATGCTTTATATACATAATGCACAATTTCCAATGAACTCAAAGGAAACAAAGGGAGACTAATCACAATTGTTGGGCTAGACTGTACCTTCACAAAGAAATCTAGTGTAAGCTCCAGTACTAAGTCAGTAACTCATACAATCTAACACCCCCCAAATAAAATCTGATTATGTGTGGTAAACAATGAAGTAATTGCAATCAAAGTACATCTTGCAAATTGCAAGTCATGAAACAAAGGATTCCAAGCTATGTCTGCACCAGCACCACAAGATTTCCCAGTTATATGTCATGCCGCTAGGCTCATGTTACTTTAGAAAAGGAAAGGAAATGTCCCCTGTGCAAGCACCAGTCGTTTCCGACTCTGCGGTGACGTTGCTTTCATAACATTTTCACGGCAGACTTTTTTTACGGGGTGGTTTGCCATTGCCTTCCCCAGTCATCTACACTTTCCCCCCAGCAAGCTGGGTACTCATTTTACCAACCTCGGAAGGGTGGAAAGCTGAGTCAACCTCGAGCCGGCTACCTGAACCAGCTTTCGCTGGGATCGAACTCAGGTTGTGAGCAGAGGGCTCTGACTGCAGTACTGCAGCTTACCACTCTGCACCATGGGGCTCTTTCATATTACTTTCAGTCTGTACTAATCCTCTGTACTATCCCATATTTTGTGTGCCCAGTCTTTATTGTTGTGTATGCATATTGTATGATTCTGGAGTGCTGTCATGTTCCTTATGATGTGTTCATAGATTTTGTTCCTCTTTTTCTGACAATCTATCATATGTAATGCAACTCTGCATAATGTTTGCATTTATACCCATGCTACTGTAACAACCTTCAAATTATCACAGTGACTCATGCTGCACATATATTCAGTTACATAACCATCCAAAGAAAACTAATGCTGTAAACCAGGTAGAGACATTTGACTATATGCTGGCATCATATTTTGGCAAAAGGCAGATATGGGACACCATCAGGCCTTGAATTCAGCAGGAGCTAACAGGAGCTCATCTCTTGAATTTTTCTGATGGTTCTCCCTCTTCTTCCCCACCTTGTCCACTGAATAGTAGATGCAGCTGCATTACAATCCCTGGATGAGCTCTACCACCTATTTTTCTACAAAACGACCCCTAGTGTCACGTTCTCAGGGTGCAGGCAGGCAGGAGTCCAAAGCCAGTCCAAGGTCAAAGTCCAAGAAGTCAAGCAGGAGCCAAGTTACCAATGCAGAATCACAAACCGGAATCAGAAGTCAATGTCCAAAAGCCAAAAGGTCAGGGTGCCAAGGAACTCAAGCATGTCAGGATCGGGAATCAGGAAAGGGTATGGATGCAAGCCAGAGAATAGACTTGTTGCTTCCACAAGGTTACCAGGTCCTGGGTGCGAGCTATATGGGAGTCCCAATCAGCCTGCTCCCTGGGTGGCAGTGACTCTGCTAGAACTCAGGGCTGAGAGATCTGAAGCATCCGTGTGTCTCATGTCTTCACTTCTTTCTGGAGCCTGCTTCAAACTCTTGAGATGGGAGGGGGAGAGCTTGGGGGAGATTGATTGTCAACAGCTGACACTGATGACACTGATGGGCCAGCTGCTGTTTGTTCAGCTGAGAAACTGGCTGGCAACTCTTCCAGGTCTGTTAACCCTTCCAGCTCCTCCTCGTCAGGGCTTATGACACCTGGACACCATGATATAATAAATAAAATTAAATATGTATTAATTTACAGTATAAATTGCAGATTATAAGCATGCCTCAATTCATGGTGCATGTGTATTGACACTGCATATTGGAAAGGATGATGACTAAGATTATGTTATATAGCTACAGTTTAGTAGTTAAGACCATTTTTCATGCAGGGTAGCTGCTGGGAAGGTAGGGTTGCCCTTTGCCCACTTATGGTGGGAGACATCCAAGTAATTGTGGCTGTTGCCCATCAATGCTTACCTGATTAGCAGACAGAAACTGTCCAGCCCATATCCATGGTGTGCGTGGGCAAGATTGTCATCCCTGCAGAATGATGCAGCTTCCAGCATGATCTGGAAGTGATGGTGTCATGCTAGAGAATGCTTTAATATTCAATCAAAAACTCTTGGCTGAGGGGTAGGCTGTTGCCCTGGAGCAAAACTGTTCCTTCCTTGTTGTGCTGGAAGTTCCATCATTGCATGGGGATGATGATCACCCGTTCCTCATTTGATAAGTTCCTGCCTTCTCACACTCCCATGTAAGCCAAAATGCCCTTAAAACGAGGTTGGGGAATGACAGGTGGGCACCTGGTTTAAAAAAGGATATTTTAATCTATGTATACAGGATACACATCCAGAAATTATTGCTTAAAATTACCAGGGACACTAATTAAGTAAAAACAATTAAAATTTATCCCAGAAAAATATAGACACACATACAAGATAGTAATTCATAAAACATACATATGGTCCTAAGAAAAATAGAGAGAGATTCAGAGACAACACAAAGATGGACAAACAGGGTGATAATTACCGATCGTAGTCTTCAAGGAAGGCACCAATGGCGACGAACGAGGACTAGGGGGAGGGGACCCTCAACTGGCCAAGAATCAGGGATGTATCTAGACAGCGGAACTGGGGTACTGGTAGATGCACACCAGTGAGGAGCTGGGTCACAGGTTAGAAGGACTACCTTGAGCCCTTAGGGGATGGGAGGTACAGGGGCAGATGACAGTGGTCAGCTGGTACATGACCTCAGAAAAAGGGGAGGCCCTGCAATGACCATAAGGGCTGGACTTTTGCAGTAGCCAATAGCCAGTTAATTGGCATTCCCTGATTGGATGCTCATAGCTAGCCAATGAGCAGACTTGGCCTTAGTTACCTGATCGGACTTCCAGGTAACAATGGGCCAAGGGGGAGGCTCCAGGATAACCATTAAGGGAAAGAATGGGAGAAATTGTTAAGGTGGGGGGTACTTAAGTCTATCAAACTTATCTAAAAAGGTGACAATAGATGGCCAAATTGCTACCTAGGTAACACCTGGTCTATACAAGGAAACTTGGCTCTGGGCGAAGATGTTCTTCCTCCTCTTCAATCTTCTGTTGGCACCAGTCGTTGTCTTGAGTTCCGTTGGACAAAGGCTTAGGCGGTCTGACAGGATCCACGCCTAAGATAAGCTTGATGGCTTTATGCATAGGTGACATCTGGTGAGTACGTGAGCCTCCCACTTCGCTATGATGGAGTCTGGCACTGCAGGAAGATAGCTGCTGGTGGTGTTAGCCTCCCAAGATGGATTCTACGGTTGAGGCTGGAAACCGCTTGCCTGGACAGTTCCTTCCGTTACAAGGCCAAGATGGGGGATTGCAAGGCGCGACTGGAAACCATCTTTCTCCTGGTTAGCTCTCCTCCAGAGACACGGAGAGCTGCTGCAACATTGTGGCTGTTAGTACTCATAAGTCCCTTCCAGTTTGGTAGACAAAACCCACATTCTCCTGGTAGATTTGCATCCTACAGCTATCAAGTTAAGTTAAGCACACAAATTTGAAAAATACCTTGGAAACTATAATTTGGATTTGCGGTGCAATATTATTATTATTGTGACATTAATGCTACAGAAGTTTCTTAATTCCCACAATGAGACTTTTCTGCAACAAAGATAGAAGTGGCTGTTTCAAGTCTCAGCTGTGCCCAGGTGAGTGGATGCTTAGGTGAGCTATGATCTCTTAACCTGTTCTGCAATTTGAGGAGGAATAATATTAACAATTTATAGGCCTGTTGTAATGATTGTGTATCAAATGCTTTAACATTACACTTTCTCAGTCCAAAACCATTTCAATTATCTTTTTATTCTTTAAATTTCATATAGTGAAGGGGTTTTGTAATTGGATGCACTGTTTTTATTTTAAAATATATTTTTATCAGAGTTTGGAGTATTAAAATTAGGGAGGGGGAAGAGAAACTGTTTTGTGTTTTCAATTCACTGGTCTATCCAGTCTGTCAGGATTTTTCTTTGGTGGTAACAGTTGCTCCAGAGCCAAATCACAGTTTGGGTGTTCTGAGAGAAAATTAGGGGAGAAATGTTCTCAGGAAAAGGCTTGAAATATGACTGTAGCCCTAGGTTTTATGCTGTGTACCTATTTCTGGATTAAATTCTATTTGATAGTTTCTTGCATATGTACAGCTTTGCAAAATCAGGTCTACCCCATCGGTATTATCATGAAATGTCTATGCTTGGGAAGAGTTGAACTGTGTTTACAGAACAAGATACAGCTTTCTTTTTGGAATGCTCATTCCTGTACACTTGTTTGGCAATAGCTGTTTAGAAGCCAGCCTTTAATTTTGCACCAAAAGTAGATGCTGCAAATGGTATAGAGAAAGCAATCATGTCAGCACAGAAGAGTACCTGGATAACTTATAGTCTACATGTTCTTAACAGTTCTTATTGTCTTTGTGTTCTAAACATAAATGAAAAGATACACTTTGTTGCTCACTCAGCCATGAGCCATTGCTCAATAAAAGTCAGTGAAAAGCTCCTGCCTGATTTCATTGGGCAATTAAATGCTATTGGAGTCAATGGTACAGCCCTCATTACGTTCAGCCATAGCAATGTGAGCGTGTGACAGTGCTTTTCACAGGCAACACAAAGGATGTATTTTTGCTCCTAATGCAGTGCCTGCCTAGACTTCTGAACTGATATGTAATGGAGAAAAGTGCCAGTCAGAATGAAAATCATAGTCAATATTAATGAAGCTCTTCAGTGTTGTTTAAACAACTGAATGGTTGCACCCTTCTCTAAGGCAGACACAGTCTCACCAGGGTACATTTTTTTGCTCCCTGATCTCTATCAGAAAACAGGTGCCATCTGAGCATGTGTTTATTCTTGAACTAGAACATGATATCAGTGGCATAATTAGGAACATAGAAACCATCTTTTTGCACATGCATAACACATTTTTGCTATCATATTTACATGGGGGAAAATGGGAGGTTTTAATTAGACTTGATTAGACTTAAGTGTCTCCTGGAGTGGGCCAGATCTGGCCTGTGTTCTTCGCCATCACAGGAATGTTTTAGCATTCTAATCCCATTCACAGCTCTCCTTACTACTTCAGTGGAAATATTTATCTAGTGCCATACCATTACTATTAGGCAAGGTAACAACTGAGGAACCTTTAAAGATACAAATTACTGGATACAACACTGACCTAGCATCACTCTTTGGCCTGAAGGAATACATGTAAGCAATAGGTAACAAAATTTGTATAGGACATAAATATATTGTGATTGTATAAGAAGAGGGTTTTTTTCTTTCTAATGTATTATTGCCCTTTCCTGGATGGCCCAGGCTAGTCCAACCTGATCAGATCTCTGAAGCTAAGCAGGGTCAGCCCTGGTTAGTATATGAATGGGAAACGACCAAGGAATACCAGGGTCATGACACAGAGGCACACAATGGCAAACCACCTCTGAACATCTCTGGCCCTATGGGGACGCTATAAGTTGGTTGACAGTACTTTCTGCCACCACAATGTTTTTATTGTTGCTTATCGCAATGGATATGATACCTATAAAATGGGTAGAAAAAGTTGGAGGACATGAATTTTTGACATTTGCAGAAATCTGCAAAGAAATCTGGACATTCCAGCTAAGGTTTAGTTGATCAATAAAGTAGTGCCTTTGATGCTTCTAGGTAATGAAATCTGTGAAGTGGGTTACTAAGCATCTCTTCATGGGATGCCTTTCCCCCCAGAAAAACAAGAATTATTGTATGATAGTAAAAGCACATTAGGGCTTCAAGGCATTTTTGCCTTTTAAAATATGGGATTGGGGTAGAGGACAGAAGAAAGCAGAAGAAGTGAACGGAAAGATAATGAAAGGGAACAAAATACTTCCTTGAGGCTGTGGTTTCTGCAAAGAGGCCCAAGGATTTCTTCTTTGAGGACCTAAGCACTGGGACAAAAAGTTAAAACAGAGATGAAGGGTACATGAGGTGATCATTTGTCACTGATATGTACTTGCCTTGGCTTACTATTAAAGGATGCCTCTTTAACCCAGGCACCTTCTTGTTGTTCTAGTACATTGTGTTAATGGTTTTTCAGTCAGAAGAAATGTTTGTATCTCCACTGCCCTGACTGTTGGTCTCTGCGTTTCAAAAGAACAAGTAAAGTAAGCCTGTGAAGTACACAGTGTACCTGCAGCTGGGACTGTAAGCAAAGGGAAACGCTGTTGCCCAGAATCAGTGATGCAGTCCCTTCCATATTTTCTGCTCCGTGGTTCTCCATATGTTTGTTGTTTCTATCCAAAGCAAAAAATAAAAAGCTGATGTGTTACCCCAAGGAATAGATACGATCCCATTTCCTTTTATGTTCTGATCTTTTCAGTGGCCAGACAGCAGTGTAATTTGCCAGTATTGAATTAATATCTTCAAACATAATTGTGGATTTTTTTTAAAAAATGGACATTGTCCATATTTTAAGAATCATTAGTAGGGGAGATGGGAATCATTTTTCACAATGTAACAGATAGCTACAGATAATTTTCATGGTTTAGGGGCTAGTTTCACAACCAGATTTATAAGAACATAAGAGAAGTCATGTGGGATCAGGCCAATGGCCCATCCAGTCCAACACTCTGGCCGTTTTCCCACTCACGTTTTACTGGCGCCACGACCATCCTGACGCCGGCGAATCTGCCTGGATTTCGCAACAGAAGCGCCGGCGCTCCCAGAAGCGCCGGCGCTTTCCGTCGCTAAGCCAGCGCAAACGTTTTCCTGCATCTTTGTGATTTCCGTTTGCGCTGGCTTAGCGACGGAAGTAGCCGGCGCTTCTGGGAGCGCCGGAGCTTCTGATGCGAAATCCAGGCAGATTCGCCGGCGTCAGGATGGTCGTGGCGCCAGTAAAACGTGAGTGGGAAAACGGCCTCTGTGTCACACAGTGGCCAATATATATATATATATATATATATATATATATATATATATATATACACACACAGTATACACACACACACACATATATATATACTGTGGCTAATAGCCACTGATGGACCTCTGCTCCATATTTTTATCCAATCCCCTCTTGAAGTTGGCTATGTTTGTAGCCGCCGCCATTTCCTGTAGCAGTGAATTCCACATGTTAATCACCCTTTGGGTGAAGAAGTACTTCCTTTTATCTGTTTTAACCCGACTGCTCAGCAATTTCATCGAATGCCCATGAGTTCTTGTATTGCGAAAAAGAGAGAAAAGTACTTCTTTCTCTACTTTCTCCATCCCATGCATAATCTTGTGAACCTCTATCATGTCACCTCACAGTCAACATTTCTCCAAGCTAAAAAGCCCCAAACGTTTTAACCTTTCTTCATAGGGAAAATGTTCCAAACCTTTAATCATTCTAGTTACTCTTTTCTGGACTTTTTCCAATGCTATAATATCCTTTTTGAGGTGTGGTGACCAGAATTGTACACAGTATTCCAAATGAGACCACATCATTGTTTATACAGGGGCATTATGATACTGGCTGGTATGTTTTCAGTTCCCTTCCTAATAATTCCCAGCATGGCATTGGCCTTTTTTTATTGCAATAGCACACTGTCTTGATATTTTCAGTGAGTTATCTACCACAACCCCAAGATCTCTCTCTTGGTCAGTTCACAACCCACCAACTTGTATTTGTAGCTGGGATTCTTGGCCCCAATGTGCATTACTTTGCACTTGGCCAAATTAAACCTCATCTGCCACATTGACGCCCACTCACCCAGCCTCAACAGATCCCTTTGGAGTGCCTCACAATCCTCTCTAGTTCTCACCACCCTGAACAATTTAGTGCCATCTGCAAACTTGGCCACTTCACTGCTCACTCCCAACTCCAAATCATTTATGAACAAGTTAAAGAGCATGGGACCCAGTACCGAGCCCTGCGGCACCCCACTGCTTACCGTCCTCCACTGCGAAGACTGCCCATTTATACTCACTCTCTGCTTCCTATTAATCAGCCAGTTTTTGATCCACAACAGGACCTGTCCTTTTACTCCATGACTCTCAAGCTTTCTAAGGAGCCTTTGATGAGGAACTTTATCAAAAGCTTTCTGGAAGTCAAGGTAAACAACATCTATTGGGTCCCCTTTGTCCACTTGTTTGTTCACCCCCTCAAAGAACTGTAACAGTTTAGTGAGGCAAGATCTTCCCTTACAGAACCCATGCTGAGTCTTCCTCAATAACACATGTTCATCAATGTGCCTACTCATTCTGTCCTTGATAATGGTTTCTACCAACTTTCCTGGTATTGAAGTCAGACTGACTGGATTGTAATTTCCCGGATCTCCTCTAGAACCCCTTTTAAAGATGAGGGTGACATTCGCTACCTTCCAGTCCTCAGGAACGGAGGCAGATTTCAATGAAAGATTACATATTTTTGTCAGTAGATCCACAAGTTCAACTTTGAGTTCTTTCAGAACTCTTGGATGTATGCCATCCGGACCTGGTGACTTATTAGTTTTTCATTCATCTATCAGTTGTAGGACTTCCTCTCTTGTCACCTCAATCTGACTCAGGTCTTTCAACACCCCTTCCAAAATTAGTGGTTCTGGAGCGGGCAAACACTTCTCATCTTCCACAGTGAAGATGGAGGCAAAAAATGCATTCAGCTTCTCAGCCATTTCCCTATCCTCCTTCAGTAATCCTTTGACCCCTTGGTCATCCAAGGGCCCCACTGCCTCCCTGGCTGGTTTCCTGCTTCTAATGTATTTGAAGAATTTTTTATTGTTGGTCTTAATGTTTTTTGCTCCCCATAGTCCCTTTTTGCCTGCCTGATCACAGTCTTGCATTTGATTTGCCACAGCCTGTGTTCCCTTTTATTAATCTCACTTGGACTGGTTTTCCACTGCTTAAAGAAGTCCTTCTTACCTTTTACAGCTTCCATTACTTTGTTTGTTAACCATGCAGGCCTTCTCTTATACCTGTTTGTGCCTTTCCTAACTTGTGGTATATATTTTATCTGAGCTTCTAGGATTGTAGTTTTAAATAGCCTCCAAGCTTCCCCAAGGGTTTTGACTGTATTTACCTTTCCTTTCAGTTTCCTCTTCACATGCCTCCTCATCTCAGAGAATTTACCCCTTTTAAAGTTAAACGTGGTTGTGCTGGTCTTTTGCGGCAACTCCCTATTTATACAAATGGTGAAATCAATAATGTTATGGTCACTGCTCCCAAGTGGTACAATCACTTTTACATCTCTCACCAAGTCTTGGGCATTACTTGGGACCAAATCCAGGATCGCCCCACCCCTGGTAGGTTCTGTGACCATCTGCTCCATAGCACAGTCATTGAGAGCTTCTAGAAACTCAATCTCTTTCTCTCAACCTGAACACATATTGACCCAATCAATCTGCGGGTAGTTAAAATCACCTATTACGACACAGTTTTTACATTTAGCTGCTATCTTTAATCCTTCCATCATATTATAATCATCCTCTATCTTTTGATTTGGTGGGTGATAAACTCCCATAGTTATATTTCCTTTTGGGCCCTCTATTTCGACCCCTTTCTAGAAGGGAATCTAATTCTCTGACCTCAGTCTTACTGGACTGTATACCCTCTCTGACATACAGAGCCACTCCACCTCCAACCCTTCTCTTCCTATCCTTCCGCTATAACTTATATCCAGGAATCACTGTGTCCCACTGATTCTCCTCATTCCACCAAGTTTCTGAAATTCCCACAATATCTATGTTTTCCCCAACACTAAACATTCCAGCTCACCAATTTTACTTTGAACCCTTCTAGCACTTGTATACAAACATCTATAATTTCCCAGGCAAGTTAGGCCTGCAACCTTCCTCCTGCTGCCTTGTGGCTTTGGCAGACAGTCCATACTGTTTGTCACCATCTCAGTGGACAACTCTGATCCATTACCCGGTAGAAAAGTAACAGCTAACCTTTCATCTCTTTGAGATGAGTCCTCCTGAACCAGAGACATTTAGTCTCCTGTCAGCTTTCCCCCAAGATTTAGTTTAAAAACTGCTCTGCCACCTTTTTCATTTTAAGCATCAGCAGCCTGGTTCCATCTGGGGACAAGTGGAGATGAAATGTCTCTTTTGTACAGCTCCTGCTTGTTCCAGAAAGCATCCCAGTGCCTGACAAACTTAAACCCTTCCTCCCTACACCATCGTCTCATCCACACATTGAGATTTCTAATTTGTGCCTGTCTCTCCAGCCCTGCACATGGAACAGGTAGCACTTCTGAGAAGGCTACTTTGGAGGTCCTGATCTTAAGTCTCCTGCCTAGCAGCCTAAATTTTTCCTCCAGGACCTCACGACTGCATTTCCCCACATTGTTGGTGCCAACATGCACCATGACCACTGGCTCCTCCCCAGCACTGTCTATCAGTCTATCTACAACACGCTTAATGTCCACTACCTTTGCACCAGGCAGGCAAGTCACCTTACGGTCAGTATGCAGTTTTGCCATCCAGCTGTCTACTTGCCTAAGGATCCAATCATCAACTACCAAGACCCCCGCTCTGTCCTGTGGGCAGAGAGCCAGTTTGGTGTAGTGGTTAAGTTCGTGGACACTTATCTGGGAGAACCAGGTTTGATTCCCCACTCCTCCACTTGCACCTGCTGGAGTGGCCTTGGGTTAGCCATAGCTCTGGCAGAGGTTGTCCTTGAAAGGGCGGCTGCTGTGGAAGCCCTCTCAGCCCCACCCACCTCATAGGGTGTCTGTTGCGGGAGAAAATATAGGAGATTGGAAGCAGCTCTGAGTCTCTGATTCAGAGAGAAGGGCGGGGTATAAATCTGCAATTCTTCTTCCTTGCCCAGGGATGGTTCCTTGGCGCAAAAGGATACCCACTCACCAACTGAAGAGATCTCTTCTGAGGGCGCATTCCCCTTATCCTCAGCATGGTGCCCTGTTCTCTCTCGACCCTCATGCTCCCTGGCAGCAATGGGGCTGCCATGTTCAGAGTGGGACTCATCTAATACATCCCTGAGAGTCTTCTCCGAGTGCCTAACTGACTGTCTCTGCTTTTCCAGGTCAGTCACCTTGGCCTCAAGGGTACAAACTTGTTCCCTGAGGACCAGGAGCTCTTTGCATTGAGCACACATCCAAGACTTCTGTCCTGTGGGCAGATAGTCATACATGTGACACTCAGTGCAAAACACTGGAAAGCCCCCACCCCCCTGCTGGCATTCTACCTTCATGATAGCATTTTTAAAATATACAGTCCCTTTTTAAATCCTGTTTCTTTATGTGGCTCTCCTTCTGGAGGGTCTACTCACCTTATTGGGAACACAAGGAAAATAGGGATCTGGGTTCCTGGTCCTTACACAGCCCCCAGGCTACGAGCCACACATATTCTGTGTAAGAAATAAAGCAGGCATATTGTACCAGCAAGTTCTGGTTCCCTGTGGCATAAGCTATTAGCGTATCATCATGTTGTGTTCAGAGTAGCTTTGGACATTACCATACAGGAATGGGATTTGCAATATCCCTGGACTTCCTGTTTCTTTGTAATGACATTAGGGGTTGCACATGATCCTCCTAGGTATTCCCAAGCAGAAGTAGCACAGACAGCAGCGGCCCGTGGGCATGTGGCACTTCAGGCAGGCTCCCTGCCCGCCCCCCCACTGCAGCTGCCCTCCTTCCCTTCCCATGGCCCCCCTGCCGAGGCTGATCCTTACCCCCCCCTGCCGCTGCCCTCCTTACCTTCACGGCGCTGCAAGTCAGCGCCACACTCCTACACCCCCTGCTGATCCTTACCCCCCGCCACCCTCCTTCCCTTTGCAGTTCTCATTCCCTCCGCTCTGTCGCCCCCACTGATCCTTACCCTGCCCCCATGCTGAGCTGCAGCTGGTCCTTACTGGCTTCGATGTGGCTGGCACAGTATTTTATCCTTTGAAGAGCCTGCGGGAGCAGAATTCGCTCTCACTCCTTCCCGGAACCAGAAGTGAGGGGGAGCGAAGCCTCCTCTCGCAAGCCCTTCAAAAGATTAGAAGCTGCACCAGCCGCATTGAAGCCAGTAAGGACTAGCTGTGGTGGTGGGGCAGCAACAGAGCGCGGTGCTGGTTTGCAGTACTGCAGAGAGAGGGAGGAGAGCAGCGGCGGCAGGGAAGAGGGAGGCAGGCAGACAAACTAGGCATTTGCCATGGGCAGTGGGAGTGGGGGAACCCAATTTGGCGCTCCCCACCTCCCGGCGCCCTAGGCAACCACCTAGTTTGCCTAGTGGGCAAGCCGGCCCTGAGTATAGACATTGAATTTCAGGTATGATACTGGCTTATGTGTCGCTTCCGTTTGTACCAGACATTCTCAGAGAAGAAAGATTATACATGAGAATGAAACAATGGTTGAAAAAATCACGAACATCTTTGCAGGTGTAATACATGACATATCCAACCATTCATTGGTCATCTGCAGTTTCTGCTACAACGATGAATTAAAGACTTACAATCACAGGGACACAAGGTCTTTGTCTGCTTCCCACTCTGTCAGACTTTAGTACTAAGAATGTGTCAATTGGGGCTTCTGGTGAAGCAAGTATTCTGTCCCTTTAATAGAGGCTTAAGGAGATATTACCAGGTGATGCTATTTAATTTCATGCCATGAAAAGCTCCAGGTCTCCATTTCAATGTATTCTACCTATTCTACGTATTAAGCTTAACCTCAGCCAACAGAACGAAGACTTTCTGTGGATCTTTCCCTCCTCCCTCTGTCAGCCAGTCGAGGGAAGGCCTTTTTTCCCCTTCTCTGCGAAGCAGTGTCTCATTCCTCAGCCAAAAGAATACAACAGACTTTGAATGGTGGTTGATGGGCCAACGGTTAATGAACACCTTTCAGCCAATGGGAGACCTGCATTTGGCCACCCCACAGGGCTTTTTTTAAATAGAGAGGATTCCCTGAGAGGCTCAGAGGTTTGTCCCTTAACTCTGCAGCTGTTGGGAATAGTCAAAGGAACTGGTGGCAGGTACTGTTCTAGGCTGGAGAGGGAACAGACTCTCTCTGGGACTTTTGTAACTTGTTTTATATTACCTTTGAAATAGGGCTTCTGCTCTTCCTGGGCTTGGGAGAGTAGAACCCATGACACAAGCCATTCTGAGATTCCTTTGGGTAGTGAAATGCAGGATATCAAAACCAACTTTCCTTCTCCTCTTGCTTTTGCTAAAGGCCACATATCTCTATAGTTTCACTCACACAGGAAACAAAATAACTTGGAGAGAAATTATTCAGATAGAAAAAAATAGGGAGAGTTCAGCAACACCCCTTGAACACCTGTCCTTTTTCTGGCTGCAGCCTCCAGCAGCTACTTTTCTTTTCTTTTTTAAAGTTTCTTGATGTTCTCTGCATTACATAGTTTGACTCTGAACTTTGCCGCTTTGAAAGCTACTCCTGCCTGGGACTCTCCTCATGGAGATTAAGATGACTAGTTCTCTGTTATTTAGCAACTTGAAATTGTTGGGAAATATTCTGGCATATTTATATCACAATTGCTCAGCTGACATTTTTGAAAGAGAGCACTGTAGAACAAGCAGTTCTTGCAAACAGAACCTAGCAATAAGGGAATTTGTTCAGGCTAGGCAAGTGACAAACTGTTACCTTTAGTATGATCTGGAGAAATCTTGTGCAGCAGATGCCTTCTAGTGCCAGCTGTGGTGAAAGGTCACTTTGACACTTGAGAGGGAAATCTGTGAGAACAGCACCTGCCACATAAGTACACACTTAATTTGTTTCAATTATTTCTGCTATTTGTGTAAGTACATAATGGGATTCCTATGCTGCACATTTAAGCTACCAAAACACCTCTTTAAATCTGATAGTCAATAAACAAGGAACTTTGTGAACTGAAGTGGTATGAAGAGATTAGAATAACAGAGTTGTGAGGTGCCTCCACGGTCATCTAGTCCAACCCCCTGAATAATACAGGAAACTCACAAATACCTCCCCCACACACACCTCCAATGAAACCTGCTCCACAGCAAAAACAAACAAACAAACCCAAACCCCCACCCCCACCCCAAAAAACCCCTCCAGGATCCCTGGCCAAACTGGCATGGAGAAAAATTGCTGCCCAACTCCTCTAACAAAGACTTTTAAGCATTTCATCAACAACTAGAATCACAGAGAAGGAAGCCACAACAATTTAACCCACAGCTACATTTATATCTAGGCCAGCTTCCATGTGAGACCTGGGGATCCCCTGGAATTACAACTCATCTCTAGACTACAGAGATCAGTTTCCTAGAGAAAATGGATGCTTTGGAGGGTAGATTCCATTGCATTGTAACTTACAAAGGTTCCTGTCAACGTCAAGCTCCATCTCCAAATGTCCAGGAGTTTCCCAACCTGGATTTGGCAATCTTAGCCTCTTCCTCCCCCGTAGTAAACAGGGGGGGGGGGGACCTGGCAACCCTCTTTGTAGTATGGAAAAGCTTTTTCTATGGCCAAGCAGCCTGGATGTAAATCCTGTCTTGTACTTGTATTGCAACTGGAACTCTTGTGGTATTACTTCCTCCTCTGTAAAATGTGTATTTCATGCAACTAAATGTCTCCTGATGTCTCTAGTTATGACTTGATAAATGTGGCCGTGGGGAGCTTGCTGTAAAAAAAGAGGACTATTTGTTCTAGACATGGAGCAATGAAAAGAACCGGTGCTTTGCCTCAGAGGCTGGAGCTAAGAGATACAGACCCAGCTTCACTGTTTCCCAAGCCAGAGCTTTAAATACATAGCCATCCTTTCTCTCTCTCTTTTCAAACTTAGTCAATAGAAGGAAGAGTCCTTTTCTCTAACAAGGGAGAGGTCCTTAGATGCTTGTAGCATTGCTGTCTCTATTACTGAGCCATGCTAAACATTTTATCTCCCCAGTAGTGATGAACATTGTTTTCATCCTGCTTTGTACTTCAACAGGTATTCTTGCTTTCCTCATTTAACTTAACATTATCAATATATGACAGTTCCATCTTAGCAATAGGAAGTGCAAAAGAACATTGTGTTCTTGCAACTGGCTAAATAAAACATGTTGTCACTAGACCTTCAAAGAACATAAAGTTTGCAAGGGTAATCTGGGAAATGAAGAAGATGTCATCTTAATAACAACTTAAAAATTGTAATAGGGTGAACCTAGATATTATGTTTTGTCTACCACATCACAGCAAGCCAGTGCTTTTGTAACATTTGTATTCCACTATTTCAGAGGGAAAAAATGACATTCGTAAAATAAAAATAATCACAATTTAAAATAAAGTGAAAATAGAATTGCTTGCATGCTTTACTCATGGGCAGAATATACATGTATTTTAACTCTTACCATGAAAAGACAAGCATGGATTTTTCATTGCAACCCCAAACGGAATAAAGAGGCAGACAACAGTTGTTGGGAAATGGGCCACTTTATTAACTGAACATAAACCAGGCAAGGAGAACAGGGAGGACGAGCCCTGGGGTCACCCCTGACCCCGCCAAGTCCTGCAAGGGCGAGCCACCCAGCCCCCGGTCATAGCCAAACACACATGGCTATAACCGGGCAGCAGGCCAAACATGTCATCACCTAGGGCCCACCCCAATCATCAGAAAGGGGCGCCAAAAGGGATACATGGACCCGATCCGCATTCCAGGACATTGAGCCGTAAAGCCCATCTGCCTTTCGTACGGATCGCGCACAACCACGGTGCAGAGGCCTGAGTGCACGCCGGCAAGGTCTGATTCCCTTGCAAATTCCGCCAACCGCAATGCCAAGCCTCTGCTTAGGCATTAGCGACCCCCGGGAGGCCCAAAGCCTCCCGAAGACCTTGCCTCAGTTCTGTCAAAAAGGCCCAATTCCCGGCATCGGACAGATGGACCCCATCTGGCCGATAAAGCTCAGCATTGCGCACATCGATGCCAGGGTGCGGTAGGAAGGTGCCCAGACCTCCTTCCAGGGCCAACCGCAGGGCATGATATGCCTTTCTCCTAGCCCGCTGTAGCCCAGCAGGGTTCCAAGCGGACTGCCAATACCTCCGAGGCAAAATTGCCGACCAAATAATCCGGACCCCGGGCCACCTCCTCGCGATGGCCCGCAAGTCCACTATCGCCTGCAGGGAAAGGGCCCTGCCTTGCAGCAAACCCAGGTCGTTCCCACCCAGGTGAATAACTAACAAATGGGGAGGGGAACGGGGCCGACTGTCAAACAAAAGTGACAACAACTGGGCCCATCTAAGCCCCCTTCGCCCCAACCACTCAACCGTGGCCCACTCGCTCAGCCCGAGCTGGGAACCGAGCGACGAACTTCTTGCGAAATGGGCCGCCCAAAAGACCATGCTGTGACCACATATGAGGATCCTCAGCCTCCCATGTCGAGCCGCAGCACCTGAAACAAGAAAATAAAGTCAGTACAGACAACAACCCAACCTTCCCTCCCCATAAACTAGGGGAGCAACAATGGGCGAACATAGGCCCGATAAGCCGGGGATCTCCAACGCCCGACCCGTTGGATTGCCGGTCCGGGATATCCCATAGCTGCGGCCGTTGACGCAGCGCCGATCCGAAAAGAGTGGGTCCCGAAGCGGAAACCCCCCAGCCCAAGATTGCCCAAAGCTCGGGCGGTCACTGCCCAAAACTGGTACTTCGTGAGAGGAGAGCCGCCCTCATGTCGAAAAAGAGGTCCAGGCTCAGAGCCTCTAACCTGGCAGTATGCACGGAGCGCCTGGACCAGGCAAAGCCCAGATTCCGAGCAAGGGCCTAACTTGATCGTAGTGCCCTTGCCCAGTTGGTCCGTTTTGGACCTACGCACTTGCAACCACACCTCATCTCCTTTAATAACACGTCACCCATCTGTAAAGCGGTGTCCGATGTGTCCCTCCTTGAGGACAGGACCAGCTCGCTAACACGCAGGGCTCCGAAAAAAGCAGCAAGGGCAGCAGCATGAAACAGGATAATCTCGTAGTCCGAGCTACAAACCTTGGGCCACTCGCCTCCCAAACCCTGCAAAATGGTGGGGGATATGGGCTCCCTGGAATCAACTCTCTGCCCTTCCTCCCTGGCCCAACCCTCGAGCATCTTCTTAATTCTGAAATCCTCCCCGGCGGCTGGGTAGCCCAGGGCTTTGCTAAGAAAGGACAACGCCGCCAACTGGCCCTTGATGGTTTTGACCTTCATACCCCTAGACTTCTGATCTACACAAAACTGCATCAAATGAGCCACCGGGATGGGCCATACCTCACCCAGCCCGGCGGATTGACGGAATACCTTAAACAGCGATGCCACGCGGTCGTAAGCCCTCCGAGTACTCGGGGCCAGCGCTAGAAGCGGGCTGTTGAAGTGCTTGCTTGCTTATGGACCAGATGCCCACTATCGGCCCGATCCCCCAGGTTGGGCTTAGCCGGGGCCATCAATTGCAACCACAGCTGTTGGTTGATTTGATCCCACGGCAGCAAGGGGTTAATGGCCGCCCTCATCCGGAATGTTTCGTCGTACTGCAACCAGGCGGACCCCGCGAAGTCAGAGTAAGCCCGGTAAATAATGTCGCAGTACTGGAACAAAGGGGCGGCCCGACTAGGCTGTGCCCTGGCAATAACCCCTGCATAAATAAGGAAACCTGGCAACCAATTGGCCCAGGTTCTGTCCACCCTACGCCTCCTGAGTTTCTCCTTCTCCTTTTCATCAAGTTCTTCCTTGCTTTTCTTTTCAAGTTCCCTGTACAATAAGCTGAATACGTCCACATATTCACCCCTCAGAATTCTCTCCCTAGTGGCCGGGGTGAGGTGGTCGCCCAGCGGCATTGCTGGGTCACCGTAAGGGATTGATAGCAAAGGAATGGACCCATAAGGATTCTGCATATATCCCCAAGGATTACAAGGCACCGCCGGCCAACCAAATGAATGCACCGGGTGCATCTGACTACCCCATGGCAAAACTCCCGTAGGATTGGCTATCGGGCCGGGAACTAAAGGGGCGGGCGGCCTGGGAGGTGCCAAGGGCACCTGTCCCCAAGCCACAGGGAAGCCGTGAAACCGCCCCAAGGCAGCCCCACCCGAAGCCCAAGATGGGCCTGCCACTGCCGCTAAAGGCCCTTGGCTGCCATCGCGCGGAGCGACGTCCTCTCTGTATTCTCCCAACTGCTGTGTTGCGTTCGTGTCCAGGGGGCCCCATGGCCAATGAGTGTGATGAGAAGGCAAGACCGCCCTACCTTCCTCCACCACTGGTGTTACTGCTACAGCTGCCGGTTGTTCAGTCTGGTGTTGCTCCTCTGGCTCGTCCAAGCTGCCGCTGGCACCGCCTGGCACTAGTTCACCACTCGTCTCGCTCACTTGCGAAGGCTCGGGCCTTGACCTGGCAACCATGTTGTCCTGTAGGAAAGAAAGTCTGGAGAGCAACTCCCTCTCAAATGTAAGGGTCCCCGACCTGCCACTAGCGCTATGACGCCCAGGCCAGACCGAATGGGACCCAGATGCCCCCTGTTCCTCCTCCATCACCCTTACCCGGTCCAATATGGCCTGGTGAATCACTACACTGTCCGCCTCCTCAGAGGGAGGGTCCATGTGTCTTCGCTTAGCAGCAGCCTTGGCTGGCTGCTTGCCCTTGGAAGGGCCCTGTCCCTTCTTAGGAGCCATCGCCTCTGCCCAGCAATGCAATCAGGCTAGGGAGGAGAAGAGGTGCAGGGTGGAGGCAGAAGGCAAGCGCTTTAATGGTGAGCAATGAAGAAACGAGGTGGGGGGGGAGTAGTCTTAAGACAGGTGTCCCCCAGTCCCACACACCAGTTGCAAGGCCAAACACCCCCTTACAAACTACAAAGCCTGCCTTATTAATCCCAAGCTGCAGCCCAAAAGCACTAATGTTCCACAGGGGGAACACCGCCGGTGTTCCCCTTCCACAAGACCCAACCAGCAGCTTTACGGCCCAGGACCAAGCGGCTCCCGCGAGCCGCCGCTAACACAACCCTTCCCCGGAGGGGCCCAACCCCGCCGCGGTGGCACCAGACCATATAAAAGAAGCCCCAATGGGCTGATGAGCGCGTCCTCCGCAGTGCGTCACCACCCGATGCTCAGGAGCAGCCGCAAATGCGCCCGTTGATTCCTCGCTCTGCCGGTCCCAGGAAAAGCCGCCGCGCTGAAAGCCGCCAGCAAGCCCCGCCGGATGAGCGCCATGCGACGCTGCAGGGGCTCCTCGCCAAAGCGGTAGGTAATCACCGCTGTCACAGCAAGGCCGCCGCTAAAGCAAGGCCGCCTCCCGGCCTGCCGTCGACCCACGCAGTCACAGTCAGGGGCCAAGCAGCGCAGGCTCCTGCTTCCCCAACGACTCCACGAGACTGCGTGGAGAGGTTTGGGGGCAAGACTACTTAAAGCCTCTGCCCCCGCCCCCGCACAACTCCCGGATGCCCGGGAAAGCTGCCTTTGATCCTGCCGGGGGCTGCAAAAAACGGCCCCTTGGCGCGCAGCCGCTTTAGCGGCGCGCAGCCGCTTTAGCGGTGCGGCCTGGGTGGGGGCCGAATTTTGACAATTCTGAGCGACACAGGTTTTTTTAGATGTGAATGTCTTCATTGGTCCATAAATAAAATATAAATATAAAAAATTTCATATTAGAAGCCCAGATTTTGATCTCTCTTATTGAATATTTAGAAGTATTAACTTCAGCACAGTAGAGAAAGAGTCAAAGGACTTTGAGTGGATGTTGCTCACATCATTCAGGAGAGATATCCATGTTTGTTTATTTAAAATATGATTTACCTGCCAGGCATCCTAGGATATTAGATTTTTGAAGGCTGAACAGCCATGAGTCTTGGGGAATCTTAGACACTAACAAGTTTGTCTTGCACTGTGTTGGATGCACGACGGTAAGGAGTCTGGGAAATCGGAAGAACCCCCGCTGGAACCTGGGGATTAGCAAGCCTAGTGAAACAATGATGACACCAGGGTGTGTGGCCTAATATGCAAATGAGTTCATGTTGTGCTTTTTCTACAAAAAAGCCCTGTTTATAAATATTGATTTATCTTTTTCCCTTCTGTAAAATTAATACTGAAATCGCTTCTTGGTTGAAAATGTATGTAGTATGGTTGTCTTTTAATAAATGGTTTTTAACTTCAGAAAAGGTTCTCTCTCTCTCCCTCTCCCTCCAGCCATCCCCCCTTACTGAACTCAATAGGAATGGGAGTCCTAGAAAAGGTAATATAATTGACTGATCAGTAGTTTGTATACTATATCACCCCCACTAGCTGTTGGCATCCTGGGCAATTGGGCAAGCTGCCCCATAGGTTAACTTTGGGTCTAAGGTTGGGTGCAGAGGGAATGCATCCTTTATCTATAACCTGCCTTGGATCATTCTAGGGTGGCAGTCTAGGGAAGTTGTGTACCTCTTCTTGTGTTGCTGCCACCTTGAGATGATGCAAGGCAGGCTGCAGACAAAGGAGGTGCTGAATTTGCACAGTTTGTCTTCTTGCTATATTTTCTGATTAGGTTAACTTTCATCTAAATAAACTTTAAATAAAATCTATTGTTTTAAATGTTTTAATTGCTTATATATTTAAATACTTGTTTAATTTTATGTTTGACTATTTGTTGGGAGCCGCCCTGAGCCACTTGTGGGAAGGGCAGGATATAAATCATAAATAAAAAAAATAAAAAAAGGAATACTGATGCACTAATTCAGGAGCAATACCTCATCTTCTGCAGCTCATTCTAGTGTCAAAGGAGGGAAATGACCCTTGCCTCTCCTGTTCACTTCCTGATCTTGAGTCAGCTTTGGGACAGAGGGGATAAAAATCACATTTCCTACAAACATCCAGGCTGGACAACTACTGATGTTTGAGGACAGTCCTTCAGAAAAGTTTTAAGCACTTAGAAATAACATACAAATGGATTCAAGTTTCCTCTTTGTCATGGATTGGGGTACCTTGTTCAGGATCCACAGCTCTGCCTTCATTGTACTGTCCATTGCCAATGTGCCAGCTCAAAATAGGGGGGGGGCATTCCTCCTGCCTCCTCCTTGTGATGAGCATTACCTGTCTAGCTTGCTCCACCCAAAGCCTCAGTTTGGAAGAAGCAGCGTACAGAACCCTACACTTTCTTCTTCCCTTCCAGTCCATCTCTTAGAGCAGAGAGTTGGCTGTGGGAGTCCTTCTTGGTCTTCCTCTCCTAGCCCTTTAAAAGGGCCACCAGAGTGGGCATGGGCCCCATGGGTACCCCGAGCCTCTTGTCTATCAAACGTGCTATGTTTGGAGCTGACAATCAAATGTGAACCAGTCATTCAGTCTGTTTGGGTTCATGCAGAGTAGCTGCAAATGCCTGTTGAACTAGTTTGCACTGGGTTTTTCCAAGGCTGAGCATAGACAAAGACACTGCTGATTCTAACTGATTGGTGGCCATTACCATCATTAAGGACTACTTAGACAAATACCAAAAGGTAGGTTTTATTGAAACCAGATGGTTGATTTATATGATTTGTGAGTTATTTAATTGTCTGAGGAACAGTTATAAGAATATGAATGCTGTACTGCGTAGTTAGTAAGGAATACAGTGATACAGCCTGCCAAACACTTATGAACAGATCACACAGCTATTGAACAGATTGCTAAAAGATCAGGCACAGAGGGAATGCATCCTTAACCATTTAATAGGGCACAAGCCGAACTAACAGACTAAGTAACTGGGCTAACAGACTAACCAACTAACTGACTAACAGGGCACAAGCCAAACACGAGTGTTTGAGCATGCGTATACATGGGTTGCCAAGCCTACATGCGTAAACTCCAAAGACACCACTGAATGTGGAGAAATTAGGGCAGCTTTTTCAGTCATTCACTGTATGTCTGATGGGGATTTTGTTCCTTGAAATCCACAATTTCAGTCTTCTTCTCAATAACTGGCAGATCCTGAAAACAGCCATCTATTCATTGGTCAGTGAACATTCTTTTTAAACTTGGAGTTAACATCTCACTAGTCAGATATTTCTGAGTCTCCATACAGTTATCAAGACAAATCAAGGGCCTTTGTAGACATTGGGAGAATAATTTCTCCATGAATTTTTACATAACTTTTACATGAATAAATTCTTATAGTGGGAAAATGCAACAGAGTATCTCACTATAAATAAATCATTGGTAGGACATAGTTTTTGATAAGATAGTTTTACAACTTTTAAGGGTTTGTCTTAAAAAAAAAATAACCTTTTTCTTCTGAAATGTTGCCTTAAATGCAAATGTATCAATTATTTGTATCTATACACTAACCTATATAGGTAAAAATAGGCATCAAGCATGCCTTTGCCAAGTAAGTGGAAGGGGGAAAATTATGATTTGAGGCTGTATTTCCCTTAGCTTATTTTCTCAGGCTTCATTAAATTTCTTGTAGAACATCTAATGCCTTCGGCAAACACAATGATGGAAGGATATTACACAATTCATCATGAATCCCACAAATCAGAAATTATCTGTTCTCTGTTCTCATCCAATTTGTGCATTAATACATTTGCTAGTCCCTAAAGTTTCATAAAAAACACTGACCTTATATAAAAAGGAAACATTTCACTGAGATCCATTAGAAGCCAAAGGGTCCAGGTATTCATTGCATGATTGGTAATTAATGTGGAAATGACTGGTAGTATGTGGACACTTTCATCTTTAACAAGTAACCAATTATTTAGAAAAACAATTTGTAGACTGGTGCCATCAAACAGAAGATGTTATCTTCATCTTATGTGTCTTTTGGTTCATCTTGTGTCCTTTTGATAAAAAGCAGTACCAGACTATTTCTCTAAAGCAGTATGGACATACTGACTCAGAGTGTTGCAAAATGGCTGTAAAGCTGCTATTAAATACACTGTAGATAAGGAGCAACAATAGTGAACACTTATGGCCCCTTTACCAAGCTGTTAGCTCCTATCATCCTGAAACACCATATTGATTTCTTTCAGTCATCCCTCCTTCTATGTGAAAAACTCATTTTCTCATGAAATATATCGATGATAGGAAGGAAAAGATAGTACTGTGCTATGTAGCAGCAGCTACTCTGGCCTTTAGACTGGGGGCGAGGTGGACCAGGAGAGCCCCAGGTGAGGGAGGCCTGCTTGGGCTGGATCTCTAGCCAGCCCAATCAGGCCTTGCTCACCCAAGGCTCTCCTTTCTTGCATTGGGTTGCTTTTGGCTGGGGGGGCCAAAGCTAATGAGTTATGCTAATGAGCTCCCAATATAAATAAATCCCAATATAAATAAATAAATAAAAGCAGAACCAATAAATTTTCTCTGTATGTCCTAACAAGGGGCTGTTCCTATGCTATCTGTGCAGGACCATCATCAGGAATCATCAGTGTGTCCAGCTGATAACCCCTAAAACTGAGTAGCCATCATCACTGTCTGGCTTCTCTTGCTGGACTGCTGCAATGGGATCAGCCTCCACAAATGGACTGACCCTTCTTACCACAGAATACAGCTGATGATTGTCAGAAAGGGAGGAGGAGCAAACACAAAAAGCAAACACAATTCCAGCATTTCCCCCATTGGTCATATTGCCCACAGTGGAAGGCATAAGGAGTCATATAGTTGTGGCTACTGTTCCACATAGACACCATTGCTTCTAGCTCTCATGAACAAGCTGCAATGGTGCCTAGGAGGAGTAACACGGAGTGCCCAAAAGGACAGGCAGTGAGAAACTGGTGGATGCTTGTAAGTGGCATTGCTACTAGTATTTTTAACTACATGAAAATAAGGCATAGTGCCTTGGAACAGCTACTGCCACTGACCTTCTTGTTCTGGGTAGAAATGCAGGAGTAGTGTTGGGAGTGGAGCTCCCAAGAGTCTGCAGAATGATACTTTCCTTCCACCTGTTGTCTGGCATCAAGGCCCATTACCCTTTCCTCCTGGTCCTAAAGCAAAAGACAGGTAGCAGCAACTCTGGTTTGATGGCAGTGCTGTTGCTATCATTTTTGCTAACCCCCTCTCGGAAAATAGGTAGCATGCAGAGTGGCAAGCTGATACTTGCCCTCCAAGAAGGGGGGAAGGAAAGGATGAGCTCCCCAAAGGGTGGGAGAGCCTCTGCAGGATGACGGCTGAGGCCCTCACCCCCTAAACTGAGATCTGATCCTGTTTCTGTAAACCTAAAATATATTCCTGGATTGGTTCCCCCTTTAAGTTTATGAATACTGTAATTCTATTACTGAGATGCTAGCTTTTCTGCTGCTTCAGATTTTATTAATTTCAATAAGCCTTGTTCTGACACAATGCTTGGAAAATCAATTTGAACATGTGCCAGAATGAGACCTCAGAAGTCTTCATATATATTTTGTGGGGAAACTATTCTGGGGACCTGAATGCTAACTATGTGGTGTAACCTAAAAAGCTCCTATTGTTGGAGCATGAAAACCACTGTCAAAGCATAAAGTGCCAGACCTTGCACATCAGGAGGCAAAAATGGACCTGGAGAAAGGCCCACCCTTGCCCATCCAGCATAGGTGAGAGGGAAGAAGGAGAAGCAGACTGCCTGCCTCATGCAGGATGAGAGGGCTTGCAGCATTGTGATGCTGACTGAGAGGCTGCCATCTGATCAATGGGTGGCAGCGCAAAATCAAGTGGCTTTCCAAAATGTGGGATGCACTGCAGCAGCCTCCTGGTCTGATTGCTCCCCAAGTAAAGCTTATTGCAGAGCCAATAATGATAGGCAGCAAGAAACACATTCTACAATGTGTGGGAACTTAGTGTGCAACCCTGAGCAGAGTTACACCTTTCTAAGTCCATTGAAGTCAATAGACTCACAATGCTGTGTTTAGGACTACACTGTCAGACAGTGATGCTCTGTGTGATGATAGGAGAGTCATTCATACTGTCCTTTTCATTTTATAAATGTTAGAGGGCACAAGAACACTGATAACAAATATTAATGTATCTTATATAGTCACATCCATATTTTAATATAATATTGTCTCTGTTGCTGTGATCTCTTTGTGTCCTGTGCAAAAGCAGAAGGTGAATGCAGTCATCATTTTATATGTAAGCCTTATAGAAACCAATGGTCAGGAGAACTTCCTAACGGATCATTTATGCAAACCAGTTAACTTTGGTATTATGAAGCTGATTTACACTGAGACAGACTATTGGTCTAGCAAACCTGCTATTGTCTGCTCTGATTGGCGGTGGCTCTCCAGGGTCTTGGGCAAAAAATGATCTTTTCCAACCCTTACTATCCAAGATCCTTTAACAGAATTGCCAGGGAATGAACCTGGGATCTTCTGCATGCAAAGCAAATATTCCTTCATTAATTCATGGCTCCTGCCCACATAAATGCCTATCCTAGTCAACATATAAAATATTTGCATTGTTTACTTTCCCATGTTTAACACTCAAGAGAGATTGATTTGTTAACTTGAACTGATGAAATGGAAAGTTTTTAAATGGCCACATCTTTGCTTTAGCTGCATGGAAGAATGTGAATAGGATGTGTGAACTTTGCAAAAAGAGAAGAAAAGTGTCCAGCTGATATTCCCATGCAGTGTGGAAGATGGAGAACATGTTTCTTCTTTACATTGGCTTGCACAGAAAAGAGCAGAAAACCCAAATGAATCTTGTAAATAACTTCAGAAGTTTTAACCATTAAGCCCTAATTATGCAGAACAGGCAAGCTCTGGCAGGTAGTGGTGATAATTATAAGATGCAACTAATTTAAAATGCTAAATCCTCAGGGATATGGTTTTGTGATACAGCATAATTGCACTTCCCTCACATGAAAGTGCAGTATTCATTTCCCAGAGCATTCAGCCAAACCTAAATATCCTTAAAAGCTCTGATCCAGTGCCTAATGAAAACCCACAAGACATATTATGATTGAGTATGTGAATTTAGAATCTTCATGTCCAGTTATTTAATTCACATAATTGTAGCAAAATGTAGCCAAATATAAGAAGAACTCTGCTGAATTTGACCAAGGGGCACATCTAATCATGTACGTTATTTTCAACAGTGATCAGGAAGCTCTGAAGTCAACAGCCATATTCTGTTGCATGCCCACTTTTAGATATGGATATTTTTCAAAAACCTGCAGTAGAGTAAAGGATAAAGGGATCATGTTTCTTCACTATGTCAAAAGACAGGATGTACAGGCACAAAAGCAAGCTTCAGATTTCCCTTTCCCATGGCAGCCCACCAACAGCCCCTCAAATCCTGCCCTTGAGGGATGGGGACCCCCAGGAACAGCATTGTGGGAAGCAATTTGTGTTTCAGTGGGTGATATGAGAAAGTCACTCACCTCAGATGGAAATCCTGCTGCCCATAGTTCATGTTGTTGAGTTTTGTAAACCATTCTCTAGATGTTCAGACTTTTAAAATGACCATATTAATTTGTTACACCCAGACTTAATCCCCATATTCTGATGTTTTTAGTATAAACTGGAGATATGCAGTGTTTTCTTAGGTATATATTAACTTTTGCGATATAAGTTCAGTTCTTATGTCATAATTAAGCAAGGTCATTAAACCCATAATTTACTTTGACCGTATTAGAAGTTCTGCTGATTCGTGTTCAACTAAATTCACGCCAATCCTTTATGAGGATCAAGGATCTTAAACAGTATGTAAAGACTGACCATATAAGGAATAATGCATGTGCTCAATTTAGAAAGCAGAAGGTTTAGATATTCTCTTGGGGAAAATATTGTAGAAAGCAAAAACAGCTTGGGTGCTATATTATTTAAAGGATTAGGGTTCGAAACAGGCACAGCTGGCCATCAATCAAGGTTTTTTTAAAAAAATCTGTTGCTGTTTTGTTGTATAGAAATGGCACTCGACATATGGTACATGAAGTCTGTTCTGTTTTTCCAGAAGACATCCCACTGGGGTTAGGTGTCTTTCATTTAATCAGCTTCACAAATGAGGATTTAAAGAAACCCATAGCGAAAAAAATACAGTGGTGGTGCCTGGTTAAACCAGGGGTGTGAGTCTAACCTCAGGAATCTTCTCTAAGCTTCTATTTGGCAGCTCTTCAGATCAGGCTTCAATAAGATTTACAGTCAGGCCTCGGATTCAGCAGGATCTCACAGGAGTGCAGCTCCTTTCTGAGGGTTCCCCCTCCCCCTCCGCACCTTGTCCATTGAATAGTAGGTATAACTGCATAACAATCCCTGGATGAGCTCCACCACCTCTTTTTCTACAAAGTGACCCCTGCTTACAGTGCAAGTTTTATCAACCCCCACTCTCCTCTCAGCCAGCAGTCCTCTTCAACTCAGGGAGAGGCTCTACTGAACTTATTGTAGCATATGTCCAGTTAAAAATCCAGATGATGGGGTTGCATTAGGTATGCTAGCCTTCAGGTGGGACATGGAGATCCCACAGAATTACAGCTCAGTTTCTCTGGAGACAATGGATGCTTTGGAGGGTAGAGTCCATGGCATTGTACCCAAATAGAGTCCATGACCACCCCAGACTCCACCCCCAAATTTCCAGGAGTTTTCCAACCTGGATCTGGTAACCCTATCCTCAGTGGCTGGGGGGGGGGGGGGCTCAAAAATACCTTCCCAATATTTTCCAGGTTTTTTTAAGCCAACAAGAAATTATAGTTTCTTTTTGGTTACTGATATAACTGAGGCTGAATAAAAGCCAAAGTTATTTGGCTTCTGTGCAGGTGCAATTTGGAGAAGGCATTTAAAGAAATTGTGATCTCTTTAAATGCCTTCTTCACTCACTGAATTCCATGGTGGCACAGCTTAAAGAAGGCACATGGCTGGACAGGATTTTGCTGCCAGTTATTTCCCAACAACTGTGTGTGCTATCATGTTCACCACGAAATCCATGAAACTGAAGAAGTCAACTGAAGAAGTTCTGCAAGAGTGTAGAGTATTAATGAGGATGGTAAAAAGGGATAAGATCTTAACTCCTGAGCACAGCAGGATTCTCACTGGAAAATTCATTTCTTTTAAAGCCATTGCATTGTTTTTCTTTGTTGTGTGACATTTCTGAATAAAGAGTTATGTTAGCTTACTAGTAGTAAGCCCTACAGTGATTGCCAGTATAGTAGATCTTCTTTTATATTTGCATCTTACAAAGCACATGACTATAACATATCTTTGCAGTGCTCATCACACTGTAATAGAAGTACATCACACCATAGATTAAAATTTCCCAGTGGAAATCCGTGGATAGCTGAATGAACACAGGAAGGCATTTTAAACCATTGGCAAGGGGCTTGCCAGCTGAGCTCTTGGCATCTGAGCAATAAATGGAAAATACAAACCTGACAAACTTTCTTATTTGATAGATCACAGGGAACTTATTTCTGAACTTTATCAGGTTCTGAAGAACGTATACAGTATATCTTCCCCCTAAAACTAAAGGAGATTTTTCTATGGCTGCCTTCAAATGTTACTGTTTTACATGTTAAGTTTGGTTTGTTTAAAATGTGTCTTGCACAAAACCCACTGTTTCTACACAAAGCCCAGTCTGCCTGCTTTCTGGCTTCTTACTCAACATCCCTGTTAAGTGCAGTCTCTGGGACTGAGTGGGTGTGAGAGGCAGCACAGATCCATAAAGTGAATTGTAACTTTAGACAGCAAGGCACAATACTTTTAGTTAAGGTTAACATGCCATCTAAAACCTCACTTTGAAATTCCTGTTGGGTACCAACCAAGAAACCCCAGTTTGTCAGACCATCTCTGTGTTGATATGACACAATTAACCATGGTTTGGCCAGACCATCATTTCTAACCTATTGGGTTATTGTAATGTCTGAATGCTGCATACCTCTGTACCTAAGAAAGTGTAATCACAGAAATTTTTTCAGGCTATATCAATGCAAGTACTTGTGAAATGAATCTCAAGAAGCCTATCACATTTTCCTGTATAATGTGCTTTCCATTTGGAGGAGAGACTATACAGTATCTCCCCAATTCAGACTATGACTTCCCTAAGAAGCCGCCCTGAGCCTGCTGCCCTGAGCCTGCCTCGGCGGGGAGGGTGGGATACAAATAAAAAATTATTATTATTAAGAAGACCTGACATAGCTAAAGTAACACTGAAAATAAAATGCAGTCCAAAGCCCATTTTTAAATTCAGATTGCAAAGTCTATTACACAAATAGAATTCGCTATTGATCTTGCCTGTGGTGAAATATAAGGTTTGTTTGTTTTTTAAAGAATATTGTGCTTTCATATAATATTAACCTTTTGCTATAAATGGTTGTGGCATATATTCAATTTGTGTGTGACTTTGTACAAAAAAAGGTCTGTTCTGATTTCCTATGATGTAAAATAGTGTATATCCTTGCTGAAAGTTGATGATTAGAAACATCTAGAAAGATTTAAAAAACATATTAAAGATTTTCAGCTCTAACAGAGAATGAAATACGATCAATTTCCAGATAAAAATACTGTATCTTGGCTTTAGGTGTCTGCTTGCTTTTTGGCTAACAACCCTGATTCCCAGCTCAACAAAGTACATCCAAACAGTTTATTTCTGGCTATCTGCCATTTTTATCTAAATCAGCATGCACCTATTTTTGGGAATGGGAAAAGTCATTGTTCAGATGCTATAATCAACAGTTCAACTAAAACAATACACCTAGGCAGGAATTGCAGAAAATCGGGGGCAAATACTAATTACTGTCATCCCTAGTTTCACTGAAAGTTGGAACATTTTTTCTCTCATTCAGATGGATCCCCAGTTCTTAACAAAAATAGAACTGTTAAACTTAGTACAGCTGTTCTAAGTGTGACATATTCAATGAAGATTATCTGTTGCTATAAGTCACATGTTAGCATCCATATTTGCTGACAATTGGGATATATACTAAATGATTGGGATATACTAATCTTTATCCACCACTGTTTAGTGGAATGTCTCTGTTACATGCAGGGGTCACTGTAGAAAAACAGGTGGTGGAGCTCATCCAGGGATAGTTGTGCAGCTGCACCTACTATTCAATGGACAAGGAGGTGGAACTCTCAGAAGGAGGAGGTGGAACTCTCAGAAAGGTTCAGGAGCTGTGCTCCTGTGAGCTCGCACTAAATCCAAGGCCTGGTCACATGGCATTGAGAACAGAGTTCCAGGGCAAAGCCAAATCACACACTTGGGAGCAAAAGTAGAGAAGGCTAGGGGTGCCTTGTTTTCCATAGAATGGGGGTGAAGTGTGCAATTTCCAACATCTAAAACTCAAGCCAGGTTCAGAGCGATGGCTACTGCCACTGCCAGGCCAAGTCAGGCAAGGGGATGGTGAGAGTTAGGGAGCTTAGGAGTGATGATGATAGGACTCTAGAAAGAGATGAGAAGAGATGCTTGGACTTCATTGCGCTACTATCATGCCATTGAGAACATGATGGGGATAATTAGGTTCAAAACTGGGTATAAGCCAGTGGGTTGGATCCAGATGCAAGTAGTAATTTCTACTGATTCTCTCTTTCTGTTCCTAATTCCCCACCACCACAACATTCACCAGGGCTTCCTGTTTTCTAGGAGCAGCATTTCATGAAGATCAGTAGAATGCGGTGAGGGGCAAAGTAGGCAAGAAAATTTCATTCTGCCTTTGGAAAATTTAGTCCCAATCAACTCAAGGCATTTTCTAATATATATATTTAAATAGCTTGATGAAAGTGGGGGGTGAGGTGACTATATGAACAAGCTCCCCAAAGGATTTGGAGGATGGAATTTCCAGGCAAATGTGAGAACTATTCTGGACTGAAACCTTTTCTTGCAAGTATGGCAATGCAATGTCTAAAGATGTACTCCATAACAATGTTTTTGTAGGCTAGACCATTAAAATGATAAATAAGTGTAAAAACATTCAACACACGTAATGAAATGCTAATGCAATGGTTATAAACATGTGGAATTATAAATGACAGATCTTGGATAATAGTTTCAACTACCATAAACTGTCACATAAACTTTGATAAAGTATCTTAATAATAAGACCGCCTGCCTATTAGATTAGAAAGCCCCTTTTGTAACTTATGTCACTTCAGCAATGTCCCCAAAGATCAATAAACATTTTCTAATATAAATGTAAGTATTTCATAAGGACAAAACACAATAGACTACATTTGGGTTCCACAGATATATGACTGGATTTGGGGTGATAGGCATTGTGACCTTTAATCTGATTTTGAAAATTGCTGTGTGTGTGTGTTGCAGTCAATTTATGGCGAGGGGCTTTCAGCACAGGTGAGAAGCAGTGGTGGTTTGCCATTGCCTTCCTTGGTGGTCTCTTTCAAGTGAACAGCCACATCATTCCAGCACATTAAGTAATACTGACCTTTGGCAGTTCTGTCACTACAAACTGAAGAGCATAGTGCTCCCTATTTAAAGGAGGAGAGGAATAAATGTAAATGCTTAAAAGCCCTACATCACCTTGTTTGTTTGTTCATTTGGTTCACCAAACTATCTTTTCTTCAAGCCTCTAGTCAAGTAGAGGGGAAGTTAACTTGGTTAAGTGAGTCAGGGATGACTCAGGCTGCCTCCTCCATCTGTTGAGAAATTAGCCAGACAAGTCTCCCCTACCTAGTGAATTTGTTTTCTCTCAGCTCAGTCATTGCTGGAGTTAGAATTGTGGCTGCAGTTGCCTTTTAGCTCCCAATACCCACCCTGCCAAGACAAACGCAATAACTACCTCTTGGTGCTGAGAAAAAACAGACCCAAGGTCTACATAGTGGAGTGGGGGGCAGGGACATGTTGTCTGGCTGCAGTCCAAAGCAAGATGAGAGGCATTCGGAATCATCAGGAGGCTTTCTCTTCTTTCCCCTTCCTAAGTTTAATAATAATAATAATAATTTTTAATTTATATCCTGCCCTCCCCGCCGAAGCAGGCTCAGGGCGGCTTACATGACATAAATACATCATTACAGTAGTACAGCAATAAAATTCATAGCAATTAAAAGTACAATTACATTTAAAACAGCATTTAAACTAATAATTTAAAACCACAATATGATATGGTGCTACAGTCTTGGTATATACATATAAACATAGTTTTCATGGCGATGATACAATGGTTCCACCTTAAAAGGCCAGCTGGAAGAGGATGGTCTTGCAGGCCCGGCGGAACTGATTAAGGCTCCGCAGGGCCCACACCTTTTCTGGTAGCTGGTTCCACCAGTGGGGTGCTGTAATCGAGAAGGCCCGCTCCCTTGTCACTTTTAGTTTGGCCTCCTTTGGCCCAGGGATTTTCAGCAGATTTTGTGAGCTAGATCTCAGTACTCTCTGGGGAGCATATGGGGAGAGACGGTCCCTAAGGTAGGCAGGTCCTCGGCCAGATAGGGCTTTAAAGGTAATAACCAGCACCTTGTAACAAACTCGGTACACAATTGGCAGCCAGTGCAGTTCCCACAGCCTAGGCTGTATATGTTCCTGCCTAGGGAGTCCCATTAACAGCCTGGCTGCCACATTCTGCACTAGCTGCAGTTTCTGGGTCCAGCACAGGGGCAGCCCCATGTAGAGGGCATTACAGTAGTCTAACCTCGAGGTGACCGTTGCATGGATCACTGTTGCCAGATCATCACGCTCCAGGAAGGGAGCTAACTGCCTCGCCCACCTAAAATGAAAAAAGGCGGATTTAGCAGTGGCTGCTATCTGGGCTTCCATTGTCAGAGAAGACTCCAGTAGCACCCCCAGGCTCTTGACCCTGCACACTACTTTCAGTTGTGCACCATCAAAAGCTGGGGGGGGGGAAGCCACGGCCCAGGCAAAGGACATCTGTCTTTGTTGGATTCAACTTCAACCCACTCAGCCTAAGCCAACCTGCCACAGCTTGCAATGCCAGGTCCAGATTTTCAGGGACATCATCAGTCCATCCATCCATCAATAGATAGAGCTGGGTGTCATCAGAATACTGGTGGCAACCCAGCCAATATCTCCGGGCATCTAGGCAAGGGGGTGCATGTAGATATTAAACAAGATCGGGGAGAGGACCGCCCCCTGAGGCACACCACAATTAAGTAGGTGTCTCTGGGATAGTTCTCCCCAAACACCACCCTTTGTCCCCGACCATCAAGGAAAGAGGAAAGCCACTGCAAGGCCAGCCCCTGAATCCCTGCATCGGTGAGGCAGCGGGTCAGTAATTGGTGATCGACCATATCAAATGCAGCCGATAAGTCTAACAACAACAGTACCGCCGAACCACCTCGATCCAGATACCGCTGGAGATCATCCATGAGGGCGACAAGCACTGTCTCTGTCTCATGACCTGGGCAGAAGCTGGACTGGTATGGATCTAGGATGGAAGCGTCATCCAGAAAACTCTGCAACTGCAACGCCACTGCCCTCTCAATGATTTTGCCCCAAAAGGGCAAATTTGAGACCTGACAGTAATGCGCCAATTCGGTCGGATCTGATGTAACCTTTTTCAGGAGGGGGTGGACCACAGTCTCTTTAAGAGGTATTGGAAAAAGGCCCTCCAAAAGGGATCTATTTACGATGTCCCGTATAGGACATCTTAGCTCCCTCTGGCAAGCTTTAATTAGCCAAGAGGGGCATGGGTCCAAATCACAGGTTGTTGGACGTACAGTAGAGAGAATTCTGTCAACTTCCTCCAAGCTGAGTGTGTTGAAGCCATCCAGGATCAAACCAGAAGACAGGCACGGGGCCTCGAGTTCACATACTGTATCCAACGTGGAGGGGAAGTCATGGCGGAGCGACATGACGTCTGCAAAAAATTTCGCAAAAGCCTCACAGTCTATCTCTAATTCTTTAACATTTGGCCTGCCTTGTGGCAGTGTTGTGAGATTCCAAATTGTCCTAAACAATTGTGCCGGGCGCGAATTTGCAAACACAATCTTAGCCGCAAAGTACATTTTCTTTGTGACTTTGACTGCCAACTCATAGGACCTCATAAACTCTCTATAAGATGTTCTAGTTGCTTCATCCCGAGTACGCCGCAATTGCCTCTCTAGCCGTCTGAGTCCTCGTTTCAGCTGGCGCAGCTCTGGGGAGTACCACGGGGCCAGCTTAACACGGGGGCGCAGAGGGCGTCACGGTGCGATCTCGTTGATGAGTCTGGAGAGCCGGCCATGCCAGGTATCAACCAGATCATCGAGAGAATTGCCAGGGGGCCAGAGATCCCGTAGAGCCATTTGGAACCGCTCTGGATCCATCTGACTCCATGGGCGAGCCATAATAAGCTCGTCGCCTAAATGGGTTTGGAGTGGAGCATCCACACGAGCCTTGAGGACAAAGTGGTCCAACCATGGCACTACTTCTGCAGTTATATCATCCACCGTAACCCCAGCCGCAAAGATCAAGTCTAACATGTGCCCCACCTGGTGAATGGGGGATGTAACAAACAGAGAGTCCTAGTGTCACCATGGATGACACTAGGTCCATCACCTGACTAGAGGCCAGGTCATTAGCATGGACATTAAAGTCACCCAGGATCACAAGCCTTGGGTACTCCAATGCCCAGCCTGTTGCAGCCTCGATCAGGGATGGTAAGGCATTGGCTGGTGCGTTAGGCAGACAGTACACCAGCCAAATCGCCAACCCCTCTCCAACCTCCCATGCCAGACTGGCACATTCAATACCATCAATCTCTGGGGCCAGGAGAGCCCTAAAGGAGTAAGCCACTTGTATGAATAGGGCCACTCTTTCCCCCGCCCGCTAGTCCGTGATTGGTGAAAGACTGAGTAGCCCAGGGGAGCCGTTTGTGAGAGAGCCACTGTGTCTCCCTCCCGTACCCAGGTCTCAGTCACGCAAACCAAGTCCATGTCCTGCTCGAGTAAAAACTCTCGGAGGGCAGAGGTCTTATTGTTTATGGACCTGGCATTGCATAACACCAATGACAGAGGTGAGTAATTCAACCTGGCCCCTCTACCTGTCACCCACAGACTGGAAGGTGGTCGAGCACTGTCTGGTCTTGGTCTCCTTCCCTTATATCTGTTGTCTGTTCCCACCATCATACCTCCCCCTCCCCAGGAGCACTGGAATCCCTAGGCCAGTCATCTCCCACTGATCTCTACTTCTGTTGTAGCCACTACAGATGCACAACTCACACCCCATAATTGATTAACTCCCCAATCCATTCCTCCCCGCCAGCTGCCAATTCTAAAGTTAATCAACCCAGTTAAAACCCTACCCACAATCTCCTTTTTAAATTAATTGGTTAAAATACTTAATTTAATTCTAATGGCTAATTATTAATTATAAACCCCACCCTAACAATAAACCACACTTAATTAATTTGCCAAATATATATATATTTTTATTTATCTGAAACCAATCAATCCAACTAAATCTCTGTAAGTTAATTAACTAAACCCATAAGCAACTCAGTTATTAACTGGCAGTTCGTAAATGGCTGGAGGTAGTTGTTGTCACAGAGTAAAGTGCTGTTGTGCATCTATAACGTAGATATAAAGTTCTCTTCAGATTGCAGTTTGTGTAATAGCAGGGTCCCCAGTTTCTCAGGTGTAGTTGTGGGATAAAGTGCAGGGTTAAGTGCAGCGATTGTACAGCAGGATGTAGAGCGAAATATAGGGTGATATATAGAGCGAGCGAGTGAAGGTCTGAGCTGACAGTCCCCCCATGCAGCCTGGCAGGCCGGGGGTGGTGGTGGTGGTGGAGACCCCACCTTGTGCCCCCCCGCCACACAGCAAGGCTCCAAAGCTCCGTTTGTGGAGTCGTCTGGGACTTAGGATGCCTGTCGTAGACCTCCGCTCCACCTGTGTGCTCGTCAACGCCCAGGGCAGTTGCCTCGAGTTTTCCTCGCCCAAGCCAGAGGCACCATAGCCGCCACCGATCACCACTGCCAGCGCTCCACTCCCAGCGCCCAACCGCGTCAGCGCCCCGCTCATCATATGGGTCCCCCGATTCCACTCGACTCTGTTCGACTCCACTCGCCGCCCGGCCCCTCCTGGTCACACCTACATTTCAGACCACAGCCTTGGCAGCCCTCCACGTCAGGCCCCACTCACCGAAAACAGTAGGGTAGAGATTAAACTTAACTGACATTCTGTGGGACCCTCTGATGTTAAACTTTCGCTCTTCCCATAGTAAAACATAAGTTTTCAGTTTCAGTTTTTACTGTTTAAAGCAGCTAAACCGGCAGGTGGAAGCCTAGGTTTCAGGAGCTCAGTAGAAGGTCTACTGACCTACAGTAGAGACGCACATCCTTCTCTTGGACTATGCAGACTCTGCTAGCCCATCCTATATTTCATATCTGAACATCCAGACACCCATTGCCACCTAGGTGAAGGGTACTGTGTCCTCACTTAGTACTCCAACATTTTAGACTTTGTTATTTAAATGAGTTCTCTAGAGGGGGATATTAGCTTATGCAGAGTTTCACACAAGGGGATAGTATCTTGTCTGGGTAGTGATTTGTCAATTTACTTGGAACATTTTAGAAAAACTGCATAATAATAATAATAATAATAATAATAATAATAATAATAATAATAATAATAATAAATTTATTTTTATATCCCGCCCTCTCCCACCAAAGGCAGGCTCAGGGCGGCTAACACGACATGGTATGCACCATGATTACGGTAAAATACAATCATTACTACAAAACAATTAAACAATTAAAATAGATAAAATTACATTCATAAATTAAGTTAAAATTAGATAAACAGTTAAACCATTGTAAGTTATAGATTTCGGTGCTACAGTTCAAACTATGTATAGAATGGCTAGATGTCGTTTCCCGGGTTTCATCTTAATGCGAGCTGAAAGAGGGCAGTTTTGCAAGCCCTGTGAAACTGTTTTAGGTCTCGCAGGGCTCGCACCTCTTCTGGTAGTTGATTCCACCATTGGGGAGCTATTGTTGAGAACGCTTGCTCCCTTGTTGTTTTCAATCTAACCTCCCTTGGTCCAGGGACTTTTAAAAGATTTTGAGAACTAGATCTCAGTGCTCTCTGAGGAACATATGGGGAGAGGCGGTCCCTAAGGTAGGCAGGTCCTCGGCCATATAGGGCTTTAAAGGTAATAACCAGCACCTTATAGCAAACTCGGTACACAATCGGCAGCCAGTGCAGGTCCCGCAGCCTAGGCTGCACATGTTCCCACCGAGGTAGTCCCACTAACAGCCTGTCCACCGCATTCTGCACTAGCTTCAGTTTCCGCGTTCGGTATAAGGGCAGCCCCATGTAGAGGGCATTACAGTAGTCTAGCCTCGAGGTGACCATTGCATGGATCACAGTTGCCAGGTCTCTATGTTCCAGGAAGGGGGCCAACTGCCTCGCCCTCCTAAGATGGAAGAAGGCGGATTTAGCAGTGGCAGCTATCTGGGCCTCCATTGTCAAGGAAGGCTCCAGTAGCACTCCCAAACTCTTGACCCTGCGCACTGGAATCAGTGACGCACTGTCAAAGGTTGGTAGGGAGATCTCCCCTCCTGGCCCACCGCGACCTATGCAAAGGACCTCAGTCTTCGCTGGATTCAGCTTCAGCCCACTCAGCCTGAGCCAACCCGCCACGGCTTGCAGCGCCTGGTCCAGATTTATAGGGACATCGTCAGTCCGGCCATCCATCAATAGATAAAGCATATATGTACAACTTAGGCCACTGCGGATAGTAAACCTTGTTGTGGTTAATTTTCTACTTGATTTTTATAGCTTGGGGGGGGGGGGTTGCGTGTGAGTTTGTTAGGACTGGCAGTAGTCATCAGTGAATTTCTAAAATGAAAAGGCTTTTGTGGATGTCACAGTGAGAGATTTGACACCTCCCTAATCCTAGACAAATGGAGATGCATGGTGACTACTCAGTGGTGAGAGGTACTCTGCATATGGTCAGGGGTTATTTACATTTCCAGGACTGAGCCATGGCACTGAAAGTACTTTATTGTGGTCCTAATGGCAGGAGGAGGAGGAGGCGGCAGGGATGGGAGAAGGATGGGGCACAAATGCACAGTTAGGACCAGTTGGATTGAAAATAGGCCATACCTTTATTGATTATAGCAGATGAAGCATTGAGCAGCATATGGCACTGATCCAGGTGTTAGATGACCTGCCTGTTGGCTGATGAAATCCTTCTCCAGTCCCCCTACTAGGGGTAAATCTAGAATGGCAAGTCAGTTGACCTACATGAACACAAGCCTCTGTGTGTTTCCCTTGCCACTTGGGTGTGAATCTGAATGACTGCTCCCAAGATGGGCATGCTATAGTGTAGTGTTCAAGATTCCAAGGAACAAAACATGTTGGTTCAGCTAGAGGAAGGAAAATATAATGCTGGTGAGCATTAGTCCTGAATGGGTAGTACCCTTCATGTATATCAGCATCCACAGGTTGTCTGCAGAATATTCAGGTTGCAGCCCAGGTGCCTCCAGTAACATCAAACACCCAATAAGGGTACCAAATCCCACTTTCCAGTAGAGTAGCACTCAGTGGCATAAACAGGTAGGCCAGGTACACACACAGCAGTCTCCTGGTGCAGAAAAAAAGCCAGCACAATCTGAGGTGCCTTGGGGTGGTCAGACAGCATGTACCTCACTGCTGGAAGAGGGATGGGCTACATGTGCTTCAGGGAAGCAATCAGACTGCTCAAGCACATGGGAAGCACTTCCCTGGTTCTTCCTGGCCATTCAGATGGCTGGAAAAGGCAACAGGCAAGCACCTCGGTGATTTGCTACCACTTTTTAAGGCAGCAGAGAGGAGGAGCGAGGCGGGATCCAGGTGTGCGCATTTGACAACACAATTTAAATCTGTCTGTGAGGAGTTCCTGTGTCAGCCCAAATAGGCCGTCTGAATTCAGCCATAGCCTTGCAATGTTACTTATGGCAGCTATTCATACAGCTATTCATACTACATGTACCACAGACATGTTAGTGCAATGGCACACACACACACCAGTGACTGCATACACTAATCCAACTTCATACAGGTAACAATGCATGTAGCTGATGAAGCTTTTGTTGTTGTTGTTACATGCTCTCTATTAATAAATTTCAGTGGGTTTGCAAAAGCTTATACTAAGAAGCTGCATGGGCTTAGCACTCCTGTTGCAAGATGTGCTTAAACATTGCCGGACTGTTTGAGAGAATGAGAGAGAGAAGTCATTAGCATACTTTTCGAAGTCAATGAGCACAATGTAGCAAACTGAGTTCCAGGTAAAATAATACTTATGCAGGAAATAATAAAGCTGCAAAACAGGAAACTGACAAAAGAAGTCTGGTGAACATACATCCCTGGATCATAGCCAAGCCTTGAAATTAATTAATGGAACAATTTGGAATGATAGCTTCTTTGAAGCTTAGTGTAGTAGAAATCCTTGTGTTGTTCTACAGATGGAGGACATTGCAGTAGCCCCTTGTTGTTCTCAGACTGTAGAGCTGCAGACTCCCTCCCAGAGTGATCTCATCAGATGAAGATGAAGATTCGAAGATATTGGATTTATATCCCGCCCTCCACTCCGAAGAGTCTAAGAGCAGCTCACAATCTCCTTTACCTTCCTTCCCCACAACAGACACCCTGTGAGGTGGGTGGGGCTGGAGAGGGCTCTCACAGCAGCTGCCCTTTCAAAGACAACCTCTGCCAGAGCTATGGCTGACCCAAGGCCATTCCAGCAGCTGCAAGTGGAGGAGTGGGGAATCAAACCTGGTTCTCCCAGATAAGAGTCCGCACACTTAACCACTACACCAAACTGGCTCTCCTTCAGTGCCTCTTTTCCCATCCTGCATTGCCACCATGACAGGCACGCTATATTCAAGCAGTCTTCCTGCTAGACACTGATTCATGGCAATGGCCCCAGATGTCATTTTACAGCCCCTGTTCATATGATGTGAGCAAATTTCACAAGACTTGGAGATATTTCCTTCCATTAATTCAACAAGGCAGTTTCAGAAGGAATACAGGTCAGGGCTGGAATGCAAGCAGATCTGCTAGGTGCCTAAACATCTGGACTGTTTTCTAGGTTATGCTGGGCCAGAATGTACAAGAGTGGTGGCCAGTGGGAGGAATGTACAAGTCTAAATTATTTTCGTTCCACTGCTAGAACCAGATGTGCATGCAATGCTTGGAGGCTTCCTGCTGCCTTTGCCCATCATTCATTTTTACAGCACTTCTGACCTCCAAATCTCAGTGGAAACAAAGATACTAGAAGTAGACTACAGGATACTGAAAGCTCAGTACGCAAGGGTGGAAGGACACCATGAGAAAGCCCCAATAATTACTCTTCAGGAATTTCTGATTGTATTTTCTTCATGTGGGGAGGCATGTTAAAACAGCACTGGAGAATTCCTCTGCCACAGCAACTTTGGGAAATTCATTCTTGATTATTTATGTAGATAGATCCAACATGGTATATATAATATAGTCGGTTCAATGCAAGGAGGAGGTGCAGTTGCAGTGATCATAGCTCTCTTTATTGGTTACAGTAAGGTAACAACTGAACTGGGGAGACTGCTCAGCTGGGCCAATGGGACCAACTATATACATTTCAAGGTTCCCATGCTAGGATGCCATTGGATCATTCAAACCAGCAGGGGGCTCGTGATTGGAGCAGGGCAACAGGGATTTGGATCCTGCTGAGTCCCCCAAGCTGAGTCCCCCAAGCTCAGTTCCTGAGTCCCCCAAGCTCAGTCCTTAAGGCTCCAATGAGCCAGGCAGGAACACACATAATAATATTCACATTAGTACACATACACAGCATCCCTCCCCTCCCCCACCCCCCACAAATTCACAAGCCTTAGCAGACATAGTCCTTAGGTAGGCAGGCTTGCGTTGCTCCCGCATAGACCACCTGAGTGCCGGGGTGGTCAGAGGAGCTGGAGTGGGTGGAGAAGCGGTCGCTGCTTCTGGCACAGGGCTTGGAGGGGCTGGCAATGCTGGCATTTCTACCGGTGTCTCTGAGCCCTTGGTGGCTGCCGGCTCGGCCCTGAGCATGGGAGCCGGGGCCTCTGATTCAGCCTCTCTGCTTGGTTCTCTTCCATAACACATTGCAGGAGGTTCTTCAGCCTGACAAGGCACCCTGCACTCTGTTCTGAAAGTACTGTTTACATTTCTGAGTTCCAGCCATGAAGCCGAAACATCTAGATATGAGGATCTGTGGCTGCAAGCTCTTGTCTTGACAGGGAAGGTGTTTTTTAACCTATCGATGCAGTGACTCATTTTTAACTGAATGATGGTCAGAGTCTTCTTGTCAGAAAAATGGAAGGGTCTGAGTGTCATCAGGATGATCTAATTGCTTGATTGACAGTTAATCTGGATTCTAAAGATATTTAACACCAGTGTTTGAGAAACTAAGGGCCCTCTGCCAACACTCTGGTTAGGTCTTGACAGAGCAGTTGGAATGCATTCTTAAATAGATAATAATCCCAAAATGAATAATAAGTGCACTATATGTTTATAACTATTGGTTTATCTTTTCCCTTTTGTAAGATGAATACTGAAATTGCTTTTTGCTTGAAAATTTGTGCTCTACCAGGGTGGATGGGTTGGGCTTCCTCAAAGTCAACCTCCCCCTGTTGGGCTACACCCTTGAACCTCACATGATAAAATCTGAGCATCCTGTTTCCTTACTGTGTGTCCTCCCATTCTTCCTCTTCTCTGAGTGCTCTGGCCTGTGGACTGCAGATTGTGCCTTTGTTGCTTTGGTGGGAAGATGCCAGGTGGGAGTGGGCTCCTTCACCCAAAGCCTATCTCATGAAACAACATCTACCTTATAACACAACACCTACCTCTTTGAACAATATCCACGTCAGCAAAAATCTCCCTCAACAAACATCTCCCTGTACAAGCAAGTCCCCATTTGACTCTCCCTTTCCATTGCATTTGTATAATTCACAACTGGTTGATTTCTTATCTGTACAATGTGTTCTGCTAATTGTGAATAACCAGAAATTTCACCTGGGGTGACCAGAAAATCTATGTATTTGGGCTAAAGGGGGGGGGGGTCCAGAAGTATTGTGGGCACACTTCACTGTGTCTGACAAGATGTCCTGGGGTTACTTTGGGGAGCCCTTATCTGATCTCTGGAGGTCTGTCATGCTATTGTTCTGAACCTGCCTTTGGGGATTCCGGGGGTGACCTGTCTGACTCAACATGTTTCCATTCATCTGCACAGTAGAAGAATTTACCATGGTTGATGGGTGGGCTATGGACCTGTGTGTTTCAGCCTTGGGGGGCGGGGTGGACTACGAGAGTTGTGTGCATGCTTCCTCTGTTTGCCTTCTGGGGCTGGGGTGCTTGCCAATCAGTTGTGAGGTTACTTGGGGGACCCCTGTCAGAACTCTTGTCATGTCTGCCTTTCTGTAGTTCCAGATCTGCCTGGCCCAGATGGTTGGACAGGTGTTTACTGTGCAGAGTATAAGAATACCCCTCAGTGTTTCAGTTCTTGGGAGGGGGCTGTGAGCATTGTGGGCACACTTCCCCAGCTTGTCTGGTAGGGCTGGGGTGCCCACCAAACTGTCATGGGGCTACTGTTGACGTGTCTGACTTTCTGTCATTCCAAATTTGATTTTGGAGACTTGGGGAGGGCTGTGAGCAGAGGAGGGTTGCTTGCCTTGCTTCCAGTGTCTGGCTGGGGGGGAAGGGTGGTCTGTCCCAGTAAAGTTTTCCTGTGAGTTTTGTGACACTGGCTTTTTCCTGAGTTATTCCATAGACTCTTGTAACTGCAGCTGTCTTTTCCAGAGAGAGCACTGGGGAGACCTTTTTTAGGGGTCCATAACTGGGACCCCAGAAATGTAATCCACCCCCAACTTTGAGAGATTGCAGAGCAAAAGGTGGAAGGGTGAGTTTCCTTGTGGATTTGGTGTATGTAACTTGCAAGGAATCCATTCTGTACCCTTTTGAACCTGTGCCTGACATTTCCCCCCAAAGCACTTTCCAGGCTTGACCTTAGTCCCTTGAGTTTGCACTGCCATGGTAGCACTGGTTCTGCTAGGCTTGTAAAAATGTCCACCACCTTCAGTTTCTACTGTAAAGATTCTCAGGGACTTTGATTTTTTTTTGCTGTTTCCCCCCCTCCATTGGAAACAGTATTTGGGGGATTGTAATTTGGAACCCGTAAACAAGCACTTACCTTAGACAGCATGTAGAGGAGAGTCAGCCAGAGACACATGGTGAGTTTGATGTCTCTAGCTATATACTCATGGGATTCCTGAACCTGCACCTTTCATTTCCCCAGAAAGCACTTTCCTGAGGGCTCCTTTTGGGGGGGGGCATTGTAATTTCAACATCATAAATCCAATCATCACCAAATTCAGAGGGCAGGTAGAGGTGAGTCATCCAGAGTTCCCCTGTGAGTTTGGTGTCCCAAGCATGCCAGGGTGGGGTTTTTACCACATCATGAACCTCAAGAACCAAACCATTTCATATAGCTCCAAAAATTTTGTGATGGTCTGTGGTTCGTAGGCATGTCATGAACTGAACCAACCTGTATTTTCCCATTCCTAGCAAGGACCCCAACTCCAAGGCAAAGTAAAATAACAGTATTCTGAGGTAGAAACACAGCTGTTTTCCTGACCCCAATACTGCTTCTAACAATAGTGCATAATCCTTGTAATAAGAAGGTAGAGAAGTGTGGATTTGATTTTTTTTTTTTGCTAACAATTCATTCAAACACCTTGCTGTCAATGACAAATCATTGTGCTGATTATTTGCTTGCAATCTACAGTGAGCACATTTTGAGTAGGTCTGCACAGTTAATGACAGTCAGTCTGACAGCTGGCCAATAGCAGCTGTCAATGCCTGCTTGCTATTTGCCAGCTTGTTTATGCCCCAGGGTCATCATGGGCAGGTGATGCATCATTTAAAATCAGCTACCACTTAAGTGCATATAATACTTTTGTGCCTGCACAATTGGCAACTTTCTGGATTTGCCACAGCCCCAGACAACAGTGTGACAAAGTGCAAAGGATTCATGAGTTTTGTGCATTTGAATTTCTGACGAAGAATTGTTTCCATTTTTATCAGCTGAAACATGCCTCCTCTGAAAGTTCTTGCTTGTTTGCTTCTAGGATCAAAGTGCTAGGAAATAAAGACAAACAAGAAAGCGAGCTTCATTCTAGGATATTATTTCTGCCAGAAACCAGACAAATGCAACTTCCCAAAAAGTTGCTCAATCTGTAAAGCAAAATGTGAGCTGCTAAGTTTGAGTTTTCTTTTTTTCCTTTTTCAGGCCTAAAAATGCAAATATCTTATTAATATACTATTCATTTGGTTGTGTTTCCGTGTAACAGTTTCAAATTTCATAGGAAGTATTTATTTAAGAATTTTATAAGAGGGGTTTCTACTTTTTTTTAAAAAGCACCTTATTTCTTTTAAGTAAGTACCAGCTGTCGGGTGACATGTGGCTCTGGCAATACATTTAATGTTAGGATTTATCTATGGTATGAAGAGGAAGCATGGTGTAGTGGTTATAGTGTTCAACTAGGATCCTCCCTCACAGGATTATTATAAGGAAAGGAGGGGGGAAATTTATCACTCTGAGCTGCTTGATGGAAAGATGGAAAGAACTTGCAGCCATTCTTGTGTTAATTCAAAATATAGAATGCCTTCATGAACATCTTTCTCAGACCACCACTAAAAATAGCAAGCTCATTTTGCAGATCTTCCAGTGAGCACAGAGATTAATGTGGTTGAGTCCTTTACTGTGTCATCTACTGTATTCAAAATGTAACCTGTCTTGTGTTTTGTCAGAAGAGGGGGAGGGGCACCATAATGTTGGCAATTGTACTGTGGATTACCTCTATGACATGGTATCCACCATTTTAAAGGAGGCTTTTTCTTGGCAAAGCTCTGGCCACAAGATAGGGTGGATCCTTCTTCCCATAGCACCATGAGTTGCCTCCTTTAAAATGGGTGCTGGACTGAGCTGAAACAGAGTTTTCCACTGAACTATATATATATATATATATATATATATATATATATATATATATATATATATATATATATATATGCAAATACTTCCAAACCACTGTGGTTTCCTTTTCACTATTAAATGAACATACTTTTATGACTGTGTGGGGAGTGTAGCCAGACACTGATTCCAATTTAATAATGAAAGGGAATGTAAATGCATGCATTTGAAACACTTGATTGTTATAGTGGTGATATAATTACCACGAGAACATGCTGGATCTTATTGGTGTATGCTTTTGAATCCTTTCATGATGATTCAGTGACTGAAGGAGAAGGTCCTTTGATGCACATAAATATCATCTCCAACTATGCCACTGAGTATTCAACACATATTCAAAGAGCTGCATCTTTGTAAAGACTTGCTTTCAGTCATAGTTGTTGTGCATAACATATTATAGGCTTTAAAAGTGTCATCCCTCTTTTCTCCCATCAAGCATTGGAAATACATTTCGTTAAAACATGTTTGTATGAGATTTTGTGGTTTAGCAGCTGGATGGAAAAGCCATTATAGAATTCATTTGGGAAATAGTTGTTTTGGAATAGATTTTTTTTATTATGTTGCATAGAATCATAGAGTTGGAAGGGACCTCCAGGATCATCTAGTCCAACCCCCTGCACAATGCAGGAAACCTGCAAATACCTACCCCAAATTCACAGGATCTTCACTGCTGTCAGAGGCCATCCAGCCTCTGTTTAAAAACCTCCAAGGAAGGAGAGCTCACCACCTCCCGAGGAAGCCTGTTCCACTGAGGAATCGCTCACGGTCAGGAAATTCTTCCTAATGTTGAGCCAGAAACTCTTTTGATTTAATTTCAACCCATTGGTTCTGGTCCTACCATCTGGGGCCACCGAAAACAATTCCACACCATCCTCTATATGACAGCCCTTTAAGTACTTGAAGATGGTGATCATATCACTTCTCAGCTGTCTCCTCTCCAGGCTGAACATGCCCAGCTCCTTTAACCTTTCCTCATAGGACTCGGTCTCCAGACCTCTCACCATCTTTGTTACCCTCCTCTGGACCCGTTTCAGTTTATCTATATCCTTCTTAAAATGTGATGCCCAAAACTGAACACAATATTCCAGGTGAGGTCTTACCAGAGCAGAGTAAAGCGATACCATCACATCACGTGATCTGGACACTATACTTCTGTTGATACAGCCCAAAATTGCATTTGCCTTTTTAGCCACTGCATCACACTGTTGATTCATGTTCAGCGTATGATCCACTAAGACCCCTAGATCCTTTTCACACATACTACTGCTAAGACAAGTCTCCCCCGTCCTATAAGTATGCATGGAATTTTTCCTACCTAAATGCAGAACTTTACATTTATCCCTGTTAAAATTCATTTTATTGGTTTCAGCCCAGTTTTCCAGCCTGTCAAGGACATCCTGTATTCTGTTTCTGTCTTCTACTGTATTTGCAACCCCTCCCAATTTAGTATCATCGACAAATTTAATAAGCATTCCCTCTATTCCTTCATCCAAATCATTTATAAAGATGTTGAACAAAACAGGTCCCAGGACAGATCCTTGAGGCACTCCACTTGTCACTCCTCTCCAAGAGGATGAGGAACTATTCACAAGCACTCTTTGGGTGCAATCTGTCAACCAGTTACAGATCCACCTAACAGAATCCAAACCACATTTTACCAACTTGTCAACAAGGATAGTATGTGGAACCTTATCAAAAGCCTTACTGAAATCAAGATAAACGACATCTACAGCATTCCCCTGATCCAGCAAAGGTAGTCACTTTCTCAAAAAAAAAAAGAGATTAGGTTAGTCTGACATGACTTGATCTTCTTCGTGGTCTCTGTCCTTCACACTCATGGGATGAAGCGCCAGCATTGATCCCCGATCATTAATTCCAAAGTCTGGGATTTTTTGCAGCCCAACCTCGGTGGGCATGCGCAACAGCCCGAGTGCGCATGCTCACCCAGTGGGCATGGATATCCAACCAGTTCCTTCTTTACCGCCACGTCAGATAGACACATTTGTAGTTGCTCCAGTCAGTAGTTTTACTTACCCTTTTTCTCCGGGTTTCTCCTTGTTTCTTCGTTCTTTGTTCTTCGTACTTAAAAAAAGAGAGAGAGAGACTGTTAGTTTGTTTGTTGCTATCCCTTCGGGGTCTTCCCCGCCTCCCCCATTCCTTGTCTATGGAAAAGCATTGGGGTTTTTTCAAGCAGTGCCTTAAGTCCGGGAGCAAGATCCCTCCTCTTGACGGACATTCTCTCTGTTTGCTGTGTCTTGGGGGAGTCCTGCCACCATTGCTTGAAATTTTCTAAGCAAACCAGAAAAAAACGAGCGGCAAGGCTATCAGCGGTGCTGCTGAAATCGGCTCTCTCACCGCAGATGTCGACATCGGCGTTGACCAGCACTTCGATGGCCACTCCGGTGTCGACATCGGTTCAGGCCTCGATAATGAGCCAACCACCTCAGCCACTCCAGGGAGCCGACCACCCCCACAAGCGTTGGGGCTTGGTTTCCCTGTCAGAACCCTCGACTACAGCCAAGAAAGCCAGAGGGGATTGGGTCTCTCACTCCACTAAGTCCAAGAAGCATAAGAAGGAGAAGAAGAGGCACCAAGATCAGCAGACCCCTTCTCCGCCACTGAAGGACCCGGCGATTGTTTTGGGAAGGCCTCCGGAAAAGATCCTTGCCTCACTGATCCGACCGAAAAGCCCCTTGGGTCCGATGGATGCTCAGCACATCTCTCTTTCCGGCTCCGATCAGGAGATTGACCTTATGCAGTGGTCGGCATCTTCAAAGTCCACCTTGAAGGAAGGCAGTGATCCAAGTTCGGCGTCGAACCTAGACTCTTCCCAGCCGAAGGACTGCTCGACACCAAAAATGCTGCTGATTCCTCAGCCTAATCAATTTGGGGAGGCCCCGGACCCCTTTCGGAGACCGCATCCTCTGCCCAACTGGGACCCACACCCTTGGGCATATCCATTTGCGGGCTACCCCTATCACTCTCCAAACCCTTGGTACCCTCCTCAGAACCCAGACTGGAACCAGCGCTTTGAAGCCTCACACTGCTCCAGAGTCTCGGCGCGTTGTCCTCCTGGTTGACGGGACCCATCGATGTTGACTTCAACCCCAAATATGGTCTGAAAGCAGGCACTTCCCAGTGTCCCTGACCTCGAGCAGATGCCCTCTACCAGGTTCTTGATGGACACCTCGGGCTTACCATCAGGGGACAGCGCCCCATCCTCTCCGTCGACCTCTGATGACGAGGCGGAGGACAAATCGGGTCAACAGCAGGAAGAGTCCTCACCAGAATCCAGGACAGCTGAGGATCTCCCAATCTTCCCTTCTGAAGACTTAAAGTCATATGGGGAATTGATTAAAAGGATGGCACACTCCCTATCTTTGCCAGTGGTCCAGCCCCAACCGGTCATTGACGATACAGTCTTTGATATTATGCAGAAGGACACCTCAACAGCTGTAGCCCTTCTTATCACAAAGGTGATCCTGCAAGCCATTAAAGACCCTCGGTCCAAGCCTGCTTCAACCCCAGTTTCTTCCAGACTATAGACCATATGTACAGAGTCCAAGAACAGGATGCAGAATTTCTTTTCAACCATCCACACCCTAACTTGGTGGTAGTGTTGTCCTCTTCCAAGGCTAAGAAAACTCACTCCTCACTTCCGGATAAGGGGGGGAAGAGGATTGATACCTTTGGTAGGCAATTTTATTCCACGGGCACGCTAGAAATAAACATTTCCAATTACTCTGCCTGAATGGCAAGATATCAGTACTCCCTCTGGGATCAACTTTCACCGCATTTGGCCGCCCTTCCTGAGGATAAACATACCCTGGCCAAGAAGGCCCAGAAGGAGGGGATGCTACTAGCAAAACAGCAGCTACAGGCCTCAAAACATATGGTGGACACTACAGCTAAGACACTTACCTCCGCCATCACCTTGCGTTGTCACTCCTGGCTTCGTGCCACCCCCTCCAGATAGACACTAGATCTTGGGTTGAGGCTCTCCCCTTTGAAGGAGAGGGTCTCTTTAGCTCCACTACTGATGCAGTCCTACAAGAAATGGATAAGAGTATTAAGACATCACATAACCTGAGGGTACCTGCTTCTTCCTCTCGCTCCAGCAGACCTCATCCCTGGTCCAAGCAATGGACTAAGAAGCCTTACCTGACCAAATCCCCTGATAGATTGTGGAAGCCACACATGGGACAGCATGACGCCAAGAGCTCTTTCACTTCAGGAGGCAAAGCCACGTTTTCTTCCTTCTCCTCTCACACGGGAAAGTCTAAGAACACCAGGAACCCCAAGCAGGGACTTTGACTTTGGCAGCCCCCTTCCCCACTCTCCCCCTCCTCTGGGCCCAGCATACAAAGCGTTTCCTGAAAGGTCTTCTGTGGCTCCATCCGCTGTGTAAGATTTCCCCTCCTGCTTGGGATCTGCTGTTGGTCCTAGAAAGGCTATTGAGGCAGCCTTTTGAACTCTTAGCTACCTGCCCACTTGGCAGAAGAGAGACGTTTGCATGCCCTAGACGTTAAGAGGGTGCTGTTGTTTTTCGTGCATCGCACCAAGCCATTTTGAAGGGATCCCAATCTATTTGTCTCCTATGTTGGGTTTCAAGATCTCTGCGCAAGGACTCTCTAAGTGGATCACGGAGGCCATTAGACTCTGTTGGTGAAACGTCCCTTGCCAAGGCCACTCTGTGCACATTCCACTAGGGCTATGGCTACATCTACAGCGTTCCTGAAGAGTGCTTCCTTGGCGGACATCTGTTTGGCTGCAACCTGGGCATCTCCTCATGTCTTCATGTGACATTATGCTCTGGATATCCAGAAGCGCCGCAGAGCACTGCTGGGTACCCTGGTCCTTCAAGCCACTACTTCTGCATAACTGCCAGCTCCCTACACCAGGTAAGCCTAGCTTGCTAATCTCCCATGAGTGTCAAGCACAAAGACCACGAAGAACATAAACAGGTTGGTTACTTGTAACTGATAATCTTCGAGCGGTCATCTGTGCATTCACACTACCCGCCCTCCTTCCCCTCTGCTGCTGGTCATGGGTATTCTAGATAGGCAGTGGCAGGAAGGAACTGGTGGGATATCCGCGCCCACCAGGTGAGCATGCGCACTGGGGCTGTCGTGCATGCCCACCAAGGTCGGGCTGTGAAAAATCCCAGACTTTGGAATTACCGATCAGGGATCAGCGCTGGCGCTTCATCCCATGAGTGTGAATGCACAGATGACCACTCGAAGAACATCAGTTACAGGTAAGCAACCTGTTTTTGAGAAACCCATGCTGGCTCTTAGTAATCACATCCATTCTTTCTAAATGTTCCAGGACCAACTGTTAGATGATTTGTTCTAAAACTTTTCCAGGTATAGATGTCAAGCTGACGAGTTGATAGTTACCCGGATCCTCTTTTGAAGATGGGGACGACATTTGCCTGCCTCCAATCTTCTGGCACCTTTTCTGTTTTCCAAGAATTCAAAAATAATAGCCAGAGGCTCAGAAATTATATCCACAAGCTCTTTTAGAATGCTTGGATGCAGTTCATCTGGCCCAGAGGACTTAGTTTCATTTAAAGAAACTAGGTGTTTATGTACTACCTCAAGAATAGATCACTGTAACCTCAAGAATAGATCACTGTAATGCTCTCTACATGGGGCTACCCCTGACGCTAACCCGGAGACTACAACTAGTGCAGAACGCTGCGGCACGGCTGTTAATGGGGCTACCACGATGGGAGCATTCAGCCAGTGCTGAGAGAGCTGCACTGGTTGCCTGTTGTGTTCCGAGTTCGCTTCAAGGTGTTGGTATTAACCTTTAAAGCCCTTTATGGTCAGGGACCTGCCTATCTACGGGACCGCCTTTCCCCATATATCCCCCAGAGAGCACTGCGATCAGGTACAAAAAATCTGCTGTCTGCCCCTGGCCCAAAAGAAGCCAAACTATGCACAACAAGATCCAGGGCATTCTCGGTGGCAGCACCAGAACTTTGGAACACCCTCCCAGAAGCTATAAGGGCCCTGCGGGATTTGTCGGCATTCCGCAGGGCCTGTAAGACCGAACTGCTTAAACAGGCTTTTCTGGTTGATTGAAAATGGGCTGCCACCGGACATCCTACAGAAGCTGGCGATCATAATCAGAAGCCAATACCGCCAGATTGGACTGAGAAAGCGCAAATAGTTTTTAAATTGATAAGTAAATTATGGTTTTATATGTTTTATTGAATTGATTGTTTTTATGATGTTGTAAGCCGCCCTGAGTCCGCTTGCGGAGAGGGCGGGATATAAATGTAAATAAATAAATAAATAAATACTACCCCCTATGCTGATCCTAGGTTGGAACTTCATACCCTCCTTATATGTTCTGTTTTTGCCATGTTGAACATCGTTGCCCTCAGAAGAGAAGACTGAGGAAAAGTAGGAATTGAGCAGTTCCACCCTCTCTTCATTACCTGTTACAATTTCACTTTCTTGCCCTCACAATGGGCTTACCATGTCTTTGCTCCTTTTCTTACTCTGAACATACGAAAAGAACCCTTTTTTGTTGATTTAGCATCTTTGGCCAGCCAAAGCTCATACTGAGCTTTAGCTTTCCTAACTTTTTGTCTACAAGCACTGGTGATTTGTTTATATTCATCCTTGGTTATAAGGCACTCCTTCCAATTCATAAAGGAGTCTTTTTTATTTCTCAAGTCTTTAGAGAGCTGTTTATGGAGCCAACTCGGCTTCTTTAGGCTTTTTCCATTTTTTCTTCTCATAGGAATCATTTGTAATTGTGCTTTCAGTATTTCGCTTTTAAGAAACTCCCACCCCTCCTTAGCAATCTTAGCAATTAACAATGGCTATAGAAATGTGTAATTCTGCTCAGGGCTATACTGTAAAGCAGTCAAAGACACAACTCTTCCCCCCCAAAAAATAAATGTGGGATGGGATGGGGGGAAAATGCTTGTTCCTTCAAAAATCAGATTTGCTTTGGAGATTCAATATGACTGAATGAGAGAGGGAGGAAAATAATGGGAGGATATGGTATTTGTATTTTTTAATCCTGTTACAGGAGAATCCTCCAGAGGCAATCTTTTAAGTTCTACAGTTTATGTCGTACTTCATCCTATCCTGAAGAACAAAATTATAGAAGTAGTAAACCATTACCCTTACCTGCTTCAAACATAGAACAAAATTGGAATCCAGTAGCACCTTTAAGACCAACAAAGTTTTATTGAGAATGTAAGCTTTCCTGTGCTGACGAAGTGTTTTCAGCACACAAAAGCTTACGTTCTCAATAAAACTTTGTTGGTCTTAAAAATGCTACTGGTCTCCAACTTTGTACTATTGCTTCAGGCCAACATGGGTACCCACTTGGATCTATCTACTTTAGACACATCTTCTTAGAAAGTGAGGCTCACCCCCACCTCCTAAATCAGGGGTGTCAAACATGTGACCCAAGAGTTGAGTCAGGATCCTATCAGGTCCACAAGCAACTGACTGTAATTTGCTTTCTTTTCTCTTGCTTCCATCTGCATCACAGCTCACTTTGCCAGGCTTGCTCAATCGCACAAGAGCTACAGAGCAATGCCTCTATTTTCTCCATTGGCTGAATGGAAGTAACATGAAGCAACTTACATACAAAAGCTCACAATGCCCAGCTGTTTCATGATTTCCCCTGGGTCTTAGGTTCAAAGCACTGACCATGAGATTTCTGTAATGAATGTCAATAAATCAAAAGTAGGTTTGCAGCTTACAGACACACCGAAACAGCATTGCTACAGCACAGATGCAATAATTCAAAGCAAGAGGTATCAGTTATCAGAGACTGTTAAATAAACAAAATATTGCAAGAGAGCTGATCTTTTGAGTATATTTTAAGTTTTTATAAAATCTGTAATTGTGTTTGTCTGTGTCCTTTATAAAGTTTATATCTCTGCTACCTGGCATTACATTTTATGACACAAATGACCAGGCCTGACAAAGTGTCTGCCCTCAGAATAAGACTTCAACATTCCTGTCCTAAATGTATATTTTCTTTCCAGCATAGCTATGTGTGTTTATGCCCACCAATATGGAATTCTTCAGCATGAATCTACCATGTGCTGCTTGAGGAGCAACTTTGTTGTGATAACAAACACATAATTGTTCTAGTGACTGTCTTGATTTATCTATCCTACTCCTGTGCCACTTTTTCAGTGAGGAATGTTTTTTTTTGTCTATAAACAATTTTATTGGTAACATATGGTAGCAAATCTATATCAATAACTTACAACTTAAAAAGAAAAAAATTATCTACCCCATATCTTACTTTTCCCCCACCCCTCCCCCTGTTATTTGACCCACGCCAGTGTTATTTAATTAAAAACAAATATTAAAGGTGCCCTTAACTATTAAGAAAACCAAAAGTTATATTCTTCTTTTAAAACTTAATCATTATCAAAAATTGTCCAATGTCCTTTTATTTTCCACTCTTTTTCTACGTATCTTCTGAACTTCTTCCACTCTTATCTTAAAAACTTCCAAATCATAGTCTCTTAATATTCTTGTTAATTTGTCCATTTTACTCCATGTCATAACTTTTATAATCCAATCCCATTTTTCTAGTATTTTTTCTTGCTTCCACAACCGTGCATACAATGTCCTAGCGGCTGAGAGCAAGTACCAGATTAAAGTTCTATCTTCTTTTGGAAATGTTTCCATTTGTAGTCCCAACAGAAAAGTCTCTGCAACTTTGTTAAACTCATATCCCAAGATCTTAGAAATCTCTTGCTGAATCATCTGCCAAAACATTTTAGCTCTTTCACAAGTCCACCACATATGGTAGAAAGAACCTTCATGCTTTTTACATTTCCAGCATCTGTCTGGCATCTTATTATTCATCTTTGCCAATTTTTTAGGAGTTATATACCATCTATACATCATCTTAAAACAATTTCCTTTAATACTTTGACATGTTGTGAGTTTCATAGAGTTCTTCCACAGATATTCCCAAGAATCTATCTTTATTTCTTTATTTACATTAATTGCCCATTTAATCATTTGAGATATCACTACTTCATCTTCTGTAGACCATTGTAAAAGTAATTTGTATACTTTGAAATTAGTTTATCATTGTCTCCAAGCAGAACTTTTTCCATTTCTGTTTGCTCTTTCCTTATTCCTTCAGTTTTAATGTCATTCTCTACCAAGCTCTTTATTTGTTGAATTTGAAACCAATCATATTTGTGACTCAATTCTTTATCAGTTTTCAGTTCTATTTTTCCACTTTGTATTTTTAACAATTGATTATATGACAGCCACTTTTCTTCATCTATCTCAGCCGTTATCTTTATTACTTCAGCTGGCATTATCCATAAAGGTCTTCTCTCATATCCATATTTCTTGTATTTTGTCCATGTATTTAATAATTTGCTTCTTATATAATGGTGAGAGAAAAGACCATCCATCCTCTTTTTTCCATAATACAAATATGCATGCCAGCCAAATTTATTTCCGTGAACTTCCAACACTAGAAGTTTTTTGTTTAACAGCGTTATCCATTCTTTCATCCACACTAAGCAAACTGCTTCATGATATAATAATATTCTACAATATTTACAACAGTTCTAATATTGTCTCTTATTTGCCTTTTAGGGAGAAAACCCGCTTGGTCTTCCTTTATGAAATTTATCAAATATTAAGTTGTTCTGCCAAAATTCTTGTATATATCTTATAGTCATTATTTAGTAATGAAATTTGTCTATAGTTCTTTACATTCGTGACATCTCTATCTTCCTTAGGAATCAAAGAAATTACAGCTTCCTTCCATGTATTTGGCATTTTCCTTCTTATTCTTATCATATTCATCAATTTTTGAAGTTTCAGTACTAATTCTTCTTTAAATTTTTTTTTAAAAATTTGCCGTATATCCATCTGGCCCAGGTGCTTTTCCTATTTTCATTGCATTAATCGCTGCTTCAATTTCTATTTTTTCAATTGGATCATTCAATTTTTTTTTTTCATATATTCAGTTAAGGGTGCTTTTTTAATCTTTTGCAAATACGCTTCCATCCTTTCCTTCTTTACTTTAACACCTTTAAATAATTTAGCATAGTACTTGAAGAATTCTCTCTTTATTCCTTCTTGATCTACCATCTCTCTTCCATCAACCACAATTTTATTAATAATTTTACTTCCTCTCTTTTTTTTCAGTTGCCAGGCCAAATACTTTCCAGGTTTCTTCGCTCCTTCAAAGGACTTCTGTTGTAATTTTTTCAAATTCTATCCAATTCCTTATTTAACAAATGTCTCATTTGTGCTTGTAGTATTGTAATCTTCCTTATAATTTTCTTTTTCCCTGGCCTTTTCCTCAGTTCCCTTTCTTTTTTCTTTATTTCATTTTGAATGTCCAACATCTGTTTGTCTTTTGCCCCTTTGTCCTTATTGTTTAATGTAATCAATATTCCTCTCATTACGGCTTTATAAGCATCCCACACCATCTGAAATTCTATATCATCTTTATCATTTATTTGGAAGAAAGTTTTAGTTTCATTTTCTAGAGATGTCACTAATTCTTTATTTTGTAGTAAATCATTTAATCTCCATCTTCTCACTTTTTTAGACAATTTTGTAATCCATAATATTGGGCTATGATCTGCACCTATCTTAAGTAAAATCTCTATTTTCTTAGTTATAAGGCCTAAGTCCTTTGTACCCCATAACATGTCAATTCTGGAAAAAGTATTATGTCTTGCTGAAAAAGAGGTATAATCTTGTACTTCAGGATTAAATTTTCTCCATATGTTTTCCAAGTTTTTTTGTTTAACCAGTTCAAAGAAGGATTTTGGCAGTTTTCCTTCTTTATTGTTATTTTTTTTCCCCAGATCTATCCAATGTATTCTGAATTGTTCCATTAAAGTCTCCCATAATCATGATCTGATCGTATGTCACTTCATCAAGTTGTTTTATAATGTCTTTAAAAAAAACATCTTTTGCACCATTTGGTGCATACAGTCCCAATAATAAGGTTTTTTTCGCATTTATTATTACTTCTACTGCCACAAATCTTCCATCTTTATCTTTAAATATTATTTTTGGGTCCAATTCTTGTTTAATATAAAAAATCACACCCCTTTTCTTCTGTTCAGCCAATGAAAAAATTCCAGTCCCAATTGTTTATTCCATAAAAATTTATAATCCTTTCATTTAATATGAACTTCTTGTAAGCAAATTATATTACAGTTTTGTTTTTTAATCCACTGAAATATTGCCTTTCTTTTTTGTGGTGAATTTAGTCCATTTACATTCCAAGAATAATTTATAATCCATCATGGTGCAAATTCTTTATTCTCTTCATAAAATTTATGCAGCTCCTGTGTATTTGTAATTGTAATCCTTCTTCCTTGTAGCTCAAAGCTCAAACCATCAGGTATTATCCATCTATGCCTCATTCCATTGTCACGTAGTTTTTCTGTTAATTTCTTATATGTTCTCCTGTCATTTATCACTTGTCTTGGCAATTCTTTCATTATTCTTACTCTGCTTCCTCCCACTATCAATGTATTTTCAAAATTTTTATTCAACATTTTCCCCATCATTTCTTTTGTTATATATCTTATAACCACATCTCTTGGTAAGTTATTTTTCTTGGCATATGATGAATTCACTCTATACATATAATCATACATATTTCTAGTCCCTTCAGGATCTTCCTCCAAGAAATCAGCAATTATTTTTATTACATGTTCTTTTAAGTCTGTTCCTTCTTCTTCAGGTACTCCTCTCAGATGTATTTGTGTCTCCATCAATTTACAGTCATGGATTGTTATTTTTCTTGCATTTTTAATAAGGTGGAATCCTGGAGTTTAACTTTCCCTTCTACCTCCTGCATGTTTTTTGACACCACCACTGTTTCATTTCTAAGCTCTTCCATTTCTTTTTTAAAGTCCTCAATATCTTTTTAAAGTTCTTTTTTGTAAGCATTTATCATCTTTTCCACCCCTTTCATCATCCTAGTTTCCATTGCTTCCAACTGATCTTGCATCTTCTCCAATGAGGCAGCCCTTGCATGGGTTACTTTTGACTCTGACATTAAAAAAACAGCGAAAAATTAGATATCACCAAATTAAATTTCAACTATCGGGTATGATAGATTAAAACTTGCCATTTCAAATGAACCTAATTTCGCTGTCCTCCGACCTTCCCAGGCTCAGATATTAATTTTTTTAAAAATTTAGCCTCCCAGTAATGGCTGCCGATGTTTTTCTATGGTAATACAATCCTAGAGTAGGTCCACTTCTTCAATAGTTACTTCCTGCTTTGTTTGCCCCAAGTCACATTCTCACTGGTAACAAAGTCTCACGATACTTGACGTATTTCCTGTGTTGACTGTAGAAACTGCAGATCTCTGACGATGGTGCTTTCACTCCACGACCACAGGTAGACAAAACAATAAATTCCTTCCCAATTTTTAACACTGTCCATGACCCAGACCAAAGACCCATAAGTTCTAAAACAATTTGTATTTTAATGTATGTAATGCTTGGGGTGGGAAAGAGTGTGGCATTGTAGTTCAACTGTTCATGAGCAATTCAAGACTCTATGGATTGCTTCCTGCAGATTCAGATTGCACAGTACAGTTGCAGTCAGCAGTAAGGATGAGCATAAACCAGCTCACAAACTAAAGTTTGTGAAAATTTTTGACCATGGTTTGCAAAATGAAGTTCATGGCAGGTCAATTGGCATGAACTTTCCACAAACTTTTAAGCAGTTCATAGTGGTTCATAAATTGATACATTTCCAGACAGACTCTATCTCTGCTCAATCAAAATGTTTACCAAACTTCAAAGCAGCGGGGGTGAGGGAGAGGCAGAATTCTCCAGCCTTGGAAACACTATTAGGGTCCCTCTAAAGCTTAACAGGCTGCCAGTAATCGAGTTCCCATTCTATTCAATGGGATCAGAATGCTATTTAGCTCAGATCAGCTCCACATCTTCTCCACTGTTGGGTGTTGGCAGCTAGACAGAGAGATCACAATCAGTAGCAGTGGGAGGGTATAAAATGTGGATCCTCAGCCAAGGCACTCAGTAGCTAAGCCTCTCTGCTTGGTGTGAGCCAAGAGATGGGGTGACTCAGAGCCTTGTCCAGCTAACACCCAAACCCCTTTCCATTGAATTTTATCTGTACAATGTGTTCTGATAATGATGAATAACCAGAAATTTCACCTAAAAGTTGGCTGTGACCAGAGAATATATGTGCCTGAGGGGGGCTGGGAGCACTGAGGGCATGCCATGCTGGGTTCCAGTGCTTGCCAGGGATGTCTGCCAAGCTGTTGAAACTTTGGGAGATGTTCAATGTTCCCTCTAAGCTGCAGAGTCTTGTGAGCAAAAATTCCAGTTTGTGAGCTACTGGCATTAAAGTTGTGAGCTACTGCATAAATTAGTGTACTCTGGGGTCATTCTTCCTGAGCTAAGACAAAAATGTGTGAGCTGGAGGCTAAAAATCTGTGAGCTAGCTCACACTAACTCAGCTTAGAGGGAACACGGGTGTCTGCCTTTCTGTCCTTCAGAACCTTTCTTTGGAGACTTGGAGGGGGGCGACTGTGAGCATAAGGGAGTGTATGTCTCACTTCCAGTGTTTGCTGGGTCTGCGCAGGTGAAGTTCCCCTGTGAGTTTGGTGTCACTGGCTTTTTAATACATGAACCATTCCATATATTCCTGTAATTTTCCAAAGAAGGCACTGGGGAGAACCTTTTGGGAGGTCCCCAGAAATGTAAGCTGCCCCCAACTTGAAAAGATTGTAGAGGAGCTAGTGGCAGGGTGAGGTCCCTTTGTGTTTGGTGTGTGTAGTTTTCATGGGGTCCATTCTATACACTTTTGAACCTGCCTGGCATTTTCTGCAAAAGCAGTTTCCTAGGGGCATCTTCTTTGGAGGACCATGGCTCGGACCCCCTAAGTTCAATCTGCACATAGCTTGGAAGGCATGTAGAGAAGCATTGGGGGAGATCCCTTGTGAGTCTGATGTCTCTAGCTTGCACAGGGCCCATTCTATACACTCCTGATCCTCCTGTACCAGCACCCATCGTTTCCCCAGAAAGCACTTTCCTAAGGGCACCTTTTTTTTGGAGGAGAGTAACTCGAACCCTGTAAATAAAATATTCACTAAACTTGGAGGGCAGACAGTGGAGAGCCAGCCAGGGAAACCTCTGTGAGTTCAGTATCTTTAACACCAGGGGCTGTTCTACTGCATCATGAACCTCATAAACCAAAATGGTTCCTTTGGAACCTAAAAGTTTGTGATGATTCATGTTCACAAACTGGGCACACTACGAACCCCAAACTGAAATGAACCACATTTTTTCTGGTTTGTGCCCATTTTGAGTCAGCAGCATTTCATGCTCATATTTTTCCACACAGCTAAATGTAAGTCCTAGATTTCCTTTTCACAGACTTCCCATTGGACACTACCCCACAACCAGTTGCTTAAATAAAGAGTGAGCAAGTAAATCACTAAGTCATATATCAAACTTTTTTTTTAATACAAAAACCCCTTTACCAGCTGGTGTTCATCTAAGTTTATTTTATCAACATTATTTTTTGCACATGCTTTATGAGTTTTGTAGTTTCCCACCATAACATTTATTAATCTATCCTACTCATCCATGACCCTGGAGGAGAATTGTGCAAATACTAAAGCAGCCACAAGACAAAGAGAATGATACTCCATTAGGAGAGCTACTGTAAAACCACAAAGACATTCAACAGCTGCTTGTGTCAGACGGTAATGAAGAGATCTGAGGCTCAGCCTGTGAATGATTATGTCTACCAAAAATAGTATGTTCACCAAGAAATTCATGGCATCTTTACTCACAAGAAAGTCAAATAATACAAATAAAGTATTTTTGCGGTAAAACAATACTTCATCTTCTGGTTTTCCCATGGGACCTTTTAAAGCATTCTTTGTCTCCAGGACTCTTGTTCCAATTTATACATTGTAGCTGAGGTACCTCCAGAGATTCAGCTTCCACTCTTGAAATTTTATTTATATGTGGTTTATTGGGCATCTCAGGCCATGGTCAGACGTACATTTATATACAACCTAGCTTGTTGGATTTAAAGTGCATGTCCAGACAGAAACATCTGGGAATGGTCTATGAGTCATGGGCAAACTGTCCTGCCCCAACTCAATTCTGGACTTATTTGACAGCACATAAAGTCCAATCCTAAACACCTGATGATGGACCATGAAATGAATTTTCCCTGTCTGATCACTCCAGCATCATCAAGCTGTCAAAACTTGCATCGTCAATTCTCGTTTGGCACCTTTTAAAATTTTTTTTAGTGATACACATATAACTGCACCATTGGCAAAAGGTGGCAGAAACCCATGGGGGCCTTAAGCACTGCAAGAGATGCATTCTGAGCAACTGCAAACATTTTTTTTTAGTTTCACAATCATTGTTTAGTCCACAATCCTAGAAAATAATCCCTATGGGTGAGCCAATCAGCAGCATTGTTTATACGCATGTGCAAAGGTTGGGCTGTCTGATCAGTCAATGACGGCACAGACACTCAGTGAGGTAGATTATGATCAGGACGTCTGGTCTGGCAACTGCATTTCAAGTAAGGGCATACAAAAACAGGAGTGCCTGGCTGATGGGTTAAATAGTGCATCAGACCGTGGCCACACAGGAGAAACTCTGTCATTATTATTAATTATACTTAACTAGCCTATAGCCATTGCAAATGGCTTTTCCTTGATCATAAGCAGAATTTTAGACCATAATATTTCATAATTTTCTTTTGCCTTGCAATGAGTATTAGGCCCTAGTATTCTTGTTATGACTGACTGTTGGAAATCAGTCCTAAAATGACTGACTGACTCCATCTTAGTAATAGTGATGTTGTTTCTGCAAATGTCATGCTGAGTCATGCTGAATCATGGACCAGCTGTTTCTTGTTACTGAGGTGAGGTGGAATGACCTCACCTGTAAGTAGGTTTTGTGCTGACTCACAGAGCTGATGCAACCTCTGGTGAGATTGCATGATTGGTATGTGTGTTAAGGGAAGCTCAGTGAGCTTGCTCTTCCTGCCTGTAAGGATTGTGGGTACTGTGATACTTACTGTCTGGGTGGCAGCGAACACTGCTGGTGTTGATCCTGTGCTACTGTGCTTGGATCGTTCTGTGTATACTTACTGGTGTATACTGTTATCTACTGTAGTGTGAACTGATTACTGTGTATGACCTTGGCCTGGCAACGACTTTGAATATTGGATACTGTCCTGGTAAATATATTTCACTGTTGCATACAGTTGTCTCTCTTGTCTATTAATTCCTGTGTCCCCTGTCCTTATTCAGTGTCTTCTGCTGCATATAAATTCTCTAACACTGTCAAAACAATATTTTCCTCTTCCTACGTCTTAACTTTCATTCTCTGTAACAAATTTAGAGTTTGCTCCCTAAGGACGGAATAAAGAGTCAGACACAGAGTATTGGTATAAAATTGGGCCACTTTATTCAATATTCTAATAAACAGCAAGGGTACCCCACCTGCGGCCTGGCCAGGGCTAGGGGTCACCGCGACCGCTCCCGTGCCATTAACGGGCAAGAGACCCAGCCCCCCCTCCAGGCAGGCCCAGCAGGGAGGCATGCACCAGAGGGCCCAAACCCAGACACACGTCTCGCCAGAAAGGAACCCTCTAGCCGAGCCTCCCGGACAGTCTGCATTCTCCAAACCCAGGTCTTCAAACCTGAAGGCTGATCAAGCCAGACTCCAAATTCCCCAAAAGGGGGATGCTTCACAGTCCTCCCCTAGCCACATAGTACCCTAAACCCCCCAAACCTGCCACTACTAAGGCCAAGTCTCTACTTAGGGCTTAGCGCCCACCGGGAGGCCCAAAGCCACCTGCAACCCTTGCTGCAAATCTCTCAGGAAAAGCATATGGACCCCATCCCCTCTGTAGAGGTCAGGAAATTTCAACAAAATGTCCGGATGGGGCAAATAGTGGCCCAACCCCTTTACCAGCACCTTCCTGATCTCCTTATTAGCCTTATACCGGGCCCTTTCTATAGCTGCAGGGTCCCAAGCACAACGCCACACCAGGTGGGGCAGCATGGCTGGCCAAATTATGGTGGTCACAGGCCAACGCTCCCGAATGTGCTGGAAATCATTCCGGGCCTGTCAAACTAAGGCCTTGCCCTTTAAGAGTTCCAGATCGTTACCTCCCAGGTGAACAATTAAAACCTGAGGAGGAGGACCCACACAATCTTTAAACAACAAAGGCAGCAGGCCCGGCCACTGAAGGCCCTGGCGCCCCTGCCATTCGATACACACATGCTGGCTGAGTCCCAGCTGAGAGCCAACCGCAGTTCTCCGAGCCTGATGAGCGGCCCAAAACACGTGGCTATGGCCGCATATGAGAACTCGGCTCCTCTGGCCAGGAACAACAGCATCTAAAGAGAAAAAACAGCTAAACAAGAACAGAACCAACAATAAACAGACACCAAGTCACTCACGGCCTAATAAAAGGTCGCATGTAAACCTTATAGGCCAAGGAATGCCACCTGCTCAATCTCTGAATGGAAGTGGAAGGATACCCCATGACAGCTGCTGTTGAGGCTGCCCCAATTCTAAAGAAGTGGGTCCCAAACCGCACCCCAGACAACCCCAACTCACCCAAAGCCCATGACGTTACTGCCCAAAACTGATGCTTCATCAAAGGGCTACAATTTGAATGTATAAACAAAAACCCCTCGGGCCCCCTAACTGCCAAATAAGCAGCCAACGCAGTAACTGGACACAGCTCAAGCTCTGAACAACTACCCAACTTGAGCACCATACCCTTCTGCAACTGATCCGTCTTAGAGCGACGGACAGTGATGACTGCCTTACCCGCAAATAGCTGCAGATCCCTTAACAACAGAGCCTTACCAGAAACATTGTTTCTAGACTGTGCCATCAGCTTACTTACTCTAAGAGCCCCCCCAAAAGCTAACAAAGATGCAGTGTGAAACAAACATGCTTCAAATGACAAAGCACACACCATGTCACAAACCTCTTCAAACCCCGCAGAATCAAAGGAGACACAGGATTCCGCATATCAACCCTGGGACTGGCCTCTCTGGCCCGCCCCTCCAGCATCTTTTGAATATGAAAGTCAGCTGTTTCTTCCCTATAACCCAGTGCCTTACTGACAAAAGCCAATGCAGACAGGCGCCCCCTAATGGATCGCACGGCCAACCCTTTACCTTGCAGCGAAACACAGTAATAGAGCAAATGCTCCACTGGGAGGGGCCAAACCCTGCAATACCCTACCTCAGCCCTAATGTCTTCAAACTGCCGCACAGCCCGTTCGTAAGACTACCTGGTGCTGGGCGCAATGGCTAGACCTATCACTCTTCAGGCCTCGGCTCTCCAATCAGCCATAGCTCCTTGGGCATTGGCACCGGCTCTCTGTTGGCATCTGGGGCCAGCGGACGAAACGTCTCCATCTGTTTACGAGATAGAGCATCAGCCACCCCGTTACTCACCCCCAGAACATTCTTGGCTAAAAACAAAATGTTAAGCCGCAAACAGCGCAGAGTGAAGGCCCTCACCAATCTCATAACCCGGCCAGATTTGAATGAAAGGGAATTAATGATGTGGACCACCGCTATAATATCACACCAAAAATGGACAGTGTGATTGGCCATATCCTTCCCCCACAGCCAAACCGCAACAAAAATAGGAAAGAACGTGAGAAACGTAAGATCCCAGTTCATACCAACCTTTACCCAGGAGTCAGGCCAACTATCCGTGCACCGATGTCCACGGAAATAGACTCCAAAACCCAAGAAACGAACAGCATCAGACATGACCTGAAGCTCAGCTTCAAGCCTCATGTTGTCCCTCCAAAAAGAGACTCCATTAAAGGACTCCAAAAATTCCTGCCAAACCTTCAAATCATGCTGCAGGTGACCCTAGTTCTATGCTGAGGCAAGCATAACCCTACCATAGCATCGCACACTTCTAAGAAAAGCCCTCCCAGGAGCAACCATTTTGCAAGCAAAGTTGAGGTGCCCAACTAGCTGCTGCAACTCCAACAAAGTAACCTTCCTTTTAAGAAGAAAGGTAGAAATCCTAGCCCTCAGCTCCACTTTTTTCTGAAGAGGCACCCTAGACAACTGCGCAAGAGTGTCAATCTCAATCCCTAAAAAGGTCGGACCTTCAGTTTTCTCAGGCGCTAAAGGAACCCCAAGCTCCGCTGCCAGCTCAACAAAGCCAGAGAGCAACTGCCCACAATGCCCAGTCCCCTCGGGACCCACAAAAAGGTAGTCATCCAAATAATGAACGACATCCTGCAAACCCACTTTCTCCCGCACAGCCCATTCCAAAAATGTGCTGAAACGCTCAAAAGCCGAACATGACACAGAGCAGCCCATTGGCAATGCTCTATCCATGTAAAATTGACCCTCAAAAGAAAACCCTAGAAGTTCAAAATCATCGGGAGGTAAAAGGTGAAATGCAGACTTAATGTTGCATTTTGCCAATTCTGCCCCTACCCCGCAACGCCTCACCACGGCAATAGCCTGGTCAAAGCTGGTGTACCTAACAGAGCATAAGTGCTCCAGGATCCCATCATTCATGGACTTCCCCTTAGGAAAAGACAAATGGTGAATCAAACAAAATTCACCAGGCGCCTTTTTAGGCACCACACCCAAAGGTGAGACTCTAAGAGTACTCACTGGAGGATGTGAAAAAGGACCCAGTATCCTTCCCTCAGCCAGCTCTTTTGCAATCTTGTCCCTAACGACCTGCTCCAAGCCCTGAACTGACTTAAGGTTTCCTGACATAAACAGAACTCAAGGACCCTGAAAAGGGATCCTAAACCCAACTTTAAAACCTTCTAACAAATACAAACTATCAACCCTTTGAGGGTACCTCGACAGCCACTGCTTAAGAGGTCCCACCCTTATCGGGCTGGGCCCCTTTCTTAGCTGGAAAGGCACCTCCGCTCCCGCCAGGCTTCTTTGTATTTTTACGCCCACGGGCTCTAGGGCAGTTGTCAAATGAGTGGGAACCACCACACAAGGGGCACTCGTGCTTGAACTGGCACGCCTTCCTTTTACATACCCCAAAGGATCCAAATTCCCAGCAGAGCATGCGGGGTTGAACCGCCTGCCCCGCTGCACCGTGGGGAGAGCCTGATGAACCAACAGCGGATGTGGATGACCTACTCACCAAGTGACCACTATCAGAGCGATCACCCAGATAGGCCTAGCTGGGGGCATAACCTGCAGCCAAAGCTGCTGATGGATCCGATCCCACTGAAGAGATGGATACAGGGCAGCCCTCATCCTAAATTCCTGGTCATATTGTAACCAGGCTGGTCCACTAAAGGCTGTATAGCCTTTATAAATTATGTCCAAATACTGGAACAGGGATGCTGCTCACCACGGCTGCGCCACCGCAATCACCCCGGCATAAATACAGAACCCAGGAAGCCAATCAGCCCAGGTCCTGTCCACCTTCCGTTTTTTCAATATTTCCTTCTCTTTCTTATCCAATTCTTCCTTATCTTTTTTCTCAACCTCCCGAAAGAGAAGAGAAAAAATATCCACGTACTCCCCTTTTAATATTTTTTCCCTAGTAGCGGGGAGCAAGTGGTCCCCCAGCGGCAAGGCAACCTCCCCAAACGGCAAAGCAGTAAAAGGCACCATCCCATATGTTGAGGGTGCCCCCAGAAAGGAACCAGCCATACCAGGATGCCCTGCGCCCGGGTACACACTAGGAATGCCTTGCCCACATGGCCAAGCCCAATTCTGAAATGCGCACAATGCAGAGGAGGCAGGCGCCCCTGCGCTTGACATGGAAGTGCCCTGCCCGACCGCTGAAGCAGGCCCCCATGCTCCCCATGGCCAAACCTGCTCAGGCCCCGCCTGTAAATTATCACCTGACCTACCTCCAAATCCAGCAGGAACCAATGGCAAACCGACCCCCGATGCTCCAGCCGCCATCAAACCCACATCCGGACCGCAAAGGCCAGAGTCCCTGTCAGGAATGACTCCAGCAGACCTGCCCTCAAGAATAGACAGCCTGGTGAGAATATTCACCTGCTTACCCTTCTTAGATTGCCTCACACCATCCTCCCCACCTGGAGAAAGGATGCCTGCTGCCTGTTCCAATGCTCTCAATCTACAAGCAATATTGGAATCAACCACCATATCACCCTCCTCATCAAAAGAGGATAACGGCGGTGGTGGCCTTTTTGCAGGAGCCTTGGGCACCTTAGGTGCTGGCTATTTTCCTTTGGGCTTGCCCAACCCTTTCCCACCAGCCATCTAAATAGCAAGCACAAGACCACAAAATGGTCTCCTGCAGCTCCACTCTAAAATGGCTTCCCCCTGGAAGAAAAAAGGGAACTCAAAATGGCCACAAAAGCCTCTGCTGCACACCAATGTCTCCAGTAGGAGAAAAATGGGGGGGAGGGGATGGCTCTCCAAAATGGTCACCTGCCAACCTCAAGAGCAATAATTAAAAAACCAGGTTGCCCCACGAGCCCACACCCTCAACAATTAAAAGGGGAAAGACCAACCCCTGGGCTCCACAACCCCTGCCCCAGCAGACCCCAAACCCTAGGCAGACTCAGCCAACAAGAAGAACAACGCCACATCCTCCACCTCCTCCGATGCCACCGCCAGCTTGCAGCACTGCAGCCGACGCTTTAGCCGACACCGACGCTCCAGCCAACGCTTCACTCGCCGCTGCCCAGTCAACTGCCCCAACAAACCCCGACGTCCAACCAAAAACAAAAGAAAAGCCTCAGCTGATAGTCTGCCAAGATGAAGGAGCCAATGAGGAGCGCCTTTTTCTCTGCATGCTGAAACAGGCACCACATGACTCTTCCCATCCAGGGAAGCAAACTCTGCTCATGCAGCCTAGCAGCTACGCTGCAGTCTGCAAGCATAAGATTCATGAGACATTTGACATTTTATTAATCTTGTGACTGTTTCAGTGGGGCAGTAGTGTTCCGCAGTTCCAAAAAATAGCTGTTACAGGTAATCAAAACACACCAGAACCACACCCCAAGTTAATTATAGCCACCCAGCCATATCTTTCCCTGTAGCACTAGGAGAACAACAGTATCTTACTAATGGAGAGGAGACAATAATACCGCTAACAAAAACATTACCATAAGAACAGTAAAGCATGGAAGAAGCATACAAAATCTCTCTCATTCATTTCATGCCTGTTGGATTGCATTATTTTCCAAGATGTTTTATACTTCACAATAAACATTGCTGTAATACTGAAGTGTAGGTTCAAAGCAGGCAGTACTGGTTAGATCACCAGCAATTTAAGATAATGCTCCTTGAGGAGGAGACCTAATTTGAAGAAAACTGACCTGCAGAAGCTCAGTCATCTGGCAGGCAGTTTCTGTCACCACTAACATTAAACAGTATCACTCTTAATTAGTCTAGACCATTGATGCAATCCGTAGGGCGCCACTGGTTCTCAAATGTTATTGCCTTGCAAAGACTTCATTGCAGTGAACACAGATGAGCAACTTCTGTGCTTTGTCGATGTTAACTTGTAATGGAATTTAGTGCATTCCAAATTGTGATTGAAACAAACAGAGGGGAGACTTGTTCATTAAGACTTACAACAAATAAATTACTAATATTAGGTGGACAGAATATGTCTCATAGATTGCACTGAGCCCTGCTTTTCTCTTGCACTGTTCTATTTTTATTTACATTGATACCCTGATGTTCCTCAGAGTTACAAACAAAGGGGGTTGCAGATGACATTCCCTTCAAGACACTGCATATGCCCACATCTCCTTAGATTAAAAGATTAATCATATGAAGACGGAGTTGACTGGCAGTTTCTAAAAACACTTCCTGGATCTGGTGCAACACCTGCCATTTCTTGATTAAGGAACAATAGTACACTATTCCTGTGTCAATGTTCCTCTTTCAAATATGTTTGCAAGAACAGACATTATTTGTAGGAGGATGGATCTTAAGCAAATGCTTCAACTCTTCATGTGATCTCCTGTGTAGTAAAGGTAAAGGTAGTCCCCTGTGCAAGCACTAATCGTTTTCGACTCTGGAGTGACGTTGCTTTCACAACGTTTTCAAGGCAGACTTTTTTATGGGGTGGTTTGCCATTGCCTTCCCCAGTCATCTACACTTTCCCCCCAGCAAGCTGGGTCCTCATTTTACCGACCTTGGAAGGATGGAAGGCTGAGTCAACTTTGAGCCGGCTACCTGAACCAGCTTCCACTGGGATCGAACTCAGGTCGTGAGCAGGTCCTGTGTAGAGGTACATACAATTAAGAAAAAGACAGGCACTCAGCAAAATATTCTATAGACACTGTTGATGCAATGTATAAATAATCAGACCTGAGTTGAAATGAAACATTAGGTATGGGAATCTTTTTCATATTCTGAAAAGCTTTGTGTCTTAATACCAAAACCAAACACCAAAGAGCCTGAAGTATTCATTCCAATATAAACCTTAGCAGTCAGACTCTGGAATACTATCGATGGCTACTAATTTCAGTGACAAGAAAATAGTGGAAGGCCAGCCCACCGGTGGAAAACATTTTGAAAAAGAGTGTTTATTAATCCTTTGAAAATTTACTAGAGGGGCAAAAAAATAAATGCATTATTTTGTATTCTCAGCATATTTCCTTAATCCAGTAGCACTTTAAAGACTAATAAAATTTGTCTTTAATAGGCTTTAGTTTGCCACAAATTTTGTTAGTCTTAAAGGTGCAGTGGACTCTTGCTCTTTTCTGCTTCTATGGACAGGCTAACACAGCAACCCATCTTGACATATCTTCTTAGGGTCTTCCGCCCAGGCCAATAAACAACAACATTTCTTAGATATCATGTCTAAAACTTAGGTTCATTTTTGCTCTTGGTTAAGAGAACAATTTTTCCTATCTGGCTCTTAACTCTACTGTTTCCTCTCTATTCCTTCAGCCCCATCTGGATGTTGCAACTATAGGTAGAAGCTGCTTTAAGCTGCTCCACATGACAGCGGATGAACATACACATCTGTGTATAGAAATGGAAAATACAATTAATATGATGAGTTCTATATAAATAAAGGATGTAACTTCTTGGGCAAATTAGCTGTTTCTTTCAAAGTTGTTTAAATAGATGCACAATGCCCACAAATTAAAGTTGTAACTTTTTAGTTGCAATCACTTTGTGTTAACATTCAAAGTGAAAATCTTTGCTATGTTAACGCATTGTGATGGAACTGGGGTAGGATAGGAATTTGCCATTTATTTTAATAATTAGCCAAATGAAATAATGTTTTATAAGCAATGTCATATGTTAACTTTTCCCTCCAGGAAAGGCTTTGTCAACAATTTGTGGTAACAGTAGGTCCTCCTGCCCCATAACTACTGCATTACTTTTTTTAAAAAGACCATCTGATTTAAAATAGCTTTGGGAAGATAGTTTGTGCTTTTATCTACCCCAAGAAAAGTGAACAACTGCCCTGACTGTTGCAGGGATCAATTAGTACCATCAGGTCTAAAAGCTGACTTCACTTTTTTGGGGTAACTGAGCAACAGAAAATATTGCCCTAAAGCAGGGATGGGGAACTTCCATCCCGAGGGCCGTATACAGCAGCCTATATGTGGCGGCCTCCCTGGGGCCTGGCTGGCCAGTGAGGATCGTGGGGCCCAGCCGCACTGTGCAGCAGCCTTCCCAGGACTAGGCAGGGGTCACAGGGCCCAGATGTACTGTGCAGCAGTCTCCCTGGGGCCTGGCTGGCCGGCCAGAATTGCTGTAGGGCCTAGAAAAGTTACTGTCACAGTTCAGTTTGCACCTGATTATCCCAGATGGTGTAGCCTAATATGCTAATGAGTGTGTGACCTAATATGCTAATATTAGGGGATGTGGTCTAATATGCTACTGAGTTCCTGTTCGGCTTTTTCTACAAAAAAGCCCTGGACCTATGCATTTGCCTAGGGCGGCAGGCCAGGTGTGTGTGTGTGACAGATTAGGCTCTCCCCACATGACTTCAAATAGAAAAACAATTATTTGCATTAATTTTGCTGGCCTGAATCATTCTCCCTCAGTGGAGCACTGTTTTTTAAGTTGATATTTTTTATAGCCCACGAATGATGTTAAAATATCCATATGGCCCTTGGCAGGAAAAAGGTTCCCCACCCCTGCCCTAAAGAATATAAGATGCTTCCAATCAGGCCAGGACTTCCTTGCAAACATAACACACACATTCCCGCTGAGCTGTAAACGTGCCATTTTAATCATTTGAGCAGTTAAGCATAATAAATGTGTCTTGCATCCAGTACTCCTCACAGATGAGGTTTTGAGTTTGCTGCTCCCAGAACTTGCAGTCTCTGAATGATTAATTAGGTGTAAACAGATGATGCAACAACACACATTCAATTAGATTTTTTTTTAAAGCATGAGGAGGGGAAATTATTATTGAAATTCCAATCAGCAACTGCAGATGTGGGAGATAAGAAAAGCATCTGAAAAGGTGGAACGCCATCATTTACAAGGGAATAGTGTTTTGTCCTTGTGGCCTAGAAGTGCAGCCACACATATTTTCAGCTAGACATCCCAGTGCATCATCATACACATGAGTCAGGAAACAACTACCACTCTTTTGTCATCCAGATGCATATTCTAAAAACTGGTTGTACCAGATATTCAGACTGAATGTGTTGGCTTGCATTACTGGCAGACAACAAGGATGAAACAAACAGAGGCTGTGGAAATCTACATAGATCCCTTCCTCTGTTTTCCATAGGACTATCCTAGGGTATTATGACTCTCCTGATTTTACGTGGATGCTCCCTGCTCTCTGCCAATTAATAAGACACTTTGTAAACTGTTTCTTTTCCCACCACTTTATCCTGCAACTAGTTCTAGATTTAGATTGTGGCTAACTAATCAAATGCCCCCAGAAATTCACCATGGGAATTTCCTAGGGTTGCTTATCCTTTGCTAAGAATCCCCAGCATTTAGATCTCAAGGGATTATTGTCCTTTGAGGCGGCAATTTTAATTATGATAATAGAATGTTATATTCTGCCACAGATCCCACCATGGTACAGTGTAACTCAAAGCTCAGTTATACTTGTGTGCTGGAACATAATTTTTTTAATAACTCCATAATCTTGCATTAATACTTCGCACCACTGATGCTAGGTAGCAGTAGATCTCCATGGGTTCATTCAATGCTATTGACATTTATGCTTGTGAGGTTCAGAACATTCCTCACCAATAAAAGCCATTAGGATAATTATTTGTTGTGTGAAGATCAACATTCTTTGTCTTCAATGGTTCATCTCTTTTCACTGGGTGGGTTTAATTTTCTGTGTTTTCTGAGACACTGAAACTTCTGTTTTATCTTGAATCCTTGTTGTAATAATTTCTAACATCTGTTTGCATGCCCCAGCACATTGAGTCCATATTTACAAGGATTGTCCTATTACACCACAAGGTTGCTTAAGGTTTCATTTTGGATTTTACAACAGTAAACCCTTCTACTATCATCTGCATGGCTGGACATTTCAGTTTTCATCAATGAATCACAGTTATTTAGAAATCTGTTAAGAACCTCCATTCAAACAACACCTGCTTCCTTGAGGAACTCTTTTGCTTTGAAATCTTCTGCAGCCAGATGATTTTTTAAATAGGAACCATACAGTTGTAAATATTATATTTGCTCCTATTCTGTTCTACTCATAGGTGTAGAAGCACCTTCCACCCTTATGAAAGGTTGCTGGTTTAGAAAAAATCATAATACCTGAACTGGGGTGGGGCTCTTCCTTATTAGAGACCTTTGAGCTAAGGCCACCTGGTGCTCAAACACTGGATTTCCTTCTCTGAGCAAGGCCTTTCTGAGCTTTATGAATTTGAAAGTGCAGTCTTATGGAGAATTATTGAGCATAGACTCTAGTAAGTGCATACGATTGCTCTGTAAGCTTTCCCCAAAATTCATTAGACGTCTGACCCAAACAGAAGCCATCACATTTTTTACATAGGACAAAGCCAGGAAGCAATTTAGGGTTGTACCAGTGCACGTTTCACTTTATATTAAAATTTACTTTTTCCAAAAATTCCTCAGATACTTCTCCTGAGCAGGAACATCCAAATTCAATGAAGACACTTTGCATTAGGCAAAACTGGGTACCTCCAGTTCAAAAAAACACTGTCATGTAATTGACACACACACTATTAATTAAAATGTGGAGGATCCTTAAGAAGATGAGCCCCTGCTGGACACAATTTTAATTTAGATGATAATTTAAATGACAAAAGCCTTCAGAGTGTCAGGATGGACTTGACATGCTGTTTCTGTAACATGCCATTCCATATGAATTTTGACATGCTGTTTCTGTAACATAATATTCCATGGGCATTCTGATTCATGGAGCCTATTGCTTATATTTGTCTAATAGACTCTGAGTCCTATAACTTTGAATCTAGACTGGTAACAGACACGACTACGTAATCACCAAGAAATGTGCAGGTGGAATAGGGAGTAAACCATGTTTGCTACCCATTGTATTCTAAACTGAACTGGTACTTATCATGTTGTTAGGTAGCACATAGGGAGGACTGGGCTGTTGACCTGGATCCTCCAAATACCCCTGTATGCTGCTATCTATGGGAACTAGCCCTATGTTGGCAGGAGACTTTTTGTGCACTTTTTTGACTATATCTATGCTTTGTTCCTGTTCTCATTATTCTTGGCTTTGGTTGTTTGCAGCACAAGGCACATGCTCTGTATAGGCTTGCCAATCCTCAGGTCCCAGTGGGGGTTCTTTCGCTTTCCCAGGCTCCTTCCCACCCCCTGTCAGCTGGCTGGTGGGGGGAAGCCCCGCCCCCAGAGGACCATGTGCCTTTCTACCTCTGGAGGCTTCAGTCTTCGATTGAAAGGCTTCCTCTTGGGATGGTGTGTCTGTGTTACTTTGGTGCTATCCATGGGAACTAGCCCTATGTTGGCAGGAGACTTTTTGTGCACTTTTTTGACTATAACTATGCTTTGTTCCTGTTCTCATTATTCTTGGCTTTGGCTGTTTGCAGCACAAGGCACATGCTCTGTATAGGCTTGCCAATCCTCAGGTCCCAGTAGGGGTTCTTTCACTTTCCCAGGCTCTTGTCAGCTGGCCGGTGGGGGGAAGCCCCGCCCCCAGAGGACCATGTGCCTTTCTACCTCTGGAGGCTTCAGTCTCCGATTGAAAGGCTTCCTCTTGGGATGGTGTGTCTGTGTTACTTTGAAGAAGTTGGCAGCAACTCGTGAGTAGAAAGGCCAATCCCTCGCTTCAGAGTCACTAGAAACGGGGGGGGGGGGGAGGGAAACTTCTGCTAAGCACTTCATTATTCCCTATGTGGAGATTGATTCTCATAGGATATAATGGGGAATTGATCTGGAGGTTTTGAGGGCTCTGGGAGAGCTGTTTTTTAAGGTAGAGGCACCAAATTTTCAGTATAGTATCTAGTGCCTTTCCCCAAAGTACCCCCCAAGTTTCAAAATGATTGGAACAGGGGGTCCAATTCTATGAGCCCCAAAAGAAGGTGCCCCTATTCTTCATTATTTTCTATGGAAGGAAGACATTTAAAAAGGTGTGCTGCCCCCTTTAAATGTGATGGCCAGAACTCCCTTGGAATTCAATTATGCTTGTCACACCCTTGTTCCTGATTCCGCCCCAATGTCTCCTGGCTCCACCCCCAAAGTCCCCAGATATTTCTTGAATTGGACTTGGCAACCCTAGCTCTGTATCTGAACTCAATAAACCTTTTACTCTGGGTTTTTTTTTTTTAAACATTTTTACTCTGTTAATATGAGAACTGGTGAGCTGGGTCAATAATTGGCAGAACCTTACACAGAGCTTCAGAAAACCTTCAGAGCTCACTCTGGGAGCTCAATTGAGTCAGGCTGGCCAATTCAACTGAGCTTCCAGAGTGACCTCTGCAGGCCTATAAAGGCCTTTGGAGCTTGGAGCCCAGTTAGGCCAGCTTGTCCTGGAGATGGGCTGTGAAAGCATTTAAATGCCTTCTGAGCTCACATCCAGTTGTGTGGCCCAAACCAGAAGTAAGCTCTGAAGGCATTTAAATGCCTTCGGAGCTCACTTCCATGTGAGGCTGTGGCCCCATGAACTTCCTGAAGCACAAACTGGTTCATTCAGTGGAGAAGTTTGTGGAAGTTCATGGTTCAGGGGTTCATGAAAACTCTGAACCACCATGAACCTTCATTTTTTTTTGTTCATGCCCACCCGGAGTGTCCATTTATCCTTTGTTGTAAGGTTTGACTTGTTTTCCCTACATAGAGAACCAAAGGGCATTGTTGGCATTTAATTGCATATACAATGTTAGAAGATGAGCATGTGAATAAGTCTGAGATGGTAAAGTTGATGTTGTTGTCCATGTTCATATTAGATGTTTCATTATTGTGGGCAGACCTTGAATTCAGCAAGAGTTCACAGGAGCACAGCTCCTGAACCTTTCTGAGGGTTCCCCCTGCTCCACCCCACCTACATACCTACATTGAATAGTAGGTGCAGCTGCATAACAATTTCTGGATTAAGAGTGGGCAGCCAATCAGCCACCAGGAGCTTGGCCACGCTCCAACAGCCCTCATTAACCCCTGGAGAAGCCTGTGCCACCCTTTCTCCACTTCTTATGTGATTTTGGGAGGCAGGTGGCTTCCTGGTCTTTTGACTAAAATAGAAGGTAACTGGTCGGGGTTCCTGTGGTGTGTCTGAAAAGATTTATTCCTGAATGTGCAGGGGTAATTCCTTCATAATCTTTTAATGTTCTTTTTTGTATCCCTGTGTGGGGTCTCTGAATCCAGTTGTTTGTAAAAAAACAGTATTTGAGAGTTGTCTGTGAGGCTCCTGGATGTATTCATGATGACAACAGATTAAGAAACTCTCATTAGTCTGAGATATAAGAACTAAAGTCTATACATGTACTGATTTTACCTCAGAGTTATCTATACCAGAGGTCCCCAACCTTTTTGGCACCAGGGACCGGTTTTGTGGAAGGCAATTTTTCTGCAGACCAGGGTGGGGGTGGGGTGATGGTTTCAGGATGATACAATTGGACACTTTTTTCTATTAGTTTGGTGTGGTGGTTAAGTGTGCGGACTCTTATCTGGGAGAACTGGGTTTGATTCCCCACTCCTCCACTTGCAGCTGCTGGAATGGCCTTGGGTCAGCCAAAGTTCTTATAGGAGTTATCCTTGAAAGGGCAGCTTCTGGGAGAGCTCTCTCAGCCCCACCCACCTTACAAGGTGTCTGTTGTGGGGGAGGAAGGTAAAGGAGATTGTGAGCCACTCTGAGATTCGGAGTGGAGGGCAGGATATAAATTCAATGCCTTATTATTATTTCATTGTAATATATAATGAAATAATTATACAACTCACGGCCTGGTTGCTAACACGCCACGGGCCGGTACTGGTCCATGGACCGGGGGTTGGGGACCCCTGATCTATACTGAGTTATTTCAGAAACTTTACTCCTGATTTCACCTGACCTTTCCCCTCTGCGTTGAATAAAATATTTTGTTAATTTGGAATATAAAAATGTATTGAGTGTGATTTGAGTCATATAAGTTAAAGAGGGCTCTCATTCCTTCCCTCAGGGCTTAGCAAAGAGCCAAAATATTATACTGTGACAAGGTGAAATAGCCAGAATAATTCAGGAAAAAAAGAAAACAGACAACTAGGGCAGCTCAGTCACCGAAGAGAAAGAAAAATGGAAGGAAAATCTTGTCTTTGAGGGAAAGAAAGGGAAGGGGGTCATCATCACAGATGGGAAGAAAGTTCAGATTCAAGAATGTATTTGAAGTTTCAGTTCCTCCTAAACACACTCATGCACAAGTGATTTACCACAGTGTAACTTGTCAGTTCTTGGTAGTTTATAATTATTCAAAATAGTCCAAGCCTTTGAATTTGTAAAGATAAAATCAACATTCGACCTTACATTCCCAATATTTCATGGATTACTACAATCCTAAAGTGTCTGAAGCTTTTCAACCTTGAAATTAAGCAAGGCATTGATTTTGTTCATTATTTTGAATTATTTTGAATCTGCAATTTATCAAACTGAGGCATAAGTTGAAAAGGGTTGTGGTGGAAATCAATGTTTTTATTCCAGTGGTCTACATGCTTTACAGATCAGAACTAGTTTGCAGAGCTGCATGACTGGTTTTACATTATACTGATTCTGAGCAGAATTTTATGAGCTAGTGCTGGGGCAGTCTGGGAGCTATTTTCATTTTGTCCTTCAGATTTACACTATTCTCATTAACCCTCATGACAGAGAAAAGAGGAAGGCAGAACATGATTAACTTCCAGGGCTCTCTTCATCTTCACAAACTCCAGATTTAGTTCTCTAATGACTTATCAATACAGTGCAGTATAATAGCAATTCCAGCCATTCAGCCAATAAACTATGCTTGGCTAATATTTCTTCCTGGTGCAAAAATTTAGGGAAGAATTTAAAAATACTGATTTTTTAGTGAACATGTTTAATGGAGTAAAAAAACAAAAAATACCTCCACTGCCCCCAACTTGTGGTGATTTTTTGCAAGTGATTGATTTGAAAATATTTACCTGCTCAAGAAGCACTGCCCTTACTTTCCACTGACTTCATTTGACCTTCATGATATCATGTAGCCAAACCAAACCAACTATGCCGTCATGGGTGCCACACCCCCCAGATCTCAATTAGTAAGGATGCTAGCAGAGCCATCTCAGAACTGCTCAAGCAACAGAAGTAGTGGTTTGAATTGACAGCATAGACAAGGACAGTGTATGGGAAGAGGAGAGAGGCCTGTCTTGCCACCTAGTCCCTGCTGCTATCTGGTCCAAGTTAGGCTGCAGGACATCTCTGCCCCCTCCCTTGGTGTTGCAATACACTTCCCTTGCACTCATGCTGTCAATATTTAGTTACACTTCCACAACCCTCCTTGGAGTTGTGGAAGGCCAACACAGAAGGAAGTGATATGGCTGCCAACCTCCAAGTGGTAGCTGACAATTACAACTGGTCTCCGGGCAACAGAGATCAGTTCCCCTGGAGGAAATGGTTATTGTGGGAGGTATATGGGTTTGCAATGACTATTTGGGATTATACCTTGCTATATGGAATTATAGCTTGCTGAAGCCCTCCCCAGGCTTCATCCTTCAAATTTCCAGGTATTTCCCAGTCTAATAATAATAACTTTTTTATTTATATCTAGACCTGGCAACCCTAAGAAGTTAGTTCCTTAGAGTTGCAATGCATGTGACTGGAACCCCTAGGAAACTTTAGGGGTGGGGAATGGGAAAAATAAAGTTGTTGAAGTGTCAGTGTCATTTCTAAAACCCAGAAATTATATCACTTGGCATCTAGGTTTTTTCCAGCCTCTAAACTGGATTTTAGCTGGAAGGATTTATCTGGAATATTTTCTGCTGCCACTCATTTGAATGCTGGCAGGGAACAGAGGCTCAGCGGGGGTTTGCCTACCAAACCCAGGCAAATAGTGCCCTTAGAACTATCCCCCTAGCACTCATACCATAGTAGCCCTTCATGGAGTGAAAAGGAATGGCAGTGGTGGAAGATAATTGGGGTAGCTGCCAGCAACATTTGTTGAGCTGGCCTGGTCCAAGAGCTATGGTTGTTCCATTCCCAATGGTAGGGCCCTGATATAGTGCGCTGGTGCTGGGATATGAGATTCTAGTCCAATGATCCACATCTTCTGTGAGGTGTAATATTATACAATTATTAGAACGATTTAAATGTATGTGGTTGCAAGCTTGATCTAGTCCCAAAATGTGAAGGAGAAACATGTTCAGAAACACTGCTTTTACACTAGGTCAGGACCATAGCCAGCCTTCCTCACTAGATGGCGCTGCCACATTCCTAAGAGGGGTTTCAAAGGAACAATGATTTCTCCTGTTCTGGATGATGAGGTCAGCATGTAAATTCTTGTTCTCTCTTTAGGCATGCATTCTTCCTAGATACGTGTCCTGAAGCACGAACTTGATACCATGATCCAGCATTCAGTCTTGTGGTAGCTAATTATGCATAAGTCCATCCGTTCACTGAGGGAGAATGCAACTTCTGCCCTTTCATAACTTATCACAATGTGCTGAATTGTTTGAAGCATTTAATTTCATCTGTGCAAGCCTGGCTGGCTCCTTGGTGAATACTGGGGAGTGAGTTAAGTTAGGGCCAAAACAAGGGTGAAAAAGCTGTGATTAGGAGCTTCCATAGTTTATTAAATCTGAACCAGCCAGCTGCTCTGAAAATGGGGGTGGGGTGGGGGGAGGTTATTGATTGAGGCTGTTTACCCTGTCTCTACCATGGGATACATCTGCAATTTGCTGGTGAGGTGTGGGAAGTGAGCTGCTGTGTAATAAATCTACATGAAACTGCTGGTGGGGGATTTGGAGTAAGGTACCACCAATGCGTAGGTGACACCCAGCTCTACTTTTCCTTAACAGCTGAGCTGGGTGGATCTATGAAAGTCCTGAAAAGGTGCCTGCAGAAGATGATGGGATGGCTGAGGACCAATAAATTGAAGCTCAACCCACACAAGGCTGAGGTGCAGCTGGTCAATGATGAAACTGCTCAACAAGTAAGGAGGCAGCCTGTCCTGGAGGGGGTTGCACTCTTCCTGAAGGAAAAAAAAAGTAGTTTGAGAGTTTTGTTGCATCTTGGTCTACAGGTACAGGCCCAGATCTCCTGTATGGCATGTAGTGCCTTTTATCCACTTTGGCTGTATTTTTCTTAATCTTTGGAGGCTTAAAAAAGGAAAATCTCTTCGTTTATCCTTTAAAAATGGTGTAGGAGGTTAGCATGGATGATCAATTGCCAGGGCCCAGACCCAGTGCCTCTTCCTGTGCTGTTGCCACTGGGGTCAGAGCGGAGTGTCCTCTGTGGAGCTTAGTTCAGCTGACCTTCCTAGCAGTCCTCTTGGACAGCATTCCCCTGGGAGCTTTCTTGGTGGACTAAATGACCAGTCTACTGCATACCCAGTCCAACCTCCCCAGGCCCTTGACCAGATTTAAGCACCAGAGTTTTATTTGATGTTGTGAAAAGTCTCTAGAGTAGTTCAGTTACTGCTTCTTTGCCAGTGTGACTCTGCTTGGCCAAGTTACCCAAGGGCTCCCCAAATGCTGGATCAGACCTTGAACCCCAATCAAATGTCACTTTATTATTGCAATATTTGGGCAGCAACTGTTTGGCTCACATATGCACAATGACACCTGAAAGAGGAGCCAAACAGAATTGCGGGAACCAAAATCATGGTAATCAGCATGAGCGTTTATTTTATCTTGTTGATGGGGCAAGGCAGCAAGAGCTAATGGATCCTTCTGCTCCCCAGTGCACCCCAGGGAAGTGGGAGTGAAGGTGCAGATGATTGAATCTTTATATGGAAAGGAGTCAGATGCTATGGGAAGCAAACACAAAGGTGAGTGCTTTTTTCTCCAAAGCTTTTATTATTATTATTATTATTAAACAGAGCTCTTATCTGATTAGTGATGCTTGTAGTGTTTTTGTGGCTCAGTTTTATGATCACAAAGCATCCCTGATAGTAAAAAGAGATTGGAGCTGATGCCATATGTGGAAACTAATTTAGTGAGAAATTGCATGCTGACAGGCAATGATGTTTTATTTTAAATGGCAGATGCCTCATTAGTGATGATTTATTTAGATGACCTTCTTGGAGTGATGCCAATTCTACCCTGCTCCCCGCCCCCTCCTCCGAGCTTGCACTCCCTCCTCTGGAAGCTCAATTGTGCAACACTCCTGAGGAAGAGAAATAAATGTTCATCTGAAGCCCAATCTTGCAAAGCCTTTTCTACTCTCAAGTGACTCAAGAGCACAGTGATTTACAGACTTTTATGTTCAACTCTGGGATTAAATGTACAATGTGCATGCAATTAAGTTTTATCATTACCTACTTTGACTATGCTAACTGAATGGTTCTGATGCTGCAACTGGATACCTGTTGCCCTCCAGGTCTTGCTGGATCGCTTCTTTCTAGAATTCTCAGGAATCTTAATCCAGTGGCTACCATATGAAGATTCACTTCTTGCCTAGCTTTCTGGACCAGTTGTTGCTTTTGTAGTGCTCCATTTGAGATGCCATCCAGTAGGTCCCCCACTAAGCTTATCGCCTGTACATGCAACATGTGGGTGGGTGTGCAAACAGCTTCCAGGAGCAGGGAACAGACTTGTGATGCTTTTGTGTTCCTTTTAGACTTGCCAACACTACCAAGAACTTGAACAAGAGTGAGCAAGTAATGCTCTGTCTTCTCCAGTGTTCTTTGTGAAGAAGGAACCATGTGAATCCTTTCCTCCATTATCTTTTTCTGGCAGCACTCCCAGAAGCAAATGGTAGTGGTTGATCCAACACTGAAAAAACACCAAAAAAGTTTACTCCTCTACCTTTCAGGCAGCTCTGCTTGCAGGAAATGGAAGATTCTCCCAGAAGGCTCTAGGGTATCCTTCTATATTTGTGGCAGGAGATATAGCATGCTCTATAGTTTGTAATGCTAAGTTGTAGGTTTCTGAAAGTGTTGACTGAAAAACTGATGTAAACCACAGAATCACCTCTTTTTGTTTCCTCTTTGCACCTGCATAAGCTTGACTGGCATCTGCAGTGGCCTATCTACACTGGCTCCTAGTCTGTTTGTGGGCATAACTGAAAGTGCTGGAGTTGACATTTGAAACCCTCTATAGTTTGGAACTAATGAATATGAAGGATCTATGCCTTTATGTACCTATCTGATCATAGTGGTCATCTTCTAAGGCTCAGCTTCATGTGCCCCCCACTTTCTGTTGCCATCTTCTGCCCACCGGGGAATACTTTTTTGTGTGATGTTCCCTTCTTGATCCTTCCTTCCCAATGTTTTAATTGCTGTTTATGGTTTTGTATATGTTTGTGGTTTAAATTGTTTGAATTATGTGTTTCTTGTTTGGTTAAGGGTTTACAATATTCCCTTTTGATGGCATTTTAGTTCCAGAATGCAGTAAATCAAGACTGGTAGAAGATTGGTAGAGATAGACGTGGAGACAGAAGTCCACTTGAGCTTTAAAGCTAGACATGCCAAAGGGCTGTACTCTAGTAAACAACTAGCAGACTGGTTGTATCTTCCTGACATTTTTAATATGCTCATTGAAACATTTGTGTTAAATATTATGGAGGCAAAATAATGAGGTAGCAAAGGCTACCCATCAGAGGCTTTTAAATTAGTCTAATCATTTCTCATAATTAAAATGTTTCTCTGGAGGGATTTTTTTTTACACTTCCTTACTTTGGATTGATTTTTTCATAGTAATGTGTAATTAAGATGATGTCAAAATACTTGCCTTGCTGGTTAATATGTTTGGCTTTATATTGCACCCATTCCCTCATCATGTATTTCATTCCATTCAAAAGTTTCTTGAGTTGAATGAAAACAAATATATAAAGGGGCTAGAGCAGGATCTACTGCTCACTTTTTCCACTCTAATGGATCAGTGATTCCTTCCTCCCCATGAAACAATTTGTTTAATTCATTTATAACCCAATTTATAACCCAAAGCAGCATATTGTTCTCCTTACATCCACTTTTATCTTCAAAACAACCCTGTGAGGTAGGTGTGATTGGCCCAAGGTCACATAGTAAACTTCCATGACAGAGCATTGAATCAAACCTGGGTCTCCCAGATCTTAGATTCATACTCTAATGACTATGTCGCACCAGGCCTCAAAGGAAACTCTTTTTTATCTTTTTTGATCTGCAGGACCATCTCCTCTGTCATGTCCCTGGTAGAACATTGTGCTCTGCTGGCAACAATCTGTTGGTGATCCTCTGCCCTAAAGAGGCCCAGCTGTCCTCAACAAGGGCCAGGGTTTTTCAGTCCTGACCCCAACCTGGTGGAACTCTCTGCCAGAGGACACCTGGCCCTGCGGGACCTTAGGCAATTCTGCAGGGCTAGTGAGGCAGAGATGTTCCACCAGGCTTTTGATTGAGGACAGTGACTACTGGCACCTTTCCATTCCTGTCCCTCCCCACCCAAAGATTTCCTTCTTCTCTTCCCATATGCTCCAAAATCCTAGAAGAAGTATTTGCAAGATGCCATTGGGGTAATTTTATTGTAACTTTATTGTTTAATCTATATTGTTATGTTGTTTTACCTGTGTATTTATTGTGTTTTAATTTATGTTTTATTGATGTACATTGCCCAGAGCCTGGCCTTGGCCAGGATGGGGTGATTAAGTAAATCAAATTAACAACAACAATTCTGCATTGGGATACCCAATTGGATCTTGGCTTCCACAGGTATTTCTTTTCAGTAGTTAGAGATATAAATCTGCATGAAAACCTATTAATTTAAGAAACACGACAATGTTTAATTGGCAGAGAATGTTTATCTTTGTTGTTTCCAGAGAAAAAGAGATACACATTTTTGTGCATTAGTTATTAGCCAAAGGAAGAATGACAAATGTGTAAGGGAGTGGAAATTCTGACCTCTTCACTTGAGGGGCCAGGTAATAATGCATTAGATAGATAGACGTTTTGTTACTGTTATGACTATGTCTAAGCTTTTTGAATGATACTTGTTGGTAATTGGTCACGTGAAACAGAATCCAGTGCCATTGTGACAATGCCAGCTCAACAGGACTGATGTGAAGTACAGAATCACAATCCAAACAAGTGGGGTTGCAAGCCCAGCACAACCAGTTCACTGTACAGAATGCCTAGCAGAATCCAGTGCCACTCTGGCATTGCAAGCTTAAAAGGACTGATATGAAAGTAGGGTCATAAGAAATTCAAGCAAGGGTGGATTCTGCAGGCCCAACACAACCAGTTACAATGTGTAAAATGCCCAGCAGAACAGTGATGTTGGCATTTCAAGCTTAAAAGGACTATTTTCAAAGCATAGAATCACAACAAATCCAAGCAAGGGGGGGAATTTTGCTAGTTCTGTGAAAGAAAATGGGAAAGAAACCCAAAGGAATGCCAGCTAAGGAGGAGAACCCCTCTTGAAACTGACAAGACTAAGTTTAAACTGACCCCCCTGTTACTTTGTAGCTTGGTGAATATTTAAATTGAGCAGAGACAGTCTGTATGGAAATGTATCCATTCATGAACCACAATGAACCTCCACAAACAGACTGAAAGTTTGTGGAAAGTTCATGCCTGTTGACCTGCAGGGACACAGATTATTTATTTATTTATTTATTTATTACTTTCCATTTATATTCCGCCCTCTCCGCAAGCGGACTCAGGGCAGCTTACAACATCATAAAAACAATCAATCCAATAAAACATATAAAACCATAACTTACATATATCAACTTAAAAACCATTCTATAGCGCTATTTCAGTCCAGTATAGGCGGTATTGACTTCTCGACTATGATCGCCAGCATTCTGTAGGATGTCCGGTGGCAGCCCTTTTCAATCAAACCGCAAAAGCCTGTTTAAACAATTCAGTCTTACAGGCCCTGCAGAACGCAGACAAATCCCGCAGGGCCCTTATAGCTTCTGGGAGGGTGTTCCAAAGTTCTGGTGCTGCCACCGAAAAAGCCCTGGATCTCGTTATACATAGCCTGGCTTCTTTTGGGCCAGGGGCAGACAACAGATTTTTTGTCCCTGATCGCAGTGCTCTCTGGGGGATATATGGGGAAAGGCGGTCCCGTAGATAGGCAGGTCCCTGACCATAGAGGGCTTTAAAGGTTAATACCAACACCTTGAAGCGAACTCGGAACACAACAGGCAACCAGTGCAGCTCTCTCAGCACTGGCTGAATGTGCTCCCGTCGTGGCAGCCCCATTAACAGCCGTGCCGCAGCGTTCTGCACTAGTTGTAGTCTCCGGGTTAGCGTCAAGGGTAGCCCCATGTAGAGAGCATTACAGTGATTTATTCTTGAGGTGACCGTAGCATGGATTACCATCGCTAAGTCGTTGCGCTCCAGGTAAGGGGCCAGCTGCCATGCTTGCCGAAGATGAAAAAAGGCAGATCTAACAGTTGCTGCCACCTGAGCCTCCATTGTAAGGGAGGACTCAAGAAGCATGCCTAAGCTCTTGACCTTAGGGACCGGTATCAGTGGTACCCCGTCAAGGGCCGGCAGCTGGATCTCTCTCCCCGGACCGCCCCGATCCAGGTAGTGAACCTCCGTCTTCGTCAGATTCAATTTCAGCCAACTCAGTCTGAACCAAGAAGAGGAGGAGAGGAGGAGACAGCCATTGCTGAACAATCCCCCCCCCCCCACACACACCCTGGGGATCTCTTGTGGGGTAGCATAACTGTGCTCTGCATGTACATTTGCAAATAAAACAAATATTACAACAATCCCAGAAGTCTCCAATGCTGTTTTCTTTGGCTCCTGGAACTTCTCACCATTGGGATATGTGCAATATAAATGAAGTCAGAAGCAAATAAGCTAAAGCAGGAGGTAACAGAAACTCCAGCAACACTGGCATTTACAAAAATCTCAAATTAATTTCAGCAATTCAGAGGGTTAAACGTATTTCACTTCTAAGGATGTTGCCAACATTGGTTATCAAGTTGTAGCCATCATGGTTTTATGAATGCCAATCACAGAGACACATGGTCAAATGACATCTCATTTTATATTGTGAATGAAATACTAATTTTGAGGGCAATGGAGTCAGCCATTAAAAATGAATGTTATCGGTAGGAGAAATTTATATTACAGACTTATTATTTTCAAACACTGCACCTACGTGAATTCTCCACCGGATTTTTAGACATCTAATTGTAGAACTAAGTGTCGTTGAGTCTTACCTAAAAAGTGTGCTTGGGATTTTAGTTTTAATTCCTTACTACATTCTTGTCACCTGATATGTGCACTAGGATAAGAATTTATCTGAACTTATTCTGCCTTTTTATGTTAGTTGGATTATGTTTTGCTGGATTTCAGAATTAATTAGCCTAGTCTGGCACAAAAATGAAACTGGTACCTTTCCAGAATTTCATATTATGCAATAAACCAATGGTTGGTACAAGGAAACGGCAATTTTCTTGCACTCCAATTAGTATATCATAAGCATATTATTGACAAATTCAGAATACAACCCACAAAAATTGTCTCCATGTGTTTTACTGTGATGATTCCCAAGAGTTATGTATCCTTCTGAGTTTAGCTGTTAGGTGTCCAAATTGTGTCTGTAGATGGGGGACCTTTTAATTTGCATAAGTTTTGCATGAGTTTAGAACTGCTAATTATCTGTATTAATTAATTAATTATCTGTATTACCCACTGATTAATTATCTGTATTAACCACTGTTTATTTGACCATGCCTAGATTAATTTCTTTTCCAAGCAGATCACATTTAGGGATGCATTTGCATATCTTGATTATAGTTTAACACCCTGCCTTTCATTGTGCTTTCCCTGGGTACCTCAGTCAGATTAGAGGAGAGAGCTCAAGCAAAGGATACAAGCAATGTTTTTACATCACTGCACTGTCATATTATAAGATGGACTTTGACCATGTCTCCATTTGAATGAAAAATGAACAGTCTTGGTTACAATAGAAAAAGTTTTCTGATGCTACATCTGCAACCTCATTGGCTTTATCTGTCATGAGCCCTGACGAGGAGGAGCTGGAAAGGTTAGCAGACCCGGAAGAGTTGCCAGCCAGTTCCTCAGCTGAACAAACAGCAGCTGGCCCATCAATCACTCTCCAGGCACCAGTGTCAGCTGTTGATGATCAATCTCCTCCAAGCTCTCCTCCTCCCATCTCAAGAATTCGAAGCAGGCTCCGGAAAGAACTTTCAGAGCAAAGACATGAGGCACGCCAATGCTTCAGATCTTTCATCCCTGAGTTCTAGCAGAGTCACTGTCACCCAGGCTGATTGAGACTCCCATATAGCTCCCACCCAGGACCTGGTAACCTTGTGGAAGCAACAAGCCTATTCTCTGGCTTGCATCCACACTCCTTCCTGATTCCTGATCCTGACCTGCTTGATTTCCTTGGCACCCTGACCTTTTGGCTTTTGGACATTGACTTTTGATTCCAGTTTGTGATTCTGCATTGGTGACTTGGCTCCTGCTTGACTTCCTCGATTTTGACCTTGGACTAGCTTTGGACTCCTGCCTGTCTGCACCCTGAGAACGTGACATCCCATTAAGTTCTCCATTTAATGTAATTAGGAAGGCATTTTAGAAACACGGAATAAAGAAAAATCCATATTTATTGCATAGTTCCCACCACACGTTGTCTACTCTTGAAATGATTTGAATGAGAAGATTTCCATCAATAGCAATTGGAATTAAAAGCAGATGTCCAATTTATTTATTTAAAAGAACCAGATCCAGTGTTTGTACAAAATAATATATATTTTTATAAACATTTATCATGACTAAATCTACCAGCAGCAAAATTTGGACAGGGGTAGAGGTGAATATCCACATATCTGTTTTGTCATTTTTATTACAACCACAGATATTAGCAGTTAGACCCCTTCTTTGTAGGAGTTTATAGCTAAAATGATCATAAACACCCTTCTTAAAAATATCACCCCAGCATTCATAAGTGCAGGACACTGCTTGGCCCAAAAGGACACAAATGGATGCCCGTCAGGAGCAAGCCTATGGAAGTATTTTAGAAATGTGAGTAAGAGCTGCTGGCTGTCTACTGCCCCCCTCCATGCCCCAGAGAGATGCATAATTTAGGACAGTGGGTTTCCCAAAACCTATTGACTCATGCTTGAACTAATTCCATCAACACCTAATCTTACTTCCCTGCACCCGTTTATCTCAGTCAAGCAACACTTAATTATATTCACCTAACCCATTAACCCTTCCTACCCAGTACTTGTAAGATCATTAGAGCTCTCCCACATCATTGTCCACCTCAGAAAAGTTCATTAAGTAATTTTTTTCTGGCAAACGTGTCATACCTGCCCAAGGGTTTGTTTTGCCCTGCTTCTCAGCAGTGTATGTGCAGGCCTTGAATTCAGTGGGAGCTGAATCCTGAACCTTTATGAGAGTTCCACCTCCTCCTGAGAGTTCTACCTCCTTGTCCATTGAATAGTAGGTGCAGCAGCTCCACCACCTATTTTTCTACAAAACGACTCCTGTGTATGTGTGTTGGATCTTTTGCATAAACCCCTACTTTGTTGGGCTCTCTTATTTCACAAAAATGCTGGCTGTTCTGCTGCTTCTGCAGACCTTCTTCAACACCAGTAATTATCACCCTTCCATAAAATCACTCTGCCCTTTCTTCTCCGTGTGTCTCTTAGCTAATTTTGTGCATGTTTATTGTGTGTATCTTAGAATCATAGAATTATAAAATTGGAAGGGACCTCCAGAGTCATCTAGTCCAACCCCCTGCACAATGCAGTTAACTCACAAACACCTCCCCCTAAATTCACAGGATCTTCACTGCTGTCAAATGGCCATCTAGCCTCTGTTTAAAAACCTCCAAGGAAGGAGAGCCCATCACCTTTTGAGGAAGCCTGTTCCACTGAGGAACGGCTCTAATGGTCAGGAAGTTCTTCCCAATGTTGAGCCGGGAACTCTTTTGATTTAATTTCAGTCCACTGGTTCTGGTCCTACCTTCTGGGGCCACAGAAAACAAATCCACACCATCCACTATATGACAGTCCTTCAAGGACTTGAAGATGGTGATCATATCACCTCTTAGCTGCCTCCTCTCCAGGCTAAACATGCCCAGCTCCTTCAACCTTTCTTCATAGGACTTGGTCTCCAGATCCCTCACCATCATCATTGCCCTTCTCTGGACCCGTTCCAGTTTGTCTATATCTTTCTTAAAATGTGGTGTCCAAAACTGAACACAATACTCCAGGTGAGGTCTTACCAGAGCAGAGTAAAACGATACCATCACATCACGTGCTCTGGAGACTATTCTTCTGTTAATACAGCCCAATATTGCATTTGCCTTTTTAGCCACCACATCACACTGTTTACTCACGTTCGGCGTATGATCCACTAAAACCCCTAGATCCTTTTTGCACATACTACTGCTAAGACAAGTGTCCCCCATCCTATAACCATGCATTGAATTTTTCCTACCTAAATGCAGAACTTTACATTTATCCCTGTTAAAATTCATTTTATTGGTTTTATCCCAGTTTTCCAGCCTGTCAAGGACATTCTGTATCCTGTCTCTGTCTTCTACTGTATTTGCAACCCCTCCCAATTTCATATCGGCAAATTTAATAAGCATTTCCTCTATTCCTTCATCCAAATTATTTGTAAAGATGTTGAACAAAATAGATCCCAGGACAGATCCTTGAGGCACTCCACTTGCCACTCCTCTCCAAGAGGATGAGGAACGATCTGGGTGTGATCTGTCAACCAGTTACAGATCCACCTAACGGTAACAGTATCCAAACCACATTTTACCAACTTGTCAACAAGGATAGTATGTGGAACCTTATCAAAAGCCTCACTGAAATCAAGATAAACTATGTCTACAGCATTCCTCTGATCCAGCAAGATAGTCACTCTAAAAAAAAAAAAGAGGTCAGATTAGTCTGACATGACTTGTTCTTGAGAAACCCATGCTGGCTCTTAGTAATCACAGCCAGTCTTTCTAAATGTTCCAGGACTGACTGTTTGATTCTTTTTCATTTTAATAAAAATCTTCTTTTTAATAAAAATATGGTGCCCAAAATTGAACACAATACTCCTTTTCGTTTTAATAAAAATCTTTCTAGTTGAACATCTGCCTGGTTTATTTTGGAGGTTATCTTATGGAGGAAATCCTTGTCTCTTTAAACATAATTCCCCCAACTAATTAGGAGACCACTTCTTTGAGTAACACAGAGGCTTCAGTTTGAAGTCCAAAGCTTCAGTTATGATGGCTGTATCAGATGGACATCCCTCCAAGATACAGAGGTGATGGGGTGATATACCTTTTAAATATTATATATGGTTTAGCTTGAAATTGTAAGCATCCTTGAAACACCAGAGAAAAATGGAGTATGAATATTTAAATAAATGCATACATAGATCTTATAAAATGATGGTGCTGATGTGTCTTCCTACAACTAAAATCTACAATTGAGTTCCACCAACTTGTAGAGCTGTACCTTATTCCATTGCTGTCAATGAGCAAAAAATGAACTTCCCAGAATTATTCTAAGCTTACTATATCTGTAGTGAACATGACGGGAAAGAAATCCATGCATGTACTTGTAACTGCCTGTTGAGCATGTAAATTAGTTTGTTAATGAATTGTTCTATTTCTGAAACCCACTCAAGTGAACATTCTGAAACTGCTAATAAGGGAAGTATACAGAAAGCTTCCAGTGGTGCTCATGTCATGACAATGGAACTAAATTCTGTCTGTATTACAGAATATGGAAAACCTGACCCCAAGTCCATAGTTCCACTAAATTGTTGATTCCAGACAGGTCTACTACAATCTGTTCTAAGAAGAGCTCTCTTGGAAAGTTTTCTGAAGCTGCAGCTATTCAGAATAGGCTGCTTACTGGATGACAAAGACAGACTAATTTTGGGGAAAAAACTATTCTGATTTTGATTAATTGCCTTCCAGTTGTCTATAGTCCCCATTCAAAGTTAAAATTCTGTTTTTGACTTTAATACTCTAACTGGAAGTGTAAAAGAGAAAAAATGAGAATGTGATCTAGAGTAGAGTCATACCTGAATTAGAATTAGAAACTTGCTATTGGAAGGAAAAATAGTTATTTTAGGAAATCAATCCAATAGTCATTTTTATTGATTTTCACAAGAAACAGTCTCTACTGTAACTTTCTCTCGCACATTTGTGATTAAATTTTTAAGGACAGACCTTCACTCAGAGAGATTTTCAGTCCCATATTTTTGGCAGATAATTTTTTTATTTGAGTCAATGTCATTGGTGGTAAACATATATGCTTGATATTTAGTCTGATTCTTCACTGATATTTTATAGTTTAGTTGTAATTACTTTTCTGGTTTACTCTTTGATTTTTTTTTTTCCTGCTGGTTGTTTGAATGGTTTATTTCATTTCGTGTCTTATTATAATTGTAATTTTAATTTAATTTTATTGTAAACAGGATTGAGGTTTATGTATAAAAAAGAAGGATTTTCAGTTTTAAATAAATAGAAGTGCACTGATGACACATTCACTTATTTGCTTTGGGATAAGCCTTCTGTGAATCTATATTTTGGCTGTGATCTAATTCATACATTTTCCCTTTGCAAGATCCAGATTAACTAAAGCTTTGGTTTTCATTTGACTTCATCCCTATAGTTAAACCTAGCCAAACCCACACTGGCAATACTTCACAAAGGGCGACTAATCACTTGAAGCAGTAGCCACACTATTTGGTTCTTGCATAGAAGTTATGCAGATGAAATGATGTGAATTAGGCCTGAGAGCTGTACCCCAAACTGGAATGAGTACATAAAGCCACAAAGGGGAAAAATTTGATCTATTCTGAAATAGAATTTTAACATTATATTTCTATGTTGGATTTCTGAAAGCCGGACAGTCAATGTATTCATTAGAAAATTTAGTGAAGATGCAATCCCATGGTGCCAGGAGAGTTTTAGGATACTAAAAGCCTGCATGGCATATGTTGAATATACATTGGAATGATAGCTGTAATGCTACGCACTAACTTAATGTCAGAACTATGCTAGTAAATGATGATACCTGTGGACTGCTGTTGTGCCAGACTCTCCATCTCTTAAGAATATAATTTAAAGCAAGATATGACAAGATACTTTCTAAAAATGGATTGGGGGAGTTATGCTTTGTATATTTTGATTTTATATTTACTTGGATGACTTTTACACATTTCCAGAGTACTCATTTCATGAGTAGCTTCCTTGAAGCTTTGAGAATATTTTTGAGAACTGATTATGATTACTATAATTTATATCATTGTACAGCTAAGGATCAGGATTTTGAAATGGTTGCTATCTGGATTTTTAATCAATTGGTTTGTTTGGTTTTATGTTTGAGTTAGTTGTTTTAGAAATTATGTAATTTGTTTTATTCTTGATGTGACCCACCCTGAGCCCATCTGGGAAGAGAGGGATAGAAATGTGATGTAATAAATAAATAAATATTTAAGAGGGAACCTAGATCTGACAGCTGGAGTTTCATGCACTTACACAGATGGATCTGGGATCTGCTTTGAATAGGGTTGCAATTCCACCTTTGTAAAATCCTGTTTGAGGAGGGAACTTAGTGGGGATGTGATGCCACAGAGCCTGCCCTCTGAAGCTGCCATTTCATGCAGGAAAACTGGTTTCTGGAGATCAGTTGTAATTACAGGAAAAGTTCAGTTACTAACCCTAGAGTTGAAATGCATGCATATTAGGGGAGCAGAAATCCCCCTTTGTCTGTAATTTATGTGTTCACAGGTACTTTTCTCATTGCTAACATCAGAACTGAGCCTGAACAAGTGAAAAAGTGGGATTCAAGGAGGGAAGCAAAAGCGAAGGTTTAAAGTTTGATTATCTTTGTGAAATGCTCCCATTTTAACTTTGAAAGTCTATTCCCATTTTCTACATGAGAGACAGAATTCCATGTTAAAACATGGAACAACCACTGTCAGTTTGGCTCTTAATGACACAAGCAAGTGGGTGGCGGCAAATTGCGTAAGTTTTTCAGATATAGGATTCAGTGTCAGTCCCATGGAAATAAGCCATGCTGTCACCCTTTGCCAATGGATTGGGTGATTTCTCTAGCTATTTTTTTTTTATTAAAACAATTTTATTTGGTAACATATGGTAACAAATTATATTTCTTTACATCATTAATAACTTCTTTTATCTATCCCATATATTACTTTCTACCCACCCCTCCCCCTGTTACTTGACCCCCGCCGGTCTTATTTACTTAAAATACTGATATTTAAAGGTAGTAGTAGTACTTTATTCACGGTCATCCGACCAGCTTAATACAAACAAAAACAAAATCATAAAAACAAATCCATCACCTTTAACTAATAAAACCAACAATTAATATTCTTCTTTTTTCTAAAACTTAATCATTATCAAAAATTGTCCAATGTCCTTTTATTTTCCACTTTTTTTCTAAATATCTTCTGAACTTTTCCCACTCCATCTTAAACACTTCTAAATCATAGTCTCTTAAAGTTCTTGTTAATTTGCCCATTTCACTCCATGTCATAACTTTTACAATCCAATCCCATTTCTCTGGTATTTTTTCTTGTTTCCACAACTGCGCATATAATGTCCTAGCAGCTGAAATCAAGTACCAAATTATAGTTCTATCTTCTATCTTCATGTGTTTGGTATTTTCCCTTTTATTCTTATCATGTTCATCAACTTCTGCAACTTTGGTATTAACTCCTCTTTAAAGGTTTTAAAATATTTAGCTGTATATACATCTGGCCCAGGTGCCTTTTCATTTTTCATTGCGTTAATTGCTGCTTCAATTTCTATCTTTTCAATTGGATCATTCAAAACTTTTCGCATATTTTCTGTTAAGGGTTCTATTTTTATCAAATAATTCAGGTTTTCACGGCTGGTAACATCATTAGGGTTTGTAGAATCTTTCGGGATCAAGTGCCGTGTTCTACTGGAGAAAGTTTTCCTTCCAGACGTTTCGTTCTCAGCTGCGGAGAACATCCTCAGTGGCATTGCAGCCGGAGCAGGCGCTCAGACCTTCTTGGCTGCTGTGCATTGAGTGGGGCCAGGGCTGCTGGAGAGCTGCTATTTGTAGGCTGGAGGGTGTGTGATGAAAGGGCAATTGTTTTGTGGATGTGCCCATTGTTTGGTGGGGCTTCCTGGAAGGGTAGTTCTATTTTTATCTTTTGTAAATACTCATCCATCTTTTCTTTATTTATTTTAACACCTTTAAACAACTTGGCACAATACTTAAAAAATTATCTTTTTATTCCCTCTTGGCTAACCACCTCTCTTTCATCGACCACAATTTTATTAATAATTTTATTTTCTCTCTTTTTCTTCAGTTGCCAAGCCAAATATTTTCCAGATTTATTTGCTCCCTCAAAAGATTTCTGCTGCAATCTTTTCAGATTCCATTCCAATTCTTTATTTATCAAATGTCTCGTTTGTGTTTGTAATATTGTAATTTCCCTTATAATTTTCTTTTTCCCTGGCCTTTTTCTCAACTCCCCTTCTTTTTTCTTTATTTCATTTTGAATGTCCAACAACTGTTTTTCATTTGCTCTGTTATCTTTATTATTCAAAGTAATCAATATTCCTCTCATTACTGCTTTACAGGCATCCCAGACCATCTGAAATTCAATATCCTCTTTGTCATTCATTTGAAAGAAAGCTTTAGTTTCATTTTCTAGGGATGTCACTATTTCTTTATTCTGTAGTAAATCTTCATTCAATCTCCATCTTCTCAATTTCTTAGACAATTTTGTAATCCACATTATTGGGTTATGATCAGCCCCAATTTTAGGTAAAATCTCTATTTTCCTTGTTACAAGACCTAAATCTTTAGTGCCCCACAACATGTCAATTCTGGAAAAAGTTTTATGTCTTGCTGAAAAAAAAGTGTAGTCCCACACTTCAGGATTAAATTTCCTCCATATATCCTCCAAATTTTCTTGTTTGACCAATTAAAAAAAAGACTTTGGCAATTTTCCTTCTTTATTATTATTTCCCCCCCAGACCTATCCAGTGTATTCTTAATTGTTCTGTTAAAGTCCCCCATTATCAAAACTTGGTCATCAAATTATTGTATAATGTCTTTTAAAAAAACATCCTTTGCACCATTAGGTGCATACAGTCCCAATAACAACTTTTTTTGCATTTAATATTATTTCTACTGCTACAAGTCTTCCATCTTTATCTTTAAACACTAATTTTGGCTTTAATTCTTGTTTAATATAAAAAATCACTCCCCTTTTCTTCTGATCAGCCAATGAATAAAATTCTAGTCCCAATTGTTTATTCCATAAAAAATTGTAATCCTTTTGTTTAATATGCACTTCTTATAAACAAACTATATTACAATTTTGCTTTTTAATCCAATGAAATGTTGCCCTTTTAAAGCTTGCTTGCCACCTCTCCAGGATGTTAGCCCTGGACCCCCTCTCCTATGACTCTGAACTGTTATGGACTGTAACCACCTGGCACCTCTGTCAGACCAGCTATGGACACTTAGCCCTCATAGGGTATAAAACATTAAATCAGGTCAGGCCCCAACATGCTTCCTGCCTTTGCCTGCTATAGTGTAGACTGCCTATGCCTGTAAAATCCAGTGAACTTCAGATCATACTTCATATACTGACTGCCTAGCCCTGCAGATCAGTAATTGCACCTCTGTCTCCAAGAAGACAAGACCAGAAGCAGCCCTGAATGAAGCCATGTTCCTGAGATGTTCCAAGAAGACAACACAATCTCCTGCAAACTGCCATGCAGAGAAGGTTTCTTCTTCATGTACCACATTCCAGAGTCTTGCACATGCTTTGGAAATGCAGATGCAAAGCCATAGCTGTCTACAAAGAACTACTCCAATATCTTTTCCTGAGACAAAAGAATCTTCCCGCCACTCATCAAGAAGAATCACCTACTCAATAGAACATCATTGGAAAGATCACCTGTCATCAGCTACATCCTGTCACCTATCTCCTCTCTTTTGTCTCCTCATTGTTCCCACCTGAGATGTTACAATAGTGAATATTTGATCATAAATTAACCACCCCAGTTTCTTTTGTGTAAGAGATGGCTCACACTCCGTGGACCATCATTGTCCATAAAATTCTTTTGTTCTATTTCCTGGGAACCATTACCGGGTAGACAGGGCTCATCATGAGACCCTGCCTCAGGATATGAAATTAGCTATATAAGACCAGCTTTTTGACCATCCAAGTGTGACTCTGAAAGTACCTCCACCTTGCTGTCAGAGTTACCCCCAATCCTGATCAGTTTTGGATCCATTATTGAGAGTGACGCTGATCTTCTCTTGCTCCCCCATCCCTCTTTTGTCTTTGCTGAGGAATCTCTCTACTTCTGTCATCAAACAGATATTAGTATCTCCCATTCATCGAAATCCCTGCTAATACAAACGTCCCTATCAATTCTCCTTCCTGTTTTCACTAGGTCTGTATGTGTGATAAATATTTGTGTTTTCTTGTGTGCTTGAGTGTTTTTTTTAATGAAATCTATTTTTAGTTTACAAATCTCATTATTTAAAAGGGCTTCTACAGAGGGCTGACTCTCATATACACAGGTTATCGCTCCCAGATAATTTTGCCATCTTTGCCCACCTAATTAAATTCCCCCATACCTCTCTTGAGGGCATTTTGGCTAACAAGGAGTCAAGGCATTTCTCCACACCTTGCATAAAACTGTGCTGTTCTTAAAGGTGCCACTGGACTCAAACTTTGTTCTCCTGCTTCAGGTCAACATGGCTACCCACCTGAGTTTGTCTTTATATATATACTTGATTGGCAATGTATGTATTTGGTAATTTTTTTTTATTTTTTGCAAGAGGAATTATTGTGTTGCATGAATTATCTTGCTGCCTAATAAGCTATAAAAACAAAGAAAAATGGAGTGCTGCAGTTTCTCATTGACTTCTTCCTGTTCATGTGTTCTTTTTAAAATGTCTCTCTCTCTCTCTCTATGTGTATATATATAAATATATATATATATATACACACACATAGAGAGAGAGTCACATTCGCTGCCTTGGGAATCCTAAATTGGGTGGAAAGGTAGCTTAAATATAAATGGAAGAAACTGTAATGTGTGGGTCATGGAAGCTATATTCAGAATAACCATCTATCAATACAGTCAAGTTTCAATGTAACAGATTCTAATTTGGCAGAAATTCTGGACATAAAAAAAGCAGAATACATGACATTACAATGCAATGCAACCCTAAAAGAGGTTGCAAGTTTACTTAAACATTATCATCTTACAAATGCCATCCAAATGGTACATAAAGGTACTCATCTAGACTGGGTGTTGCTTTTGCAGGATTATATCCATCCTTTTAATACTCAAGAGGTTATCTGGCAAATGACAATAAATCATCCTTTGTAGATTAAAGACAACAAGTCTGGGATCATTATAGGATGAAATTGCTTCCTAAAATTACTAGATTCCAAATGTTCTTGAACTAGAAATGGTTCATACCAGGCTATAATGCTAATGATTTTCATGCTTGAAAAATGGCTAACACTAATGGACTTCACTTCTAATAATTCAACCTTATTGAAATCAGAGCTGGAAGATAAGGTTGGTACATCTATCCCATGGATACAATATTTCTAAGTAAATCTCCTATGCTCACATCTTAAATTATATGATACTCTATAGCAACCATTGATGACCTTTGAATGTATTCTTAAACAATGTCAAGTCAACATGAAACACATCATCTCAAAAATTTATACAGTTTTATGTTACCAGACTGATTAATCTAACTTGAAATATCTTTTTTGGGGGAAATATTAAAAGAGAATTAACATGGACAGATTGGCAGAATATGCAGGACTCACCTCCATTTAATTAAAAAATATTGACAATGAAATTTTAAGCTTTTAAGTTGCTATCAATGTGGTATCTAACCCCACAAAAACTGGCACACATTTCTAGGTCAGTGGTCTTTCTAGCTGGAAAGAATGTGGACAACGTGAAGATAATCTGCACTGCTGGCTCACCTGTTCTTATATTCATTCTTTTTGGGACCATTCTCACATGAAATCCACAAAATAACTGGTATTAAAATCCTACCTAATTCTGACCATCTTTTTCTCAATGGTTGGAAATCTGATTCTTGCCCCTCAGATATGAAGCTATCCCAATTCTTTTATTTGCAGTGAAATCAACTATAGATTCATGCTGGAAACTCAAAGCTCTCCCAGATTTATCACTATCAAGGCTTTTTTTTTGGTAGAAAAAGCCCAGCAGGAACTTATTTGCATATTACGCCATACCCTCTGTCACCCATTGTTCCACATAGGACTTTTTTGTAGAAAAAGCCCAGCAGGAACTAATTTGTATGTTAGACCACACCCCTTGATGCCAGGCCAGTTAGAACTGCGTTCCTGTGCATTCGTGGTCAAAAAAAGCCCTGATCACTATGGTGCAAAAAGTTATGGGACACATATATTATGGCTAAACTCTCTGACAATTTATCATTTTTTATTTCTCAAAAAAAAATCCAATTTTGAGGCAATCTGGTCCCCCATAGTGGAATAGTTATCAAAATATGATGATATTCCCAATTTGATTGATACACTTTATTTATAGTAAATGTACTGGATTTTAAATTCTTTAGACTAAATTCCTTAGACTATTGAGATAAAGTGTTTGAAACAACTGTGAGTTAAACATTGAAAATTACCAGTATATGTTTTAAACAATCATATGTTAGTTAAAATGCTGCATTTTTATTATTTATAATTATTGCACTGTACTATATTATTTTATTTTGTTATGGTTATGTTGTGAAAATGCAATAAATTGCTAATTATTTTTTTTTTAAATACAGCCAATGTTCCTTCTTGTCATTAGGGAGGTGTGCAGCTTTTCTTTTTCTTTTTTGTATTTATATGTACATGTGTGAGTGTGTGCACCTGGAAGTCTGGTGACTGACCCCTAGTGGGGTCCTAGAGGACATTCAGGAGGTGGCTGAATAAAGCCTGCCCCCACCTCCTGACTCCAAGGAAGTCTCCCATCCAAGTACTTGCCAGAATCGACATATATTAATGCACCTATGAAATCTGGGGCATTTTCGCACTGACCTTAATCAGCAGCGATGCCCCTCTTCACCGCGCAGGATCGGCGCGGATTTGGCACTAATTGCCGCAGGGCACCCAGAAGAGCCGGAAAGTCCCGCGGCTTTTGCAGCGCAAACGGAAACCGCCAAAAACCAGTTTCCATTTGCGCCACAAAAGCCGCGGGACTTTCCGGCTCTTCTGGGTGCTCCGCGGCAATTAGTGCGAAATCCGCGCCGATCCTGCGCGGTGAAGAGGGGCGTCGCTGCTGATTAAGGTCAGTGCGAAAACGCCCCTGGTCTTTTCTTTCATTATGAAACAGTATAATAAGATTCAAATTCATAAATAATGTCATCAGATCACTGGGGAGGTTAGTTTTTAATTAGGGCTCAAGGTTTTGGTCCTGACCTTCAAAGCCCTGAATGACCTGGGGCCAGCATATCTGTGAGACCGCCTCTTCCTGTATACCCCCTAGAGAGCCTTATGCTCCATAGATCAGCATCTGCTTGTAATCCCTGGCCCAAAAGAAGTCCACTTAGCCTCAACCTGGGCCAGGGCATTCTCTGTCCTGGCTCCCACCTGGTGGAACAAGCTCCCATTGGAGATTAGGGTCCTGCAGGGACTGTTGCAGTTCCACAGGACCTGTAAGACAGAGCTGTTCCACCAGGCATTCAACTGAGGCAGTGGACATTTTGTTATTCTGTGACCTCCCTGCTGCAGGGGCCCCAATGAAATAACTCTGTTGATCCATTTATCTTATACCAGCTAGGGGATGTATGGAAGGAGTGGAGGCAACTGATAGTGAGAACAAATTATATTGCCCAGCACAGCCTGGAATGTATCAAAAGAGACTATGTGGCACTGAGTCAGAAGGTGAAGGGGCTGGCAGTGCAGGCTGTGTTTTCGTCAGTTCTTCCTGTTGAAGGCTGTGGCTTAGGACAGGAAAGAAGAATACTACAAATAAATAACTGGCTACATAGATGGTATCATCAGGAAAGGTTTATATTTTTGGACCATGGCTTACGCTTTTGAGATGAAACTGTTCTATTAGGAGATGGCTTGTGCCTCATGAAGGTAGGGGGGGAAAGGTGTTTGGTAAGAGGATCAAAGTAACTACTGACCTGTCAGCTTGATGTCTATACCTGGAAAAGTTTTCGAACAAATCATCAGTCAGTCCATCCTTGAGCATTCAGAAAGGACAGCTGTGGTCACTAACAGTCAGCATGGATTTCTCAAGAACAAGTCATGTCAGATTAACTTTATCACTTTTTTTGAAAAAGTTACTGCCTTGCTGGATCAGGGGAATGCTGTATATAGTTTATCTTGATTTCAGTAAAGCTTTTGATAAGAACCTGTTTTGTTCAAGTTCTTTATAATTGATTGCAATGAAGTAATAGAGGGAATGTTTATTAAATTTGCAAATGATACTAAATTGGGAGGGGTCACAAATACAGTAGTAGGATATAGGATGATCTTGACTGGCTGGAAAACTGGGCTAAAACAAATAAAATGAATTTTAACAGGGATAAATGTAATGTTCTGATTTTAAGTAGCAAATATCAAATGCATAATTGTAGGATAGGGAGACTTACCTTGGCAGTAGTATGAGTGAAAAGGATCTAGGGGCCTTAGTGTACCATACATTGAACATGAGTCAACAAGGCAAATTCAGTTTTGGGCTGTATCAACAGAAGTATAGTGCCCAGATCAAATGAAGTGATGGTATCACTTTACTCTGCTGTGGTTAGACCTCACATAGGGTATTGTGTTCAGTTTTGGACACCACAATTTAAGAAGGATATAGACAAGCTGGAACATGTCCAGAGGAAGGCAGCAAAGATGGTGGGGGAAAGTCCTATGAGGAAAAGATGAAGGAACTGGGTATGGTGCAGAGTGGTAGAGCTGCAGTACTGCAGTCCTAAACTCTGCTAATAACCTGAGTTCCTCTGCCTGGAGAGGAGACTATTGAGAGATGATATGATAACCATCTTCAAGTACTTGAAGGGCTGTCATATAGAGGACCATGCAGAATTGTTTTCTATTGCTCCAGAAGGTCAGGCCAGAACCAACGGGTTGAAATTAAATCAAAAGAGTTCCATCTCAACATTAGGAAGAACTTCCAGACAGAGCAGTTCCTTAGTGGAACAGGCTTCCTCAGGAGATGGTGGGCTCTCCTTCTTTGGAAGTCTTTAAATGAAGGCTTGATGGCCATCTGAGAGCAATGCTGATTCTTTAAATTAGGCAGATCATGAGAGGGAGGGCAGTAAGGGTTGCATCCGTGCTTAGTTCTTGTGGCCCTTTTTTACATGCCTAGGGAAATGCTGATTGCCAGTTTAGGGTCCCATCAGAAATGTTTCTCCAGGCCAGTTTTTCAAGGGATTCTGGAGGGGTTTTGCTGTCTTTTGGGGTCACTGAGGATGTATGTGTGTGGGGGGCTATTTGTGAATTTCCTGCATGGTGCAGGGGGTTGGATTAGTTGACCCTGGAGGTACCTTCCAACTCCATGATTCTATGATTCTATAAGTTTAAAATCCAGAAATAACTCCTTTTCTGTTTCAGTGCAACATGCCATTAACAGGTTTGTACAGCAAGTTTAAAGACATTTATGCGGATCCAGGCGCAATAGAGGCTAGAATGCTCATACTTTTAATTCTTGTTCAGAAGTAGGGCCAGCACCTGGGAGTAGGCAAGGTAGGCAGCCACCTAGGGAACCACCTTGCTGCAGGGGCAGGGATGGGTGCCCCCTCCTTCTCCCTGTTTGCACTGACCCTGATACTCTGCATTGTTCTTTCTCAGCTCCAAGCAATCAGAGTCGAGAAAGAACAATGCGCCCCCTGCCCAGCCCTCTCCACATTTTTTATAAAGCAAGGAGCTTATGTGTGCAACTTTGACCTTTGCTTCAACCTCGCCATGTTGCTTACCAGAATTCTTGGTATTTGGTTTTGATAAAAAAAAAAAGGAAATGCTATATTATAGCATACGATGACACTGAATCTCAAAATAATACTGATAGTTGTGTAGAACAGAAGAGATGCTATCTTGTATGTATGTGTTTTAACGTACAGTTCGAAATAGGGTAAATAAATAACTTTTGCTCATTGTAGGGGGGTGGTAAGCAATATTCCCTCTAAGCTACAGAGTCTTGTGAGCAAAAATTCTACATTGTGAGCCACAGGTATTAAAGTTGCAAGCTACTGACATTAAAGTTGTGAGCTACTGCATAAATTATTGTGCCCTGGGATCAATTTTCCTGAGTTAAGACATAAATGTGTGAGATAGGGGCTAAAAATCTGTGAGCTAGCTCACATTAGCTCAGTTTAGAGAGAACACTGGTACTAAGAGCAAGTCTTCTGATATTATACCTAACCCAGGCCTCTTAAATAATCTGTGTGGTCCTGGGAGTAATGAAACAATGCCATAAAGTAAGAACACAAACTGGCTTGCATTGTTTTTTTTTAAGGATTTCTTCACTGATATCAGAGAACATTAGGAAGAAACAGATTTTTCTCCACTGAGTTGATGATTCCTATGGTACAATAGTCCCCAATACGTGGGTCCTCTATTGTAATTCTCTTTGAATTTAAATTTTATTCAAAATGTTTTCAACATACAAATCTGCACTTTCTCTGTTGTATTTCTGTATGCAGCCAATGCTGGAAATCGGAACAGCATTGCTTGATTTATGGAGACCAGCCCCAGCATGGAACAGAGCAGTGTTCTTCCTTTGCTATCAGTGAACAGAATGAATCCAATGAGCTAGTATGTTTTCTTCCTCTTTTCTTTATGCTGCAGTTCTGTTAAGGTTCTGTTTCAAAACATGAATATTTATTGCTAATAATACTATTCTTGTATACAATGTCTTGTTTCCTTTGCTGCCATTGACATTTTTTTTAAAGCAAGATAATTAAAAAAATTAAAAAGACAAAATTGGATTTGCTATCGTGCGCCTTCAGTTTTGGTGGCTTTAGATTTCTGTTAAGTTGTTGAAAAGAGAGATTGAATAGATTTAATTAATGTGTCTAAAATTTTTTATTTCAGCAGCTATAAACAAATGTACTTGCATTTATTAATATACAAAGTTATGCAAATAGATATTCCTTTGACTGTAGCACTATCTGAAAATTAAAATAATGATACACTGTGATGAATTGATTCAGGATAGATTTTGTTGAATAATTTTGTTCTTAATGAGGTCCTATCAATTCAATTTAGTTTTCCATTCTCGCTACAGTTGTGGTCTTCCAGAAAATGTGTGCATTCAAAAAACCCAAAAAACCCAAAATATAACTTTATGAAAGATAAGTTACCAACAAAGGCACTTGCTATAATATTTTACCTTTTCAGATAATCTTAAATTATTAAATATTTGTAATTTTTGTAATTTTGTAACTTTTGTCATTTAAGATGAATTTCTTAAACTCTTAAGACTCAATGGTAATGAGTAATGGATGCATAATACAATTTGAAGGAAAGTTGTAGTATATATTCATGGGATGTTCTGCTTATATAGCTATTTTGTTTTCTTGTATAATACTGCCAGAAAATATTTATTGAGATCATTCCTGCATTATAGCAATGATTTGAACATGTAGTGTGTTTAAATAGTACTAATTGAGTTGGATCCAGACTACCATGAACAGAGAATAGGATCAAATTTTAAGCTACTTTGGGTTCATTTCTGCCACTTTCCCCAACCCATTGAACACCTGCCCCCCCCCCCCCCCCTTCTTGCATGCTTCATAGTTCCAGAAGGTTCCTTGAGTCTTCAAAAGCAGCTTTAGAAAGTGTTTCAGTGCAGGGGACTGCACCAGTAAATGGATGTTCCCTGCTAAAGATAGCCTTAGCTTTTATCAGAGGCTGTGCCTTTTCTATAGTAGTTCTTATACTACAAAAAATCTCCCCTGAGGAGATAACATTTAAAGATGTCTAAAGACATCTAAACAGGGTGACATCTAAAGATGTTTTTAAGAGCTTTTTATTTTTTTAGGGGCATTTTATCTGTTGGGGCTTTGAATGTGGCATAAGCTGCAGATATTTTAGGGAGAGGAGTTTATTTGGGGTTTTATTATACATTCTATATTTTTAAATTTGGGAGTATAATTTATTTATTTATTTATTACTTTAAATTTATATCGAAGCAGACTCAGGGCAGCTAACAATCAATTATATAATACCATTTAAAACCAATAAAATACATTTAAAACATTTTGTGGTGCTATGCAACTTTGGTATGGCAGGATCTTTCATTTTTTCTGTTAGTGATCGCATGATATTCGTAGCTCCTCAGTGGTGAGAGGTGATGGTTCTCTCCTGGATTCAGGTGTTGAAGGCCTGTCGAAACAGTTCAATCCACCTTGAGCCACAAAAAAAAGGAAAGATATTCAAATTTTAGTAAATGAACAGAATAAAAAGCCCATTCATAAGTTTTCAAAAATAGACTGAATCCAACATGATATTTTGGAGGAAAGGAGTATTTGTTAACAGGCAAGAGTACAGCTAAGTCCAGGAACACCTTAATTTTTTTTTAAAAAAATATGGTATACCAGAGATAAACACACACACCATTTAGCACTGCCAGATTAGTCCTATCCAGGACCTTAGCCTTCCCATCCAGTATCACCTTTGACTTTTCTGAATTCAGTTTCAGAAGATAGAACCAGTGCCAGTAGTAACAGAATGCCTAATATGATCCTTGGTGCTTATGAAAACTAATATTATTCTTTTATTTACTGAATATACTTGTATGCACTGTCAAAAAGTCACCTTGACTTTTTAAGGGCAGGAAGAATTTGTTTGCTCTTTTTATCCTGACAGAAAATCACCATGTGCTGCTTTGCTCCAGGTATCACATGCACTGTGGCTTCAAAACTGTCCAGCAGAAGATTGATTTCTGCAAATGGAATCAGCCTTGTGGCAGATGGAAACCGTATCTTCCAAACAAAATCTCAGTCCTCTGTGTAAGTGATCCTTCTCACATGTGAAAACACATTACCTCAGTGAGGACAGCAGGGAACTGAATCATGACATAATCCTAAAATATCTTCTGGAAGCAAAGGAAGTTGCCTGGGCTAATGGATTGACTGATGAAGGCACAGAAACCACAAATGAATACAAGAGATGTTCAAATGAAAAGAAAATTCAATTCATGGGCTGAAGCAGCTTTTAGATCACATTCATGATCTCAAAGAAATGGGGAAAAGGCAGGAAGTCCATCAGGCTAAAAACAGCCTCTTCTGACTGTTTTCTAATTTTAGCTGGCTCATGCCAGAACTATTCATACTACTAATATACAATAGGTTTGCTTTATATTTAATACTGGGATAACGCAGTCTAATACATTTAGGCTGGGAACAAGAGTACAATGTACTGGAAGTAGGTAATCATGAAATGGTAAACACTCAACTACATGTTTAGAACATTGAGGTGGTAGAGCCCTCCTGCTTTTCAGCAAAAGGCTCTTAGAATAAAATTATAGTTTTTATATATAGTACTTAAGAAGCCACATGTCTGAATGCTCCCATACCCCCAGCCCCCATCACATTCATAACTGCATCAGACAGAGGGATCAGTTGAGGAGGCATGGGCCGGGGCGGGGTGGGGGGGGGGGTTTGAGATCTTCGTCCTGTGTCTCCAGCTAAGGCTGGAAACTCAGGACAAAGCCTAGCCACCCTGCACCTCTCAGATCAATCCAGGAGGTGATTGGGAGAGGGAGATCTTTGTCCTGTGCCTCCAGCCAAGGTTGGAAACGCAGGACACAGCCCAGCCACCCCATGTATAATATAGTGGGTTCAATGCGCAGAGGAGATATGGTTGCAGTGATCAAAGCTCTTTATTGAGTTACAGCATGGTAACTAGTAGCTAAAGAAGACTGGCTGAATGGGCCAACGGGGCCAACTATATACAGTCCTGGGTTCCTGTGCTAGGATGCCATTGGATCATTTGAACCAGCAGGGGGCTCGTGATTGGACCAGGGCAGTAAGGATTTGGATCCTATTGCTCATTGTTCTAGAGTCCCCAAACTCAGTCCTCAAGGCTCCAACGAGCCAAGCAGGAACACTGGTAAAGGAACATGAGCATGTGTCCACATACACAACACCATGCCTCTTGGATCAGTCCAGGAGGTATGTGTGTGAGGAGGGAGATTTTCTTCATGCTTTTCCAGGCAAGGTTAGAAATGCAGGATGAAGCCCAGCCACCCTGCACCTCTTGGATCAATCCAGGAGGCATAGGAGGGGGGAGGGGGGTTTGAGATTTTCCTGTGTCTCTAGCCAAGGCTGGAAATGCAGGATGAAGCCCAGCCACCCTGGGCCTCTTGGATTAATCTGGGAGGTGTGTGTGGGAGGGAGAGATCTTTGCCTTGCAACTCCAGCCCAGGTTGAAAATGCAGGATGAAACACAGCCACCTATGCCTCTTGGATCAGTCCTGGATGCATGTTGGGTGGGGCGGGGGGGGGGGGAGGAAAGTCCAGCTGGCTCACACCTCTTTGACAGTGGAGGAGGTGCTGGGGGGGTGTTTTAGGAGCTTCTGGAGCAGTGCTTTGGAGAGCTCCCCCCAAACTGAGGCCTGCCCACCCCAATTAGTGAATCAGAGAGGTTCTCTAATGTGAACTAAGGTCTTGTGTATTGCAGTGCCACTGCCAAGGTGGCACTTGTTCTGTTTAGGTTTTATTTACCTGGAAAAAATGGACATAAGCAGGGCTCCCCCCCCCCCAAAAAAAAAAAAGATGTGCCAGAATTCTCAAGAGGGAAATGAAGGAGAAAGGCATGGGTGCCCCTCATGAACTTTTAAATATTATTTTGAGAATTTTGTTTCCACGAAGAGATCCTGGAACTCTGTTCTGCTACGTTTCCCCAAGAAAAAACTCTAAGCATAAATCTAACATTAGAAGAAGAAAAAGTTCTGGGCATAAGTCTGTTATTAGAAAACAAAACATTCAAAAACCAGTGGGGGAACATTTAACCTTCCAGGACATTCAGTTGCTGACCAAAGAGTAGTCATTCTCTTACAAAGTAATTTCAATGGGAGATCGGAAAGAGAGACTGCTGAATTGCAACTGATAATGCATCTCCATGCATCCTCCAGAACTAAATTGAAATCTAGGTTTCCTGTCTCATTACCAACACCTGCTATTGTCATTTGACATCTGAAATTACTCCACTCTCCAAGATATAAGGACCAATGGACTCACATGCTAGCTTTATCTGAAGAAGTGAGCAGTGACTCACAAAAACTCATGTTAAGTTTATTTATTTATTTATTTATTTATTTATCTGGGATTTATATCCCGCCTGAGTGGCTCAGGGCGGCTTACAACATATATAAAACTAACATAAAAATAAATTACACTTTAAATTTAACATTTCATAATAAATAATTAAAATCCAACATTTGTTATAAATATACATATCATTAAAAATCAGACAGCGGTCGTGAAGCTACACTCTATTCAAATTCAAATACTGATTCGGTATACAGTCTTCAGCATTCCGGTATTCCATAATCAATATTCAGTAGTCAGTATACAGGTATACAGGGATACAGGGCCGGTTAGTTGTGGGCCAGCCGGAAGAGGATTGTTTTACAGGCCCTGCGGAATTGAGTAAGATCCCGCAGGGCCCTTACCTCCTCCGGCAGCTGGTTCCACCAAAATGGAGCCATTACAGAGAAGGCCCGGTCCCTTGTGGTCTTCCAGCGGGCTTCCTTTGGCCCGGAGACAACCAAAAGATTTTGAGATCCCGATCGCAGTGCTCTCTGGGGAACATGCGGGGAGAGACGGTCTCTCAGGTAGGCAGGTCCTAGACCATATAGGGCTTTAAAGGTAATAACCAGCACCTTGTACTGAACTCGGTAGGATATTGGCAGCCAGTGCAGAGCCTGAAGTCCTGGCTGAATGTGCTCCCATCTTGGGAGCCCCAATAACAGCCGGGCGGCGGCGTTCTGCACCAGCTGCAATCTCCGGGTTTGACACAGGGGCAGCCCCATGTAGAGGGCATTGCAGTAGTCCAGTCTCGAGGTGACCGTAGCATGGATCACCGTTGCTAGATTGTCGCGTTCCAGGAAGGGAGCCAGCTGTCTTGCCCGCCTAAGGTGGAAAAATGCAGACTTGGCAGTGGCTGCTATCTGGGCCTCCATAGTTAAGGAAGGCTCCAGAAGTACCCCCAGGCTCCTGACCCTGTGCGCCGCCGTCAGCGGCGCACCGTCAAAAACCGGAAGGGGTATTTCCCCTTCCGGGCCGTGACGGCCCAAGCAAAGGACCTCTGTCTTCACTGGGTTTAGCCTCAGCCCGCTCCGTTTGAGCCACCCAGCCACAGCCTGTAACGCCCGGTCCAGGTTTTGTGGGGCGGAGACCGTCCATCCGTCCATGAGCAGATAGAGCTGGGTTACTGGTGACAACCCAGCCCATACCTTCGGGCAATCTGGGCGAGGGAACGCATATAGATGTTAAATAACATCGGGGAGAGAACCGCACCCTGAGGCACCCCGCAGTCAAGCGTGTGCCTCCGGAACAGCTCATCCCCAATCGTGACCCTCTGTCCCCGACCTTCAAGGAAAGAGGAAAGCCATTGCAAGGCCAACCCCTGGATCCCCGCGTCGGCGAGGCGGCGGGCAAGTAACAGATGGTCGACCGTATCGAACGCTGCCGATAGGTCCAACAACATCAGTACCGCCGAACCGCCCCGATCCAGATGCCGTTGCAGGTTACTGGACTCTTGCTCCTTTCCATTAATAAAGATTGCAAGCTGTGCTGTTCGGTTTCTCTCCCCCCCCCCCCCATCCGTTGAAACTGAAACTCCAAGTGAAATAATGTATTGATTTCAGACTGGGCAACATCAGTGCTAGAAAGGCAGCCAGGGAGAGAGATGCGTTGAACTGGAACATATGGAACCATAAATGTATATTTAAATAGAGCCATCAACCTCCAGTCATTACACTAGGCAATCCAATTCAAGTGTTCTAATTCCTGATAAGGGGCTTTTTGAAAGAAAATAAAATTCAGAATAAGCCAAAATAATTTCCTTTTAATTCTCCTTTTCCTTATATGCCCCTTCCTTTTGACACACATACACACTTGTGTATGGAGAGAGAGACTAAGTTTCAAAGAAAACAGCAGAGCATGGGCCATCTCAATGTAAATTTTGCTTGGCAAAAGAATCCACTCACCCACCTACTATCCCTCTAAAGAAGAACAAAAGTGTGTATGAAATGAAATGTTGCTGGCCTTAAAGGAGCCATGGGAGGAGTCAGACTTTGTTCTTGTTCTGCTGCATGAGTACTGGCTTTTGCTTTCCCTCCCTTCTTCTCAAAGGAGGCAAGTTCAGCCAATGGAGGGAAGGGAGGTGTGGCTTGGTTCTTTCCTGCACAAAGCAGGAACCAGGAAGGAGCTGGGCAAAAGCTAGCTGCAGTGCAAGGGCAGCAGAAACCCCAGACACGTAAGTAAGAAGGAGTCAGTTGCTCAGTGGATGGATGGGAAATCTCCAGGGGCTGAAAACGGCCCATGGGCCACAAGTATGACACCCATGAACAAGAGTATCAATGACACTATTTTATACATGTTGTCTTAAATCTGGTGATAAATAAGGAGATCATGGGTCCAATTTTCTTTAAGAACAGATTACATGACACATTGTCATTCAGGACTGAAAGATACAAACAAGAACACTTGTGCTGTGGCCTTCTAGCTCCCATAAAAGTTCCACCTAATCACTTTTGTCCCTTTCAATTTAAACATGTCACTGTTCATTGGCAAAGTAACACTGTCAGAGCATTGGAGACAAGCAGGTGAATTTCTCATCACAGTGGTTTCCAAACTTGTTTGTCATTGATATTAATAACCTCTATGACCATGAATGAAATATAACAAGAAGAGGGTTTACATTTTAGTCTTTAAAATAACACACCAAACTAAGAAAGGTAAACTCTAGGAGTTGAAGTTTTGTTCATTTAATTTGGATGGCTAATCAGCTACAGATTTAATCTTGGACTAATTTACCCACCTGATTAACTACTTGACCTGTCAACACTAAAAGCTCTGAGAAGGAGCTCTTTCTGTGTGGTCTGTCCATAACTGGCTGATAAAGCCATAATGACTTCTAGCATGCATAAGCTAAAACTATCTTCTTTCTTCAAGAGCTTCAAAAGGTAACTTTATTAAGGTTTTGCAATCAATTTACATTTAAATTAAATTCATTACATTTTAGTTTAGTTATAGTTTCCGTAATTAATTACCCTGCTTTCTGAAAAAGCCCAAGGCAGCTTACAATAAAAGTCAACCAAAATATTAAGCAACATATAATATATGAAAGCATGGAAGTTTCAAATGCCACAGAAACTATATTGAGTAAAGTGTGTAACTACTTTCTCAGGAGATATTTGGGTGATGGAGGAAGCAAGTTCCCATTTGTTTCTTTGCATCACTTTAAAACTTCTTATATTATACCTGGAAAACAAATTCCATAATTAGTTTCCAGCCAAACATTAAGCTGAGTGTCATTGTGAATCAGAGGGCTCTTTTCTCTCCCTCCTCTCCACACCCTTTGAAGCTTTGAGGCTGCCAAGGATCCCAACTCCTTCTGCCTTGTCTTTGCCGGCTGAAGCAGGAACCTTCTCTGGGCTTGCAAATGTGTTTCAATGGAATGGAGCTAAAAGACTTTCACTTTGCAGTGTTCCTATGGCCAGCTGAAACTGTTTCTTCCTGGAGTTGCAAATAAAGGGTTGGTGCTTTGATCCAGCTTGTCTCTGCTGAGTGGACCTGAGAATCAGTGCCTAGTGAGTGCTCTGGTCTGGGAACCCACAGCCAAAGGGGGATATTACACTGGAGAACCATAACCAATCTGAGTAGATCCAGGTGAGGGTGGGGAGAAGCTTTCATTGCTCAGCCATTTCATGATTTCCTAAGTTCAGGGCATTTTATATTTTTAGTTTCTGCTGTGATCCTTGTGCTTTTTCTTGGTGTTTTATTTTTAAAAATTCATTGCCAAATCCCACTATTCCCCCATCTTTCCATTTTAAACAAAATATTGCAAGGGTTTAAAGCATATTCATATTTTAAGTACAAATTAATATCTTTAACTAAGAACATAAGAACATAAGAGAAGCCATGTTGGATCAGGCCAACGGCCCATCAAGTCCAACACTCTGTGTCACACAGTGGCAAAAATTTTTTTATATACACACATACACTGTGGCTAATAGCCACTGATGGACCTGTGCTCCATATTTTTATCTAAACCCCTCTTGAAGGTGGCTATACTTGTGGCCGTCACCACCTCCTGTGGCAGTGAATTCCACATGTTAATCACCCTTTGGGTGAAGAAGTACTTCCTTTTATCCGTTTTAACCTTTCTGCTCAGCAATTTCATCGAATGCCCACGAGTTCTTGTATTGTGAGAAAGGGAGAAAAGTACTTCTTTCTCTACTTTCTCCATCCCATGCATTATCTTGTAAACCTCTATCATGTCACCCCGCAGTCGACGTTTCTCCAAGTTAAAGAGTCCCAAGCGTTTCAACCTTTCTTCATAGGGAAAGTGCTCCAGCCCTTTAATCATTCTAGTTGCCCTTCTCTGGACTTTCTCCAATGCTATAATATCCTTTTTGAGGTGCGGCGACCAGAACTGCACACAGTACTCCAAATGAGACCGCACCATCGATTTATACAGGGGCATTATGATACTGGCTGATTTGTTTTCAATCCCCTTCCTAATAATTCCCAGCATGGCGTTGGCCTTTTCTATTGCAGACGCACACTGTCTTGACATTTTCAGTGAGTTATCTACCATGACCCCAAGATCTCTCTCTTGGTCACTCTCTGCCAGTTCACACCCCATCAACTTGTATTTGTAGCTGGGATTCTTGGCCCCAATGTGCATTACTTTGCACTTGGCCACATTGAACCGCATCTGCCACGTTGACGCCCACTCACCCAGCCTCAACAGATCCCTTTGGAGTTCCTCACAATCCTCTCTGCTTCTCACCACCCTGAACAATTTAGTGTCATCCGCAAACTTGGCCACTTCACTGCTCACTCCCAACTCTAAATCATTTATGAACAAGTTAAAGAGCATGGGACCCAGTACCGAGCCCTGCGGCACCCCACTGCTTACCGTCCTCCACTGCGAAGACTGCCCATTTATACTGACTCTCTGCTTCCTATTACTAAGCCAGTTTTTGATCCACAAGAGGACCTGTCCTTTTACTCCATGACTCTCAAGTTTTCTAAGGAGCCTTTGATGAGGAACTTTATCAAAAGCTTTCTGGAAGTCAAGGTAAACAACATCTATCGGGTCTCCTTTGTCCACATGTTTGTTCACCCCCTCAAAGAAATGTAACAGGTTAGTGAGGCAAGATCTTCCCTTGCAGAACCCATGCTGAGTCTTCCTCAATAACCCGTGTTCATCAATTGTGTTTGTCTGTGCTGCTACCTGGTATTACATTTTATGACATGTATGGCCCAGCCCCCCAAATTCCTATTTATGTCAGATCTGGCCCTTGTTGGGTCTGGTTTAGGATGGCTGGGCTGGTCAGGCAGCCATCCTTACCTTCACTCAGCAGAGTGCTCTTTCTGAGCTTTAGAGCAGCAGTGTGGCCTAGTCTAATGGTTACTGTGGAGAAACGCCATCTTAGTTGGGAGGGAACATGAAACTGCTAGGCAGGCTTTGCGGCCTAGCCTTCCATTCAGGAAGTTCTTTTGGTTCTTTTTATTTGAATTAGGCGGGAAAAGGGCAGTCCACAGCTGGCCCTCCAAGAGAGAGGTTATGAGCCTGTGGGCTCCTGACTGTGGAAGAGGCCTACTCAAGAGGAGGAGGACCCCAGGCAGTCAGACTGAGTAAGTAATTCACAAGGTAGACCAAGTTTACACCAGGGACGAGAGGATGCGTTTGAATCCGCCTTTTATTTGCCCTTCTTGTTGCTGATCAGTTGCTGTGCTAAACTTTTACATGTAACTGTTTTTGTTTTTATTTTTCTTTCTCTTCTTATTAAACATTTTTACTGTTTTGAATGCTGGCAGTCAAACTCTGTACCACATAGATCCCCAACCGCTTAGACCACACTGCTTTATGAAGGGGGCCCCGGGGAAGGGGGAAGGCATGCAGTTAGATAAGGTGCCAATCCTCCAGGGGTTCCCCGAAGAAGTGCTGTGGTCTCTGTGATACCCAAGTACAGGGTGGCAGAGGACCTTGAGGCCTGGCCTCAGAGCTGGAGAGGGAGATTGGGAGTCCTGTTCCTCTCAATCTGAACCCCTAGACTGAGCAGGTGGTGGCAGCGAGCCCAAGTGGCCGACGGAGAAATAGCTCCCTCCAGGAGTTGGCGACTCAACAGGGAGTTGACGGAACCAGGTCTGAAGGCAGAATCGGGCCGGTTCCGTCACAGTTACCATGCTATTTTACAAATTGCACAGAGAGCCTTTGCTTTAAGTTAAGAAATCAATACTGGTGGATTTATTTAAAGAAGCATAACACATAAGTGTAGTGGAGAGAAAAAGTGACCATCTATTCTAGCTAACTATGGATGGCTTTGGATTGATAGTAGGTCATCTGCTTAATTCAGATCAGGAAGAGAGGCACCATTCTGTTCCTCCTGATGCATGCAGGGAAGAAGAAGGAAGAAGAGGAGAACAAGGAGAAAGGAAGTTCCCTGAATTACATTCTACTGGTTAGAGCCGGTGAGTGAAAGCAGAGCAGACAGGAAGGAGATGGATATTGTCCAAGCTATATAGCTTGCTCTATGGTGTTTGTGGTTTTGGAAGACTAAGCAAGAGAAATCACCAGTCTGTTCTTCTAACAGCCCTCATAACAAATGAGTTTGACACCCCTGCTGTAGGTTCAAGAAGAGACTAACAGAGGTGGTTTGCCATTACCTTCCTGTGTATAGTGACCCTGGAATTCCTTGGTGGTTTCCTATCCAAATACTAACCAGGACTGACCCTATCTGGGGTGTCCAATGGTTAGAGGAAGGGCTTTTTTTAGTAGAAAAAGTCTCATTAGCATATTAGACCCCCTAATATTAGCATATTAACACATTAGCATATTAGGCCACACACTCAGTAGCATATTAGGCCACAACAGCTGCCACCCTTCCCTCCCTCCATGTGGAAGCTACAGCTGCTCCCAGCAGACCTTTAAAGGCACCCACATACCCCAGCAGCAATCCTTCAGAAGAAAATGCCCAACACTCAGACTCCACAGGAAGGGAGGGAGGGGAGCTGGGAGGACGCTGTGGAAGTGTGGCTTGGCCCCCTGAGCCCAGCCAGCTGGCAGAAAGCTGAGAAAACACTGTGCAAGCGCAGCTTGGCCCCCTGAGCCCAGTCAGCCAGGCTCCAGGGAAGCTGCTAGGGCTGAGCCAGAACGCAGGCAGCCAGAATGCTGCCTAAGCCAGCCAAAACAGTGTTCTGGTGCATTCCAGCTCAAAAAAAAAGCCCTAGTTAGAGATAGTTTTGTTATAAAAAGGTAAAAAAGGTAGTCCTCTGTGCAAGCACCAGTCGTTTTTGACTCTGGGGTGACATCGCATCACTGTACCTGTGCAGAATTTTTATGGGGTGGTTTGCCATTGTCTTTCCCCGTCATCTACACTTCCCCCCCAGCAAGCTGGGTACTCATTTTACTGACCTTGAAAGGATGGAAGACTGAGTCAACCTTGAGCTGGCTACCTGAACCCAGCTTCCGCCAGGATCGAAGTCAGGTTGTGAGCAGAGAGTTCAGACTGCAGTACTAGGGAGATAAATTTCTTTTTTTTTCTTAAATTCACTTTTTGAGGTATAACCAATGATTCTTCTTAGACTCCCCACCCCCCACCCCCTTTAAAAGAGGGATTTCTCTTTGGGGAAAATCTCCTGTCAATATACTCCAGGGATTTCTACAAATGCCCATTAAATTTATTTACATTTATTTTATTTTATTTATTTCTCATGGGGACTCAAGGCAGCTACACAGACTAAGGATGTTTTTACATTCAGTTTGATCCAGAGTTTTAGAGTCTTCAAATTGTTGGAAATATGTATCTGTTTTGTATGTCCTTTGCAATGTTCTAAAGTTCCAGTCATTATAGGGTTAACACTGTGCCTGATTCCCTATTGTCTGCATGACCTGGGAAGAAGATACTGACTGCTGTCAATCAAGATCTAGAAGCGGGAAAACCTGTTTGGTCTGTTAGTCAGGTGACTTCCTTTGTTCCGGCAGAGAGGTCAAGAAGGAGGAGGAAGTAGCCTCCATTAAGCACATGATCTTCTATTGTAAGCATGTAGTTCTATAGTGTTTGTTATTTTCACCTCCCAGTACCCTTTCCCTGTAGAAATAAATACGTTTTTGCTTTTTCATGTTAAATGCCTCTCAATGATTATTTAATCCAGTGATCCATCGCACTGTTTTAGATAAAGAAATAGAATTTCAAACAGAATTCCCTAACACAAATCGCCTGCCATTGTTCCACTTTAATTATTTTCCTTTTACATTTAAGTGTTTCAATTTAGGGGGGGGGGGGTGTCTCTAAAGACACAGCCGGAATACCATTGCTTAGTTAAATGTATACGATTGCATGGAAATCGTGTTAACACTGCAAAAACAATACAAATTTAAATCACTAGATGAGGCAAGCAATGACATGTAAAAATTTCAAGTGCTGTCAGTTCTCATACAAATTACTGCACCTTGTGGTGGCTTTTGGAGGAGTCTTTTAAAACGCAGGAAAACTTTTACAATACAAGTTTGAAACACCTGTAGAGAAAAGACCAGAACAAAACTAGTCTCGAGCAAAACGCTTTTGCGTCGTCATCAAAACCCATCTCACTGGAACGTAAATGCCTTGGGAAGCAACAATGTGAAAGAGTTATGAGAACGTTATGTAATGTAAAAGGTGAGTTTACAATGCGGAGATAAAGTCGCAAACTGCCAATGTAAAAACACCATAAGTCAACAGAATCAGCAAAATGGGAACGTTTAGTAAACAATGCAATAGGATTAGGCAGGCCTCAGATTCAGTGGGAGCTCACAGGGGCACAGCTCCTGAACCTTTCTGAGAGTTCCACCTCCTCCTAAGATTTCCACCTCCTTGTCCATTGAATAGTATGTGCAGCTGCATAACAATTCCTGGATGAGCTCCACCACCTGTTTTTCTATAAAATGACCCCTGTAGGACTGTAGAAGTCTGGAATGAACTAGAAATCTAAAAGACAGAACTGAAGGAAAGCCTTAGTATTAATATGACACATAAAACTGCAAAAATTACATAGCAGTAGTAGAATCTTTCCTACAATATTGTGCACATTAGTAGATACCAGGGCTATATTTGTAGAAAAAGCCCAGCAGGCGTTCCTGTGTGTTCCTGCTTAAAAAACCCCTGGTATATACATAATACAGTCCCTTATCATTTATCCAAATAACCTTGTAAACTATTTTGAACAGTGCAATCCTATTTTGCCCCCCTAGTCGGAATAAAGAGGCTGACACAGAATATTGGGAAACGGGCCACTTTATTTAATTAACACAACTGAACACGGCAAGGGCAACCTGCGGTGAGACAAGCCCTGGGGTCTTCCTCAGACCCCGCCAAGTCCCACGAAGGGCGAGTCACCCTGCCCCCCAGCACGAGCCATAAGATTCTGGCTAATGCCAGGCCGGCCAGGCCAAAACCCTCCCCTAAACTTCTGCCCCGATACCCAGAAGGAGGCGAATTTAGGAGGAGGCATGAATACGATCCGCATTATACAGCATTGAGCCGTAAAGCCCATCTGCCGCTCCTGCGTATCGACTGCACGAACAGGTGCAGCTGCCTGGGTGCTCACCTGCAAGGTATAAACCCCTTGCACCTTCTGCCACCGCCAATGCCAAGCCTCTGCTTAGGCAATGGAGCCCCACCGAGCAGCCAAGGCCACCCGAGCCCTTGCCGAATGTCGCGAAAGAAGGCCCGCCTACCCACATCGGCAGAAGAATCACATCTGGCCGGCACTGCACCCCCATGCCCTTCCCACCAGGAGAAAGAAGGAAGGTACCCAGACCTTCGCCAAGGCCGCCACAGGGCCAGATTCGCCTACCGTCAGGCCCGCTCGACCCCACCGGGTCCCAAGCGTCCAGCCAGACCAGTATAATAGGCGCTCAGTTAGTTGGACTCCAGGCCACCCCCACACGATGGCCCGGACCTCCACCACCGACTTTGCTGACAAAGAAAAAGGAGGGGGGGCTGCCCCTCCAACCCTGATCATTCCCACAAGGGGAATGCAGCAGAGGAAGGTACCCAGACCATCCACTGAGGCCACCACAGGCCAGGTAAGCCTACCGTCTGGCCCGCTTGACCCAAGCAGGCCCAAGCAGACAGCCAGACTCTACCGATAAAGTGGCGGCCAGATGAGTCGGACTCTAGGCCACCCCCACACGATGGCCCGGAGCTCCGCCACCGGCTTCAGACAAAAAAGGGGGGGCTGTCCCTCCCACCCCAATCATTCCCCCAAGGTGAATGCTGACCAAGGAAGGTACCCAGACCAACCACCAAGGCCACCACAGGGCCAGAAAACGCTTCTGTCTCTCCCGCTCGACCCGACCAGGCCCAAGCAGCTAGCCAGACCTACCGGTAATTGACGGCCAGAGGGGTCGGACTCCAGGCCACCCCCCGCACGACAGCCCAGAGCTCAACTACCGCTTTCAATAACGGTGGGAGCCGTGGCCCACTCATCCCCCAGGCGCCCCTGTGTTCTGCCACAGCCATCACCCTCAGAACTGAAGCTGCCGCTGGCGATCCCTTTGCATAATGGGCCACCCAAAAATCATACAGCCGCGAATGAATCAGCCTCCCTTGGCGGGACACCACACCTTTTGATGGTCAGGCCTGGAAAGCCCGCTGGTGCAGCAGTGGACGCGGCCCCCATTTGACAAAATGGTTGCCGACCTCATACCAAGTCCCACCCCGCTTAACCCAGGCCAGACCCACAACCATCCAAAATGACTCAATGGGGGGGGGGTGACTCTGTACACTCACCCCTCCGCCCCATAGCATTGACGCATACACCGTAACCAGCCGGCCCCACTCAGGGACGAATAAGCAACAAGTGCCAAGTGCCCATAACCACTGATCCGGTGGATCGCCATACCTGCAGCACACTCTTCCAAGATTTGCGTCGCCATGTGACGCCCAGACCCACCAATCATTCCGGGCAGCCGAAATCGGCCTCTACCCGAAGGATGCCAAAAACAGAAGTCAGTGCGACTGCAGAAAATCGTGCCGTCTCCTGACCTGAGCTGTCTCAGACAAACCCGGTCAAACCTCCTAGTATGTACGTCGAGGAGGCTTGCAATGTGCATCCTGCGCACCCAGCTCGTGCAACCACCCTTTCAACCACTTAAGACTCTAAATCCCGACTGGATTTGAAACGCTAATCGTCTTGCTAAGAATCTAAGGCGGCCAATTGCGCCAGATAGGCCTCCCTTTAGGCCCCATATAACTCTGCTGTGCACAGAACGACATACGAGCCACCGGAACATTGGGCTGACTATCCCAAAAGCGCATATGTCTGCCCAACCTACATTATCGAGTTACAAGCTCGGCACTTTCCGTGTACCTGGGGACAAGGTAACACAATTGCCCTGCCCCTATCGCCCGACGGGCTACAATGACTCCCAGATAATTGGTTCTCACAGAAAATCTGCCTCCGCCACCGGCGTAATGCTCGTCCCTTCTCTACACAATGTGTCCATCGCCAGTTACTATCCGCAGTATGCTTATCCTGAAAAACAACACTTTTACCGAGGCACCGTAAAGTAACGCCATTACCGCGTTCATTACTGGCATGGGCTTAGATATCAATGATTTAACAACGGGTGCTACCGGCCAATTGACGCAACCAGCCGTATGCCTTAGTAGCCATACGCACCCCCAGATCCCTACTACCACAACAATAGGAAAACACAAAATGCTGGGTTCTCGCAAATCCCATGTACCGCTAATGCCGGTGCGACCGGCCAACACTCCGGTGCCGCCGGCAAAGAACCCAAAACCGGACGACCCAGCCACTCCAGAGGATATCAGAAGGACACTTCGCGTTATGCCCTCACGCCAGACGGAGCGGCATCCACCAACTGCAAAAAGGTGACTCAACCTTGATTTGCTACGCCAACTAGCTGTTAACGCGCACCATGATGGGAAGGGGACCAGAGGGACTGTATGGCGCCGAAAGACGCCACAAACCAACTCTCCCCGAGGCCACCATTCTAACAGGCGAAATCGGGCTCCCGACAAGCTTAAGAAACCAACCCCGCACTCCATGCAATCTAGTATAATGGCTGCGAGTCACTACCGAGCAGATGTCCTCCCATCGGGATTCGCGAAACCAACTTTACTGAGTCCAGTTCAATCCCCACCGTCAGGCATGTCCCAGACCCTCTGTCTAGCCGTATGCCCAAGGCACATGCCGTTCCAAAAGAACTGAATCTCACAAAGGATGCGCAGAAAACCAAGCGCGCTCTGGCTAGAGCTCAGTCCGTATGAAATTTCGTAGAAACCGAAACAACAGCTCAAAGACTTAAAGGTGTACGAATGAGAGGCGAAACACCAACTTACTGCCACCTTTTCCCTTTTGCCCTGGCCCTAGCGCACGCGTTGCCTCGACCACATGATCACAGAAGAGTCCCAACTGACCCAGATGTTCAAAAGCCTATATTCACCTGCTATGTACACGGGCCCACCAAGAGGAGAAAACCCACAAAATAAAATTAAGGGGGGGGTAATAAAAGGTCAGGTAACTCGTCTCCACAAATCTCTTTTACCAGCTTCCATTATCTGCCGAATGACCTGATCGGGGCCTACAGTAGGCCAGAGGCTGTGAACCCGCCAAGGTGCCCAACGCCGTGGAAAAGGTATGCCTACCCGGACCCTCTTTAGTAGGGTACACCATAAATCAAACCTGGGACACGGCACACCAAGTAGCTGCACAGCCATTGAGAAACCGACCCCCAGAAAGGCAGGACGGTTAGCGAAGAAGAAAGCATAAGCCAGGCGTAAGGCCAGCAACATCCCCATCTCCGGTTGCAAGGAATGGCCAGCCTGGCACTGACGCCCATTACTTGGGTGGGCAGGGGACCACGTGCACAAACCCTAGCGCACCCCTGGTTGACCGTTCCCCAGAACCCCGAAGAGGTCTCTACTGCCTACCACCTAAACATGAACCCTGTCTTCCTAAGAGGTCTCCTATTCCAAGGAACGACCCTGACAAGCCCTGCCTGGCAACCTCAATACTAACCGTGGATGACTCGTCCAGCCACCGGGACTGACCGGACTAAGCCAGCCTGGACTAACCAGCTCAGGGGAACTTCGTCATGGCTGGGGAAGCCCAGCCTTTCCTAATGCATTTTCCCCCCAGCAAACGACCCACCAGAACATAAGAGAAGCCACGTTGGATCAGGCCAACGGCCCATCCAGTCCAACCCTCTGTGTCACAGAAAAACATAAGAGAGGCCAGCTAGATAAGGCCAATGGCCCATCCACTCTGTGTCACACAAGAACACAAGAGAAGCCAAGTTGGATCGGCAAATGGCTCATCCACTCTGTGGCACAGACGAACACAAGAGAAGCCATGTTGGATCAGGCCAACGGCCCCATCCAGTCCACCACTCTGAGTCACAGAAGAACACGAGAAAGGCCGTGCAGGACCAGGTCAACGACCCATTCTGTCCAACACTCCGTGACACAGAACAACACAAGAGAAACCACGCTGAATCAGGCCAATGGCCCATCCCCTCCGTGTCACAGAAGAACATATGATAAGCCATGTTGGATTGGCAAATGGCCCATCCACTCTGTGGCACAGAAGAACACAAGAGAAGCCATGTTGGATCAGGCTAATGGCCCGTCCAGTCCATCACCATGTGTCACAGAAGAACACAAGAGAAGCCCTGCAGGACCAGGTCAGCGTCCCATCCAGTCCAACACTCCGTGTCACAGAAAAAACACGAGATAAGCCATGCTGGATCAGGCCTATGGCCCATCCACTCTGTGTCACAGAAAACATAAGAGGAGCCATGTTGGATCAGCAAATGGCCCATCCCCTCTGTGGCACAGAACAGAAGCACACAAAAGAAGCCATGCAGGACCAGGTCAACGGCCCATCCCGTCCAACACTCCGTGTCACAGAAAAACATGAGAGAAGCCATGCTGGATCAGGCCTATGGCCCATCCACTCTGTGTCACCGAAGAACATAAGAGAAGCCATGTTGGATCGGAAAATGGCCCATCCACTCCGAGTCACAGAAGCATATAAAAGAAGCCATGTTGGGCCAATGGCCCATCCAGTCCATCACTCTATGTCACAAAAGCACCCAAGATGAGCCATGCCGGGCCAGGCCAACGTCCCACCCAGTCCAACACTCCGCGCCACTCAGTGGCCACAAATTCCCCACACCCAACCAGCCCGCCTTCCTGAAGGAGAGAGGTGGGGGGGGAACCGTCCATAGACGAGTCACGGCCAGGGCTGCGGCAACTTGCGTGCGTCGATGGGGGGGGGGGGTGAGAGTGGATAAAAAAGCCTCGCCCGACCACCCTGAAGGCCGGCCGCCGCTCGGCTCCATCGCGCTGCCTCAGAGGCCCACGGCCCTCAGGCCAAATGCCTACGCCGTCTGCTCTTCACGTGAGCTTGCTGCTGAAGGCTGGTCGCCGCTTGGCTCCATCGCGCTGCCGAAGAGGCCCCCGGTCCTCGGGCCGAACGCCTATGCCGACCACTCTTCACGTGAGCTTGCCGCCCCAACCCGACACGAACAGCCGCAGAGCCGGTCAGCCCGACGCGGCCCTCCTCCGCTCTCGGCCCAGACGCCGGGAAACCTCCGACCTGGCCGAGAGCGGCAACGAGCCTGGCTGGGAGGGCGGGGTCGAGGCTACAAATAGCCCCGACGCTCCACCCGCCTGCATTCCCGGATGGAAGGGAAGCTCAATCGCAGCCTCCCCTCCTTCCAGGGAGGCAAAAAGCGGCCCCGTGGCGTGCAGCCGCTTTGCGGCGCAGCCTGTGCGGGGCCAAATTCTGTGTAGAATAGCCTTTATGAACAATTCAGTTTTGCAGTTTAAAGAAAGCCACAAGAGTGGAAGCCTTTCTCATGGCTTGGACAGCCCCATTCCATAAGGTGAGGACCACAATGGAAAAAAGAATGTCTGCAGATAGTTGTTAGTTTTCCCATTTGCTAGGGTTGCCATAGAATCATAGAGTTGGAAGGGAGCTCCAGGGTCATCTAGTCTAACCTCCTGTACAATGCAGGAAACTCACAAACACCTCACCCTAAATTCACAGGATCTTCATTGCTGTCAGATGGCCATCTAGCCTCTGTTTAAAAACCTCCAAGGAAGGAAAGCCCACCACCTCTCGAGGAAGCCTGTTCCACTGAGGAATTGCCCTAACGGTCAGGAAGTTCGTCCTAATGTTGAGCCGGTAACTCTTTTGATTTAATTTCAACCCATTGGTTCTGGTCCTACCTTCTGGGACCACAGAAAACAATTCCACACCATCCTCTATATGACAGCCCTTCATGTACTTGAAGATGGTGATCATATCACCTCTCAGCCGCCTCATCTCCAGGCTAAACGCCCCCAGCTCCTTCAACCATTCCTCATAGGACCAATTCAAGAAATAGCTGGGGACTTTGGGGGTGGATCCAGGAGATTTTGGGGGTGGATCCAGGAGATATTGGGGTGGAGCCAGGAGCAAGGTTGTGACAAGCACAATTGAACTCCAAAGGGAGTTCTGGTCATCACGTTTAAAGGGACCATGCACCTTTTAAATAATGGAGAATTGGGGCACCTTAATAATAATAATAATAATAATAATAATAATAATAATAATAATAATAATAATAAATTTTTATTTATATCCCGCCCTCCCTGCCTAGGCAGGCTCAGGGCGGCTAACAACAAGTTCGATAAAATTATACAATATATAATAAGTTTAAAAACAGCATTTAAATTATACAATAATTTAAAACAACAATATCTAAAACCAGTTCCGATTGTCTAAGCCATTCCATAATTTAGCAGCAGCGGTGATGTTCCTGATGTTATTCTGTCCATTATATAATGGCAGAGATCACTAGATGGGATCATTTGGTGGGTTGAACAGCCATCTTTGTCAGCGGTCTACAAAGGCCTGCCTGAAAAGAATGGTCTTACAGGCCCTGTGGAATTGGTCCAGATTCCGCAGGGCCCGCACCTCCTCTGGGAGCTGGTTCCAGAGGCACGGGGCTGTAACAGAGAAGGCCCGTGCACGGGTGCTCTGTGATTTTGCCTCCTTTGGCCCAGAGATAGTCAGCTTGTTCTTCCTGCTGACCTCAGTGCTCTTTGGGGCTCATATGGGGCTTCTTTGGAGGCTCATAGTATTGGGGTCTTATAGTTTCCAATCCTTTTGAAACCTGGAGGGTGTTTGGAGAAGAGGTATTGGATGCTATGCTGTAAATTTGGTGCCTCTACCTAGAAAAACAGCCACCCCAGATACCTACGAATCAATTCTCTATTATATCCTAAAAGAATTGTTCTCCATAGGGAATAATGGAGTGCCCAGCAGACATTTCCCCCCCCCCCCCACTTTCTGATGACCCTAAAGCTGGGGGAGGCCACCAAATCTGGGGATCCCCTGCCCCCACCTGGAGATTGACAACCCTACCATTTGCAGACTGGCACCTGCAGAAGGCTCTGCTCAGATGAATGAAGCTGTCATGGTGGAGCATAGGGGGAGAGATGGTCCCACAAATATGTTCCCTCCTGTAACGAACTTCCTTTTTACTAGGTACACATACAGGGAATAAAGCATAGCCACTCTAGCCACAGCATTCACACACTTCTGTAGTTCTGTGCCACCTTCATTGCTTCCTGTTGAAGTCTGAGTTCTGAGATGGAGTACCTGTAAGGGTTCTAAGCAAAGCAGTGTTAGATATATCCTACAACAATATTTGTTTTCTTTCTAGGCTGTTTGTGCTGACTGCGCTCTTATTGTGCAAAGTGCTTTTCTCAGGAGTTGCTACCACCAAAGTCCCCTGATCTATGCTCTAAATGTGCTTGACATGAGGTTCGAGAAATATAGTTCCATTACACACTTATCATCTAAGTTACAGATTTTCCAGCTGGGATTTATATGATACTTTGGAGAACTATGATTGACTGAAGACTTGGAGGGCTGAAGACTTAGAGGACAGACTTACATAGGGTGTTCTGAAACTTGGCAATATATGAAGTAATGTAATGTTGTACCAGTGGTGGTGTACCTGGGGCTGGAGAGGCTTAAAAAGCTGACCAAACTCTGTTTTGCCCATGATGTACCCCTGATACCACCCGATTTGCTGCAGGCACTAGTGCATCTCCCACTTCTACTGCCTTATGTTCAGGGTATGCCAGTCACATGGCTTAGTCGTCATCCAACGTCAGAGACCAGGTACTGTACAATGGACCAGGTACAGAGACCAGGTACAGATTGTACTGTAAATAGTCTGACACTTCTAATATATTGCAAGGCTGTTTGTGCAGCAAAGATTGCAAATTCAGCAGAGAAAATGTCCAAAAGTCTTATGTCAACTGAAGAGCTATCAAACATAGCAGTGGTGGTGGTGGTGGTGGGCCTGGGGAGATAAGAACAATCAAGGCTGCAGGGAATGAGACAGGATTAGGTATTAATAAATATAAAATCTGACACCCAAGGAGAAGAAACAAATACTGTTGGTAAAAAATGGGCATATGTAACTAAGCAACCACAACTGCAGGCAAACTCATCTACATCATTTCCTGAAATACCCTTCATAATGTTTCATATGAAGTTTGTGCTCTATTTAGCACAAGTAAGTTAGTAGTGTACAGTGTGGGGGGTGGAAAGCTATTTCCTTTACCTGAACAGAGCCTTTTTATTTTCTAAATGCACACAAAGGCACTCATCTATCAGTTTTATCCTCTAGAAGATGTGGGCCTGATATTTTGTTGAGGAGAGAGCCATTTCCTGTGTCTTAATTGAGCTCTTCCTAAATATCACATAGACACTTTAGCTATCACCTTTTATCCACAGGAGGAGGTGTATGCCTATCGAACAACATGGAGGACAGGCTTGCCTGAAAGGAAACAGCACAACAGGGTTACTAACTTGTTTGATATAGAATGATCTGTGCCACTCAATTACAGAATTTTCTAATTTGTTCTTGTTGCCTACAATCCTAAATAGCTTCCTTGTACAAACTTCATATAGTCAAAGATTAACAATAAATAAATAAAAATCATGGGTAAATTTCTGAATGATGAGTTCCACTGACATTTAACCAATAAAACAAATAAAGACTGTGGATGATTCACAGACCATCAAAAGACACAGAGAGAAAAGCACAATTTTTGACTGCAGCAAAAATTGTCACAGCACATGCCCACCCTCAAACCAATCTATAGCACTTAGGGACGGTTCCTTTCCTTCCATCATCAGGGGCTATAATGATCATTTCACATTTTCAGCCTTTTTTTGTATCATCACAATTAGTTGTTATCAAGTGCCCATCTGTTCAGCTCATGTTGTGATCATGTATCATGACCAATGGAGCTGAACATCACTGGCATCATTCATTGTCTCAGATATGTCTCCCTTGCCTGTGGCAAAGCTGAACCGGAATAGAATGACATGAACTATTTGAATCAAGAACGCAGACAAGGAGGATGCAAATATGTTGCTGTAGAAAGATCCTTTTCCCATAACCAATAATATAATGAGCCAGGACAATAAGTAGGTACTGCCTCAGCTGGAGTCAAGTGTCTGACTGTCAATTATTTATTTAGTCATTTATTTGATTAATAACCCACACCCTTTTCTCAACAGAGGACTCTGGGAGGTTCACAGCACACACAACACACCATTAAAACTTAAAATAGATAATAAAACCTATGAAACAGAAATAAACACAATAAAACAGATTTTAATTAAAATTCAACTGGTCTTCTGGAGCAAATCTGGACAGCCAGCCAGCAAACTCATTCTCTTAATTTTTTTTTAAATTTGCAATTTATACCCCGCCCTATCCCACAAAGCGGGATGCTGGGCACTCTTGGTTGATTAAATGCTGTTCAAAACAAGGCAGTCTTGCATGACCTACCCAATCGTAACAGATCCCACACAAACCTCTTCTGAGATCTGGTTCCAGAGAGCAGTGGAAGCCACTGAGAAGGTGCTTGACCTATTGGAATGACAAGTGGACTATTTGCAGGCCAGACATTTGCAGAAGGCTCCATGATGAAGACGAAAAGGGACAAGGAGGGTGATATCAGGAGAGGCGGTTTCAAGGGTAAGAAGGTCCCAGACCGTTTAGGGCAGGGGTGCCAAATGTGTGACCCAGGGGCCAGATCAGGCTCCTGGAGGCTTCCTATTGAGCCTATGAGCAAGTCTGCTTTCTTCTCCCTCTCTCTTGCTCCCTTCTGTGTCACAGCTTACTTTGCCAGGCTTGCTCAATCACACAGGAGCAAAACCTCTATTTTCTCCATTGGCTGAGGCTCCTCCCATGGGGATGAGGGGGGGGAGGAAGAGCTTGCTTTGCCAGGCTCTCTCAATTGCACAGCAGAGCTACTGAGCCAAGCCTCTTTTCCTTCTGTTGGCTGAGGCTGTTCCCCCTCTTCATCCCCTGGGGAGGGAGGGAAAGAGTCAGAACTTTCTTTGCCCAGTTCCCTTGATCACACAGGAGAGAAACATAATCTTTAATTGTGTTTATCTGTGTTCTTTACATAGTTTGTATCTCCACTACCTGGCATTACATTTTATGACATACATGACATGGCCTGACAAGGTCACATTTATGTCAGATCCGTCCCTCATAACAAATAAATTCAACACCTGTGGTTTAGGCATTTATAGGTCAAAAACATATAGAATTGGCACTGGAAACTAGTTGGAAACCAGAGTAAGTGCTGCAAGACTGGAGTTATTTGAGCTGATCAGGAAAACCCAGTCAGCAGTCTAGTGGCTGTGTTCTGAACCAGCTGCAATTTCCTAAGTGTCTTCGTGGGTAGCCCTACGTGGATTGCCTTACAATGGTCAATGTGGAGTTGACTGTTATATGGCTCACAGTGGCAGTGTGACAAATAGAGAGCCAATTGGTAGTCACAGATGGCAAAATGCTGCCTTCATCAAAATGGACACTTGTTCATCCAAGGCAAGAGCAGGGTCGAGCCACAGACCAAGGCACTTGATAGAGTCCACTGCCATAAGATGAACCCAGCCAAGCTCAGGTAAAAAGGGCAGCCCCTGAGTCCTGGACCCACCAATCCACATGGCCTCTATTTTTGAGGGATTCAGCTTCAACAAACTCTTCCCCAGGCATTCTGCAATGATATCCAGGTACAAGACCAATGCTGATGTCCCAGCTTTTGGTTGCTTTTCAAACAGGTGGTACAGCTGAGTATCTTCAGCATATTGCTGTTTCACAACTCCAATCCTCTGAGGAGCTCAGCCAGAGAGTGCATATAGATGTTAAACATTGTTAGGGAAAGGAGGGGCCCCTGTGGGACTCTACAGCATAGAGCCCAAGGAGATGATATCTCTCCTCTGTCAGCAACTCATTGCGAGCACTCTGAAGGGAAGAGGAGGAGGAGATTGGATTTATATCCAGGGCTTTTTTTGTAGAAAAGCCTAGCAGGAACTCATTTGCATATTAGGCCACATCCCCTGACACCAAGCCTGCCGGAACTGTGTTCCTGTGCATTCCTGCTAACCCCCCCCCCCCAAACCCTCTGTACCTCGCCGTTCACTACACAGAGTCTCAGTGGTTTACAATCTCTTTTCTCTTCCCCTCCCCACAACAGACTCCCTGTGAGACAGTGCTTATTTTTGTAGCAGGAACTCCTTTGCATATTATGCCACACACCCTTGATGTAGCCAATCCTTCAAGAGTTTACAGGGCTCTTAGTACAGGGCCTGCTGTAAGCTTCAGGAGGATTTGCTTCTCAGCATGCAGTTCTCTCCAGATGCTAACCAATTATATCTCTTGGAACAGCCTGTTACTCAAGGCTCTCCGTTTCTGTGAAGGCACCGATTCTCAGGTCCATTCAGCAGAGACAAGCTGGTTCAAAGCACCAGTTTATTTGCAATTCCAGGAAGAACACCATGCTGGGAATTATTAGGGAATAGAAAACAAATCAGCCAGTATCATAATGCCCCTGTATAAATCGATGGTGCGGCCTCATTTGGAGTACTGTGTACAATTCTGGTCACTGCACCTCAAAAAAGATATTATAGCATTGAAAAAAGTGCAGAAAAGGGCAACTAGAATTATTAAAGAGTTGGAACACCTTCCCTATGAAGAAAGGTTATTAAGCTAGCTTGGAAAAACGTCGACTGAAGAATGACATGATAGAGTTTTACAAGATTATGCATGGGATAGAGAAAGTAGAGAAAGAAGTATTTTTCTCCCTTTCTCACAGTATGAGAACTCATGAACATTCAATGAAATTGCTGAGCAGTTGGGGGGAGGGGGAGGGAAATGTCTGCTGGGCACTCCATTATTCCCTATGGTGACTGATTTCCATAAGATATAATGCAGAATCTGTGAGTATCTGGGGCTCGGGGAGGGGGGAGTGTTTTGAGGTAGAGACAATCACCAAATTTTCAGCATAGCATGTGTTGTCTCTCCTCAAAACACCCCCAAGTTTCAAAAAGATTGGACCAGGGGGTCCAATTCTATGACCCCCCAAAGAAAGTGCCCCTATTCATTATTTCCAAATGGAGGGCATTTAAAAGGTGTGCAGTCGTGCTTGTCACACCCTTGCTCCTGGCTCCACCCCCAAATACCTGACAACCCTATTTAAATTACATCACAGGAGGAGAAGCTGACCCCAGGTTCTGCATACGGTTCTCCACCTGCCGCATCTCTAGCCCGGAGGGGGGCCATTTTACTGCATCATAAACCTCACAAAACAAACTGGTTTAGTAAATGGCTTGGAGATCCATGAAGATTCATGCTTGAAGAGGCCCCACGAACCATGAACTGAAACAAATCTTGATTTTCCTGCTTCATGCCCATTCCCAGTCAGCAGGTTTCCAGTGTAAAGTAGTGTTTATGTATCTTTTGCAGCGCTGCATAATGGTGTCCAGAAAGTCAATCTGCCATGTTGGCTGGTGTAGGTTGGTTTAGGTGTAGGTTGAAGGGAAGCAGGGTAAGTTGTTGAACTTCTGCTCTGATTACATCTCTTAAGGGCTTTCTTTGCATGAGTCTAGAAGAGCTCCGTGGTGCAGAGTGTTAAAGCTGCAGTACTGCAGTCCTAAGCTCTGCTCATGACCTGAGTTCGATCCCCAGTGGAAGCTGGGTTTTCAGGTAGCCGACTCGAGGTTGACTCAGCCTTCCATCTTTCTGAGGTCAGTAAAATGAGTACTCAGCTTGCTGGGGGAAAAGTGTAGATGACTGGGGAAGGCAATGGCAAACCACCCTGTAAAAAGTTTGCCGTGAAAACATTGCGAAAGCAATGTCACTTCAGAGTTGGAAATGACTGGTGCTTGCACAGGGGACCTTTCCTTTCCTTGCATGAGTCTAGATTATAAAACTGTCACAACTGTATCTCATGTGGAGGAGATAGGAGCTGTGGAAGTATTGTTCTAAGGAAGTCTTCATTTTCTTCATCTGATATAGCAGGCTTTAGCTCATGGAAGCTTATGCTTCAATACATTTCTTAGTCTTTAACATGTCACAAAACTATGTTTTTTTTCTGCAACAGGTTACACAGGTCTCCCATTGTTTTCATTTAAATACCATTTAAATCTTTAGCATTGTTTGCAGTGAGGCTAGAAGCAGTTAAAAAAATCATAGTGATGAAGGGAATATAGTTGCTCTGTTCTGGCAAATGTTACATTGCCTGCAGATGGGTTGAGATATCCTGCAGAAACTGATTGCATCAAAGATTTTTCTTCCATCCCATGCAAAGCATATGCTGAAATATCATTACAGTGCCAGCCAGGATCTTTCGTGACTATCAACAAAATTCATTAAATAAAAAAACTGTTTTCAGCACTTTGAAAATCATATTAAAAGAATGTTTATTTAATTTATTTTAATTTATATCCTACCCTCCCCGTCGAAGGCAGGCTCAGGGCGGCTCAATGTTCTATCTCTTCTCTCTAAGTCTCCTAAAACTGATTCCCCTGCTTTGAGTTAGACCTCCCATCTTGCTACCCAGCGTTCATAAAACACAATTGGAGATAATGAAAGAAATGCAGTGCATAACATGTTTTTTAGCTGATAGTATTGATTCCAGGCTTTCTTACAGAAAATTCATTCATTCATATGTTGCAGCTGCAATGCTGATTACTACCCCTATGCTGCCTATTAAAAATGTGCTAATATGACCCAGAACTCAAATCACAGATAAAATCTAATCACAAACGCCATACTATGTTAGAGCTTATAGCAGAAAAGAATATATCTGAAACAAATGCAGATCCACACAGGTATTGGTGTGGGGCTGCCACATGCCCACTGGCACTCCAGAGGCTAGCAAGAAAAAGAATTTTTAATAATTTCCATCAGTAATGGCATGACATCACTTCCTAGTTTTCATGGAAGTGATGTCATGCCATTACTGATGGAAATTTTTAAAAATTCTTTTTCTTGCTAGCCTCTGGAGTGCCAGTGGGCATGTGGCAGCCCCACACCAATACCTGTGTGGATCTGCATTTGTTTCAGATATATTCTTTCTGGCATCATACCTCTGTATGAATTGCCAGAATCCAGGAATTCCCAGAGAACTGATGTCACTTTTGGGTTTCCCCCAGATTTCCTGGCAGTGATTTTACCATAGAGTTTTCAGTGATTCCTGGAGAGATGCAATGTCACTTCCAGCTTTTTACCAGAAATAAAATCATGCAGTCAATGATAGTATTATGTATGTGGACTTAAGTGAGAACTGAAATGGGTGTTCCTGCCTGGCTCATTGGAGCCAGATGACCAGAGCTTGGGAACAATGGGCAGCAGGATCCTAAGATTAATTTAATGTGTATTAATGTAATGGTTTATTAATGTATTGTTGTCTTTTGTTGTTGTTAGCCGCCCTGAGCCTGCTTGGCGGGGGAGGGAGGGATACAAATAAAATTTTACTTTACTTTACTTACTTACTAATCCCTGTTGCCCTGCTCCAATCATGGGCCCCCTGCTGGTTTGAATGGACCAATAGAGTGCTTGTGCAGAACCTTGATATGTATATATAGTTGGCCCTGTTGGCCCAGTGCACCAGTCTTATGCTTAGCCTTACGATGTAATCAATAAAGAGCTGATGTTTCACTACCACCTCGCCTCATCTATCATAGAATCATAGAGTTGGAAGGGAGCTTCAGGGTCATCTAGTCCAACCCCCTGCACAATGCAGGAAACTCACAAACACCTCACCCTAAATTCACAGGATCTTTATTGCTGTCAGATGGCCATCTAGCCTCTGTTTAAAAACCTCCAAGGAAGGAGAGCCCACCACCTCCCGAGGAAGCCTGTTCCACTGAGGAATCGCTCTAACGGTGAGGAAGTTCTTCCTAATGTTGAGCCGGAAACTCTTCTGATTTAATTTCAACCCATTGGTTCTACTCTTAACTTCTGGGGCCGCAGAAAAAAATTCCACACCACCCTCTATGTGACAGCCCTTCAAGTACTTGAAGATGGTGATCATATCACCTCTCAGCTGCCTCCTCTCCAGGCTAAACATCCCCATTTTCTTCAGCCTTTCTTCACAGGACTTGGTCTCCAGACCCCTCACCATCTTCGTCGCCCTCCTCTGGACCCGTTACAGCTTGTCTATATCTTTCTTAAAATATGGTGCCCAAAACTGAACACAATATTCCAGGTGAGGTCACCAAAGCAGAGTAAAGCGATACCATCACATCACGTGATCTGGACCTCTATTTGCATTTTCCTTTTTAGCCACCGCATCACACTGTTGACTTATATTCAGCATATCATCCACTAAGACCCCTAGATCCTTTTTGCACATGCTACTGCTAAGACAAGTGTCCCCCATCCTATAACATGCATTGGATTTTTCCTACCTAAATGTAGAACTTTACATTTATCCCTGTTAAAATTCATTTTATTGATTTTAGCTCAGTTTTCCAGCCTGTCAAGATCATCCTGTATCCTGTTTCTGTCTTCTACTGTATTTGCAACCCCTCCCAATTTAGTATAATCTGCAAATTTAATAAGCATTCCCTCTATTCCTTCATCCAAATCATTTATAAAGATGTTGAACAAAACAGGTCCCAGGACAGATCCTTGAGGCACTCGTCACTTCTCTCCAAGAGGATGAGGAACCATTCACAAGCACTCTTTGGGTGTGATCAGTCAGCCAGTTACAAATCCACCTAATGGTAACAATATCCAAACCACATTTTATTAACTTGTCAACAAGGATAGTATGTGGAACCTTATCAAAAGCCTTACTAAAATCAAGATAAATGATGTCTACAGCATTCCCCTGATCCAGCAAGGTAGTCACTTTCTCAAAAAAAAAAAAAGAGATCAGGTTAGTCTGACATGACTTGTTCTTGAGGAACCCATGCTGTCTCTTAGTAATCACATCCACTCTTCCATATAGTGAGATCCATAGATATAGCGGTAACGAGGTTGGGATCCTGATGAGCATCCTCAGCTCGGTATCATGCCGCCCAGAGAGATGGGAAACCTGGTTGAAGCAATTAGAAAACCACATTGACTACCACGAGGTCACAGGTCGCAAGGAGAAGGCCCTGCTTCTCAGCTCCTGTGGCATGGATGTCCTGAAGCTGGCGCAAGGCCTCATGGCGCCCGTGACCTTCAAGGCAGCCACTTTTGATGATATCATCACGGCTCTCACGACTCACTTCACTCCGAAGCCAACAGTCCTGGCCCATCGCCTCAAGTTCTTTGAGTGCCGCCAGCAACCCAGTGAGTCTGTGGCCGACTTCAGCGCTGCCATCTGCCGGTTGTCCCTCTGCTGTGATTTTCTGATCCTAGACAAAGCGCTGAGAGACCAGTTCATCTTCGGCCTGTGGAACAAAAAGCTGCAGCTGAAATTGGTTGGTAAGGATGGCACCCACTTGACCAAGGCCATCAAGGAGGCAACGGCTTATGAGTAATCAGGGAAGGAGTGAGCCACAGCCTCTGAGCATCAAGCTGCCACTTACTTGTCCAAATGGGAGGACTTGGGGGAAGACAACAAACTCAAGCTCCAGCATGCGGCTCAGAAGCAACCACCAATATGACAGACTGAGACTGTGCCTGCCCATGAGTGTGCCTGTCACGAGCTGGGGCCAGGCCAGGCGAAGTCCAGGGGCAGTCCAAGGTCTGTAACCGGTGAGCAAGAGTGTCCAAGGTGCCAAAGCCAAATCGTTGTCCAGGTATCGTAGGTCAGAGGTTCAGAAGCCGTAGTCAGGGGGTCCAGAAGTCAAGCCAAGGTCAGGAGGTCCAAAGTCAAAAGCCGAAGTGGATGCTAGGACGTCAGGTAGATGACTAGTTGCTTCCACAAAGCCTCCTCCCAAAGCCTACAGCTATATAGCCCTCTGCTGGCTGTTGCCCATTTGGGCTAATTGCTGGCTCAGAGAGGCAGCCAGGATCCTGTTGCAACTCAAGCATCCTTGCTCTTAGAAGGGCCAGAATCCTCTCAAAACTCAGGGCTCAGGGAGCGTCTTGCTTGTGAGCGTGCCGCCCTCCTCCGATCCCTGAGGTCCTGACGGAGGCGGTCACGCACACGCGCCACCCGAGAGGGCGAGGCAGGGGGGCTGGGATCTTCTCCAGCAGGAGGCAGGGGCACTGGTGCAGGTGGCAGGGGCACAGTTTCTGCTGCAGGCTCAACTTCCTCTACAGGGTCCCTAGCACCCATGACACTATCCCCCCCCCCCAGGGCCCCTTTCCGTCGAGGGGCCTGGGAGGTCGGGGTGGTCGTTGTGGAACCGTTGCACCAAGTCTGGGGCATGAAGATTGTCCACGGGCTCCCAAGACCGGTCTTCTGGGCCGTATCCCTCCCAGTCCACAAGGTACTGGAGGCCTCCACGATGGTACCGGGAGTCCAGGATCTGGCGCACCTCGTATTCTTCTTCATCATCCACCAACACTGGTGGTGGTGGCGGTGGAGAAGGAGGCCGAGCTGGGTCAGGGCGTGCAGCTGGAACAAGGAGGGAGCGATGGAACACGGGGTGAATGCGGAGGTGGGGTGGCAACTGGAGCCTGAAGGCGACGGGGTTTATTTGTTCTAAGACAGGGTAGGGTCCAATGAACCGCGCATCCAGCTTGTGAGACCGACCAGGCCAGTGCAGGTAGCGAGTTGAGAGCCACACCTGATCCCCCGGCTGGATTGGGGGGCCTTCCTGCCTCTTCCGGTCCGCAGCTAGTTTATAGGCTTCCTTGGCCCGCTGTAGCTGCTCTCGGAGCAAGTCTTGGCTGGCGCGGAGTTCTTGCAGGTAGGCCTCAACGGCAGGGACATTCGTGGGTGGCAGGATCGCCGGGAAGAACCGAGGGTGGTACCCGTAGGTTGCAGCAAACGGGGTCATTTGGGTGGAGGAATGGACCGCGTTGTTGTATGCAAATTCCGCTAGAGGCAACAGAGTGGTCCAGTCGTCCTGCTGGTAGCAGGTGTAACAGCGGAGATATTGTTCTAGCGTGGCATTGGTGCGCTCTGTCTGACCATCTGTCTGTGGGTGGTAAGCTGAGGACAGGTGCACTCGAGTCCCCAGGCTGGAATGGAGGGCTTGCCAGAACCGAGAGGAGAACTGGGGGCCCCGGTCTGAGATCAGGTGGGCTGGGAGTCCGTGCAGACGAAAGATGTGTTGCAGGTAGAGCTGGGCTGTCTCCTGAGCTGTGGGAAGTTTCGGGCACGGAATGAAGTGGGCCATCTTGGTAAATAGGTCGACGACCACCAAGATGCACGTCTGACCCTTGGATCGTGGAAGTTCCGTGATGAAGTCCATCGAGATGGTATCCCAGGGTCCTGAGGGTGTGGGCAAGGGCTGTAACAACCCCGAGGGTTTGGCTGGGATGTCTTTGGCCCGTCGGCAGACGTCACAGGAGCTGACATAACGGGCAACATCGGAGCGAACTCGTGGCCACCAGAATTCCCGTGTCAGCAAGTGGGTGGTCTTATGTTGTCCAAAGTGCCCAGCGGGTAACGCGTCGTGGGTCATGCGTAGTACTTCTGCCCGCAAGGGCCCGGGCGGCACATAGAGGCGTTCGTGGTGTAGCAAGAGGCCGCCTCGAGTCGTGAACTCGCCTGTTGAGCCATCTTGGAGTGCCTGGAGGTGTTGCTGGACCCAGGGATCATTGGCCTGGCTAGCACGAATGTCCTCCACGAGTGCTGGTGAAGTGGAGGTGGCTGCAAACACTGAGGGTGGCAGGATGGGAGCAGCAGGCACGGTCTCAGTCGAAGCAGGAGCGTATTCCGGTTTCCGCGAGAGCGCATCGGCTTTCCGGTTCTGGGTATGGGGGATGTAGGTGATCTTGAAGTCAAAGCGGGAGAAGAATAGGGACCACCGGATCTGGCGCTGGTTGAGACGGCGGGTGGTCTGGAGATGCTCCAAGTTCCGGTGGTCGGTGAGCACTTGGACAGGGTGGCGAGCCCCTTCAAGGTAATGTCTCCAAACCTCAAAAGCCACCTTGATCGCGAGCAACTCCCTCTCCCAGATGGTGTAGTTCCTCTCTGCCGCAGTGAGCTGGCGTGAGTAATAGGCGCAGGGCTGGAGTGGCTGGGACGGCTCCTCGCGCTGGGACAGCACTGCTCCCAGGGCCACGTTGGAGGCATCAGCTTCCACCGTAAAGGGAAGCTGGGGGTCGGGGTATCTCAGGAGTGGCCCGGTGGCGAAGCGGGTCTTCAGGGTGGAGAAAGCGTTATCGGCCTCTGGGGACCAGTGGAAAGGTTCTTTGGGGCGGAGTAGTTGAGTCAGGGGTGTTGTCAGAGATGCATAGGCTGGGATGAATTGCCGATAGTAGTTGGCAAAACCAAGGAACCGCTGCAGGTCTTTGCGATTCTGAGGGGCCTGCCAGGTCAGGACCGCTTCCACCTTTTTCGGGTCCATGAGGATTCCCTGTGGTGACACAATGTGACCAAGGAACTCGACGGAGCGCAGGTCAAAGTCGCACTTCTCCAGCTTGGCGTAGAGGCCATGGGCTCGTAGGCGCTGTAGGACCTGGCGGACGTGCTCGGCATGCTGGGCAGGATTGCGGGAGTAAATTAGAATGTCATCCAGGTATATGATCGCGAAGCGGTCGAGCAGGTCCCGGAATACATCATTCATGAACCTCTGGAAGACAGCGGGGGCGTTGGTCAATCCGAAGGGCATCACCAGGTGCTCGTACTGCCCGTATCGGGTCCCAAACGCGGTCTTCCATTCGTCTCCGGGCCGTATGCGCACCAAATTGTACGCTCCGCGGAGGTCCAGCTTGGTGTAGATTTGGGCCCCCTTTAAACGATCCAAGAGTTCAGGGATCAGTGGTAGAGGGTACCGGTCGCGGATGGTGATCTTGTTCAGGGCCCGGTAGTCATTGCACAGCCGGAGCTCCCCGCTTTTCTTCTTCACGAAGAGGACTGGAGCAGACAGGGGAGAAGTTGAGGGTCGGATGAATCCGCGCTTCAGGTTCTTGTCCAGGTAGTCTCGCAAAGCTGCCAACTCAGGCTCCGACATTGGGTACAGACGCCCCACCGGGAGTGGTGCCCCAGGTACCAAATCAATGGCACAGTCATAGGGTCGGTGAGGGGGAAGCTGATCTGCTCCTGTCTCTTCAAAGACATCGGCGAAATCTGCATACTTCTGAGGGAGCTGAGGACCACCACTCGGGATGCCGGCTGCTAGAGTGGTGGGAGGAGTCAGATGGGGGCATGGGTCTCGGAAGCGTAGTTCTTGCTGAGCCCAGTCCACGATGGGGTTGTGCAGCTTCAGCCAGGAAAGGCCTAGAATCAGCGGGAAGCGAGGCATGCGGGCGACATCAAACTGCAGCTGTTCTTGGTGCTGCTGGACGTGGAAGGTGATGGGACAGGTCTCCTGGGTGACGGGGCCAGAACGGAGGAGGCGCCCGTCAATAGCCTCCACCAGCATCGGAATCTCTTTTGGCTGCACTGGGATCTGGTGCTGCTTTACAAAGGCGGCATCTACGAAACAGTGGGCCGCTCCCGAGTCCAGCATGGCATACACGAACAGCCAGCGTCCATCGGGCAGATGGAGTTTGACTGGTAGCAGGAACGGGCCCGGGGTATCAGCCTGTTGTTCGGAGGACCCAGCTAGTCGCCCCAGGCTGGAGGGTCCACTTACGCCTGGGGCTGGCCTTTTGGCGGTGGTGGCAATGTAGGTCTGGGTATTCGATGTTTAGCAGGGCAGCCAGAGGCATAGTGGCCTGCCGTGCCGCAGTAGAGGCACAGGTTCTGCGTGCGGCGTCTGGCCTTTTCTTCTGGAGTCAGGCGGGGTCGAGCAGCTCCAAGCTGCATAGGCTCACCCTCGTCTCTGGTACTAGCTGGGGATGGGAGAGGAGCCAAGTGGCATGGCGCAGGGAGCTGGCGCCCTCGGGTCTTGGCTTGGCGGCGACTTTCCAGGCGGCCATCGATGCGGAGGCAGAGGGTGATAAGTTCCTGGAGCGTGGGGGGCCGCTCCACCCTGGCCAGTTCGTCCAGGACTTCCTCTGCCAACCCCTCGGTAAACTGGTCCATCTGAGCAGCCTCATTCCACGCCAAGTCTTGGGCCAGGAGCTTGAATTCGGTGGCATACTGAGCCACCGAGGACTGGCCTTGTTTCAGGGCCCTGATTTTCCGGTTGGCTGTGGCTGCTTGGACTGGGTTGGAGAAGGCAGCAGACAGGTGGGCCTCAAACCCCTGGTAATCAGTCAGTAGGGGAGAGGACCCAACCAGTAGGGGTGTGGCCCACTTGGCCGCCTGCCCCTTTAACCGACTAATGATAAAACACACCTTCGTCTTGTCATTGGGGAAGTCCCGTGCTCTTAGTTCAAAGTACAGCTGACACTGTGCCAGGAACGCAGGGAATTCTTCCACAGCACCCCCAAATCTGTCAGGTGGGGGAACTGGGCACTTGGCTGGAGCACTGGCTGCAGGCTGTTGCTGCAAGTGCACTACTGCCTGTGTCAGCTGCTGTACCTGGGCTTGGAGGGCAGCCAGTAGTCCTGCGGTTCCACTTGCTTCAGCATCCATCCTGTGGAATGGGTGTTTGTGTGGGTGGAAGCAATCTGTCACGAGCTGGGGCCAGGCCAGGCGAAGTCCAGGGGCAGTCCAAGGTCTGTAACCGGTGAGCAAGAGTGTCCAAGGTGCCAAAGCCAAATCGTTGTCCAGGTATCGTAGGTCAGAGGTTCAGAAGCCGTAGTCAGGGGGTCCAGAAGTCAAGCCAAGGTCAGGAGGTCCAAAGTCAAAAGCCGAAGTGGATGCTAGGACGTCAGGTAGATGACTAGTTGCTTCCACAAAGCCTCCTCCCAAAGCCTACAGCTATATAGCCCTCTGCTGGCTGTTGCCCATTTGGGCTAATTGCTGGCTCAGAGAGGCAGCCAGGATCCTGTTGCAACTCAAGCATCCTTGCTCTTAGAAGGGCCAGAATCCTCTCAAAACTCAGGGCTCAGGGAGCGTCTTGCTTGTGAGCGTGCCGCCCTCCTCCGATCCCTGAGGTCCTGACGGAGGCGGTCACGCACACGCGCCACCCGAGAGGGCGAGGCAGGGGGGCTGGGATCTTCTCCAGCAGGAGGCAGGGGCACTGGTGCAGGTGGCAGGGGCACAGTTTCTGCTGCAGGCTCAACTTCCTCTACAGGGTCCCCAGCACCCATGACAGTGCCAGCTGCGGGGAGCCCCACGAGCGTTGCTCCTGCTGGTTCAGAGACATTGTCTGCCACCAGTGCAGGAAGACGGACTACATAGCGAGGGTCTGCTCATCCAGGACCAAGTGATCAACTTCGGGTGGCAACCCCCGTCGGGATCTGGGCTGACACCAAGAGGCCACCTTTGCAGAGCACCTCACTCCATCGCGACAGCAGAGGAACAGGTATGCCAGCTTTCCCTGCCGTCCCCAGGAAAACTGCAAATAACTGCGCTAATCAAGGGCAAGCCCTGCAGAATGAAAGTGTACTCTGGGGCCAGACAGACTATAATTTCGACTTAGACCATCTGACAGCTGTGCCCAGGGGGAGAAACCCAGCTCCTGCCCTCCCCATTTGTTGTCTGGGACTACCAAAAAATGTGAGATCGCAGTCAAGGGAGTGGGTTTTTTTTCAGGTGAAGTATGGCAACTTCTCAGGAAAGCTGCCTCTGCTCGTAGTAGAGGGGGATTTGTGGGTCAAACGTGGTTTGGGCCCCTGGGAATTCAAGTCACTGGTATAAATCAGGTCCCCACACGGCCAGGGGATTTCCAGCGTATTTGTGGGGAGTTCTCAGTGGTTTTTGATGGCGCCCTGGAAACATACACTGGTCCCGCCCCCCATGTCTTTGGAACTAAACCCGAATGTCCAGCCCATAAGGCTGAAGGCCTGACGTGTGTCTTTTGCCCTAAAACATAAGATTGAGGAGGAAATAGACCTCCTGGTGGCCCAGGGGGTGCTAGAGCTGGTCATCCCGGCCAAGCTCGATGACCGCATTGTCATCCCGGCCAAGCTTGATAACCGCATCCGCCTCTGCACGGACTACAAGTGTACTATAAATAAGGCACTAAAGGGCCATGCATACCCAGTGCCAGTGGTAAACCATGTGCTTGCATCATTAATGGGGGCTAAGATCTTCAGCAAATTGGACTTGGCCCAGGCCTACCAACAGCTCCATTGCCAAGGTGCAAACTATTGTCATACACAGAGGTGCCTTCAAGGTCAAGCGCCTCCAGTTTGGGGTCAGTGTGGCCCTGGGAATTTTTCAGAACCTAACAGACTCTCTTTTGAAAGTTAATCCCAGGGTCCAGCCATTTTTCAATAATGTGCTGATCGCCGCAGCCACAGAGGAGTTCGCCTCCCGCCTCCATGCTGTACTCCAGTGTTTTGACTCTATAGGGCTGAAGGTGAAAAGGGAAAAATGTCCCCTGGGGGTCCCTAAGACAGAGTTCCTGGGGTATTCAGTGGATGAGAATGACATCCATCCCTCGAAGGAGAAGGTGGAGGCCATCTGTGACACATCGACCCCCATGAATAAGGGCCTCCTCAATGTCTACCGTGCTTCCTCAATGTCTACCATGCCTTCTTGTCCCAGAAGACGGCGGTAGCAGAACCTCTACACCATTTATTGTACAAAAGGGCCCCATGGGTTTGGAACCACAGACAGGCCACCGCCTTCCAAGCGGTAAAGGACCTCCTCACTTCCAACAGTACTGGCTCACTTTGACGAGCAGCTGCCCATCGTCCTGGCCTGCGACACATCACCAAATGGGGTGCGGGCCGTTCTAGCACACGTGCTGCCAGATGGCCATGAGGTTCCAGTGGCATACTACTCTCAGACCTTACAAAAGCCAGAGCACAATTATGCGCAAATAGACAAAGAGGGCCTGGCCATTGTAGCGTGGGTAAAAAAATTTCATGATTATTTGTACAACCAGCCCTTCACGATACATATGGACCATAAGCCCCTCTTAGGCCTGTTCACCCCCAACTGCCAGACACCCAAGATGTTGTCACCTTGGGTCTTAAGGTGGTCCATTTTTTTCGCGTGGTTCCAGTATGACCTCCAGTATCACTCAGGGAAAGCAATGGAGCATGCGGACACTTTGAGTCAGCTGCCTCTGCCCTCCGGGGACCCGGATCCAGCCCCTGCACACCAGATCATGTTGTTAGAATCCCTGCCAGACCACCCGGTACATGCGAAGGACATAGCTCACAGTTCGGCTAGGGATAAAATCCTCTCCAGAGTTTTGAACTGGGTGTGGAGGGGATGGCCAATGGGCCGGGTGGGCTCAGAGTTTGCCACATTCGCATCCCACTGGGACGAACTGCCGGTGCACAAGTGCTGCTGGTTGTGGTGAAGTAGGGTGGTGGTGCCTCTGGCCCTGTGGCAGAGAGTCCTCATAGTGGACTTCTACTTGAAATGGCTTGAGGTAGTCTCCATAGCATCCACCTCCTCTTAAGCCACCATTGCGGCCCTCCACAGGGTTTTTGCCACCCACAGGCTGCTGGATACCCTCATCTCAGATAATGGGATGGCCTTCACATCAGGGGAATTCTTGGACTTCTGCGGCCAGAACTTGATTCAGCACATCAGGTCAGCCCCCTTCCATCCGGCCACTAACGGCCAGGCAGAAAGGATGGTGCGGTCCACCAAAGAGTCACCCGCCGCATCATCCAGAGGGACTGGGAGTCCCACCTCGCAGTGTTCCTGCTGGCTCAGCATAGTATCTCCTGCACAGCCATCTGTCGCTGCCCAGCCGAGCTCCTCATGGGCTGGTGGCTGTCGATGTGCCTTGACTGGATGCATCCTAACCAGACCCCAGATCTGCAAGAGGTGCCCGACATGGTCTGAACACCCAGGGGGTTTGATACAGGGGACTTGGTGTATGCAAAGAACTATGGTGGTGGCCCAGCATGGATTCTGGCCCAAGTCTCCAGGGTTCTGAGGTTGGTCATATATGAAGTCACCACCGAGGGTGGGTTCACAATGTGGTGACACATCAACCAGTTGAGGTCATGTGAAGTGCCGGAGGATAAGATCGAGGAAGTCGAAGGCCCGCAGGACCCACTGGCTGCCTCGGCTCCGACAGCCCCTGAACCAGCAGCAGCTGCGATTCCGACCCCTGGTCCTCCGCCAGAGGTCTCCAGGAACATTGAACCATCAGCCAAGGTTCCTGCATCACCGGCCCCTGCGCTCACTGTACCTGAAGCTGCGGCGGCACCGCCACCCTCACCAGCACCCAGGTGGTCAACATGGGAGCACTGCAAGCCTGCTTACTTAAAGGACTATGTGTGCCAAGGTTGATGAACTAGGAGGGGAGGGAAGTTATGTATGTGGACTCAAGTGAGAACTGAATTGGGTGTTTTTGCCTTGCTCATTGGAGCCAGACAACCAGAGCTTGGGGACTTGGGAATAATGGGCAGAAGGATCCTAATCCCTGCTACGTTGCTCCAATCATGGGCCCCCTGCTAGTTTGAATGGACCAAAAGAGTGAGTGCTTGCACAGGAACCCTGACATGTATATATTTGGCCCAGTCTTCAGTCTTATGCTGAGCCTTACTATGCTGAAATCAATAAAGAGCTGATGTTTCACTGCCACCTCGCCTCATCGATCCATAGAACCCACTATATTATAGATAGCTGCCCGCCTCCATGACCCTTCCCCATCCAGTCTCCCAGTGGTTGCCTATATTGAACTGTTATTAGGGAGAAGTGGATATAGTCATTTCAATTTTTTAAATGTTATTTTTGTCATTTATTTTACTTTGATTAATTTTTGCTGCCATCACTGATGGTTGTTTTGGTTCTTTCATTTTTTAAAAAAGTTTTCAGGCCATTTTAAAAACCATTAATACAAAACTGACCTGGGAAATTCTTGGAGATTTATGGGCATGCTTGGGGAGGGTGAAGTTTGGTGAGGATGTTTGATGCCATAGAATGTGCCTTCAAAGATGCCATTCTTCTAGGGGAGCTGACCTCTGAAGTCTGGAGAGCACCTGTAATTCCTGGAAAACTCCAGGACCCTGGAGGTCAGCAACATTAAGAAGAAAAGTTGGATTTATATCCTGCTCTTCACTGCTTGCAATATCCTTCTGCTCCTCTTCTCACAACAGACACCCTGTGAGGTAGATGGGATTGAGAGAGCTTTGAGAGAACTGCTCTGAGAAAACAACTCTGAGAGAACTGTGACTGACTCAAAGTCACCCAGCTGGCTGCATCGGAAGGAATGGAGAATCAAATCCAGTTCTCCAGATTAGAGTTCACCACTATTAACCACTACACCAAACTGGCTCTTAAAATAGGTACATAAATATCTTAACTAAACAAATACAGACCCCATTGCTAAAGTCTGTAGATCTCAGACTCCTTTGCTTTCTTGATTTTCTGGGACCTCTAGACTGAGCTTTTCCTCCTGTGTCATGAATTAGGCTTCTTGTAATGAAACATACTTTGGCAACTGGGAAATAATTGAAAACCTCTAATCAGTGATGATAATCATTTTTCTCACTGCCTCCAAAATAGGAGCATCTTCTTCTTCCATATACCTAATTACTGAATCAATGTTGTTCATATTGCCTATGTCCTAGCTGCTGTTCCTACTGAGTCCTAAAGGACTTATTGTTCTGCACCAGTTTAGTATTTCCCCACCACCACCACCAAAAACAACAACAGTCACTTCTCTGTTTTGCTCCCCAGCATGTAGCCCTTGCAAAAATCATACTAATATACCTTGCAGATGTTTAGGCTATGTTTGTGTTTTGGTTTTTTAAAAAATTCTGTGAATGTCATGGTGCCTTTCCGCCATTGTTATTACTTACAGGCTAATATATATGTACCTGATATTTATTTTCATAAACTCTTGTGTGCATATTTTCTCCCATTTGTTGAATACCACAAACAACAGCATCTTTTTAGGTTAATGGTGGTTTCACCAAAATAGGACTACATGAAAAACAAACATTCTCTGGACAGATTATACACATCCCATTATTTTTAGATTTAGACACTTCAAATGTTCTTTTCTGAAAAACCCTAAGTAGCACTTTGGATGATATGAATCCATTAAGCATTATTTTCAAATTGTTTTCCAAATTAAAATGCCTGAGCTGAAACCTTGTGATGCTAAACAGCATCCTTTCTACTCATGTCATGTGCTGTAAATTAGTGTTTTCAAACTGAAAAAAAATGGTACAGTAAGGGGGGGGGGAGTGCTTTACACTGGGTGCTATATGATGTGCCTTAGATAATTTAAAGAAGCACTAAAGCATGTGAGTGGAGTATGTAAAGAGAAGAACAAAATACACAGGAAAAAAGAGAGCAAATCTCAGTGACATCTGCATAAATCCACTTCTGCTTCATCCAGTTCATTCATCAGTTTATTAATTATGTGACTTTTCTTTGTAAGGAATGCATGTTTGTGCTTTTATCAAAGGAATATTCTCAGTTTTGCGCTGTTCTGCTTATTTAATTTATCAAGTCATAAAAGCTTTTTTAGTTAAAGCCTTCCTTTCTTTAGAATTATGATTCCTGATTTGGGCAAAATAACTATTAAAACTAAACAGTACTAGTAAAAAAAAAATCCCCCCAAAACACAGTCTGTTGTAATCATAGGCTTCCCAATCCCCAGGTACCAGCAGGGGATCCCCTGTTTTGACAGGCTTCTCCCCGTCCCCAGCCAGATAGTCGGCGGGGGAAGCCCCGCCCCCCACAATCACCATGTAGTTTTAGAGCTCCTGCAGGTCCATTTTTAAAATATGTGCCTTTAAGGCTGAGTAGGAAGCAGGAAACAGGAAGGACTTTGGAGAATGGCCCCTCCCTTTGTTTTCAGATCAAGTAAAGTTCTGCAGGAACAAGACACAGTAAGTATTTGTGTGTGTGAGAGAGGGAGGGAATTCCCTGGCTTGGAGGCCCTCCCCCAGCTTTAGAAAGCGTGTGTGTGTGTGTGGGGGGGGAAATGTCTACTGGGCACTCTATTATTCCCTATGGAGAACAATTCCCATAGGGAATAATGGGGAATTGATCCGCGGGTATTGGGGGCTCTGAGGGGGCTATGTTTTGAGGTAGAGGCACCAAACATTTAGTATAGCATCTAGTGCCTCTCCGCAAAATACCCCCCAAGTTTCAAAAGGATTGGACCAGGGGGTCCAATTCTATGAGCTTCCAAAGATGGTGCCCCTATCCTTCATTATTTCCTATGGAAGAAAGGCATTTAAAATGGTGTGCTGTCCCTTTAAATGTGATGGCCAGAACTCCCTTGGAGTTCAATTATGCTTGTCACACCCTTGTTCCTGGGTCCACCTCCAATGTATCCTGGCTCCACCCCAACGTCTCCTGGCTCCGCCCCCAAAGTCCCCAGATATTTCTTGAATTGGACTTGGCAACCCTATGTAATCATGAGACATGGATTATTTTATTTTTTAAATTTTACTTCATTTATACGTCCCTTTCTACCCAATGCAGATCCAAAGTTACTTACATAATTCTCTTCTCTTCCATATTATCCTTTCAACAACCTTGTTGAGGTAGATTAGGCTGAGTGTGTGACCGGCCTAAGGTCATACAGCAAGCTTCCAGAGATGAGTAGAGATTTAAAATTAGGACTCCCAGATCCTAGTCTGACATGCTGACCACTACATAGCATTTCCAACCTCCAGGTGGGACCTGGAGATCGCCCGGAATTACAACTGATCTCCAGACAACAGAGATCATTTCCCATGGCGGAAAAGGCTGCTTTGGAGGGTGGACTCTGGCATGATTCCTGCAGGGGTTCCTCTCCTCCTTAAAACTTGTCCTTCTTAGACTTCAACCCTAAATCTACAGGTATACCAATATTGTGTGTGTGTATGTATGTATGTTTATGCAGTGGGATTTTCTTCTGTGAGTGAGAATGCACAGGATTGTGCTGCAGCCACACAGAGTAGAAATTATATATATCTATGAAGATATATATCGTTCAGAAAGAAAACAAACACTGTTTTTATGTCAATATAAATTTTGCTGAATTTACACTAGGAATACACATCGACAGTGGTTAAATATGGCTTGAACTCATAAGAGAGATTTCTAGGATCATGAGACCAGAAGGAAGAATCAAAAGAATGTATTGACTCCAGAGTTTCTCTTGCACTTGAGGGCCACTCTGTCACACTCCTCTGCATTGAGATTTATGAACACCTCCTAAGCATTTGCGTCCCCCCCACAAGAATCAATGCACGTCTCCTTCTGAACCTTTGTGTCTCCCTCAGCCTCCTCCATCAATGCACATCTCCTTCTGAACCTTTGTGTCTCCCTCAGAATTGTTGCTTCCTGCGTCCCCCATCTACAACAGTACTCAGGCCCCACACCGTCAGCCCTCACTAAACTTGGAGGGCAGGTAGAAAGGCATCCTGGGGAGATGTGCTACCAATTTGATACTTCTAGCTTGTGGTCCATTTGTCATACTCCTAAACCTACAGCTGTGATTTCCCCCAGAGAGCACTTTCCTGGTGGCACCTGTTTCAGGGTCACTTCTTGCCCTCCTCCAGCCAATCCTCACCAAATTTGGAGGGCAGGTAAAGGGGCATTCTAAGGAGGTTCTCTGAGAGTTTGATGCCTCTAGCTTGTAGAGAGTTCCTTCGACACACTCCTGAATCTGCAGCTGTGATTTTCCTAGAGAGCACTTTCCTGGGGGCACCTGCTTGGGGTGTGTGTGTGTGTGTGTCTGTAATTCAGGCCCATAACTATGAGGGGGCCTGTGGGGGCACAGCCCCCCCCCCAACTTCTGAAAGAGGCTCCCTGACTCTGGGGCCCCAACCAGCCCCTGGGGCCTCTGCCATGGCTCCAGGGCAATGGAAAGGTGGCTTCTGGAGCAGGAGCCATAAGCCAGCCTCCAGCTAGAGTTAAAGGGCCTGCAGATCAGATGTTTTTCAGCCCCTTTAACTTGAGGGGGCTGGGGGCCCCTTGTGCTGCTGGCCCAGTGCGCTGTTTTAGTGGCAGGGAAGGGAGGGCTGTGGCGAACTCACCACTGCCATCTCTACCCCACCTGTAAAATAATGTGTAGGCAGACAGCAGAAGCAGCCCTCAGCCCCTCGTGAGTTAAGGGCCCATGAAACAGCTGATCTGCGGGCCCCTAAACTTGTGCGGGGGCTGGGGGCTGCTTCTGCTGCCAGCCTGTGCGTTATTTTACTGGTGGGGAAGAGAGGGCTATGGTGAGCTCACCACAGCCCTCCTTTCCCTGCCTCTAAAACAGCGCGCTGGGCCGACAGCACAAGTGTGTGGGCCAGCAGCAGTCATGGCGAGCAGGGAGAGGAGGGGCGGCAAGTGGGAGAGTGCTGTGGTGGCAGGCAAGCAGAGCGCTGTGGCGGGGGCAAATGAACAGAGCACTGCAGTGACAGGTCAGGGTGAGTGGAGTGCGGTGGCTGGGGGGCGCCGGGCCTATTTGCCCTAGAGCCACTCCTAGCAGCAGAAGCAGCCCCCAGCCTCCCTGCTACTTAAAGGGCTCGTGGATCAGCTGTTTTGTGAGCCCTTAACTTGCGTGGGGGCCTGCTTCTGCTGGCGGCATGCACATTATTTTACTGGTGGACAAGAGAGTGCGGTGGTGAGCTTGCTGCAGCCCGCTGTTCCCTGCCACTAAAATAGTGCGCGGGCCGGCAGCAGTCGCTGCGAGCGGGGGGAGGAAGGGCGGTGAGTGGGGGGAGCGCTGTGGTGGTAGTGGGCAAGAAGAGTGCGGCGGCAGGGGTGGCAGCGGGGGGCAAGCGAGCAGAGTGCTGCCGCTGTGGGTGGGGGCGAGCAGAGCATAATAATAATAATAATAATAATAATAATAATAATAATAATAATAATAATAATAATAATAATAATAATAAATTTATTTTTGTATCCCACCCTCCCCCGCCAAAGGCAGGCTCAGGGTGGCTAACAAGGCATGGAAAGTACCATGGTTACAATAAAATACAATCATTACTATAAAACAGTTAAAATAGATTATGTTACATTCATAGATTAAGCTAAAAATTAAATACAACAGTAAACCATTATAATTTATCAATTAAGGTGCTACAATTCAGAGTATGTATAGGATGGCTGGCTGTCATATCCCGGGTTTCATCTTAAAAGCGAGCTGAAAGAGGGTGGTTTTGCAAGCCCTGCGAAACTGATTTAGGTCTCGCAGGGCTCGCACCTCCTCTGGTAGTTGATTCCACCATTGGGGAGCCATTGTTGAGAAGGCTTGCTCCCTCATTGTTTTCAATCTAGCCTTTCTTGGTCCAGGGATTTTTAAGAGATTTTGAGAGATAGATCTCAGTGCTCTCTGAGGAACATATGGAGAGAGGCGGTCCCTAAGGTAGGCAGGTCCTCAGCCATATAGGGCTTTAAAGGTAATAACCAGCACCTTGTAGCGAACTCGGAACACAATTGGTAGCCAGTGCAGTTCCCGCAGCCGAGGCTGTACATGTTCCCACCGAGGTAGTCCCTCTAACATCCTGGCCACCGCATTCTGCACTAGCTGCAGCCCCATGTAGAGGGCATTACAGTAGTCTAGCCTCGAGGTGACTGTTGCATGGATCACAGTTGCCAGGTCGCTACGTTCCAAGAAGGGGGCCAACTGCCTCGCCCTTCTAAGGTGGAAAAAGGCGGATTTAGCAGTGGCAGCTATCCGGGCTTCCATTGTCAAGGAAGGCTCCAGTAGCACTCCCAAACTCTTGACCCTGCACACTGGTATCAGTGACGCACTGCCAAAGGTTGGTAGGGAGATCTCCCCTCCTGGCCCGCCGCGACCTACGCAAAGGACCTTAGTCTTCGCTGGATTCAGCTTCAGCCCGCTCAGCCTGAGCCAACCCACCACAGCTTGCAGCGCCCGGTCCAGATTTATAGGGACATCATCAGTTCAGCTGTCCATCAATAGATAGAGTTGGGTGTCATCATCGTACTGGTGGCAACCCAGCCCATACCCCCGGGCAATCTGGGCAAGGGGGCGCATGTAGATGTTAAATAACATCGGAGAGAGAACTGCCCCCTGAGGCACCCCACAATTAAGTGGGTGTCTCTGGGACAGCTCCCCTCAAATTGCCACCCTTTGTCCCCGACCTTCAAGGAAGGAGGAGAGCCACTGTAAGGCTAGCCCCCGAATTCCTGCATCGGCGAGGCGGCGGGTCAACAGCTGGTGGTCGACCACATCGAACGCAGCCGATAGGTCTAACAACAGCAACACTGCCAAGCCGCCTCGATCCAGGTGTCGCCGGAAGTCATCCATGAGGGTGACCAGAACTGTCTCCGTCCCATGGCCCGGGCGGAAGCCGGACTGGCACGGATCTAAGGTGGAAGCGTCATCCAGAAGATCCTGTAACTGCAATGCCACAGCCCTCTCTATAATTTTGCCCAAAAAGGGCAAGTTTGAGACCGGCCGGTAATGGGCCAATTCGGCCGGGTCTGATGTAGCCTTTTTCAGGAGAGGGCGGACCACTGCCTCCTTCAGGGGTGTTGGAAAGGAACCCTCTGAAAGAGATCTATTTATGATGTCCCGTATAGGACATCTTAGCTCCTCCTGGCAGGCCTTAATTAGCCAGGAGGGGCATGGGTCCAGTTCACAAGTTGTTGGGCGTGCAGTGACAAGGATTCTGTCGACTTCCTCCAAGCTGAGCGGGTCAAAGCAGTCCAAGATCAAACCAGAAGACACGCATTGGGCCTCGAGTTCACTTACTGTATCTAAATTGGCAGGGCAGTCATGGAGGAGCAACTGGATCTTGTCTGCAAAAAATTTCGCAAAAGCCTCACAGCCTATCTCCAATTCCTTAACATTTGGATTGCCCTGTGGCAATGTAGTAAAATTCCAAATTATCCTAAACAATTGTGCCGGGCGTGAATTTGCAGACGCAATCTTAGCCACATAGTATGTTTTCTTTGCGGCCTTGATTGCCATCTCATAGGACCTCATAAACTTCCTATAAGTTGTTCTAGTCGCTTCGTCACGGGTGCGCCGCCATTGCCTCTCTAGCCATCTGAGACCTTGTTTCAGCTGGCATAACTCGGGGGTATACCATGGGGGTATACCATGGGGCCAGCCTAGTCCGAGGGCGTCGAGGTGTGATCTCATCAATGGCCCTAGAGAGCTGGGTATTCCAGGTCTCCACCAGGCCATTGAGAGAATCGCCAGAGGGCCAGGAGTCCTGCAGAGCCATTTGGAACCGTTCCGGGTCCATCTGGCTCTGTAGGCGAGCCATAATAAGCTCGTCACCTAAACAGGTTTGGGGTGGCATATCTACACGAGCCCTGAGGGAGAGGTGGTCCGACCATGGCACCGCTTCAGCGGTTATATCGTCCACCATGACCCCGGCCGCAAAGATCAGGTCTAACATGTGCCCGGCCTGGTGAGTGGGGGTTGTGACAAATTGAGAGAGTCCTAGCGTCGCCATGGAAGACACTAGGTCCGTCGCCTGACTGGAGGTCGGGTCATCAGCATGGACGTTGAAGTCACCCAGGATTACAAACCTTGGGTGCTCCAGTGCCCAGCCTGTCGCTGCCTCGAGCAGGGACGGTAAGGCGCTAGCTGGTGCGTTAGGCATACGGTACACCAGCCAGATCGCCAACCCCTCTCCAGCCTCCCATGCCAGACCGGCACATTCAATACCCTCGATCCTTGGGGCCAGGAGCGCCCTAAAGGAGTAAGCCTCTCGTATAAATAATGCCACTCCTCCCCCCGCCCGCTAGTCTGCGATTGGTGGAAGACTGAATAGCCTGGGGGAGCTGTTTGTGAGAGGGCTACTGTATCTCCCTCTCGGATCCAGGTTTCAGTCACGCAAGCCAGGTCCATGTCCTGTTCGAGTAGGAACTCTCGAAGGACTGAGGTCTTATTATTAATGGACCTGGCATTGCATAACACCAATGACGGAGGCGAGTTATTCAGCCTGGCCCTACTACCTTTCACCCTTGGGATGGGACACAGATTGGAGGAAGATCGAGACTATCTTGTCTCAGTCTTCCTCCCTTACACCGTCTGTTCCCACCACCATACCTTCCCCTCCCCAGGAGCACTGAAATCCCTGGACCAGCCATTCCCTGCTGGTAGCAGCCGCTATCTTAGCCACCATCAAGCACTACTGTCACTAGTACCCCAGACCGCTCCACCCCACTAGATCCCCGTGCTCAAATTAACCCAATAAAACCCCTGCCCTCAATTTCCTTTGTATATTATTGGTAGAAGTTTAAATCAAATAGCAAATTAATTATAGTCCTATCCTATTAATCATCCCTAGATTAATTAGCTAAATTTTTTTTTAAACAATCCAATCCAATATATACAATAAATAGATCAAAATGAGTTAATTAGTAGAAATTTTTAAACTAGTAGTGCAAGAGTAGGTGGAAGTAAGATGTTATTAGGGTGCAATATATGCTCTTCTAATTAAGGTAAGTACAAATAGGGTAGGGCACTGGGAGTGATGTATTACAAGGCAGAATGTTAAAAATAGTAAAGTGCAAAGTGCAAAGTTAAACACCGTCGTCGCCATCAAGGGGGTGCCGTACCAGATATAACACTGAGAGTAATAGTCCAGTATTCCCAGATGCAGGGTTCAGCAGTTAAGGGTCCCGTCCGGTGTTTTTCACGTAGCCTGGCAAGCCCGTGGAGGGCAAAGACCCTCCTCGTGCTCCCCCGCCACGAAGTACAGCTCCCGGTTCTGTTTATGGGGACAGTCAGTTCATTCAGGGCCCCGCTCCGCCCGTGCACCCGGCTGCCTCCAAGGTCGTCTGCATAGACTCTTCTCTTTTCTTTGGTGTCGGCACCCCAGTGTTGTTTACCGTCACCACCAAACTCCCCCCGACGGCGTGCCCCTCCTGGCATCCGGCTACGTCAGCGGCTCGCTCCACTTGCTGCGCCCGCTGAGTAAGCGTCTCCGCCCCCACTCAGACAGCGGCGTCGGCTCCACTCCTCGTCCGGCCGTTCACACCACCGCCTCGGCCGCCTTGTAATCTACACCGCCGCCTTGGCCACTTCCGCGGCAGGCCCCGCTCACAGTTTGGCGGTGGAAACCAAGCTCTGTCTGCACTCCAACACTCCACAGGGCCCTCCAATGCCTCACCTCCCTCTTCAGCGTGAGGGGTTAGCTTACCCTGATTTAACATTAGACATAGAAGTAGCTAATGCACAGGTAAGAGCCCAGTTTCAGGAGCTCTAGCACCTGAGCATGGTGGCTGGGGGTCGCCTGCCTAGGGCCTATTTGCCCTAGAGCCGCTTTTGGCAGCAGAAGCAGCCCCCAGCCCCCCCCCCCCCCCGCTACTTAAAGGGTCTGTGGATCAGCTGTTTTGTGAGCCCTTAACTGGAACGGGGGTCTGTGTCTGCTGCCAGCCTGCACATTATTTTACTGATGGAGAAGAGAGGGCGGTGGTGAGCTCGCCACAGCCCTCTGTTCCCTGAAACAAAAACAGTGTGCGAGCTGGCAGCAGTCGCGGTGAGCGGGGTGAGAAGGGGCAGTGAGCGGGAGAGCACCACTGTGGCAGGGGCGAGCAGAGCGCAATGGCAAAGGTGGTGGTGTGGTGTGGCAGCGGGGGGTGAGCAAGAGGAGCGCCACGGCGGTGGGTGGGGGTGAGCAAGAGGAGCACCAAGGCAGTGGGTGGGGGCGAGCAGAGTGCAGCGGCTGGGGGACACCGGGTGGGGGGGTCGCCTGCCTAGGGCCTATTCACCCTAGAGCTGATCCTGGCAGCAGAAGCAGCCTCCAGCCCCCTCGCTGCTTAAAGTGCCCGTGGATCATCTGTTTTGCGGGCCCATAACTCGCATGGGGGCCTGCTTCTGCTGCCGGCCCGTGCGTTATTTTACTGGTGGGGAAGAGAGGGCAGTGGAGAGCTCGCCCCAGCCCTCCATTCCCTGCCACTAAAACAGCACGTGGGCTGGCAGCAGAAGCAGTCCCCAGCCCCCAAGCAAGTTAAAGGGCCCGTGAAACAGCTGATCCACGGGCCCTTTAAGTCGCCCGGGGGCTGGGGGCTGCTTCTGCCCCCAGCCTGGAAGCAAGTTCATTGGCGGGGAGGAGAGGGTGGTAGCAAGAGAGAGAGGCAGGGAGGGAGCCGGGTGCACGTTCCGACCGTGCACCCGGCTGCCTCCAAGGTCATCTGCATAGACTCTTCTCTTTTCTTTGGTGTCGGCACCCCAGTGTTGTTTACCGTCACCACCAAACTCCCCCCGACGGCGTGCCCCTCCTGGCATCCGGCTACGTCAGCGGCTCGCTCCACTTGCTGCGCCCGCTGAGTAAGCGTCTCCGCCCCCACTCAGACAGCGGCGTCGGCTTCACTCCTCGTCCGGCCGTTCACACCACCGTCTCGGCCGCCTTGTAATCTACACCGCCGCCTTGGCCACTTCCGCGGCAGGCCCCGCTCACGGTTTGGCGGTGGAAACCAAGCTCTGTCTGCACTCCAACACTCCACAGGGCCCTCCAAGTCGCCCGAGGGCTGGGGGCTGCTTCTGCCCCCAGCCTGGAAGCAAGTTCATTGGCGGGGAGGGGAGGGTGGTAGCAAGAGAGAGAGGCAGGGAGGGAGCCCCAAAAAATGTAAATGTCCCCCCCACCTTCCAAATTCTGGCTATGGCCCTGCTGTAATTTGCCTCCCCCAAAAAGCCAGTCCTCACCAAACATAGAAGGCAGGTACAGGAGAGTCAGCTGGAGACTTGCTGTGAGTTTGGTGTCTCTAGCCCAGGAGGGGGATTCTACTGTGTTACAAACCATGAACTAGTTTAGTAAATTGGAAAATTTGTGCAGGTTTGTGGTTCATGAGACACCATGAAACAGAAACCAGAATGAATCTCCATTTTCCCAGTTTGTATGGCTCTCTTGTCCTGACCCTCCCAGTGGGCAATTCTCTACAATGGTCAGGTGGTGGTAGTGGTAAAAGTCTCTCCAGGTATTGGAAAACCTTGGAAGGCAGAGTAGAACAGGGCCTGCAGGCTGTAGCAGGCCCATTCTGCCACACGTACATATAGATGCAACTTTAGGGGTAGCACAGCAAGTGAATGCTGGGGATATTCTTGGGCAGGCCAAACAGTTCCATGGGTATAAAGGGCCAGAGACATCACGGGTATTTTATTCACATGCCTGCTCCATTCAACAATAAAATGGGGGTTACCTTTAATATGCAAAGGAGAATTCATCTCTAGCAGCCAGCAGCATCGCTGCCTGACTTCAGGGATGTCTTTGCCTCCCTGGAAGGAAAAGGGAGGACTTCTTCTGCCTGTTTGGGTGCAATTCTGAGGGGGCAGAGTTTGCTGATGTAATGGCAGCACCATCCGCTTCCTACCTCAGTCTTCGACAGACGAATGGCAGAGCAGGAGCATTTTCGGGTTGCTCCTTGCCAGGGAGTGTCGAGCGGGCCCTGATAAGACCGGGAGGGAACGCCTTCCTCGCTTCTTCTCAGCCACGTTATTTGCGGCCAAGTGTGTCAATTTCGGGCCTGGATTTTTGATCGAGGCCCTTATAAGACCGGGGAAAGCACCTTGCCTCGCTTCTTCTCAGCCACGTCAGTTGCAGGAGATCTGGGCCCTGACAAGGCCGGGAGGAGCACTTCAGCTTGCTCCTTTTCAGCCATGTCAATTTCGGCTGCGTTGCTTTGCGGGAAGATCAGGGCCCTGACAAGGCTGGCCTGGAGCTCTTTAGGTGGTCTGTCCCTGGCCGGCTTTGGCTGCGGCAGTGCTGGCAGCGCAGGCCTGGACATCGGGTCTGGTGTTTGGTCTGGCATTTGATCAGAGAGGGAGGAAGAGGATCTCCTTTGCACGGCCTGTTGTGACTCTCCCCTTCTTCCCCCACCACCCAATTTGAGCTGAATCACCTATCTTAGGGTGGTTTAAAGAGGTACTTGGGGATCTGTTAGGCTGTTTCATAGCTTGGAGTTTTCCTCACTCTCCCCCCCCTCACAATGTTTGCTTTATCATTGCAATTTGTAAAGCTTGGGCAGTTAGGTGGTGAACATCCCTTCCCTTAGTATTAAGGGATCTTAGGTTTCCTTTTTGGAGCATCATACTTTGTCACTGGTGGGCTAAACTGGGCTGGGGCAGCCATATTTGCTTCCCTTTTGACTTTCTTCGTGAGAAGGAGGGCAGCCATTTTAGGCACTGTAGAGTGAGGGCCATTTCGGCTGTAGCCTGTATCAGGTTTCTTGTGGTCTTTATTATTCAAACGGCCATTTTAGGTGCTGTCTAGCAGGGGCCATTTTAATGCACTTTTGTGTGGCCTTATTCTTACTTGGTATTGCAGTGTGTCAGGTAGGAAAGGGATGGGAGGATCCAAGGGTAATTAGCCTGCGCAAAGGCCCCTAAGGCCCTGCCTAAAAGGCTGGCCCCACCTTTATCTTATTGGGGAGAGATGGTGGCTTAGTGGTAGAGCATCTGCTTGGTAAGCAGAAGGTCCCAAGTTCAATCCCCGGCATCTCCAACTGAAAGGGTCCAGGCAAGTAGGCGTGAAAAACCTCAACTTGGGACCATGGAGAGCTGCTGCCAGTCTGAGGAGACAATACTGACTTTGATGGCCAAGGGCTTTTACAAATGATGAGGGCGATGATGGGGTTAATGCAGCTATTTTGCAACAGCTTTGGGCGTTGGAGCAGGCATCTGGCATTTCTCCCCCACAGGGCTCAGATGTTGGGAAAAATCCTAAGGCTATGTTTCAAGTGGATATTTTAGCCAGGTTGTCTATCCTTGAGGGCAGGTCTGATGGAAATGTCGCTGGAGGAGCCTGGGGGGTCCGATGGCTCAGACTGAGGTGCTGGTCCACTTCATATGGATGCTGGAACAGGGTCAGCACTGGAATTAGTTGGATCGGAGGGTAAGGCTGTAAACACTATGCACTCATACCCTGGGCTGGCTTGGCCGTGGGGCCCATGGGGCCCTGTCGCAGTGGCAGCGCCTAGTGTTGCCACAGGGGCTTCTGGTACCTTCCCCTCTCCTAGGGTGGCCAGACCGTCCCGGTCTCCCGGGACTTTCCCGGTTCTGGCCCCCAATTCCCGGCTCCCGGGCTGGATATACCGGGACCATTAGAAAGTCCCGGTATAGCCAGCGGGGAGCCGGCGGGCCGCGGGCAAGGAAGGCGGTGAGTGAGGGAGCCAGCGTCCCTGCGCGTGCGCACGGCGGTGTGCGCACACGCAGGGACGCTGGCTCCCTCACTCACCGCCTTCCCCGCCCGCGGCGGCGGTGGCGGAGGCCGGGAAGGCCGCGGAGAGGCGGCCGCGGGTCCCTGGAGGCCCTCCAGAGGCCCGTGGAGGCAGCGGAGAGGCCCCCGCGGGTCCCTGGATGGCCTCCAGAGGCCCGTGGAGGCAGCGGAGAGGCCCCCGCGGGTCCCTGGAGGCCCTCCAGAGGCCCGCGGAGGCAGCGGAGAGGCCCCCGCGGAGGCAGCGGAGAGGCCCCCGCGGGTCCCTGGAGGGCCTCCAGAGGCCCGCGGAGGCAGCGGAGAGGCCCCCGCGGGTCCCTGGATGGCCTCCAGAGGCCCGCGGAGGCAGCGGAGAGGCCCCCGCGGGTCCCTGGATGGCCTCCAGAGGCCCGCGGAGGCAACGGAGAGGCTCCCGCGGGTCCCTGGAGGGCCTCCAGAGGCCCACGGAGGCAGCGGAGAGGCCCCCGCGGGTCCCTGGAGGCCCTCCAGAGGCCCGCGGAGGCAGCGGAGAGGCCCCCGCGGGTCCCTGGAGGGCCTCCAGAGGCCCGCGGAGGCAGCGGAGAGGCCCCCGTGGGTCCCTGGAGGCCCTCCAGAGGCCCGCGGAGGCAGCGGAGAGGCCCCCGCGGGTCCCTGGAGGGCCTCCAGAGGCCCGCAGAGGCAGCGGAGAGGCCGCCGCTGGTCCCTGGAGGCCCTCCAGAGGCCAGCGGAGGCCGCGGAGAGGCCGGCGCTGGTCCCTGGAGGCCCTCCAGGGATCAGCGCCGGCCTCCGCAGCCGCCGCCAGCCCCGCCAGCAGCACCAGCCGCCCGGAGGAGAGGCCGCCACCCGCCCTGGAACAAGGTAAGCGGGGGGGGCTGAAAGCGGGGGGGCGGCTGGCGGGAGGGGGTGTCCGGCCTTCCTTCCTTCCTTCCCTCCCTCCCCTCCCTCCCTCCCCTCCCTCCCCTCCTTCCTTCCTTCCTTCCTTCCTTCCTTCCCTCCCTCCCTCCCTTCCTTCCTTCCTTCCTTCCTTCCCTCCTTCCCTCCTTCCCTCCCTCCCTCCTCCCTCCCTTCCCTCCCTCCCTCCTCCCTTCCTTCCTTCCTTCCCTCCCTCCCTCCCTCCCTCCTTCCTTCCTTCCCTCCCTCCCTCCCTCCTTCCCTCCCTCCCTCCCTCCTTCCTTCCCTCCCTCCCTCCTTCCTCCCTCCTTCCTTCCTTCCTTCCTTCCTTCCTTCCTTCCCTCCCTCCCTCCTCCCTCCTTCCCTCCTCCCTCCCTCCTTCCTTCCTTTCTTCCTTCCTTCCCTCCTTCCCTCCCTCCCTCCTCCCTTCCTTCCCTCCCTCCTTCCTCCCTCCTTCCTTCCTCCCTCCCTCCCTCCCCTCCTTCCTTCCTTCCTTCCTTCCTTCCTTCCTTCCTTCCTTCCTTCCTTCCTTCCTTCCCTCCCTCCCTCCCTCTCTCCCTCCCTTCCTTCCTTCCTTCCTTCCTTCCCTCCTTCCTTCCTTCCCTCCTTCCCTCCCTCCTCCCTCCCTTCCTTCCTTCCCTCCTTCCTTCCCTCCCTCCCTCCTTCCTTCCTTCCCTCCCTCCCTCCTTCCCTCCCTCCCTCCCTCCTTCCCTCCCTCCCTCCTTCCTCCCTCCCTCCTTCTTTCCTTCCTTCCTTCCTTCCTTCCCTCCCTCCTCCCTCCCTCCTTCCCTCCTTCCTCCCTCCCTCCTTCCTTTCTTCCTTCCTTCCCTCCCTCCCTCCCTCCCTTCCTTCCCTCCCTCCTTCCTCCTTCCTTCCTTCCTTCCTTCCTTCCTTCCTTCCTTCCTTCCTTCCTTCCTTCCTTCCTTCCTTCCTTCCTTCTTTCCTCCCTTCCTTCCTTCCTTCCTTCCTTCCTTCCTTCCTTCCTTCCTTCCTTCCTTCCTTCCTTCCTTCCTTCCTTCCTTCCTTCCTTCCTCCCTTCCCTCCCTCCCTCTGGCCACCCCTGGAGTAGACAATACTGACTTTGGTGGACCCAAGCACTGATTCAGTGTAAGGGAGTTTTGTGTTTATGACTGGAGTAGACAATACTGACTTTGGTGGACCCAAGCACTAATTCAGTGTAAGGGAGCTTTGTGTTTGTGACTGGACTAGACAATGCTGACTTTGGTGGACCCAAGCACTGTCGGTCACTTCCGGGTTCCTGTCCTGCATCTCGACCTGTGTTATTAGTGACAGGCTGCTTCGGCGTGCCGCTGCGCCGGCCCCCTGGGTCCCACAACGATGGGACCGATGCCACAGGGACGGGCTCGAAACACTCTATAACCCCTCAAAAGAACAGCAGTCTAGCTCGCTTCCCCCGAGCCCTGTCGCCATAAGCCTCAAGGGGGCTCATTTTGCGGCATCTCCCGGTGGGAGGGTGGCACCCGCACGGGACACATATCAAATGAAAGAGGGGGCGCAGGGCTACCATAAACAGCCGGCGGAGGGAGTCGGGAGACCACCCCACTGGGGGATCCACACCCCGAAAGTGATGAAGGTGGCGCAGATAGAGCCAACAGAGCAAACAGGACAAAATAAATAGGCTGCATTATGCAGCACAGTTGAGAAAGTGCCTTATCCCATATACTGATGAAGTATATACAGGATTTGAGAACAAAATTGTTTCCAGCGGTGATATTTGGGGGATTTTTGGGGACGTCACAGGAAGTGCTGTGAAGTCACTTCCTGTTTCCGACAGTGGCATTTGGGGGAAATGATGTCATTTGGGGGAAATGATGTCACAGGAAGTGATGTCACTTCCTGCTTCCGGCAGGTGGCACGGGGAAATGATGTCACAGGAAGTGATGTCACTTCCTGTTTCCGGCGGTCGCATGACATCACCGGAAGTGACGTCACTTCCTGTTTCCGGCGGCGCACGCGCTTCGTGCGCGCACCCTTACCTTCCCCCCCAAAAAAGGTGTCCCTGGCTGGCCTTCAGACATTATGGCCACCCTACGGCCTCTCCTGACATGGGTACAAGGCAAACTGGGGCTTGGCCAGCCGGACAGTTTGGCCCCTATGGGACTTGGCCAGCTGGTAGGCAGCAAGGTATGCCAGGTCCCATGTTGGGGGGATGAGGCTTTTCTTCTCCTTTGAGTGCTTCTTATGGGTCTGTCCCTCCCTTTTACTGCGTTGCCTTTTGGGGACTTAGCTTCACCCTTAGGTGATCATTTGTTGCCTACAACAAAAGATAAGAATTTAAAGGGTGAATATGTGGATATCTTCTCCCTACTGTACCGTGACCTGGAGAAGAAAGACAAGGAGGATGTAAATGATAAGGAGAAAAAGAAGTTGGAAAAGTGGACAGTGGACAGGACCTGGGCCAATTGGCTTCCTGGGTTTTTCATATATGCTGGTTTGATAGCATGCTCTCATCCTTGGAGGGGTGCTTCACTGAATCAGTATGTGGATATTATTTATAAGGAGTATACAATGTTTAATGGGCCCGCTTGGATCCAGTATGACTAGGAGTTCCGAAAGCGGGCTGCCTTATACCCTCCACAAGCAGCTTTGGCTCCAGGTCTTGTCCCCTGCGCGACTGAACTTGGGTGACTGCTCTGATAGCGGCCATTTGGTTGCCAGGACATTTGTGACTTCTTCTTTCTGCAGTTCGGCAGGGCAGGCAGTTCAGCCCTGCTTGCTTTGCTGGGAGTTTGGGTCCCAGGGAGTGTGCAGTAGGAAGGGTTGCCAGAACAGGCATGAATGCCCCATGTGGGGTGGCTCTCACTCCTTTAGTAACTGCCCCAGAGCTTGGCCATATAAGGGCAAAAGAAGCAGGATGGGGGTGGAGGAAATTACCAAACTGGAATAGGGGCCCAGTCCGATAAAGGTGGGACCTCATTATCTCAGACAAGCTGGCTGCAGGAGTTTTTTGGAGTCTTTTAATGGGATTTCTTTTTGGAGGGCAGACATGAAACTTGAAGCAGAGCTTTAGGTCATGTCTGATGCTGCTGGGTCTTTAGGTTTTAAAGTTTATTTTGCAGACATTGGTGCACAGATATATGGCCAGATTCATGGGTTCAGGCAGTTGTGAACCAAGATCTTATGTTTCTTGAGTTCTTTCCCATTCTTGTTGCTATTTGGTTGTGGGGGAGTTTATATGGCCAATCATTTCTGGTGTAATAATATGGCAGTGGTACATGTCATTAATTCCCCTTTCATCCAAATCTCAATGGGTTATGAAATAGATGTGGGTTTTCACTCTGCATTGTCTGCTGCTTAACATACTGTTTTTAGCCAAGCAAGTTCCTGGGCTGATGCTGTCTCTCATGAACAGATGGAGAGATGTGGTCAGCTGGCCCCAGAAGCTGATCGACAGCCAGCGCAAATGCCCCCAGAGCTGTGGCTGATTGGAGAGCCGAGGCCTGCAGAGCGATAGGCCTAGCCATAGTGCACAGCACCAGGAAGTCTTAGGTTAGGGGTAGGGTATCACATTGTTTGGCCCCTCCCAGTGGAGTAGTTGCTCCACTACTGTGTTTCTTTAAAAGGTAAGGGAGGCTGTGCGATCCAGTAGGGGATGCCTGTCTGCTCTGGCTTTTGCTAGTAAGGCGTTGGGGTCTTCTGCGGAAGATGCTGGAGGGCTGGGCTAGAGAGGCCAGGCCTAATCCTGACTCTAGGAAGCCTATTTCCCCTTTGATTCTTAGGGGCTTGAAGGGGGTTTGCAGCACAGTGTGTGCATTCTATTTTGAATCCACCCTGTTTCATGCTGCTTCCTTGGTTCCCTTCTTTGGGGCCCTCAGAGTCAGTTAACTAGTGGCACGCTCCTGAAATGATGTTTCTGGTAGTGCTTTGTTGCCACAGGTTCTGAGGTTGGTGGAGAGTAAGGTGGTCATTACCGTTCGACGCTCTAAGACCGACCGGTGTCGCAAGGGAACCATTTTGGAACTGGGCACATGCTCTGAGCAGGACGTGTGTCCTGTTTCTGCTTTGGCTGCCTATTTGGCAGTACACAGTCCTAGGGGTGGATTTTTGTTTTGTCACCGCAACAGCAGTCCTCTGACAAAACATCAGTTTTGGGTTGTGACTTCTCAGGCTTTAGCTAAGCTGCCTTAATTCCCTAACTTAATTCCTAACTTTGTGTGGTTTGTAACATGAATTTTGTGGTTATTGTTTCTAGTTTCACTGTTTTTTCTTTTTAGACGCTGTTGTTCCTGGCCAGAGGAGCTGAGTTCTCATCTGTGGACACAGTTATGTGTTTTGGGCTGCACATCAGACTCGGAGAACTTTGGTCGGCTCTTAGCTGGGACTCAGCCAATGGGTCACTATTGAATGGCGTGGGTGCCAGGGTCTTCATTGGCCTGGCCTGCTGCCATTGTTATTCTACGGGAATGCTGGCCCTCCTCCCCAGGACCTAGTTATTCACCTGTGTGGGAATGATCTCGGGCTAATAAAAGGCAAGGTGTTGGCCTTGCAGGCTAGGGACGATTTTAGGGCCATTAAGGTGAGATGGCCTGAGACCATTATAATATGGCCAGATATGATTCCCCGCCTTGTTTGCCGTAGTGTTTGGGACCCTGCAGGCATCGAGAGGGCATATCACAAGGCTAGCAAGGAGATTAGGAAAGCCTTAGAAGGGGGGGGGGTTGGGCCACTACCTGCCCCATCTGGATATTTCTCTTAAATTGCCTTACCTCTACAGAGGGGGTGGGGGCATCTCTGTGAAAAGGGTAATATGCTTTTCTTGAGAGACATTTGGCAAGGGCTGTGGGTGGCATTGAGCCTTCTGGTGGGTGCTAAGGCCTAAGCAGAGGATTGGCCTTAGTGGTGGCAGGTTTTACTATGCTTATGGTACTGTGCGGCTAGGGGAGGACCAGAAAGCATCCTCTCTTAGGGGTTAGGGGTCTGGCAGGATCAACCTTGGGGTTTGATGACCCGGGTTGGGAGAATGCAGACCGTCCTTTAAGGCTTGACTGGAGGGGGCCTTTCATTGAGACGTGCGTCTGGTGGTTGGACCCTCTGGGGCTTGACTTCTTGCTGGGCTGGCCTGGTGGGAGCTGTGCCACGCAGCTCCGGCTGGGGGCTGGGTCCCTTGCCTGTTGAATGGCAGGGAAGGGGTCTGTTGAGACCCCTGGCCCTGACCAGGCCGCAGTTTCAGTACTGGAGAGTGCCTTCCATTGAGACGTGCGTCTAGTGGACGGACCCTCTAGGGATTGCCTTCTTGCTGAGCTGACCTGGCGGGAGCTGTGGTTAAAAAACCTTGGCTGGGGGCTGGGTCCCTCGACTGTGGAATGGCAGGGGAGGTGTCTGTTGAGAACCCTGGCCCTGACCAAGATATAGTTTCGGTTAGCCGTTTGTTACTTATACTTTAATAAAGTGGCCCTTAGTTATACCCAACACCTTGCGTCTGACTCTTTATTCCGACTTGGGGAGGGGGCAATTCCATTTCAGGAGCTAAAACCTTCCCTCCACCATTTAACATAATCATCATCCATTAATTTAATGTTTTTTTCCATGTCAGCTCATATCTGGTATTGAAGATATGCTGTAGTGATAAAATGTCCCAAACAAAGGAATTCATTGAGAAAAAGTTCGGGAGAAAGGAGATTATAGCATCTCTTTCGAGTATGCGCAAAACAATAGGCAATATCCACCTAATATACTGCTCTGTGTTATGTAAAATCAGGGCAAAGGTAACACATGTTAATTTTATGTGCTTGAAACTTCCATACTTAACACCCTGGTCTTTTTCAGTGGATATATTTCTGCACTAAATAATCCATAAAGCCATACAAACTTGATGAAAGCATTCTAGTATTGTTGGTAGCTTGGTAAAAATAATGCTATTTATTCATTCAGCACTGCATCTCCATACAAGTATTTATGACAAGGATTCCAACATTATAAATACAATCAAGGCCCATCACAATAAGAATTCAAATGTTTTGGAAAATCAGAGAATCTAATTCATTCATTTGAAGCTCCACCTTCAAATATGGCAGCCACACTTCAATGGCTGTGGCCCTTTCATAGAATCATAGAGTTGGAAGGAGCCATGCAGACCATCTAGTCCAACTCCCTGCTCCATGCAGGATCAGCCTAAAGCATCTCTGACTAATAATCATCCAGCCGCATTTCGAAGACTGCCAATGTACCTTTCCCTTAAAAATAACCCCTCAAAATGACTCCCACTAACCACATTTTAAATGTGAAACTTTTTTTTTGGGGGGGGGGATGCTTCTGGGTACAAATCCATGCCTCCTCCCTTTGAGAACTGTATTTCATCTTATAAACTGGCCCAATTATCCAGAAACTGATCTGAAACTAGCCATCAATTAATCCAACCAACAGCCTATGTTTAGATTTCACTAAGATGCGTATGCTACATTTTAGTTCTTTATTTAATGCATAAATGTCATAAATATTTTGATGTCTCCATCAGTGGTGTAAAAAAAGAAGCAATGGGAATAGCAAGCCAGAAAATGACATGGGACGAAGCGCAAAGTGATGAAGGTGGTATAAAAATCCACACACAAAACAGAACTTTTTTATGGATTCAAAGACTTTATGTTGCTTTCCTAAGCAGCCTTGCAAACAAAATGTCTTTTCCCCTTTCAACACATTAATTCTAAATGTATTCTAGTATCTGTGCTTTCAACATCTTTATTCCCAAGTTTTAAAAGTTGTGCTAATAAGATGTCTTGCAGCCATTGCAGTGTGAGAAAGCATTCTGGGAAAGACTTTAGCAAAGGTCTGAAGTCACCTGTAAAGGAAGAAATTGCTAAAGTAGTCATTAGGATCTGCTTTGTGGTGACAGCAAAAGCTAGGTAAACAGAGTGGTTTATCTGAGACTGTCCTACACGATGTGTAATTATAGAAAAATGTAGATTTTAAGAGGTATGTTGATTTAAACATTGCTCCAACATTAGGCAGTGTTGTATCTGGTATTTCTATGGAATGCAAGATCATCACTGATATCCTAATCCTAATTGTCTGTCATTGGAGAATATCAGTGTCTTAATACTACTCGTACCCAGGATGGCTTGTGCTTAGTGCTAGCGATGCTTGAACATTCCCTGCCTACTGGTCATGAGCTGACTTCTCCTTTGGCTGTTCAACTAGTCATGAGGGTCTCAGATCTGTCCATGGGGCCACTATGTACAGCTCAGTCTGTGAGTAATCATAGCAGACAAGCATGGACAGCTGCCCAATGAACCTGCCTGTCACAAAGTTCACAACATCCCTACTTGGTATTATTGATAGGTTGCTGGGTGTAGAGTTAGTGTTGCCATCCTCCAAGTGGGGCCTGGATTTATCCCAGTATTACAATTGGTTTCCAGAATACAGAGATCAGTTTTGGAGGGTAGACTGCATGGAACCACATCCCCAACCAATTTCCTGCCACTTCTCAAAGTCTCAGGCTCCATCTCAGATCTCCAGGATTTTCCCAATCCAGAGTAGTAGTCTTCTGTAGAGGATTAAGTGGGGTTAAAAGGACAATAAAGGATGTGAAATAGTATGGTATAGGCAGATCTTGGCAGATCTCAAATGCTACGCAGAATCAGTACTTGGATGGGGGAACCACCAAGGAAGAATGTACAATGGCAATGGCAAACCTTCTATGTTTCTCACTTGCCTTGAAAGGTACTTGCTGGGATCACCATAATTCCTTTACAACTTCACGACACATGCATATTTATTTAATTTATAACCCACTCTTCCTGAAGCCAGCTCAGAGCGGGTGACAATGGTTTATATACAATTAAAAGCCTTCTAAAATACAACATACTATTAAATAAAATCAATAAATACAATAATAGAACAGCTACTATTTAGGATGGCATTGTGACTGGTTTTTATTCTTCCTCCTTGTGAGAAAAGTCTATCTGGGAATTTGTGAAGGATTCTTCTATGACTATGTCTTAAACTGGATTCCCTCCAGGTTTGCAGAAAAATCTGAAACCCTTAACAAATTAAACCTGGGGGATGCAAATCCTTTCCCCCAACAAAAGTGTTGTCTGTGCATGTGAACAAATGCAATTTTGGAGGGGTGGGTTAATAAGGAGCTATTTTTAAAGAGGAAGGAGTCACAAATCTCAACTTTCAGTATTTGAACAGAAGCGGGGCGGGAGTGAGAGAAGTGAAGGAGACCAAAGCATGCTTTTCCTTCAGTCCCTCCTGTGCTGCACTGTCCCTTACCCTCCTCATGCATGATTTTTTTTCCTTTGATTTTTTTTTCTTTTTTAGGGTTTTTTGTTTTAAATAATTTCAATGGTTTTTCCCCCTTCCTTTCCTCCTTGAGGGAGCATAGAGCCACCAAAGGGAAGGGATCTATCCCAGAAGTCCACTGTGCAACCTGGGCTCTGGAAATCCGCCGCTGCAGTGCAGCTGGGCCCTGCAAGCCCAGCTAGCTTCCTAAGCTCTGGGAAGTGGCCACACAACAAGGCTCAGCCCCAAGGGCCAGCCAGCAACCCGAGTGCTGGGAATCAGCTGCCACAGTGAGGCTCAGCCCCACAGGCCCCGTCGGCAACCCAGGCATTAGGAAGAAGTCGCCAGCAACAGCCAGGCTCAGCCCTGAGGGCCCGGCCAGTGACCTGGGAAGCTGCTGCCACAGCAAGGCTCAGCCTCAAGGTCCCAGATAGCAACTTTGGTACTGGGAAGAGGCTGCTGCAACGAGGCTCAGCCCATCGGGCCCTGCCGGCAACCTGGGTGCTGGGAAGCAGCCGCCACAGCATGGCTCAATCTCGGAGGCCCTAGTGGCCACCTGGGTGCAGGGAAGCAGCCGCAACAGCACGGCTCAGCCTCACAGCCCCGAGGGTGACCTGGGTGCTGGGAAGTGATGGCAGCAGCGCGGCTCGTCCCCGAGGGTATCCTGGGCACTGGGAAGCAATCGCAGTAGTGCAGCTTGGCCCTGATGGCCACCTGGGTGCAGGGAAGTGGCCACAACAGTACAGCTATGCCCTGTGGCCTCAATGCCCACCCAGGTACAGGGAAGTGGCTTCAAGAGTGTGGCTATGCCCCGTGGGTCCTGAGGGCAACCTGGGTGCCAGGAAGTGGCTGCAGCTGTGAGGCTCAGCCCCATGGCTCTGAGGACGATCTGGGCACCGGAAAGCAGCCGCAGCAGCAAGGCTAAACCCTGCAGCCTGGAGGGCAACCTGGGTGCCAGGAAGCAACTGCAACAACACAGCTCAGCCCCACAGGCCCCGATAGCAATTCGGGCGCCAGGAAGGGAAGAGCACGTGGCTGATTCCAGGGCTTTTCTTTAGCCAGAATGCTGACCAACCCAGCCAGAATGCTGCCTGAGCCAGCCAAAACGGTGTTCCGGTGTGTTCCGGCTCAAAAAAAGCCCTGGGTAAGGCAAGCATATACATATATTAAATAAAATAAAAAATAAAAATCATTTTACATGATTTCCCCCTTCTAAACATTTCCTCCCAATACAATCAAGTGAAAATTGGATGCTTTTTCCATTGGCTGCTTCTAATGTTAGTTCACCTTAGCCTGAGAGAGTCAGCTTGGTGGTTATAAAAGAAACTCTTGGGAATGGGAAATGGAAGAAAAAGAGGATTTGGAGGAAGAAAATGTCTTAAAATGGGAGGAGAAGCTGCTGCTAGCCCTGGCAAGTGGGAAAAGACAGCTACTGTCATGAGCCAGTCAGCTACCTCCTCTTCTGAGGATGAGTAAATGAGGAGTCAGGCCCTGCACTTGTGGAATGCCTGTCTGAACAGCTGGAAAGGCAGAGCCAGCAAAAGACATGTCAGCTGATGAAGGCTGCTCATTCTGCAGAAGACCAGATAAATGGGACAAAGGTCAGAATGCCACTCACCACCTGCATCCCCCAAACCAGCAGAGCATAGAAGACATAAAGAAAGCTTGAAAACTGTGGAAAGGTGATGGGATTGCTCATTGATGGTCAGCACTAATTTCTGAAACTGAGTTGTAACACTGCTGCTCTCAGGAAGTGCCAGCCAATTAGGGTGATAAAAGAAAGATGCCCTCACCTGTTTGGCATGGAAGCAATTTAGTTTGCAGAGAACAGAGTGGTGAGGTGGAGCCCTTGAAAATGATATCTTCTAGACCCATAGAACTGTTCCTAAGCACTATTCATACTCTATCACAGAGCTTTTATATCATAAACAATTATTTTTATATAGCATTCACAGTATTATACTAATAGTCACAAGATAGGAAGGATTCCAACTGTGAAACATACAGTACATAATTCTGATTCCGTAGAAATCCTTATAGTAAATTTCAGTAAAGTCCAACAAGATCCATAAGATTCGATGAAGAACCCAGAACTTTAATATTTGTTTCAATGATTATCTTCCACATATGGACTATATTTATAATCAAATATTAGTAATAATTAATACAGCATTTTGTAAATATATCACAGTTATTAAAATATATATATCATATATATCACTCTCTCAATATATTAATGCAGCATAATCAGCAATGAAGAGACTGACCTGTGCCCATTTACAATCTGAAATTATTCCAAAGGACGCCAATTAAGGAACCAATGCTGTGTTTTAGTCTGCTATTTTATAAAGTTCCTATTTTATTTATATAATTTATCTGTAGTCTCCCAGTATAAAAAAAATAAGGTTGTCAGTCTACTCACCAAACCTCTATATGCTTCTCATAATTTCTGGATTCAATCCCAATGTAAGAATAGAGCTCAGTGTTTTGGGCTGAATTCAGACAGCCAATTTGGGCCAAAACAGGAATTCCCCATATCTGGATTAAAAAGGTGCTGGTGTGAATCCAGCCTTGGAGCATAAAAAAACATAAAAAGGACAACATAAAGCAGTCTCGGCTGTAACATGCACTACTCAAGAACTTCTTCCCAAACAACTGTTAAAACTTTACTAACTTGTGGTGTAAATTCTTCGCATCTCATTTACATTCAGGCATCTCTTTTGAGTCTTCAAAAATATGTTTGAGAGTTTGTAAAATACTTGTTGCAAAGTACTGGGGTCGACGCAGTAAGAGACCAGAGTCGGAGAGTGATTTCAGCAAGCTTTACTTCAGGAACACACACACAGACTGAGCTCTATTCAAACTTCCCGCTCCTTTATACAATTCTTGCCCCCTTCTGATTGGTCCTTAACTATGTACATGGATTGGCTATTTACAGGGCCCTAAGGGCCTATCAGGGTACAGTATGAGCCTAGATGTTGATTGGCTACTTATGTTTCAATCCTTCCCCTGATTGGGCACGCGTAGGCCTTCTCTGGAACCCTGGTGTGGAGTACAAGCTTTGGCTTGTTCAGCTTCCCTCCAAAGTAACAGTTCCCTCCAAAAGTAACAGTTCTCCCATTTGAGCCCAGGACACAACACTTGTATATCCATTTTTAATTGCCCAGTGCTTCATATTGTGTAGATCATCTAGTTAAACTCTTTAGGGAAAAATCCAGATTGCCCTGTGTGTTTAAATAATTTATTTTATCGCAATAAGAACAAATAAAGAACAATTATACACAGTTAACAATAAGAACTGGAAAAGAAAAATTAACTGAGAGAACAATATTGTATCATATAAATTTGAAAAGAAACAAAGCCTTGTAAGTATAGTAGATGGATATATCAACATGCATACAACAATAATAAGCATCAGTAAAAAACTGTGGGCGTTTTCGCACTGACCTTCAAGTGGCGCGACCACCCTCTTCACACCGGAGGATCTGCCCGGATTTCGCACAAGAAGCGCCAGCGCACCCAAAAGAGCCGGCTACTTCCGTCGCGAAACCCGCTCAAACGTTTTCCTGCTTCTTGGCGGTTTCCGTTTGAGCGGGTTTCGCGACGGAAGTAGCCGGCTCTTTTGGGTGCGCCGACGCTTCTTGTGCGAAATCCGGGCAGATCCTCCGGTGTGAAGAGGGTGGTCGCGCTACTTGAAGGTCAGTGCGAAAACGCCCATAGTTCTTATATTTTTGTGGAACCTTATAATAGTCATTATTAGTATTTTTCACATAATTGAAAAAAGAAAACCATTTCTCAATAAAATTATCCTTTTTCTGAGGAATTTCTTGAATGGTATATAGTCTGCATCATACCTGTTGATGTTTTTAAAAACATTGTAGCCCTTTCTCCAAGCCTTTCATGTTAGACGCATTGTTATAGAACTGGCCACAGATATTTTCAAGTGAAAGTTTATGTTCATCCAGGACTTCTTGTATTTTGTTGAAAAAGGTTGTGGATGAATAGTTTTCTATTGGTATAAATGCTAAAAATCTCTCACAGAGTTTTCCATTATAGCAGTATTGAAACACAATTATCAGCTGTTCAGGCATAGAGTCAGCAATAACAGAGTAGTACAGAGTAGTAATAACAGGAGGTGGTGGCGGCCACAAGCATGGCCACCTTCAAGAGGGGGTTAGATAAAAATATGGAGCAGAGGTCCATCAGTGGCTATTAGCCACAGTGTGTATGTGTGTGTGTGTGTATATATATATATATATATATATATATATATATATATATATATATATATATATATATATATATATATATATATATATATATATATATATATATTGGCTGCTGTGTGACACAGAATGTTGGACTGGATGGGCCATTGGCCTGATCTAACATGGCTTCTCTTATGTTCTTATGTTCTTAGTATTTGGTGTCTAGGTTGCTGATTTGATTCACAATTTCATCTTGCACGTTTCCCCATGATTTCTATCAGTTCCTCCTACACAGTTTTGGACAAGTAAGTAATATTTACTTTTTTATTTGTACATTTCTAGAAATATTCATGTAAAAATGGGTTGAACTCTGCAATACATTCAATGGCCCCCATGAAGTTTCCATTATTTGGTGAGCCCCACTTCTCATGACCTCTAAATGCTAAACCTCTTTCACTTAAAAACTTTATAACAGCTACAACTCTTTCCAGTACTTAAAAATATTATTTTATGTTTTTTTATTATCTGTTCCTCAAGTTGCTAATCCACAATGTCTTTATTTTATCTTCTTGTTATCCAACATAACATTACCCTCTTACGTTCCATGCTGTCTTCATGATTCTCCAGAGTTCTGAGTAAAAGGCTGCTTCAGGGGCCCTCTGGGATTACGGACCCTTAAGTTTAAACTTCATTAATTTCACAGTAGATCTACCTCTGATAGTAAGGGAAAAGAACAGGTTTCTTTTTTAAGGTGCTTTTAAAAAACTGGGTTGGTAGTGCAGGAGCAGAACTACAAGAACTTATGTATGGTGAATTGCAATTATATATTTGGCAGACTGTTTATTTTAAACTACAAAATTTCCAACAACTAATTATTTTTCTGACTACTAATATGAGAGGTACTTCAAACATAATGTTCAAACTTCAAATTTCTAATTTGAGAGCAATTTCAAATATAATGTGGAAGCCATAGGTGTTTTCCACAAGGAGACAGGAACTTACCAGGAGTGTGAGGGAGGCCTAGGTGACATAGCTATGTGACCAGGCTACATCACTTTCAGTATGTACTGGAAGTGATGTCATCATACATTCGATGTTGATATATGTGACAGTATCCAGATTACAGCAGACAGCTGAAGTGACAGTAGATCATCTGGCTGGAGGGGGCAACGTGGCAGAGTGCCAGGTTGCATCAGCCAAGGTAGAGTCAGCATGACTCAGCACTGGCCTGATTGGTCAGACAGACTTGTGAATTGTATAAATGTACAGAAGTACCTTCATATGTGTTGGGAGTTTGGATGGTGAAGGTGTGCGGAGCGTTTTGTCAGTCTGAGATATATTCTGTAAATAAATGTACATAGTTAGTTTTACAGCTACTGTGTGCTTAATCTCTTCGTCTTCAGTCACTGCACTCACTACGCAGCGCGAGCATCAACATTCGAGGGGGGAGGGAGCTGGCAGCCCTATCTACATAGTTTCCTGGTAGCAGCCAATCCCTCCATGCCACTAGGTTTTTTCCACTCTTATAAAAATGCAAATAATGTTGTTATATAAGTGCAACTTTATAACAATCTTCATATCATTTTCAGTGAATTTTCTGTGAATAACTTGGTTTTTTCTTAAGTCTCTAGCTCCTTTTGTTGTGGAGCTATAAGAGGAAGTGGTTATAATGATATTAATTTGCTGATTAAAAAAACAAACAAAACCCCCCCGCTCACAGTAGCAGGGGTAAATGCTGTTGTGGAGACAAAGGGGAGGGAAAATGACTGCTGTGTGGGTGGGATAGGAAAAATCTGGATTCTTTTGCCCACGTGGTAGCCATCATGGCCTTGTTGCAAACTTTCACAAAACTTCACTGCAAAAACATCAAAGAAATATCAAAGAAAATTCTGGGAAACCTTGGGAAGTGTACATATGTTCTGTGATGCTGCAAGGAAGCAGGAGGGGAAAAAAATTCCAGCAGCATCAAACCTGGGACAAATAGCCCATGTGAAAATGGGGCAAATATACCATCAGGAAATGGCCATAGGGAAACCGAGGTTAGATTTGTAGTTAATTTATTTTTTTTTGCAACGTCCCTTGATGTGGAAATATTTGAGAATTCTCAATCTTGTTTTACAATATTATGTGGTTTAATGGATGGTCTTATATGTGCAATCCAAATATGATCTGATTGCATATAGTTAGAAATTCCATGCAGTATGCAAAAATAATGGCTTTCTTGTTCCCAGTGTGCATGCACAGTGGTGGAGGCTATAACAAATGTATCCATAATGACAGACTGCCAAGCCATCCAAATACTACAGAAAACAAAAACTATGATCTGCTTAATCCTTCTGTAAATTCAAGAATAATAGGTTTTCAGTATTTTGACTATGTGTGAGCCAGGAAGACAGACAAGCCACAGTTAATTTATTAAAATGTAATTGTCATATTCAAATGCAAGAATAACACCATATGGAACATTATGCTAATGTGTTTCACACTAATTACTTCTTATATTACTCACCCTTCAGAGTTAACAAATACAACCTGCTTACCTTTAAAACTACTTGAAAAGAGTTTGTTATTTTAACCAATATATCAATATCTAAAGGATTTTAGGTTGGAATTTTTTTTAAAAGCATTTGCAGAGTGCAAATTAGTGTGTTAATTTACTAAAAGATTCAAATATGGGACAATTATTATTACTTTTTAATTATTATTCTTGTTATACTAACTGGTGCTAAAGAAAATATAATAGAAAGTTCAGAAATCTGGTAAAATGTTGAAAGTTAATGGGAACCAGTTCTGGACACATAATCACTAACTTTTAGGCTTAACATTTGCCCCCTTATGGCAGATGAACTTCCGCCCTGTACCTCAATCATCCACACTCAACTGATGGAGCAATGGGAGAAAAAATGAGGGGAATGGCACAACAGATGTTGTGATGTCACCTCCAGGGGAGAACCTGAAAGTGTCATAACATCTGTAATGCTGTAGAAATTTCTCTTTATCTCTATGATGTATGGATTGGAACTGTGGCATAACTTCTGGGTCATCAACTGGAAGTGACCCACAGAGTCTGTTTTGCTCCCCCTCCCTAAATCAGCAGCTGTAAGGTGAGATACTGGCCCCAAAGAATGCTAGGGGCATTTTCTTTCACTCAGCACTGCTCCCCCCATCTCAACCAAACCCCAATAATGATTTTAAGCCAGTCTAAGTGGACTCGAAATGAAGCACTCTATATAAAGATTTCACTGTAAAGAGGAGGCAGCCAAAGGGGGGTGGGATAGCAACAGGGGAGTTCAACTACTTGCAACTAATTTGTGTCATGACTAAAACATGTTTCATGTGAAAAATTTATAAACTGTGCTTTGGTTATGGGATAGATGAGGAAAGGTGATTTAATTTATGCATACTGTGCAAGATATTAAATACAAACAAAGACACAAGAACAGTTGTATTCTTTCAAATAGTGACTTCATAAGTAAGTCTGTTCCTTTGAGATTTCAAAATCTGTATCCTTTTAAAACTTGCAAAGTGTAGTATATTGGTACAATTGCTTTAAGGATGACTCCCAGAGCCTCTGTAGAAAGGAGGCACTCAGGTTTTCTGACCATAAGTGGAGGTGATGTTAGAATTACTGAGACCTGATTGCGGTCTGTTCTGTTAACAGGTTGTTGTGTTCCAGTAATCACACAGTTCCTGCAATCATTATTGCTTCCACTGATTATTTCTATCCCTAAAGATATAACACATAACGGTAGTAGTGTCTCCATTATGGCATTCTTTGCTTCCTACAGACAGTGTATTATATGTTTGCCGCATGTATTTCCCCATTCTCACCTACCTGTTTTCTACTGATTTTATAGCATTTTAACATTGTGTATTCACATGCATCATGACATTGATGATGAAGATATTGGATTTATATCTCGCCCTCCACTCCGAATCTCAGAGTCTCAAAGTGGCTCACAATCTCCTTTATCTCCCCCTCCACAACAGACACCCTGTGAGGTGGGTGGGGATGAGAGGACTCTCACAGCAGCTGCCCTTTCAAGGACAACCTCTGCCAGAGCTATGGCTGACCCAAGGCCATGCCAGCAGGTGCAAGTGGAGGAGTGGGGAATCAAATCCGGTTCTCCCAGACAAGAGTCTGCACACTTTATCACTACATCAGACTGGTGTACACTCCAGATTAGAGTCCACTGCTCTTAACCACCAAACCCAACATACTATGCCTGTTCATATTTTTGTAACCCTAGTTCTAGTAAATTGCTTATTAGAAGTGTCTTCAGAGTGTGTCTATCAATTTATAGTGTGTAATCCATTTTTACTCTTAGTGAGAAAGGTGGACCATAAATATAATAAATATAGTAAATACATATTCTTCACAAAAGGAAATAGTTTTTTTACACAACAAGTAATCAAAATGTGGAATTTGCTTCCAGAGGATGATGGTCACAGGCATGCATGATTTTAAAGCTGATTAAACAGATTAATGGAGAATATGTCAGTGTCTAGTAGTCATGGTTATTGAAGGGAGCCTCCATGATCAGAGGCAGTAAACCTCTGAGTACCAGTGCCAGGAGGCAACATTAGGGGAAGGCCTCAGCCTCTATCCCCTGTTGAATCTCCATAGGAATTGATTGGACACTGAGACATGAAGCTCCAGTAGATGGCAACCCTATCCTGGCGGGGATCTGGCAACTCTATGTGGTATAGTAGCAAAAATTAGAGAACTGAGTTCAAATCCTCACAAAGATCATAAGATGACTTTGGATGAGTTACTCTGTCTCTCACCTTAAACTACCCCAAAGGCGTTTTGTGTAACATGGGCAAGAAAGGAATCATGCAGCCTCCCTAGCAAAAGGTGGGATACACATAGGAAAAATAAAAGGCCATTATGTCCCATAGGTCACTGAACACAATAAGTTTGCTCAGTGCACATATGTCTAAGACACACAGTAGCTGAACAAGTAGCTTGAGGATTGAGCTCTTGGATTGCTCAAGGCATGTTGATAGAAGTGCATTATGCAGTTTGAAAAAGTATAGCGTTGGAAGAGTTAGGAGAATAAAGTATAACTTTTTGAAACTTGTGTAGATATGTGAGACACAATAGTTTTTGCACTGACTGTGTGAAATTTCACACAGCTGCATTAATGAATTACTTGATGAGTCTGCCACACTGTTATGCTGCCTTTTATAGTGGAACCAAATCTAAACATATATAGAGATATATATTGAAAAATAATATTTAGTCTTCAACTTGGTGATTGTGAGGCTCAATAAATTACTACTAAAGAAGAAGAAGAGGAGGAGTTGGATTTATACCTTGCCCTTCACTTGGGAGTCTCAGACAGCTTACAATCTCCTTCCCTTCCTCTCCCCACAACAGACATGCTGTGAGGTAGTAGGGCTAAGACAGCTCTGAGAGAACTGTGACTGGCTCAAGGTCATCCAGTTGGCTGTATGTGGAGGAGTGGGGAATCAAACCTGGTTCTTCAGATTAGAGTCCACTGCTCTTAACCACCAAACCAAACTGGCTCTCAAGGCTTTGTTGCCACTTAAGCAATTTCTCCACTAAAAAAAGGCATTGACATGAATAATAGTGGAATTCTCTGGTAACATCCATGCCTTGTGGGACTTTCTTCAGTTCCACAGGCATGTAAAACAGATGTTCCATCAGGCCTACAGTTGAGAACAGCAACAGTTCACATTGTGTCTCTTATTACAGTATCCTGCATGACCAGTCCTGATCCGCATAAGGAAGGGAGTGAAGTGAAATTTCCCTTTAGAACATAAGAATATAAGAAGAGCCCTACTGGATCCGACCAGTGGTCCACCTAGTCCAGTATCCCACTACACAGCAACTAACCATTCTTTATACTTTGCTGTCCCACAACTGGAATCTTATGTTGGTGCATTCTGCAGACACTTCTGGCTGGCAAAGGAATTTTTTTTTTGAATATTACAGTTTTTTCCCTGAAGCAACAAAACCCTTGGAAGTGGCCTTACAACATTTGCCACAAACGACTGAAAGATCTGTTTCAGACCTGTTGGGAGTGCTCACCTAGATGCTGTCAAATCTGTTTTGCTGCAGTTGCCACGAGTTGATGCATTAGAGGATCTTTCTCGAGGTTCATATATTCTTGATCATGATGGGTACACACAGGCAAAAATATACTTATTCATCTTTGTACCCAATTAGAGCCTTAAGGTAGTAAACAGACAATACAAATCAATTTTTAAGACAGTATATATGTATAAACCAATAATTGAAACCTGGGATTGTGATTATTTGTTGGAGCATTACATTTGTTGCATCAAAGATGTAATTCTTATCGTAAAAAACTGACTGATAACATTTCTCAAAATTAAAAATAAGGCTTTTTACTTGTATTAGTTAAGCTATGTCTCCTTTCATCCAATGCTGAGTTATAAAATTAAGTTCTCTTCTTTCTACCAGATGGTTCCAAATGAAAATACTCACTATGTTGGAATTGTTCAGCTGCTTAAGTATTTTGGATCAATGTGGATTAGCCTCCTCACTTCTGATGTAAAGAGTAGATAAACTGTTCTGCTGTCCTTGAGACTGAAGCTCTTCCAAAACAACATTTGTATTGCTTTTAAACAAATGATGCCAATTTTACTGAACAGCACTCCAAATAAAATCACAGAAGGCATATTTTTCTTTCTGGTTTTATGCTAAGTAATAAAAACTAACCAAGAGTGCCAAATTTTGTAGTACAAGCATTGTACTAAACAGGAAAGGCGTTCAGTTATATTCAGCCATCCAGGGTCTGCAGAAAACTGGAACTGGCCCTGCCTGACATACATGCAAAAATCTAAATACAGCTAAGAGTCATGATTCATTTATTCAGTTCATGCAGAGTTCTGTGGTAACACAGCATGCTATTTGCTTAGTGGAGAAGTCCACCAATTGTGCTAGTGGTCCATCATACTGTGCATGTAATGTACTCAGTGATGAGACGTGTTGAAGGCAACATACTTTATTAGTGGGTACATCACAAGAGGGAGAATGGCGGGCCGGGTCCCGATTATATACATGCCCCAGAACAACCCTCCGTGAGGCCAGGTCCAATCCTGGTCAGTTAAACTTCCCGCCACAGATCTTGATTGGCGGTGTGTATTAGCGACCTACATCCGGGGACCAGTGGGGTTCCACTGGTCGCCTCTGTAGCTTGCGCTGTGCTGTACATAGGGATTAGAATGCAGGACATAACACTCCTCCCCCCCTAGTTCAGGACACATAGTCTTTCAAGTACGCAGGTGCCCGGCGTTCCCTGGTCGACCTCCTCGGGGTTGCTTGGGGAGTCGGTGCGGCCGCTGTGGCTGGCGGGGCGGCGGTTTCCCTTTGTTGAGGTGTTGCCGGACACTGACTGGCCGTCGCTTGTTGCTCGTCCAGAGTCTCTTCTCTGGTGGGGTTGCTTCCGCTGCTGTGTTGCTCTTCCGCCCATGCAGTTGGTGCGGCCGGTATGGGCAGGGTATTTTCCGGGGGTGTTGCTGTCAGTTCTTCCCCGCTTCCCCCACCCCCTGTGGCGGTCGGTTCCTCTGGCAAAGTGCGGTGGCACAACTGATCGATATGCCTTCTGAGAACCTGGCCCCCCTCTGTCGAGACCTCATATGAGCGGGACCTGGTCACGCACAGCACCCAGGCGGCTAACCACTCCGGGCCGCTTACAAAGTTCTTAGCATACACCGGGTCCCCTGGGAAGAACCCCCTGGTGGCTTCCCTGGTTTTGGGGGAACTGTGGAGGTCAGTGGCCCAGTCGGGATGTAGCCTATCTAACCTCGTGATTAATTTCCTCCCCATTAGTAATTTGGCAGGGCTTGACCCGGTGACGGGGTTGGAGGTGATTTGGTTGTCAAATAGGAAGGCTGCCAGGCAGTGGTCCCAGTCGCCCTGTACAATACGGCCCAGGGCCTCTTTGGTGGTGCGCACCATGCGCTCAGCCTGGCCATTGGTGGCCGGATGGAAGGGGGCGGACCTAATGTGTTGAATGAGATATCTATTCAAGAAATCCCAGAATTCCCGGGAGGTGAAAGCGGTCCCATTGTCCGTGACCAGGGTATTGGGGATTCTGTGTGTGCAAAAGACCCTTCGCAAGGCTCGGACCGCTGCTGCTGTGGAGGTGGAAGCTACGGGGATCACCTCTAACCACTTGGTGTATGCATCGACAAAGATGAAGAATATCTGGCCCTGGTATGGCCCCACAAAATCTAAGTGAAGCCGGGACCACGGCCTCCTGTTGGACTCCCAGCAGTGGACGGGGGCACTAGGCGGATCGGGCCGGGACTCTTGGCAGGGTTGGCACCTTCTCACCCACCCCTCTATCTCGTCATCCATACATGGCCACCATACGTAACTGCGTGCCAGGGCCTTCATCCTCACTATCCCCGGGTGTGTTTCGTGTAAAGCCTCTAACACTTGCTTCCGCAGTGAGAGGGGGACCACCACCCTGCTACCCCAGAGTATGCACACCTTGTGTGTGGACAGCTCGTCTCTGCGCGATGTGAACGCCCTGAATTGTGGGTCCAGCTTGTCCTCGGGCCATCCCCTTCCCACCCAGTCCAAAACACGTGCGAGTATACGGTCCCTCCCCGTGGCCCGAGCCACCTCAGTGGCGTGGAGGGGTTGCTTGGGCAGAGTCTCCATAAGCATCACATGGTGGGTAGGGGTGGGATCTGAGTCCATTGAGGGTAATGGCAGGCAGCTGAGGGCGTCAGCAAGTCCCATGGCCTTGCCCGGGCGGTGAACCAGGGCATATGTATACGAGTTTAGGAACTGGTTCCACCTCAGGACTCGCTGTGATACAATTTGCGGGGTCTGGTGGTCTGGGGCGAGGAGGCCCAGGAGCGGCTTGTGATCCATGGTGATCATGAAGTGCCTACCATACAGGTAGTCGTTGAATTTATGCACACCTGCCACAATCGCCAAGGCCTCCTTGTTGATCTGAGCGTAGTTGCGCTCTGTGGGGGTCAGGATCCTCGAATAATATGCTACAGGAACCTCCCTCCCGTCTGGAAGTTGGTGCCCCAGGACTGCACCCACCCTGTACGGGGAAGCATCGCACGCCAAAATCAATGGTAGGGCTTCATCAAAATGGTGGAGCACCTCATTGGAAACAAGGAGGTCTTTGACTGCCTGAAAAGCGGCGGCCTGCTGCTTCCCCCAGACCCACGGGGCGTGTTTACCGAGCAGCCTGTGGAGGGGTTCTGTGATGGCCACTTTGTGGGGCAAAAACGAATGGTAAAAATTTAATAATCCCAAGAAACTTTGTAGCTCCGCCTTGCACGTGGGGGGCGGGGCGTGGACTATCGCCCTGGTCTTGTCCTCTGTTGGGTGGATTCCCTCGGCGTCTACTGCAAATCCCAAGAACTCCACCCTCGGCACCCCTAGTGAACACTTTTCCTTTTTTACTTTCAGGCCCGCCGTCTGGAAGCGGCGGAGCACCTCTCTCAGGTGGCTGCTGAACTCCTCCGCGTCCAGGGCCGCGATCAGAATGTTGTCAAAGAACAGTTGCACTCCGGGGATCCCTTTGAGAAGAGAGTCCATTATGCTCTGAAAGATCCCCGGAGCTAAACTAACCCCAAATTGCAACCGCTGCACCCGAAAAGCTCCCCTGTGGGTCACAATAGTTTGAGCCTCTGCTGTCTTGGTGTCTACTGGGAGTTGCTGGTACGCCTGGGCCAGGTCTAGTTTTCCAAAAACCCTGGAACCTGCTAGGGCCACCAGGACGTGGCTGGCCACTGGGACGGGGTATGGGTTGTCCTGTAGCGCTTTATTGATAGTGCACTTGTAGTCAGCGCATATCATCACATCCCCGTTTGGCTTCACTGGGGTGACTATGGGTGTTTCCCAGGCAGCATAGGATACCGGTTCCAGCACTCCCTGGGCCATGTGTCGGTCCAGCTCCGCTTCTATTTTAGGTTTTAGAGCGAACGGAACTCGCCTGGCCTTCAGTCTTATCGGTCTAACAAGGGGATCGAGAGGTAAGGTGATGGGCGGCCCCTTGTAACTCCCCAGGGTCCCATCAAAAACTTCGAGGAATTCCCGGCACACATTCTCGAAGTTATTCGTTTGCATCTGCTGCACCCCCACTAATTGAATACCTAGTGGTCTAAACCAGGCCAGCACCAGTAATGTGGTGAGCTGGCGCTTAACCACTAGAATGTCCAGTGCCCCCCTGAAGTTCTTCCTCTCTACCTGTACCGTGGCCCAGCCCAAAATGTGCACGGGGTTTTTCTGAAAGTCCCGCAGTATAAAATCAGCCGGTCTCAATTGGAGCCAGCGACGGGGGCAGTTTTCTTCGGGTCTCCGCCGAAATTATAGATATGGAGGAGCCCGAGTCCACCTCCATTTTGCATGGAGCACCCTCGATTAGGACCGACAGTCTAACTTTGTCGTGGGTGGTGAGGGGCAAGTTCATTACCTGCAGGCTGGTCAATGCTGTTGTGTGAGCATTGGTCGAGTCATGGTGAGCGGCCTGGCATCTGCAAGTTGCCTTGGCCCAGCAAGCCTGCACTATGTGGCCCACCTTCCCGCAGTTCCTGCAGTCCATGTTGCGATAGGGGCAGTCCCGTCTCTCGTGGGGGTCGCCACAGCTGGCACGCTTGCTGTTGGTCGGTCTATCTGTGGCTCGTTGCCACGTGGGGGCTCTCAGGCCCATTCCTTGTTGGTGGTGGAGCTGGAAGGTCTCTTCGTCCTCTGGGTCGCCGGGCACCATCTCTTCCTGGTGGACTTCTCCTCGCCGGTTGTTGTATGCTTTGGTGGTTCTTTCAAATGCTGTTGCTTCATTGAAAGCCTGTTGAAGGGTGAGCTCCTCCTTTGCGAAGAGCTTTTGCTTCAGCCTTTCATCTCGGAGGCCCCATACGAATCGGTCTCTCAAGGCTTCCTCCTGCTTGTTGAAACCGTAGTTCCCTGCAATCTGGCGGAGAGTGGCCAGGTAGACGGCAGCCGTTTCTTCGGGCCCTTGATCTCTCTTGTGGAAGAGGAATTGGTGGGCAATGATGGAAGGCTGGGGCAAGAAATGCCCGGTGAGGAGTCTGACAATCTCCCCGTATATTCTCTCGGTGAACTTCGCAGGGGCCAAGAGACCTCTGGCGATATCGAAGGTGGCCTCTCCAGGATGCTCAGGAGTATGTCCCTCATGCGGCTGTCGTTGGTAATCATGTTTGTGCGTAGGTAGCATTCGACCCACTCTGTGTAGGTCTCCCACCTCTCGAGGTTGGTGCGGTCGAACTCAGAAAGATGGCCCGTCGTTACACTCGGGTTCGCCATGGCGGCGGCAGGCGCTTCTGTCTCTTGCGGCTCCGTGCCTTCCTCATCTCCAGCCAGGTCAGTGACTTCCCGCTTGGGGAGTCCTCCTAGCTAGATCCCACCTTCGTCACCAGTGTAATGTACTCAGTGACGAGACGTGTTGAAGGCAACATACTTTATTAGTAAGTACATCACAACAGGGAGAATGGCGGGCCTGGTCCTGATTATATACATGCCCCGGAACAACCCTCCGTGAGGCCAGGTCCAATCCTGGTCAGTTAAACTTCCCGCCACAGATCTTGATTGGCGGTGCGTATTAGCGAGCTACATCCGGGGACCAGTGGGGTTCCACTGGTCGCCTCTGTAGCGTGCGCTGTGCTATACATAGGGATTAGAATGCAGGACATAACAGTGCAGTACCAGACTTCCCCAGGTGAAGGAACTGAGGCAGACATGCAATGCCTGTTACTGGGATTTCTGCTTGTGTAAGACCCTGTTTTCCAGTACTGTTACTTCTTGGCTCCTGCCTGTGCAATTATTTCCTCCTTTGTGCCTGCTTCTGTAGCCTAATTGTCAAATTATGTACTATGATGAGGGAAATACCATTGAAGTCCTTTCAATTAAAGATTCACCAAGCCTTCACAGTCTGTGATCCACCAAACCTAGCAGCACCAGCAGGACTTTTGGGGGGCAGGAACACACGGGAACGCAGTTCTCACTGGCTTGGTATCAGGGTGTTTGACCTAATATACAAATGAGTTCCTGCTGGGCTTTTTCTCTCCAAAAAGCCCTGCGTACCAGACAAAATGCAGGACCACCAAGGATTCAATATACTTCCTGTTTTTCTATCTTTCTGAAAGTGCAACATCTGAAAACAAACTACAGCTAACAGGCAAAATACATGACTGTGTTACTCTTGGTGCCTCATAAGATGTGTAGCAGGTCCTCAATACTGAAATCAGGCAATTGTCCTATGAGATACATTTCATGAGCCCCAGTTTCAATTGAATTCTGGACTGAGCTCACTTCTTGCCTGCCTACTCTAAATTACTTAGGATTGGTAAAATAGTATTTTAATATGTCATAATGATATGATATTCTATTTTTCTTCTCCTGTTCTAAGACATTCTATGTTGTAATCACCTAGCAACCTTATACTGGAGTGTTCCTCTGTACTGGAAAGATAATTATGAATATTCTTCTCTCATGTCAATCATGCCTTGTGAGCCAACACACAAAGATCAGGTTATTTCCATTTCAAAGGCAAGTTTGGTACATGATTCTTCTTGAATTTAAGGTGAGTGATATTCTTAATCCATGATTCATATCCTACATTGTGTTAGCAACTAGCCACTCCTCATAGGTGAAAGGTTAGCTCTGATTGTCCTCTTTCTTCTCAAATACTAATTTATACTACATAATTAAGTGCCAAAGTAGAGAATTATGTGAGGCTATAACAAACTTGGTGCATATGGTGGGTGGAATGGTTTCTGCTAAGTTTATATATAAACTCACACAAGTTTATGTATAAAATAATGGCAGAAGTATGGGATACCAAGGACAAACTTCTGCCATATTTAATTTCAACATTTTTGACACTAAGTCATGTACATAAAATATACAAGTACTTGAGCCTGTTGACAGGTCTAAAATTTGTGTTTATTATCGGAAAGATAATTTGCTTTGTCTGGTGTGTCTATGTATTTACAGACAGCCTGAATCTGGTTTGTAGGGCAGCACTTTTATCTGGCTGTATCATGTGACAATCTGTTATGAATGTGGCAGTCTTCACCTGGATACTGAAATAGAATGTGGTAATTGAGAAGAAAAATACATATTTTTAAACAATCTTTGTGTGTTCTGACACCAACAACTTTCCCCCTCCAAATTAATACTACATATTTATGTCAAATTTTGATTTTTCAAATTTCCTAGAGCTCTGGCAGCTGTTTTTCTTCCACTCTCAAATAATAATTTAGTTAGTGAGAAGATACGTATTATAAACCTTGTTACATTTCTTCATTTGTTTTCCCTATCCTTTTTGACATTTTATTGTGTTTTTGTCATTTATCTATATGTACATGAAATTATATTAAGAAACAGATTCAATCTGGTGTTCAATTTTAACTGGGCTGCCTTCATAAATCATATATTGTGCATATCAGTTCTAACAGAAAAGGAGAAAGATATCGAGGTTTCACACAACTCATAATTGTCATAGTTATTTATCCAGGGTCAAAAATACAGCCTTTGCATATCTGAATTTTCTTTTCAGTGTGTTTTTATATGTCTATATGGGGTTACAAATGCAAGTTCAAATTGACCACAATGTGATGTTGGAACAACCCATAAGGCATGTCACTAGGGTTGCCAAGTCCAATTCAAGAAATATCTGGGGACTTTGGAGGTGGAGCCAGGAGACATTGGGAGTGGAGCCAGGAACAAGGGTGTGACATGCATAATTGAACTCCAAGGGAGTTCTGGCCGTCACATTTAATGGGACAGCCCAGCTTTTTAAATGCCTTTCTTCCATAGGAAAGAATGAAGGATAGTGGCACGATCTTTTAGGGCTTATAGAATTGGACCCCCTGGTCCAATCCTTTTGAAACTTGGAAGGTATTTTGGGGAGAGGCACTAGATGCTATATTTAAAATTTGGTGCCTCTACCTCAAAAACTAGCCCCCCCAGAGCCCCCAATACTCGTGGATCAATTCCCCATTATTCCCTATGGGAATCGTTCTCCATAGGGAATAATAGAGTGCCCAGTAGACATTTCCCTCCCTTCCATGCTTTCTAAAGTGGGGGGAGGGCCTCCAAACCAGGGAATCCTCTTCCCCCTCCCTCTCTCTCACACACATATACTTACTGGGTTTTGTTCCCGAAGAACTTTACTTGCTCCGAAAACTGAAAGCAAAACAAAGGGAGGGGCCGTTCTCCAACAAAACTGTTACTGACCCTTTCCTATGAAGCCCTTCCTGTTTCTTGCTTCCTGCTCAGCCTTAAAGGAACACATTTTAAAAATGGACCTGTTTGCAGGTTTCTAAACCTACAGGAGCTCTCAAACTACATGGTGATTGTGGGGGCAGGGCTTCCCCTGCCGGCCAGCTGGCTGTGGGGGGGGGGGGGGAGCCTGTAAAAAAGAGGGATCCCTCGCTGGGATTGGGAAGCCTACATGTCACATATCAAGTGAGACAGCGTAGGTTTGAAAAAAGTTTTTCACAAAAGGGCTTTTGTATGGGTTAAAATGAAGCAAAATATAATAATAATAATAATAATAATAACAACAACAACAACAACAACAACAACAACAACAACAACTACTACTTTATTTTTATATCCCGCCCTCCCCCGCCAAAGGCGGGCTCAGGGCGGCTAACAGACATGGAATTCCATGATTCAAATAAAACAGTGTATGCAGTTTTAAATATAGTCAGTTACATAATAAATTAGTTAAAATAGATAAAATATATAAATTAGGTGCTAAAATACAGTAAGTCATAATATTTACAAGATGGCTAGATGGCCACACGTCACGTTAATCCGGTTCTATCTCGAAAGCAAGCTGGAAAAGAAATATTTTGCAAGCCCTGCGGAACTGATTCAGGTCCTGCAGGGCTCGCACCATCTCTGGAAGGTGGTTCCACCAACGAGGGGCCATTACCGAGAAGGCCTGCTCCCTAGTAGCCTTCAACCTAGCTTCTCTTGGCCCAGGGATTGTTAGAAGGTTCTGAGAGCTAGATCTCAGTGCTCTCTGGGGAACATATGGGGAGAGGCGGTCCCTTAGGTAGGCAGGTCCCCGGCCATATAGGGCTGTATATAGCCCTATAAAATATAGCAATCAGAGATGTTCAATAACCCACCAGTTTGGTTTGAATCTTCCTCACCACAAAGCTTTGGGCTGATTTTGATCCAAGTGTAACTCTTGCTGTGGCAAAATCTTTGTCTATCGCCAGTAATTATTCGTTTTCTTAGTAGAATATTTTATAGTTAGTATTCCTGCTTGTTTGGTTATTTTCTGTATTAGAAGACTATATTATTCTGTCTTCTTCTGATTGTTCTGTACTATAATGAATTTGTTTGTTTATGACCTGTTGGTCTGTGAGCACAAAGTATAGAATAAAGGAATAAAGGTTGTAAGTGATAAAGGGACCTTGCTCAACATTTACAATAACAAAAGTCATCATTAGAAAACAGTAAGAGACCAGTAGCACCTTAAAGACTAACAAAATTTGTGGAATGGTTTGAGCTTTCATGAGTCACTGCTCACTTCTTCAGATCAGATTATTATTCACTGAACTATTTGCAACTGCTACCTCCCTTCTACAACTACTGTCTAAAGTTGTTTAAAGACGGGCGGGGGGTTGGATAAACCCTGAGTCTTTCAAAATGAGAATTACTGGTTAGATGTCTCTGTGTGCCTTTGGTATGTGATAACAGACTAGTTAGTTTTGTGATTGATTCTTGTGATCACTTCACAACGTGCAGAAAATAGTATTAGTCATTGAATAGATGCATTTGTGCAGGCACAAAGAAAGGATGGACTGTGAATAATTTTGCATAGGACAAGTAGAAGAAGGCGGCCTCTTTCTGGGTCCCTCTGAAGCGGGGGAGGGCCAGGCAAGGGGCGGGCATGGACCACATGCAGCTCAGCACACCTCGCCCCTTGCCCGGCTCTCTCTGGCTTCAGCGGGACCTGGAAACAAGGCCACTTCCTTCTTTCTTCACAAGAAAGATGGACGCAGCCTCTTCCCACCTTCCTTTGAAGTGGGAGAGGAGTGGGCAAGGGGCAAGATGGGCCAAGACACGCGTTCTCAAAGAAAGAATGTGTGACCCACGCCTGCCTCTTGCCTGGCCCTCTCCCACTTCAGAGGGACCCTTCTTTCTTGCCTCTTCCCAGCTCCCTCTAAAGCCAGAGAGGGCAGGGCAAGGGACATTTGGGTTGGCATGAGTGGGGATGGGGTGCCCACCCCCACACCTGTGGCAAGGTGGCCCCTACTTTGCTGACTCCCACGTGCCAGCCCTGCACATAGCTCATGAGATTTTGCAGTAGAAACTTCATCATTTCCATGGGGCACAGACCTGTAGCTTCAGTGGGGTCCCCAGGGGGCCTGGCTCCATTACACATCAGAGAGGCCCACATGGGAGCACTGAATGGGGGCCACCCCAGCACCCATCCACTTGCTTCTGCCATGAAGTCCAGTTCCAGGCCCCATTGCTGCCCATGAAACCTGACCAGAGCACCTAAGCCTCCCCAGTGACAGCAAGCGGAGCCCTCACTGTTTAACATTATTTTGATTCTGCTAGGCATAGTACAAAACTTAGAAGTAATGTTATGTGTTCCAACAGGGTTAAAAATCTGAGAAACTTCTTTGTTAGAACTGTAAAATTATTTTAAAATATGTCTGTTCATCTGCATACTAATTTAAATAAAGCTATTGTGAGCCTTAATAAGTGAGAGTTTCATTTGGGTAGCTGTAATGAAGTAATGACTCTTGAGAGTCCCTTGGACTGCAAGATCAAATCAGTCAGTCCTAAGGAAAATCAACCCAGACTGTTCCCTGGAAGGTCAGGTGCTGAAGCTGAAGCTCAGATACTTTGGCCACCAAATGAAAAGTGAGCACTCCCTGGAGAAGACCCTGATCCTGGGAAAGACAGAAGGCAAAAGAAGAAGGGGATGGCAGAAGATGAGATGGCTGGACAGCGTTACTGATGTGACTAACATAACTTTGAGCAGACTTTGGAGGGTGGTGGAAGACAGGAGGGCCTGGCATGACTTTGTCCATGGGGTCGCAAAGAATTGGACTCGACTGTGCGACTGAACAACAAATTAAGGAAACAGAGCTACTTGATTAAAACTGTTAAGAAAAAGCAATGAAACTAGGAAGAAGACACTTTCTCCACCCTGTTTTCTCTTAACTTTTTGCAAGGATTATACAGAGGTGAGCAGTCTTGTTTTCCTTACCCAAAGAAACTTCTATTTTTTAATAGAAACAGCTTAATTCACAGGGTTCAGACCAAGTAGAGGAAAGGCTGCTATTTGCATCACTGGTTCAACCCCCCACCCACCCCCCCACCCCCCAAAAAGCAGGTCTATAGGCAAGGTTTCACTAAACCCTTAAATCAGCAAAGCTGGGTGAGTCATTCTTTTGAAACAAGACAAAATTACCTTGCTGAAACATAACAAATCTTTTCTTTAAAAGCTTATTATGTTTTAGAAAACTGAAACATAGGGGCAGTTGGATATAGAGAAAAGCAGCCTATGAAATGGCAAATGCATTCATGTGCCTTGTCCTGCCATGTGTGTGCTATAATGAAGATGATCACATTACATTGTATGCATGTTGGAGGGCACTGCCATCTTTTCAATATTTTTAACACCTATGCCATTTTAACATCAGTTTTACTCCTATGCTAGACTGCTGGTGAAGAAAAACTTGGGACAAATCTGACAAGACACAGGCTAGAGCAGGGGTGGTCAAACTGTGGCTCACGAGTCACATGCAGATCTTTTACACATATATTGTGCAGCTCTCTAAGCCTCCACCATCCTATCCATCAGCCTGGAGAAAACATTTTAATCCCTTTGTCAAGCCAGCTGATGTGGGTAGCTTGGAGAATGCTTTTAAAGTTAAAGTTACTTTCTTTCCAGCTCTTCCTCCCTCCCTCCCTCCCTCCCATCTATATCTATTTTCCTTCCTTCCTTCCTTCCTTCCTTCCTTCCTTCCTTCCTTCCTTCCTTCCTTCCTTCCTTCCTTCCTTCCTTCCTTCCTTCCTTCCTTCCTTCCTTCCTTCCTTCCTTAAATGTATTCTCTAAGTCCCTTCCCATTGGTACACCAGCTGTCTGGCTTAGCTCAGAGAAAGCATTTATCTCTTTAAATCCCTTCTCCAAAAATGGGAGCATAGGGGTGTTGGGGAAAGGCTTGGAGAACACATTTAAAGGTGCTTTCTTTCCACCTCTCCCTCCTCTCCCCGCTCATCCATTTGCTTTCTTTCCTCATCTTTCTTTCTCTCTCTTTCCCCCTTCCTTCCTCCCTGCCATGTACATTTGCTTTCTTTCTACCTTCATCTGTCTTCCTTCCTTTTTCTCTCTCCCTTTCCTCCTCCCTCCATCCCCCATCTGTTTGATTTTTTCTTCTCACTCTCTATTCCCCCTTCCTTTTATTTGCTTTATTTCAACCTCATTCTTTTCACCTTTCTTTCTCTCTCTCCCCCTCCCTTTCTCTCTTCCTCCTTCCCTCCCACATCTATTTGTTTCCAATTGAGGTAACTACAGAATGCTTTTCAAAGTATATTACTTCCAAGAAAAAATTCAGGAAACAAATAGTTCTAGTTATCTATTAGTACAGTTTATTGCTATCAAAGACCAGTTAAATATTGAAATAAATAAGATGTGCCAGCTGCTCAAGGCTGTTTTTACTCTTGTCTGATGTGCTCTCTCTGTATGTGTAATAATATATAACTGCACTGTGAATCAGATGGGGGTGTGGTCGGCATCTCAGGAGGTGGCAGGCCAGAGCAAGTCTGGTTACATTCATGTCTTGCACCTCTCAAACATCTGATGTTCATCCTATGTGGCTCTTACATTAAGCAAGTTTGGCCACCCCTGAGCTAGAGCTCATTTGAAAACTGTGGTGATGAATTGATGGTGGCAAAAAGCTAATACTTTCCTACTGCTGTTGCATCTACACTGTATAGACCTACAGAACTCTTCTAGGTGGACAGGGACCTATTGAGTTCTGGGCAATAGGAGGAGGTAGACTGCCCTGCAGCTCAATTTAATAATTTTACTACGCATTTTGCAGATAAAGTTTCTCACATCTGTTCTGACTTGGACTCTATGTTAGCAGAAGGAGGATCATAGAATCATAGAGTTGGAAGGTACCTCCAGGGTCATCTTGTCCAACCCCCTGCACAATGCAAGAAACTCACAAATGCCTCCCCCTAAATTCACAGGATCTTTGTTGCTGTCAGATGGCTATCTAGCCTCTGTTTAAAAACCTCCAAGGACGGAGAGCCCACCAGTGCCACCACCTCTTGATCGGATCGTCCCAAGGTGCTGATCTGTCCAGTTGTGTGAGAGATATAAGAATATAAAAGAAGCCATATTGGATTAGGCCAATGGCCCATCCAGGCCAACACTTCATGTCACACAGTGGTCAAAACCCAGGTGCCACCAGTTGGTCCACCAGTGGGGCCAGAACTCCAGAAGTCCTCCCACACACAAAGAATACAGAGCATCACTGCCCCAGACATAGTATTGCATCTATACCTTCATTTCATTTATTCAATTTATACCCTGCCCCACCCTCAAAATGGGCTCAGGGCGGCATGTGGTTAATAGCCACTGACAGACCTCTGCTTCATATGTTTATCAAATCCCCCTTTTAAAAATTTATTTTATTTTGATTTATATCCTGCCCTCCCCGCCAAAGCAGGCTCAGGGCAGCTTACATATTACATATTTTGAAGCTCTCTATTCTTGTAGCAGCCACCACTACCGGTGTTAGTGAATTTCACATGCTAATTACTCTTTGGGTGACAAAGTACTTCCTTTTATCTGTTCTAAACGTACTGCTCATTAATTTCATTGAGTACTCATGAGTTCTTGTATTGTGAGAAAGGGAGAAAAGTACTTATTTCTCTACCATCTCTATCTCATGTGTAATTTGTCAGGATATGCAAAGCCAAACAGTTTCTAAGCACATGCTGGGAAAGTGAAAGTAACAGAACTGTCAGGTAGATCATCTAAGTGACAGAAGGTGGCTGGTTGCCAGATTGCATCAGCCTGGGCAATGTCAGCATGACTCAGCAGGAATCTGATTGGTTACCTGGTTGGACCTGATGTATAAATGTACAAAGACACTTTACTGTGTGTGGGATATGTATGGTGGTGTTGCAGCGGAGCATTCTGTCGGATTGGAGAGTGGAGGTGTAAATAAATTGTATATAGTGGTTTTAACACTGCTGTGTGCAAGCCTTTATTCTTTGTGTCACTAAAACCACCCTCACTAAGCACAGGCGAATCAACAGGGTTATGGGCCCAGCACGCTTCTGCTGCGCCTGTAAGCTCTGAGAGAGGTGGTGAAGAAGGACGCTGAGGTGCTCCAGAGGCTGTCTTGGAGGTGAGACCAGCAGTGGCTGAATGTCAGAGGCTGAGCAGGATGGCTACAGCAGCAGCTACCGTGCTGGTGGATAAACTGACTACCACCCACTATAATACCTGGTCGTTGAGGCTTGAACATTTCCTGAGGCGAGAGGGGCTATGGGACTGTGTGTCTGCTCCTCCCGGGGATCCCATGCTGGCAGAGGCCATTCAGGACCAGAAAGCTCTAGCCACTAAAATCTTGAGTGTCTCAGACGACCAGCTGGTGCATGTTAGAGGGCAACAGAAAGCGAAGGAGGCTTGGGAAGCCCTCAAGGCCGTGTATGTCCAGAAATCAGCAGGCTCGCTGATATCTCTAACTTGGAGGCTGTACAGGAAACGAATGCTGGCCAGGGAGTCGGTGAGGGACCACCTCGACGGTATGTCTGTGTGTTTTCAGGAGTTAGAGCAGCAGAGGAAGGCTGTGCCTGATGTGGACAAAGTTTATTTAATCCTCAGCTCTCTTCATGAGAGGTTTGACATGCTTGTAATAGCACTTGAGGGCCAGGACTCAGATAAACTGACTTTGCCGTATGTAACGGGGAAGATTCTGGCTGAAGAACAGAGGCAGCTGGAATGTAAAGAGCAGGCTGACCGTGACTGCAAGGACAAGCAGAAGCCTGTGGGAGTCATTTCCAGCTGGCAGGCAAAGCCGGAGGAGAGAGCTTTACAAGTAAAAAAGAAGCAGTGCTATATCTGTAACCAGACCGGACACCTGTGTAGGAGTTGCCCCCAGCAGCAGAGGAGATGCCGGCAGCCGTCTTCAAGGACACAGCAAGCAACTCTGGTGAGAACTGGCTCAGGGCTACAGAGTGTGCCGTGGATTATAGACTCTGGAGCAACGCAGATGTTTTGCTGCAAGGAGGAGCAGTTGCAGGACACCAGACTGGCCAGTCAAAAAACTGTAAGCTTGGCTGATGGCCGGGAGGCTGACGTGCTTTGCCAAGGCACTGTGCATTTTCCGGGACTAAACTATACCTTTGATAATGTGCTTTGTGGGCCAGCTTTGGAGACGAGCCTGCTAAGCATCTCAGTGTTAGCAATAGCTGGCTTCACAGTATCTTTTGATGCTAAGGGCTGTGAGATACTGAGAAAAGGTAAACTATTGGCTAAGGGTGTGTTGAAGGAAAATGTGTATGAGTTAGACCAGATGGTGGGGAAGGCACAGGCAGTGTGGAATAAGAAACCCCACAGTAGGTGCATTCATAGTTTACACAGACGCTTGGGACACGCAAGCTACAATACCATTAATAAAACACTGGCTATATTGCAAGGGAATAAGGTGGAAAAATGTGATGTGTTCCTAGATTGCAATATCTTCAAAGAGGCAAAGTCCAAAGCATTCCCAGTAGCTAAAAAGAGTGACTGGGTGTCAGTAAGACAACTCCAATTAGTGCACACAGATGTGGTGGGGCCGTACGCACCCAGTGTATCAAAAAATAGATATGCATTAGTCATAGTAGATGACTACAGCCGCTTTGCGTGGGTGTATGCAATTAAGCAAAAGAGTGATGTCTTTCCAACTTTTCAGTACTGGGCAAAAAGAGTTCAAAAGCAATTAAACTGCAAAATAGCAGCTCTCCAAACTGATATGGAAGGTGAGTTTATGAGTACATCCTTTGCAAACTATTTGAATGAGGAAGGTATTAATCACAGGGTTGCCAACATCTCCCCTCCAGCCAAAAATGGGGTGGCCGAACGCAGAGGAGGCCTCCTCCAAACCATGTGCCACGCTTTACTGGCAGACAGTGCACTGAAGTTGGCATATTGGGGAGAAGTATTAAAAACAGCTTGTTTTATCTCTAATAGATTGTGGACTCAGGCTCTGGATGATATACCATATAGAGTACTGTATGGCAAAAAGCCAAACCTAGACTACCTTAGGATCTTTGGGTCTAAGGCATGGGTGAATATTCCTCTGGACAAGAGGAGGAAAGGTGGAGCCAGAGCCAGAAAGCTGTTATTTGTGGGCTATCAGAATGGCATGAAATCATATAGGTTTGTGGATTCGAATAATGTGATAAGGCTGAGTCGGGCAGCATCGTTCTGTGAAGATGAGAACTGGTCAGAAATCCATGCAAATGAAATGCCTGAAGGAGTTGAAGTGCCGCTATCTCTAGAGAGTGAGGAGGGGCAGAGAACAGACGTAAACAGAGAAGCTCCCTCACTGAGACAGAGAGAGGAAAGTGCTGGCAGTTCAGGCAGTATAAAGCAGGAAAGCTCTGAGGCTGTAAAATGCAAAACACCTGAGGTCAGAGTGTCTTCTAGAGCAAATAAGGGAGTACCGCCTAAACGGTATGGCTATGACAGTGACATAAATTATCTGGCTAATGGAGGTTATCTGTCTAATGGGGAGCCCAGGTGTTACCAGAGTCTGCTGGACCTCGACTATGGTACCTCTTCCACAGAAGAGCCATAAGCTGAGAGCCTGGAAAAGTGAGGCTTCAATAAGGTAACTGGAAAATGGGTTCTATGTGTCAGCAGACTGAAAGTGCCCTTTTCTGCACTTTTTCCAATGCTATAATAGCATTTTTGAGGTGTGGTGACCAGAATACCACACAGTATTCCAAATGAGGCAACATCATCAATTTATACAGGGGCATTACGACACTAATTTGATTTCAGTCCCCTTTCTAATAATCCGCATTTGCCTTTTTTAAAAATTGACATTGCATACTGAGTTGACATTTTCAATTTGTAAAACAATTTTTATTAATTTGCAATATATTGTTATAATATTCTTAAAGAAATAAGAGAATCAATACAAATTTATACCAATACATTGCACTTCCCCCCTCCTCCTCTCCTCCCTTTTTATGACCCCCACCGGTGTTTACTTAAATTGGTAAAAATACAAGATAATTTTATCAAACCAAAAATCTTCATATTAAAACCTTATCACAATAAAAAAGAAAAAAATGAGTATAAGAGAAATCAAACCCTATATGTCCATCTACATTCTTATCCTTTCACCTTCATCAAAAATAAAAACAAAAGGAAATTATTTCTTTATAACATAAGGAAATTATTTCTTAATAGGATTTAGTCCATTATTCCACAAAGCTTCAGCTATTATCAAAAATCACTAAATGTCCTTTTACGTTCCAGTATTTTTCAACATATTTTTGGAATTTCTCCCATTCCTTTCTGAACTTCTCCAAATCATAATCTTTTAAGATTCTTGTAAGTTTGTCCATTTCACTCCAAGTCATAACTTTTAAAACCCAATCCCATTTTTCTGGTATTTTATCCTGCTTCCATAACTGCACATATAATGTCCTTGCAGCTGAAAGCAGATACCACACCATCGTTCTATCTTGTTTCGGAAAATTTTCCATTTGTAATCCCAACAGAAAAAAGTCTGGAGACCTCTTAATGTCATAACCTAAAATTTTTGACATTTCTTTCTGAATCATTTGCCAAAATTGTCTTGCCTTTTCACAAGTCCACCACATATGATAGAAACATTCTTCATATATTTTGCATTTCCAACATCTATCTGACACCTGATTATTCATTTTTGCCAGTTTCTTTGGTGTCATATATCATCTATATAGCATTTTAAACAATTTTCTTTAATGTTGTAACAAGTCGATATCTTCATAGAGTTCTTCCATAAATATTCCCATGATGCCATTTGTATTTCTTTGTTAAAATTGATTGCCCATTTTGTCATTTAAGATTTAACTACTTCATCTTCCGTAGACCATTTCAATAATAATTTATACATTCTTGAAATCAACTTTTCATTTTCGCCCAACAGCATTCTTTCCAATTCTGTTTGCTCCTGTCTTACACCTTCATTTTTAATGTCCTGTTCCACCAAACTCTTAATTTGTTGCAGTTGAAACCAATTATATTTATACTGTAATTTTTCAGCTGATTTTAGTTCCACCTTTCCTCCCTGTATTTTTAATAGTTGATTAAACATTAGCCACATCCCTTCATCGGTTTCTGAAGATAACTTTATTACTTCCGTTGGCACAATCCATAGCGGCTTTTTCTCATCATCATATTTTTTGTATTTTATCCAGGTACTTAGCAGATTTCTTCTTATATAATGATGTGAGAAAAAACCATCCATCTTATTTTTCCCATAATACATATATGCATGCCAACCAAAAATATTTCCATGGCCTTCTAAAACCAACAATTTCTTATTTAGTAACGTCATCCATTCCTTAATCCACACACTGCATCATGGTACAATTTTAGATCTGGCAATTGGAAACCTCCCCTTTCTTTTGCATCGGTTAAGATTTTCATTTTGATTCTTGTTTTTTTCCCGGCCCATACAAATTCTGAAATTTTTCTTTGCCATTTTCTGAATTGTTTATTGTCCTTCACGATTGGAATCGTTTGAAATTAGAACATAATTCTTGGTAGAACATTCATTTTGATTGCAGCAACTCTGCCCAGTATAGACAAGTTTAATTTATTCCATTTTATCAGATTTTCATCAATGTTACACCAGAGCTACTCATAGTTATTTTTATACAAGTCTATATTTTTCATAGTAATTTCCATGCCTAAATATTTTACCTTTGAAGTAACCTCACACTCTGTTGCACTCTGCAGTTCTTCCTGTGGACTTTTTGTCATATTTTTACACAAAATTTTTGATTTTTCTTTATTTATATAGAAGCCTGCCAGTTCTCCATATTCTTGTATGTTACGAAGCAGCAATGGTGTTACATATATGGGATTTTCATTGATAAACATTACATCATCAGCAAATGCTCTGTATTTGTAAGAAAAACCTTTCAATTTCAACCCCTCTATTTCCTTATCTTCTTGTATTTGCATAAGCAAAATCTCTAGTGTCATTATAGATATCAATGGAGATAGAAGGCAACCTTGTCTTGTTCCTTTACTAATTATCATTTTTTCTGTCAAATTTGCATTTATACAAAGTCTTGCTTGTTGTTCAGTATATATAGCCTTCACCATTCTTATAAAGTCTTCTCCTAGTCCCAATTTCTCCATCACTGCAAACATAAAATCCCAATTCACATTATCAAAAGCCTTCTCTGCATCTGCAAAGAATAATGCCACTTCTTTTTCAGGGTGCTTCTCATAAAGTTCAACAATGTCTAGAACCATTCTGATATTATCTCTGATTTGTCTCCTGGGAAGAAATCCTGCTTGCTCTTCTTTGATGATCAAATGCTGTTTGAGTCGTTCTGCTAATATCCTAGCATATATTTTATAGTCATTATTAAGTAGTGAAATTGGTCTATAATTTTTTACATTTGTGTTGTCTCTTCTTTCGGTATCAATGAAATTACTGCTTCCTTCCATGTATTTGGTATTTTCCCATCAATCCTTATAATATTCATCAATTTCTGAAGTTTTGGTACTAATGTCTCTGTGAGGACTTTATAAAATTTTGCTGTAAAACCATCTGGACCTGGTGCCTTTCCCAATTTCATTGAATTTTTTGCTGCTTCAATTTCTATTTTTTCAATTGGTTCATTTAAAATCTTCTGCGTATTTACTGTCAAAGGATTTATCTGAATTTTCTGTAAGTATGCATCTATTTTTCTTTTCTCCATCTTTTAGCCTTGAAATAACTTAGCATAATATTTATAGAATTCTCTTTTAATTTCTGCTTGGTCTACAATTTCTTTACCTCCTAATACAATTTTTTTGATAAACCTTCTCCATTTTTTTTTTTTTCATTTGCCAAGCCAGGTATTTTTCAGGCTTATTTGCCCCTTCAAAAGATTTCTGTTGCAGTCTTTTGAGATTCCATTCAACCTCTTTGTTTAACAAATGTCTCAGTTGATTCTGTAATATTGTAATCTTCCTTATAAATTTCTTTTCCCTGGTCTTTTATTGTTTCTTTCCTCTCTTTGCAATCTCTTTTTGTATGTCCAGCAATTGTTTCTCTTTAGCTCTTTTATCTTTATTGTTTATTGTAATTAAAATACCTCTCATTACAGCTTTATACGCATCCCACACTGTCTGAAATTGAGTGTCCTCATTTTCATTTATTTGAAAGAAAGCTTTAGTTTCTTTTTCTAGAGACTCCACTATTTCCATTTTCTGTAACAAATCTTCATTTATCCTCCACCTCCTTGTCTTTTTTGCACATTTTGCCATCCACATTAATGGATTATGATCTGCCCCCACTTTAGGAAGAATCTCTATTTTTTTCGTTATAAATCCAAAATCTTTTGTAGTCCATAGCATATCAATTCTTGAGAAAGAGTTGTGCCTTGCAGAGTAAAAGGCATAATCACGCACTTTAGGATTACATTTCCTCCATATATCTTCCAGATTTTCTTGTTTCACTAATTCAAAAAATGATTTTGGTAATTTCCCTTCATTTCCACACCCCCCCCCCCAGATCTGTCCAAAATATTTTCAACTGTACCATTAAAATCTCCCATTATCATTACTTGTTCATATGTCACTATCTTTAAAGAAGGCATCTTTGGTCCCATTTGGGGCATACAGTCCCAATAGTAACGTCTTTTTGTCATTCAACGTCACTTCCACTGCTAAACATCTCCCATCATTGTCTTTAAAAATCAACTTTGGATCCAATTCTTGTTTGATATAAAAACACACACCCTTTTTTTCTCCTTAGCCAACGATTAAAATTCCATTCCCAATTGTTTATTCCATAAAAATTTATAATCCATTTGTTTGATATGTACTTTTTGTAGGCAGATAATACTGCATTTTTGTTTCTTAATCCAATGAAATGTAGCCTTTCTTTTTTTTGTGGTGAATTTAGTCCATTTTCATTCCAAGATATTAATTTGTAATCCATAATGTTTCTTCTTTTATTCTGTATCCCCAAATCCCCTATGTTCTTCAAAAAAAACCTCCTCAGTTCTTGAACATTTGTAATTGTAACCCTCTTGCCTCCATATTTAAAACTTAGACCCTCTGGCAGTATCCATCTGTATCTCACTTCATTGTCCCGCAATTTGTCAGTTAATTTTTTATACAGTCTTCTGTCAATTATGACTTTTCTTGGCAACTCTTTCATGATTCTTACTCTGCTATCATCTACTTCCAATGTTTTGTTTTCTTTTTCAAATTGTTTACTTCGTTTTCAGGTACTCCTCTCAGATGTATCTGGTTTTCCATTAATTTACAGTCTTGTAGAATTACTTTCTCCTGCAATTTATTAATCATGGAATCTTGATCTTTCACTTTATTTTCAACCACATGTACTTTGTTCAATGTTGCTTGTGTGTCATTTCTGAGATCCTCAATTTCTTTTTTAATCTCCTTTTTCACCACCTCTGCACTTTCTTCAATATCTTTTTTAAATTCTTTAATTAATTGCTTCTTATTACCAGTTATTAAATCTTTCATTACATTAACCAATCTTGCCTCCATAGCCTCCAATTGCTCTTGTATTTGTACTTTAGCCATTTTTGCTTCCTTCAGTGAACTGGCCCTCATATGTGCTGGCTTCGGTCCTGGCTTGTGTTCAGACATTACTGTCTTCCCATCACAAAAATAGGCTCAAAGTTGGTCTCACAAAATTAAAATTGAACCACAGGATCTTATAGATTAGAACCTGCCCTTTCCAGTTAGCCCAAAATCGCCATTCTCAGAGCTTCCTAGCTCAAGATATTAATTTTTGAAGTTTATAATTTACTCAAAATGGCGCCTGCAATTTTTCTGACCCTTTTAAAAAGTTTTCCTTTTTTCACTTAAGGTCCACCAAACTTTCACTTAGATAGTCCAATATATTTGACCCTGTTATGGAAACATCTGCTGGCTCCACTGATTTTTAAAGTCCCCTACTTCTTTTAAAAAAGTTTTTAATTTTTTTGACCTTTCTTTAATGGCCACCGAAGTTTTTCTATGGTTCAGTCCTAGAGAAGGTCAGGAGGCTTGACAATTTCCCTTCTTTCAATGGCGCCTTCCTGCTTTTCTTGCCACGAAGTCTCGTTCTCGATGGTTGAGAAATCTCGCGATGCTTGTATGATGCCACTTCCTGTGACATCTTCCAGATCAGCAACTCAGTGATGATGGGGTTTTTTTACAGAAACAGCAAGTATTCCAAACATAAGTTGTTTTTCAATTTATAACTTTGTTTCTTGAATATCAAAAGTCCCGAAATTACCCCCTTTCCTTCTTAACTTTAGAATGTTGTAATTGGTCCCAAATTTCAACCCTTATCTTATATAAGGTTTATTTTAGTCCTGGAATGATAGATAAAGATCTTCTTACCTTGAAGCCAAATATATCCTTCTTAACACCGTTCTTTTCAGAGATAGATATTTAGCTATTAGAATAATCCAAAGAAAGCTTGAATCGTGATGAATTTAAGTCAATTTAATGACCACGGAGACCCTCTGTAGACGCTGGAATGCGATTCTTCACCGGGGACTCTTCAAAGCCTAAAAGGAACCCCACTACGACTCCTCATCAGCCAAAGTAAATCCCCTCAGAATTTTCCTAAGCATGTCTTTGCCTTTTCCCTCACTGAGAAAAGTAGGCAGCAGGCATTGGGGTTGCCTTCTCTGCCCAGAACAGATGCTCCGGTCTGCTCCTCTTTGAGAAGCAACTCAATTCTCCATGATCCAACCTCGGAAGTCCCTGAGTTGACATTTTCAATGAGTTATCTGCTATAAATCTCTTTTGTCAATGACTACTAGTTTGGACCCCATCAACATGAATGTATAGTTAGGATTTTTTGATCCACTGTGCATTACTTTGCACATGCCCATGCTGAACCTTCATTTGCCACACTGATGCCACCTCATCCATCCTTGATAGATCCTGTTGGAGCACTCACAGTCCTCCCTAGTCCTCACCAACATGAACAACTTAGTGTCATCTGCAAATTTAGCCACTCCACTGCTTACTCTCAAGTCCAAATCATTAATGAACAAGTTAAAAAGCACTGGATCTAGTTCTGAGCCCTGTGGTACCCCACTGCTAACCATAATCTACAGTGAAAAATGCCCATTTATACTCACCCTGTTTCCTGTTAATTAACTAGTTTTAATTCCTCTTGTCCTTTTATTCCATGACTGCTGAGTTTACTTAGCAGCCTTTGATGAAGAACTTAGAATCATATAATCATAGAGCCATAGAGTTGGAAGGGACCTCCAGGGTCATCTAGTCCAACCCTCTGCACAATGCTGGAAATTCACAAATACCTCCCCTCCCCCATGCATACCCAGTGACCCCTGTTCCATGCCCAGATGATGGCAAAATACCTCCAGGATCCCTGGCTAAACTGGTCTGGAGAAAAATTGCTTCCTGACCCCAAAGTGGTGATCAGCATTTCCCAGAACATGTAACAAAGGGCTATGAGAACAAAGCAGTAATGCAAGCCTCCCTGCCCTCTCTCTCATGATCTGCCTAAGAAGGAGAACCCACCACCTCCCAAGGAAGCCTGTTCCACTGAGGAACCACTCTAACTGTAAGGAAGTTCTTAATGTTTTGCTGAAAACTCTTTTGATTTAATTGCAACTCATTGGTTCTGGTCTGATCTTCTGGGGTAACAGAAAACAATTCTGCACCATCCTTTATATGACAGCCCTTCAAGTACTTGAAGATAATGATCATATCACCTCTCAGTCATCTCCTCTCCAGGCTAAACATACCCAGCTCCTTCAACCTTTCCTCATAGGACTTGGTCTCCGGACCCCTCACTATCTTTGTTGCTCTCCTCTGGACATGTTCCAGCTTGTTTATATCCTTCTTAAATTGTGTTGTTTGGAAATTAACACAATACTCTAGGTGAGGTCTAATCAGAGCAGAGTAAAGCAATACCATCACTTTGCATGATTTGAACACTACTTCTGTCAATACAGCCTAAAATCTCATTTGACATTTTAGCTACTGCATCACACTTCTGACTCATGTTCAGTGTGTGGTCCACTAAGATCCTTCTTGCACTATCTCCTACCAAGACAAGCTTCCCTCATCCTATAATTATGCATCAACTGCATCATTTGCATTATGCAAATTTAACAAGCATTCCCTCTGTTCCTTCATCCAAATCTTTATAAAGATCCTTGACAGATCCTTGAGGCAGTCCACTTTTCACTCCTCTCCAAGATGATGAAGAACCATTCACAAGCACTATTTGGGTGTGATCTTTCAACCAATTACAGATCCATCTAACAGTAATAGGATCCAAACCACTTTTTACCAACTTGTCAATTTTAAAAGTTTTATTAGTTTCAAAATGTTGGGAACGGGGAATAAGAAGGAAAAAGAAATAAAGATTGCAAATCAGTCTTAATCTGCATAAAGAGTACTTCCAAGTAATACAAGTCTACATCTGCAATACCTTCTTAAAATACATAGATTGTCACATATTGTTGTCTCTAAACTGTGCAACATCAATATTTTAGTATTTAGTGTTATAAATCTTTTTGTTAAAATAACTATTGAACTTGACATTTCCATTAAAAGCAATCTTATAATTCAGAATACAGGAAAAGGGAGATATAAATTCACACCACCAACTTGTCAACAAGAATGTTATGTGGAACCTTATCAAAAGTCATACTGAAATCAAGATAAACTACATCTGCGGCATTCCCCAAGATAGTAACTTTCAAACAACAACAAAAAAGCAGATGTTAGTCTGAGGGTGCAGCCAGACGTACCATTAGTGGCGACACAGCTCCATCTCACTGACGGATTAAATGTGTTTGTTCAGACATCCACATCTGGGTCATTCCGACTTGCTGCAGATCAGTGCCGCATTAATTTGACAGCGCCGAAAGTCTGGCCCTTTTTCAAAACAGCGGCACAAAATTGGCTTTTTCCTGTTTGGACAGCTCACGTGCGATACTGCCCCTTGGAATGTTTACTGCCTCTCCCACCTTTTTTTAAAAAAAAAGCCTTAGCAGAAATGCGCATTGCCAGATCATCTGGGAATCTGAGGTGACGCTTCTGCTTCTCCAATCAACACAGGATTGGAGGAGGGGGGGGAACGTTATCCCACTCTTCAGAACAGGAGAAAAAAAATCTTTTTTTTCAATGTGGAGGATTTCCAGATATCATTGTCATTGCCAATTTCTAGGAAATTAATTTCTGGCAGTTTCCTGGTTTGAATCCGCAATGTTAATTCTGGAAATTTTCCCCCTTCCCCCCTGCCTCTGAAGCATTATTTGATTTCCCACCTCCAAACAGTTGGGCGCATGTTCAATGGACCCCCCTCCCAAAAATCAACATCTGATCAAGCATGCTCCAAGAAAATAGCGTGATAGTTTTGGATGTGTGATCACTCAACAACAGAATGAGTCGCATTGTTGGATGCTCGCCTGAACAGCCCTGCATCGAATCAATATTCAGCTGTTCAAATTTGAGCTCTACACACCCACTTTTAATGTGAGGTGTGGTCGCACCCTGATATGACTTGTTCTTGAGAAACCCATGCTGGCTCTTAGTAATCACAGCTGTCCTTTCTCATTGCTCAAAAATTGACTGATTATTTGTTATAAAACTTTTCCAGGTAGAGACATCAAGCTGATGGGTCAGTAGGTATCCAGATCCTCCTTTTTCCACTTCTTGAAGACGGGGACAACATTTGCCCACCTCCAATCTTCTAGCACCTCATCTGTTCTCCAAGAATTCTCAAAAATAATGGCCAGAGGCTCAGAAATTATGTCTGTGAGTTCTTTTAGTACCCTTGGGTACAGTTCATATGGCCCCAAGGATTTAGTTTCATTTAAAGAAACTAGGTGTTTATGTACTACCCCTGTGCTGATCCTAGGTTGTAAGTCCCTTCCCTGATCATGTGTTCTGTTTTTGCAAGAGAAGATTGAGAAAAAGTAGGAATTGAGCAGTTCTGCCCTCTCTTCATCACCTGTTACAATTTCACTTCCAACATTTTGCTTTTAAGAAACTCTCACCCCTCTTGAACTTCCTTCTCCTTAAGTATTTCTGACCATGGGATGCTACCCATCATAACTATGTCAAAATTTCCTTCCCTGATGTCCAACCTATATGTCTGATTATGTACTGTCAGAACCTTGAATCAAAGAATAGCACAGTTCAATATTTCAGCAGTTTATTCCATAAGCATCATAAGGCAGTACACCATCTTTGCTAAGACTAATGTCTTAGCCCAGAGACTCTCCTTTTAACTCCTCACCCCAACAGTTACCTTTTCAAATGCAAACGCGGCAAAGCAAAAGCGGGAACCAGGTTTTGGCGGGACCCGCTCCCACCCTCCTTTGGAGTCCACCCCTAGTTTCACAGTCCAGGTGTCTAATCTATACTTCCCCAGCGTCTGACTTTGAAGTCAGTGGAAACAGCTTGACTAATAAGTTCCCAAGATAAGCATGCAGAGAGGCTGAGCAAAGCAAGAATGCACCCAGGCAAATTGGTTATAGCTCAAACATGGCAAGAGGAATACAGAGGAGATTACTCTTGACATTCTGCCCCCCCCCAAGACTCCCATTCCCCCCGGCTTCCCTGGATATTTCTGGTGGAAGTCTTTGATAAGTTTCCAATACTGTGTATCGGCTGTGCGAACCCATTCTGCTTGGCTGAGGGGAAAGTGAGTCTATTTGATGAGATAGTACAGTACTCCTCATTTGATCTTTGGCCGTTTTCGCACTCACGTTTTACTGGCGCCACGACCATCCTGACGCCGGCGAATCTGCATGGCTTTCGCACCAGAAGCTCCGGCGCTCCCAGAAGCGCCGGCTACTTCCATCGCTAAGCCAGCGCAAACGGAAATCGCAAAGATGCAGGAAAACGTTTGCGCTGGCTTAGCGACGGAAAGCGCCGGCGCTTCTGGGAGCGCCGGCGCTTCTGTTGCGAAATCCATGCAGATTCGCCGGCGTCAGGAGGGTCGTGGCGCCAGTAAAACGTGAGTGCGAAAACACCCTTTGAGTCAAGGATTTCCTGCATCTCATGATGAATCTGACGACGAACCAGAATCAGAGCTGGAGGTTGTTGCTGGGGGTGCCAAGCCGAGGGTCCAGGATCGCGCTTGAGATAGTTAGCATGAAAACAAGGATGAACATGTTTTAGGTTCTTTGGTAACTCAAGTTCAACAGTCACATTGTTTATAATCCGTTTGATGGAGAATGGCCCCAGATATTTCATGCCCAATTTTTTACAGTTCTGGGCATTAGGAAGATGCTTTGTGTCCCTCACTTTGAGGTCCCATAGCTTGGAGTGTTTTTTATCATTGTCACGGCTCGAGTCTTCAGATAAGGAACGACGGCTGCCTACGTCCCGGCAGCTGGCCAGGACTCTCGCAACCGGCTGGGGGGGTAGCACAGGGGTGATCGTAAACAGTCCAATTAGTCAACGCCGTAAATCAGTCCGGCCGAAGGAGGAAACAGAGAGCGTAGTTGTAGGAATGCAGAGGGTCAAAGCCAGAGGAAGCAAAGTCAAACACAGTCCAAAATACCTAAGCCAGTCCACAAAGCAAAGTCGAAGTCCAGAGTTGCAAGTCCAAGGTTCAAGCCGGGTCAGGAGTACACAGGTTCTCTCAGCAAGCAAGAGGGTGCAGAGCTTGGTCACGTCCTAGTAGGATCGTTCGTTGCCAGCACAGTTTGCCCTAGGTCCAAGATTACAGATATACTGTGCTGGCTTGTTAACTCATTAGTATGCCGGGCTTAGATCTCTTCTCCCCCGCATGCGTGCCTCACTTCTTCTGCTTCGCATCTCCTGTCGTCTCCTTTCACGGAGCCGGCTAACAGGTGGCGGTGATTCCGGAGGGGATGAGCTGGGGCCCGGCGTGGCCTGATCAGTTCCAGGTGGCTCCTGCTGCCGGCTTGCTTCTTCGGGACTTACGTCCAGGGCTGTTAAAGGTGCCTGCTCTGAGCTAGCAGGGGCTGGGTCAGGGGCAGGCATGACAATCATAGTGTTTCTTGTATGTTTCTTGAGCTCTAAGCAGCTGCTTCTGTATGGTCCCCCAGCCCTTTGAGATTCAGGTCCACCATTCTGTAAAATCCACTGCGGCAGTGGGGGGCGATGGGAGCTCTGGGAAAGGTTTTCCCTCATAGCCGTTTACCACCAAAAAGGGGCTAGAATTAGTTGCACTATGAATGCTGTTATTGTATGCATACACTCTGAAGGGCAGGAGGGGCACCCAATTGTCCTGTTGGAAAGAGGTGTAACACCTTAGGAATTGCTCGAGCACTGCATTTGTGCATTCCGTCTGTCCATCATTCTGGGGGTGGTAGGCTGAACTAAGACCTTGTTCTATCCTTGCCAGGGTGCACAGATGCATCCAGAAGTTGGCAATGAATTGTGGGCTGCGATTAGAAATTATCTTACTTGGAAAAGCATGTAGTCGAAAGAAATTATTATTGTTTCTCGTAGTCTCTTATTGCCTGTCTGATCACTGACTTGCATTTTATTTGCCACAGCCTATGTTCACCTTTATTTACCACACTCAGGCTAGTCTTCCAATGCTGAAAGGAATCTTTCTTACCTTTTACTTGCTTCCATTACTTTGTATTTACTGCTTCCATTACTTTGTTAACTATGCAGGCCTTATTAATACTTATTTGTACCTTTCCCATCCTGTGGTATACATTTTACCTGAGCATCTAAGATTGTATTCTTAAATAGTTTCCAAGTTTCCCAAAGGGATTTGACCGTCCCTCCCTTTCAGTTTCTTCTTGACGAAGCCCATCATTTGAGAGAAGTTTCTCTTCTAAAGTTAATGTGACTGAGTTGGTCTTTTGAGGCAACTCCCTATTTACATAAATACTGAACTTAATAGCATTGTAGTCATTGTTCCCAACCAATCTCACTAAATCTTGTTCCCAACATCTCTCACTAAATCTTGAGCATTACTTAGGATCGGGTCCAGGATTGCCTCTTCCCTCTGACTACCTTCTCCATGGTACAGACATTGAGAGTATCTAAAAACTCATTCTCTCCAGTTTTAAATGTTTTATTAGGTTTCAAGGACATTAGGGAACAGGTTGGGGAGAGGCATATAGGGGAAAAAGTTGTTATATGTTTACATTACAAATATAAAGCATAGAAAGATCTTACATGCATAAAAGAGAGAAACAAAAATTACTAACTGTTAAGTCACAAACTGCTTTCTTATTGTCTAACATTAATATCTTAATATTCAATGATAATTTATATGAATCGAGTCACATATAAATCATAAGTTCAAACCAGTGTAAAGAGCCATATATAAAACTGTTTCCAAAGGTTTTTTGAATCTTGCATAAATTTGCCTTTCAATAAAAGAGAGAGTGAGTCCAGTTCTGCTGTCTCAAATAGTTTCTCAATTAAGTCTTGTCTTTTTGGCACCTCTTGATGTTTCCAACATTGCACTATTAAAATCCTTGCTGCTGTGGTGATATGAGCAATCAAGTGCTTTGTTTCCTTTGAATATTCACTGGGAAGGATATTCAGTAAGAACAGTTCTGGTACAAATTGTATTTGAATTTTCAACACTTTCTGCAATAGTTCATGTACCATTTCCCAGTATTTATTAACTATATCACAAGACCACCACATATGATAAAATTATCCCACCTGGGAAGTACATTTCCAACACTTATTAGAGACATTAAGATACATCTTAGATAGTTTTTCTGGACTGATATACCATCTACAAAACATTTTATATACATTTTCTTTAAAAGTAACCACTTTAGTCAATTTTATTGTAGATATCCACAATGTTTCCCAAGATGCCATATCAATATCTCTCCTGACTTGAACACATGTTGACCCAATTAATGTGTGGATAGTTAAAATCACCTATTATGACAGTTATTTCATCTAGCTGTTTTCCTTAATTATTTTGCTATTTTTAAATCATCCTCTTACTTTTCAGCTGGTGGGTGATAACAAACTCCCAGAGTTAAACTTTCTTTTGGGGACACTATTTTAACCCATAGTGTTTCTTTAAGTGAATCTATTTTTCTTACATTCTCAATCTTACTGGAATGTATACTGTCTCTGACATACAGAGCCACTCCACCTCTGACCCTTCTCTCTCTGTCCTTCTGATAATTTTTACCAGGAATCGCTGTATCCCACTGACCATGGTCTACCAGCCTATCGAGATCACACATAATGTCTGCTACCTTCGCATCATGCAGGCAAGTCACCTTGTAGTCAGTATGCAAGTTTACCACACATCTGTCTACATGCCTAAGGATCCACTTTGTACAGGAATCTCTGAAGATGGCCAGCCACCACCCATTCAGTCGCCTTGTTCAAGAATGGCATATTTGAGACTGAATGGTTCTTATTCAGTTCTCCAGTGCCCAGAATAGGTTTCTTAAGGAGTGGACAAACCCATGCCCACTCCAAGGCAGAAATGACCATCTCTCACAGAGACTTTTACTGTCTCCTGGACTGTGTTTACCAGCTCCCCCCCCCCCCCAGATATTTAAGCAATCAGGAGAGACAAGGTCATAAAGACAGAAGGTAGATCTTAATCTTCGAACAACGTGGAAGGTTTTAGTTCAATTTTAGTTCTGTTCGAATTTTCTAGTCTAGTTCTCATTTTAGTTCAGTTGTAGCTGCTCAAGCTGCTCAGCTAATTTTAGTTCTGTTCCAATAGTAAAGGGGGTAAATAGTTTAAAAATTCCATTAGGTAACACCATTGTGTAACTTTTCAGTGTTGTAGCTGTTTAAACCTCTTAGTTGTTTTAGTTTAGCTAATTTTAGTTCAAATTTTAGTTCTGTGCCAATGTCCTGATTTAGTTTTAAATTTACTTTGGTTGTAGCTACTCATATTTTTAGAGGTAGCTAATTTAGTTATAAACAGGCTCTGAGTTTCTTGACTAGTTTTACTGCCATACAGGAAGGGTTAAACAGAGGGTCAGAATTAAAACTGAGAGCACAGGGCTATCTTAAAGAAGAAGAAGAACAAGAAGAAGACGACGACTACAGATTTATACCCTGCCCTTCTCTCTGAATCAGAGACTCAGAGCGGCTTACAATTTCCTATATCTTCTCCCCCCCACAACAGACACCCTGTGAGATAGATGGGGCTGAGAGGGCTCTCACATCAAGCTGCCCTTTCAAGGACAACTCCTGCAATAGCTATGGCTAACCCAAGGCCATTCCAGCAGCTGCAAGTGGAGGAGCGAGGAATCAAATCCGGTTCTCCCAGATAAGAGTCTGCGCACTTAACCACTACACCAAACTTTGTGAGTTACTGGAATTAAATTTGTGAGCTACTGCAAAATTTAGTTTGCTCTGGGACCATTTTCCCTGAGCTAAGACAAAAAGGTGTGAGCCAGAGATTAAACAACTGTGAGCTGGCTCACACTAACTCAGCTTAGAAGGAACACTGGTGTGAAAGTCTAACCTAGGAATGGGTTATCCCTTGTCCTGGATGGGGTACACTCCCCCTAAAGGAGCAAGCTCATAGTTTGGAGGTGCTCTTGGACCCAAGCCTGCTGCTGGATAAACAGGTGGAAGTGTGTGGAGGAATATCTTTCATCAGCTTTGATTGGTGAGCCAGCTATGGCTCTTTCCAGGTAGAAAAGATCTTGCCACTGTGGCTACATGCAGATCAACCAACTCTAGCTTCATCCAGGTTGCAACGTAAAGGCAGTTCGTTCTTGATTTGTTGATCCCCCCTCCCCCAATAGTACATCATGAAGGTTCAGAGGAGCCAATCATCATTTGCTATTGTTTCCCATATTATGACAACAATTTCCAGAGCTTATTTATATATAAGATTTCTATGCAGATCCAGTTCAAGGTCTCTACTAACTATGCGCAACCCCCCCCCCCCCCCTCAACCATTATTTTTCAGGTTTGGATATACTAAACCCCTAAAAAATTGGAATTTTCTGGTATTTCTGAATCTCAATATCAGGAGAGTCATTTGGTGTAGTGGCTAAGTGTGCCAACTCTTATCTGGGAGAACTGGGTTTGATTCCCCACTCCTCCACTTGCACCTGCTGGAATGGCCTTGGGTTAGCCATAGCTATCACAGGAGTTGTCCTTGAAAGGGTGGCTGTTGTGAGAGCTCTCTCAGCCCCACCCACCTCACAGGGTGTCTGTTGTGGGGGAGAAGATATAGGAAATTGTAAGCAGGGCGTGGTATAAATCTGCAGTCTTCTTCTTTACCAATTTTTCTTTGAGAAGGGTAACTAGTGTGTGGATAGACTTCCAGAAGGTTTTAACGAAGTACTTCATCAAAGGTTCCTGAGTAAACTTAGGAATCACAGGATAGGAGGGTCCTTATGGATTAAAAGGTGGTTAAATGCCAGGAAGCAGAGAATAGGAATAAATGGACAGTTCTCACAATGGAGAGAAGTGGCAGCGGGTCTCACAAGAACTGGTATTGGGACTTGTGCTATTTAATTTGTTCATAAATGATTTTTTTAAATCTTTTAATTTGTGAGTTATCACAAAGAAATCTCTGAAGATGCAGCACATAAACATTTTACATATATAAATATACAGTGCAGGCAGTTCCTTCTGAATGGGCACCCAGCACTAGCAAAGATTATTATTTCTGTTTTTTTACTGAAGCACTTTCTAAACTGAAATAGAGGCAACTGGGGATAATTGCTGTGTGGAAGGGACATTCTTTGGTTTCAATTTCCAAAGAAAGGGGAAAACACAGGAACAGGTATAAGAAACACTGGGTCTGTGGCCAAACTAAGGGGGCTTGGCTGTCATGTTCTTTCCCAGGTTGAGCTCAGAGGGCTGTCAATTATTCAGGTGCTAGGCAATGATCTGAGACTCCCTTTTTCTTTTCCATTCAAGGGCCTTTGGATTTTATCACCAAGACTTAAGAGGGTGCCAGGAAACAAATATATGAGCATCACAGTGCCCTCAGGTACTGTCTTGAGGATCACTGCTATATGTTATTCTAGCCATTTTCAATACTAATTAATGAGTGAAGGAACGGCAATAGGGACTGCAGTCCTCTAAGTCTTAGAACCCCACAATACAGCACGGGCTAAACTGACGTGGTACCAACACACTGCCATAGTTGTTTGGTTCCTGATCCCCCTCCCCCACGCATGAGAATCAAATTATGCCCCAAGTGAACACTTTTGTAAGAACTGAAAAGCAGGAAGACATTCACCTTGTCCATCTTTATTTAGGTAACCTAATTATAGGGTGGGAGAAAAGATGGAGTAGGCTTTGCTGTCTTATGCTGAGTTTTTTTAGTCTTCTAGCCTGACTCATTTTCTCCTTGTGCCATCAGAATTAATGTTCCGAGTTACAGAAAGCACAATTTTCTGAGCTTGTTCAGATAGCAACTACAGATGAGATTTCCCACTATTGATTTTTTCCCTTTTCCTTTCTCGACATCTAAATCATGTCTGTCTGAATTATGAGCTGAGGCACCTACTTCTTATTTCCAGAGATTCTATTATAACAATCCAGTACCCAGCTTCATGTTATTGATCAGTAGCAGTTCAATGCCTGCTCCACTGAGTACCTGTTTCTCTAGCCTTCCCAACCCTCCCGCTCTGGCGGGGGATGCCAGGTTTTCCACTCTCTTCCCCCGCTCCCGCCAAAAACAGAAGCGGGGGGAGGGGGAGAAACGGCGGGCACCCCATCCCAGAGCGGGTGACGCTGCTGCGCTGCTGCCGCCCCCTCCCTCCCCGCAGCTGCTCCTCCTAGATGGGCCCAGGCTGAGCCCATCTCGGAGGAGCAGCCAAAGCAGAGAAGGGGAGGGTGGAGGCGGGCCAGGAGCATGGCGAGCCGCGAATCCGGGCCCCTCTAGGACCCGGACTCGCGGCTCGCCACGCTCCTGGCCCGCCTCCACCCCCCCATTCCAACCCAGAGGCTGAGCGGAGCGCGCGACGCTGCCATGCCGCCCCCCCCCCCCGCAGCTGCTCCTCCGAGATGGGCCCAGCCTGAGCCCATCTCGGAGGAGCAGCCAAAGCAGAGAAGGGGAGGGTGGAGGCGGGCCAGGAGCATGGCGAGCCGCGAATCCGGGCCCCTCTAGGACCCGGACTCGCGGCTCGCCATGCTCCTGGCCCGCCTTCACCCCCCCATTCCAATGCAGAGGCGGAGCGCGGGACGCCGCCGTGACACCCCCCCCCCCCGGCAGCTGCTCCTCCGAGATGGGCCCAGCCTGAGCCCATCTCGGAGGAGCAGCCATGGCAGCGCAGCGATGCTCCCCGGTGCCGTTTCCCCCCTCCCCCTAGCTCCACCCCAGTGTCTCCTGGCTCCACCCCCAAAGTCTCCTGGCTCCACCCCCAAAGTCCCCAGATATTTTAAAAATGGGACTTGGCAACCCTATGTTTCTCTCCTGTGAGAGATGTTTTCATTCACAAATGCCCACTGCTGCTACTGGGAAAACCGAATGCACTCTTTGGGAGTGGAGTGACTTGTTTGTTTGTTTTTTGCCAAGTTGGTTAAACGACCATAAAAAATCCCAGTCACCTAAAGAAAAATGTCATTCTTCCCTTTCTTTTTATTACTTGTATCTCACAAAGCAATAAGAGAACTCAAGGGATCAAATGCTGCTATAACTGTGAAAAAGCAGAGCCTTGCCGCTTGCACTTGGATAGCTAAGAAATGAATTTATTCCTCACATCCTCCTTAGCTATTTCCCAGTTTGACAACCAAAGAAAACTGGCAGAATGAAATACGATTAAAGGGAAATACGTGACAGAAAAAAAGATCAAAGGCTGCATTTTGGCCTGGCCCTCCTAGAATATCATTTTAAAACATTACTTCTGTCTCTTCTACTGCAATTACAAACCTCTGAATTACAAACACCATCCTTCGCAATGTGTGGGAACTGCCTTGTTCTCCCTGCATATTGAAAAACAAATACAAGGGAAACAGGAGTCATCACAGTTCAAGTTTGTTAGCTGGCCAAATGTGTCTGCCTACACACCTGGTCTTGGAAAACACTCTGCACATACTAAAAGACATTTTAATTGTCACATAATCCAGAATTAAACCCCAGAAATTAAATGTGTTGCCTAACTCAGATTCATTTCTGGGGTTGTACACAGTGTATACTCATAATAAACTGCAGTGCTTAATTTATCTTTTCTGCCCAGGCCTGAAACTGAATTTGTCCCGCAATATCTTTATAGGAACATACAAAAATGAGCTGGGAAACTTGAAAACACTGCCTGTCTCCTTGCACATAACTTATTGTGTGTTTGCACTATTAGCAGGTGTTTCCTCATTTGCTTATTTGTAGCATTTGGATGTTTTGGCAAATGTATTCCTAATCCTACCGGGTATTTCTATCATGCTATGCCTTCTGCACTCTCTCTGTAGTATGCTACAATTATAGAGAGGATATGTTAAGGGTACAGGTAATTCACTGATTCTATATTGTTTTTCCCTATCATAAATAAACTAGATGATGTTCACTTATCATCTTGCTTCTCCATCCACTGTATGGTAAATGCCGGTGGGAAGTAGAAAAATTTATGAAGTTCTTTTGGGATTTCCTCAAGATTTTTAAAGTTCTAAATTATTTTATTTCTGAAGTGAACAATGTTTTAGAAGTCTTCCAATTTTAAATTGCTGAATTATATGTTTGCATATTTCATGGTAGTTTCAATTTCTTCAGTACCTTTGTGTATCATTCCCTCTTCTACATTAGTAATGCACACATGTGAGTAGATAAAACACTGCAAAAAAGCAATCTGGATTAAACTTTATGTATAATGGTAGCAAGAAATATTTTACATAAGGTTTTACCAAAGACTGAGACAGCATGAATGCATCAGTGAACACAAATTTGCAACATACATACAGGCCTAATAGGTAGAGAGATGGTTGCATTAGCAGGAATTGTTGCAATGAGGGGTAATACTGATACCTGTCTGATGAATGAAGAGATTCCTCAGCGAAGATGAGAGAAGGGAGGGGGAGCAAGAGATGACCAGCATCACTTGTAATAAGGGACCCAAACTGATCGGGATTGGGGGTGGCTCCAACAGCAAGGTAGGGGTACTGTCAGAGTAATAGCTGAATGGTCAAAAAGCTGGCCTTATATAGCCTATTTCATATCCTGAGTCAGGGTCTTGTTATGAGATTTGCCTGCCCAATGATGGTTCCCAGGGGATTTGACAAAATAATTTGATGGGTAATGATGGTTCACTGAGTGCGAACCTTATTTTAGACAAAAAAAATGGAGTGGTCAGTTTAGAGTCTGATAGTCACTACTGTAACACCTTGGGAAGAAACAATGGGAAGACACAAGGGATGGGGGAGAGGGAAGATGGGTGAAAGGATGTGCCTGGTATGGGCGATCATTCCAATGATGTTCTGTTGAGAGATAGATTCTCTTTGATGGGTGGCAGGAAGATTTCTTTGTCTTAAGAACAATGTTGCAACGTTACTTTGTTAACGGCCAGGCGTTCATATCTGCATTTCCAAAGCTTATGTGGGATTCAGGAATGTGGTGATGAAGAAACTGTCTCTGCGTGGCTGCTTGCAGGAGAGTGTGTTGTCTTCTTGAAACACCTCAGGAACATGACTTCTCTCAGGGCTGCTTCTGGTCTTGTCTTCTGGAGACAGAGGTGCAGTTGGTGATCTGCAGGGCTGGGCAGCTAGTAGATGAAGCATGGTCCGAGGTTCACATGGTCTTGTGGGCTTAAGCTATCCACAGTATAGCTGGCTAGGCAAAGAGCATGTTGTGCCTAGTCTGGTTTAAGGCTGTATAGTCCGTGAGGGCTGTGTCCATAGCTGGCCTGGCATAGGTGCCAGGTTGTCACAGTCCATAACAGTTCAATGTGGTTGGAGAGGGGGTCCAGGGTAAAAAAACACTGTATTAAAAGTGTCTTGATATATGTAAAATTATGCCAAAATTGGTTTTATTTGCAGTATATTATTCATGAACACATATGAACTTGAAAAGGCGGGGGGATGATCCATATTAACTGAAGTAACTGAATACTGTAGTAACCTGAAAGGGCTCCAGTTCTGGAAATACTTGAGAAAATTTCCCTGGTTTACAGAATGCAAAAAGAGTGAAATGCATCCAAGTGAATTTATGAAACAAAACTCAGGGTAAATCTGCTGCTACTTACTGCAGTTGAAAGTTTGGCATTGCTTTATCTTCAGTTTCATATTTACAGTACAAAGCAGAAGCATTGTTTGTAGAAAAACACCAGAAGATTACAATGAGGATAAAAGGCTGTTCTTTTGTAAAAGCAGGTGAATTTTTCCCACAGATTTACCCTGCTGGGATTTGGGTGATAGATTGACTCTGGGCTCTGAATCATCCTGTCTCTCTGCTCACACCAAGCAGCGGGGCTTAGCTACTGGATGCCTTGACTGAGTGAGCAACCATGTTTTTATACTGTTCTAATTGTGAATTTCTCTCCCTGTTGGGTTTTGGGTGTTAGGTGGTCTCAGGGCTCTGAGCCAGCCCTGTCTCTCTACTCATGCTGAATGCCTCAGCTGAGGATGCACATTTTATACCATCTTGACTGTGAATTCCTTTCCCCTGCTGGGGTTTGGGTGTTAGGTGGACTTAGGGCTCATGACCATGCAAGAGAAGTCAGGCAAAGAGGACTCAGCCTGGAGGATGACTTGCCCCACGCTGGCTGAATGGGTGCACAGTGCATCAGTGGCATCCTGGAAGGGCTTGAGGATATGAACCATTTGGTAGAGGGTCAGCCAGTCATTGGAGCTGATGCTGAGCTCCTCCTTCCTGTGCAGGAGGTTACATCCCCTGTGCGGCACTCTTCTACTCTACCAATTGCACAATTATGGCATAAGTGGAGTTCCTCATACTCCTTCCCCTACCTCTCATGCAGCAGAGAGGGAGACTTGATGCTGCACCAGAAGTGGCCAGCCAGGTGCCAGCAGGTCTCAAGCAAGGACAGCATCTTGAAAAGGGCAGCATCCCAGGTGGCCTTGGCAGTGCTCCCCAGCCCCAGAGAATCCTTCATCACTAGCTGAAAAGTGTGTACCATTATGTCACCAGTAAGGGCCTCCACCACCTATAAGTCCCCCCCCCCACATGTTGCCAGGCCCTGCAATGTCAGGAAAAGGGGTATGAAAGAGCGGGGAATTGCTTTGGTAGAAAGAAAGCTAGTTTTGGAATGCCATTGTTTCAGTTTGAAGCTCTGTGAATGTTTCATGCAGTTTGCAAACCATGCCTCTAGGAAACACTGTTTGAAGAATATGTGCACCTTTAAATGTGGTTTAACAAATGTATAAAGGTTGTTGACCATATAATAAACATATTAATATCAACATAATATATAAAATAATCTTAGCATAAAAATCCACCTGTATTCTAGAGCAGATGAAGAACAGTGTTGATTTTTCACATCGAGAAAATGGTTCTGACTGGGCTTTGTATTTAAAACTGGGTGGACAAATTAGGTTGGAATAGGGGTCCTAAGAAAGGACCCCATTTTTTATTACTGAACAAAATGCTTCATCTTAACCAATTTGAGGGCAGTCACCATTAGCTTGATAAAAAAATGAAAGAGGAGACAGTCCTTTTTAGTCCCCCAAATCACGTCCTTATTCACATTGACCAATCACTCATACCTCAATTGCAGTCTATTTCCTGCCATCACCATTAACCTGACTTAGACTCTTGTCGCTCTAGTGCATACCCTCTATTACTTTAAAATACCAGGCTCAGCTGGCTAGTCATTTTACCCCGGTGCTTTATATTACATTCCTACTTTATAATAAAGAAGCTAGATTAAGTCATTTCAAATTATTCTCCTGTCACCCTCAGGTTCAAAAACACATGCCTCACTCAGGCTGCTAAAACTCCATCCCTGCTGACATACAGTGTTGAACCGTGAATTCAGAAGACCAGCTCATGAAAGTAAATGAGCTTGTACATAAGCATTTTCCTGAAGAAGGGGGAAAGGCCCAATCTATCTCCTGCAGCTGTCAAAGTTAAAAAAGCCATACACAGACCCCTGAATCTGAACCTAGTGTGCTGCTATTAAAAGGATTTATGGGCCCTAAAACAAAACAAGAGTATGTCCTCAACGTTTTTAGGCTGGCAGGTATTGGGCAGATCCACAACCCACATTTGGATCCTTCTCCTCCCTCCACCTATGCTTTAGTACCATTTCCATGATGTAGGTGAAAGAAGGGAGGGAAAACCCAGAAGCTACATTTCACTATGGTATAACTTGTATGACAATTGCTTAGGGTATATGTAGCTACCACCCTGAGTTACCTGAAGGAACAGTGTGGTAAAAATGTGATAGACACAGAGCTCTGTAATGATCTATGGAAACAAGCAGCAAAAGCAGTCTGTTTACATGTAAAGTAGGAATATGAAGTAGGAATATAAAGAAACTTCTGCAAAACATATGTGTGCGGGGGCAGGGTTGTACTCCATAACTCTAAGCATTGGGAAGGGATATTCAGAGAGAGGAGTTGTCATGAGTTAGTCAGGACTCAGCAATAGTGGCGACCCCTCAGCAGAAAAAGACTTTTCTGTGTAATCAACCTTGAGTCAACAGAAGCTGTCCAGCAGGAAACTGAGCTGCAGGCTTATCATGTTTCACAGCCCACAGCTGGTGCAGAACCAGCAATACTCTCCAGCCCTGGTTTAGCAGATGAACCGCAGTTCACCGTTCTCAGACCACCAGTATCACCTACAGCCTTAGAGCACTGCAGACGAAGTCTGAGAACGGAACTTTAAACAAGATGGCAAATTGCATATCCCTTAGCCTTATGTCACAGTAAGATTTTAGCAGACAAACTGCCAAACGTATCAGAGAGCAGAATTTTTCCCCTACTATACCAAAATTCTGGAGTAGGAAGCAGAAGAAGCAGGAAAGGTTTGCAATGAAACTTACTGGGTAACATTGAGCCAGTCATTCTCTCTGCCTAACCTGAGGGTTGTTATGTGGATAAAGTGGAGAACCCTGCACTACATAGAGGAAGGGAGGAACAAAAATTCCCTAAGTGAATAAATAGCTTACAATGTGATGTTGCAAATCCCCAGTGTCTCATTTAAACCAGGCTGCTACCAGCTCAACAATGCTAAATGTACAGTGTTAATGCACCAATGAGCTACAGTTCTCTGATGTGAATTGCCCTGTCTTCTAGGTAGCATTTAACTTTTGATAAAAGTGTGAGAACTTAAGAATGAATGGAGAGAGTCAGCAGATGGACATACTATGGAATTACTTGTTTTTCTTCACAGGAGCTAGTTTATTATCATTGTCCCATCAACCATTGAATGTTGTAATCCTTTAGTAATAATTCTCTCATCATGATGGTAAATCTGACCATCCTGATTGGTTGGGGCTCAGTGGGACTGTGGGATATCAGCCTTTGGCCCATCGAATTATCAATCAAGAGTGCTTGAGTGCCATTGGTTGAGTTCACTCTTTACTCTCTATTTTACTTCTGAAAGGAATGTAAAACAAACTCTCCATTTGTTCTGCTGGTTTCCCTTCCTTTCTAGTAGTTGGCTGGGAGCAGCCATGTTATTCTACTGGCTGACCCCACCCTATTCAGCCTGGCTCCTACATATTTAAAGGCACACACACCTTCTAAAAAGCAAGCAGTTCTCAAGCTTCTTCTAGCCCTCTGAAGTGGAAAGGCACATGGTGTCTATTGGGGTGGGGGCTTCCCTCACCAGCCAGCTGACTGGGGGCAGGAAGGAGCCTGCAAAACTGGGGGATCCCTTGCTGGGACCTGGGATTGGGAAGTCTAATTGTAAACTTCATGTTTTGTGACAAAGGATGTAATCTTTTTAGATAATGCCAGCAAAATCAATCCCAATGGTCCCAATACTTCTCATCCAGAACCACCACATAAAGCATTTTGCCCATGCTTTTGTGCTAGGTAAATGTACAAGTACAAGGTTAAACTGAAATAGATTTCTCAATGATTTTCTTACTAAAGATTTATTTTGACATGAAATTTTTGTAAACTAGAACCCATTTCATCAGATGTAAGAAGTATATCTATACTGTAAAGACATATGTGTACATAAATATAAAATTACACAATTAGACATATTACTATAGAGCAGGGATGTAAAATGACTTGAAATGACTTGAAATGACTGGTCTACTCAAAGTTGGCTGTAGTTCTCCAGAATTTCAGGGTTTTATAGCAGATTAGTTTGAGATAATGATTTTGGTTGTCCTCTTCAGGACTTGTTCTGCATTGTTAGGAAGTGTGGGTGTTAAAACTAATATTTCTCTGCAAAATGAGTTAGTAGAACTCTATATTTTAACTGTGGTTGGTCCTAAACCTCTCCCCTACCCTTAAAAGATGCCTGCCTAAAATGGGGGGGGGGGAATAGTGGGATTGGCAATGCAGTTTTAAAAAATAAAACATCAAGAAAAAGCACAAAGATCACCACAAAAACTAAAAGTATGAACAAAAAAATTAAAATGCTCTGAGCCTAGGAAGACATGAAATGGCTGGGCAGCGCAAGCTTCTCTTCCCCTGCAATCTACTCAGGGTGCCTGTGGTTCTCTAGGTGTAATGTTCCCATTTAACTTTGGTTGTGGGTTCCCAGGTTAGAGTACTCACTCAGACACACGTTCTCAGGTCCATTCAGCAGAGACAAGCTGATTTCAAAATATCAATCATATCCAAGGAGGCAGCTGAAGCTGTTGGTTTTTGGAGTTAACATACAAAACAGAAACAAACGCTCCACCCAAAAGGACCAAATTAAATCATACAGATATTAGAAGGGGAGCAGACTGTTCCATTACATACAAAAAGTTGCAAAGAAAATGTAGAATGGATTTTCCATTAAGGTCGCTGGGCACAGATAAGAACATAAGAACATAAGAGAAGCCATGTTGGATCAGGCCAACGGCCCATCAAGTCCAACACTCTGTGTCACACAGTGGCAAAAAATGTTATATACACACATACACTGTGGCTAATAGCCACTGATGGACCTGTGCTCCATACACTGTGGCTAATAGCCACTGATGGACCTGTGCTCCATATTTTTATCTAAACCCCTCTTGAAAGTGGCTATACTTGTGGCCGCCACCACCTCCTGGCTACTCTGGGAATAGAAAAACCACTACATTTTTTTTGCAACTTTTTCTGTGTTTCAGTGGAGCACAGAGGAGAAGCCAGTGATGACAAAGGCAGTCCTGTCTTCTGCTTCCTGCAGCTCAGGGTGATGACAGGCAGGGGAGGGAGTGGGGGGAAGAGAGCCTCAGGCCTGATTAAAGACCTTGGTGGATCAGTTCTGCTCTGTGGGCTGTGAGTTTGACATCTCTGCTATAGAGAGTAATGCTGAGAGGCACAGGTTGTGGAAATGGAAATGGAGTAGATGAGGAGGGCATTTTCAGCAGTCACAACTTTTCTCGAAAGAAGGAAGAAAGGTGCTCATTATATAGGATTATGATGGCTTCTATAAATAAGAGCATCTTTATGCTCACAGTATTTAACAGTAGTTTGAAGAATGAAAGATCAGTCCTTTCCATTGCTAGAAGAGTAGCAGCAGTATTTGATGAAGCAGCAACATCACCCCAGAATCAGAAACGACTGGTGCTTGCACAGGGGACTACCTTTACCTTAAAAAAAATAGATATAGACATAGCTATATAATAGAAATGGAAAAAACATAACAAATATAAATATAAAACCTATAAAACATAGCAAGTTATGATTGTAAGCAGTACAATTTCATGCATGCTTACCAGATAGAAATGTAGTGGGACTTACTACTGAAGTTCTAACTAGACATGAATACCATTGTACTGACAGAACAGCATTGTATATATCTTAACCTCCCACAAATTAACTTAGAGCTATGAATCTCTTTAAAATTTGTGGTAATTTATATCAGTATGTCTGTTCACATACACACAGAATGATAGGTAGCCTGTGGCTTCTTCTTCACACTCAAGATTAAAGTAGTCCTTGCATGGCTTGTACAAACAACACACTTATTTTTAAACTCATGTGTTGAGTAGTAATTAACATTCTGTTTCCTAAAATTTCCAGTGCAAGATGTCTAACAAGAGCATTTAAAATAATGCTCTCAGGAAAAAGAAAATTATAAAGGAGATAAGCACCATGATAAGAATCTCAAAACTTACATGTTTCAGAGTACAATGACATACTTATTTATGTATTTCATTTATACTCCACCTTTCTCTCAATTGGGCACCCAAAGCAGCTTACTACTTCCTCATTTTTTCCATTTTATCCTCACAGCCACACAATGAGGTAGGTGAAGCTGCACATATGGGACTGGTCCAAGGTCACCCAGCAAACTTCAATGGTAGAATGGGGCTTTGAAGCCAGGTATCCCTGATCCTAGTCTGACACTAGGAATGGGTCATTCCTCAGTGGTAGAACATCTTCTTGGCGTGCAGAAAATCCTAGGTTTAATCCTGAGTATCTCCAGTTAAAAGATCAGGCCGTAAGTGATGTGAAAGACCTCTCTCTGAGACCTTGGAAAGCCACTGTCAGTCTGAGTAGACAATACTGACTTTGATGGACCAAGATTGTGATTCGGTATAAAACAGTTTCACTCTAACCACAACATCACACTGGCTACTTAAAACTGATCACAAATGATAATCTATTTGCTGGATTCTTTTTACGTAATACTTATTGTAAACACTCCTTTCAAATGGCTATAATTTTTTCAAAATATATTTAAGGCTTGAATAATAGTGATGTCTCATATAGGAAAAGAGATGTGTTACCAAATCTGTCCCCAGAGGGCTTTTGTTTAATCCCGCAACCTGGGACAGAGTTCCAACTATATTCCTTACCAAAATAAATCAGCTTTTAAAAACAATTAAATCAGCATTTATTGTAGTTTTGTATAATTCACACCATTAAGTAATATTTAATAGTATTTAGAACATACTACTAATATATGTTGGAAAAGAAGATTGTACACTGAAGGTGTACCATGGCTGTGGTCAGACACACCATTTAATCCATTTAAACTGGACAGAGAAGCTAGAGTTAGGCAGTGCATGTTCCTCCGTTCTGGGAGACAGAAGCCAGAGGACACACCTGTGTTTAGAAGCAAGAGCTGAGCGGGGGCTGCTGGTCAGTGTCTGAGAGAAGGCATGAGATGGAGGAATGACAATCCCAAGTGACGAGGAGAAAGAGAATGCAGCCAGGAGAGAGCTAGAAGAGAGACAGGCAGAGAGAACACCAACTACAGATGGCCAAAATTCAAGCAGAGGAAGAGAGGGAAAAAGAGAAAATGATGCTGGCTCATGAGCCTGAAATGCCCAAGTTGGGAAAAGAGCTGCCTTCACTTCCTCTGCATGCTGCTATGCAAGGGAATAAAAGACAATATCTTCTCTACAAGGAAGGGGATGACATTGAGGCTTTCCTGCAGAACTTTGGACAGTTCTGTATAGACTACAAGGTTCTCAAAGAACAGTACATGGAAAAACTGAGACCACAGCTGTGTGGAGTCCTGGCTTCCGTGTCTGGCCAGATGGTAGGTGAAGAGAGGACCAGTTATAAACTCTTCAAACGAAGAGTGCGTGAGAGAGAGGAGTTCACCAAAGAAGGGGCTTGGAAGTGCTTTAGGGAGATCAGGTTGGAGGGTAAAGAGCCCTACCAACAGCTGATGTATAGGTGGGAAGAGCCTATGACATGGGTAGAGGTTGCTGGGGCCAAGAACATGGATGACATCAAGGCCCTGATGTGCATCAACCAGTTCCTGACTCTTCTGCCTGAGCATATTAGGTGCCCCCCCGGTGGACAAGAGCCTTTCCACTCTCCAGAAAGCAGCACAGTGGGCCGAACAACTGGCTGAAGCCTACAGAGGGCAGAGGTACAACTCGCATTGGGACTGGCCTAAGAGGGAGTCTCCTAAGTCCACTCCCTGGCCCAGGAAGCAGCTTGAAGAAAAAGGGGACCTGCCACAACAACAGCAATCTGTTTCTCTGAGTGTCAATGTGAAGTCATCTAAGGGAGAGAAGAAAGTGCCACGGTGCTTTGCATGCAATCAGTTGGGGCATATCCAGAGTCAATGCCCAGAGTCTACCACTACAGTGGTATTCCACATGATGCCATTGGGCCCTGAACACACTTCTTCTGATCCAGACCCTGAGTGCATCCCTCAGCATCACCGTAAGGAAGTAACTGTGGATGGGCATAGTGTTACAGCCTTGCGAGAGACTGCTTCCCTTTTGACCTCTGTTCATTGTTCCCTTGTTGACCCTAAGTATTTCATCCCAGGTGAAGGAAGACATGTGCTGCGCTTCCATGAAGCCCAAGGAAATACACTCCTATTGGCCAGGATACCCATCCAATATGGGGGGGGGGGTGGACTGGGAAGTGGGAGGTTGCTGTATATGACCACACCCCTGTAGCTATGTTTCTAGGGGAAGATTTGGCTAAATTTGTGCTTCAGTGGCAGGAAAGAAAGGCAGGCAAGCTGTCAAAAGGAGCAATTGAGGGTTAGCACTCTCCCAATGTAAAGACAAGAGGAAGAACAGAAGATCTTCACAGGGACAGTGTTCTAAGGAACCAAAGCAGTTGAGGAAATTGTTTGTTGGTGGCCTGAGCTTTAAGACTACTGATGACAGTTTAAGGGAACATTTTGAACTCTGGGGCACACTCACTTTGTGGTGGTGAGAGATCCACAGACAAAATATTCTCGTGGCTTTGGTTTTGTGATTTATTCTTGCCAGGAGGAGGCAAATGCTGCATTGGCAGCTCAACCACATAAGGTGGATGGACAGGTGGTGAGACTCATGCGAGCCATTCCTAGGGAAGGTTCTGAGAAACCTGTTACCTACTTAATAAAAAAAGGGCAAAACTTTGATTTCAGGGTGGAATATTGCAGGGTCTAGGAACGTTGCTGATGCCTTGTCCAGGAGACCCTGCAGTGAAGAGTAATCTGACAATGTGTTACATTTATGTCAGTAACAGAACACTGTTTTTATTGTTTCTATATTGTTTGGTATGTCGGCAGTATTGAACCCAGCACAGATCACTGGTGTGCAGACCGCATCAATGGAGTCCTGATGGCTGGACCCCATTATTTGGTTTGGTGGGGGGGATGTCATAATCTGTGCTGTGCAGTGAGACAGAGGCCTAGTGGGCCTAGTGAGGCCTGTATCTCAGTAGGAAGAGACAGCCTACAATCCCCAGAATGCTTGGTGCTGATTTCAGCCAATCAGTGTCCAAGTAGGCTCTGAGGAGAACAGTTTAAAAGCACTCTCTGGAGGAAAACGCTGTTCTTTCCTCCTGAGAGGCCAAGCAGGAAGGATAGCTGCTGTTTAGGAGGAAGACCCTCACTCTGAGGGAGAGAGTGAGCAGGCTAAGGCCTGGGGCCTAACAGACTAGGAACAGTTAAATTTAGTCGCGTTAGGGACTTTATGTTTATTTTCCTTTACCCACGTTACTATAGTTTTTAAAACACCTTATCTGTTCACTTACCCTTATTGATTTTCCTATGTAAAATAAACCTTTTTGTAGTTCTTTGTTACTCTGCCTGGTCTACACACCTATTTTCTTGGCCAAAGCAAAAGATTGGAAGGGCTTGGGAGGGGACTCTGGGCCTTCCCAAGGGACCCTAATTCCAGAGTGGTGGCAGCGTCAGGTGGCACCCCCATCTGGGTCATGTCAAAAGGAATATCTAAAAGTCTCCACTGCTGCTAGATCACACTGATAAATTAAGCTGTCAGAATACATGTATTCCAGATCCTAGGTTTTAAAAATCTGGGGTATAAATAATTCACAAGTCTGGAATAATCTCTGTAAATTCAACCCAAAGTAGTCTTGTTAAATCCACCCCTCATCATAACGAAATCATTTGTGTTCTTCTGGAGTTGAGAGCCATTTCTTATTTCTTATCCTTCTATGAACTCTCCTAGCAGTTTGCAAGGTAATCTAAAAATGAATCTCTGGTGGTGGATGGTGTTGTCCCTTGTTAAAAGTGAATTCCTTTTAATGGTCTGTGTTTTATTTGAATCTTTCTTGAAAACTAAGTGATGCCTGCGTGAGGAATTATAATTTTTCAGTCATTCAGATTACAGAGCCATTCTTGCCTGAAAGCAGCAAACTACAATTGCATGCTCAAGATCCTTTAATAAAATATATTTGGCAGCTGATTTCTTGTACAGACACTTGTGAAGGCCTTGGGCATTTGCTTTAATTTTAATTGGCCCATTAAATCTTTGCCTTCTAAACAACATTCTGGGTGCAATGGTACAAGCGCCCTAACAAGTGTCTTTTAAATTATCACTTTTCCATTCAGTTAATTAGAAAAACAGAATGCCATAGGATCATTTAGCATGATTGTTATATTTTTGCTCAATTGGTTCATCATATTGTATTGAACATCATCATGGTTTTAGGCTGCTGTATATGTTGATGATGCATAGTTTAGAGATAATAATATGTGACAATTTATGTATTTTAAGAAAGTATTGCAGATGTAGACTTGTATTCTTTGAAAGTATTTTTTATGCAGACTAAGAATAATTTGTAATCTTACTTTCTATCCCTTTCTATTCCCTAGCCCCTATTCCCTGAAACCAATAAAGCTTTTAAAACTAGGAAATTGCCAATGTTAGCGTGTCGGCCATAGCACGATTTTTCTATGGCAGAGGAAATCAATTTGTGCCAGCGGTCATAAAGATCTTTAAGATCAAAATAATTCCACAATTACTTTATGGTATCCTAATCTGGATCCATGCTTTTGACCAATCCATCAAATGTATATGTGATTCTGTACATCCAGCAAGTTTTTAATTCACCTATTAAAAGGTTCCCTGTGAGAGCAATTATGGTAATTTAGCAGTTGTATACATTGTTCATAGGATGGACTGTGTAAACTTGAAGCTGGTATTTGAAATATCAGAGCTGTGAAACTTTTGGAATTCTCAGCAACATGCTTATCATCAGGGGTCGTTTTGTAGAAAAATAGGTGGTGGTGCTCATCCAGGGATTATTATGTAGCTGCACCTACTATTCAATGGACAAGGTGGGAAGGAGGAGGTGGAACTCTCAGAAAGGTTCAGGAGCTGTGCTCCTGTGAGCTCCCACTGAATCTGAGACCTGCTTATCATTATGACAGGCACAGTTTGGAAGAAAAGCTTGTGCAGTTCATTCACTACAGGGGATATTTTCATCATCAGCCTTTATTGGCATAAAAGAGATCAGTTATACAGAGTAGGAGGATTACCAAGTTATACAGAATAAAAATTACCCATAAAATACAAAAGATACAGTTAAAATTTAGAAACATCATTACCAATTAAAACTATGGTTACAAAATCCTTTGGTGTATCATGGTGGCCAGGAAAATGAATTTGGCTACTATTTCAGTGTCTTTCAGGAAGAAGCCACTCAAGAGCCTACAGACTTTCAAGGCATCTGGGCAGTCTCCTGATTTCTCTAAAATGGGACGCAGAAGTGAGTTACGAAGCTGTGAATATAGCAAACAGCGGAGCAAGACATGAGGGACTGTTTCAATGGATCTGTGGTCACAGGAACAGTATCTAAGAGAGTAGGTCATCTTGTTAAATCTGCCAAGAAGTATGGCAGAGGGCAGAACATTGCATCTAGCAAGAGAGAACGCTCTTTGGTGCTGGGGTGTCAATAGAAGGAAAAAGTATAAAGCCATTTTTCCCATGGTGAGAGGAATCTCAAAACACAGTGGAGAACAGGTTTTATTGGCCAAACAATATAATTCCTGGTGTTCAATGTCCAAAAGTCTACTTTTAATTTGGTAAAATGCTGCCGAAAATTACAACATGGACAATGATTCCAGGGATAGGCTCAAAGACTTGATTTCCCCTGCAATATACATAGTATAACAAAATATAAAATTTTGATATTTTATATTATAAATCTTTTTGCTAAAATATCTATTGAAATTGACAATGCCAATAAAGGCTATCTTGTAATACAGAGTACAGGAAAAAGGAGATATAAGTTCACACCAGAGAATCTTGAGTGTCTAGCCAGGCATAAAATTTCATCCAATATTTTCTTGCTTCTTCCTTAGATTTCCCAGCCAACAGCTGGGATAAAAAGTCCAGCTCTGCTGTTTCCAGAATTTTTCCCACCAAGTCCGTTCTTGTGGAGATTTCCTGAGATTTCCATCTCTGCTCCAAGAGAATCCTGGCTGCTGTGTTGAAATGTGCCAACAAATGTCTCATTTCTTTGGAATAGTCCTCAGGAAAGATATTCAATAAAAATAGTTCTGGTTTGAATTGAATCTGTGTCTTTATAATCTTCTGTAATAATTCATGAACCATTTTCCAATAGTCCTTCACCATCTCACATGTCCACCACATATGATAAAAAGAACCAACCTGTTTAGTACATTTCCAACATTTGTTAGACATATTAATATAGATCTTACACAATTTCTGTGGAGTCAAGTACCATCTATAAAACATCTTATACAAGTTTTCTTTAAAAGTTACTGACCTAGTTAATTTAACATTGAACTTCCACAATCTCTCCCATTCTTCTAATGTAATGTTATGACCGAAATTTTTCGCCCATTGGACCATACAATCTTTTACAACTTCATCTTGCATCTTCATCTGTAGTAAATATGCATATAATTTAGAGATTAGCTTTTCTTAAGGGCCTAGGAAGATTTTGTCAAATGGGTATTGTTCTGTGTTAAAGCCTGTCATCGTATCTTTGGCATACCTAGATTCAACTTGCATTCTCAACCACCAATTCATTTTAATATCCATGTTTTCCAACTCCTCTCTAGTTTTCAGCTGATTGTCTTTTCCCAACAGGTCATCATATCTATAACTCTGATTAGGTTTTAAGAGATTTGGATGAGTAAATGCTTCCACTGGGGAGACCCATCTTGGAATTTTTTGGTAAATTCTCATTTTTAACCATGACCATGTATGATACAAAGATTTCCGAAACCAGTGGTTCTTAAAATAGGAATGTCCTTCAAGTCTTTGATACCATAGATATGCATGCCATCCCATAGTGAGATCATGTTCCTCTAACAACAGTTGTCTCTTGTCATTCAATAATATCCAGTCTCTTACCAACAAAAGCACAGGAGCTTTGTAATACAATTGCCAGTTTGGGAGGCCCATACCTGCTCTTGATTTGGAGTCTTGCAATGTCTTTAATTTGATTCTAGTTTTTTTGTCTTGCCAAACATACTTGGAGACCATCTTATTCAATTCTTGAAAAAAACCACTATTTAGAAATACTGGAATAGTTTGATATAAAAATAATAACTTTGGAAGGATATTCATCTTTATTGAGCCTATTCTTCACATTAACGATAAGTTCAAATCATGCCATTTTTCCAAATCTTTTTTAATTTCTTTAAGAAGTTTAGCATAATTGTCTATTTTTAAACTTCTGCACTTATTTGAGATAAGTACCCCTAGATATTTGATTCTTTTCTCATACAAAACCCCTGATTTTTGTTGAAGAGATTGGATTTGTTCCATTGTCATATTCTTTGACAATAATTTTGTTTTGTGGTAATTGATCTTCAGTCTTCCCAGTAACCAAATTGAGTAATCTTGTTTATAAGACAGTCTATTGGTTGCTCTAATATAAAAACTAGATCATGTGCTAAAGCTCTCAATTTGTATTGTTCACCTTTTATCACCGCTCCCTTGATGCTTGTGTCTTCTCTTATCTGATTATTCAATATCTCTAGAGATAAACTAAAAAGTAGTGGTGACAGTGGACAGCCTTGTCTTGTACCCTTTTGAATATTAATTGCTTCTGTTAATTCACCATTCACTGTCACCCTTGCTCTTTGAAAAGAGTATATTGCTTCTACTGCTCTCAAGAAATTTTCACCACATTCCATATTTTTCAGTTGCTGTAACATAACGAACATTAAGACTGGTTCATTTAAAATTTTTTGCTGTTCCTCTGTAAATTTGTTAAGATTATTTTGGTTGATGTAATCTTCTAAATCTGCCTTGTGAACTTGTTTATCTTCATATAAATTATTGAAGGCCTTCTCAGCATCCAAGCAGATTAGTGCCAGTTGTTTCTCTGGATGAGTTTCATAATATTCCAAGATATTACAAACTGTTCTGACATTATCTTTCAAGTATCTTCTAGGAAGGAATCCAGCCTGGTCTTGATGTAATGGACTGTAGAACTTTCTTCAAACGTTGTGCCAATATTGCAGCAAAGATTTTATAATCCACATTTAAAAGAGAGATTGAGCAATAATTTTTAATATCTTTCAAATCTGCATCTTCTTTTGGGATTAAGGATATTGTAGCTTCTTGCCACGAAGCTGGTATTTGGCCTTCATCTTGAATCTTTTCAAGGAGACACTTAAATGGTAACAGTAAAGACTCCTCATAGGCTTTGTAGAATTCCACAGGCAGTCCATCTGGGCCTGGGGCTTTGCCATTCTTTTGCGATGCCATTATGTCTCCAAGTATGTCAAATATCTAAAGGTCTTCCTCCTTTTGAGAGCAGAATTGAGTCCATTCACATTGATAGAAATTATTGAAGCCATTATGGATTTGTCTTATCACTATCTTTTTTATCTTTTTTAGTCTGCTATCTTGTCGGGTATCTCCATGGTTCATTTGGATTCTCTTCACCAGAGCTTTCTTCTTCCTCTTCATCGTCCTTTTTTTGCTTCCCCTCTTTTTTCCTTCACTCTGTCCAGAAAGTTCTGGGCTTTGAAAATGGAATTTATCCTATACTGATTCTCCTGATAGGTAAAGAGAAGGCCTTCAGGCATTAGCCATGTATAGGGTATTTCTCTTTCTCTCAGGAAGCCTGTTAAAGTTTGGTATTCTCCCCTCTTTTGTCTCACCGGCCATGGTACCTCTCTTAAGATTTTCACCATATTTCCAGCTATCATCATCAATTTGTCTCTTGCTTGCTTCAAAATGTCATCTCTGATCCTCTTTCTTGTAAGCTTCAAGTAGACTTCACTGGGTAGTTTATTCCATCTTGTGAAGCTTGATGGCACTCGTCTAACTTGATCAAACTCTTCTTCCACCCTTTGAGGAGTCACCTGTAGAATTTCAGTCAAGGCATCACTTAATATTTTCTGCAAATCTTCAGTTTTCTCTTCTGGCATGTTTTGAAACCTCAGCTTATAGACAGCTCTGTCTATTTCCAACCGCAAGAGTCTGGAATCATGTATGTTCTGTTCTTTTCCAAGTTATTCCACCTTTTGTGTATTTTCTGTCATCTGGGCATCTAATACTTTTAAGGCTTTATTGGTCTCCGCTGTCTGTTTGCTGTTCTCCAAAAGCTCTTGTTTGATCTCTGCCATTTGTTCTTCAATATTATCTACTTTAGTAGTCAACTGCGCTATGGCAGTTAGTAGAGTGTTTTGCATCTCTTTCATATCTCCCTGCATGGTTGTAAACTTTTCTGGGCCAGAGGAAGAACTGGGTGAAGGAATTGGTGTTTTTCTTTCTTGATTTTCTCTTTTTTTTTACTGTTTCTTTAAAACTAGTCGCAGCTTTATTTTCCATTCTTATTAAAGTAAATGCACTCACAATCACCAGGTCTGTATGCTGCCTCTTCAGAGTTTGTTTTGGAACTCAGTATTCCTGTTTATAACAGATAAACTAATCTCTACCAGGCATAAGAACATAAGAACATAAGAGAAGCCATGTTAGATCAGGCCAATGGCCCATCCAGTCCAACATTCTGTGTCACACAGCGGCCAAATACACACACACACACACACACACACACACTGTGGCTAATAGCCACTGATGACCTCTGCTCCATATTTTTATCTAACCTCCTCTTGAAGGTGGCTATGCTTGTGGCCGCCACCACCTCCTGTTGCAGTCAATTCCACATGTTAATCACCCTTTGGGTGAAGAAGTACTTCCTTTTATCCGTTTTAACCTTTCTGCTCAGCAATTTCATGGAATGCCCACAAGTTCTTGTATTGTGATTTACAATGTATTGTGATTTACAGCACTGTTGCTGTTATGGAAAATTTTTTAAAAGAAATCAGCCTTCTAGTTTCTATCAACAATTTGCCATACCCAAAACAATAATAAAACTAGTAGTAAACAGAGGGTTTTTTTTAGAACAACACCCTTTGTACCACTTAGCCAAAGCAATTCAACTCACTACAACAAAAACAATTCATTATAGCCAGTCTTCTATCAATGTTAACTCAATTGAAATCCAAGTCACTGCAGGATCATCCAACTGCTTCAAGGTATAAATTTGTAATCCAGGGCTGAAGCCCTATTTGTAATCCACAGGTGAGATCCAAAATTAAAAATTAATCAAATAACTCAAGAGGAAAAAAAATTAAAAAACACAAGTTGGACCAGATACTCCCAAAAAGGAAAAAAAAATAGTAAAAGTAAGGAAGACTCCAAAGTTGATGAGTAGAAAGAGGAAAAGTGGAAAAATATATCCAAAGCCAAAAATATTCAAACCATATCCAAAGTAATCAAACCCTGGGGAAAAAAATAAAGGCAAAATTAAAGGGTTATATCCATAACATCCACCATCAGAAAATTATAATCCGCTTTAGAAATTGGCACAGATATTCTTCCTTCAACCAAAAGTCATGTTATATCTTATAATCCAGTATACAATGCCCACTAGGATTCAAGAATTTGATTGGAGTTCATGTAAATTCATGGAGTTCATTAGCACTGCAGCCTAAGCTTCAGTTTGTTTCTTAAGCTAACTGTCCTTCACATTCATATATGCTTGCAAATAACTTTCTCAAAATTAAATCTTTTTCCAGAAAGAAGTTAAGACAAATCAGTCAAGTTCAGCCATCAAGTCTCTTCTAAATTTAAGAATTAGTGTGATTCTTCTCATGCAGAAATTCTAAGGATCACCAAGATAGACAGAAACTTTTAGAAGCCTTGAAAGAGAAGGAGAGAGAGTTCCCCCCCTTCTCTATCTTTGCCTCCAATTAAATTCCTCTTCAACCCCAGTTCTCCATTTTTCCTGCTTATCAAAAGCTATGCCTCAAGGAATAGCAAAAAGAAGAGAGTAAACTCACAATCAAAATAGTGAAGATGCAGCTTGTCAGCTAGAATGCAGAGTTGCTTGAATCAAAGTAGGGAATAGGAAAGTTCAGCAGTCGACCCTTGAACCATTTAAAAATGGTGATTGGGACTGCAATGCTTGGAGTGAGCTGGGATCAAAGGGCAGCCGCATTCGCTGTCACCCCCGCTCGACCACTCGAGCACCCTACCTTCCAGGACCCTTCCTGGGTCCCAGAGTTGAGTTGTCCCTCATGAGGGACCTGTCAGCAGTTCGATGTAGAAGCAGCTCTGGATGCACTGGTCCGAGCTACTCCTACAAGTGCGTCGCCGAAACTGGAAGTCTCTAACATTGGCAATTTTCATAGCATAGTTACAATGTGCAGACCAAGACACATTATTCTGGGAATTAATGCCTAAATATTTAAAATGCTTAAGTTGTTCTATCCTTTTCCCTCCGATGGACCAGCTAAAGGAAATTTTAGATTTCTCATAGTTCAGCTGGAGCTTATTGTTTGCAAGGATAGCTGCACATCGAGACAACAGCCGCCTTAGACCTACTCTGGAACAGGATAAAAGCACAGTGTCATCCGCATAAAATAATAAAGGGATGTGGATTGCTCTGAGTTTTGGGCTATGACAGTCTGAATCTGTTAGGTGCACAGCTAGGTCATTAAGAAAAAGGTTGAACAAGGAGGGGGCTAAAATGCAACCTTGCTTAACACCTCTATCAATGGGAATCTTGGCGTTTAGCTGGCCAGCCAGGGAACATTTAATCTGGCAAGTATTAGAAGTGTAAAGTTTTTTATGATTAAAAGAAGTCTTTTATCAATATTAAGCTGAACAAGTTTGGACCATAGGAGGCTTCTATCTACTGTATCAAAAGCCCCTTTCAAGTCTAAAAAGGCAGCATATAATTCCTGTTTAGCCCTTATGGAATATTTGGCTATTAGATGGGATAATACAGCACAATGGTCCAGAGTGGACTTTCCTTTGCAGAACCCTATCTGTTTGTGTCCTAAGATTTTATGTTGTGACATCCACAAAGTGAGTTTGGCCAGAAGGTGTTTGGCATATAGCTTCCCTATAACAGAAAGCAAGCTTATGCGTCTGAAGTTATTCAGATTAGAGTGATCCACTTTTTTATAAATTGGGACCACTATTGAGTTCAGCCATGCTCGAGGTATCATGTCTGTGCTGTCAACAAAAGTGAACAGAACTGCCAGAGTGGGGGGGGGGGGGGTCACCAATCTGGATCTGTGATTAATATTTCAGGAAGAATGGCATCAGGGCCTGGGGCCTTCCTTGCTTTCAATTGTGCAATGAGCTCTTTGATTTCCTCCGAAGAGACCGGAGGCCAATCAGGTCAGTCAGCTTCTGAGGGTTCAAGGGAAGTAACATAGGTAGAGTCATGGCTTAATAAGGCCAAAAAGTGTTGAAACCATATATGAGGTGAGATGACAGACATTGAGGGATCATTTGGCCAAAAAGCTCCCAAGACTATGGCCCAAAATTTCTTGGAGTTATTTAGAGTTGTGGCTTGGTACAGCTGCTCCCATTGATTTTGAATATCGTCAGGGAATATGGCTGCTAAGCCCCAGAGGGAAAAAAAAAAACTGGCAGGATTGCATCACTTCTGGTTTAAAAAACCCTCTCAAGTCAAGTGATATAGGGCAGCTCTAGAAATCATTAGAATTTCTATTGCCTTATCCAGCAATGTCTATAGCTAACTGTTGTCACTTCTAGATTTTTACTGGAGGTGACATCATCTCACCTGTGATGTTCTCTCTCCCCCCTCCCCCCCATCCACTCACCTTTAACTTTCCTATCAGTTGCCAGACTTAGTTTGGCAACTTTAGGGATTACTATGCTGTATGTTTCTTTGTGCTCTGCATAAAGTGAAAATGTCCATGAGCACAAATGTCCATGAGCACACACACACACAGTGTGACAGCCCATCAGTGATGGTGTGACTTACCAGTTGATGAGAGTAATTCTCACTTTCATTTTGATAATTTGTCTACACAGTAATTTTTAGGCATGGGAAACATTTCATCTGAATATGTAATTTACTGCATAGAGTAAATTACTAGATTTGGTAAATTTTAGGTTTCAGATCAAGAGATGTACTCAGTTGTAATGAACAGACTCCAATAAGTCTGTTTCATTTTGAAGGTCAAGTTAGCTCTCCTCCTTTCATATGCAGACGTGGGAGTGATGGCTTCCTGGTTTAGAAAGGCTTAATCTAACCTTAACTCGCAATGCCATGTGGTGGTGGTGGTGGGGTTTAAAATAGAATTTGTTGCTCTAGCGTTCTAGCCAGTCCATTTGCATGCAGATACAGAATGAGGATGGTAGACACCTTCTGTTAAGTATTTAAAAGGCCATCTTTATTTATTTGTTGAGATTGATGAAATGGGATCTGTGGCTCACACTGGCCAAATCCCCATTCCAAACACCAGATATGGTGTGGGATAATGATGGGATGCAGAAGAATTAGACCTCCTAAGAACATAAGGACATAAGAGAAGCCATGTTGGATCAGGCCAACGGCCCATCCAGTCCAACACTCTGTGTCACACAGTGGCAAAAATTATAAATTTTTATGGAACAAACAACTGGGAAGGGAATTTTTTTCATTAGCTGAACAGAAAAAAAGGGGAGTAGTTTTTTTATATTAAACAGGACCTGGAGCCAAAATTGGTGTTTAAAGATAAAGATGGAAGATTTGTAGCAGTGGAAATAACATCAAATGGGAAAAAAACGCTGTTATTGGGACTATATGCACCTAATGGTGCAAAAGATGCTTTTTTAAAAGACATTATACAACAACTAGATGAGTTGACCTACGATCAAATACTCTTAATGGGAGATTTTAATGGAACAGTTGAGAACTCATTGGATAGATCCGGAGGGGAAAAAAATAGTGGGAAAGAAGGGAAATTGCCAAAGTCTTTTTTTGAACTAGTTAAACAGGAAAATTTGGAAGACATATGGAGAAAGCTTAATCCTGAAGTGCGGGACTATACTTTTTTTTCTGCGAGACATAAGACCTTTTCTAGAATTGACATGCTGTGGGGAACCAGAGACTTAGGCCTTACAACAAGGAAGATAGATATTTTGCCTAAAATTGGTGCTGACCATAACCCAATAATGTGGATTACAAAATTGTCCAAAAGACTGAGAAGATGGAGACTGAATGAAGATTTGCTACAGAACAAAGAAACAGTGACTTTCCTAGGAAAAGAAACTAAGGAATTTTTCCAAGTGAATGATAAAGAAGATATTGACTTCCAGACGGTCTGGGATACTTATAAAGCAGTAATGAGAGGGTTGTTGATCACTCTAAACAACAAAGATAAAAGGGAAAAAGAAAAACAACTATTGGATATTCAAAATGAAATAAAGAAAAAAGAAGGAGAGCTGAGGAAAAGACCAGGGAAAAAGAAGATTCTAAGGGAAATTTCAATATTGCAAACTCAATTAAGACATTTACTAAATAAAGAAGTGGAATGGAATCTGAAAAGGCTTCAGCAGAAATCGTTTGAAGGAGCAAACAAGACGGGGAAATACTTGGCGTGGCAGCTGAAAAAAAAAGAGGGAAAACAAAATAATTAGTAGAATTGTGATAGATGGAAGAGATGTAGTTACTCAAGAGGGAATAAAAAGAGATTTTTTTAAGTATTATGCCAAGCTGTTTAAAGGTGCTGAAGTTAAGAGAAAAAAGATAGATGAATATCTACAGAAAATAAAAATTGAGCCTTTAACTGAAAATATGAGAAAAATTTTGAATGACCCAATTGAAAAAATAGAAATTGAAGCAGCAATCAATGTGATGAAAAATGATAAAGCTCCCGGGCCAGACGGTTATACAGCTAAATATTTTAAAATTTTTAAAGATGAATTAATACCAAAATTACAGAAGCTGATGAATGTAATAAGAGCCAAAGGGAAGGTACCAAATACATGGAAGGAAGCTGTTATTTCTTTGATACCTAAAGAAGAAAGAGACGTCACAAATGTGAAGAATTATAGACCAATCTCACTTTTGAACAATGATTATAAAATATTTACAAGAATTCTGGCGGAACGACTTAAGCAATATCTGATAAATTTTATAAAGGAGGACCAAGCTGGTTTTCTTCCCAAAAGACAAATAAGAGACAATATTAGAACTGTTGTAAATATTGTAGAATATTATGAAAGACATCCAGAAAAGGAAGTAGCACTATTATTTGCGGATGCAGAAAAAGCATTTGATAATTTAAATTGGGACTTCATGTTTGCAGTGATGGAAAAAATGGAGCTTGGAGAAAGTTTTATAAGAATGATAAAGGCAATATATTTTGAACAAAAGGCAAGGTTGTGCATCAATGCAGATCTTACAGACGAAATGAAAATTAGTAAAGGTACTAGACAAGGCTGCCCGCTTTCACCATTGTTGTTCATAATGACTCTTGAAATTTTACTGATGCAGATCCAAGATGAAAAAAATTTAGAAGGACTACAAATAAAAGGGTATACCTATAAATACAGAGCATTTGCGGATGATATAATGTTTATAAATGAAAATCCCTTACAAGCTACACCGTTGTTGCTAACGAGAATACAAGAGTTTGGGGAGTTGGCGGGACTTTACATAAACAAAGAAAAATCAAAAATTTTATGTAAGAATATGCAGAAAAATAGACAACAAGAACTACAAAGACTAACGGGTTGTGAAGTTACCTCTAAGGTAAAATACCTAGGGGTAGAGATAACAATGAAAAACATTGATCTGTTCAGGAACAATTATGAAAAGCTATGGCGTAAAATAGAAGAAGATATGCTAAAGTGGAACAAGCTCAATTTGTCATTGTTGGGCAGAATAGCTGCAGTAAAAATGAATATTTTACCAAGGATTATGTATCTGTTTCAAACCATCCCCATTGTGAAAGATGCTAAGCAATTTGATAAATGGAGAAGAAAAATTTCGGAATTTGTGTGGGCCGGGAGGAAACCTAGAATCAAAATGAAAGTCCTGATAGATGCAAAAGAGAGAGGTGGATTCCAATTACCAGATTTGAAACTGTATCATGAAGCAATTTGTTTTGTATGATTGAAAGAATGGATAACGCTATTAAATAAAAAACTTCTAGTGTTAGAAGGCCATGGAAAAAAATTCGGCTGGCATGCATACTTGTATTATGGAAAAAAGAAGATGGACGGTCTTTTCTCTCACCATTATATAAGGAGCAGCTTGCTAAATGTGTGGATAAAGTACAAGAAATATGGCGATGAGAGAAGGCCTTTGTGGATAGTGCCGGCTGAAGTGATAAAGTTAACGGCCAAAACAGTTAAGGAAAAACAACTATCATACAACCAACTACTAAAAATACAAAGTGGGAAAATAGAACTGAAAACTGCAGAAGAATTGAATTATAAATATGATTGGTTTCAAATGCAACAAATAAAAAGCTTGATGGAGAATGATATCAAAGCTGAAGGAATAAGGAAAGAGCAAACAGAAATGGAAAGAGTTCTGCTTGGAGATAATGAGAAATTAATTTCAAAAGTGTACAAATTACTTTTACAATGGACTACAGAAGATGAAGTAGTGAAATCTCAAATGATAAAATGGGCAATTAATGTAAATAAAGAAATAAAGATGGAATCTTGGGAATATCTGTGGAAAAACTCTATGAAACTCGCAACATGTCATAGTATTAAAGAGAACTGTTTTAAGATGATGTATAGATGGTATATGACTCCAAAAAAATTAGCAAAGATGAACAATAAGATGCCAGATAGGTGATGGAAATGTAAAAAGCATGAAGGTTCTTTCTACCATATGTGGTGGACTTGTGAAAGAGCTAAAATGTTTTGGCAGATGATTCAACAAGAGATATCTAAGATCCTGGGATATGAATTCAACAAAGAAGCAGAGACTTTTCTGCTGGGATTACAAATGGAAAAATTTCCAAAAGAAGATAGAACTTTAATATGGTACTTGCTCTCAGCTGCTAGGACATTGTATGCGCAGTTGTGGAAGCAAGAAAGAATACCAGAAAAATGGGAATGGACTATAAAAGTTATGTCATGGAGTGAAATGGACAAATTAACAAGAAAACTAAGAGACTGCGATTTAGAACTTTTTAATCGGGAGTGGAAGAAATTCAGAAGATATGTAGAAAAAGAGTGGAAAATAAAAGGACATTGGACAATTTTTGATGATTAAGATTTTTAAGATAAGAATATAACTTTTGAAGGGGGGATCTTTTTCTTTATCAATTTTTGTTTTTTCTTGATAGTTAAAGGTACCTTTAATATCTGTTTTTTTCAAAAAAAAATAACACTGGCGGGGGTCAAGTAATGGGGGGAGGGGTGGGAGGAAAGTAAGATGTGGGGTAGAATGATGTGTTTTTTTTATCTTAAGCTTTTTATAAGTTGTAGATATAGTTCTACTACCATATGTTACTAATAAAAATTGTTTATACTTTATTTATTTGTTGAGATTGATGAAATGGGATCTGTGGCTCACACTGGCCAAATCCCCATTCCAAACCCAGATATGGTGTGGGATAATGATGGGATGCAGAAGAATTAGACCTCCTAAGAACATAAGGACATAAGAGAAGCCATGTTGGATCAGGCCAACGGCCCATCCAGTCCAACACTCTGTGTCACACAGTGGCAAAAAAATTTATATATACACACACACTGTGGCTAATAGCCACTGATGGACCTGTGCACCATATTTTTATCTAAACCCCTCTTGCAGGTGGCTATACTTGTGGCTGCCACCACCTCCTGTGGCAATGAATTCCACATGTTAATCACCCTTTGGGTGAAAAAGTACTTCCTTTTATCCGTTTTAACCTGTCTGCTCAGCAATTTCATTGAATGCCCACGAGTTCTTGTATTGTGAGAAAGGGAGAAAAGTATTATTATTTATTTATTTATTACATTTGACTTATATCCCGCCCTCTCCGCAAGCGGACTCAGGGCGGCTCACAGTATCATATCTACACAGTTAAACCAATAAAATATATAAAACCATAATTTACATTTACATTTTCCAGTTTAAAAACATATTACAATTTTTAAAACCATTATAAAGTGCTGAATCCATACATTATAAGCGGCATTAAAAAATTCCAAGCAGTGATCACCGGCATTCTGTGTGATGTCTGGTGGCAGCCATCTTTTTGTCAAGCATCGAAGGCCTGCTTGAACAACTCGGTCTTACAGGCCCTGCGGAACACAGACAGATCCCGCAGGGCCCATATGGCTTCTGGAAGGGCATTCCAAAGCTCTGGTGCTTTCTCTACTTTCTCCATCCCATGCATTATCTTGTAAACCTCTATCATGTCACCCCGGTCGACGTTTCTCCAAGCTAAAGAGTCCCAAGCGTTTCAACCTTTCCTCATAGGGAAAGTGCTCCAGCCCTTTAATCATTTTAGTTGCCCTTTTCTGGACTTTCTCCAATGCTATAATATCCTTTTTGAGGTGCGGTGACCAGAACTGCACACAGTACTCCAAATGAGACCACACCATCGATTTATACAGGGGCATTATGATACTGGCTGATTTGTTTTCAATTCCCTTCCTAATAATCCCCAGCATGGCGTTGCAAATGCACACTGTCTTGACATTTTCAGTGAGTTATCTACCACGACCCCAAGATCTCTCTCTTGGTCAGTCTCTGCCAGTTCACACCCCATCAACTTGTATTTGTAGCTGGGATTCTTGGCCCCAATGTGCATTACTTTGCACTTGGCCACATTGAACCGCATCTGCCATGTTGACGCCCACTCACCCAGCCTCAACAGATCCCTTTGGAGTTCCTCACAATCCTCTCTGGTTCTCACCACCCTGAACAATTTAGTGTCATCCGCAAACTTGGCCACTTCACTGCTCACTCCCAACTCTAAATCATTTATGAACAAGTTAAAGAGCATGGGACCCAGTACCAAGCCCTGCGGCACCCCACTGCTTACCGTCCTCCACTGCGAAGACTGCCCATTTATACTCACTCTCTGCTTCCTATTACTCAGCCAGTTTCTGATCCACAAGAGGACCTGGCCTTTTACTCCATGACTCTCAAGCTTTCTAAGGAGCCTTTGATGAGGAACGTTATCAAAAGCTTTCTGGAAGCTTTTTGTTTGTGCATCCCTGGACTGATGGGCAAGACCACCCTGGCCCTGAGCTGTCACGTACGCATGATGCCATTCAACTTGACACACACTGCTGCTGCCAACATAGAATACCAATGGCTAGGCATAATCAAAACCAGTGGATGACCTGTTGCCCTTTCAGAGTAGAGCAGGTGAAAAACCCACCCAGACTAGTGCCAATCTGCCAGATTTGGGAGGTGGGGGAGGGAATCCAACTCAGCACCCCCCTCCAGTGTGCCCAGAGGGGTGGGACCTATGAGGAAAGTATAAGAAGACGTAGCTGGAGAGAGAGGTTATTTTCTTTGAAAATGCTGGGCTGTAGAAAGCTGCAGCTGGGGAGAGATTCCTTTATTATTTATTATTTATTTCATTCGATTTATATCCCGCCCTACCCCACTAAAGCTCACCCAAAGAGGGTGGTGAGTCTTTGATGTTAGAGGAAGGGGCCATTTAGTTAGTTGCATCAGGATAGGGTTGCCAGGTCTGTGTTGGAAAATACCTGGAGACTTTGGGGGTGGAACTGGGAAAGGGTGAGATTTGGGAAGGGGAGGAGCCTCAGCATGGTACAATGCCATAGAGCCCACCCTTCAAAGCAGACTTTTTCTCCAGGTGAGCAGATCTTTGCTAGTTGGAGATCAGTTCTAAAAGGATGTGAATAGTGTTCACTGGAGGCTGAGCTCTCTCTATACCTCTTTCCACCTATGTCAGGGCTGTTGCTTTTTGCACCACCTTTTACTTTCCCCCCACATCCACTGTTGCAGTAATAGTTAAAATCACTTTTTTTCTTTTGAGCACTTACAGTAAACTCATTGTTATACCACATGGGTCCTCATGTCACTTTCGTCATGGATATAAGGTGTTCATTAAGAAAGAAGACATGGGTTGGTTGAGTGCTCTGAGCCCTCCCAGAAAGACCCTTATCAACAGGCCTCATTTTGGGCAGGAGCTCACAGGAGAAGAGCTCTGGAATCTCTAAATTGTATTGTGCTCTTTCTTCTCTCTCCCCCCCCCCCCCCAAACACACTCAATACTTGCTTCTGGGCTCCGTTGTTCAAACCCCCTGTGAGAATTTTGCTGAACTCTAAAATTTGACACACTTTCTAATATTTCCCCACACAAAAAACGGGGAAATAACCAAAACACAGAAAGCAGACAAATGGAAATCTCTATCACTCCACTGTGACCACATAGGAGAAAGTTATTTTAAAAGTATGATAGGAAGAAGGTTTTATTATGACAATTATAATTCAAAAAGCATTTTAAGGTAGAGGCTGAGCTGATAAAATTTAGTACACCTTCTGGTGATGTCAGGGGTGTGTGGCACATGCAAAAGAGTTGTGCAAATGAGTTGTGCTAATGGCTCTAGCACCTTTTTTTTCTACAAAATGACCCCTGCTTATCAGAATGATGGCAGCCAATAGAGGGCCTTCCCTGGTCCCCTACTTGTGACAGCTCCCCATGACATTTTCCCAACTTGAAACAGCCTTGGTAGGGTGCTGTTTACCATAATGGTCAGTTTCATATGTACTAATGGAATATATGTACAGTTCCCCATGGGTCAATAGGGCCCCCAGGCTGCTGTTGGTCAGATAAACGATACAGGAAGGATGGCTAAAGCCCTTTTCCCCACATTCCATGGTCCCCATCTGTTTGTCCCTGTATACCTACTCCTCATTTCTCTCTGTGGAAGAATGGCTGTTTTCCCCAGGCTTCTTAACTCTCACTGAGAGAATGCTACTACTAATATGATGTCTGCATAGTTCTTTGGCTCTCCTTAATTACATTGCTAACATAGCCGCCTAGGCGGGGAGGGCGGGATATAAATAAAATCTATTATTATTATTAGTGTAATAATAAAATAATATCTCAATTAGCCAATTATGAACCATGTTTAATTCTTCCAGTTGCAGTCATTTCCTTTAACATTCTAACTCAGATATGACTATCTATATATGAAACTCTAAATAAACTAGTACTGGACAGTGTCTTTAACTGTTTCCTTATCTTTTACAGATGCCTTAAAACCCATATAACAATAGTGACCCCTTGTTTACTTTAAAACATTCCAATTGAAGTAGGATAATGATATCATCTATAGTCAAAGATCTATGTTTAAAGCTTACCCGCTTTGTAGGAAATATTTAATTTGATATGGCCAAGTCTTCCAATTTGCTCAACAGATTTTGGGCATCAAACTTTACAGTGGTATCTTATTATTTACTAATGATTTTTTTTTTAAAAAAACAATGTGATTCAACACATTGTACATTAAGTATACAGGACAGGTGGGAGGGGGACAATCCTTTTTCTTCTAACTATAAAGTATGCAGTCCTTTTTGCCATCCAATATACATAAGTAAAGCTTTTGCCTTTTTAATCTCCTGTAGGTGTTCTTCCTTTTACTGAGGATGTGAAAAATGTTAACTGGAGGTGAGCTCTCTCTATCCCTCCCCGTTTTGCCTTATGGTATGGTTATGCAAAACCTTTGCCACTGTTCAGCAAGTGTAGGCATAGCCCCAGAGAGCAGAACCGCTTATACAAACTACCCTGACTGATATAGAATCAGAAAGTCCTTAGGGCAGTGAGAAGAACTAAAGATTGGCAGAAGGTGAAAATACCACACACAGAAACATCCTGATTGGTGAGAAGACTGGCTAATTTTTCTGTTTGGATTATATCCCTCTCAGTACCCATATGTTGTGTCACTTTCCCCACACTTTTCTGCTTGCCTTCTAGGAACATGAAAACAGACAGCAAGGTGCCTGAATAACTATCATGTTAAAATTCAGTTGAATTGACACTGTTTTGGGCACATCTTGCCGAGTAGATTTCTATCTATACATCCCTATGTTAAACTCAATTCAGCACCCAAATATAATAAGTATTCTGTAATAACTTAGGGCTTTTATATGCATGGAATTTTCTACACAGATGGCACCTCATATTTCCACCATCATCTGTAATGAACGTACACATTCATATTTTTGCATGTATATATGAAGCAACTCAGTACATAGATTGTGACATTTACCAGTACACATGCAGTTTCCTACAAGGAACATAAATCTGAAAGGAAGCTTGTCATGCCTTGAGGAAATGGACACATACTTTAAGACATTTATATATCTATATAAGAAAACAGAGCCTGTGGAACAAAGGCTTGCCTAAGGTAAGTGTGGATATGAAATGATATGTAAAACAGCCTACTGCCTTAATTCCTGCTCATTTATAGGGTGATGGGAAACCAGAAATACTTGGACACATTCATGTACACCTATAACTGTGCTTTCACAAGCGCGCACACACACATTCTCCTTATGATATATGATTTTTTTCCACACACTACAAGTCACATCTTTCACTTTTGAGATTTCTAGTACTTCTCTCCCCAGTTGTTTTCTATTCAAGGACATAATGTGTGGCCACTTCTTAAAAAGCATAGTGAAATCTGTTGTTTCTTTCTTGTGGTTAGAAATCCCTCCACATCTCCTTTATGTGCCAGCATGTATATTTTCTTTCTAAAGGATCTAAGGCTGAGCCATGTTGAAATATTACTTCCTGTTATAATTTGTGCGTGGCTGGAAGTTTTTCATGCTGCTGTTCCACAAGACATTTTACAGGTTCTCAGAATGACAGATAGCAACAGTGAATCCCATCAAGCACCAGAAATTGTTTTAATGTCATCATTATCTCTTAAGCAAATCGAACACTGGTAGTCTCAGGCTGTGTGAAACCCAGCTCATCTATCAATTGGCCATCATGCACTCCTTTTGTTGTCAGTGGGATAATAAAACTGAGGGACAGACTTTTGGACAAATTCCAACCATTGATTTGCTCTTGATCTTTTGACAGTATATTGGCTGGAGTGTGATCTCTTGGTTTTACATAGATGCAGTGCATATTGCTTTTCAAAATCATTGCCATTGGCTGAAACACATTTTCTTTTCAGGGAATTGGAAATTGCCAGTGTGCAGTAACTGTACCATTTAATATAATGGAGCTGTATAGTGTGCAGTAAGCATTAGGTTAACATGCCAGGGAAAAAGGTGCTTCCTTGGGATTAATACAGACCAGTTCCTCACAAGCAGTTGCTTTCCATGGCTTAAGCAATCAATTCCCCACCAGTTGCTGTGCAGGTGCATTTTGATCTGTCACTCCCTCCAATTTCTTTTGCAGCTTCCAGATCTCCAAAAAACAAGAGCAGGAAGCTGTGAGGGAAATTGGAGGGAGCCATGGATCAAAATATGCCCACGTAGCAACTGGTGAGGAATTAATTGCTTGAGCTGGCAAGAACAGAAGCCCAGGGGTAGAGCAACTACTAGCAAGGAATTGGTTTTCTTTCCTTTTCCTGGTAAGTTGGTGCAAAGTGACAGCACTGTTTCTTCATCTGTTTGACATAAATGGTATTCAGTTCTTCCCAAAATTGGGTTTAACCAAGCAATTAAAAACACAGCAGTAGAAAGTATACAAGATCCACAGTAAGTATTGTTAAAGTGTTACAGCCAGTTTGTCATGAACCTCTTCAGTACCCTTGCAGGGAGACAGACAAGAGACAGATAGATGATAGACAGAAAGAAAGATAAATAGAAAGACAGAAAGAAAGATAAATAGAAAGACAGATAGATAGAAAGATAGATAGATAGAAAAGTAAAACAATTTAAAAAGAGTTGGTCTCAGCTGAGCCTTAAACTAGGAAACCTTGAGAAAACCACTATCTCTTTCTGGGTTTGTCCCTCGAGATTATCAGTGATTCATGTCATTGGGTCATTTTCGGGGCAAACAGAATCAACATTGTAATGCAACTTTGCAGCTCTGTATTTCAGACCATCACTATTATCATTCCTCTTCAAAACAGAAAATGACAGGGAAAAGTGAGGCCTTCCAAATCCAGAGATCTGAAGGAAATACCACAGTGCAGAGGGTTTAAGATTCTACTTAGGATATTACTGCAAGTCTACTAAGATACAGTGCTTCCCCCCAAATATCAATGTATTCTGAATTACAGAGGTCATGGGCAGTTTAATTCCAGTTAGGCAGCTGGCAGAAAGACAGGTGTTGCCACATAGCCTGGACTTAAATATGATATTAATGATACAATTTGTTCACTCATGTTCAGCAGCTAAACAAAAATAATAGGCTGTGCAGACCTGCTCTGTTTAAAACTTAAATATGCTAATACATAGCCCAGCTCTTTTTTATTGCTCAAGAATGTGCTTAAGTAAATGCATTCTGCACTGATGCACTGCAGCTTCAGTTTAAAATGTATTACAAATATGTGTATGCCTGATTATTGTGCGACAGTGTAAAATATAATATTAGCTAGGATGCATAGTTCTGGACTTTCTGAAATCAAAGTCTTTACTTTGAACCATTTTTCATCTTTTTCGCAATATGAATGAGTTAACATTGTGCCATCTTCTGGTTTCCATTGCAATCTGAAGCACTGGATTTATTTTATGCTGTTGTCAGTTCTCATTTCAGTCTTTGTCAGAAGAATGAATTATAGCAGCTCTGTAATGCCAGTTCCTCTTGTTATAGACTTTTATGTGTGGTATGGAGATGGTAATCAGAATAGAACATTGTGTAAAAAAAAATGAAGACCATTCTGATGGTAATGTTAGGAAAATGTGAATACCTGGGGCTAGGAAAGATGACAGTATTAATCAATTTCCCTTGTGCCGTTTATCCTGACAATTAAACAAGCCATCTCATCAAAAATATTCATTGTAGCAGCATCACCATCATATTCATACAAAGAAGCAGGCTGGTATCTCTTGATAAGAAATATGATACATCACTATAGCCAAGACTGAAGCACCTTTTACAACAGTAATACTAAATATATTACCTAGGAGGATGGCTGCATCTGGCACAATACAAATGACTCAGAAAGGCAATGTGGGTGCTAACAAAGGCAGAATTCTATTGTTGGATGTTCTTCATGACATATTCTGAGGTTACCCAGTATGGGCTAAACTAGGAAAGATGTGGGATATCTGTTTATATGAGTAAGGATTTATATGTACTACATACAGCTATAACTGTGAGCAAAGTACCAACAGCATCAAGTTCCTGGTAATAATTACCTATTCAGGGGCTATGTCTGGGTGTACTTAAATATTTCAAACTCTTGACTACCAGCAGTGACCATGTGCTTTTGGAGTTCTGCTACTAACAATTGCTTTTTCCAAAAGGAAGACTCCATTGTAATCCTTCAACACATGTCCATGTAATCAAGTCAGCTGTCATGGCATTGTTATATTTAATTTTATGGTGTTGAATTAATATCCCCAAATAGCACAAGTCAACTCAGGTGAAAATCCCATCAGGAGATATGACTGTACAGGTAAAGTTCAGGTGCCAGCCACAGCCTGTAGCTCACACAATAACTTTTTGCTCTTTTCATCACCTCTGCTAACTACTGTAGGGCTAGGAGTTTGTCTCAGGCAGCCCACATTATTGCTGTACTGTATTCAGCTGTGCCTCTAGAAAATCAAGCTGTTAACTGGCCCTTCAGTTTTATCTATAGCCAATGGTGCTCCCAAGGTCTTCTATCATCAAAGAAAATGTTAGCAATGCTTAAGTGCAATGCTTAAGTGTTTTCTTGGCTAGCAAAAATAAAATTGTCCTGATAATGTGTGGTGATAGAAAGCTGAGCATATTCCATGACTGCTTATTCCTACATGATGCTGAACTTCTCAAACACTATGTAAGAAAATGAGCACCTTGCTGGAATGTTGATGTTAACAAGGTGTAACAAACCAAAGTCTATAAGGTGAACTGCCAAAGGCAGAAACTTATTTCTACATCACATTTTCTCATCAAGGCCCATTTCTCAAAGTTCTGGATCCGTATGGTACCATCAAAGGAGATATAGTTGATTGATCTGAATTCTGGTGAGATTGCATTTTAGAGGGACTTGACCTTTGGGTAAGAAAGATGTAGATCAACAAGACTACTTAGAGATCTTCTGTGACAAAATACCTACTCTGGAGAAACAAGCATATTTTTTATGTGCCAGACACAAAATTCTATGTTCATTTACCTCTTTGTTAGTTTAATGAAGCCTGAAAATGCTTTAGTAGCTTGCTACTAACTGCTACTGAGAGGCGCTGCCTGATAAAATGGAGTACCCCAGTGCCTAGAAAGAGAGAGGGTCTCCTGCTTTTGTTAAACAAAATGGAGTCCGACCAAAGACAGGTCAAGACAACACTCCATCTAAACAGGTGGAGTGGACCCAGTAGAGAGCTTGTTTTGGTTGGTGCCTGCAATCTGTCTCTCAGCGAAATTTCACCCATTTTCCCTTAGTGCTTCCACCCAAATGGGAGGCATAATAACATGGAAACTACAGGTACATATTACTCTCACTCTGATCTTCTGCTACTTGCAAATTGTCCCTTCCTCCAGTCTATCACCTCTACCTTGCTCTATCCAATCAAATGCATAACTTGATTGATCCTACCCTTAAAGGTGTTTTGATCCCTTTTCCAAGTGCCAGACAAAACCCAGTTACAAATTATGCAGTCCCTCCAAGCCAAATGTGCGAAGTTTCCCAACACTGCGATTCAAGATAGCCATCAATGGAACATCAAAGCCCCTTCGGTAACTACCAACCCCCATCCATCAAACTCCTATATAGTGTGGGTCAAAAACCCATCTCGGAGTGCATTCTGTAGGGTGCCATTTACAGTTTGTACCACTCCGTTACTCCTGTAATTGGATCTATTAGGACGCATTAAGCTGGTCATTCACGTTCCTCTCCATGTATTTTTCCATTGGACGGATGTCTCCTCTTCTAGATCAGGTGAATATTACCTGCTTCAACAACCCTTGAACTCCTCTATCAATAACCTCTATTTTCTTAGGCTCTTGTTTGCTTGTACGAAGATGTGTGTGTATATAAATCCACTCGCTACATAGTCTAAGTAAACACTATAAAAGATACAATTGCTTGGTCTATTCTTGGCTGAAAACTCAAACTCTGTATCATTGAAAAAAAAGATCTTTGCTCCTAATTCACTCTACCAAATCTCTTAGCTAATTTCCCCATTAAAATAAGAGACTTAAAAGCACTGCCTGTAACATAACTTCAGACAGGGAAGATAGGGTCAGGAACAGTGTTCTTCTGGCTCTTGCAGTTGTATATCTGTTTGTAGATCAGATAAAGGACAAAGGATAAAAACAAGGAATTAAGTAAAAAGTCTATATTCAACTCTCATGATTAACAGAGCTCACAAACAATAACAAAAAAATTTATTGAACATAAATTGGCATAAACAAGCAAAGAAGCATGGGGAAATATCCAGGGAAAATACTGGTAGCCAAGATGAAAAATATTATGCATGAAAGTTAAAAGAACTGGGGGGTGGATCTTTTTTATGGTAAAAAAGCCTAGTTTATGCCAAAGTGAAGAAAAATATTTATGTGAGTAGATATCTGTGACATTTCTCTCCCAGGTTGTACTTCTGTGAAAACGAATAAGTAACAGAAAAAGAGGGGTAACTCTACAGAATTCTGTAGGTAAATAGCAGATTTTACAATCTTGTATTCATGAAACATTTGAATTACCAGCTAAATATTGCTGAAATCACTCAACAGAAATCAGTAAATCTCTTAACATTCTGGATCTTGTTTAAGGTTAATGATGCCAAAAGGCCTCTGAACAAGGGAGCCATGTGGTTTGCAGACTGTCTCTTCCCTTGTACTGCAAGAGAGTCATCTGGCTGAGTTGGCAGAGAGTGCCTAAGCTGTGCTACAGATGCTGCAGCTTGTGAAAAAGACCCTGGAGACTCCTGTGCAGTGGGAGCTACAATGGCTGACCCACATTAACACAGGGATTAGTGTGATAGAAAGACCCTGAAGAAAACATTTTTTTAAAAAAAGATGGAAGACTAAAGCTTTGTTAGTTTCTGTATGAGTGTGTGTGTGTTTTGGGGGGCGGTGTTTTTCAGGAAGCAGCAGAAGTTTTTCCTAAAGACAACAAGTATTAAAGTAATAACACCTTTATTCTCTCCCCCCCCCCCCCAAAAAAAAACAACACATATCTGCAGCAAGAACAGATATATTCCTTTAGGCTAAAATTCACCTCATAACTATGACAGCATTGAAGGAAGTTTTTCAGCAGCAGCAAGCTAGATAGACAGGGCCAGCTAGACATTGCACAAATTAAGAGTTTCAATGTGTGGATGAGATGATTGTGCAAGGAAGAAGGGTTTACATTTGTTAGGCATTGGGATGCTTTTTGAAACAATCAGGACCAGTACAAAAAATGGTCTCCACTTGTCCTGAAAAGGAACCAGGCTGCTGGTGCTTAAAATCAAAAAGCTGGCAGGGCAGTTTTAAACTTAAACCTGGGGGAAAGCCATCAGGAGATGAAACATCTGGTTCAGGAAGGCGCATCTATAAGAGATGAATGGCTGACTGTAACTATTCTAGACAGAAGTGGCTTAGGACTTGCTACCGAGAGGGTGACAAATAACATTGACTGCCTGGCAAGGTCTAGAGGCCACAGGTGGAAGGCTGCAGGCCTAATGTGTCTGGGGAGTTAGAGATGTTTATTTGCAAATACTAGAAGCATCCAAGGTAAAATGGGGGAACTAGATGGAGAATGAAGGCTATGAAGTAGAGTGGCTCTATATATCAGAGAGGGTATACAGTACAGTAACATTGAGAATCTAAGAAAAATTTGCTTACAGAAATACTATGTGTGGAAATAGTGGGCCCAAAAGGAAGCTTAACTGGGAATTTGGTAATCACCTCTGCAGAAATACAGTTTTTCTCCTGGGAAGTTTGAGAAGGCCCATAGCCAGGATTTTTAAAGCTGGGGGGGGGATTTAAATTCCTGCAGGGAGGGGCACTGGCTAATCTAATTAAAGTTAATTTAATTACTTGCAAACATCTGCTCTGATTATGCCTTTGTGTGTGCTTCAACCTTCAGTTCTAGGTAGGGTTGCCAAGTCCAATTCAAGAAATATCTGGGGACTTTGGGGGTGGAGCCAGGAGACTTTGGGGGTGGAGCCAGGAGACATTAGGGGTGGAGCCAAGATAAAGGCTGTGACAAGCATAATTGAACTCCAAAGGGGGTTCTGGACATGACATTTAAAGAGATGGCACACCTTTTCAATTCCTTCCTTCCATAGGAAATCATGAAGGATAGGGGCACCTTTTGCAAACTCCCGCCCCCCCGCCCAGACTTTGAAGAAACCTCATCCCCACCCACCGTGCACCAAGCAGTTGCCGGCAAAGGGGCGGAATCGGCAGCGGGCAGCAGCGAGGCTGGCAGCAGAGAAGGCATCACTGTGGGGAAAAGAAGCCCGCCGGGGTCCACACCGTCTGGCAGAGCAGGAGGCAACTCAGCTCTCGGCTGCCCTCACGGCCTTCCTCCACCCTGTCCTGCAGGCCGGGCGTGGTCCCCTCAGAGCTCCTCCTCTGCCACTCGCTGCCTGTCTCTATCAAGCGGCCAACCCACCAAGGCTGAGGGGGGCAGGCTGCGGAGCTGCTTCTTTCTCCCCCCCGCCCCAGCACCCAATCTCTGAAATCAGAGAAGGGGAGGGTGGAGGCAGGCCAGGAGCGTGGCGAGCCGCGAGTCTGGGTCCTTCTGAGGACCCAGACTCGTGGCTCGCCATGCTCTAGCTTTTACCCATACCCGCCGAGTGACCCACACCGACAGCAACACAGCCGCGCTGAACCAATGTCAGGCTGCTGAAGAGCGGCCGCAGGAGGCGGGGGAAACGAGTGAGAGAAGAGGGTGAGCGAGGCAGCCTGCCGCCCGGGCCACCCAGCATGCAAACAATACATGGAAGTTCGCAAGTAATGCTGAGGCCGGGAGCCGTGACAGCAGCCCAAAGTGCTGGCAGGGCGCCTGGAGCATCCCCCCAGCTCTAAGCTCCGTCCTGCCTCCCCCTCCTCCGAAGGGCCGAGTGCCCAGTTTCCTAGAGATAGAGGGGAGCGGAATCGGATACAGTCACCCGCCGAGGAGAGAGGAGGAGGGAGGGAGGAGGCTGAAGGCAGCCAGGGCAGGAGGAGGTGAGGATGGATTTCCAGCAGCTGGCGGACGTTGCGGATAAATGGTGCTCCAACTCCCCCTTTGAGCTCATCGCCACCGAGGAGACCGAGAGGAGGATGGATTTCTACGCCGACCTAGGCGTGTCCTTTTACGTCCTGTGTCCGGGCAACTCATGGCTCGCCATGCTCCTTGGCGCCATTTCCCCCCCTCCCCCCACTTCCATTTTTTTGGAGAGCGGGGAAGAGGCTGTGAATCCTGGGGTCCCCCGCCAGGGCGGGAGGGTTGGGAAGCCTAGTTCTAGGCCAGAAAGCCTTGGGGGGAGCTCCAGCCCTCCCTCTGTCTCTCTTCCCTGCAGTGCTTGTTACATTTTAAAAGAGGAAGAAGCAGCCACTGCTGGTGGTGGGGCTCTTGCAGCCCAGGTATGATGGAAGGCTGAGGGGAAGCATGCCTGTCTCTAGATACGAACTGGCCAAGGCTTGTCCTGAGGAAGGAAGCAGCATTGAGAGAAATGTGAATGTGCAACACAAGATCCTTGCTCCCTTCCATCGTTCTCCCCACTTTCATCCACATGTCTAATTCTTCTGCACATTAATGAGCCAGTAAGAGCCCCGTGGCACAGAGTGTTAAAACTGCAGTACTGCAGTCCTAAGCTCTGCTCCTGACCTGAGTTCAATCCCTGGTGGAAACTGGGTTTTCAGGTAGCCGGCTCGAGTTTGACTCAGCCTTCCATCCCAGGGTTCGAAAATGACTGGTGCTTGCACAGGGGAAGTAGTAAAGGAGATTGCAACTCTTAGTGAGGTGGCCAAGGTTGTAGTGGCCACCTCTTTAAAAGGCTATAGTCTAATTTGCAGTTCCTTAGAGGTGAGCTCTGCTGAGCTGGCAAAAGGCGGGGTGAAGCTACAGGTCAAGAGAGTGAGCTGGTCAGAGGAAGGGGCAAAAGTACTTTCCTACTACCTCAGGAGTAAGCTACACTAAGAATTGCAGCCTCTCCCCTGCTTGATGCCAACAAGGTGGGCTGTAAAATGGAGCGACATTGGTGCAAGCCAATGAGCTTGCAAGGCAAACAGCCTTGCTGCAGCTCACCTCTTGTAATTGGGCTGGTAGGCAGTTTAATTTGCAGCACCACCCCCATGTCACTCTGTCCAGAAACTCTGCAGTCAAAGGGGGTGATTTGGGCACAGCCTTCCCTGCAGTGCTCTTCAGTCAGGGGAGCAGCATGCCCAACAGCACCATCAGGCTGCCTTGTCTCAGATCCTGACCTCAAAATCCTCCATGGGATTGGCTCAAGCACAGCTGCAGGCATGCGGTGGAAGCCTAATGCACAATGCAGCCCCCTGCCTTTAAGAAGGGGCATTTGAAGGGATCTTTGAAGCAAGTCAGAAAGCCCTGGCCCCAAATGCCCCACTGTAACTACAGGCCTGGGTTTGAGAGGAGCAAAGCCTCCACTGTGTTTTAAAAGGTTTTTTTCCCCTCAGGGCAGAGATCAGGAATGGGTGGGAAAGTCTGTGCAATTGCTTTCCAGACTCAGCCCACCTTCATTCAAATGCTAATAGATTTAGCAGGAAAGATAATGGATAAGGCAAGATCTCCCCCTTCCTTCAAGCAGGGAACAGAGATTTGGAGGGATATAATCCTAGATAGTCTCCAGGAAGGAGATTCCTGGAAATCTTCAATAAACGCTTATTTGACCTGTCATGACTGGGTCAGTGGGAAGGGAAACGGATTTGATCAAAACTTCTTGCCATAGGAAGGAGGTCTGTTTTCTTGGGATGCTGAATCCATGAGAGGCCACAGACCTCTTCCCAGGGAAGACAGCCATTTTTTATCATGTGCTGGCCTAAAGAGCTGTAACTTCTTAACTAAAGTAGTTACATCTGATAGGGCACGTATAGAGAGAGGGAAAGAGGATTTGCACTTTACCTATTTCTTTTGTATCCGTTGCTCAATTTGGTGCTGAGCTAAAAGTATCTTAGTAAACATTTTCTTTTTAATAAATACTTAAGAACTTTTAATGCCAGCCATGGTTCTCTGTACCATATAGACCGCCACCATCTTGGACATGCTATTTTAAAAGGAGCATCAGGAGGGGAAGGGAGGCAGTTGGCAAGTAGCCATTCCTCTAGGGGCACACAAGAAAGTAAATTGTCCCTGTGATGACCAGGCTCTGGGCAGCAGGAGACACAGAGGCAAGGCCTTAGAACTTGGAAGGGAAGCTTGGAGTTCTGATCCTCCCAGTCGGGTGTTCCAGCAAAAGGTCAGATGGTGATGGCAAACTACCCTGAGAGAGAAAGAAAAGGTTAGAAGATAGTTTAAAAACAATGAAAGAATTAAGGAGAATAGCTAGATGAAATAATTGTGTCATAATAGATAATTTTAACTACACATACATTGATTGGACCAACATGTGTTCAAGATAGGAGAAAGAGATTGGATCTCTAGATGCTCTTAATGACTGTGCCATGGAGCAGAGGGACACAGAACTTACAAAGGGGAGGAAGTCCTTGGTCCTAAGCTCTACCACAGAGTTCCCCCCCCCCACAGTGAAATGACAAAGTTTGCAGATGTTGTTCAGGGAAGTGAGAACCAGGGAGGACTTTGAGGAACTCCACAGGGATCTGTTGTGACTAGGGGTGTGCATTCGGTTCAGCCGAACCGAATCAACCGCCGAATCACCCCTGATTCGGCTGTATACGGAATCGCATACAGCCGAATCCAATTGGGGCCCATTATGCGGGAGCCGAGTATGGCTCCCCGTATACTTCCGTATAGATATTTGAAAGTATATGGAAATCCATGGAAAAGGCGGGAAAGGGGCTTCTGCAGCCTCAGGAGAGCTGCTTGCCTCCTTTCCTGCCTTTGGTAGCCTTTTCCCACCTCTGCCATAGCCTCCCTGGGTTCAGGGAGGGGGGGAGGGGAAGAGGAGCCCCAGCAGCCAATCCAAAGCATGCATTTGCAAAATGCATTGCAAATGCATGCTTTGCAGGGCTGTTGTGTAGCTGATCCCCCAGCCATCAGCAACATTGTTGTTCTTTTGATCTTTTGCTTACTTGGGTATCCAAATAAGCACTGATGTCTGGCCAATAACAAAGCAATGCTATTTTTTTGAAACTGCTCTCTGTAGGGCCAGAGAACCTTTTTAAGGAGTCTGCCTAGCTGGACTCCTCCATTGCTGCTGTGTTGGTGTGTGAGAGAGATTGTGCTGTGCTGGCCCTTGGTCTCAGCTGCTGCTGCTCTCTCTTAGCCTTACCAGACTTGCCTGGAGTAGAGAAGACGTCTAAGGTAAGACTGTCTTGGGGGTTTTGTTATTATTTTAGTTGGTAAAAGGACTTTTTAAGACTCAGAGTCCCTTTACTTATCCAGATTTGGGTGGTGGGTAGCTTATTTGGGGTTAGGGGGTTCTGCTGGGGGAGGGGGCCTGGGGTGGGGGTTTGCCAATTTGCCCATATCTTACTTTAGTGAGAGGACTTTTAAAAGTGCAGTGTCCTTTTACTTTTCCTGATTTGGGTGGCTTGGATTTATTGGGGTTAGGGTGAAGGGTTTTTTTTTTTTTGGGGGGGGGGGGTTGATAAAGTTCCTGTATTGTTAAAAGTTAAGTTTTTTACTGTTTTAAAAGGATTCTGTGTTTGATTTGTTGCTGCTGTGTTGTGCTGCTGTTGTTCCTTTTCTCTTCTGGTTCTCTGGCCTAATTTTCATTGTTTAAAAGGCCACTTTTTTAACAGTTGAGTTTCTTGGCCTTCTCCTGGTTCTGGGTTTTTTTTTTGGGGGGGGGAGCTGGCACCTGGGTGAGAGACCCAGAACCAGCAGGCTTGTTGTGCTTGGCCAGCTCTCCCCGTGTTGTTTGGAGCAGGGCTGGAGAGCTGGCATCTGTAGATTGTGTGTTCTGTGGCAGGGAAGCTGGCACCTGGGTGAGAGACCCAGAGCCAGCATGCTTGTTGTGCTTGGCCAGCTCTCCCCGCGTTCTTTGGGGCAGGGCTGGAGAGCTGACATCTGGGTTTGCTGCAGCCAGGTCTGCAAAGCAGACCTTGAGCAGATTGTGTTTTGTGTGGCAGGGTTCATAGAGTAGATAGATGTATATAGTGCATTTGGGTCGTATAGAGATTCTCTGGTATGAAGTTAGGTTTGGCTTTGGGTGCCCCAGGAATTGGACCCCCTGGCCCAATCTTTTTGGGACTTGGCGGGGTTTGTAAGGGAGATTCCCCTGCAGGTCCCCTGCAAATTTGGGGGCTCTCCCTCAAACCCCCTCCCCTCCAGGCAGCTTCAAATACGCCCTATTTGCCATTGATTTCAATGGCCCATAGGGTATAATGGGGCCATATATTCGAAAATAGCCGCGCATCTACCGTATATGCGGCTATTCCGACTACGGAATTCATAAATATACGGGATTCCGTATCCCCCCCCCCCCGTATATTTCCGAATCCTTGTACTACCGATTTTTTTTTTTTTTTTTTGCACATCCCTAGTTGTGACTAGGCAAGTGGGCATCAATGTGGCAAATGAAGTTCAACCTGTGCAGGTGCAAAGTAATGCATACTGGAGCAAAAACTCCTAACTATACATATATGTTTATGGGGTCTGAAGTGATGGCAACTGAACAAGAGAGACATCTGGGAGTCGTGGTGGATGACTCGCTAGAAATGTCAATTTAGTGTGTGATGGCAATAAAATAAAATAAAAAAGGCAAATGCTATGCTGGGGAATATTAGGAAGGGGAATGAAAACAAATCAGCCAGTATCATAGTGCCCCTGTATAAATTAATAATACAACCTCATTCAGAATGCCATGTACAGTTCTAGTCACCGCACCTCAAAAAAGATATTATAGCGCTGGAAAAGGGCAACTAAAATGATTAAAGGAATGGGATACCTTTATGAACAAAGGTTAAAAAGGTTAGGGCTCTTAAAAAGGTTAGACTGCACCACAGGAGCAGGGTATTTTGTAGACTCCAGGGGTTGAAAGTGGATCTCTCATATCTTTGGCCGAGCGCAGCATGTGGCGGATCTGTTGTGTGGGCTTGAAGACTGTGTCAACATTGTGGCATTTGAGAATTTTGCCAATGCGGTCGGTGACAGATTTTATGTAGGGCAGGAAGGCTGTACCTACATTTGTGTGTGGCTCGGGATTTGGTGTGGATGGTCTCCTGGGATGGAGGGCTCTTCTAATTTCTTGTTGGGAGTATCCATTGGCCTGCAGTGACTGGTTCAGGTGGTGTAGTTCCTGCTGGAGTTGGCTTGGTTCACAGACTGAACCTGTGGTTCCTGTGGTGCAGTCCACATTGGCACTACCCAACGCAGTATCAACACCCGTCTCACCAAACACAAGAGACACTGTCACTTGTTCCAGTCAGAAAAATCAGCTGTAGCTGAACATGCACTTCAAGAAGGAGACCATGTCATCCACTTTGAAAGAACTGAAGTCCTTTCTATGGTCTCACATTATCATGCCTGCCTGAACAGAAAAGCTATTTAGATTTACAAACACCAGCACAATTTTAACAGAAAGGAAGAAGGCATTTTCATCCACCAATCTTGGTATCCAGCTCTACAAAACACCCTACAGACTATAAATTGCAGAAAGTCACAGAACATCCAGCACATTCCACAGAACAATCAGCACAGTCAACAACCATCTTCCTTATCTTCACACCCCTTTCAACCCTCCCAGCAATTAACAGAGAACAATGGTCACATTCAACAGCCAGTTTCCTTATCACTACTTTCCAGGAAGCCCCACCAAACAATGGGCACATCCACAAACCAATTGTCCTTTCACCACACCCCCTCCAGCCTAGAAAGAGCAGCTTTCCAGCAGCCCTGGCCCCACTCAATGCACAGCAGCCAAGAAGGTCAGAGCGCCTGCTCCGGCTTCAATGCCACTGATGATGTTCTCCGCAGCTGAGAACGAAACGTCTGGAAGGAAAACTTTCTCCAGTAGAACACGGCACTTGAGCCCGAAAGATTCTACAAACCCTAATGATGTTACCAGCCGTGAAAATCTGAAATCTTTGATATCTACAGCATTCCCCTGATCCAGCAAGGTGGTCACTTTCTGAAAAAAAGAGATCAGGTTAGTCTGACATGATTTGTTCTTGAGAAACCCATGCTGGCTCTTAGTAATCACAGCCATTCTTTCTAAATGTTCCAGGACTGACTATTTGTTGTGAAACTTTTCCACAGATAGATGTCAAGCTGACAGGTCAGTAGTTACTCGGTTCCTTCTTTTTCCCCTTCTTGAAGGTGGGGACAACATTCAGCCGCCTCCAATCTTCTAGCATCTCTCCTGTTTTCCAAGAATTCTCAAAAATAATAGCCAGTTCAGCATGTTGACAGAAAGTTGCCTCACAAATCTAAAACAATCATGGACTTCTAAAAAGCCTTTGAGAAGTTATCTCACCAAAGACTCCTGAGTAAATTTAGGAATAATAGGACATGAAGACAGTTCCTCTTATAGATTAAAAGTTAGTTAAATGGCAGAAAGCAGAGAATAGGAATGCATGAACAATTCTTGTAATGGAGAGAAGTGAGCAGTGGGGACCCACAAGGATCAATGTTTGGGAAAGTGCTAAGTAATGTGTTCAGGAATAATCTGGAACTAGATCTGAGCAGTATAGAGTCTGGAGGTGATACTGAATTATTCAGCATGATGAAACCCAGCTGGATGTGAAGAATTAGAGGAGGATATCTTCATATTGGGTAAGAACATGGCAAATGAATTTCATTGTAGGTAAGTGTATGGTGATTACACTGGGACAAAAGACTTTAAATATATAGCTTTAAATATATGCGGGGGGGGGGTCTAAACTGGCTGAGACTGATAGGAAGAGAGAGAGCTGGGGGTAGTAGTGGAAAGCCTGATGAAATTGTTGACATGGTGTTTGGCATCAGTGATAGAGGCAAACTCAGTGCTCAGAATAATTAGGAAAGGTTTGAAATTAAACAGCCAATATCATAATGCCCCTGTATAAAGCTATGTTGCACCTGCATTTGAAATGTGTGCAGTTTTGGTTGCTCTATCTCAACAATTATATTACAGAGCTGGAAAAAGTACAAATGAGAGCAACCAATCTGATTAGGAATTGGTGCACCTTTCTTTTTTTATTTATTTGATTTATATCCCGCCCTCTCCGCCAAGGCAGGCTCAGGGCAGCTGAGGAAAGTTAGTTAAATGGGGAAAGTCTGGAGAGTCTGGGACTTTTCAGTCTAGAAAAAAGACAGCTAAGGAGAAACATAATAGAGATTTATAAAATTATGCATTGGGTGGAAAGAGTGGATAGAGGTAGATTTTTCTCTGTATCTTATTATTATAGTAGAATTCAGGGGTACCCAAGGAAGTTATTGAAATATAGGTTTAGGACTGACAAATATATATATGTTAGTTTGTCTGTAGCAGGAGAAACAAGCAGGAGTCCAGACATATATTTTTTTGTAGAAAAAGCCCAGCAGGAACTCATTTGCATATTAGGCCATACCCCCGATGTCACCATTGTTTTGCACAGGGCTTTTTTGTAGAAAAAGCCGAGCAGGAGCTCATTTGCATATTAGGTCACACCCCTGACACCAATCCAGCTGGAACTGCATTCCTACTTAAAAAAAAAAAAGCCTTGCTTAAATTGTGGAACTTACTACTAGTGAAGGTAGTGATGGCCACAAGCAGACAGCTTTATAAGAGATAGTTTCATGGAGAGGTCCATCAATGTCTACTAAGCTTGGTAACTGAAGGGGGTCTCCATATACAGAGGCAGCAAACCCCTGAATACCATGACTGAGAGGCAGCATCAAGGAGGAACAGAAGCAAGTGACTTCTGAAAACATTCTCCCTTCATTAGATGGATTGATTCCAGCATTGCAAGCTGCATAGGCTGTATGGTCTTTCAGTTAAAAGCAGCAGGCTGTGGATCAAAGACACACAGCTGCTAAAGCCAATGACATTACTTAAAGTTGGCACATGTAATACGAGCTGTTGGTGGCAGACAACAGCGAGGTCAGATATAATCACTTAGAAATATCAATAGCTGGACCCAAGCCAAGCGCCTTTATCAAACATGTCTTCTCACTATCATGAAAAATGATAGCCTCCTTTTGAGGAGACAGTCCTGATCAATAATGAATCTCAAATTGTCTATTGGACAGGCTTTAAATTATTTGTGGCATGTTTACAGAGTTCTGACAATGAGAACAGTTTAATGAAGAATGAATAGAAAAACTGTATGCTAAAAATGCTAATATGAAATTTGATATATGGTTCACCAAAGGAGAAAGTTATAACTATTTGACTACTGAGGGAAATTAGAGTGGCATTAATTTTACATTTGATTTCTACCCTGAAATATATTAGAACGTTTTTAATAGCCTTGTTTCCTGTAGATTTGTACTGCATTTTTTCTCCCTCAGTGTTCAGCCCTCCCCTGTGTGTGTATGTACACACGTACACACACACACACTGAATATTTGGTATATATTAGATCCAGTCTTTAATTTATAAAATCTTTAAGAGTGGTAAAGAAAAGATGCTTTAAATAGCATAAGTTATTCCTAGAGCAAAGTTTAAAAACCACACAAGTTACTCTGAATGCCCCAAGCCTGCTTTGGCAGGGAGGGAGGGGGGCGGGAAATACAAATCTAATAAATAAATAAATAAATAAATAGGTTAATGTTCAATTAATATTTTAGATACATCTCTTTATTTATAAATTGGAGACACTTGAGCAAGAATTCTTCTAAATAACAATTTATAGAAGATCAAGATGTTAACTCTCCTTATTTTGATTAAGATTTTCTGGAAATTAACAGCAGCTTGATTTGATTTGTATATGATAACACTTACTTTATAAAATCAAGTTGATATGTATTTTGCTTCAAGACTGGTTACAAAAATTACACTTAAAGTTAAGATGATAATTTTGTGGACTTAACACGGATACCTTACATATAAATGAATAATTAGACCAGTGAAAATGTGCAGTGAATATGTGCAATTATGTGAATTTGCATATGGGTCAGATCAGTCAATAGGGATATATATGTTGTTTTATTTGCTTTTTTGTTTACATATTGTGTTGTGTGCCGCCGGAAACAGAAAGTGACGTCACTTCCGGTGACGTCATTTCCGGTGATGTCATGCCACCGCCGGAAACAGGAAGTGGGTCCCATCGTTGTGGGACCCAGGAAGCCGGCGCAGCGGCACGCCGAAGCAGCCTGTCACTAATAACACAGGTCGAGATGCAGGACAGGAACCCGGAAGTGACCAACAGGCTGCTTCAGCGTGCTGCTGCGCCGGCCCCCTGGGCCCCACAATGATGGGACCGATGCCACAGGGACGGGCTCGAAACACTCTATAACCCCTCAAAAGAACAGCAGTCTAGCTCGCTTCCCCCGAGCCCTGCCACCATAAGCCTCAAGGGGGCTCATTTTGTGACCAGCGCCGGCCTCTCCGCCGCCTCCTCGGCCTCCGCCTGCAGTGGAGGCCCGCGCGCGGGGCCCTGCGGCGGTGGCGGAGGCCGGGGAGGCGACGGAGAGGCCGGCGCTGGTCGCTGGAGGGCCTCCAGCACCGGCCTCTCCCCGGCCTCCGCCTGCAGTGGAGGCCCGCGCGCAGGGCCATGTGGCTGTGGCGGAGGCCGGGGAGGCGATGGAGAGGCCGGCGCTGGTCGCTGGAGGGCCTCCAGCGACCAGCGCCGGCCTCTCCGCCGCCTCCCCGGCCTCCGCCTGCAGTGGAGGCCCGCGCGCGGGACCCTGCGGCTGTGGCGGAGGCCGGGGAGGCGACGGAGAGGCCGGCGCTGGTCGCTGGAGGGCCTCCAGCGACCAGCGCCGGCCTTTCTGCTGCCTCCCCGGCCTCCGCCACCGCTGCCGGGCCCCGCGTGCGGGCGGAGAAGGCGGCGAGTGAGGGAGGGAGCGTCCCCACGCATGCGCAGAGCCCGCCACAATGGCCCTGCGCACGCGCAGGGACGCTCCCTCCCTCACTCGCCGCCTTCCCCGCCCGCGCGCGCGGCCCACCGGCTCTCTGGCTGGCTAAACCGGGACCTCTAATGGTCCCAGTATAGCCAGCCCGGAGCCGGGAATTGGGGGCCAGAACCGGGACTTTCCCGGGAGACCGGGACGGTCTGGCCACCCTAGTTGCATACTGTTTATATTCATTCAACACAAAAGTAATTATGGAGAAATTCAATGCCATGCAACAGAAATGGTGTGACAATGTAGACTGGCAGATTCAGTACACCCAAGGGAGAATCAAAATTGAAGCAGAAATTGTCTAGTTGAATCAGAAGGAATAAGAAATTGGATAGTGTCAGAGACCGCAGCCTGGTCCCCTAAGTTATTGCTCCTGGGCCCTTGTTTGGAACTTCTGAACAGCTTTCCAGACCTGTGGGTTCTTGAGGTTAGATGCACACAAGAAAACCAGACCTTATAAAGGCATATTAAATCATTAAAATAATTCACTATGCAATACAATCTCTGTATTTTAGGAACAAGAAAATAAAGAAGCTAACTTTTCTATCTAATACTTTGGATACCCTGGTATTTGATGGCAGAAATCCAAGCAGTAGCATAAAAGTGTTTCATAGTTTAGTCCATTATGATGAAGCCTAACATATATATGCACACTAGCATGGTGTTAGCATAACTCTTTCTGGCATCTACCCTTATTATAGCTTTCTACCCTATGGCACCAAGTGGTCTTTCTGGTCCAATCAAGGATTCTCTTCTGAAGAACTTTCCAGAGGATGTTGGCAGTTCCTCCTAAATCCCTCCTCCCATCCAGTTTTACAGATGAGCACAGATTCTCATGATGGGGCCTAATTGCTACATTCCTGTGTCCTGCTTTGAAGGAGATAAGGATAGTAATATCAGGAACACTGAAGTAATGGACACCTGTGGGCAGAACTAAACCTTCCAATATTCATCTTTGTGGGAAATTAGGCTGCATCCTAATCTATTAGCTATTTCAATCATTTTTATCCTATGCCACAGAACACCAGCAGAATCTTCAGTGGGGTGAGAATATAGTGGAAACTAAAACAGTATGGCTCTGTTCACACAGTGTGTTGAGTCCGTGTTAAATTGAGCCGGTTCTGTTCCGAATATCTTTGTCCCAGGTATTATTGATCAGACTGCCATACTGCAGTTCGAATCACTTCGTGGTGAAACTGTCTTCTGTCGTCCACACGATGGCACCATGCAGTTCTTTTTTTCTCCACTATTATGCACATGTGTGCATTATGCACATGGGTTAAAACATTATGTGGTTATGCGGCTATGTGCATATCACTAAGCAGTAAAAAAAAATGGCAACCGTAAACCGGATGTCTGAGCCTCCTTTTGCTCCAGGACAGCCTTCAGACATCAGGAAGTTGGTCAAGAACTATCCAGACGGGGAAACTACAAGGTGAAACCGGAGAACTCAAAAAACACCGCAAAGGAGCAGGTAACAAAATACTCTGGTTCTGAGAAGGATTGGGGGGGCTACTACGAGTTAATACCAGGAGGCAGATGTTGCTGTCTGATCAGCCACTTTTAATCCGGTATGAAACAGCACTGACAACTGATTATACTGTGTGTCTGAACAGCCCCTATATGTTCTTTTGGCTAATCAAGCAGAGTGCACTTATGGAGCACTTATAATTCCATTTGCACATTGAGATGTATTTTTTTCAGAAGACATCAATATACATCTTACAAAGAATGTGTGAAATCTCAGAACACAAATACATATTTTATAGATTTAACTTGGTAGCTTTTTGAGCCTGCTGTTTTAGAGTGGAAGATAATGGTAATTATTTTATTACCTGAAATCAAACTTCTGAGTTCAGAGTTAGGTGACCTAGTTTTCAAATGTGTTGATCACCCACAGTTACTGGTGAATTTAACTGCTGTGTACTCATGAAGTTCTCTCAGTGTTGGAGCAGTCATTGCATGAGTGTATTAATAATTCATATAGTTACAACTTTTCTTTGTTAGCATGGGAAGTGGAATTCAAGCAGTGAAGAGGATTTTAGAAATACCATCACTCCAGGCCTACTAGGTTGGTTTTATGGTTGTAACCACACCATAAAACAGAAGGCAGAGTTTGTCACGATGTCAAATGTAATCATCCACAATCAGATCTTAGAATAGGAAGTTTTTGTGAAGATAAAAAAAATGTGATGGGTGGGATAAAAATACACTAGAAAAGAAGAATATTCATCTTTATTCCATTATGGCATTGGATTTAGAAGGATGTGATATGATCACAGAGGAGACAAGATTTTATATAGCTATGATAAGGTTCCTGGTGGTCTGTCATCTTGAATGTGGAAGAGGAATTTTTTTTTTTAAAAAAGATGATCTAATTCTGTCCCTGAAGCAAAGCAGAACTATATTGGGAGACTGTCAAGATGTCCTATTTCAGAGAAAAAGTAATTCCATGTGAGATGTGGCTTCCACAAGCTAGAGATAACATGAAAATTCCGGAAAATCAAATTTTCCCTGATGTGGATTGAGACTGCAATGGAGAAGGGAATGTATGGAGGGTTAACTTCAAGGAACTTTCACTCCACTTGTTCTAAGGCCCTCTGAGTAAAAACAAATATGTACAATGACTTAAAATTGAAGGGGAGGGTGCTAGCTGGGGAAATTGCAATAGCAGGAAAAGTTAAGCCACCCCTTCCCCAGTACCAGAATCCTGATCCATTATGAACCCCCCATAGCTGCTTTTTAGGGCCAAAAAAACATGCCAGCCTCAAGGTGGGACCTAGGGATCCTCAGGAATTACAGCTCATCTCCAGACTGCAGAGATCAGTTCTCATGGTGAACACAGAGTGAGCTCTATGGCATTTTACCTCACCGAAGTCCCTGCCCTCCACAGGCTCCATTACAAAATAAAGTTCTCACGCGCTGGTATATGACTCCAGCACAATTATCACACTCTTCCTCTACTTCACCTCTTTGTTTTAAGAACTGCGGCCAGAGAGGCACATTTTTCCACTCCTGGTGGCTCTGCCCCGTCATACAAAGCTTTTGGAGGCTAATTTACCAAGAAGTGCATGCCCTCACCTCATACTCTCCACCATTCACGCCAGAGTACGCTCTTCTGAACCTTGCAGGCGCCTCACGCGCTCCTGACCACACAGAAGAACTAGTTTCACACATGTTCGTAGCAGCTAAATTCGTGATTGCCCTGGTTTGGAAGCAACAAACTCCTCCTTCGAGACAGGCATGGTGGCTGAAATTGTGGGATTATTTTGTCTTAGATAAGCTCACCTATGATTTGGATCCTCGTTGCTCCTCCCAAACCGCTTCCCTAGACTTTATGTGCAAATGGCGTCCCTTTATTGATAAAGTCTCGAAGGACAGCAGGAACCCTAATGACTCATACCATGCTATTTTGATGTCATGTCAACTAATGTTGTAATTAGCCTTTAATAGCTAACGTTGTATGTTTCCATTTCCCTATTTTATATTGGTACATGCTACACATCTGTTGATGTCTCATCACTATTGTACCTTGAACTTTATATTAATAAAGCTTTTCAAAATTAAAAAAAAAAATCTCCAGGAGTTTACCAACCTGGATCTGGCAATCCCTTACCCCTCATACTCTGCTGGTGGCCAGAGGGGACCTGGCAACCCTAGTCACAGAATATTGATGTTACATATATTTTGGCCCATATAGAACATACTTTGTTTATTTGATTTATATCCCATTCTTCCCTTAAGCCTATTACATAGAAATGGGCATAATCATTTAACCAGTGATTTAGTCAGCAACACTTACCATATTATATTCTACACCTGTCTAAAGGACTCTAGACACCTGTGTATACAACTCTAGGGGAAAGCTTTTAGATTATGGAGAAGACCTTTAGTCTGCTTTTTGACCTGCACATTTCCCACGAACTATGATAATTTTAATATGTGGACTAAGAAACTAGTAGTGCCTTTTGGACTGAAGAGTTAACAGAGCTCAGGGAAATTAACAAATTGCACAATTTAAAATTTAAAATCCAGTTAAAGTAGCTAAAAAATGACATTAGAATGGCACCAAAGCAGTAATACAATATGCATTGCTGACTTGCTGTATGTAGAAGAAACAGAGTAGGGGAGGGGAGGGGAGCACCGATGGTACCCATATAATGGTCCCCGCAGAATATAGTGGAGCAAAAAAAAAAAAGAGGTTTCCTGAAAATTTCCCAAATCCAAATACTATACTGATATTGGGATTCAGAAATACCAGGAAATACCATTTTTTTTTTGGGGGGGGGGGGTTCAGTATGTCCAAACCTGAAAAATAATGGTTTGGGGGGGGTTTGCACATAGTAGAGACCTTGAACTGGATCTTCATAGAAATCTTATATGTAAATAAGCTCTGGGAATTGTTGTCATAATATGGAAAACAATAGAAAATGATGATTGGCTCCTCTGAACCTTCATGAAGAGGATGTACTATTGCGGCGGGGGGGGGGAATCAACAAAGCAAGAGCAAACTGCCTTTAAGTTGCAACCTAGATCAAGGCTAGGATCGAGGAAGATCAGCACTTCTGAAGAGGCTAGAAATTCTGAATTTATGGTCTCTGGAACAGGATTTCAGTAAATTTTAGCAGTTAATGCATCTAGCTATGGTTAGCTTGGTTTAGCTGGAGCTGAAATGGATGTTAGATTGCATATGTGGGATGTTTGTCTGGGAAAAGGGATGAGAAGTGCATGAATGAAAATAGGGGGAAGAAATTGCTATTCAAAAACATTTCTCACAATATTTATTTGGCATTCCACTTTACTCTGAAGAGATAATTCCCGTTGCCTGTTACAACACTCTGTGATGGAGCAAAGGGAAGAAGAGGTAAGCAATCACGATGTCATCATGCCGGCAATGTTGGGGGAGTTTCCCCCTGCCGACCCAATGTGAGCCGGTGGGCAGGGCATATCTAGGGGGGAGCAGAGGGGGCACTTGTCCCGGGCACTGCCGGGGTGTGTGTGTCAAATTGGATATGGAGTTCATTCTATTCTATGGGCCCATAAGATAGAATGGACTCATAAGGGCACATCATTTTTTAATTTTGCCCCCCCCCCTCAAAAAACATGTAGATCCGGTCCTGTTGGTGGGTTGGAAACCTCCAGGGTGGGAGAACCCCTGTCCAGCCCGGGTGCTTGGCAGCCCTATATATGATGCTTTCCTGGACCTGGATAGTCCAGGCTAGTCCAATCTCATCAGATATTGGAAACAAGCAGAGTTGGCTAGTATTTGGATGGGTGACCTCTGAGGAATACCAATACCAAGGTTGTGACATGGAGGCAGACAATGGTAAACCACCTTTGAATGTCTCTTGCCTTGAAAACTCCACAAAGTTACCAAAAATCAGCTATGACTTGACAGCCCAAACCAAAAGAGGATGTTTACAGTGTTGTTGTTATATATATCTAAAAGTTCATCAGCTAACACTGAAAACTTCAAAAGTGAAGACATTATTAAAAATTCTCCTCCTGCTTTTAATTTTTGTTTTATATGTGTGCTGCATCAGAAGATGCAGCACACATATTATATGTTTGCTCTTTCTAGTAAATTTTATTTTAATAATTATTCCCCCATCATATTTCAGCTGTTTTTTTTCCCAGCATCCCAGTTATAATTACCACTATACAGAATGCAAATGAAATGCACTTAATTAAGCAATTGTTTCAGACACAACTAGATAATTAAGGCCCTGGGCAAAGCAACCTAAAATCAAAAACAAACAAACAAAAAATCCTTAGTGAAAAGGTAGATAAAAGATAATGCAATTTTTTAAAAAAGGGAATAACTACCTCTATGTAAGTAATAAGCACTTTGGAAAATATGCCTTTACTTAACCTTTCTCACAGTGCCAACCAAAGCAGTTATACCTTATATTCCAATGAAGTTAAAGGGCCTGAAAGTCAGATGACAAAATATTTATTAGTTATTTAGATATCGATGTCTTGCTTTTCTCCTCAGAAATTAAACAACTAAGTTTTCATATCATGAAAATGTGGTAGGGAGAACTAAGCCTTCGACTAGGATTTCCAACTCCAGGCTCGAAAATTTCTGGAGATCTGTGTGAGGAGCCTGGGTTTGGGGGCAGAGAGGGATCTCAGTGGGGTATAATGTGCCCATCGACCAGAGCAGCCATTTCCTCCAGGGAAACTGATCTCCATAGTCCTAAAATTATTGGCAATTCTAGGAGATCTCCAAGTGCCCTCATCAACTCATGGGGTTATTTACAACTGTTACCAGGTAATAAAACCAGTTTATTTTAAAGGCCACCTTCAGTTTAATTTGAGTGTAACAGTACATAATTGACTGTTTTACACCAATGCACAATTCTGAAACAGCTCAAAAAAGGGGATTTTTAACTGAGGTTGCCCAAGATGCTTTTGCATCTGAATTGTCCATGGCTGCCCTCCCTGGTACAAGCTTCATTTCTCTCAGTTTTTTGCTAATTCTCCATCTATGAGATAGTATGGCAACACTAGAGCTTTCTCACCTGTCATCCTGCCTCAAGAAGCCAACTAGCCTTGGACTGGTTGTGTGGCAGGTATAGTGGTTGTGGCTGGTAAGATTCTAGTCTTCTTCCACCCTCTGCTGCTAAAGTCTGTGCTCTCTCTCAATCTGCATATATAAAATGTAAGATGGAACAGTTGTACTTTGCATTACCTTCCATGATCTTAGCTGATGTTGCTATCAATTCAATGGAAATTTGGCAAGCACAACATAGAACACATTTTATTGTTATTGGATTTCTTTTTACAATAAGTCTTGTAGAATGTATTCAGGTCTTTGCAACCATAATCTTGTAGCTAGAAGTATTTCAGTTCAGGCTCCGGAAAACAGAATCCAGGTTTTTGGGCTATGTAACAGTGGCCTCTAGTGGAGCACTTTCAGTAATGATTTATTCTGGCTGCTAATGCAATGGACTCTTTCACTGGGTACCCAGAGTTACTCACTTGAAATTTATTTCTTCCAGAGCATAATAATTAAGATTATAAAATATTGCTACATTGATTATCTTGCATCTGGTGAAGTCAGCTCTGACTCATGAAAGCTTAAACTGGGATACATTTTGTTAGTCTCCAAAGTGCCACTGGACTCCTGTTTTATTTTATGGCTATAGACTAACACAGCTACCCGTATAGAACCATAGAAGAAGAATGTTAATGGGTTTGGAAAATTTCAAAGAATATAAAGTCAATAATCTCTAAGGGAAACAATGCTATAAAGTTTACCTTGTTTTTATTAATGTGTTTTGTAAAATCCATGACCCCAAGAAGGTGATGCAAAAAATGCAGAGGTCATGATCCTCTGTATGCAAATACTGGCATTTTTGTAGATGCCAGTACACCTTTGTTTCACCTTCAATCTGCTTAAATGACTGAACTGCCTTATTGCCTTGCAAAACCACAGCCAAAATAATTTCTACAGCCTGAAGCCGTTTGACATGGATAAAGCGCTTCACACATACACAGACTGAATTGCTTTTGTTCTCAGTGACTCCCATAGGCTAGGCAGATTGGTGCTGTTAGCCAATCAGAAGCCAGTTGTTAGGCTGCACGTTCTATTTTTAGCATGTCTAAACACACATGCCCAGAGGTGCAGACAGTTTCACAATGAAAGATAGGAAAATGAACGTCAGCAGAATAAAGCCAACAGTTCGTTGTGTTTCGTAAAAACATTTTAGCTCTTGAATATAATCTGAAGAAAGAATCAGAGAAACCTTTGTTGCTCGCTTTTAGCAGAGGAAAATTGTCAGACCGATTCCATTTCAGGCTTTTCCTTCTTTCCAAGAAAAATAATTAGTGAAAACCAGGAAATTAGCAGTATGAAAGATGCATTTGTATTTTAATTTTTAATATTAATTTTCCAAAACAAAACTCAGAGATATCTACATAAAGTTCTGTATAAACAAATATCTTAAAAGTGCAATACCAGTTCATGAAGGAGTTTAAAAATAATGTAGAAAAACACTTTTATAAGTACAATCTAAGTATTCAAAGCAGAAAAGAAGGGTTTGTTTTCTGGTATAAGGAATGCATTTAATTTTTTTTTTTTTGAGCAACCAAATTAGTTTATAAATCAAGCAAACAATAAATCAAGTACACAAATTAAGTATACAATAAATCAAGCACACAATTTAAAGCAGCAGGATTTAGAGAAAGAGAACTAAACTGTTGGACAGATGCCATTCATTTGAAGTCAGAATGTCTTATTTTTACACAATTACGAAAGTGACAAATATTCCAGTTCTTGTTATCGTCACTACCATTAAATTTTTTATGCTAGAGACCATCAAGTATTTTCCCCCACAAGTCATTTTATGTTGACTCTTCATATTAAAGTATGTTTTACCAGTGTTACTAATAGTTTCATGAATCAGCTGTCCACTAAAAAAGTGTCCAAAGTAATGGACAGTAGAAATACCAAGAATGGATTGGAGAATATTTGTAATCTGTTTTATTTTCTCCAAGGTTTTCGCTGTTCTCTCCAATCAGGTTATCTATCTAGCTACTTTATCTTCTCTGACCTCCCTTCAGGACAAAAATGCCATATGGTCAGCTTGGGAGGGCAGGATCCCTGTTTCCATGGTTAAACAATTTTAAAACAACTTGCTCCCATCCTGTTTTTTTGAAAGCTTAATGTGAATGAACCTTACCTTTATATACCAGCATACAGTCAGTAATCAAGACTGTTGAATAGGGTTGCCAGGTCTTCCCTTGTCACAGTAAGGGATAGGGAGTAGGGTTGCCAGATCCAGGTGGGGAAGCTCCTGGAGATTTGGGAACTGAGCTTGTGGAGGACAGGGACTTCAGTGGGGTACAAAGTCCATCCTCCAAAACATCACTTTTCTCTAGGGCAACTGATCTTTGGATAATGGACTGGAGAGGAGCTATATTTCCAGGGGATCCCCAGGTCTTACACGGAGGCTGTCATCCCTAGCTTTTAGGGTATCTGCTTTTTCTGAAATGAGTAGCCGTATGAGACTGACAATGAAATATTAAATTATCCCTTTTTAAGCCCATTGACTGCAGTGGACTTAGAAGGGCTCTGCTCAGGATAACACTGTGGGAAAGAGCAGCTTCTGGATCCTACAGTGCATGGCACAGCATGGTTTTATTGCTTTTTACTATGGGGAAAATTTGATGCTTCCTATAGTACTGGAACTACTGAAGTTTGGAATTCTATCTGGTTATTATATTATATTATATTATATTATATTATATTATATTATATTATATTATATTATATTATATTATATTATATTATATTATATTATATTATATTATATTGAAAGGAAAGGAAAGGTCCCCTGTGCAAGCACCAGTCGTTCCAACTCTGGGATGACGTTGCTCTCACAACGTTTTCATGGCAGACTTTTTACGGGGTGGTTGCCATTGCCTTCCCCAGTCATCTACACTTTTCCCCAAGCAAGCTAGGTACTCATTTTACCGACCTCAGAAGGATGGAAGGTTGAGTCAACCTCGAGCCGGCTACCTGAAAATCCAGCTTCCGCCGGGGATTGAACTCAGGTCGTGAGCAGAGCTTAGGACTGCAGTACTACAGCTTTAATACTCTACACCACGGGGCTCTTATTATATTATAAATACTATTTATAATATAATATATTACTAAACAATGTTTATAACATCACTGAAGAACAGTGACATGATTTTCTTCTATGCTCCTTCCATTTAATACGCCTGCCTACAGGACTTCAGAAAATGAAACTGGCTTGTCTCAAGGCAAAGGTATGGAAAAGTGCCTTAAAATATACAGACTTAAGCTAAAGCTAAACAGAATATATACAATTCAATTTTTAAATCAGCACTAGAGAAAGAAGCACATATATCCTTTTCATCCACAAAGGCCACTCCCATACATTATGGATGTACTATTCATCACACCATTGAATTACAATTTACCAGATTATCCCATCATGAATATAATGTGGAAAGAACATGCTTTGAATATAACATCTAGAAAAGCTTGAAAAAGTTTTGATTGAATGTACAAACTTTGATATCTGCCTGTATTATCCAAGAAAAAGCTAGTTATATCAACAAAGGTATTTATTAGATACAGATTTTGATCTTTGGTGTTTTCTGTATAGAGAACTTGAGCCTTCAGGTGATTCTTCTCTCACACATACAGCAGCTGTACCATTTCTCAGGCCTGAACTTGCCCTTCACGTCTATCAGCACAGCTCCTGCTCAGAGGCACAGTATCTCCTTATATATGAATGTTTAAAATGACTGCCAGTAAATGCTATTTTTCCAAAATCATGCTTCGCATACAAATAAATATGAAAAAGCTCAAATAAAACCATCAAACCATCCCAGGTGTTATTTTTTCATTAAATTTATTTAGCTTTGAATTTATGCATGTCTTTCCCCCTCATTATCTATCAAGAGATGGGTATGTTTTAAAACTGGTATTTTTAATAAATATTTTACATGCTACTGAAGGCTTTCTCTTTGTCCATGAGTTGTCAGCCTAATCTACAGATTAAACTAAATTTTCACCAAGATAGGTCACCCAGCATGAATTCTGTTAGCGTTTGCTGATCCCATTATATGCCATGATGTGAAAGTGAAGATTGTGCTGCATAAATATTAATCTAGCGTCTTTTGAGATTTCACTCCTTGTTCATTTGCTGCCTGACCCCCTTTGCCACTTCCTTCCTGCATAATCATCTCTGCTGAGCAAACCAAATGGGGAAAAATGAATTTGCAAGATTAAAACATCAGAGGAAAATAGTGAAGAGTCTCGAGGACAAGGAGAGGTCCATGCAGGATTATTTGTCTTAGAGTTTTAAAGTGTGGTGTGGATGGAATACCTTGCCTTTTATTCTCTACTGGTAGACATGAATGTATCATATCTTTGTTTAAAACATTGGTAGACAGAGGGCGTTTTCGCACTGACCTTAATCGGCAGCGACGTCCCTCTTCACCGCGCAGGATCTGCGCGGATTTCGCACCAATTGCTGTGGAGCACCCGGAAGAGCCGCAAAGTCCCGCGGCTTTTGCGGCGCAAATGGAAACCGCCAAAAACCAGTTTCCATTTGGCCCACAAAAGCTGCAGGACTTTGCGGCTCTTCCGGGTGCTCCACAGCAATTGGTGTGAAATCCGCGCAGATCCTGCGCGGTGAAGAGGGACGTCGCTGCCGATTAAGGTCAGTGCGAAAACGCCCAGAAACTACCAGCACTGATGGGAGAATGCACAAACATAGGATGTGATGAACTTTCCCCTCATGGATACAGAGCCTACTATTTTCCCATTTTATTTGTCACATTTAAACACCACACTTCCTCCAAGGAACCCAAGGCAATCTATTTATTTCCCATAGGATTACCAAGTTCCAGGAAGGATCTGAAGTCCTCCCTAAGGATGTCAGCCTCTAGGTGAGATCTGGGGATCCCCCAGAACTGCAGCTCCTCTCCAGACTGCAGATATTGGTTCCTCTGGAAATGTGGATGCTTTGGAGGGTAGACTCTGTGGCACCTCACTGAGGTCCCTGTCCTTCTCAGGCTCCATTACCAACTCTCCAGGTATTTACCAATCTGGATCTGGCAACCCCACCCTTCCACCCCTTGCCAATGGCCCAGAGGGAGATGCTGCAACCCTAGCTCTCCCAGAATTGCAACTGATCTGTGGACTACAGAGACCAGTTTCCATGGTGGAAATGGCTGCTTTTGAGGACCGACTGTGTAGCTTTACACCTTGACCCTCCCCAAACCCTGTCTTCCCTAGACTCCACCCCCAAATTTCCAGGAATTTCCCAAGTTGGATGTGGCAACCTTTGGCTCCCCCAATGTTATTCTCCATTTAGTTTAGACTGAGAGGCAGTAACTGGCGAACAGACATATTTCTTGTTACTGGCCAGGAATAACAATAACAAGCAATAACAGGAATAACAATAACAAGGAAGTTAGCTTTTATTTGTTTGTTTTGCTGCCAACAGAGAGTAGAAGGTTATGAAAATTTTGTTCTTCCAAAATACTTCTATACACTGACATCATGGGGCCATAGAACCTGCCAAAGACCTAATATTTTTGATTAAACTATCATATAATAGAGATTACAGCATGAAAGTCTTTACAGATGTGTCACTTCTGAGCACATCGGTCACATCGGATTACATGCTGTTTGATCAATCAACCATATGAGTGGTGCCATATGCAGAAGCTTTTGAGATGCTTCAGGGTTACAGCCCTCCCAGCTGTGGTTCACAAATTCTAGTTGTCATGCAGAACATAGGTCACAGAAGTGGAAATATCATTTGACTTTCCTAGATGCTGCAAGGACTTTTTTGGGTGGCATTTCATTCCCCTGCTCACTCTTCACTCTTATCCTTCTCTGACAGCTCCAATAGCCTCTCTACATTTCTTGCTTCCTTTTGTCCTTCCCACCCAATAGTCAACCTACCTTTATCTGCCTCCCCTTCAGATTTCCCTGCTTTTCTTTCCCTGACAGCCTTTACCTGGCAAACTACAATCCAGTTGTACAGTGCTGGTAGCCAGACCCAGCCCAGTTATGCAGTAGGGAAACTGCATATGGGGCTTGTGGGGGATCATTGCCCCCATTTTCCCTTCCCCACATTATTTCTTTCTCTCTCCTCTTGGCAACATCCATATCCTCACCTTTCCCTGCTTCCTTCTCTCATTCCCAAACACCAAAACAACCTTTTTTCTGCCCCTCATCTTTTTAATATATTTATTTAGTTACTTCATTTATACTCTATCTTTCTCCACAAGCCAAAGCACCTTAGTTCACTCATTTATCCGCACAGCAACCCTGCGGAGACCCCTTGGCAGTCAAAATCTCAGGGGTCCCGTCACAAATGATCTCAAAGTTGGAGAGAGGCAAATTTGTCAACAACGTCAGCAGTAGCCACACCAGGCAACTCAGGCAAATAGCAGCTCAGTTGCTGGCCGTGTGTGCAGGCTGGGAGGGCTGCAAGTGGGGGAAAGTGGCCCGGTGCCCCTAAGGTGTGGGGGCCCATTGGCCAGTGCCTACTTGGCCTAATTGTTATTCCGGCCCTGCTATGAGGTGAGGTAGGCTAAGAGTATATGACTGGACTAAGCTTCCACAGCACAGCAGAGAACTAAACTTTGGTCTTTAAGATCCTAGTTTGAACCTCTACTCACTACAACACAGTGGCATGTGTGGGGTAGTTGCTAGGGATGGACACAAACCAGCTCACAAACTAAAGTTTGTGATTAATTTTGGCCAGTTCATGCTTCATGAACTGAAGTTTGTGGCTGGTCAACTGGCACAAACTTTCCATGAGCTTTTAAGCAGTTTGTGGAGGTTCATGCTAGTTCTTGAATGAATACATTTCCAGACAGCTGTCTCAGCTAAAACAAAATGTTTACCAAACTTCGAAGCTACAGAGGGATGGAATTCTTCCTTGGAAACATTGTTGGCAGTTTCAAACTAGTCATGTCAATTTCAAGGAACTCCACTCCCCCCCCCCCCCTTTGCTAAGTGTTCCTTTGTGATTGCTTTCCATTTTCATGCACAGAGCTTGCAAAATCCCATTCCTTTGCTTGGATTTGTGTCTCTGTGCTTTGAGACCAGTCCTTTTAAGTTTACAATGCCAGTGGCACTGAGCTCTGCTGGACACTCTGTGATTGCACTGATGCTGCTGAGCTTGCAAAAATGCCCCCTTGCTTGGATTGTGATTAAGCTGGCATCGCAACATTGATACTAGGTTCTGCTGTGCAAGAGTACATTGCATTGTTTCTGCTGGGCTTCCACAGTCCCCTCCCCGCCTTCACTTGAGTGTGATTCAATGCTAGACATCAGTTCTGTTGAGTTGGCACTGTCACATTGACACTGGGTTCTGCTGGGCACTCTGTACATTGCACTGGTTCTACTGGACTAGCAAAAATGTTTCCCCAACCTTCAGTTTCTACTGCAGAGATTCTCTGGCTTGACCTTAGTCCTGTTGGATTTGCATTACTACAATGGAACTGGTTCTGCTGGGCAAATTGCACTTGTTCTGGTGGGCTTGCGATAATGCCCCCCACCAACTTCAATTTCTGCTGCAGAGATTGTCTGGCTTGACCTTAGTCCTGTTGGGCTGGCACTGTCACAGTGGCACTGGTTCTGCTGGGCCTGCAAAAATGCCCCCTAACACATTTAGTTTCTACAGCAGAGATTCTCTTAGACTTTGATTCTGTTCTGCCAGGTTTCTATTGCTCTTGCATTTTTTTGCTGTTTTTTTCCTCCTTTGGAAACAATGGAAGATGGATCACCTTCTTTGGGGAGGCTGTAACTTGGATCCTATAAATGCAATAATCACCAAGCTTGGAGGGCAGGTAGAGGAGAATCAACTGGAGATCCCCTGCAAGTTTGGTGTCTCTAACAGAATGGGAACTGTTCTATTGCATCATGAACCTCATTAATTGAACCAGCCCCTAAAAGTTTGTGAGGGTTCATGAACCAGGCATGCCATGAACCAAACCACATTTTCCTGGTTTGTGCCCATTTCTAGTAGCTACTGTCAAATTATAGCAAGAACCTAATCCTGGGTAAGACATGCAGGTCACCTAGTAGCAAGTTGCCTAGTGATTGCTGATGGGTTTATTCCTGATGAGACCTCCCTTAAAGGACAAAACAGACCTGGAAATGGTCCTGCCCCTTCTACCTTCCTTTTATTGTCAGGAACCAAGGTTTGAAGACTGGCAACACTGTTGTGGCTGCCTAGCAATGGCCACAGAGGGCATTTGTTTCTTAAAATTATAGATGCTGCTTCCATTATTTTTAGGAGTTTTGCTCACCTCTAAGGTTTTCCTGCATGCCTGGGGCATTTTTCTGACTTGTAGAAAGATCTATCATCTGTTCATGGCTCCAATCTTCAGACATAAGTATCCATAGATTTGGTCATGTTTAGAATTAGGTATATTGATACAATTGTGCAAACTATTTGGGATTTTTTTTTCTATCTAGAAATCTTACCTAACTACAAATAATAATCTAGAACTGGGATTTTTTTTTAAAGGATACAATTATGATTTAGTTGGAACCCTAATATTTAATGCTGGAGTTCATTAAGACCATAGAAATTACTTATTTTGATTTCTTTCCTAGATGAATGTAGAGTGCTTTACTTATGTATATGCGTGTTAAGCAACATCAAGTCACTTCGATTTATGATTACTCTATTAATTAACATCCTCCAAACTTGTCTATCTTCTCTATAAACAAGTAGAGTACGGGTGTAACTTTTCCAAGACGGTTCACTGGTGTTTTTGTGTGGAATGAGCATTTAACACTTGGCTGCCCAAATTCAAACCCAACAGCAGTCATGTAGATTTGAGTAGACAATTGATTGTTAAAAGTCTGTGTTGACAAATGTGATGGCAGTTTCCCGGCTTAAAATAAACAGATATCTATTAGAAGCATTAGCAGCACCATTGGAAATATGCACTTTTGAAAATAGGCTGCAATTTCTTTTTAAAGTTGTGGCTTTAAAAAGTGAAGGTTATATGTTACCTGCAGGGCTATAGTTGTACACTTCTACTATTATTTATTTTTTTGGGTATTGTTTTTTTCCAAGTGCTGCTGAACTCCTGCCATCCCTTTCTTTTCCCCAAATGATCTCTGCTGAGAAAAGCAAAGATCTCACGGACTTACTTTCTTTCTTTCTTTCTTTCTTTCTTTCTTTCTTTCTTTCTTTCTTTCTTTCTTTCTTTCTTTCTTTCTTTCTTTCTTTCTTTCTTTCTTTCTCTCTCTCTCTCTCTCTCTCTCCCCTCCCTCCCCTCCCTTTCTTGGTATTGATATATAAGAACATAAGAGAAGCCATGTTGGATCAGGCCAATGGCCCATCCAGTCCAACATGGACCTCTGCTCCATGTGTTTATCCAATCTTCTCTTGAGGATGTCTACGCTTGCAGTATTTAATTGCAGTATTTAGATATTTCAAAGACTGCAATGTTACCTCTTCAGAGTCCCACACAAGGCATTGCACAATTAAAGCAATGGAACAATATAAAAACAAGTCATTGGACAGAAACAGTGTTAAAACAATCTATAAAACAGAAATAGACCATTTTAAAAGCTGGTAAGAGAAATCTTCTGATTAAAAGCCTGAATAAAAAGATGTATTTTGGTCTCTTGACTAACAGAAGGTAAAGTAGATGACAGGTGAGCCTTAAGAGGAAAGGCATTCCAGAAAAGCTCCAATCTAGTATAGGTATCTAGTCCCAAAATTTAGGGCCTTAAGAGTAATTGTGTCCAGATGTTGATGGGTAACCAGTGCATATCTTTCTGTAAAACCAGCCTTGTGCTTGCATGCCACGATGGGGACAGCATATTCACTCCCATATAGGGCTGCCAAGAGCCACCATGGGCCCCAGACAAGGATTCCATCTGCTCTCCCCCCATATGCCAACTGTGACCAGATATTGTAACAAAACAAGTTACTTGACTGGCTGTTGGTATGCACCTATAATGCTAAAAGGATCTACATGTTCATCTGTCTGTCCATTTGTGGCAAACATAATTCATCAGAAAATAAAACTAGGAATCTCAAAATTGGCCACCAGCTTAAGAATGATCATGGGAGTTCCAGCGCCAAAATTGAAAGGGACTTCAATATATTGACCCATGTTATCTCCAACTCCCCCTCTATGCTATTTGTGATGAAAGCTATAGTTGCATAGAGGTTAAAGTGTCAGACTAGCATCTGGGAAACTCAGGTTCAAATCCCCACTCATGCCATGGAAGCTTGCTGGGTGACCTTGAGCCCATCACACACACTCAGCCTAACCTACTTTGTTGTAAGGATAAAACAGAGCAGAGGAGAACTATGTAAGCTGCTTTGGGTCCTCCTTGAGGATAAAGGCAGGTTATACAGTTCTTCATTTGTTGCCACTGAGGCAGATGAACATTTATTATGACACATGTTAAAGTCTGAGGGGCATCCTTTTATTACTTTAATAGATTATGGGGAAATCTTAACTCCCCTATTCTGTCCACAACATTAACAATATATTTCAAATGTTGCCAGTCACCCCTGGTGTTAGACTCCCATCAACATGAATCTTAACAGTTCCTGGACATTCTTATACACATGCTTTTAAAATTACATGCTCTGTTTAGACCTGATAAGGTCACTTAAGATAAATAAACAGAAAGAACTTCAACTCTGGCTAGAAAGAGGGCATGCCCTTCCCTATTTGTTGAGAGATGTGATTGTAAGTGTTGGTAAAAAAATAAAAAAATGGTTGCCATTGTGGGCTGTTTTGTGATTTGCAATGGGAGAGTTTTTCAAAAACAGATGTGTTGTAATTCTAGGAGATTTCCACCTGAAGGTTGGCATCCCTAATGCACAGCATTTGTGATGTGCAAAAGCTGTGCAGAGCTGTGTCTGTTTGTTACATGTTTTTAAGTAATTAGTTTCCCTCACATTTCAATGCAATGAACATTTTTTAAATGTTTTTAGTTCTTTGGGCTGCCAAAGCCTCTGATTTTAAATGCATAATTTGTCAAAAGAAAAAAATTAATAGCAGTGGTCTGATAGGCACAGAACTATGGGTGCCAGCCACAATATGAATCACCCAACAAAGAAATGTTATTTTTACACAATGTATAGTCCATATTAAGCAGTTAGACATTCACATCATTACCTTAGTAATATTCGTTTATAAAACTGTAAGTTATTGTGACTATCTGCATATTATAAATGGTATTATTGCTTCAGTTTTTAATTTTGTATTAATCTTGACTTCTCCCCTTGAAATGAAAAATGATCAGTGTATCTGGTCACAACTATATAGCTTAAAACCCATCCATGATTTCGATGATATGTACCGTATTTTTTGCACCATAAGACTCACTTTTTCCCCAAAAAAATGTGGAGGGAAAAGTGTGTGCGTCTTAAGGAGCGAATACTGCAAAAAATTCACAAAAATGCCTCTAAATTCACACAAACAGCTCTAAAAACTAGGTGCGTCTTATGCTCAGGTGCGTCTTATGGAGCGAAAAATACGGTATGTAAGGGTTGCTGCTTGTTTCTTAACTTATCATAAGTTTAATTCATTGTATACACACATCAATATTGATATTAACTTGTTTGCTTCAAAAAAATAATAAAAATATAAATAGGAAAAAAATTAGATGTGCAGAAAGCAAGAGCAAAGGCCCTGGTGTGCAGGCAGTCTGTTTGAAACACCGTCTGCTCTTTTAATTGGGAAATTATTATTTGCTACAAGTTATTAAACTAGAGCACAAGATAAGGGGGGAGATGAGAATGGCGTCTACCAGCTATGTAGATCTAAGGAAAATTATAACAACTTAACCATACAGTAGTTACCGTCACGACATGCCACGGGTGTCCATGGAGCAAATACAAAGCAGTCCCCCCCCCCCACACACACACACTTCTCCATGTAGGGGAATCCATTTCCTAGCATTTGGCCAAATAATAAATTTAAAGACATATATAGAAGTTAGTGGGACTTTCAAAAAATGAACACGGGGCTGAACAACGGTCTCTTCAGTTTATATCTATCAGTCAGATTTGATATCTAGAATGGGTATTCTTCTAGACACACGTGTACTCTAAACCCGCCCGAGGCACTTTGTGTAGTTTTGAACTGTATCATTATATATCAAAATTATTGCTTAAAACAACAATAATGTGTATTTTAAAAAAGAATAAGTATACAAAAAGAAAAACAGATAATAGAGGGAGAGAGAGAGAGATAATTATATAAAAAGTTTACATTTTAACAAGCAGATTCTCAGCAGTATTATAAGGTACAATTGTCATAAACTGTAGAGCTGAAATAAAAGTTAAGATTAAAAGTGAGAATTTCACAAAGATGATTATTGACTAGATGACTGTTCCCCCAGCCTGGAACTCTTCCTCTGTAGTTTCAAATAGTTAAGCAAACTCGAACCGTTTTCGCACACAGCTTACCTCGCAGTCACAATCCTGTTCCCTCCTCAGCGTCTGTTGGATTTCCCACCATCTGCGCTGGAGTTATAGGAAGTGCTGTGGCTTTTGCGTAGCAAACGTAAACTGGGTTTTAGCGGTTTACGTTTGCTACGCAAAAGCTGCGGTACTTCCTGTAACTTTGGTGCAGATGGTGGGAAATCTGACCAGACGCTGCGGAGGGAACAGGATTGTGACTGCGAGGTGAGCTGTGTGCGAAAACGGTATCAGTTTGGTTGAAAGATTAGATTTTGCTACTTTCTGCAGTATTTATCAGAGGCATCAGATGCATAATTAGTTTCTGAGGCGACTGTAGGTTTGATATTCAGATGCATCTTTTCCTGGGGCATCACAGTTATGGGGGGGCAAATGCACTGATTGGGGATTGACATTTTCCCCCCCAATTACATTAATTAATTGATTTATGTCAGAAGCCACGCTCGCAACTTTTCCTTCAACAATTTTTTAATGTTTTCAAAGAAGCTTTTAACCGTTCCAGCAGTAAGTTCAAAAAGTGCAAGCCCGGTAGGACACACTTATCAGAACATGGGGAGAATTAGAACAACGTATAAACTGCTTACAAGGCTTTAATTTCAGGGGGGGCTAGACACCCCCACCCCACACACCGTTGTGTTGTGGCAAAAGTATAACTTCGCCTTTTGCAGGAACAGGTTTTGCTGTTCTTAGGGTGCAGCTGGTCTTCCTAAACTGACTTTGTGTGGGAACACTTTACCATGGCCTTTCTGAAAAAAGAGATAATTCAGACCGGATCTTTACTAATAAATTTCCATATGAAAAATGCTGTACTCAACAGCAATGCACGGTATAGGCTCATCACTTTTCACAGGACATACATCCACAGCTGTTTTTGTGTGTGTGTGTGTAAGTTGCACAGATGCTAAGTTCTGCAAGGCTGTCTGCAAGATCACAATTCATCTTGAATAAAAATTAGCTGCTAATGTACAACAGATCAATGCTAAAGCCTATGGAATAGATGCCTCTTTACTTCTGAATGTATGTGCACGAATCCTGCCTTCTCTGTCCTGTCCAGGCCTCTCCAACACAGATTTGTAAACATTTTTTTAACTCATCACAGAGCACAAATATCCACCATCTGAAACAAAAGAACTATCCTAACAATTTGTGAGAAACGGGAGAGATTATGAGTGGCGTATATAACACCAGGAACAAACTTTGCAGCTTCAAAAATATAACAGAGCCTAATCAAATAGTGTTGAAATAAATAAATAATAATAATAATAATAATAATAATAATAACAACAACAACAACAACAACAACAACAACTTTATTTTTATATCCCGCCCTCCCCCGCCGAAGCGGGCTCAGGGCGGCTAACAGACATGGAAATCCCATGATTCATATAAAACAATGTAAACAATTTTAATATATCAGTTGTATAATAAATTAATTTAAAATATATAAAATATATAAAATGGGTGCTAAAATACTGTGATCATAATATCCATAAGATGGCTAGATGTGCATACGTCAGATTAATCGGGTTCCATCTCGAAGGCAAGCTGGAAAAGAAATGTTTTGCAAGCCCTGCGGAATTGGTTCAGGTCCCGCAGGGCTCGCACCATCTCTGGAAGGTGGTTCCACCAACGAGGGGCCATCACTGAGAAGGCCTGCTCCCTAGTAGCCTTCAACCTAGCATCTCTTGGCCCAGGGATTGTTAGTAAGTTCTGAGAGCTAGATCTCAGTGCTCTCTGGGGCACATATGGGGAGAGGCGGTCCCTTAGGTAGGCAGGTCCTCGGCCATATAGGGCTTTAAAGGTAATAACCAGCACTTTATAGCGAACACGGTACACAACCGGCAGCCAATGCAGATCCCGCAGCCCAGGCCGCGCAGGTTCCCACCGTGGTAGTCCCTCCAGCAGCCTGGCCGCCGCGTTCTGGACTACCTGAAGCCTCCGTGTTCGGTATAAGGGCAGCCCCATGTAGCCCCCCGGATGGAGGGCAGCCCCCCGGATGGAGCGAGGCAAACGGCCCCTTCATCCGGGGATGCTGGGGGGCGTGGTCGCTGGGGCTTCTTAGCCCGACCGCGCCTCCGGCCACGCACTTCGCTGGCCGTTTCTCGGAGGAAGAACACGTTTCCTCCTGCCTCACTGGAGGCGCGGCAGCAGGGCCCTGCAGTTTGCACCGGCCCTTTAGGCCGGGAGCGGCCGCGGTTTCGCCTCGGCGGTTAGCGCGCCGCAGGCAAGCGGCTCTGAAGCGGCGGTGGTCGTGCGGCTTTCGGCAGCTTCAGGAGGAGCGTCTGTGAGCGGCGTTCGGCCTTCCGGCCGGGAGCAGCTGTGTTTCTCGGCTCGCGGGCTCCGCCCGGGCCCGGCGTTTGGAGGCTGAGCGGCGCCGACTTAGTGCTCCACCTGCAGCTGGTGGCTGCATCAGGTTCCTCCCCCCCTTCTTACTTGTAGCTCGGGGGATCGCGCGGCGCTCCTTCGGCCAGCGAGCGGCGAAGTAGGCGTGGAACGGCGGGCTTTGTGCCCAGGCCTCTTCCGTTCCTAATTTGGCCCGCATCAGAGGTTTGGTTGGCTCCCCCCCCTAGCGCCAGCTAAGGGGGTGCCTTTGTGGGCCCTTCTTTTCTTCTCTGTCTCTCCTTCTTTGGGGAGCTTGGGGTTTAAGGGCGTAAGCAGACTTTGGCCGGGGTAGGTGCCTTGGGGCAGCCATGCCAAAAGGGCAGGGAAAAGCCAAGGGCAAGCAGCCCTTAAGGGCGGGACAAAAAAGGCCCACTCCAGCGGCCCCTCCTGGGGCTGAGCAGGAAGCTCAAACTAGGCAGGCTATTGTTGCCAGCCTGGAGGCATTGGAAAGACACCATGGTGTTGAACCCGGGTCTTCCCTCCCTGCACGAGGGCGCAAGGCTGCCAGGACTTCCACCAGGGCCTTTGAACAGGAGGTCCTGGTTCGTCTCTCTTCTTTGCAGGAAATGGCGGCCCTCCCAGGGCCGTCGGGTGGATCGGGACCGGAGCCTCAAGACGACAGCTCGGATTTGGAGGAAGGTAACGCCCCAGAGGTGCCTGCCCGCCCCGGCGGTGCAGGTGGCGCTACTCCAGTCGAGACACCTGCAGGCGGGGAGCTGGATGGTAAGCAGGGGTTTCTGGGCAATCCAGGCTCGTGGCCTTGGGGAGGTTGGTACCCCTGGTTCCCGCCAAATGTGGCTAGCACACCGGCCAATTTTGGCCAGGGGTCGTTGGTTGCCTCGGCGTTTATTCCCAACACCGCAGCTTTGGTCGGCTCGTTGGGGCAGGGGCAGATTTTGCCCTCCTCTGGGACCGGCCCTGTGTCCACTCCTTCAGCCCCTTCGGGCTCTACAGGTCAACAGGCCCCCTTGGGTTCTCTGCCCTGGGGGCACCAATGGGGTAGCACTCAGCCAATTGGTTGGCCGGTTCCACAATGGGGGGGCTGGGGCTGCCCTCCGAGTTGGTTGGGCTCAGTGCCTTTCAACTGCCGCCCTTTTGGCGACATGGCTATGCCTTTAGGTGACCACCTCACGACAGCCACCCGGGAAAAAAATTTTGCGGGGTGAATATGTTGATGTTTTTGGTCTTCTTTACCGGGAGTTGGAAAAGAAGGACAAAGACGAATTGGACGAGAAGGACAAAGAAAAGATCAAATGCCGTAAGGTCGAGAGGAACTGGGCTAATTGGTTGCCCGGTTTCCTGATCTATGCCGGGGTTATTGCGCAGGCCCAGCCGTCATGGGCGTCACCTTTGTTTCAATACATAGATATTATCTATAAGGCCTACACGGACTTCTCCGGTGCTGCATGGCTGCAGTATGACGAGGAGTTCCGAATGAGGGCGGCCTTGAACCCCACCATCCCCTGGGACCACATTCATCAGCAGCTGTGGTTACAGCTTATGTCACCGGCCAAGCCTAACTCTGGTGATAGGTCTGATAGCGGCCACCTCATTAATAGGCATGCATTGACGTCAGGTCCCCGCGTTGCGGCGGGGCAGCCGGTTCAACCCCGGCTGGTGTGTTGGGATTTTTCGTCTCAAGGGGGTTGTAGCAGGAAGCCGTGCAAATATAAGCACGAGTGCCCCTTGTGTGGAGGTTCCCATTCCCTTTCCTCATGCAGCAAAACGAAGCCTCGAAGCGGGGCCAAGAGGTCTGGGAACAGCGGCAACTCCCAGGCAGCTGGAAAAGGGCCCCAGCCCCATCAAGGTGACGGCCCTTAAGAGGTTGTTAGCCGGTTACCCTCGCACCCGGGACCGAGTTTACTTGTTGGACGGTTTTTCCCATGGCTTCCGTATCCCCTTCCAAGGGCCCAGGAGCCCTTGTATGGCCAAGAACTTGCAATCTGTTAAAGGGATGGAAGCGGTTTTCCGGGACAAAATCCTGAAGGAATGCAGGGAGGGCCGAGTTTTAGGTCCTTTTGATGGACCCCCAGTTCCCAATTTAAGGGTATCCCCTTTGGGGGTAGTGCCTAAGAAGGCCCCTGGGGAGTTTCGCTTGATTCACCACCTTTCATATCCGAAAGGTGGGTCAGTGAATGATGCCATTCCGGATTCTCTCTGTACAGTGAGATACACCTCATTCGATCAGGCTGTCAGGATTGTTCGGAGCTGCGGAGTGGGGGCTGAAATGGCGAAATGCGACATTAAGTCTGCATTTCGCCTGTTACCAGTGCACCCGCACGATTTCGAGCTCCTAGGTTTTATGTTTGATGGGAAGTTTTATATGGACCGGGCCCTACCTATGGGATGTGCTATCTCATGCTCAGCTTTTGAGCGTTTTAGCACTTTCCTCGAATGGGCCCTGCGTGTGCGGTCTGGTTCCGCCTCCACGGTCCATTATCTGGATGATTTTTTATTTGTGGGCCGTCACGGGTTGGGCCAGTGCGCCCATTTGCTTTAGTCCTTCTTGGGTTTGACGTCTGAGTTGGGTGTGCCGCTCGCCCACGAGAAGACTGAGGGCCCAGTGCCTATGTTGACTTTTTTAGGCATTGAGTTGGATTCTGTCCAGCAGGCTTCCAGGTTGCCTGTGGATAAAATTACCCGGTTAAGGCAGATGTTGTCAGCTGCCATGGGCCAGCGCAAGCTGTCACTTCTAGAGCTGCAGAAACTGGTGGGCCACCTTAACTTCGCCTGTAAGGTGGTGGCCCCTGGGAGAGCCTTTTTACGGCGATTATGTGACACTATGTCGGGTTTGCGCCGTCCCCACCACCGAGTTAGGATCACCCAAGGCATGCGGCAGGATTTGCTGGTTTGGGAGCGTTTCTTGGCCGATTTTAACGGGGTGTCTTTTTGGCGTGAGGAGCTGAAACTGGAAGCTGAGCTCCAGGTCACATCTGACGCAGCCGGGTCCGTCGGCTTTGGTGTTTATTTCTGAGGGCATTGGTGCGCTGAGGAGTGGCCCGCCGAGTGGCTGGCTAGCGACCTCTGCCGAAATTTAACGTTTTTGGAATTTTTTCCGATAGTAGTAGCACTTCAGTTATGGGGACCTGCTTTGGCCAACCATGTTGTCCACTTCTGGTGTGACAATTTGGCTGTTGTCCACTTGATTAACACATTGTCCTCCAAGTCGGTTCCGGTTATGCGCCTAGTCAGGGCGTTTGTGTTAAGTTGTCTACGGTTAAATGTTTTGTTTCTGGCTAAACATGTGCCCGGAGTATGCAATGGAGTTGCGGATGCTCTGTCTTGTCGGCAGATGGAGCACTTCCGCCTGCTTGCACCAGAGGCCGATCTCCTGCCAGCTCGGATGCCCCCAGAGATGTGGCGGCTTGGAGACTCGAGGCCAACCGAGCAATGAAGCTAGCGCTGGCGCCTTCTACCCAGAAGGCCTACGATCATGCGGTGTACCAGTTCCGGACCTTTAGGGAGCAAGTCGGGTTGGCCAACAGGTGGCCCGTCCCGGTGGCCCACCTTATGCAGTTTTGTGTGCACCTGAAAGGTAAGGGGCTTGTCGTTAAGACGATCAGGGCCAAGTTGGCAGCCCTCGCTTTTCAGGCAAAAATCAGGGGTTTCAGGGGTTTGCCTGACAGTACTGACGATTTCAGACTGCGTAAAATGCTGGAGGGTTGGGCGCGCAAGCAAGGGCCGCGCCCCGATACGAGGCAACCTTTTCCCCCCGCTGTGTTGAAGGGGCTTAGGTCAGTTTGGCCTTCAGTTTGTTTTTCCAGTTTCGAGGCTGCGCTTTTTCAGGCAGCGTCGATGATTGCATTTTTCAGAGCGCTTAGAGTGAGTGAGCTCATGGTCAGCTCTTGGCAGGACCACTCTCAGCGGGCCCTTCAGTCGGGCGATGTAAAGATTCAAGGGGACAGCGTTGTCATTTCCATACGCAAGTCTAAGACTGATCAGAGACAGCGAGGTACGTGCATCACCTTGGGTTTGTGTGAGGATATGGATATCTGTCCGGTGGTTGCCTTGAAGGAATACATCGCTCTCCGAGGCGACGACGTTGGGCCTTTATTTCGCCACAACGATGGGTCGCCATTGACCAAATTTCAGTTTTGGTCCATAACCAGCCATGCTTTGGATAAGCTTGGCCTTGGCGGGGTGCAGTTCGGAACTCACTCTTTTCGTATTGGGGCTGCATCGACGGCAGCCGCCATGGGTTATCCTGGGCCTGCCATTCAGAAAGTGGGACGGTGGAGGTCCACGGCTTACAAGGGTTACGTTCGCCCCATTACCCATTGAGGGCGTTGGTTGACGTTCATGGTTTACTTTGTTCTTTGTTTCAGGTGCTGTGGCGCGGGGCGAGAGGACAAGGATCTTGATCGCCGGCCACAGCATGATATTTTGGGCTGCCCATTTTGCTCGGCGATCGCCCTTCGGTTCACAGCTGGGCCTCAGCGAGCGGGCAGTAGTGGAATGGCAAGGGTGCCGGGGCCTACGGTGGGACGGCCTCTTGCCACTTCTGTTCCAGGGGAGGGACGGCCCTCCGCCTCGGATCCTGTTGATTCACCTCGGGGGTAACGATTTGGGCCTGGTGCAGGGGAGGGCCCTGTCACGTCAGGCGATCGAAGACCTCTGGGTGTTGCGGAGCAGGTGGCCCGATGTGTTGATCTTGTGGTCCGCCATTCTTCCGCGACGGGTGTGGAGGGCTGCTTTGAACCCTGCCGGGGTCGAGAGGGCTCGACGCAAGGCTAACAGGGCGATGCGGAGGGCGCTCGCTGGGGGCCTTGGCATTTACCTTCCCCACCCGGTCATCAGGTCATATAAGGCGGACCTGTATCGACCAGACGGTGTCCACCTGTCCGCAACGGGCAACAGGGTGTTTTTGTTGGACCTACAGCTGGGGCTCCGGCTGGCTTTAGGCCTGCTGGTGGGCCCAAGTGCCTAAGCTGAGGCTTGGCATTGTGGTGGCGGGAATTGAAGTTAGGTGGTTTTGGTGAGCACCCATGGTTTTCCCGGTTAAGGGAAGTAGCTGGGGATGGACGGCAGCTGGGTTAAAACGGCCCTCTGCTGTCTTTCCCGCTACAGGGTTACCTCATTTAGCGAGCCGTCCTTGGGAGGGAGGCTGCGCCATTTGGAGGTTATACCCGACCGTTGCCGGCCTGGCAGCAGCTAGTTTACCTTGCTGCTGCTAGGGGCTGGGTGGCTCGCCCCACCGGGTACGGGAAGGGTTTTGGAGTTCCCTTCGCCTGCCCGGTCAGTTTAGGTTGCCCCAGGCTGTTGGTTCAATAAAGTTGCCCTGTTTTACACCCATACACCGTGTTGTCTCGTTCTTCCGACTGGGGGGGCAATAGTGTTTTTATATGTTATAACACATACTGTGAATACATGGAAGATGATCTAGAAGATAACATTTCAGTTTTAATACAAAGGCATGCAAATGGGGCCTTTGTGGTAGTTTCTAAAGCATGTGTGCAATTCAGTGTTTTGATTACGCGTGTCACAGCGGGTCACGGTATATAACCGAATAAAATATAATGCATAGTCACAATGTATAAAATTAGACAACCTTGTTACTCTGACTTTTGATATGCCAAATTGTAATACGCTCGTCAATAGCGATACTGCAACTCCCGAGATAGGCCCCTCTGTGAATTCAGCTCTGCAACCCACCACCGATAGGAGAGTGGCTGTTGTTCAAATGCACCAATCGGTGCAGGTAGCGGGGGGGGGGGGAAGGGTCAGCATTGTTCATATGGAAATTTGTTAGGAAAGATCCGGTCTGAACTATCTCTTTTTTCAGAAAGGCCAGGATAAACTGTTCCCATATGAATTCTCTTCTAGCAGGGGATACTAAGTCGGCTTAGGAAGACCAGCTGCACCATAAGAACAGCAAAACCTGTTCCTGCATAAGGTGCAGTTCTACTTCTGCCGCAACACAACTGTTGCGGGGTGGGGGTGTCCAGCCCCCCCTGCAATTAAAGCCTTGTAAACAGTTTATACGTTGTTCTACTTCTCCCCATGTTCTGATAAGTGTGTCCTACCAGGCTTCCACTTCTTGAACTTACTGCTAGAATGGTTAAAAGCCTCTTTGAATTCCTCTTTCCCCCAGCTTGGACCATCTGGGCCTGAAAGAGGAGAGAGGCCCTGATATAAGGCCCTGTGATCTTCCTGATCTTTCTCTTATAATGTTCATGTTAAAGGGGAATTGTCTCTTAGAGTGTTTATGATAGAGAGGTCTGGGAGGGAGGAAAGCCCATGCTATTGTGGGCTATTTAAATACATCTGTATTTTATATCCTTGTTCCTAGCAATTTCTCTTAAAGAAGAGGTCATGAACTGGTGGCATTTCAATAAAGCTTCACCTATATTCATACGGTGGAAGTATATCTGAAGGCTACTTGGCAAACCTCACAGTTTGCTAGAAATCTTTATTTCCTTTGTACTCGATACATCTGAGATCTGTACCATGGCAAGCCACAGCTTGGAGACCAGAGGGTCAGAGACAAACAAGGACACTATGGAAGTCCCCATGGACCAGAATGGGACTGGGAAATTTAAAGCAAAAGTGGATGTCACCAAAGTCCCCAAAGAACCACAGGGACCTGCTGAGCAAGCAGCTGCAAGTGATGAAGTGGGTGCCAGGCCCTGAGATATCGGTGGGACATTGATCCACTAAATTGGTTTGAGAAGACCCCATGGGTGTGGGAGTCATGTGTAGCTTTGGCCAGAAGGGAAGCTGCAGACAGAGAAAGGCAATAAAGTCGGATCTTCAGAGATAGCCTATTCTCAAGATTCCAGGTCCTTGATGAGCAGGAAGACTACTTTGAAGCAAAGGCAGCATGAGGGGCTGTATCAGGGGACTGTATCAGTGCACTTGTACACTGTATCAGGGCACAAGTCTCAAGGCCCTACCAAGCCGTTGCACAACCTCTGGCCAGAGATCACTAAGATAAAGAGGGAGATGATGGAGTTCATTATGTTCATCCAGGACATACTACACAACAATACGAATCGTGCAACAGCAGGTTCCCCTGCCACTGCCACCTCTTGGTGCCCCAGATGGGCAGGGGCAGCAGCAGGAACAGCAAGCTTCCCCAATGAGGCTGCTGCAGTCAGCGATCCCTCCTGTAGGTCTGCTGCTGCCTCCACTGCCACCAGCCCCTCCAGCACCTGGAGTGCCCGCTGGGCAGTGTAAGCTGGAAGCTAAGTTTGATGGAGACCCAGAAGAGCTGGGGTTCTTTGCTGTACAAGTAGCTGAGTTCATATGGGAGTGGGGACACTCTTTCCCAGATGATGCCAGCCAAGTGAGTTACCTGGACTCCAGGCTTTTGGGAGCCACCTCAAAATGGTATGTCACACTTTACAAAGCCAGAGATCCAGTGCTGCGGAGTGTGAGATGGTTCGTGCAAGTCCTCCAAGTGCAATTTGAAGATCTTCTGGAGGAAGAGAGAGTGGGAACTAAACTGAAGTGCATGCAGCAGGGGAGCAAGTCAGTGCACAAGTTCGCCATGGAGTTCCAAGCATATGCTGCCAAGGTACGGGACTGGACAGAGTCAGTGAAAATCGAGTTCTGTCATGCAGGTCTGAACCAATTCTCTTTTGGACCTGGTAGCAAAAGCAATGGTCCAAGATGACTCACACACCCTCTTGGGATGGATCCAACTGGCCTGCAACATTGAGAACCAGGAGCAAGTAGTAAAGCTGCTCCAACTTCAGCACCAGGTAAGCCAGGGAAAGAAGGGCACAGACTACTGAGACAGGGAGAAGGTGCAGCTGAAGTAGGGCTCCTCTGTTGCCGAGAAGGAGAGGAGGATAAAACAAGGGTTATGCCTAAAGCATGGGGCCAGCTGACTGCCCTAAGCAGCAATGCACATACACACCACTTTGGGTGCAAAGGACCCCAAGCAGAAACCTCCAACACCACCAGCAAAGCGGCTGCAAAAATAAGCAAGGAGATTGTGCTGGGCGGGGCTTTTTTGTAGAAAAAGCACAGCAGGAACTCATTTGCATATTAGGCCACACTCCCTGACATCACCATGGTTTCACACAGGCTTTTTGGGTAGAAAAACCCAATAGGAACTCATTTGCATATTAGGCCACACACCCCTGACACCAAGCCAGCTGGAACTGACATCAAGATGATGATGATAATGGATTTATATCCCGTCTTCCACTCCGAATCTCAGAGTCTTAGAGCAGCTCACAATCTCCTTTACATTCTCCCCCACAACAAATACCCTGTGAAGTGGGTGGGGCTGAGAGAGCTCTCCCAGAAGCTGCCCCTTCAAGGAAAACTCTTGCAAGAGCTATGACTGACCCAAGACCATTCCAGCAGCTGCAAGTGGAGGAGAGGGGAATCAAACCTGGTTCTACCAGATAGGAGTCTGCACACTTAAGCACTACAGTAAACTGGCTCTCAAGATTCTCTAGTACTGGGAGTCCTTTGGTTTATGGACCATGACCCCTATGTACAATGGAGTGTGGGTCAATTAGCCTTCCCTGAGGAGAGATGCAAGGAACATGGCTGGAGTCCAGAGTGGGTGTCTGGATGCATTAAATTGAGAAAGGATTAGGACTCTGGTTTTTTTTAATTGGATAGTCATACATTTAAATTGATGCATGTCCTCAGTCTTTACGAATGAGCAAGCTATAAAAACAAATGAATACACATAACTCCCTTATACTGAGTCAGGACCAATTATCTGCTAGGTAATGGTGTTGAAGGACTTACTTGTGACTACCAAACATTGCCCAAATTGTTATTTTGTAATCTCTGGACAACACCTGTGCATTTGTTTTTTGTGTGGGCCTCCTTAGTTCCCCCTCCTCAATTCCCATGCATGCAGTGCCTGATTCAGAACTATGGTGCATGTGGAGAACAGGCTTCAAACTTCATGCTGCACTGTTTTCCAATCTGTACTAGTCATGCAGACTCACTATTTGGCCCATTAGGGAAACCCACAACTACACGTCAAATAGTGCTCTCCCCCCTCCCAAATCATTTCAGGTTAGTACTATGGTGTTTATTGAGGTAAGTGACTATTATACAAGACACAGGGTGGCATTCCCAGATTCCACTTGTATCTGTCCTAATGTGAGAAGAGAAAATACTTTCCTCACATGATTGTTTTAGATTATAAACTAATGGAAGAGACTGTGTATAGCATCATACCCACTAGAATATTAGTTGGTTCAACACAATCAATGGATTAAAAAAAACCCACCTGTGTAGCTGAAACACCACAGGATATTATAATTTTCCAAAATAAGGTAAATAATTTAATATCTTGTGGGAGCTGCACTGAAGTTGCAAGCTAGAACAGCACTACTTCCTAGATATTTTTTACTGAATAATGTATAGCACAGTTATCTGGGATTTTTTAAAAAGTGGGTATTTAAAGTAAACTTTTTATAGAGAAACACCCTACCTCTTCTACCTATTTGACCTGTTGGCAATCTACAAGAATTGCATGGCTCTCTGGTAGACTAATTGTATTTTTCTCTCTCTTAAGACTGCTTTGGGCAGGCTTTTTTCAATTGGGAGGAAATGAGTATAAAAACACCAATGAAACTTCAAAGCAACAGCTTAAGGTGATCTTTTGTTTTCTTGAACTACAGACTGGCTCTGCATATTAACAACACACTGTGGCTTTTCCTCTCTAATGTGCCTCTTAGCCTATGAACAGGGTAAATTAATGGAAAGGATGCTAGAAAAGTGAAATGTTCCAGCAGCAATGCCACCCTGAATTAATGGGACTTATTTCCAAGCACAAGAAGCATTTTCAATTCCACTTAAACACTGGCTCTTAATGGTTTGTTCAACTAAAAGAACAAATGCTTTTTGAGACTTATTGAGAGTCCTGTATGGACAACTATGTATGGTCTGTAGGCTTAGACAGGGAGATCTGAACAGAAACCTCTGCCTTCTCTTTGACTCTTATTTATTCCTCTCTCCTTGCATGGACAAGCTCTAGTTTGTTCTTTGAAAAATGTCTGCATGATGCTGGACTCAGCACTACATGCATCCAGCCTGTTAATGTATCTCCCATTATGTCCCCTTGTATCCCAACCTCACACTTAAGGCTGACATTTGCTGGTTCATCTCTCCCACCTGCAATCAACCACAGTCCATATTTTTTTCTATTGAATCTCCCACCATATGCAACAGGCTTCCTGGGAGATGAGAAGGGTGTTTTTAGAAGGCACTCTGTTTGTTAAGGCTTTTAAAGAGGTGTAGGTTCCAGATATTTGTGTGGGAAGGGATTATTATTTGGGAGTATTGTACCTTGTATGTTTTTTGAAACACAAATTAATGGCAGAGTGTAAATATTTGAATGAAGAAATAATTGTACAAATGATGCAGTCAGTAGTAGATAAGGGTACCCTATCATCATCAAGCTACTTACCAAAGTGACAGCAGCCCTCCCACACACACACACAAAATGTATACCGGATGTTTCCTATGAGGGATGAGGCAACTGTCCCTGATGGGAGGCTAGTGATCTCCTGATCCACCCATCCAACGAATACCAGATGTTTCCTATGGGGGAAAAAGAGGGGTCAGTCTATGCTTTTGGTGTAGCCTGCTTCATATTGTTTGGAGAAAGCAAGCTTTCCAAATCTGTGTTAGAGAGGCCTGGACAGGACAGAGAAGGCAGGATTCATGCACATACGTTCAGAAGGAAAGAGGCATCTATTCCATAGGCTTTAGCATTGATCCGTTGTACATTAGTGGCTAATTTTTACTCAAGATGAACCTGTTCCTGCATAAGGCACAGTTGTACTTTTGTCAGTACACAACAATGTGCAGGGTGGGGGTGTCTAGCCCCCCCTGGAATTAAAGCCTTGTGAACAGTTTATCCATTGTTCTACTTCTCCCCGTGTTCTGATAAGAGTGTCCTATCGGGCTTGCACTTCTTGAACTTACTGCTAGAACTGTTAAAAGCCTCAAGATAGGTGACCACCTCTTTGTACAAAGATTAATCAAGTTCATGAAGACCCCAGGGGCCCCTTGGAATCTGAATGGCATCACCAAATATTCAAATTGACCTAATGGAGTGTTGAAAGCAGTCTCAGCATGAGGAAGACTCAGTATGAGTTCTGTAAGGGAAGATCTTGCCTCACTAACCTGTTACATTTCTTTGAGGGGGTGAACAAACATGTGGACAAAGGAGACCCGATAGATGTTGTTTACCTTGACTTCCAGAAAGCTTTTGATAAAGTTCCTCATCAAAGGCTCCTTAGAAAGCTTGAGAGTCATGGAGTAAAAGGACAGGTCCTCTTGTGGATCAAAAACTGGCTGAGTAATAGGAAGCAGAGAATGAGTATAAATGGGCAGTCTTCGCAATGGAGGATGGTAAGCAGTGGGGTGCCGCAGGGCTCGGTACTGGGTCCCATGCTCTTGAACTTTTTCATAAATGATTTAGAGTTGGGAATGAGCGTGAAGTGGCCAAGTTTGCAGATGACACTAAATTGTTCAGGGTAGTGAGAACCAGAGAGGATTGTGAGGAACTCCAAAGGGACCTGTTGAGGCTGGGTGAGTGGGCGTCAACGTGGCAGATACAGTTCAGTGTGGCCAAGTGCAAAGTAATGCACATTGGGGCCAAGAATCCCAGCTACAAATACAAGTTGATGGGGTGTGAACTGGCAGAGACTGACCAAGAGAAAGATCTTGGGGTTGTGGTAGATAACTCACTGAAAATGTCAAGACAGTGTGCGTTTGCAATAAAAAAGGCCAACGCCATGCTGGGAATTATTAGGAAGGGAATTGAAAACAAATCAGCCAGTATCATAATGCCCCTGTATAAATCAATGGTGCGGTCTCATTTGGAGTACTGTGTGCAGTTCTGGTCGCCACACCTCAAAAAGGATATTATAGCATTGGAGAAAGTCCAGAAAAAGGCAACTAGAATGATTAAAGGGCTGGAACACTTTCCCTATGAAGAAAGGTTGAAATGCTTGGGACTCTTTAGCTTGGAGAAACATCGACTGCGGGGTGACATGATAGAGGTTTACAAGATAATGCATGGGATGGAGAAAGTAGAGAAAGAGGTACTTTTCTCCCTTTCTCACAATACAAGAACTCGTGGACATTTGATAAAATTGCTGAGCAGACAGGTTAAAATGGATAAAAGGAAGTACTTCTTCACCCAAAGGGTGATTAACATGTGGAATTCACTGCCACAGGAGGTTGTGGCAGCCACAAGCATGGCCACCTTCAAGAGGGGTTTAGATAAAAATATGGAGCAGAGGTCCATCAGTGGCTATTAGCCACAGTGTGTGTGTGTGTGTGTGTGTGTGTGTGTGTGTGTGTATATATATATATATATATATATATATATATATATATATATATATAAATAAATTTTTTGGCCACTGTGTGACACAGAATGTTGGACTGGATGGGCCATTGGACTGATCCAACATGGCTTCTCTTATGTTCTTATGTTCCACATTTCTCCTTCTCTGATGCGGACTCGGAAATACACATATCTCAGGTCTAACTTAGTAATTTTTCCCCTTTGGATACTACCCCGAATAGGTCCCTGATCAAAGGGAAGGGGTATGTGTTCAACATGGAAACCATGTTTATTCCGCTACAGTCTGAGTCTCCCATCTTTTTTTTCCCTAAACAGTACAGGGGCCACATGCAAGGGTTTTCATATAAAGCCTCTTTCTAAGTTCTTGTCAATGAATTTCCGCTTCCCCCAGAATCATGGCTCAGTGGGAGAATAGCTCATCTGCTTCCTCCTCCTCAAATACTCAGCTTAAGTCTCATTCTGGTCCATGGGGACTTCCATAGTGTCCTTGTCTGTCTCTGTCTCTGACCCTCCGGTCTCCGAGCTGTGGCTTGCCATGGTACAGATCTCAGAAATACCGAGTACTTAAAGATTTCTAGCAAACTGTGAGGTTTGCCAGGTAGCCTTCAGATATACTTCCACTGTATGAATATAGGTGAAGCTTTATTGAAATGCCACCAGTACATGACCTCTTCTTTAAGAGGAATTGCTAGGAACAAGGATATAAAATACAGATATATTTAAATAGCCCACAAAAGCATGGGCTTTCCTCCCTCCCAGACCTCTCTATCATAAATACTCCAAGAGACAATTCCCCTTTAACATAAACATTATAAGAGACAGATCAGGAAGATCACAGGGCCATCTATCAGGGCCTCTTTCCTTTTTCAGGCCCAGATGGTCCAAGCTGGGGGAAAGAGGAATTCACAGGCCTTTCACCAACTGTTCAAAGGATATTGCAGACAATTGTATCTCACAACTGTTAATGCATGGAAAACATGACAAGAGACATTACATGAGTCCTGACAGCATATATGTGAATGTGTATATCATGAATGTAACACCTAATGGAACACCTCTGAATAGGTTCTCTCTGTCAGTTCACCACTTTAAGACCTAATGATGCTCCTAGGTAGAGACAGTTTTTTCCACTGCTGGTCTCTAGAATACATTATGAATACATCTTAATATAGGCCTTCAGAGCACAAGCACTAACACATACTAACACACAGCAGAGAGAGAAACAACAAGAGGCAGGCTGAACTGCAAGGGAAACAAAACATTCAACAAACCCTAAACACTAGAGAATGCACCACAGTTCCCCCTAGAGCACAAGCAGACTAAAGTACTTTTTCTGCAGTATTTCAGTAACTAGACTCTTAGCAAGCTGCTATTTCTTCAACCTGAAAGGAAAGGTCCCCTGTGCAAGCACCAGTCATTTCTGACTCTGGGGTGACGTTGCTTTCACAACGTTTTCACGGCAGACTTTTTTTATGGGGTGGTTTGCCATTGCCTTCCCCAGTCTTTTACACTTTCCCCCCAGCAAGCTGGGTATTCATTATACTGACCTCGGAAGGATGGAAGGCTGAGTCAACCTTGGGCTGGCTACCTGAATCCAGCTTCCGCCGGAATCAAACTCAGGTCATGAGCGGAGAGTTCAGACCACAGTACTGCAGTACTGCTGCTTTACCACTCTGCACCACAGGGCTTCTCCAACCTGGGTGGTATGCAAAAGATTGTGTGTTATGTTTTTAATTCTTAAGAAAACATTCTTGGCTCCTGTGATGCCCACTCCTTTTTTCTTTCAAGTTCAATAGCTCATTGATGCATTTAAAATTGCACTAAATTAGTCCACTTATAATACTGATTTGTTTCCATTTATAATATTGTTGACAACTTTTAAACCATCAGGAAAAGGATGCCAAGCCATTTTAGTTCCATTAGGTTAATAATGTCTCTGGCCGCTTGATGTCACTATTGCTACCTTTAGTTTTGAGTATTCAGCTACCATGTTCTTTTTTTTAATGTGTAGCCTGTATAAGGGTCAAGAAGCGACAGTTAGAACCAGATATGGAACAAGTGATTGGTTTAAAATAGGAAAAGGATGCATATTGTCACCCTGCTTATTTAATTTATATGCAGAGTACATCATGCAAAATGCAGGCCTGGATGAAGCACAAACCGAAATTAAGAGTGCTGGAAAAACATCAACAACCTCAGATATGCAGATGATGCCACTCTAATGGCAGAAAGTGGAAAGGACTGAAAAAGCCTCTTGCTGAGAGTCAAAGAGGAGAGTGAAAAAGTTGGTTTGGAACTCAACATCAAAAAAACTAAGATCATGGCATCCCACCCCATCACTCCTTGGCAAATAGAAGGGGAAAACATGGAAGTAATGACAGACTTCACATTCTTGGAATTCAACATCACTGAAGACAGTGACTTCAGTCATGAAATTAAAAGACACCTGTTCCTTGGAAGGGAAGCTATGGCAAACCTAGACAGCATAATAAAAAATAGAGTCATCACACTGCCGACAAAAGTCCGTGTAGTCAAAGCGATGGTATTCCTAGTAGTAATGCATGGCTGTGAGAGTTAGACCATAAGGAAGGCCGAGCACCAAAGAATAGAAGCTTTCAAACTGTGATGCTGGAGAAGACTCCTGAGAGTCCCTTGGACAGCAAGGAGATCAAATCAATCAATCTTAAAGGAATTCAACCTTGACTGTTCCCTGGAAGTTCATATATTGAAACTGACGCTCAAATACTTTGGCCACCAAATGAGAAGGGAGAACTCACTGGAGAAGACCCTGATGCTGGGAAAGATTGAAGGTAAAAGAAGAAGGGGATGGCAAAGGATGAGATGGTTAGACAGATCAATGCAATGAACATAAATTTGAGCAAACTTAGGAGGATGGTGGAAGATAGAAGGGTGATGTGGTCCATGGGGTTGCAAAGAGTCAGACTTGTCCATGCGACTGAACAACAACAAAAGCCATGTGCCCCATATGAGCCAGTTTGGTGTAGTGGTTAAGTGTGTGGACTTATCTGGGAGAACCGTATTTGATTCCCCACTCCTCCACTTGCACCTGCTGGAATGGCCTTGGGTTAGCCATAGCTCTAGCAGAGGTTGTCCTTGAAAGGGCAGCTGTTGTGAGAGCCCTCTCAGCCCCACCCACCTCACAGGGTGTCTGTTGTGGAGGGAGAAGATTTAGGAGATTGTAAGCCGCTCTGAGTCTCTGATTCAGGGAGAAGGGTGGGGTATAAATCTGCAATTCTTCTTCTTCTTCTTCATATGAACTAGCTGATGAAAGAAGGACATGAAAATACCTTGAAAGAGTGTACTTAGTTTGAAAAGATATGAGTAGCTGCACATAAAATATGTAAGTCAAAATATGTCTTGTATACATTGCGAAGCTACAGGTTGGCTTCCTTACAATGGTTTGTTAATGACACAGTTTCTCCATATTGAACTCTAAATTATATTAAATATAAAAGAAATGCCATGTTGTTAATAAAACAGGAAAATCTCTCTCTTTTTAAAAATTCTGAGGTTAATGTTTTATACCAAAGTGGTTGAAATACCAAGAGGGGGAAAGTATTCCTCTAATGCACTAATAGAACAATGACAAGATAAATATACTCCAACACACATAAATTAATTGGCACAATCTCTCACCATGACACAGGCCCGGGCATAGTCTTTTTAATTCACTGACAGAAGAGAGCACAAGCCCACTTTTGTTTAGCTACAGTTGGTTCTTCATCCTGCTTCCAGAATGCGCACACTACCCAATTTCTTGGGGTTAGGGTCTGCTCGTAACAGCAAATTCATTTCCCTGTGGGTGGAGCTATGTATATCCTCCTCTAAGTGTGAGGAATCTGGACTGTAGCTGAAGTCATCCGCATTATGATGCAGAAATTCCACAGTAGAATTGTGCCTGCTAAATTCACCACTACCACTCTCCTCTTCCTCCTCCTGCCCTCTGAGTAGCAGTTTCTCTGAAGCCTTGCTTGTTCCCTTCTGTTTTCAGTCTCTGCTTGTGCCACGTGCTCCTTAGCTTTCCAACAACTCCGCTTCCATTTCATCTGATGGTTCTGAAACTGGATCTTCACCTGAGTCTTGGTTAGCATCAATGAAGTAGCTACCACAATACGTACGTGTTGATCTTGAACTGATTCTCAGCTCAAGAAGCTACTGGCTGGTAAAAAGTGTTTATGGCTAGCAACACTTCCCCATAAGGCCAGACTGTGGGACAGTTGTGGTGGAGAAGAACCCTAAGGATTTCTCATGGCCTGTCACAAAGAGGTCAGAAAGGAAGAGTTGTCAACCTTGGAAAATCTCATTGGTCAGCGATAATATATATATATATATATATATATATATATATATATATATATATATATATATATATATATATATATATATATATATATATATATATGCTTTGTACCTGTAAACTTCAAATCCTGGCATCTCCATTTAAAGAACTGCAGGCAGTGGACTTCAGAAAATCTCTACCTCACATCTCCATAGATCTGAAGTCAGAATAGATATTGAATTATGTGGATCAGAGCTGTGAATCAATATATGGTTGCTTCATGTTTGTATAATTCCTAAATCTCCAAGTGCCAAAATCGGATTCTCTCTTTAACCACTAGATGGTAGTATAAGCTTTAGATGAGACTTCTGCTTTATTTGAAAAAGCCCTCGAATATTTTTTCCAATTTTCTGTCATATCTGATAGATAGTAGAACAGAAATAATAATAATTAAAAAACAAAGCATGAGAATGTTCCTGCATCCTTTAAAACTGAAAACTTAACTAACAGCCCATTGTGACCCTACTATTCCCTTGAACTAGCACACATCCTTTATATAATAAAAGCCATATGGTGAGGCAAAATCCAGGTCTCCCATTGGCTTTCGGGTGGACTCCAGAAATCATTGACTGATCATGCATCAGTCACCACCTCTGGGTTCTCATTGGCTGGCATCCCTGCTTACTGCAGGTCCAGGAAAATTGAACAAACTGCTGAAACAGTCTTACTTCAGAGCCAGACACATCTCCAATGCTTCTCTGTGTCATCTCCATCAACCAGCCTCAGAAAGGGCTACTGCTCTACTGCAGCCCCACAAAGTGTTTCCTCAGAGGCCATGGTGGCCACCTCTTTTCTGTCACTCCCTCCCTCCACCTTGCCCCAGGACAGATGAGGATCAACCCACTGGGAAGCTGCTAGCCAGATTCTGTTGCTAGGCAACCAAAATTGCTTCAGTCAGTGAAGCGAGAGGCCTCAGCTGAATAGAATGCAATAGAGTTCACCCTCCAAAGCAGTTCTTTTCTCCAGGAGAGTGAGATCTGTTGTCTGGAACTCAGCTGTGATATCAAGAGATCTTCAAGCTCCACTTGGAGGTTGGCTATTGTAGGTCTGACTGCTTGCTACTGCTGCTGGAAAGAAGTGCCAACTTCAGGTTAGGAAATTCCTGGAGATTTGAAGGGTGGAGTCTGGAGAAGGTGGGGTTTGAGGAGGAGTGGGACTTCAGAAAGGTACAATGCCATTGATTCCACTCTCCAAACCAGCCATTTCCTCCTGGGGAACCATTGTTGCCAATCTCCAGGTGAGTAAAAGTGGTCATTCAGCAAAGTACATTTACAACAGACAACAAAGTATCTATTAATATGCTTATACAAATTCAACCATGTATCACAAAATAAAAAAAATGATATCCTGTTGGACAGCTGCCTACAAGTATATAAAATAGTTCCAAAGTCCACTAATAATCTTTACAGTATATCAGTCTATATATCTTGCAATCCTGAACTGATACAAATCAGTGAAGTGGGTACCTTGTCTCCACCAGGAAACAGTGCATAGATCCATAAACAACAGAAGGTCTCAATGGATAACAATGAAAACAGTCTAATGCTGATCCTTCAACAAGTTTGAATCATTTGCTCTTTGTTGAAAAAGAACTGTTTGAATTAGTGGTTCCAAAAATAGAAAATTAGTTGTTGTGAACGCAGCCTCTGAAGAAACTAAAGAAACTAGAATATCCAGGATCAACGTTACACTATTTCAGGGCTTTGAGCCACCACAGACATGGGCGCACACACAAACATTCGAGCCAGCATCTGTTTCAGCTGTGGAGTGGCAGGTAAGTGAATGCCAAGAGTTGGGGGGGGGGGGGAAAACACCAAGTGTGGGGTAAGTAAATGTCATGGGTGGGGTGAGTGGCATGCCAAGGGTGTGTGTGTGTGGGGATAGTTGAGAGGAAGAGGTGGTTGGGGATGGGTGATAGTTGGAGGGGGGGTGGGGAGTGGGAAGTTGTGGGGGGGGGGTGAGAAGACACCAAGGTTGGTGAGGAGTCAATACTTTCACCTGGTTGGGTAGTTGGGAAGACTCTCGCCCAGATCCTCTTCTAGAGCCTGTTGAATTCCCCCCCACACACAAACAATGCTGCCATGAAGCAAACAGTGAAGCAAACAGTAAACTGTGAGAGACATGTTCATGAGACAAACAGTAGCAGTTACTTCTCTTCAACTGACACAAAAGGGATGTTCATTAACAGCGGGGAGGGGCCAGTTCAACAGCAGCAGATAAACAGACTGACATTATACAAGTGTATCAAGCCCCTTTCCACCTGCAAGTACTCTTCACTTTTTCTATTCAGATTAGGCTACAGTGGGGTCATATGATAGAATGGATTGTATTCTGTCCTATGGGTCCATAGAACACAGTGGACTTCATTCTATTCTATCAGCCCATAGGACAGAATGGACTCCATTCTGTCCTATGGGCTCATTGGACAGTTTGGAGTCCATTCTATACAATAAGCCCATTGGACAAAGTTGGCTCATAGGATGAAATGGACTCCCTTTCACTTTCCCCGCTAAAAGGGTGGCTTGCAATGGCTCCCTGCCTCTTACAGCCACCAGAAGAGTGGGTCTGCCTGCCAGCTGCTTGCTTTAAGAGACGGGGAGCCATTGGAAGGCTCCCTTTCACCCCTTCCTGCAAGTGGGAGGCAGTGAAAGGGAGTGTTCTAATGGCTGCCTACCTTCCTTCCTGCCTGCCTTCCTGTCATTTTTTTCTGTCTCCCTGTCTTCCTTCCTTCCTTCCTTTTATTTTCCTTCCTTTCCTTCCTTTCTCCCCAACTTTTCCATAACTCTCCATTCCTCCATCTCTCTCATTCTTTCTGTCGCTCTTTCAGTCTTTTTTCTTTAATTCTGTCTATCTTCCTATCACTCACTCTGCTATGGTGATGCCAGCCTTTACATTCTATATACCTATAGGCAGCTGTCCGACAGGAAATGTGGAGCCTTGGCTGGCTCTTTGGCTCAGGCAGAGGGTGTTCTCTCTTGGTCTGTCTTTTGGGATCTCTGGCTCAGGTCAAGAGTCAATCTACACAAGATTACACCCCCAGAGTCTCTTCTTTGGGTCTCCTTTTTTTGTGGCCATGTTTCATTCTACATCGATGTCTGCAGATCTGGAAAGATAGTATCTTCCCATAACTGCTCCTAAACATCTCTATTTTTCACTCCTTATTTCCCTAGTACTTGGTTGTGTGTATACTTTGATTGCTTAAGTGTAATTGTAACTCAGCAGATTTTCTAGTAAAATTCTTAAAATCCTTTTAAAATCTGGAGTCTTCTTACTTAGCTCAACCTCTGTATACAAATGTGTGCAATCTCTGTGCCCTTCTGGCCTCCCCTGTCTCATAGCTAATTTCCCCAACATCGAGATTTGGCCTTTTCAGGTAACAGTGGAAGAGGGATTGCATCAGTCTTGTTTACCATCACCTTCATATGCCATGTGCCAAGAGGTACCAAGCTTCATCACACCTCCAGTACCAGTTGACAAGAGACACCTGCTCTGGCTAATCCAGCCCTGTGCTTTATTTGAATTGGAAACAGGGACAGGACAAACATATCCCCAGCTTTATTGCTATAGATCCACTTCTTATGGGCATGTAAAAAGGCTACATTAGGAAAAATGCATATCTGATTTCAAAATGACTATCATCTACTTTGCATGAAAAATATTCACACAGACAGCATGAAGAAGTCTGATATGTGCGTTGTATGTCATGTATGAAAGTAATTGGGTGGGGAAAAATGTTTTCATGCATTGAAGTCATTTTTTTTCCCCAGAGGTAAAGATTTTATGGTTTATTTAAGGCCTCATTTTCTGCTGGAAGTCTTACTTGGATCCTATTTTGATCTGCCTGTACAAACATTTTAGAAGCCTCTTTATATTTTAACATACTTACCTAATCTCTTTAAACTTCAGCCATGATAAAGGAGCCAACTATTCAAAGTTCTAACATGCTCAGTGAAAAACATGTAGAAGCCTATAAATTATCAATGTTTAAAATATAATCACATTTAAAAATGCTTAAAACTGAGCCAACTTGAAAATAAGAAACAAACTGAAAACTTATGTTTGATTTATTACCCTACTGTGCTCCTATATAAAGAAAAGAAAATAGAAAAATCTAGTTCTGGGAGGTGTTCTTTTGTTTTCATAAGTTATTAGTTATATAGTTATTCTGTAATTTTCCAGGGCTTTGTTTCAGGTACACAAGACATGACAAAGCTAGTTGAGTTCTTTGTAGTCCCATAATTTTTTTTTTTTAATGGGAGAGATTTAAGGTGTTTCATTCTTTTGTTGAAATCAGTGAAACTTCAAAGCATTTAACTTTGACTAGATTGTGCCCAGGGAGGAAATGCAGCATGGTATAGCCCAATCTGTCAGATCTTGGGAGCTAAGCAAGGTCAGTACTTTGATTGGAGACCACCAAGACTTGTAAAGGAAGCCACTGCCAAACCATGTCTGCTTCTCACTTGCCTTGTAAGCTCCATGCTGGAATTGCTGTAAGTTGGTTGTGCCTCCATGGCACTTGCATACTTAAAAGTAAGTTGCTCACCATTTAGAGAACTAAACAGAAATTTAAACATTATTTTGACCCCTCATTTACTCCATGCCTAAATGGAAGCAGAGGGTGGTTTTAGCCAAGCCCACTCTTAAGGGATGTAGGATGAAACGTGCAGGGTGGATAGGCATAGGGGCCACTGGTACCTTGTGCGCCACACCCAATGTTGTGGTTGGTATCCCTGCCCATACTTATAATTTGTCTATAATTTGCCTCTGATTATTTTACTGTTTTATATTACTCTGGTTTTAATCGTAAGTTTTTAATTATTGTGTTATTATGTTGTTATCAACCCTGAGCCCATTTCTGGGAAAGGGCAGAATATAAATAGACTAAATAAATAAATAAAATAAATAAAAAGTAGCGCTGCCTCTTACAGTCAGGCTTTTGTTTGATGTGTCCCTCCCTCCTCACCCAAAGTGTGGCAGTATGGGATTAGCCAGTTGCCCTATGGGGGCTAGAGTTGCCAACTACAGGCTGGAAAATTCCTGGAGATTAGGGAGTAGAGCCTGGAGCAGACAAAAGTTTGGGGAGGGGTGGAACCAATGTGGGATATAATATCATAGAATCCACCCTCCAAAGCAGCCATTTTTTCCCAGAGGAACTGATCGCTGTAGTCTGGAGAGCATGTATAATTCTAGGGGATCTCCAGACCCCGCTTGGAAGTTGGTGACTCTAATGGGGGCTGACCAGGAATTGGAGGGAGGTTCCCATCAAATTGGCCCAGAATCTCCCACTTGCACACACACCCCTGTTTCATACACTCCTGGCTGTACAATTTGGGTTAAACAAGCCAAGTTTATGACTTGTGAGGCCCTGACTAGGTTGGCAAGAATCATGTGGGTATTGTAGGCAGAAAATGTGGTGATCACCCTGAAGCGTCTAATGATGAAAAGAGTTCACCCAACCAAGCTGCTTATCAGCTGTCAGGACCACAGGAGTTGGGAAGAAAACAGCTACAAAGATGCAATATAGTTTGTGCTGCATTAGTTCATTATTTTCTGCACACATAATTCAGTTGCTGTAGTAGGAGCTGCACATTTTTTTGCAGTGCCTGAGTGAATGGACTGCATATACATCATCTAAATCTGTAGGGTGTTTGTCCATCTGTATGTGTCTGTGTTCATTCATTGTGGCATACATACAGGGCCGGTGGTTGCCTAGGATGCTGGGAGGGTGGGGGCGTCGAATTGGGCTCCTCCTTCCTGGTGCCTATCGATGCGTGTGTGTGCAGAGTGAGAAATAGAGATATATACAATAGTGAGCTCCGGTAAGGAAGTGAGCCACACACCTGCAACTAGTATTAAAACAGTGTATTTACAAGCTATATACAAAGTAACTAGTGCAGTGACAAACATGGATCTCAGTGACAAAGTGCTCCGCCAGCATCTACCTCTCAAGTGAGAGAACTATACACAGGCAATGCAGTCCTTATATATGTACATCAGCCAATCAAGGCAGTCCATAATCTTGCTGACTCCAGAAGGTACTTTCCCTTCTTCCTCATCCAGCCAGAACTGGCTTGCTGACAAGGCCACTCTGACCTGACCTGTCAGATAGATCTCCTGCTGGCACGTTGCTCCTGTCAGGCTGTGTAAAGGAGGACTCCATATACACCGACAGTGCCCCGGGCGAGTGCCTAGTTTGCCTGTCTCCTCTGCCCACCACCACCCACCCCTCCTCTCCCTTCCCTTCCTGCGGCCTCCCCCTCAGGCAAGGTGCCCTCACGTCCCTCCTTCCCATCGCCTCCCCTTCCTGTTGCCTCCCCCCCCCCATTCAATCACAGCACGTCATGCCTGGGCCCTGCTGGCCATGATGTGGCGTGCATCTTATCTTTCGAAGAACGCACTGTGATTACACCGGGAGGAGGTGATGGGAAGGGAATGGGAAGGAGGGGTGGGTGGTGGTGGCAGCGGGCAGGCAGAGGAGGCACAGGTGGAGGGCGGGTGATGCCCTCAGGGGAGTGCGACAAAGCACAGTGTTGCATTGCAGCACTGTGGGGGGGGGGCGGGGGGCCTGCCTAGGGTGCCATGTGCCCTTGGGCTGGTACTGCATACATACAGTTTCATGTTATTAAGCATTTCAGTACATGTTAAGCACAAAGCCTTTACATTCACTGAATAGAGAATGAGAGACAGATAGAGTAACAATATTCAGTGGATATAAAGCCTTTATCTTCCATACACATCTACCTTTCTTCTAGTGCAGCGGGCACAATAAACATTTATTTATTGATTCAGAAACAATAAATAAAATAAAGAGATCTCTAATGTCATTACTGCTATCTGGGAGCTCCAAATGCCAGCACCACTATTGCTTCTGTAGGGCTGTTGATCTCTTCCAGAAGGTACAGGTAAAACCTTTCCCTCATACTTTAACTCTCTCTGTCTGTCTTGGAGCTCACAATCTACAGCTCTGTGTCATGTTCCATCTCTAAGAATTTTCTTTCACTGGAATGAAAAATAAATATTTAGCAGGATTTTTTTTTACTTTGTCCATAAAACTGAGATCCACTTTATATTTTGGCTGTCCATGTCTATTAATTCATTGCACCTATTTGTTGTGATGCAATTCCTGATACATATAGCAGAAACAAGAAGATACAGCTGATAAAGTGTTTTCCATTCAAATATTTGAAATAAATAAATGTATCTTTGAAGATAAGCATCTTTATGCTTGTTAACGAAGCTTGTTTCCCCCCCCCCCCTTCTTTCATTAACTTTTTAAGCAGTGTCAAGGAACTAATATCTGGGAACTAATTCATCCAAGCTGGAGCATGCACACTGTTGGATAAGAGTCTTGTTATATTAGAATATATTTGGAAGAGATAAAGGCAGACACCAGCCAAATAAAATAGTTTGAATCTCAGGATTGTTCCAGACTGAGAATGCATTTCCAGTCAGCTTTGTGGGAGTATCAGTGCTTGTCAAACCAGGGGAAAAGGACTCCTTTTAGTATTAGTAACCCTCATGTTATATTGAATAGCCTATACTTTATCAAAGCAAACAATGGGATGCCATGATGGTAAGATGTGAAGGCACTATCAAACTATTGTCCCACCCTTTCCTCCAAGGACCATATTTAATTTCCCCTCCTTAATTCTCCTCTCTGTTTATTCACTCTGTGAGAGAAAGTGATAGTCCTGAGATCACCTTCAAGGCTAAGTGGGGAGCTTAACTCAGGTCTGACAAACCTACCCTCATACTATATTGGACTTCAGAATGAAACAATCAAGGCAAACCCCCCCCCCCTCCATGTACCAGTGCAGAAAATAAAAACTTGTATATTCGTTTTAAAATTGAGCTTCTATAAATTTATGTATAACATGCACAAACATAGGTAGCTCTAGTTCAAAATCAGATTCCTATTTCCAGAAAAATTAGCTTGGAAAGTAAGAATGCAAAACTGACTAATACTGAGTTACACCATCGGACTATAAAGATCAATGTTGCATATTCTTATAGCTGATCTCCAGTGTGTCATACAGAGGTCTTTCATATCACCTATGCTTTTCAGCATGAGATGCCATACCACTGAGCCACTGCTCTTCCTCTATGGAATAGAAAGTGGCATTATTAGGGGATCTGGAATTTTAGCTTATACTTCAAATGTATAGTTTATTGGTGTTTAAAATTAGTATCCATGCTATGAGAATGAGGTAAGATCCATATACACGTAAGCACTAGTGATTTCAGTGAGTGCATATTGCTAGTATTGGCCTAAAGATGTTGGGCATATGTTACTTACTGTGATATATATGCAGTATGCATTTATGTGTAACTTCTGATATTCTGGCCTGTGCTCTTTTCCTCACAGTAGCCCAGTCTCTTTTCTTGGACCCCACACTTTCTTTCTTTTCCAGGAGTTCCTCTTCAGTAAGGCTGTCTCCTCTTGTTTTATTTTGGAAAGATCTCTCTGATTTGCACTGAAATAAACATGATTAGTATGAATGTACACGGAAATTGTTTTAAGCTGATTTTGTTCTTTAAACCTTTCCTTTATTTTCATTATTTTACTTTTCGTTTCCCTGTGTTGCTGTAGCCAAGAGGCACTGCCTAGCTCCTAGGAGCACCCCAAAAGGCAGGGGTCCCCACTATTGACCTGAGACAGAGGTCTCAAAAGACAGGGCAAGGGAGAACATGCTCTGCCTGAGCCAGCAAGCTCACTGCCACATGAGGTGGCTGCGGCTACAAGCATAGCCAGCTTTAAGAGGGGATTGGATAAAAATACGGAGCAGAGGTCCATCAGTGGCTATTAGCCACAGTATATTATTGGAACTGTCTGGGCCTGTGATGCTCTGTATTCTTGGTGCTTGGGTGGGGGGCAGAGTGGAAGGGCTTCTAGACCCACTTGTGAACGTTCTGATGGCACTTTTTTTTTTTTTTTTTGCCACTGTGTGACACAGAGCGTTGGACTGGATGGGCCATTGGCCTGATCCAACATGTCTTCTCTTATGTTCTTATGAGTCCATATTCAGATTCACTTGCATGCCTATTCAATAGCACATCCTGTGCAATTGAAAATATTAATTGCCTGTAAAACAATAATTCTTTCTTTTGGCTTTCTGACAACTAGAACAGAAAGAGGAGTATAATCACGAGAAATTTCATTTGAATATGATAGAAAAAACTTACAGACCACAATGTGTTTCCCATCGTAACCAGTGAAAATTAATTAAGAATTAAGTAACCACTTCATTCACTTCCAGTAACCATGCTCGCAATGTTCTAGGAATTTTCCAACAAGACTGGGGACATTCCTAAGGGAATTTACCTTAGAGATTGGAGGGGGGGGATTCCTAGTGCATCACTCACACAATGATGTCTCTTCTGGATGATAAATAGAAGTGATGCTGGTCAGACTGGCAGGTTGACACAGTTTGGGCATGCCCCTAATTATTTTGTGATGAAGATTTTCGATTAGACTTCCACCCTGATCCAGCCTCACAACATGCTTCTTCCATGGTTAACCATTCAGATTAGTGCTACGCATCAACCGGAGTGCATGGTCTGATTTTATTTTATTTTTTTAAAAAACTTGACTTTTTTGGAAAACATTTATTGGGTGCATGAAATCTAGATGACAAAAACAGAACTAAATGTTTACACTTATGAACCAGTTTGGGCATGCACCAGGGGAGATTTAACACCCAGCAATGTGGGATGAATGTGCAGGGACCCAAAAGCACAGGAATTCATCTGCTGTTTATTTACTCCATTTCCAACTTGTCTTACAATGAAGTGAGTATAACTGGTGAATGGCTGCCAGATGTGTGTGCGTGAACAAGCCCATTTAATCCATTATGGTAAAGCAACTATACTGGGTCAAACTGTCCATCTGATTGCAGCCATTGTTAATGCTTCAATTCCCTATGTTCCGCTCCCCAAGCTTCTGAAGGTTGCTAGCACAGAGCTGAGAACCTTAGCAACAAATTGATTTAGGTAGCAGTTTAAATGAACAGCAGCCCTCCCCCTCCCCAGTTACCAAGGCAAATTTGTTCAGAAAAATCACATAGTCTAATGAAGCTGTTTAGAAATGTGAAGGATACTTAGAAATGTGAAGAGAAAGTTCTTTTCTCTCTGGAAATACAGATATATGGAGAATACATTTCTGGGAATAGAGATATAAAGACGAAAATTTTAACTGGTATTAAAATTTCATTTAAGTAATGGGAAAGGCATGTCTTTTTGGAGCCTGGACTTTTTACTTCATTTAGGGGACTCTTCTAGGCTTTAAAAATTGCAATACAATGCTGTGTCACTGGCAAGCAGGATGGAAATTTTGAAAGCATTTGCAAATGGAAAAGTTTTTTCATGCTAGGTTACTGCATTTTGGTTAACCCTTAGGACAAGGAGGTTTCTTTTGAATTATGCAGTATTGGGTTGTAAAATGGAAGACTGGAACTGATTCAATCTGTTATGAGCTCAAATTAGAAGTACATAAACTTCTGGTTTATCATGATTAATTATAAAAAAGTGACTTCAAAATGAGGTTCATATTTGTAGATCTGTACTGGCGTATTGAAAATCTTCTTTGCTCATCTTCCCTGGCCTAAATCCTGTTACAACTTCTGACTATATGGGTCTCTATTGGTCAAATAGGAACTTGTCTTATTTTCATGAACTGAGGTTCCTGTTAACAGTTCCTTCTTCTTTTTATAACTAGTAAGAGCAATCAACATGGATAAATATCTCTATGTGTATGGAATGAGGAAACTAGAGGATAAACTAATAGAGGATATACCCTGAAAAATCATCTGTTTGGTTTTAAAAAATATTTAAGCGAGAAATGATGATGGTGATGAAGGAGGAGGAGAAGAAATTGATGATGATATTGGATTTATATCCTGCCCTTAACTTTGAATCTCAGAGTGGCCTACAATCTCCTTTACCTTTGTCCCCCACAACAAACATCCTGTGAGGTAGGTGGGGCTGGGAGAGATCGCACAGAAGCTGCCCTTTCAAGTACAGCGCTGTAACAGCTATGGCTGACCCAAGGCCATTTCAGCAGCTACAAGAAGAGGAGTGGGGAATCAAACCCACTTCTCCCAGATAAGAGTCCACACACTTAACCAGTACACTAAACTGGCTCACAAGAGAAGTATTACTGATGCATGGGGTTATCTTCTCTTTGGTTTGTAAAATGTTGTTATAATCGTATTTTGTGTATTTAAACTTATTTATTTAGTGTAATTTAGTTAACCCTTCATCCAAGGAGCTCAGAGCCTCATACACTGTAATTACCTCTTAATAACCCTGTGCTGTAGGCTAGGCTGCTAGAGAATTACTGGCCCAAGGTACCTTAGTAAGTTTCTTGGTAGAGCAAGGATCTGAACCTGTGCTTTACTGGTTCTAGTCCAGAATTCTAACCACCGCACTACTATGATTATTTGGATCTCATGCAAGGATCTGCTATGCTGGCCCACGTGAGTGAGAAAGTTAGAAATCTTAGAAAGATCCAAGCAGGCAGCCGTGTTGGTCTGAAGCAGTTGAACAAAGCAGGAGTCAAGTTTCACCTTTAAGACCAACCAATTTTTATTTAGAACATAAGCTTTCGTGTGCTCCTAAGCACACTTCATCAGACAAGGAATCCAGCACAGTGAGCAAAGCCATAATAGCTGAGCAGAGCCATACATAGCTGGTAGGCAGTGGTCCAGAATGCAACATGGTACAGATTTAAGAACCAATGACAGTGAAGTAAAATTATCTGGTAGGCAGTGGTATCTGTACCATGTTGCATTCTGAGCCACTGCCTACAAGCTATGTATGGCTCTGCTCAGCTATGTATGGCTTTACTCACTGTGCTGGATTCCTCATCTGATGAGGTGTGCTTAAGAGCACACGAAAGTTTACGTTCTAAATAAAAATTGGTTGGTCTCAGAAATCTTAGAAGTTACTTGAGCTCAGAACAATAGAGAAACATGGTGTTAGAGATCTTTGCTGTTTGCCTTAATTGGTTTTCATATTTTTTAACCCATACTGAGTTTCAGCAAGACAGGTGGGTCATAAATGAAGATAACAACAATAAATGTTTCCACACACTCAACTTTCTACATGTTCAACTCAGCTTTCAATTTCCACACACTCAACTTTTATTGAAGGACCCTGCTTTTCAGCCTAATACAATCACCACAAAGAGACATCCTAAAGATTCCTCTGCTTTTATGGACAGCCTGCAGGGATTTAAGCTTTCTCTGCAGGCATGAGCACAAGGAACTTCCTTTGTTAAATTGAAAGTCGAGACTTCTGGAAATATAAGAAGTGCTCATGAAAAGTCATACTTTGTCCAGCCCTAAATTAGTTCAAATGTGTTTGGCTGAGATATATCTCTTTTTCAATTCCATTTTAATCTCTGCAAGTACTATAATCATATTCAGTATCATTATCTTTTCCAGGTGGATATTTCTGGCACATAAAACTGAAACATAACAGCAGTAATAGCAGAAGAATGTTGCCTACAGTGCAATGAAAGCTTTAAAATGTGCCGAGGCATAGAGCTAAATGTATAAATGTCAGCAGTCAGCAATAGGAGTGAATATTTTAAAATGATGTATGGGAAAATAATAAGAATATGAGCCCTGGAGGTGATCTTAGGTGTTTCAAATATTCAGAAGGAAGTGACTGGTAATAAATGTTAAACCCAACATCTGCAATCAAAACAGTTGGACCAGAGATATAATTATTTTGCTGTTCTACATTATATGAAAATGAGTAATGTGTCTTTTGCAACAATAGTCTAGTGTATTAACAAGTAACAGCAATAAAGATAACACCACAATACTAGTATAATAAATTCATCAGTTACTAAGCACCCATCATATACCAACTTAGAACAGAGGTAAGTGGTGTATTCTTTATGACCCTGATCATCTCACAGGCCTGCATAGTGAAGGGATTCATCCATGGGTCAATTGTCCTCAGAATTTGGCCGTCATTATTGAGTTTAATTGGTTTAAATGGCTGATATTAATGTATTTACGAGCAGGATAACCTAGGCCGTTCAGAAGCTACCATTATTTGGGCAGCTCTACCAAACTTGGCTGGGAATTCACAATGCCTTTGTTTATCCTTATCTTTATGCAAACTGTGCTGAAGTGCCAAGCTTGATCTCCTTCCCCCAACATACCACACACATGTATGAGATTAAAAACCAACCTTGGATTTTAAACAGAGAAAGATGTTACCTTCCCCCATTTCCTGCTGCCTCTGGGCACTTTTTAATTCTTTGCTCTTTGACCAATTAGGCTCTGCTATTAAACCTAACCAGAAGCGTCAGCACAGCCACTTTGAAGCTTGTTTCCAGGGGACTTTTTTGCTTCCTAATCTGCCCCTGCTTGCTCATATTTTTATCTGTAATTTTATATTTATAGATCTGATTCAGTAAGAACAAGTATAAATGTAGGAGTTAATGTTTACCACTGCTTTTTTCTCAACACATTACCCTGAATATTGGTTGTAGGAATAGGGAAGCAATTACAGTTAATGGAGAACATCAGGTTCTTCCATAATGGGGCAAAAAGTGAGCATTCAAATTCTAATCTGGCAGTTGAAATTTATTTTGAAACAACCTTTGTATATTTTTCATATAATCATCCTTTAAAAAAAATTGACTAGAGAGTCCTGCATGGTCTTCCTTTCATTAGCTTTCATTAACACTGACCAGATAGACCTTGTTTGAGGATTTTGTCTGGGTCAGTACAGCTGTGTACAACTCTGTTTTTATTTTAGGACAGAATTGCATGCTGGGATTTCTAGATCTCAGAACAATTAAATGGTATGTCTAAAAATAGGCCCAGGTGGTTTCAGCACTGCAAGTTTATGTATATTTATTTAGCAGTAAGGCTTAGTAAACTAAGACTTAGTGGGTTTTATTTCCACGTATTATTATTTTATTTATTTTATTCGATTTTTAGCCTGTCCTTCGCATGGGACAGGCTCAGGGCGGGTTACATCATACAAACAATCAACAGTAAAAAAAAAAAAAAGGAAAAAAAAGACCAATTTGTGTGTGTGTGTTGTTAAGCAAATTGCCCTAAAATAGGATTTTGGGGGTTTTAGAGTGGAGGCCAATCTGCCTTTTAGCGAGATCAAAAACCTGTTTATACAGAAGGTGTCTGCTTTGGAAGTTACCCAATAACGAGACAATACAATATGATAATAAAAGGGGTTTATTATGAAATAAAGGCAAACATACAAGGGTATAAAGTCACACAACACACATACAATTCTAATAAAAATAGGGTAGAAATAGACAGGGGTAAACACAAGGATTGACAAACAGGGTAATAATTACCTATCGTAGTCTTCGAGGAAGGCTCCAATGGCAACAAAAAAGGAGATGGGCCCTCAACTGATCAGGTATTGGGGGCATATCTAACAGTGGGGTATGTGGTACTGTCAGATGCACATGTGTGGGGAGTTGGGTCAGAGGTTATAAGGACTACCTTGAACCCTTAGGGGGTAGGAGTTGCAGAGGCTGATGACAGGTGGTCAGCTGGTACATGACCTCAGAAAAAGGGGAGGCTTCACAGTGACCATAGGGGCTGGACTTGTGTGGTGGGCAGTGGCCAGTCTATTCTGGGTACCTGATTGGAAGCCCATATCCAGCCAATGAGCGAACCTGACCCTGGTTACCTGATTGGGTTTCCAGGTAACAATGGGCAGGAGGAGGCTCTGGTGTGACAGTTGAGAGGATTAAAACAAGCTATACAAACTTATCTAAAAGTGACAATAGGTAGCCGAATTGATAACTAAGGTGACACCTGATCTATACAACAACTATGGCTCTCAGTGTCAGACATTGTAACTTACCTGTTTTAATATGCCTTACACTGCTTATGTCCCCTTGCCCTAACTACATTTTGAATGATTCTGTTTGCCATGTGAATAAAGTCTTGCATTTCAAACGCTTTTGCAACAGTTACTAACTCCCTTGGGAAATGCCTAGGAAAGCACTAACAAATGTAACAGCTCTTTGAAGATAGTGAGCCTCAAGGTAACCAGCAGGGTTCCTTCCTTGAGAAAAAGATAAGGGGCCTGGGAACCGGCTATTGCTTCCCAAAAAAGTGAGAATGGTTTTATTGTTTAGCTTTTAATGTTAGAGGTTAAAATGGCATGTTCTGCTTTGAATTGTATCAATCTCAATCCGTCTCTATCCTAGACAACAAGTTCTCAAATAAATCGATTAAGCTGCTGCAAACTATGGTCCATTTTACTTTGAAGTTCCAAGTCTGACATTTTGAGATTGATCCTATTTTGGAGCTTATCTGAACTGGCAACTTATAGCTGGATGGCTGCCAAAGTGCCAGATAACGGAGAGCCCATTGAACCAACAGACGAGCTGGTGATCCCACGCGGGGTTACCGTGACCCGGAGGAAGGGGAGATCACCAATACATTTTTCCACACTGCTCCTCACCCCGAGGAAGTGGGAGCCGCGCAAATCATCAGCCCTGATGGACGAGGCCGCTGGTTGGTTCACCACCCTGATCTCCAGAGTGGGGGCCGAGGGAGAGGATGCAGCCAACAGAGGAGAAAGGGGTGGAAGCCCGGGGGACAGAGATGGGCAAATCCCAAGAGGGAGCGACAAGGCCCTCCTGCTGAGGAACAAGATGCTACTGTGGGCCAGAGAGATCTAGAACGAGGTCCAGGCCAGCCATATGCACATCACGCATGAACTACAGAGGCAGCTGGACCTGATTCAGGAGCAACTGCCGAGGGGCCCGGGTGACTGTCCGCCAGCAAACCCCCCTCCTGCAGATGTACCAGGAGAACCGGCTAAACCGCCACCCGATCAGCCGGTGGGCCCAGTCCCCGCACCTGCCCCGGTACCAGCACCACTGGGTCCCGGACCCATGCCTGCACCACCAGCTCCCGCCCCTGTGCCGGCGCTGCCTCCCAGGTGGCCAGTCGGGCCGTTCGCCCCCCAAGTCCCGGGAACATGGGACGCGGAAAGGGGGAGAGAGCTGCAGTTAACCTTCGACAGGGACCCGGAGGAGGTGGAGTACTTCACTATCCAGTGCAACAGCTTCATGACGCACTGGGGGGGAACCTTCCCAACCAAGGTGAGCAGAGTAGACTACCTGGCCTCCAAGCTGAAGGGGGCCATGAGGAGGTGGTTCGTGAGCATATACGAGACTCGGGGCCCCAAGATGGCAACAGTAGCGGGGTTCCTACAAGCTATACTATGCCAGTACGGGGACCCCCTCCAAGAAATAAAAGCCTTTGCGGTGCTGCGGGGGCTGGAGCAGGGATCGAGAACGATCTGGGAGTATGCCGCAGAGTTCCAAACCCACTGCGCCAAGGTGAGAGGTTGGAGCGAGCGGATGAAGTACGAGGCTTTCCAGAACGGTCTCAACGCAAGCATCCTGGACCGTTGCTACCAACAAGAGCACCCCGACACGCTAGTAGGGTGGATCCAGCTGACCGGGGAGGTTAAGACCAACTTGCAGCACGTAGTGATAAGATGCCAGCAACAGCAGGCGGGAAAAGGGGGACGAGCCCCGAAGGCCGCCGCCAAGCCGGAATCGAAGAAGCCGGCCACCCCAGCGAGCAGCTCGGCCCCGAGTCCCGGATGAAGGTGTTTCTGCTGCGGCGACACCGGGCACTTGGCGGCCAACTGCCCGGAGAAGCTGCGTGCCCCGCCGCAGACCCTGAAGCCGTTGACCGCGGGGCACAAGAAAGCAGGGGGCAAGCCGAAGGAGCCCAATCAGGGCAGCGCCGCCACATCCCTGGTGATTGACGAGGATATTATAATGGTCGATGACTCGGGAGAAGAATTGTGGGACCCAGAGTCGGCGGGAAATGACAGCGACCTGCACTGAAGGGTGTCGAGCAGCAGGTCATGGAACTGACGGCACCACTATGGGTGAGAATAACAGTGGCCCTGCTGTTTATGCCAGTGACATTGCTAAATCCCAAACTAAAGCGATTCATGCACACCCGAGCTTAAATAGACTCTGGTTGCACCCAGGAGATAATCACCCCCCAGTTAGTAGAAGCCCTAGGGCTGGCCAAAGTCCCGCTCCCCCACCCCATCCAGTTCGAGCAGATGGATGGCACAGCCATGAGGGGGAAACCATGTACGGAAGAGACCCAAGAGGTGCCAGTGGGGACCATAGACCACTGGGGGGTAGAGGTCTTTGTAGTAGCCCCATCCTTGTCCTTCGACGTCATGGTGGGGGTGGGCTGGTTAGCCCGACACCAGCCAGATATTCAGTGGGAAGCCCAAACGATAGACTTTACAGACTGGCGGTGCAACCACCACCACTGGAGGGAGGAATGGGGCCCCACACCCCCTCTGGTGAATGAAAGGATGTGTGTAACATTGGAGGAAATCCGGTCGATACCCAAAGAATACCGGGACCTCTGACGCGTGTTCAGTGAGGAGGAAGCCAATGAGCTGCAGCCCCACCGAGACACGGACTGTGCTATTGAACTGATTCCAGGGCAGGAGCTCCCCAGAGCTAAGCTATACTCGATGGGGTGGGCGGAGAAAGACGAACTGAGAAAGTTCATAGATAAAAATTTGAAGTGGGGGTTCATAAGGCCCGCCACGGCGCCGCACGCCACCCCGGTCCTCTTCAGGAAGAAGAAGGAAGGGAGCCTGAGACTTTGCACAGACTTTCGCGGGATTAACGGGCTCTCCATGTCCAATGCCTACCCCATCCCCTTGATCAAAGACCTACTGAGCACAGTGTCCGAGGGGCGGGTTTTTACCAAGTTGGACCTAAGGGACGCTTACTTCAGAGTCAGGATTAAAGAGGGGGATGAGTGGAAAACATCCTTCAACACACTGATGGGGCAGTTCGAGTACCTGGTGATGCCGTTTGGATTGCAGGGAGCACTGGGGGTGTTCATAAACTTTATAAACGATGTACTACGAGAATACCTGTACAAGGGGGTGGTGGTGTAGCTGGATGACATCATTATTTATTCAAAAGACCTTAAGTCGCATGTACTGTTGGTCCGGAAAGTCCTAACGACCCTTTATGAACACAAATTGTATGCAAAGGTGTCAAAATGCGAGTTCCACCAAATGAAACTAGACTACCTGGGGTTCCAGGGAAGGGTTAGCGATGGACCCAGCCAAAATACAAGCTGTATTAGATTGGGAAACCCCAAGAACCGGACAGCAGCTACAATCTTCCCTTGGGTTCTCAAATTTTTATAGGGGGTTCATTAAGGGGTTCGCCCAAGTGATGCTGCCCCTCACCGACCTACTAAAAACAAAGGGAAAGGGGCTCGAGGCCAAAAAGCCGGGGGCGAGCCTCCACTGGACCCCCCAGTGCCAAGCAACTTTCGAGAAGCTAAAGAGACTATTTATGAGCGAACCTGTGTTAGCCCATCCTAACGAACTTAAACCCTTCGTGGTTCAATGCGATGCCTCCGACATGGCCGTCGGAGCCATTCTCATGCAGAAAAACGAGGAAGGGAGGCTCAAACCCTGTGCCTATATTTCCAGAAAATTCTCGAACGAGCAGAGGAATTGGTCGGTTTGGGACAAAGAGGCTTTTGCAGTAACCTTTGCATTAAAAACCTGGAGGTCCTGGTTAGAGGGGGCCCAGGTGCCGTTTGAAATTTGGACTGACCATAAAAACCTAAAGGCCCTAACCAGTTGGAGAAAGCTAATGGCCAAGCAAATCCAGTGGGCAGGATTCTTTGCTAAATTTGACTTTGTGCTCAAGCACATCCCCAGCTAGAAAAACTTTCTGGCGGATGCGCTATCTCGGCTGCCCCAGCGCGAGAGCCAATGGGAAAAGGTCGTTGACTCAATCATTCCCCCCTCTGCCATAGCAGGGGGAGTAACGACCAGATCTGGGAAGAAAACCAGGCAGCCGAAACCGTGGGGGGGCAGCAGACTAATAGAGGAGACCGAAAAAGAAGGAGAGGAAAGGCCAGAAGGCATAGAAAAGGGGAAAGGGGGGTTCTGGTATTACGAGGGAAAGTTTTATGTGCCTAAAACCCTCCATGCCGAGATACTGCAGCACTGCCACTGCAGCAAACTAGCTGGCCACTTTGGGTATGTGAAAACCTTGCACCTAGTAAATCGACAGTTCTGGGGACCCCAGATGAAAAAAGATATTTCAGAATTTGTGGGGTCGTGTCTGACTTGTGTAATGGCCAAGAGGCGAGGGGGGAAGCCTCCCGGCTTGCTACAGCCCCTGCCCACCGCCTCCTGGTCCTGGTCAGTAGTGTCCATGGAGTTTATTGTAGAACTCCCAGCCTCACAAGGAAAAAACGTAATACTGGTGGTGGTGGACACTTTTTCCAAGCAGGCTCACTTCATCCCCTGCAAGCAGCTCCCCACGGCTAAAAAACTAGCACACTTCTTCCATCACGTGGTTAGGCTCCACTCCTTCCCCGACAAGGTCATTAGTGACCGCGGCCCACAGTTCGTTGCCAACTTCTGGCAGGAGTTTTGCAAAATGGTGGGGATAGAGCAGGGCTTAAGTTCCGCGTACCATCCCCAGATGGACGGACAGACGGAATGCGTAAACAGCCTTCTGGAGCAGTACCTCTGCTGCTACATCAACTATCAGCAGTCCAACTGGGTAGAGCTACTGCCATTCGCTGAGTACGGATACAACAATAGTGTGCACAGCTCTACTAAAGCCTCCCCTTTCCAGATCGTGAATGGCTACGAAGGCAAGCCGTTCCCATCCCTGCCAAGTGCTGGGGAAACAGCGCCCCCTGGCTCCTGTCAGCAATGGTGGGAGGGAGTGCAGAAAGGCTGGGAGGTAATCCAGGAAAACTTGGAAACAGCCAAACAAGATTATAAGACTTATTTTGACAAAAAGCACTCTCCACAATGGGAGTTCAAAGAAGGGGAGAGTGTATTCCTGTCTGCCAAAAACCTCCCTCTTCCACAGGCATGCAAGAAACTAGCTTAAAAGTTCTTGGGACCCTTCAAAATCAAGAGGGTGATTAACAAGGTGACAGTCGAACTAGACTTGCCCAAAATGTTTAGTAAGATACACCCTGTGTTTTATTGCAGCCTTCTTCGCAAGGATCCTGGAGCTACATCTTGGCACCCTCGCCCTCCAGAGCCACCACCTATTCAAGTGAAGGGCCAGAGCCACCATGAGGTGCAAGAAATACTGGACTCCAGGGTCCAAAGGCGGGTATTGTACTACTTGGTTCGCTGGAAGTACTTTCCCAGCAGCTGTGATGAGTGGGTTAAGTCAACCGACCTATGAGCCCCCAGTTACTAAAGAAGTTTTACCTACTGCACCCAGATAAACCCCGAGCAAGAGCTTAGGGGGGGGGGGCAGTATGTCAGACAATGTAACTTACCTGTTTTAATATGCCTTACACTGCTTATGTCCCCTTGCCCTAACTAACTCCATTTTGAATGATTCTGTTTGCCATGTGAATAAAGTCTTGCATTTCAAACACTTTTGCAACAGTTACTAACTCCCTTGGGAAATGCCTAGCATAGCACTAACAAATGTAACAGCTCTTTGAAGATAGTGAGCCTCAAGGTAACCAGCAGGGTTCCTTCCTTGAGAAAGAGATAAGGGGCCTGGGAACCGGCTATTGCTTCCCAAAAGTGTGAGAATGGTTTTATTGTTTAGCTTTTGATGATAGAGGTTAAAATGGCATGTTCTGCTTTGAATTGTATCAATCTCAATCCATCTCTATCCTAGACAACAAGTTCTCAAATAAATGGATTAAGCTGCTACAAACTATGGTCCATTTTACTTTGAAGTTCCAAGTCTGACACTGAGTGAAGCTGATCTTCCTCTTCTTTACTCCTCTGCTGTCACCATCCTTTGTCTTGGATTCCGTTGAGCAAAAGCTTAGGCAGTCTGGCAGATCCATGCCTAAGATAAGCTTGATTGCCTTATACAGAAGTTGAAGCAGCTGTTGGATATGTGAGTCTCGTTTTGCTGTAACGGAGTCAGGAAAACAAGATGAATTCTGGTGGTGTTAGCCTTTGGTTCATGGAAACAGGCTGGAAACTGTTTGCCTGTACAGTTCATGGCAGCATGGCTTCTTCCACTTCATCGGCCGAGATTGTGCACGCAAGGAGCGGCTGGAGGCTCATCTGTAGTTCTGGCTAACACCCATCCAGAGATGTAGAATGCTGCTACAAAGCTGAGGCTTATAGTATCCATATAAGCCTTAGAAACTGAGGGCAAAGTCCACTTCTTAGAGCAGATGTGTGCGAGTCAAAACTCCAGGCATCCTGGCAACCATACTGGTGATCACGATGTCCATGTGGATGGAAAGTAGGGGGCTTTTTCTTAAAGGGTGTGTGTGTGTGACAGAACTGTCATCAAAGACAGAGGAAATAATTTAGTGGAGCAAAAAAAATGAAAAGTTGGTGTGTACTGAAGAAGCATGGTATAGTAGTTAGGATAATGGATCTCACTATTGGATCTGTTTGCTGATGTTTGCTGGGTAACATTGCTGGGAAACATTGGGCTAATTAGTTATTCTTCCTCAGCTCAATCAGCTCACAGGGTTGTTGTGAGGATTAAATGACGAAGGAAGAACAAGGTACACTGACCCAAGCTTCTTGGAGAAAAGGTAGGGGGGAAATGTAGTGAACAAATAACTCTCAGAGCTAGGAGAATAGGTGCAAGAATCAGCAATAAAAGCACAAAAAAATCCCAACAAACCACATAAATGAGAGTTTTGTTTAGCCAGTATTTGCCAGAGGCTTACATTTGCCACTATGTCTCAATGGGTGGACAGGATATATTCAATTGATGCCATTGTCCTTCAGTTTTTTTCCCCTAAGGAGAAGTAATGCAAGTATTGCACCTTCAAAGCAGTTAAAAAAATTGGCACACTGTATGCAACATTCTCAGCTACACCCTCAGGTACACTTAAATAAACGGTGAGAAAATATAAAATGCCCTGCATGAATTCAATACTTCAAAAATATACAAGTAAACAGTAGTTTACCATAGTAACTGAGCATTATGTCATGTTATGTTATAAGAGAATTCCTGTGTGATTAGATATTGCACTTGTTTGACCCAACGAAAGAGAATATTTCAACATATGCAATAGCATTTTCCATGTTTAAAGGAAGTCAGTTTACCCATTCTTGGGACTGTAAGAGAATCTAAATGGGACTGTAACATGGCTATGAGTTTAAGTTTAGGACTTAATCTCATTTAAATTGTTGAAGAGATCATTATCTAAAACCTTTAGAAACTGTGCTATACTTTCTAATGGGTGTCAATATTATAACCTAGAATGTTCCGCATCTTATATCTGGGTCTTTCTCTAAAGCCATGGTTCCCAGTCTGGGGGATGGGGATCCTGGGGGCCCATGACACCCAGCTCTATCTATTGATGGGCGGCCAAGCTGCCGACGTCCCTGTAAATCTGGACCAGGCATTGCAAGCCGTGGCTGATTGGATCAAGCTGAGCGGGCTGAAATTGAATCCAGCAAAGACAGAGGTCCTTTGCCTAGGTCGCAGCGGTCTGGAAGGAGGGATCTCCCTTCCAGCTTTTGACGGGGTGCCATTGGTACCAGTGTGTGAGGTCAAGAGCTTGGGAGTGCTACTGGAGTCTTCCCTGACAATGGAGGCCCAGATAGCTGCCACTGCCAAATCTGCCTTTTTTCATCTTAGATGGGCGAGGCAGTTGGCCCCCTTCTTGGAATGAGGCGACCTGGCAACAGTGATTCATGCAACGGTCACCTCGAGATTGGACTACTGTAATGCCCTCTACATGGGGCTGCCCTGTAGCGAACTCGGAAACTGCAGCTAGTGCAGAATGCAGCAGCCAGGCTGCTAGTGGGACTACCTCGGTGGGAACATGTGCGGCCTAGGCTGCGGGAACTGCACTGGCTGCCAATTGTATACCAGGTTTGTTACAAGGTGCTGGTTATTACCTTTAAAGCCCTATATGGCCGAGGACCTGCCTACTTTAGGGACCACCTCTCTCCATATGTTTCCCAGAGAGCACTGCGCTCCAGCTCACAAAATCTTTTAAAAATCCCTGGGCCTAAGGAGGCCAAACTAAAAACAACTAGGGAGCAGGCCTTCTCTATAAAAGCACCCCAATGGTGGAATCAGCTGCCGGAGGAGGTGCGGGCCCAACGGGATCTTAACCAGTTCCGTAGGGCCTGCAAAACCGCCCTCTTCCAACTAGCCTTTTAAGATGGAACCAGAACTAATATTAAGCTATCTTGGACAAACAGAGATTGTAGCACCATTGTATTGTTTTTAGATTAATTTTAATTAATTTATGTATTGTATTTATGTCATTGTTTACTGATTTTATTATCTGTTTATTGTTATATCATGATATTATATCATGCTTTGTAAGCTGCCCTGAGCCTGCCTTGGTGGGGAGGGCGGGGTATAAATAAAAACTTATTATTATTATTATGGAGTTATTGTAAGGGCTCTATGAATCCATCCAACTCGGGCATGTTTCTGCCTTCCCCAACCTTCACCTTCCTCCTGAGTGGCTATTCACCCCAACTCTGTGTCAATCTGGCTGATGGCTTGCCTCAGAACAGCTGTGCCTCTCCAGCTGGATCTTCCTCCTCTAAGCCTCTATCTACTGCTGAAAGGGGACATTCTAAGCATTCTACACCAGTAACTCCAAACTATGCAAGCATATGACACTTTCTTATATTGTGTCAAGTTGATGGTTTCTAATGGCTACCCTTCAGCCAGACTTCTGATATCTGAAAGCTGAAGCCCGTGCAAAAAAACCAAACAAAAACAAAACAACACAGCCATCACATTACAGGATTCAGTATAATAGACTGATAAATAAATAATATACCTTGCAGATGTAAGTACAACTATTTTTCAAATACATGTAGATGTTATTGTGATTAATAAACTCCAAATTCATTTAAACATGCTACTGAATTCATAGTAGCTTTCTGTCAATGGAGTACAATTACTACCATGTGAGTGCAATTACAGTAGTGCAATTACTATCATGTGAGGGTCCACAAGCAATTTTGATGTTGGAAAAGGGTCTGAAAAAGCTGGGAACTACTGCTTTAAAATAATCAATTGACACACTCCAGGCAATTCTTGCTCTGCAGTTAATGTAGAAATAAGTGATCTTGTTCTGGTCATTTGGAGATATGCTACTAAAACAATGCAGTCTCTGGTCTAAGATATTCTCAGGTTGCTTTCTTCTGTTAAACAGATCAAATCAGGGTGGGCCTTTTTTTGTGTAACAGAAAATGGAATTTAATTATGAAGGAATGTTAACCCTAGACAACCCTCCACCTCTAAAACAATTTGACCTGTTTGACCTTTTATCCATGACAGAAATACTTCATAGATCTTCTTGGAAATAACAGCTGTTCCTTTTGAAATGTTTAATATAACAGTTTAAAAACCAAATGTTAAAAATTAAATCTAATAATTGGTGTGCTCTGTGCCTTTATGGGTGCCCTTTCAAAGTCTTTGCAGGTTCCCTCTTGTGCAACTGGGCCTGCCCTGGCAAGCAGCACTGCACAGCTACACAACTTAGGGTTGCCAGGTCCAGCTCAAGAAATATCTGAGGACATGGGTGTGGAGCCAGGAAACTGGAGGTGGAGGTTGTGACAAGCATGATTGAACTTCAAAGGAAGTTCTGGCCATCACATTTCAAAGGACCATGTGCCTTTTAAATGCCTTCCCTCCATTTGGAAATGAAGGATGGAGCATCTTCTTATAGAATTGGACTCCCTGGTCCAATCTTTTTGAAACTGGGGTGATGTTTTGAGGAGAGGCACCAGATGCTATGCTGAAAATTTGGTGTCTCTACCTCAAAAAATACCCCCCCTCAGAGCACCCAATACTCACGGACCTATTTTCCATTATACCCTACGAGAACTGGTCTCCATAGGGTATAACAGAATGTCTAGCAGACATTTCCTCTCCCCCACATTTTCTGATGAACCTAAAGTGGGGGAAGGGCCTCCAAACCAGGGGATCCCCTGCCCCCAACTGGGGATTGGCAACCCTAACACAACTGGACCATATTTTTCCTGGGTAGAGGGTGGCCAGTGGTATAGTAGGGTAGAAATCTGTAGATGGAGAGAAGGTAAAGTAGGTTGGCTGATGGATGGGAAGGAGAGGAAGCAGGAGAGGGGGAGAGGTTAGGGAGCTTTCAAGGAAGAGAAAGAAGAAAAAGTGTGGGAGAGGGAAATTTGCCCGGCAAATTCTTACAGGTTCCAGCTTGTGATCTCTGAATTCTAAACTTTCTCTGAAAAAGTACCTTGTAGAGTTCTACAAGCAAAGGTGGAGTGAATATATGGTTAGGAATGCTGATTTGAAAGTAATGAGCCTCAGCTTTGATATTTGAGCAAGTTTACTCAACTCCCTTTCCAGTCCCACATGCCACATTAAAAACAAAACAACCCCCCCCCCCCCCAAAAAAAAACCAACCTCTTTCCTACCAGTCAGAGAGTAGCATAGCATTTCTTCTTGGCCCCATCAGCTAGTGACTAATTGGAAGTCTATCGCAAGGAGAGGAGATTACTTAATTATGGTAGTAGAGATTAATTAATGTTAGATGGAAAAAGAGGGCAGGCAAAAATAGAACTGGAAGTAGTTCCGAGATTCAGCCTTATCTCAGCTAAACATACCAAATAAGGAGTTTAGAAACCCAGAACTGAACAGCCTTGAAGAGGAGTAAAGAACAAAGAAATAACAGGCTAATATGGCCTCTAGTAGATTAGAAATAGTATAATTAATATCAATAGTTATAATATGTGACTGAGAATGGCAAGAATGTCCAACTAAGTACAGAAGCAGAGCTAAAGGTGGGGTGTATTGGCTGGGATCTGACAGTCTAAATCCAAGTAAAACATGTAAGTTGTATTTTTGATATAGTTGCTATGATTAAAAGTAGCAAAAATTAGTTAACACAGCTTTTATGTATTTTAAGAAAATGTATGGATATAGATAACTTTGGAGTTATAAGAAAACTAATTAACCAAGAGTGTGATCCCTGTCAAGTGGGACAGCTAGCTATTGTTGGAACCTAACTTTGAAAATCTAGAAATATGGGAAACTGAATTGAAGAGAAACATCTCCGAGAATACTCCTTTCCTGTAATCTGGTTACTCTTGGTAAAATTTTTATTTACAGGTTCTAGTAATCACTCTGATGATCTATGCAAATTTAATGGATGCTGTTAGAATATTATTTTAAGGAATTCTGTGTTAAAAGTGTAAATTCTCAAAGAGATAAAATCAAGGCAAGATTCTCTAGTAATATTTTTCCTTGTGTGCTATACACAAAATGAATCAAAGATGTTGCTGTAGTGTATCTTTTTTGAGGAGATTGATGATCTAATATAGGAAAGCTGACTATCTGAATCATCTTGAGTCATCTGGAGCATCATTAATTGTTCAGCATCTTGTCTTCTTTCTCCATCATATCAGTGCACAAGACACAGTAACCCAGAATTTTTCTTAACAGTGTTACATATTTTTTTCAATGAAGCCGTTCTCTCTCTCATATTTGAATCCCTCAGATGAGATGACAAAGGGTTTGCCTAACCAAAAAAAGTCTAAAATGAAGGAGAGAACAATGCGAGCCATGGTGGTCCCCACTGAGGAGAAAGGCAGAGTACAGATTAAACAAACAAATAATAAATGGCAGGATTTTATTCTGTAACGCTTGGTGTGATTATATTGCTTAACTCAGTAGATAAAATCATTTGAGTTAGTTAGATTTATGTTCTGATGGAAAATGTGATAACATGTTAGGAAATCAAAAGACAATGGATAAAATGTTCAAGAGTAGTGCCAACAATATCTTAAGAAAAAGAGAAGAATTTTTAATGCAAGCAAAAATGAAAGCATAGTTGTGTAAATTACTTCAGCTCTGCCTGATTTTCCAGAATGTTCTGTCATAATCATCACATATGTGATTCAAGGCTAACACTGGATTTGGAATGTTCACAGAGCCCCACACTCTTGCATCGCTTGTGGCTAAGGCTTTGGGTAAGATTCTAAAGACTCTTGGATTAGTTCAGGCTGAGCCACATTTATCTCTTCAGGCCAAAACATCTGCTGGGAAATGCAGTGATTTCATAGAATCAGTGCAATCTGAATGCTGTATGTCATCCAGGCTTGAAAACTGAAATTGTGGAATGCTAAGATGAAATTCAAGAGTACATTTGGTGCAAATAATTACTAATTGGCAAGGTTTGTACAGCTAGTGATGAAGCTGTGCCAACTGTGAGGGTTTTCTTTAAATCAGAACTAGCACTCCAACTATTTACTGTCCTGATAGTAGGGATTTGATAGGAAACAAGAACTATCCTGTGCTCTGCATTGCCCTCTGCAGTTGTTTTTAAACCATCATGCTTCCTTTTTCTTTTTCAAGGCTAAGGTAAGGAAGGATGAGCTTAATTACCTGCTGGCTTCCATAGAAGGTGGGTTTAACCCTTTTAAGAGGTGATGTTTGTGGCCTTTTCTACCAACTCAGGGGAGCCACATAGCCTTCTATGATTTGGGGTAAGCAGGTTTATTTTAAACTGTATGCCTTTCATTTATCAGGTGTTCTTAAGGTAGTAGGTTTAAAGGCTTTGGGTTTGCTACTGTAAGGTAATTTTTGTGTGAGCAAGTAGAACAGAGATCATTGAAGCAGGAGTTGTATGTAAAAAAACAAAGATTTATTTATTTACAGGTTGATTTCAACAAACAGATCAGCAGCACAGATCTCCAGGTAGTCAGAGGACAAAACTGGCTGAGGCACAAGGGCTGCCAAGCTCCTGAGCTGGTTGGGTTTCTCCTGCTCGGGAGGTCCCCAACCCACTGGCCCATGTTGGGCCGGCAGGGGGATCCCCTCCCAACGTCACCAGTGCAATGACCTCACTCACAAGTGATGTCATCGCACTGGTGACGTTGCACGCCAGCCACTCTAGGAGCTTCCAGGAAAACTCTATAGTTTTCCTGGACACTTTAGCAATTTGAGAGTGAAACTCTATGGTACCACCCACACCGGCCTGACCTTCCCAATAAGTCAGACTAAGGAACAGGGGTGGAATTCTACCAGAAGCTCCTTTGCATATTAGACCACACACCCCTGATGCAGCCAATCCTCCAAGAGCTTACAAAAAAGAGCCTTGTAAGCTCTTCGAGAATTGGCTACATCAGGGGTGTGTGGCCTAATATGAAAAAGGAGCTCCTGCTAGAATTCCACCCCTAATGAATGGGACAAGGTCTTCTTATTAACCAAAATTTGGTACCATGCTACCAGACAGCTGGCCAATAGTGCCTAAGTATAGGTGCCATTGACCAGTTTTTTTTCTGTAATTCTCTCTTTGTATGCTACTAGGCAGAGCTGTTTTACTTAGGAAGACACAATCATCACACTGTCCCTGAGGCAGATCTGAGCTCTCCCCAATGAACCAAATCTGAACTCACTCCAGCATTCCACCCTCTGTCCCCTAAAAAGATGATTAAATGGTAGAGCAGCACTCATATAGGCTCAGCTGAGTGGCTGTTTTTCCCTTCAGGGGCAGGACAGCCCCTGTCCATCAGAATATTCTTCAAGGACTGGGAGTGAGAGTCCCATGGATACATTCTATTTGTCCACTTGGAAAATAAGTGTTCTGAGACAGCCTGTGTCTTCAGGGAGGGGTTTCCATCTCCAAGTCTGAAGGCAGTGAATCTTTAACGCATTCATTGCATGTGAAGCTCCTTTGTTCAATGAGGGAGTTGCATCTCAGCATCAGCATGGGTCAGGAGGGGAATGCCTGTAACTATTGGCTCACTCCCTGTAATTTGCAAAAAGGTTATACTGAGGGTAAAGGTTCTTTCCTCTGAAATATACCCAGTGTGAGAAGAAGAAGATGAAGACGACATTGGATTTGTATCCCACTTTCTACTCTGAATCAAAGCCTCAGAGCGGCTTACAATCTCCTTTACCTTCCTCCCCCACAACAAACACCCTGTGACGTAAGCGAGGCTGAGAGAGCTCTCCCAGAAGCTGCCCTTTCTAGGACAACTCTGCAAGAGCTATGGTTGACCAAGGCCATTCCAGCAGCTGCAAGTGGAGGAGTGGAGAATCAAACCCAGTTCTCTCAGATTAGAGTCCGCACACTTAACCAGTACACCAAACTGGCTCTCTATTAAAGGGAAATAATACAGAGTTGTAAACATGAGGCAAGCCAAAAGTATGAAATGCTTCAGGTATTATGGTTCAGTTTTCTGCTGCTGGCAGCATGCCAGGTTTTTGGTGTGTGTGTGTGGGGGGGGGGGGGGAGAGATGACCAGTTCATTTGCTGTTGCACAAGTTTGATGCTGGAGTTTGAGCTGATGTGGGGGAACTCATTCAGATAATTAGTCCTCAGTTGGATCATTTGTTCAGCTCGCCTCCCTATTTGGTTGTGGGCTGAACCCATGACCCTTCTGATCTTGTACTTACCTAGATTACCTGGCAGGATGCCTTTGGGGAATACAAAACATGGCCCCGGGGTGGCATGAGAAAGACTTGTATTCAACCTCTGGAGACCTGCTTTGAATGTCAAGGATTTGGAGCTATCCCCCAGCATCTCTAGTTACGCAGATTCTTCTGGTACATGGGTAGAAGTGGGGGTGTCTCTGTGTGTATTGAACAGAAGAGAGAAAAAATAAACCTTACAGGCTGTTGTAAGGAAGACAATGGGCAGGTGTGCGCATGTGGAGTACAATAAATCCTATGCAAATGCCATCCATGACAGTGGGGGCTGCCATGATGCCAGCAATGAAGTGGGCATGTGGGGATGCTGGCAGCTATTTATAAATATTGTTCCTTAAAATGCAAGAAGCAGGGAACAATGTTACTCAGAACAACCAGAGGATACTGCTGATCATACATGCTTTTGTCTTTTGCAGAGTTTAGCAGGAGTGCAGAATAAACATTTGCAAGATGCTTTATATGTTTTCTGTACAAATTGTGAGCATGCAGCCTTATTAGTGGTCCCCACTGCACCAATGTATCCTTATGGTCCTCTAGGACCCTCGTATCACCAGAAAATCTCATTACCAAAAAACATGCAACAATTACTTATAAAACATGTAGGAGAAACACTAGTCAGCATTAAAATTGCTAATGAAGCATCCACCTATGAAGCTTATTTTCTCATCTGAGCAGCAAAATCTGGTTTTGAATTGCTTTCTCTTTCCACAGGTGTTTTCTATAAGACATGACTTTTCAATTTACAACATGGATGGCACATTTGAACAGCACTGCCTATGTTTTACCTGATCTTAGGCCAAGGGAAGGACAGAAGCCTGGGTGGTCTGACTGCTGGAAAAACAATCTCAGAAATATCTGTCAGTTTGATAATTTCAATCTAATTCTAGCCTTTGGAATTAGAACAATCTAGTTCCAGAACCAGCTTTGGAAAAGAAATTCTCAGCTTTGTTGGTTTGATTTGAAGAAGGTTCTTCTTCTATTTTGAGAAGGTTCTTTTAAGCTTCAGGGAAGATTCTCAACCATCAACATGATGGACTTCCTAATGGAGATGAAGAGGAAAAACAGATGCCCTATAATCTTTCTTTCTTTCTTTCTTTCTTTCTTTCTTTCTTTCTTTCTTTCTTTCTTTCTTTCTTTCTTTCTTTCTTTCTTTCTTTCTTTCTTTCTTTCTTTCTTTCTTTCTTTCTTTCTTTCTTTCTTTCTTATTATATCCCACCCTATCTCACAAGCAGGCTCAGGGCAGCTCACAGCAAAATAGTAATAAATAGTAAATTCATAAAAAAACATTAATCATTCCATCTAGATAAAATTACTTTTAAACAATCCCTAATGGTAGCTAATTATTTCTAGCAACAGTGCCTGCCACTAAAATGTCAGGGAGGGCACATTCCTGTCAGTAAGCAGCACCACGTTGTTATCAGCAGTGCTCTAAGAGGAGTGACAAGTGGAGTGTCTCAAGGATCTGTCCCAGGACCTGTTTTGTTCAGCATCTTTATAAATGATTTGGATGAAAGAATAGACGGAATGCTTGTTAAATTTGCTGATGATACTAAATTGGGAGGGGTTGCAACTACAGTAGAAGACAGAAACAGGATAACCAATAAAATGAATTTTAACAGGGATAAATGTAAAGTTCTGCATTTTGGTAGGAAAAATCCCATGCATGGTTATAGGATGGGGGAGACTTGTTTTAGCAGTAGTATGTGCAAAAAGTGGATCATACACTGAACATGGGTCAACAGTGTGATGCAGTGGCTAAAAAGGCAAATGCAATTTTGGGCTGTATCAACAGAAGTAAAGTGTCAAGATCACATGATGTGATGGTATTGCTTTACTTTGCTCTGGTAAGACCTCACCTGGAGTATTGTGTTCAATTTTGGGCACCACATTTTAAGAAGAATATAGACAAGCTGGAACGGGTCCAGAGGAGGGCAACGAAGATGGTGAGGGGTCTGGAGACCAAGTCTTATGAGGAAAGGTTGAAGGAGTTGGGAATGTTTAGCCTGGAGAGGAGGCGGCTGAGAGGTGATATGATCACCATCTTCAAGTACTTGAAGGGTTGTCATATAGAAGATGGTGTGGAATTGTTTTCTGTGGCCCCAAAAGGTAGGACCAGAACCAAAGAGTTGAAATTAAATCAAAAGAGTTTCTGGCTCAACATTAGGAAGAACTTCCTGACCATTAGAGCGATTCCTCAGTGGAACAGGGTTCCTTGGGAGGTGGTGGGCTCTCCTTCCTTGGAGGTTTTTAAACAGAGGCTAGATGGCCATCTGACAGCAATGAAGATCCTGTGAATTTGGGGTAGGTATTTGCAGGTTTCCTGCATTGTGCAGGGGTTGGAATAGATGACCCTGGAAGTCCCTTCCAACTCTATGATTCTAAGGTGAATGAAGCTGATAGAAGAGATTTATCTGATACAGCAGACTGAGCAGGGAAGGCCGATGTAAGTTGGACATCCACTGCCTCAGCCCATTGGCAGAACAGCCCTCTGGTAGAATAGCTCCATTTTGCAGGCCCTATGGAACTGTGATAAATCCTGCAGGACCCTGACTTCAACTTGAAGAATGAGAAAAAAAAACTCTGGCCCTGTCTGAGGCAAGGCAGACGTCCTTTGATGCTGCTCAGAAGAGCGCAGAGCTCTTCAGGCTGGGGCACATACAGGGAGAGACGGTCCTGTAGATATGTTGGTCCCTGGTCACAGAGGACCTTAAATGTTAACATCATAACTTTCAATTTGATCCAGTACACAACTGGCAAATACTGCAGCTGGCACAACACTGGCTAAATGTATGTCTGCAGGTGTGCATAAAGGCAGGCCTGCATAAAGCAAGTTTCAGTAATCTAACCTGGAAGTGATTCTGGATGCCTAACAAGCCAAAGATGATAAAAGGCAGATCTGGCATCATTGGTGACCTGGGCCTCCACAGAATGGTCAGCATCCAGAATCACCCCTAGATTCCACACTGTTGGGGAAAGTGTCAATGGTGCCCCCTTTCCAGGCAAGGAGTCAGATTCCTGATCCTATCCTCTCATGACTCAGGATCTCCATCTTCTCTGGATTCAGTTTCAGCTGGCTCTGTGGCAGCCAACCAGCCATGACCTCCAGAGCCCTGGCCAGATTTTCTGGGGCAGAGGCCACCCATCCGTCCATTAACAGATACAGCTGGGGGGCTTTCTCAGGGGCTTAGAGTCAAACCACTTTATTTTTTTAAAAAAAATTCTGTCAACTTCTCCCCCAAAGGCAACAAACTTCCAAACAAAAAAACTTTCAAACATAAAAGTGGCATGTGAAACATTTATATGAATAAACATGTAAACATACAAACACAACACCATCATGGAATTAGGGCAAATAAGAGTTAATGAGGGTATGCTAAACAAACCCATCTTCATCCACTGTTGGAAAGTAAGGACAGAGGGAGACAGATTAACCTCCCTGGGGAAGGAGTCCCAAACTTTCTGTGCCATGACCAAGATTACCCTTTTCCCAATTGCCATCCATGTAGCCTCAGTTGGCAGAGGCACTTGAAGCACGGCCTGCAAAGACAAAGGTTGGATAGATTCATATAGAAGGCGGTTCTTAAATATGCTGGCCCCAAACCATATACGGCTTTAAGGATCAATACCAGCATTTGAACTGGATCTGGAAGCTAATTGGGAGCCAGTGCATATGAAACAAGATTGGAGTGCTGTGGTCACTGCAATACATTCTAGTCAACAATTTAGCCACAGCATTCTGTACAAATTGTAACTTCTGGACAGTCTTCAAGGGCAGCCCCATTTAGAACACATTGCAGTAACCTATTCTAGTTGTTAATTAGGGTATGCACCACAGTGGCAAGATCTTTTCCCCCAAGAAAGACATCAGTTAGCTCATCAGCTGAAACTGAATAGAAAGGCAAATCTAGCCACCACTGCCACCTGTTTATTCAACAGGAGCAGAATGCCCAAGCTATGAACCTGATCCTTCAAGGGAAGGGCAGCCCCATCTAGAACAGAAGATATGCCATTTCTTGGGTCAAACCTTTCATCCACCAGTAGCTCCTGTGTTTTGTCAGGATTAACTTTTAGCTTGTTATTCCTCATCCATCTCAAAACTGCCTCCAGGCACTTGTCCTATCCTGACTATGCATCCACTTGGATTGAATTGAGACTTAAGTTTCCTGTCTCATTACCAATGCTGAGTTCTCCACGCCTACTACCTCTCTGCATATCACACCTAATCCAATCACACCTGCTATTGTCATTTGCCTCTTAATGTCATTTGACATCTGAAAACACTCCACTTTCTGATATATAGGACAGATGGACCCTATCACAAATTTCGTTAGTCTTTAGGGTGCTATTGAACTTTTACTCTTTTCTACTGATATTTAAACTAAACATTCAACTGACACAAAACCAAATGTATATGGTCCATTGACTTGGGAAGAAAATGGATTGGAGCCAGTGATCCATGGTTACAAGGATTGTGGATCCAGCAGTCATTTCTAAGCCAGAGAAAACTGATTCCTGGGATTGTGGGGCCTACTTGGACTAATGGGCACATGGGTCTAGAACAGGGTTGTCAAACATGCAGCCCATGGGCCACATCTGGCTCACACAGAAATCCATCCCTGAGTAACTTCCTTCTTCTGCTTTCTTTCCCAGGGCTGCTGCAGGCACACCGTAGCTTGCTTTCCCCCAACTCCCTCAGTGGCTCTTTGCTTCCTGTCTCTTGGCTCCCTCCCTCCTTCCTTTCTTCCCTTGCTCCCTCCTTCTCTCTCCCTTTCCCCACCCCCTTCTCTCTCTCTCACATACAGGCACACAGAGAGCTCCGTGGCTGCTTTCTGTGGGAGTGATATAAAGATACCCCCTTTTACACAGAGATACCTCCCCCTTCTGCTTCCTTCCTTTGGGCTGCTTCTCCTCTTTTGGAGAGAGAGGGGGAGGAAAGAGAGTTCCATGGCAGTTGTAAGACCAACAATGCTTTGTTCCAGTTACAAGCTTTTGTGTGCAAGCACACTTCTTCTTTGGAGGAAGGGAAGGGGGAAGGGTGGGTGGATGGATGGATGGATTTTTCAAACAAGCACAATATACATTGTTTTGGCTTATTCTGAAAAGTTGTTTTTGGTTTTTTTTTTAAATAGGATTTCTCTGTTCCTATTAGGATTTATTTTCTTCCAAAAAGATGCTGATTAGGAATTAGAACACTTCACACAGTAAAATTCAGTTGGAAAGTGCATTAAAAATGGACTGAACGTACATTATTTAGTATGTGTGATCACAGCCTTGGATTGGTCCTTAAATCTTGGAGAGTGGACAGTGGCATGATTTCAGATGCCAAATGACAAAGACGCACATTGGTAATGAGACAGGAGAATTAGCTCTCAGTTCTGTCCAGGAGGATGCATTGTCTTAAGATTCATTATCAGTTGCAATTCAGCAGTTTCTCTTTCTAATCCCCCCTTGAGATTCCTTTGTAAAAGCACTGCTACTTTTTGATCAGCAACTGAATGTTCTGGTTTCTAATGTCAGACTCATGTCCATTCATTCTTTGCATCCTCCTGGACTGAATCCTCCTGGATGGAATTGAGACCTAGGTTTCCTGTCTCATTACCAATGCTGGTATCTTCATGTCTACTAACCTTCTGCATATCACAATCCAATTAAGCTTGCTATTATCATTCACCTGCTATTGCAATTTGATACCTGAAATCACCTTTATCAAGTTTCTGTCTCTAGTATCCTGTGTTATGTTTTATGGAATGCATGGCCCAGCTCAACAAAGTGGTATTTATGTCAGAACTGGCCCTCATAACAAATGAGTTAGAAACCTCTGGTCTAGAAGTTCCACTGAGGTCAGTGAAGAGGGCAAAAAGACTCCTCTTTTTCTTCTGTCAGTAGACTTTGCTAATGGAAGAGGAAGGACTCCCATCCCTCCCACACACACACAAATAGCAGATGCCCCTTTGGGATGAATGTTGAACTAATATTGGGGTTCGGTGGGGGGAGTCAATTTTTTTTTGCATACCGGGGGGTTCCTAAAGATATGTAGAACTTTCTCCTGCCTTGAGTGTTGCAACCTTGAGTGTTTCTTTAGAAACAAAAAAGTACGCCTTAGGATAAATACTTTATATACTTATCTTACTGAAAGATCAATCATCTTCTCCTATGTGACCCTGACTAGGCACTGAGATTGTCAACTGAAGCCTACTCCCGGGGCTTTTCCTTTCAGAGGTTAGGCAGGTGGATACAAGGGACAAGGCTTTCTTTGTCATCATTGCATACTAATTATCAGTCTTTCTCTCCAAATGTACTTTCTTGGCAAACACATTATTATCATTTTTACTTTCAGGGGAAAGTAGTTTGATTCTCCCAAGCTTTATAGATAATATTACTGTGGATATTTTGCTGTTTTATTGAATTCTGCTTACAATGTTGCTGATTTTAGCAACTCAGGTGTTTTCTATTTTATGCTGTTTTAATGTTTATCCAATGTTTATCCAAGGTTTACCTGCTTTAGAGGTTTCTGGGTGGAAAGATGGATGTATATGGCCTGCCATAAATTTAATTCCAAATCTAGGGGTATTCATTTGATTATGCCTTTGAAAGCGTTTAGGGTTTCAGGTGTCCATTTGGTGTTACAGATTAATTGAGCAGAGGCTTGGTTGTGGTACAGCTTGTTTTTAACCCATTTTGTTACTGTTTTGTCCAATGTTATTATACTGAATTTATGATATGGTATCTACTGCTACATGTTTTAAATGTTGACATATTGTAATTTATTTTCTTGGATCCTCCTTGCTGGAAGAAAAGCAGGATGAAAAGTTTCTTCCTTGTTGTTGCTGCTGCTGCTGCTGTCGTCGTCATCACCACCACCACCACTACCATAACAGTGAGGGAGTATATACATATGAAGAAATATTTTCATTAATGGAATATGTTTTTATGAACCTTCTGATAAGACCTTAGAGAAGAAGACTTCTTGAATTTTCATCTACCACCACCACATGCCATGGACTTGTGCAGCACCTTACCAATTTCACCTGTAATCTTCAAGGACTAATCATCAGATGCAAGATTTAAACTGCATAGGTTTGTAACAACAATGTAACCTTGGATCAAACACTTGTTTAAAGTACTCTAGTTTTGTGCTTTCAAAAAGATGTGAATAATAATAATATTTACAAATCCACACAAAGGCAGAATGAAACAGAAGCAAGGTTCAAAGACCCATCAAACTTCTCCTCCTCTTTCCTCGTAATTGATCAGAAGCATGATTGCAAGCAAATTTTTAAACTAATCATAGCTCAGTTTGAAACAAAACATTTCCCAAGTATACAATACTTCATGAACACAAGCAGGAGCTTTTGGACAGACAATACACAAAAATAAGATTTTTTGAAACAATTCTGGGGCAAATGGAAATGTAAAGGCTGTTAAAAACAGAATACTTCTCCAGCTTGCATCCTGACAACTCTATTTGGATAGAAAATGGGACCTGCTTTTCCATGGGTTTATCCCACAGTGCTGCTGAAACATTTCAAAGCCTGCAGTGATGTGGAAGGACTGGAGGCCTTTTCCATGGAATCTGCACCATTGGGAAGGACCCATATTATCTGTCCTATGTAGGGTTGCCAGGTCCATCCTGGCAACTGGTGAAGGATGGGAGGCAGGACTTACCTAAGAGAATGTCCGGCCCCTGCCCAGCCGAGCCAGCTTGCAGGCTATAGGCTGGGGGCCGTCTTTGCGTCCCCGGAAGGAGGGAGGGGCAGCAACATCACCCGACATACGGGTGTTTAGCGAGGCGTGGAGGTGGGGCTTTATAAGCCCCGGCTCCCGCCTCACTACGCAGTTTGTTTTCGGCTCTCTGGGGGAGAGCCACGTCTGTTGGTGCTGCTGCAGGGTCTAGGCCTGGGCAGCTTCGGTCGGCGCGGCGAGCTTCCCGGGGATCAGCTGTTCGGCGCTGGTGCTTTGCGCGGGAGGCGCGCTTGCAGCGGCTGTTCGGAGCGGCGCAGGGAGCTTCCCGGGGATCAGCTGTTCGGCGCTGGTGCTTTGCGCGGCGAGGCGCGTTTGCGGCGGCTGTTCGGGTGCAGAGCTTCGTGGATCAGCAGACGCGCTTGCGGCGGCTGAGTAGCGCGGCGGAAGGCCTAGTAGCTTCCGAGGGTTTCGGGGGGAGGCCGGGAAGGCGGCGCGAAGTGGTCCCTAGGCAGAGGAGTGAGGGCTGCTGGCCACACATTAGGTGGTCCCTTCTCCTGAGGTTTCCTTCCTTGGTTGAACCCCCCCCCCCCGATTTCCCTTCACCTGAAGGCCTGGGGCTGGGGCTTGTGCCTTTAGCACCTTCCCCTCTCATCATCCCTTCCTTACCCGTGTGGGTTGGAAGGTTCAAGGGTGGTGCCTGCTGGGTGTTGGGGATTGGTAGTTGGGGGCTACCTCATTGGCAGGGGTGTATTCACCTCTTCCTGCTGAGGGAGGGGGGTGGTGCTGAAAGGGGGCCTTTGATTGGCCGGTAAGCCTTAGCCTGGTTTCACTGCTGGTCACCAGTAGGGGATGGCTCCTAAAAAGGGACAGGGTAAGTCCAAGGGCAAGCAGCCCGCTCGCCCACCCCGGGGGCGGGGTCAGCAAGGAGCCCCAGCTGAAGATCAGGGCCAGAGTGAGCGGGTTCGTCTCGCCATTATCAATCAATTGGATGCCCTTGAACAGGAGCGTGTGGCCAGGGGTGCACCCATCTGGGAGGGCCGTCGCCGTGCCACCGGCAGGTCGGCGCGGCTGACTTTTGAAACTGAATTGCTTGCAAGGCTGTCTGCTTTACAGGAGGGGCAGTTGGAGCCCGAAGCGCCGCTGGAACCTGACCAGGAGGAGGATCCAGGTGAAGGCCCATCGGGCATGCCATCGGGTGAGGGGGCATCTGGAAGCGGTGGGCCGCAGCCCCCTGGAGGTTCGGGCGTCTTTCCTGGTGATGGCGGTAAGCCCATTACTCTGCCAGTTCAGGGTTGGCCTTGGGGCCCCGCCCAGCCTACCCCTCATCTGCCGGGGCCGAGCGGGGCGGGATGGGGGCCCGGGTGGTTAGGTGTCAGTGAACAGTTGGGCCACGCTCAGCCATGGGCTTGGGGTTTGCATACCCCCGGTTTGCTGTCCAGCGTAGTTCCCGCCCCT